>NC_143439.1:17917846-19415346 GCF_987193195.1 Phasianus colchicus | reverse complement strand
CTGAATGTTTGTTTGGAATGTGGACAACAGAACTCACACCAGAAGAACATGTAGACTTGACGCATTCATAATGTAGTGAAGTTGCTTGCATGTATAATGTCTCTTTCCTGCAGTAAAATGACTGTTTTTCAAAATCCACTTCAGACACTGGAAGTTCCTGCCCCACAATGAGACTGATTCTAGCAGAAGTAAATATAAATGGATGTAATGTTTTGTATTTTGTAGTCTGGAGTGTGGATTTTGTCTATGTGCCTACTGTATACCATCGTAATACAGTTGGCTTCCTTAGAAATAATTTTTGATTACTGTAGTTTGAAGACTTGTCTATATGAAGCACTGAATGGAGGTGTGAACATAAATCACATTATCTCTTCAAGCCCCAGTGGATCCTCTTGCCATGACTGCATTCATGGAGTTTAGGCTAATCCACTTCCAAAGTTAATTAGCATCCGAATTAGTACTGTGCTAACTTCCTCATGGTCAACAGGCTAAACTGATATTACTTTCAAATCACCTCCTCTCTATATTTCATTCGTTATTATTATATAGTGGTGAGAATATAAGCTCACTGTTTCTGAAATATTTGTAGTCCCAGAGCTTTGCAGTTAGAAGTTAAATGTTTCATGTTATGCTTTTTCTGTTTCTGTGATGATGAGGGAACTTATATATGTGTGGAACTCCTAGGACCCTACAGTGAAGTTTAGGTGAGCCTCGATCTTCCATACTATCGAATGCTATTTTGCGTGCTTTTATGAAGAGGGTAATGCAACACAGAATGCTGTACATGGGTTCTTCCAGCTCTGAATTAGTCTCTTTTATCTGTCTCTGACCACAACAGATGTTGGCAGCCTTTCTATTCCATATCCTTAAGTCAGACTAAGAATATCAGTTCCGCTTAGGGAAGCTGTAGGGGAAAACTTTAACCCTTTCAGGAGGCTTTTCCTTTTTCTTTCCCTTAAAACTCTTGACTTTTAATTTAAAATAAGAGTCAGTAAATGTTTCAAGTAACATCTACATCTTTGAGGGAGTCCTCGGTTTTAATTTCATAGTTGAATTCATTGGCTTCTTTAAATTTTCAGTCAGTTTTCCTCTCATCAGGGGCACACAGATGGAGGTTAAAAACATCACTGCAAATGTTTCTAATATAAATTTAGCAAAGGAATTTGGAATGGCAGTAGAGCTGTAGAAGACTTAAGTGCGATCTTCAATGTTTAGAAGGTACTGTTTTGCGCTAGCCATCTCTGGAAAACAGTGCCTCTTGGACTTTCCAAATAATCAGTTTATTATAGTGCACTGATAATGGTATGAAACCTTATTATAAATGCTTACAGGGAAGCAGCAGAACTTTCCTCATAGGTAGAGTTAACAAAATTTTCATTTACCCAAATTCTTTTCAGGATGACCTTGAACTATTTGCTTAATTTTTTAAAACTCAAATTCAACCAAGAAATACAAGTCATGGTTATATCCCTTAAAATAATTACAAATGCAGATATTTTGTTGCTGTGCTTTATTTAGAATTCACATGAAAGTTGTAATAGGAAGTAAAAATATAGTTATATTTTTATAAGAGAATAAGCTCTTCTGAAATAATTAGTTACGTGTCCACAGTCCTTGCAGTGTTTTCACTGCCCTTTGAGATTACTGGCCATCAGAAAGATCCTGACAATGCCAAAACTAATCCAACATTCTTACCATTCTGCTGCTGCACTCATGCCTCAAATGCAGCCCTGTACTGCCTGATGTCTAGCTAGTTACATGTATTCAAGTGAGAGGGCTGTAAGGATCTAATTTTACTGACTGACAAGGGCTGCAGAAGCATACACAGCCTGCTCATATCCTTTGTGGAGTTGGAAGCAGAGCCACCTTTTCATTTCTTTTTTTCTACTGCACAGAGACGCCATCACATATGTTCTGAGGCTGATGAACCAAAGAGATCTGGGAGCCACATGTGACCAGCAGAATGAGCACCAGCCGACAGTGCAGTTTCAGTGGGAGATGACTTTTGGGAAAGTTCCCACAGAAATCCCATTGTAGCATTTCTGTTCTTACTGGGCCTGATTTCATTTATTCTGAGGCTTCCTTACACATTTCTGGCATTGCATTGAGACCTTAATGTAGGCATAACGCACACTTGCAATCTCATTAATGCTCTTTGGCATTGCCAGAAGGGTGTGAAAGGGCTGCTCGTGTCAAGGGGAATCTGGCCCATCGTGTTTATTCATGCAGTAGCTTCTGCTGAGTCACAGAGTCTGCCTCACAGCCAGGAAAAGGAAGGGCTTGTTTTCATTAGAGGACATCAATACTATCTGGTGGTTGCAGAGCACCGGTGCGCCGGGTGTGCTGAGGGCTTTCTGGAACTCAAAGCAGCAATACTTTAGTGTGATGAGTGACGCAGCTGGAAAGCTGATATTTTCAATCATACAATACAGTGGTCTATCCTGAGGACTTAATCTCCCAAGTCTGGAGTGTGGGGATTGATTTCTCTTCTGGAAGAACAGAAGCAGAAGACCTCAGGAGGCTGTGACAACCATGCAGTGGACAGGTCTTCAGCCAGCTTGCTTATGAAATGTGGGCAGTGCCTTCTCAGAGGGCAGATGTGCAGCACTGGTCCCTCTGAACTTCTTGCCTCTTTGCAGAGGGGAATAAGAGTAGATTTGGAAAATAGAAATAAAAGAAAATTTCCCCTAAATCAGTTTTTTGATAGGTGAAGTTGCATGTGGGGATGATGGTGTGGGGATGGAGTTAATGGGAGGTACTGAAAAGTAAAAGATTGTTCTGAAAGTAGTGGCAAAAGGTCGGGCTGTAGATGGGTTCCTGCTTGAGGAAATGGGAACCTGGAGTTGCTGCCTTCCAGCTACCTGGGAGGAAGAGGTACAAAGAACAAGCAAGGGTAACTTTCAGGCCTTCTGATGCTAAGAGGGCCTTAATGTTTAGGGGAGTGAGGCTCGTGAAATCTAGAGTTGTAAGTCCTACCTCTGAGGGAATTGTCCTGACCTCTGATAGAGGAAAAAAGTAGCTGATCTTACTGTTGCTTTCTCAATTGTTATCTGTGTTTTTTTATCCTTGAGGCTTGTAATTTGGGGAAGGCTGCAAGCCAAGTGTTTTAGAAGCAGTCAATCAAACTTGTGAATCGTGCATGCCTGTTTGTAGGACACAGTGGGGTTATATTTTTCTGCCTCTGAGCAGTTCCTTGCTTACATCACGCTGTGCAGTGCCCACTAGCACCATGTTCTTGGGCACTGTCCTGTCGACTGCTAGGTACTGCTACAGGCTTCCCACCAGCATGCCTTGTGAAAGACCTCTCAGACTGAAAAAGGCTTTGAGACCAATTGCAATAGTGCTCTGTCCACTTTCACTTATAAGCAGGATGTAGCTGCGGCTGCTGCATACCTTCTATGGTTTTGTAGGTTTGTCTCTTTGCTTCGTTCACTTCTACTCTCATCTCACAGATGAAGTATTTCATACTGGAAAAAAATGTTTTGTGCCCAGTGAAGTAGCTTTCTTTTCACCATTAGAGAAGAAATGAACACTGTAGTATGGATGCAGACTGAATTCTATCTACCCTGTTGTTCCCTCTTTGTTGTCAACCTGAGCAAATCTTTCTTTGCCATAGTCTAACTCCAGCCACAATGTCAATGTGTAAGGAACAGATCACGAAACCTCTTGCTGTAGTGAGTGAGGCTTTTAGAATACATACCCAAGTAATTTTCCTTACTAGGAACTGATCTCTCATGTTTAGTGTGTGATTTAAACAATAACATGTCCTGTTATTACCATAAGATAATATTAAGTATTTTAGAGCATGACAGGCCTGTTGGTGAGTGTTATCTAATAACTGATAGAGGGTTTAGTCATTTGTGGTGATGTGGTCTTCCTCTTTGCAGGATTATCAGTCTTTTAAGTGGGATCTAACAACTTTACTCAGAAGAGTGGGATACTACATTCAGCCAAGAATACTTTGAAATGATATTTAACCTAAGGCTTTCACTTAATAGAACATGAAGGGATAATATTCTTTCTCTTCTTCAAACTCCTATGCACATGATTACTGCATTATTTATCCATAGCTAAATACTGTCTAAAGCTTTATATTTATTCATCTCTATTGCAGTTCAGCAGCGAGAGATTTTTAGATTTATGTGCTTATCTGCTTAGTGTTAACTTCTCTATTTCATTTATCTGTTTTCATTCATCTGTATTTTTGCAGACATATAATTCTAAAGATTCTTCTTGTTGTGCTTAATAAACATCTAGTAGTTCATTGAAGAGTATGGAAGAAAAGGTGAAGTTAAACTAAATGGCATACTTGTGAGCAATACTCTTGATTTCACATGAATGTTTGAGGATTGTTTTCCTAAAAGGATTCCTAAGAGCATATTAAGGTTTTTTTTTTTCTGTGCTCCTGGGAATGTGAGAAAGCCCTATTGTCACCAGTTCTTTTCATACTGAAATATTGTACAAACATGGCAGAGATATATCTAAACTGGATTAAGCTCCAGAAGCACTGGAGAAATAGCTTGGGATATGAAACTGGAATGAAACATTCTAAGATGTAAATGTGGGAAGGAATGAATTAGAGACAAAAGAAAACCTTTTGAATACCTATGTTTCATGGGCAATGTGCTCTTCCCAACTGACCAGTTCAGTATAAGCTCACAGCTGACCTAACTCTTCAAGCTTACTTTCATTATTTTTCTACTAACTGGAGGAATTCCATTTTGTGAGGTAGGCTACTGTGTCAGGTGAACTGGCCACTATGAGTGGGGGGCTCTGTTCAATCAGCTGAGAATGAATGTGCATATGAATGTTCAGAGGCCTGTGAATCTGAAAGAAACTAAGCTGCCACCCAACATGTAGAGATTACAAGACTTGACAAGTGCCCACTCAAATCATGTTAACTTTCTTGAGTATTGGCAATGTGTTTGAAGAATACAAGGCTCAAGCTACTGCATAGTTGGTTATCTTCTTGTTGGTTCATTTTGGGGCTGAAGAGTTTCTGTTAACGTTCCAACATCAAGCCACTCTGCAGTCACAAATCATACTGCTTCCACTCAAAAAGATGGTTGATTATATATTTAATCTCAGATTTTTGTTTCTGTAGCTTTGTTCTGCTTTCTGGGTCTTTGAAAAAAAGCTTCTGTTTGAAAGAGTCCCAAGGTTAAACTCTGTTATTAGCCCCCAGATACGCAGTTTCATGAATGGGCTATTGAGCTGCTTAATAACATCTGTATCTGTTGGTTCATACAAGATTTTTGTTTTTAATGTTTGTTCATTATGAGGTAATAAATTACAATTACAGTGTTTTTTCTTTTACATGCTTTGTTCACCTCCTCTAAATAACATCCCCGAGAACTTGCTTAAAAATCTTCAGGACAGAACCTAGGTGGATAACTTAAACTGTAGCCTGAGTATTTCCTTCCTTCTTCCCTACATACCTCTTTAAATATCATAAATGCCTGATGTACAGAAAAGAAAATGTTTAGGGATAAACTAGATCTAAGAAGTTACATATCATAAGCATGTAAATCTAAAATAGGATATTTCTACCATTAGTGATAGGTATTCCAAGTTTTTCAAAGGACTACCCAAGAACTCCTTAGGGCTAGGAAGGAATAAGATGATGGATGTTAAAGTAGTGTCATTTTTAGGCATTTTTCAAAATAAGTGGCTATTTTTCTTGCCATTTGGGAGCTATGCAGCAGGATTAATGGTAACTAATGTGTTGTAGGTTTAGACAAAGTAGTTCCAACATGCAATTTTAAGTCTTTCAAACATTATCTGGTATTGTAAATAAATAGGAATACATAATCACATGACCTGATTTGTTGGTGTGAGGACGGGATGCTATCTTTAGTGGCTTATCATTCAAAATAATGTCAGGAAAGAAAAGTCTTTCTGTGCGCACACTCAAGCATTCCATACGTACTGTATTTCACAGTATGTTGCTATGTTTTGTGCTTTCCACATGTGCTGTTACTGGCAAAGTTTACCAACATTGAGACACTTTACAGGTGATTGGCTGCATATGTACTACTGCTGGTGATCCATGTGTTATTTTAGTCGAGGTCATGGGGAAAATATTATTTCTATGTCTTGGGGGAAAAAAACTTGTAAGCCTGGTAGTAGAGTTGCTTTATAAAACAGCTGCTAATACTCTTTCCAGCTGCCCTTCTTCTGATTTTTGAAAATGAGTCCATTATAATATACTCAAGATCAGAAGTAAAATTTGGCAGTTTTAACTTCAACTGATCCTCTCTTCGTCCCCGAGAAAATTGAAAATAAAGAAAAACTGATTAAAATAAGTGTCCTAGACAGGCAAAAATGCAAATAGTCAAGATAGTTGAGAAAAGAATATTATTTTCAGTTTAGAAAATACAGCTATTAAAACAAGCAAGGAATGGACTAATTATAGTTGTAGGGCACCTCTTCTATATGAGTTGCAAAAATGAGGATAATGGTCCACACTCAGGGGAGAGAAGGGGAGTGGAGGCTGAGGATGCTCAGCTGGTGAATCAGGCGAATAATGATACTTCAGCATGTCTAATTGTCTAATGCTGTAGAGTGTATAAACTAGGGCAAGCTGTATATTATACAAATTAAAAGGAACCCTAGGCTGTCTTGTATGAGCTCTGCTCTACTGCGAAAGAGTTGCTATAATTTTGTATTTGATTGATCTCCAGAAGTCCTCTCTTCCTTGCCTTCTGAGATTTAAGCTGGCAAGTCCCTTAAATTGCATCTCTGGATGTAAACTAAAGGTCTTCCTTGGGACCCTTCCAAGTCAGTGTTCAGGGTGCACTAGGGCATGCACTAAGGGAACAGGAATGGTACTGGAATGAGGAGGTTGTGTAACATCTGGCTTTGGGCACTGCAATTGCTTTGATTCATTTCCTTACAGTGAATGCGGAGATGGGCTATTCAGTGAAAGGTTTCAGATTACCTAGGCTGGATGGCTACCTCTTTGGAAAAAAAAAAAAAAGCTTTTACTATGGGCGTTGCAGCATCTGTAACATGTGTTCTAAACACATTAAGACATGTATAAACCACACCCTCTTGTTTGAGGAACTGCTGATCGAGAGCCTTGTTCTTTGAGAAAAGGAAAATAATGAAACTACTAAAGTGTAACAAGTTGTGAATAGCAAAGAAAAGATGTGGGAAAGTCTGTCTTCCCTATGCCATTATGTGCTACCTCCCAAGTTGCACGACAAACATGGGAGATGGCCAGTTCTGCCACTAAGTTGCTTCTATGGATATTTACTTCTGCTAAGCATAATAATCTATCTCTTCCTCCCCGTGTATTTTGAATCTATTTTTTAATCTTAATTCAGTTCCAGGGCTTTGGTAAGGTTTAGCTATCCTGCTAAAGATCTTAGTTTGATCCAACATTGTTTTTGAGTGGTAGTAATAGATGCCTGATAGAGAAGTTAAACTGTGAAGTAATTTTTCTCCACTGAAAAGGGCTTGGGACTAGTGTTCATCACTGGTTTTCCTGCACTGGTCACTATGTGTCCCTTTCATGTCCTGGTAATTATCTGCTTCAAGGCTTTCTATTCAGCTGCTCAGGTGAGATGCAAACAGGCCTCCTGTATCTTGGGCCAAAAGTAAGGCTTCAGCCTTTTTGTTTTATACCATATTAACGCAGCAGGGCAAAAATTAATGCAAGTTAAGTAATTATTTAATGTGAGAAGAAATGGCAGTCAGTGCAGAATCTGCCTATGGCATACAGGTAGGAGGCAAGCCAGTACTTCTTTTTGGCAGCAGCATCTTAGTGCTGAAGCATGGGAGCAGCAGTGCTTTCACACAGACAGCATGTGAAATGAAATGTATGCATAGAGATGCTCACAAGGGCTGAGACAATCATGGAAGAAATGTTATCTCAATACCCATTGATCTGGGTTACCTGGCTCTTTAGAGGGACTTGCAAAATCCTTGTGCTTGGGCAAGGTTAAAGTCTTGGCTCTACTCTCCATGAAAACGAGTTGGGTTGATCCATAATTTTGATATTTAGAGTATCAGGCTCTTTCTGGTTTTCTTCAGGACCAGGTGGGTAAATGGGAGAAGGCTGAAACTCATGAGAGGGCCTGGATCCAAAGGATTTCCTGGTTCATGCTGAAGTCTTACTAGACAGGGGTCATGAAGCAATCAGATTGGAGGATGTTCAGCAGCAGTGACCAAACTTCTGGACTGCTTGATGTTATCCTGTCATGAATTGAAGCTCACAGTCAGATGCTCTGTGCAGTTTCCCTGCGATGAGGTTTAAAAGCAAGAGCCAGTGCTCTGTGAACATCCAGTGAAAAATCTTTCTATTTCACACAGGCAAATGTCTGCATATGCAGATATTTGCATATGTATCTAATTATCAAAACTCCTTCTGGGGTCAGAGTAAAAAGAATGCCACAAAACCAAATCTTTAAACAGCCTGACACAAAACCATAAATTTCAGCACACCCAAACTTTGGGGGGAGTTTAAAAACCTTATCCCTATTTGAATTTTGTCTGTGATGCACATCTCTTCTATAGCCACAAGTTCAGTAGACTCATGCCTTTTAGTAGTTATGCTAGAAAAATACCTAGAGATAGATTTGTGTAATTAAAATCCTCATTACTGAGGGGATCAGCATGTGATGAGGCAAGAAATGGTGGCTAATATCTGATGTTATCTTGCGGAAGAAGAGCCCTAGAGCTTGCATTGGTTTAATGCTCATTTGGCTCCTCATACGTGAATGATACTGATCATTTTTTTGACAAGCACCACTGATGATAAAGGGTGCAAGTAGGAGCACTACTTGTTTTGGTTTGCATTGCTGAGTGTGGCATTTAAAATAAGAGGGATGTTTGTGTCTGACCTTTCTTTCAAGGAGTGTTTCCAGAGTCAAGCTTTGACTGCTTGCTTCTGAGGGAGTAGATGTTTCAAAAGCTGGCCCTGTGACCCAACATCACCACTTACCAGTGTGCATCTCTAGGGTAGCTGAAGGACACTGCTGTAGCCAGCACTGGTTTGGGTATGTGTTTTTAAAAAAATAAAGTTATAGATTTCCTTTCCAGAAAAAGGGACTGAATTTGATGACCTGAAAATCCCTCTGAGAACTAGATATGCTTGTATATTATCAGCTTTTCCCATGAATTGGTAACTTAGCAAAGAAAAAGACCAAAATTACTTTATTCCCTCTGGAAGTACAGTGCTTCTGAAAATCACATCCATTGAGAGCTCTAGTTAGACACTGACAAAGAATCCTTGCCCTTAATTAAATTGTAAGTATTTATGGTAGTGATTACAGTTATCATTTTAATTATTTTTCTTCAGTACAATACCATTGGTTTGCACTGGAGCTTTTCAAAATGCATCTCCTTACCTAGAAGGACAAATGGCATACTCTGATCAGTGAACTCGTGATTCGCAGATAGTGTAGTTATCAGAGATTAGTGTTCTATGACTAGTTCTTGTGCAAGTATCCTATTTCAGTTTGTTAGCCCCTGCAGTGTCTTCCTCTGATGTGCTGCTGCAGTGGGTGTGATACAGTCTCTAACAGCTGGTCCCAGACTCTACACTGCAAGGATTCTTTCAAATAATGAAGTTTACCTTTAACATCAGTGAGTTGGTATTAATTCCTCTGATTTTCTTGGTGGTTGAAATAACCAAGAAATGTGTAAGTGATCCAGTGGCTGACGATTGCTGCAATTATTCATTCTTCTTTGCTTGAAACTGAGCATATCTGCTTTTTTTTTCCTCTCCTGTCATTTTCCCCCTTCCCAAGTGCTTTTAAAGTATTTCTCAGATGTCTACATGTCAGAGTTCACTTTACGCATTAAAATAAATGTCATCCCAGCCTGTAGCCTTTCCATATGTAACTTCACCTGTAAAAGAAATGAGCAGAAATAAACTATACTTCCTGCTTATTCAAAGTTACTCTTTCTTGTTAAGCAATTTCAAAAGCTATTATATTAATTTTATTTATTAATATCAACTCCCCTTTCAATACTTGTGCTTCACCTCTTTCAAAGACTTGTATAAATCTTTCATTCTTCCAATCCTCCTCCAGCTCAGATTAACTTATTTTTTCTTTTGATTTTTTTATAGCCTTTTATTTTTTTCCTTGCAAACCTTAACTAGCTCTGCCTTCTCATTTAGTTTCTTCCTCCTTCTCCATTTCCAATACAGATTATTCTTTGTCCTTAGAGCTTTGAGTGGTCCCGTGTGAACGCTCATCAGTTGCTGTTGCTGCTTTGCTGACAGAAGAGTTGCAGCGTGCAGAATGGGAGAGTCAGCAATGCCTGGACCTTGGTTATGAGTAGACCTCCCCCTGCTACTTGAAACCTCCCTTGCAAACACTGGAGGGGAGGGGAAACACATGGTGGAGCTGATATATTAATACTCATACAATAGCACCAATTGCCTCCAGGAATAAAAAAGACCAAAACCTCAAACCTGAACATCTAACTTGAGAACAAAATTAATTTTAAAATGTAGGTCATATGCTAATACAGCTCCCAATGTAACCTGTATAGTTCCAGCATGCACAACATAGGAGCATGCTGTCTCTTTGTTTTCTTGCTTGCTGTTTTTTGCTGCTTTCTGTACAAATGTGATTAATTCAGCCATCAGACTCACTGGCCCCATAAATAAGATGATTCATTCTTTCATCTAAAGTTTACTGAAGATTTAAGTGCTCTTGTGATTGGGGGGCTGTTCCTCTTTCATTGCTGATAAGTAAGGAGACAAAAGGAAGCTTTCCTCCTATGGTCATGCTTCCCTGTGGGCAGGCTCTGTTACAGGGGATTTTTGCTGTTGTCACAGCAGTAATGCTCAGATGGTTTGAGTGGACTGGTGAGCCCAATCAGCCAAAGGGTCTTTGAAGCCAACCAGAAAGAACAGTGCCAGCACCTTTGTCTGCATTGGAAGGATATTCTGGTGGCCTAGGATGCCCTCCTGCTGGAGGAGGTCTGGGGAGATGGATGTCCTAGGAGCGGGGTTTGGGCTGAGTGAATTGGCAGCATATGTGCTGGAGACTGTGTTTTGAGCAGTCCTGTTTAAATGCATCAAGACAGATCACTGTGAAGGCCAGAAGAGTGGATTTGGACAATGATTCAGTTCTGATGGGATGGTTTTTCTACCACTGTTGGAGCTGAATATTTGCACAGTTCAGACCTTTGAGAAGTTCAGGGTACTTAAATGGGGGCTGTGACAGATTCAGAGCTGCACAGTAACAACTTATGAATACCATATGCTGACTTGGATTATTGGACTGTTTACTGCATAATGATATTGTTTAATTTAATACAGAGGGATGGAAAGAAATAAGCGAGAAAGTAAGATGCAAGATAAGCTACTTCTCAGAGCACAAGAAGTAAGGAGCATTGCTACAGGAAGAAAGAGGCAGAGCTCAAGAGAAAAGCAGCACCATTTTAAAAAAGAATATGTCTTTAAGACGGGATGATGGTTGGCTGCATGAACCCCTAGAACACCTACCTGGTAAGAGGCTGAATGTGTCATAAGAAAGCAAGGTTGACTATAATATCATCTGCTGGAAGCAAGAATATAGGCACGTGGGACACATATAAGTTCTCACCTGCAGAGCTGGGTAAAGTGTGTGTGTTAAAATGTGATGCATGTGTTAAAATGAGAGAGTAGCGATGCCAATTAGTATCTTAAGTGTACGTTTTTTTGTTTCAATTGTTTTGAAACAAAACTCTTAAGGAGTTGTGTTTTCTTCTAAGACCAGTTTAAATTTTGTCTTTCAATTCTTGTGTCAAATAGCTTAAAAAATTTCAGGTCAAGAAAGGCATTGTTTCAGGCCAGTACATCTTGCTATTCATGCCTCAGCTTTTCACTTCAGTAAGGAAAATAAGGGGATTTATGAAGATAAAGGTCTTTTTTTTTCTTTCTTAGTTTTTGAGACTTTCAGTAAATGATAAGAAAATCAGTCCACACAGCTCTGTTTATAGCTGGCTCAGTAACTTAAAACCTCCCTCCTCAGACAGCTGCCTCCCTGCTGTACGTATGCAAACACAATTTAAGGAGGTCATTAGCATGTTAGAGTCTGACTCTTTGATGGAAGAGCTGGACACTGGATCTGGCAAAGGAGAGCAAGGGCTATATATTCACAGTAAGTGAATCAGAATAGCAAGTGTGTTGCTTGCAGGCAGCACTGGATTGCAAGCTGCATGGGTACTTCATATCTTAGCAGCCCAGCAGTTCTACAGATGTAGCAGTTTGGTTCCTGCTGTGCATATAAGTGCTGGATTTCTTGGCAGACGTGTACTGCAGCCCACATTGATCTCCATATCTTTGGATCTGGTGTTGTTTGCTATCACTAGTGCTTTCTATCATGTATTAAAATTGGCAAAGGAGAGGCATCTGAGCTAGCATAGATGAAAATAGAATCAAGAAATACTGCCTTGAGAAGGTCCCTTGGAGAAAGAGCAGAAAATAGGTGGAGGTTTGGTTTCCCACAACCATACCAGAGATTACTTCTGCATGAAGAACTCACTAAACAAAATTATTTGAGTGCCAAGGACAGCCATTTTGTTGAGCTGCTTCTGGTAAAGATGACTCCTGGCATGAAGCAAGTGGTAGAATGTGAGAATTTCAGTATTTCCCTTTTGTTGCTGCAAAAAGCAATTGCTGTGTTCATTAATATTTGTTGGTGAAAGCTGGCTGGCTGAATAAGGTGGTTGATTGAGGTGTTGAGAAATGCCTTAGATGTTTTGTTCTCAAATGGTCATCCTACTGAACAAGCAACTGCCCATTTAAATGTCTGCTTAATTACAGTGGCGCCAGTTTGTCCCATGTTCATAATAATTGTGCCAGTATTTTTACAATGAACCTTCATTATCTAAGTTTTATGTCTGTTCATAAAATGTTGCTCTAGGCAGGTATGTGGTATATAAGGTAGAAGGGAAGAAAATGTACAGATCCATTATAAGTTAAATTGTAAGTGGACACCGTGATATAGAAGAAAATATTGTAGTATGACCATTGTAGTAGACCTGTGCTAAAGGATGCCTGCTCTTGGGGGAGAACTGGGACCTTCATTCTCCTGACTTAGTGGAAAGCTGGCAGTTCCATACCTTGCCATCATTGCCTAGGGAACTGTGCAATGCTTGTTAGCTGTGATGGGCAGAACAGCAGCTTTGTCTGACAGCCCTCACTTGAACTAACTGCTGGTTACCACATCTGTTGTGGTACAACCCTCTGACCAAGTAATCTTTTGTCTCTGCTGAGCTTCCATATCCTCAACTCTTGCATAAAATAACATGATACATTTTCCATCCTCATTAGCTTCTTTTGTCTTCCTGCTCTGCCTTTATCTTTGGAGTTTTTTCTTTCCGAAGTGGGAACAGTGATGACTTTTTATGGTGTCTCCCAGCACCTCAGGAACCCACAGAGAAAAAAATTAGCAAATCAGTGTTGCTGGTTCCCCCACAACTATGGATTTCTCTGCTCCTTTTCTTAGCAGTCTTGACTTCAGGATAGATAAGTTATGATGAACAAGATCTTTTCCTGGTTGGCTTTCTGAATCTGCTTGATTCTTGCCTCCAGCTGTCCATGCAGTTCTGTAGTTAAATCATCACAGCTCTGCCTGGTTCACAACTATTGAAGGGCCTCCTGCACTCTTTACAGCACTCTGGTGATATAGGGAAGTGCTATTGCCCCCATTTATTTGAGAAAATATAGCCCAAATGAGATGCAATGAGTTTTCCAAAAGAGAACAGCATGGACAGCAAATGACCAAGTCTGATCTGCCATAAGTTAAAGGCATCAGTTCTTCTTTTCTAGTTAACTCTTTGTTTTTAAAGGAAAAAAAAAAAAAAAAGCGGGGGGGGGGGGGGAAGATAAGAAGGGGGGGTGGGGAGGAGCAATTTGATTTTAAAAAAACTCTAAATAAGATGTTTAGTGAGACCATATCGTGCCTTCACTTATAATTCCACGAGCTGTACTTTCAGTTTAAAGTTGGAGTTTAAATGTGCAGTCAGGTTTGCTCATCCATTTTTTTTATATCTGCAGGTGTTCACTATTGTCTTGTGTGTGTGAATTGGGTATTTAAATGTCAAAACCCCTGGTATGTTCATGTGTTTGGTTCATCTTCCCTGTGTTGAGGTAACTGCAGAGGCCTCTGTTTATTAAGTAAAGAGAATTAACAAGGTAAATGTAAGCGTTTGTTCAAACGGATTGTACTTGGAAACCTTAATTAGAAGGCACAAAGCCATTAAGAGTAAAAGCCTGTCGGCCTGGGGCTGGTGAGGAATGCTGGCCTTCATAGCTACAAGCCCAGCCAACTTCTGCCCTCTCTGCAGTTTTATTTGTTTTTACAGAAACAGTTGGAATAGCCCATTATTTTTACACTCTTTCTTTCTCCATATTCAACTGGATTACTTCATACAATGTCTACTTTCAACAGCGTCTTAGAAATATGTCAATGTATTCCTTTCTGATGCCTAGTCTGGTTGGTGCTGGACTTTACAGAAATGCTCATTTTGTTTAAAAATAATAATAATAAAAAATCCTGCTTTTCTGTGGTCAAACACATGCAAGTAAATAAGGCATGACCTGCAAAAGACACAGACAGTGTTAATTGCATAGGAACATCATCAAACCTTAGTGTCTGGTGATTTCTCCATTTTAAAACACATTTTATTTTACAGTCTTTGGTGAGTATCTTGCAGATCTTTGTGGCTTTCAAAGAGCACATCACCCAAGTGAGATGAAAAAAAAAAAAGAAAAAGCCATATTTTTGCTTTTCTCAGTTTGGGGGAAAATAAAGAAGCAGATTCCTAGCATTAGGTTTATTGTGTAAAGGATAAAAGTTTGTCAAGAGAAGTGTTGGATATTTGAGCTGGCCTTTTGAGTAATGTGAAATTTGACAGAGGAGGGCACATGGGATAAGACTGATGTCAAATTTCACACCTCAAACAGACTTTGCAAGGCTGCTTCTTTAGGATAGCTGGCAAAGGTGCAGAGGGTGACATAGGAACACAGAGAAAGGAAGAAAGTGGTGGATGAGAGACTGCTGAGTGCCGTTAGAGGAGTTGTCCTTGGAGCCAAAGGATCTTGTGTTTCTGAGCTGTATGGGCATTCTTCAGAGGTCAACATAAAAGTCCCAATAGTCCTACTCTTTCCAAAGTAAAGAAAATAAACCCAAGATATGGCAAATGGGTGTCCTTCCCTCAAATGACATCGGTAAACCACAGGGACTTTGGCAGGCAGTGCCATTCTTTGAGAGCTGAGTGTTAATGTGCACGATCAACTGGTGAGCTCTTGGTCCATCTTATAAATTGTTTACACTCTGTTTTCCTGTGCTGCCTTGTTCCAAGAATTACATGCATCATATCCAAGGGCTGTGCTATTGCTCTGCTAATTTCTTTTAAGTAATATACAGAACTCCTGCAGATCAGAAGTTATTCCTATTGAAGTTTCCTTTGGGATTAAGATTGGGCCCTTCATAAGGACTTGATCAATGAAGCTATTAGCCTGGTCCAAGACATTTAATGTCTGTTACACATATGCAAGTCTAAGTGCTGGTGCTGGATAAGGAGGACTGCCTAGAGAGTGCTGTTACTGACCATGCTACTAGGGAAACTACTTCTGTTTTCTAGGGTAATTGTTTCTAAAATGCACTGCAGAGTTAATTGTAGAACATGATTGAAAGGAATGAACTGGATGATACTGCTTTGATGGTTGAAGTGTTTTCAAATGGGTGTTTTTTTTCTACTCCAAAAAACTTCACTGCAGCCTGGTATTTAGGCTATGATCTGCACTGATGCTCTACAAGGTTATTTGTTATGGGTTGTGTATACTTCCTGCAAATGCTAAGGTGTCCTCTCAACACTGGGCATTAGAGATTCATGAAGAAAATCCAGCAAGTACTGCTTGAGATTTTCAAATGACAGGCAGATACCTACTAGCATTAATCTTCTTTCTCTATTCTCCAAAGAGTTCTTTGACGAGGGTATGTGCAGGACAGGAAGAGCTTGACAGGATTCAGCTCCCTCTCAAATCCCTCCATTACAAATAAAGGAAACCGAGACCCTTCATCATCAGCCCAGGCTGTGGTGCAGACAGCCTGCCCTGTGAAAAGATCTCTCCATTGGAATATGTGGTGCAGACAGCCTCCAGTGTCTGCCAAAAAGGGCCACCCAGGAGCTGTGTAGGTCTATAGTAGGGTAGTGAAAATTATGATCCTAGCACAAGCCTGCAGCCAAGAGCCCCAGAATGGAGCAGTGAGAAGCACTCTGCATGGGGTTGCATGGCTTTGTGATGCCCAGCACCACCGTCTATCTTCCCTCTTCCCTTTCCCTTGTATGCTGGATAGATGGCTGTGAGACAGCTTTCCTGCTTCTGCTGAGAGAAGGGTAATGCTCTTGGTCCACTGGACACCTTGTAGGGCACTCAACAGCACATGCTGTTGGCAGCCTGGGGAAAAAGACAAGTGGGTTACAGGGGAAAGGACTTCCCAGCTGGAGATGCTCTAAGCCTTTGATTTGAAGGCAGTATAGGTCAATGTTATTCTTAAAAGGCTGAGTTATCCTTGTGAAGTCGTGTAAATGGGACTGAGTGGCATCATGCCTATGAAATAAAGGACATAAAGCTTTCCTGTCCTGAATGACTGACTTGTTCATGTCTTGCCATCTATGCGTGCCACTTCCAAGGTTTTCTCAGTCATGCTGTCCACTGTGGTTGTAGTCAGGGATTCCTTATTGCTTAAGTTTGGCTCCTCAAAATGGATGTACAAAGTGAGTATTTGCCTTGCTCTGGTTTTTTGTATGCAAGGAACTTCATGACACTTTTAAAAGATAAATTATAAGTTAGAAATCTTTTTAAAATATACGTATTTCTTATAATCCAGACATATAATGTACATAAAAGGGAAGAAGCTAGTCTAGTGGATTTACTGGCAAAATGAAACTTTCTGTGCAGGATATGTATAACAGTGTACTGTGGACATGAGAATGTGAAGGAGTTGGAACTAAGTTTTGCTGGCGCAAACTTGGAGTAGTTCAGCTGATGATGAACAAAGTCAGGATTTGTCTCACTGTGGCCTTCTTTGAATCCATACTCCCTTGATCCATGGTTGTAGCTGATTTACAGTTAGTCAGTGACTCCATAATTCCAGACTTTTCTGCCAAAACCCATCAGCCTTCCCCATGAAGATCTAAGCTTTTATTCGGGAAGGAAATAATTTAGTTAATTTGCTGAATAAGTATGTGGTAGAGTTTTGTGGGTAAGCCTAAGGGAGAAGATTGAAATCACAAAACACATTTGAACATCAGCTGGCTGTATGAAATTCAGCACAATGAAAGTCAAGACAATGACAACAGCAATTTAAGAGTTTATTTAAAAATCTGTAGCATTTTGCAACAAAACTGTGTACTGATTTAGGCATGAAATACTTGTATGGTGGGATACTATAGCTTGTCTTATATGAAAACCTAGAACTAGACATAAATGGTAGCTGAGAAGAGCAGTACTTTGTGGAAAAATTTGGAGACATACTTCCCTCGTCTGCTATCTAAAAATCAATCTAGCTATCTCCATGTGTAAGCTTGTAATCCTACAAACATACTACCTAAAGGAAATCTGCAGCCAACATTTACATTAAAAGATCAGTCTTAAATGAATGCTGGCAACAACCACACGATAAATCTTGGCTCCTGGAGAAGCTTATTACTGTCTGCTCCTAAGCGCCCCACTGACCTTCCACCTATTTCATGTTGCTTATAGCTGTTGACCAGGGCTTGATTCAGACCTGGAAACTGCTCTGCAAAAGTTCCACCAGACCAAGCTGATTTGAGTAGTCAGCAAGTTCCACCATACCTTGTGGGAAATCCAAATTGAGAAATAAGACAGGCAGAGGAAAAAGAGTTTTGGGTCTTCATGAGGAAACACTGATTCCTCAATTAGACAGCAACTCAAATTTGTTCTGTATAGAAATGGCTGATGAAATTAATGTTACTTTGTGTAAATCAGATAAGTAATCTGGGCCATGAAGCGACCAGCAAGACATTACAGGCAGGCAGGTCCTAGGGCCATGAAGATGCATAATGTGTAGTATTTCCCTGCCCTTTGGTTTTTATTTAATGGAATCATAGAATTATTTGAGTTGGAAGGGACCTCTAAAGGTCATCTACTCCAACTCCCCTAAAAATGAGCAGAGGTACCTACAGCTAGATCAGGTTGCGCAGGTTTCACCAGTAGCTATGTTGTGCCTCCACTGCAGATGGACATCAACAAATCAGATTAGTCTTGTTGGCATTCATAGATCCTTCCATGTAATGTCCCA
Source organism: Phasianus colchicus (assembly GCF_987193195.1). Taxonomy (NCBI): domain Eukaryota; kingdom Metazoa; phylum Chordata; class Aves; order Galliformes; family Phasianidae; genus Phasianus; species Phasianus colchicus. Next base: position 19,397,068 of record NC_143439.1, on the reverse strand, counting down.
ATTTCAGCATCAAAATTACTACTGAATACCAAGGCAATTTGTCCTGATTGGATAGGAAAGATGACCCTTCTAAAGGAGAGGAAGGGATTTCCCCTTATAAAACTGGAAGATAATTTGGGTCTTGGAATGAAAGATTTCAAGAACATGGTCTTGTGTGTTCAGCCTGACTTGGACAAGTGGCTCTGTACCAAACTGGAGACATTCTTGAGGTTATCCTGCTAGCATAAGATTTGAAGTAGCAATGTTTGGGTTTGTTAAAAAATGAATTGAGGTTGTCAAGAGACATTTCTTGAAATCACTAGTGATGATAATGCCACCATTTCTTTGGAGTCTGTTTATAAGACTATGATGAAAGAAAAGAAAAGGAAAAAAAAGCCTCAGCTGCTGCCCCTTGTAGTACTTTGGGATATCAAGAGTTCAACACAAAGAAAATACAAACAGACAAAAGAAAAAATAACTTAAAGACCTGGTTCTACACTGTTTCACTAGGAATCTCAAAACTGCTCTTCCTGTATGTGATATTGCAATCCATTTTAAAAGCAAGGCAAGCTCCTAAATCAGATTATTTTATTGACAACGTGGCCACCTCTTTGTCACCTTCCTGAAAACCCAAGGCCTCACACTTTATAAGGAAGAAAGGCTGAAACCTCTTTTAAGCAAAGGACTTTTACAGACTCCTGTAACTCCAGAAAAGGCAATAAGAAACTTTAAACACAAGACTTGAGGTAAAGTAAGTCTGCAGTATTATGTATTAAATCCTGCCCAATCTCTGACCACGGGGCAGTTTAAGTTTCATCTCCTTGTTATGGGGGAAGATGAGATGAGATGTTATTCATTCTAGGATCGCAGTGCAGGGATGAAACCCAGTATTCTTCATACGGACTACATTGTATCATATATTGTATCACCTACTGAACTGAAGGGCTCTGCTTTGCTTAGTGTAATAATGCTAACTGGTATGAATTTCTCTGGGATTTCATTTTGATGCTTATTGTGTCAAGCTATCAAGATTCAGCGTGCATGTAAGTGGCATTTTGTAACTGAAAGGTGTTTTCCATTTCCATTTTGTTCATAGCCCTTGAATTAAGTCACCATGGAAAAATGCCAAATAATGCACCTTTTTTTTTTTTTTTGGCAAATAAATATTAAAAACTTGATGCCTCAAGCATATGACATGATTTGTAGGAAATTCCCAGACTCCTACAACAAAGAGACATCCAGGCAGCGTATCAGCTCTTCAGACCAGACCAAAATTGCAGTTACTTGCAGGAGCTGTGGAGCTAAAGTAGCTGTGGTGCTTACTTATCTGAGCACCACTTACATCTTTTTTGTATATGTTCTGGTACCTGAGACTTGTTTTGTCCCCTGTTTGTCTGTAAGGGGTGTTGTTACACAGATCAGCTGTGGCTACTTCAAAGTGCTAAAATGAAAATTAACATATGCATCTTTATTTGTCAGATTCCTTATACTGGAAGATCCTCTAAAACATAATGCTGAGGTGTTCTGACACATTTCTTTTAACAGTAAGAGAGCTTTTTGTATTGGAACACTTGAATACATTTGAGGTAAAAAGGTAACTTCCAATACCACAGACAGGAATTTAGGATATATTATTATTATGCATAGGCACAAGTATCCTATTTACACAAAGACCAATGATTTGATTTGTATCTATGCAGCATGTGCTGATAAACCTAACTGCATTTTAATGAAAAGTGTTTTATGTGGGAAAAACTCTGTAAAACAAAACTGAAGGCAAAAAGCTGAGGCTGAAAGACACGTTATTAGTCACTTGCTTCCTAATAGAAGGACATAAATTGCCTGATCTATAGTTTTGTCTTGTTGCATCAGCTTTTGGTGCTTGTGTCCAGCTTGCCAGTAAGAAGTTGTAGGAAAATGGGCTTCTGTGCTGAAGCAGTGCAGTATGCAGTGAAGATGGAACGGTTTGCACATGTGCAGCCACCCAAGGCAAAATGAGGGGGATTTGTCCTTGCATGTCTCCCTTCTTCCCCTTGTTTCCTGTAGACAATTTGAAGAGTGGGATTCCCTCCTGGGAAGAAACAAGGCCTTTGTGGTGTACCAGGACTGACCTCTTAGCAGGCTTCAAACCAAACTGAACTCCACATCTGAACAGCTCTGATTTTGGCAAAAAGAAATATCCAGAGCTAAATCTGGACTTGCAATTCACATCCGTAGGACAGTTTCAAACAATGGTTGTTAGCTGCTAGTACATCTGCTCTGACTCATGCTGTGGGTGTGTGACTTTGACTCCCTTACTATGACTGAAGAAAAAAGAAAAGCAAAATTAGATGTAAGACTCGTAACCTCATTCTTAAATTTAATTCATAGATACCAAAATCCTGATGAGAAGCTCAGCAAAGCTGACCCAGCAGTATCAGTAGGCTTTGTAGCACAAGTCTTATGAGGAGCAGCTGAGGGAGCTGGGGTTATTTAGTCTGGAGAAGAGGAGGCTCAGGAGAGACTTCATTGTACTCTACAAGTTCCTGAAGGGAGGTTGTGATGAGGAGGGGTTTGGCCTCTTCTCCCAGGCAACAAGCAGGACCCAAGGAAATGTCTACAAGTTGTGCCAGAGATTTAGATTAGACATAAGGAAGAACTTTTTCTCTCAGAGAGTGGTCAGGCACTGGAACGGCCTGCCCGGGGAGGTGGTGGAGTCATTGTCCCTGGCAGTGTTCAAGAGGCGTCTGGATGAGGAGCTGCAAGATATGGTTTAGTAGCTTGTGGTAGCAATGGTAATGGGAGGACGGTTGAACTAGATGATCTTGCAGGTCATTTCCAACCTTGTGATTCTATGATTCTTTAGTGCATGCCACAACTGCAGGCAACAACTGTACACTGACCTGGACCAGTGAGACACGTTCCTGAATGCTTTATTTGTTTCATGCCAGGAAAATTTTTTTGGATAAAGCTGATCAAAGGGAAACATTATTCCACGCACTGCAGCACAAGTCTGCCTGAAAACTAATTTCTATAATTTCTTTTATGGCTCTTATACCCTCTGGAGTTTCTACAGCAAGTTTTTCTTGCCTTTTGGTTAAAAGAGGTGGCTGGTTGACCAAGAGCATTTTTTTTCCCAGACACATTTTGCTTAAGATGAAATAATCTTTTTCTCTTCCTGTCTACCTGTACCTTATTTCATGTGATTGGGCACTGAGATATCACATGGTAACATGGAGGCTTAAGTAATTTCCTTCCTCCTTAATATCTCAACACTTTTATCATTACTTGAATTACACTTTCCATGCTTCAGGCTGCTTTTCTCTGCCACAGCCTTTTGAAGAAACCAGTAACATTTCTTCTACTTCTTGCAGTGTAACGTATAATTTTATCAAATGAATGTGAACTTTCTATGGATCCTAATGATGTAAAGGAAGGCAACTGTGAAAAGATGCCAAGTTCAATGCATAAGCATTAGTAGTTTTGATGGTAGAGGAGACCCTGATTGTAAACATTTGTGAGAGTACCACAACACTGAGACACAAAATCTGTCTGATAGTTCAAAATTATCTTTGACTTCAATAGAGTCAGGATTTAAAGTTTTCATTTAAAGAAGTTGTGAACTGAGTTACTGATAGGTTCCTGATCACATTAATATCTAAATTTGTAGCTTGAAGACTTGTGCAGTAGAGCAAAAATACTCATGAGGACTCTGGAACGATTTCCCTTTTCTCTCACCTTCACTTCTCCCTTATTTAATTGACTGCAGAGTGCTCTAGTTCAGTCATCCACCTAAAAATGCCTGAAAATCTGAGATGACTTCTAGAACTTTGAGTCTGGAAAGCATTTTATGGCTCCAAAGTGAGGCTCTGCTGTTACTTAATGTTTGTGTGGAGCCATAGGTGATTTACATGGCCTCCAGCCCAAAGACATTGCAATCTAAATTGAGCTCTACAAGACAAGATGCTGAGAAAGATAACAGCAAGCAAGGAAATGGAGGAGGAATCCACAAGACAGGTTTATGGGCTGCTTGAGAAGTAATATTATGTAGCATGTCAAAAACGTTTAGCATTTTTAAAGTAGGGCAGTGATTAGTCTGTTATTTTGTGGAAAAGCATTGTGGATTATGAAGCTATAGGAAACAGTCTTAACGAAGATGTTGCTTGAAGCCTGTAACAGTGATTCCATAATTATCAGACTGTGTGTTCCAGAAATAAATTTACTGTTTGCCTGGAAAGCCTGGGATTCTATCACTTCACTGAAGTAGAACAGTATACTGTTCAGGAGCATCTATACCAAGATGAACAAATGAAACACCCAACACGGTTTTGAATTCAATCATAATCTAAATAGAAGAAGAAACCTATATTGTCTTGCTCCATTAATCGTAGAATCATAGAATGACTTGGGTTGAAAGGTACTCCAAGGATCATCAAGTTCCGACCACCTTGCCACAGGCAGAGCCACCAACATCCAGATCTGGTACTAGATCAGGTTGCCCAGGGCCCCATCCAACCTGGTCCAGGGACAGGGAATCCACAACCTCTCTGGGCAGCCTGTTCCAGCACCTCCCCACTGTCTCTGTAAAGAACTTCCCCCGATATCCAAAAACATATAAACAAGTCATTTTGTAGGTTAGAAGTGCTTTTTTAAAATATAGTTTACTATTATTTATGTTTCCTTCTCAGCTTCAGGTTTCTGAAAATCTTTTGACTTTTGAAAGACTTAATTTTCTTTTCCTTTTGCTTCTCTTTACCTTATTCCCAACAGCAGCTCAGATTTTCTGTAGCAGTTACAGGGTTTTGTTTTCCCACACTTTTGAACTAATGTACTTAAGAACTCCTTCTAAGTGGCATTTCTTGTGGAAATTGCTGGTATTATGTTCTTCACTCAGTAAGAATGCCAAGAATTACCTTAACTGTGCTGGCACTTAGTTATGAGGCAAGATCAGTCTTATAAGCACACATAGAGTTCTGTTTTAATGTTGTTTTATGACTATCTGGAATTTTTTTTCTCTCTCTGTTTCTATTTTATCAAGTGTGTATTATGTCTTGTAATCCTGCATGCTTGCATAGTATCAGTCTTTCTCCAGAGAAAAAAGTTGGATGTAGATAAATAAAAAAGTGACCTTTCTTAATCTAAAAGAAGATGATGCATGTAAACAAAACCCAAAGTAATTAGCACTAAAAGATATCTCCCCATCCTGGGATCACCAGTGTCCTGGCCAAATTATACCTATAAGCAGAGCCAAAGAGATCTCCTAAAATACTCAGCATTTTCTTTTTCTAACAAATGACTGAGTTAATTCTTTCTGTACTATATCCCATATTTTTTTTTATGTCTTTTACTCCAGGGTGATTACGCTTGGTGGGCTTGTCATATTACCAACAATCTGACCTCAGGACGAAGGTTTAATGTTCCACAAGTGAAATGGGAAGCCAGCGTAGTTTATCTAACTTTAAGATCAATTACAGTTTGCAGTTTTAACAGAAAATTTCACTGGAGGAAGGAATATGTTACCTAGCAGTCATTTTAAAGTATCAGCATAATACTCTGGTATTTTCTCATTTTCTGGTTTAGGCAAGTTGTTTTTTTTTTATTTTTTGCTGAATGGTATTTCTATTCTTATTTGCTGTTAAATCTCACTCACTCTAGGACTTCCTGACAGGAGGTGCCAATTTTTTTCTTTCCCCTATGACTCTCACTGGAAAGGTAATGCTTTGTTTGCTGGTGAGATGTCCCTGAGTGGGCCTGAGCCATTTGCTGTGGGGTCTTGGTTCTGCCCCTTGGGCCTTGGGTGTGCTTCTGTAATGGGACTAAGTGGGAGTCTGCACAAGGCAGCCTGTGGTTGGACTCAGCATTCATCCACAGGAACAGGCAGCAAAAGCAATTTGAATTGTTTGCCTTGCTTATGGGCAGAACTCAGCTATAAAAAATTAAATTGGTAAAATTTAGAGAAAGGGGCTAAGTTGTGTTTTCCAACATAGCCTTTCGAGAATGTTGTGCTAAGGACGACCAGCTTACAATGCTACATCTCCCTGCACTGGTGCAGATGATGAAGTGAACTTGTCTTAACTATACCAAACCATGAGTTTTTAGAGATTCCAATAAAATGCCCACAGCCATTGAAATGTAAAGGATATTCTGAGTGCTGCTGCTGGTATCTGAAGGACTGCATGCACTGAAAGCTTGTTGGCATCTGAGGGAAAATGGAGCTCTTAGGAGCTTTGGTTCAGACTGACCCACCCAGGCCAAGCTTAACTGACTTTATTACACCATTCTTGGCTGAGCTTTCTAGATGTAGGAAGGAACCATTCACTGATCCTGGATCATGAAATATGAGCACAGCTGTTTTTTTTTTTCTCTTCCTACTGCTTCTGCTTGGAGCCGAAGAAACACTGTCCTAACTCGTGATTTATGGTTGTTCTTTATAGCAATAAATTAAAAACAAAAATAAATAGGAGCTTTCTGGCACAATTTGCTGAAGTTTTCTTTCTCTTAATGCAGTCAAATGATTCATAATTAGAAAGAGTAGTGTACTTTGCTCACTCTGTTCTGGTTATACAGAAACTCATTAAGCACCATGCATCCAAGTGCACTGTTTTATGTAAACAAGACCTCTGAGAGAGATATAGATGTCTGATAAAGATGAAAAGAAAAACAGACTAATACCAGACCACATAAATAATGACCATGTCACGTTCTTAAAAAGAAAGAAAGAAAGAAAGAAAGAAAGAAAGAAAGAAAGAAAGAAAGAAAGAAAGAAAGAAAGAAAAAGTCATCTGCTGTGCAATCATTACACATTTCACAGCAGGATGAGGGCAAGGTAAAGACCAGAAACGTAGTCAAAAAGAACAGTCGTAGGTTTCAGATCCAAACGATTTAACTGCAGCTACATTTGAAACTTAGCATGATTTTTCTTCCTCGACAAAATAGTACAGACTCTGTTGTGTTCCTGAGTGCTTAGGATGGTGTTTAGTAACTGTTCTTTACTGAGACTTTCAGGATGTGGTTTTGTTTCGCATCACACAAATCTAAACTTCAGTAAATTGACAGAATCTGTCTTGCCTCACGGAGATAGGATTTAGATTATCAATGTATTTAGCTATGGCTTCTGGTGTTAGAATGTAATCAAATTAAATGGATTGCACAAGTTGAAAACTCTTCTTGTGGCTGTGTCTCCTGGTGTTGCTATGTGGCTGGGTTGTGCTCTCAGTCGTTCAACTTTTCTCTCCAAGAAACAGAGATTCTGATGACCACCTCAGACTTGCAGCCATGCCAGGATCTCTGTGATATTTGGAGTGGGGAGCCCTCCTGCCCTGAAATCAAGTTTTGCTTTGCTCACTGCAGCTATTTTGCTTGTGGTGAGACTCTTGTTTCTGGAAGTCAGTAACCAGAAAGAGCACATGAAGAAAAATGCAAGTGGAGGTGCTTTAGGGAGGTTTTGATCTTGGTTTTAGATGCTTGAGAGTATTACGTTTTCTCTGCATGAGAAGTACTTCAGTTTGCTTAAATTAAAAAAAAAAAAAAAAAAAAAAAGAAGAAAAAGAAAAAAAAAAAGTAAAATCTATGAGCTCTGCACTCTGTGAAGCATCATCCAAACTTACATAACTCGAAGTAGCCAAGGCTAAAGACTTTAAACACCTGTATGCTTTATAGTTATATAGTTTTATACATATAAATGATAAAATAATATGGACTTATACTTGCACATACACAAAAACTTAATACATATATACATTTTTTTTCCCAGTGAGAAGCAGTATTTTAGGCTTGACCATTCTGAGATATGAGAAATATTATGCAACTTCCACAGTATGACTCACTCCCTTCCAAAATAAGAAACATTTAACTTAAAAAATGTCATTAATGGCAGTTTTGCCCACATAAAGCAATGTAAAGGTCAGAGACTTCTATTGTGACTGGATAAACATGCCAGAAGTATGTTAGCTTGAATTTTAGCTGAGATGATTTTAAAAGCACAGTTTACATAAATATTTGAGCTAATATTCTTATATGAACTAAGAAATCTTAACTTTTTCCAGAGATAATCTTACAGACTTGGTGAAATATAGACTGTAGGCACTTACACCATGACTTTCATTGACAACAGATCTACTGTGTAATGTAATAGGCCTGATTATTGCTAGCGTAGAAGAAAATGGCTCAACTTCCTTGCAACCAAACATTTCAGGTTTTTTTTGTTTGTTTGTTTTTAATACACTGCTAGTTTCTTCTCTGTTGTGCTTTTTACAGACTTAGTGTCTATGGTTGATGCTATGTGTTTGTGACAGTGAGATGTGAGAGCTTGGTCTTTAAATACATGACCACAGCTTGCATTCTTCAAAATGATAATAACACTTCATTAGAGCAACAGGACTGTTAAAGTAAAGGCACTCTGAATATGACTATGATTGAATGTGTGATAGATTTTGGCCAGCCCTTTTCAATGTTAAGCATCCTTCCAGTGTAACTGACCGTTCTTTTTAAGTCATGAAGTGAATTTGGTTGAGCTTTGTCTCTACTAGTTGTTGCTAAGCTCTTTTCTATTCATTAACTTTTTGAGAGTCACTGACATGGCAGACACTGAAAAAGTGTCTGCTTAACCCCTGAAGACGTAAAGGTCCAGACTCCCAGAAGATTCAGTTTCATGGAGTCCTCTGCCTTCTCACAGTGCCAGTGTTTTCAGTTTGGTTCTCAGAATAGGTATTTAAAAACTGTTCTGTAATCCAATTGTGAATAGGAATCATAGCAGAAAGCTTACCTGTAGCCATGAGCAATAGATTCTCAGCTGCTATAGAAATGTTTCAGTGAAAGAAAAACAACAATAACTCTCCACTGCTGCCTCTGAAGGACGCTCAAGGAGAGCATGAGCTATTGCTGGAGTGTTAACTTAAATGGGTTGAGCAGAGATAAGATAAAACTAGCTTAGTAGAAAAGTACAGTGCTGGTGGTAAATTGCTAGTTGACAGTTCTGCTTTAAAGAAAAAGAGTCTTTTGGTTTGCACTTGATAAGCTGTATGCAAAACTCATATTATTGCTGTTGGCTCCAAAATCAGATAATATATGTCATATGAGGTTCTTCTTGCCACTTGTAAGAAGTCTGGCTCAACTGAGATACACACCAGGTGGGCACATTGGACAAGGGTAAGCAACTTCCTCTCCAATGAGCTCGTTGCCAAATATCTTAAGTGGCTGAAAGCCATCACAATCATATCTCGGAGAGACAGGAAGGGAGAAGCAGAGGATGCAGTTCAACCAGGGAATGACTGTGGCCTCTCACCACAAAAGCAGGGATGAAGACTGTAAAACCACACACCAGAGAAAGTTAGCAATAGTGGCCTCTGCCCTCCCTGCTCATTTACTTCCTTCTACAGCCACAGATTTGGATTGGCACTGTAGTTACATGATTGCTTAGCTTTGTTCCTGGCCATATGACTCATGGTCAGTCTGAGAGTGCACTTGAGCTTGCAATCTACATGTATCTCAGAAGGCAAAGCTTGACTATCCTTGCACTAATCTATGTCTGCCCTTATGAGACTCATAATGTAGGAGCCACCTCAAAGGAGACAAATTAAATCAGTGCTCAGAGTGTTTGAAAATCCACCCTAGACCCAAATGAATTCATTTTTCATTGCTCTAAAATGTAACTCACTTCAGAAACTTTTCTATGTCATCCATTTTTTTTTTCATTCTGTTTTTATTCTTTTATTCTTCTCTTTTCCTGTATTTCTATCCCTGTCCTGATTGGTTATCAATGATATACAGTTTTATGAGTAAGGTATTTCTTTTTTTTTTTTTTTTCCCCAATTGAATATCCCTGTCCCAGATGTTTTGGAGGGAAATCTGACAGATTAGGTATAACAAAAGTATTATACACAGATGATGGACTGCTGTTACTTCAATGTAGTACTTTTATGAAACAGAACAGTAAAAACATAAATTGCCTCTGCAGACATAGCCAAATGGGTTGCTGGAAATATCACAAATTGAGTACTCAGTGCCCGGTCAAATTGAAACAGGAAAACCAAAAAGAGGTGAGGTTTTAGTGTATGTTGTTTTTGTTTTGTTTATTTATTTATTTAATTCTATTTGAGCCAACACTGAGAAAGCTAGATGTATGCAGAGTGCCAGTGCTCTCTAATGGAAGAATTCAAGTGGGCCAAGTGCTTTTCTGAAGTTTTTTTCCACAGTTTCTCAATCACAAATAAAAAGTAACTGAAAGTAAGAAATGCTTCAGGCTCATAAGATCCAACCACTATGGAGTTAACAATGAATTGATTTTATGCTAAACTGTGTTACATCCAAAAGCAGCAGCAGAATTCAAAACCACTTCTACAATGGAAAGCATTAATGCAGCTGCTGAATAGGATTTTTCCTCTCTCCATGGTTGGAATGTGGTATATGTTTCAAAAGACAGGAGCTCTACTTTCACCAAACAAATTGTCATTTTGTTTGCAAGTTTGAAGGCCAGAAAAATCAATTAAGAAAGAAAGGCAAACATGTCATGCAGAGGCAGCAGGGTGGCCTTCTGTATGTACTGGAAGGCACTTGCACAAATCGCATTGCAGCAGAAATGCACTAGTGGCAGCTTTTATCATAGCCCTCTTTTCTTATCCAAGCCATTCTCTGTTCCCCATTCTGTCAAACACTGTGATATGAAAGATCTTTTTCCACCCAGTAAGTAAAATCCAAAGACCTTTGTATGTTTGACAGATACATTGCTGTTAATCTTAGATTTTAAGTTAAAAATGGAAAAGCAGCTGATAATCGGTCAATTTGTAGCCAGGACGTGGAACTTTTTTGAGATACGTGCAGAGTATGCTTTTCTTTACTAGTGTAAAAATCCCAGCAAACGATCTGAAAGAACAACTGGCACTAGGGCAAGCATGTGTGCATGCGCCTGAGTGCATGTGGTGTGCCTGGTAGAGTTTTCTACCCCCTCTTGCAAAGCACAGGCCTTAATGAGTTCCAGGGGGACAGTGGCTTGTCAATCACAATATACTTTTCAAGTAATAGTCATCTCTGCCCCGTCACAGAACCACAAGGCATGAAATAATTAGAAAGCCCAGAGTAACTGCTCTGTTTTACAAGAGCAAAATCCTTGTGTGGATCATTTACATAAACTTGTCACTTCCCATTACGGTTCTAATGCAAGCTGGGTAATAATCATGGGACCAGAGGAGGGGAGGTCAAGGTATGATGCTCCTCCATGTTTGAAGCACAAGGTACGCATGTGCCCAGCTTTCCATCCCCCACTGAATTAATGTAAAGTATCTTTTATTTTCCATTAAATAAGAACTATTCAGGCTGCTATGGTAGCAGACCATGTGCAGCCTCCTCTTCTTAAGAGAGAAAAAAGGCTTTTGCGTCAAGCCATTGTTAGGGGAGAATTCACTTTGAGGAGCATTTCAAAGCTGATCCGATTGGGGAAGGAATAATGTTAAATATTTGGTATGAAATATTTATAAGACACACACACGAACATCTGACAAAGTAGCCTGGAAAATACACATTCTCGTCTTTGACAATTTAGCTCCTTCTCTCTGAGTGAGAGGATGGAGAGAAGGTGTGCACAGAGTGAGTGTTGTATATATGGATAAATGCATCTAAACACACGCACACATACACACAGAAACAGGCACACTTGCGTACAAACGCTTGAATGGGTTGATGGGATTTAAGGCAATCTGCATCTGAATACTGCTCTCCAAATATGGCAGCAATAAGGGCTTGCAGAAGTCTGTTTTAATAATTGTGAAGGAGAAAGCTCTGTACTAATGCCTATCGGAAGGGGCATCTGTAGAGTAACAGAGGTGATTGCTGCTATTTTCCAGCAACCATTTTGTTGGTGTTCTTCACAACTGTCATAGGGCATCATCTGCATTTCTGCCACAAGAAAACAAGCATCTGTCTTCTGTACGGGTTGATTTTCCACACGCGCATCCGTTTCTTCATTTGCTTTCATTTCAAAAAAATGAATGCGATTAAAAATAAGCAAAGAACAGACCTGCTTATGGGCAACTAGAATTGTAGTTTTAACCTTTTCTGCTCTTTCTGATGAAACAAGGCAAAATCTTTTTTTCCAAGGGTCTGCGAGGTTTCAGAAAAATGGGTTATCACCTCATTCTCAGTCCTTCTGACAAGAGATAATGTAATGGCTCTCTCCTTATGGCAGTCACACTGAAATGCACAGGATGGCATATATTAAATAACCAGAATAAAGGAAACCATGTGATCTGCTTTCTTTGTAAGGGGATCTAATAACCCTCTCTTAGAAATCTTACTTCCTTCTCCTTTGTTTTTTTTGCCACATCTCTTCTTTGTCTGCCCCACTTCTACCTTTGCCTACCCCACACAACAGCTGTGGGCTGCTGTTATTCTCCGGTGAAATGTCTTTGTGGTGTAGACTGTAAACAAGTTGGAGCAAGACCTTTCTATCTGTCTATAGAGATCCTTTTTACACATGCAGTGCTACATACACACAGTGCCATGTAATGGGCTGAGGATTCACTCTTACTTTAAAAATTGCCAGATCAAATGCCCCAGGCAGGCTCGACGCATTGTACAACATGTTTTTAAGTGAACAGGCTGCTCAATAGCAAGACAGCATCATTTGCCCTCATCTGCCAGCTTTTGTCTTTTGAGTGGAAGTGTGGGGCCTGGTGAGAGGTAGGATATGAACTGTGTCCAGACTCTGTTCCTTATCTCTGAGATCACCAAGAGGGAGAGCATTGTTGATGGATTTTAATCAGCTTTTTCCCCCCCTTGTGCACAACAAAAGTCTAAATCCCTTTTCAGGCCAGATTGCTCCATTTCGCTGCATGGGCTAGGCAGATTGGAAACATGTTTGTCACTCAGCCTTTCTCCTGACCTAATCAGTAGACACTGGGGTGGTGGTGCTCAGTGTATCACCCTTTAATCTATGGAGTCAGCCTTTAAAAGCTGCTGATGCTGTTGCTGCTATGTGTGAGCTGCTTCTGTCTTTCATTTCTGAAGACAGATATAAAAATAATGTTAACCACAAGCATAAGCAGAGGGTTTAGCAGGGATTTGAATCTAAAATGGGATACTTAACACAGGGCAACTTGATTTGGTCCAACAGAGCTGAACCCCTTATTCTGTTACAGTAAAGTGTGTCATATATGGAGGAGGTTGCAGTGGGATTTACTGCCTCTGTGTTTTAGTTCTGCTGCTGAATAGGCCTAGATGGTGAATAACCATAAGCCACAGAGAGCTGTGGCTGAAAAAGACTGGCTCAGCAGACCTGGCTGCGGGTTTCAAGGGTCTCTCTGGTAACACCACTGGCTCACCAATGCCTTTAGGCTTAGTCCATAGCATGCAAACTTCATCTGTGCCTGACAGAGCAGAAGGGACGACCGATCACCACATGCGGTGATAAAGAAGCAGGTTAACTCTCATGGGTATGCAGAGGTCAGCAGGGTACTCTGAGGGAGAGTTATGTGATAGGTGTGATGAAAGAGATGAAAGATGCTAAAAGCTTTAAAATAATATGGGCTTTTTATGGCAGCAGCCACCACTCTGTTTACACGCAAACAACCTGAATCTGCATGCACATATACACACAGACCCTTTGTGTTGGGATTCCAGGAAAGATGTATTGCGTTGACCAGATATGTGTCGTAATATTTTTGATGTTATCTGCCACCAAAATAACTACTTCACACCCCCTGGAACCACACCTGAACTGTTCTGTGCTATTAAAAGATGTTCCTAAGATATAGATTTGCATTTACCAGCCTCATTTATTTTACGTCCTGTAGGGACCATGCAAAATGGAGGTACCAAAGAATGCAGAAATGGTTACTTGGAAAGCAAGAGTGGTTCAAAAATTAGACCAAACTCAGTGGTTCAAACTCAGCACTCTGCTATGGGGAAAGGTTGGCTGAGTGAAATCAAACTTTTTCATGAACTCATTGAGTTTATTCACACATGTTAAGTCAGTCTTGCTGGCTCTTCTGCCAGTCTGTCTTCTCAGAATCCCACTAGCATGCCTCTGGGGACGTCAGCTCCTGCTGGGAGCTCCAACTTTCCTGAAAGAAGAGGACACTTTCATTTTTCTTCTCATCATTTAAAATACAAAGCAATTTTGAATGAAAAGTTCAATTTTCAATAAGCTCTATTTCATTATTTTCAATGGTTGTAAGCTATGGCCAATTGTTTTATTTATTTGTATGCCAAGCAACTCCTTTTAGTTTTAAATAAGGAAAGTAAGAAAAATACCAATCATCTTTCAGAAAATCCTCCTTTGTTTTTGGGAAAGGACACATCCTTCAAGGCTCTCCATGTTTTTTCTCCTGCTGGAAGAGCTGAGGGACTATAATGGGGAATTACAAGGAAAATTTTCATATGTTTGCCTTGGTAATGACTCTACCAGTTTTATTCCTGTCCATATTAATAATGGAGAGTGTTTCTTGTACCTTTCAGTGCCCAAGTATAGAACTTCTAATGAAATTAGATGCATATTATCGATATCTGTGCCAATAGCCTTTGTTCCTTTGTGAATAAAGAATACTTTTTTTTTTTTTTTTTTTTAAAGATACTATTTAGGTGGGTGAATTTAGAAAAAATTGCTGAAGATTTCAGTGTCTAACCAGATTGGTCAGCAACAGAGAATCACTGAGACAGAGGTCCCATGTAGGGCCTCTGATCAGCAGGAATAGATGTGACCAGGCATTACAAACATTTAAAAAACAAGAGCCAAAGTGTCAAGGGTTACTCTTGAAAAAAGTGACAGGTGAAATCCTGGACACAGTGTACAAGTCCAGCTGGCTGGTGGGACAGATGTTCAATTCAGTGCCCTGGTGAACTACTTGCAAGCAATCCATGTGAGACCTTCACAATCGTGAGAACCTGCTTCCCATAGCGGGAAACGGGGACAACAGGTAATTTCCTAGCTGGTCGCTTTCTTTTAAAGGCAAATACAAACATTCTCACACAAACGCATACACACACACACACACACACACACACACACATATATATATGTACACATATTTTTATATATTTGTAACCAGTTTAATTAAATGAAATTCCTTACAAGTTGAGACTAAACAAGACAAGATTCAAACAAGAATTGCTTTTTTTTTTGCAATTCCTATGTTCAAACATAAATCCTTAAGAAAAGAGAGTTCTGGATATTCCAAAACAGGAAAGCATTGGCTTTTCAAGCAGGCTGTTGCAAAAGGTTTTAGCTAAACCACCTCATTAATTAACAAAGATTTGGGCTATGCCTTTGTGTATCAATCACTATTATACACATTGGATTGGTGACAAAATGGGAAAAAAATTGAGAAGAGATTAAGCTGAATTTAACTGGAAGTTTAAATAAAATTTAACTTGAGCAAAGTAAAAATTATTTTCCCTGGGATGACAGGTTTTTCTCATTAAGCATGAAAGAGTGTCCAACTTATGTTTTGTTTCATGACGCTTTCAAGGAAAGAAAAAGTATATTCAAATGCTTTCGTCCAAGAACCCAGAGACTGGGACACTTATTTTGTTTGTAGGAGTTAAACTACTTCCTCTGCTTGGGAACGTTTGAATCAATATCACTCAGATACTGGGGCCTTAATTTAGATGGAAGGGAGAAAAGAAAATCTTAGTTTCTCTTGTTGTACTTTTATGGGGATAATATTTGGAATATTTTGGAGGCCATGAAGGGAATAATTTTGTGGCTTAGTGCACTCACCTAGGAGAAATGAGATCTGTGCTTCCGACTGTGTTACACTGACTGCCTAATTTAAGAGTGTAAGCTTTCTCTGGAGCAGGGACTGCAATCCTTTCCTGCTTCCCCCATCATTTGTCTAGCTATTTAGTGATGAAGCTGTTTTGCGCACTCTCTGAGTCCTAACGAATGATTTATTCTATGTGAAATAGAGCAGATTCAGTAGGAGAGGCTGAGACAGCCTGACCCCAGACCCAAGCTGATAGCCTGGCAGATAGGTAGATACATCCTGGCTCCTATGCTGGTCAGGCGAAGGAAGAGTCTGGACATAGCTCTGCTACAGTCCAGCCAAGTGCCCGAGTGACATCTCTCCTTTTACTCTGGAAGACTTGTAAACCTAGCAATGAATTTTTTTTTTTCTTTTTTTTTTTTTTCCCTAGACTAAGCTAAAAACATTGATCTGTTGTTTCAAATAGATGAGGGAAGATAAGAAACTACAGTTAGCAGAAGAGCCTTTTGCCCAGTTCCTTTCTTGACACCCTGGTTGCAACTTCAACTTGAAAAAGTTAGTAAATTATGTTTACCTCAATTACTCAGTTGATTCTATGCTTCAAAAAGGAAAACTGAACTTCAGTCAGACTGCTTGCCAGATCAAACAGTATGTTAAGAAACACTGGGACTGTAAATTGAAGCATAGAAGACAAAAGCTAAATGAGCTCTTCAACTACAGGAACACTTTTTTTTGTTTTTCTATTTCCCATGTTTCTTATTCCTGGAGCTGAATCCTGAGACAGAGCTACAAAAGACAGTACAAATAGCCTGATATTTGTGATGGTAACACTTTTGTTCAAAGAAAAAATATCAAAAGTAGTACCAGTAGACTGGAAGAACTTCCTTCTTCTGGGGATTGGACATAGCACCTAGACTGTAATAAGTACAATCCTGTGTGTCAAAAGGATCACCTAGATGATAAGAAGGACTTTCTCACTTCTCATTTCCATGGAACTTTAAATTGCATTTTACTTCTTTTCTCACCTTCTTATTCTCTTTGAATGAAAAGCGCTGGAAGACAAATTTAATCAATTTTCCCCTGCTTTTGCACTACAAGACTTTCCTCTGCTCTCACATTAATGCTTACCCTGCTTTCTTCTCATAGCACAGGTCCATTCCAGAGTTACTGCCATCAAAAGATTCCCTAGTTGAGAATGATGCCAAAATAAACTGCTTCAGGTCCCACCTCCCAAGACTCTCAGGAATCCCAGCAGAGACTGATGAGTTTGATTTGGCACCTATTGTATATTTTAAATATATTCTTTTTCCCCTCTGGGTCATGAGTATTTGATATGTTTAGAGACTTGCAAAAAATTAAGGGAACGACAAGATTAGCTCACTTGTTGCTCTTTAAGTGACCAAAAAAAAAAGTCATTGCCACAGCAAGCAAGCAAGCCATTAGGCTTGTTGTAAGCTGTTAAGCTGTCCTAGACTGTGATGGAGTGAATTTTGTTCTTCCGGTTATTAACAGGAACCATTCAGCAGAGGTAGAACTCCTATGGCCTCAATTTTTGCAATATTAGTCCCTTACAACCATGCTTTGTATCTTTTTACTGATGGAGATGCTAAAGCCTGGGACTAATTTAGGCACCTGATACCATCAGACACCTGTGAAAATCCCACTCCTAATGGCTTCAGCTTCACCTTCGTGATTCTGCTGGAAGCAAAGCTTTTTGCATAAGCAGAGGTGTGATTTTCACTGTCAGAGAAGGAAAGCCTTTTAATTGAAGAGTTACACCTGAATGACTGTTATCCCTTCAGGAAAAGAAAAAACCCTCATGGGACCAACCAATAACTAATGAGTCTGTCTATGGAGGAGAAGCAAGAAAAGCATATCACCTTGTCTTGTTTGGTTTGGCAGAGCTGGAATACTTCATAAGAGATGAAGCTGCTACAACTTGCCTTCCTTTCTCCCAGAGCTGTGCAGCCGCTGCTGCCAAAAGCACTCTTCTATTGGAGCACACGCAGCAGGTAAGTGTCTGCCAAATGACAAAACACAAACCTTCTAACAAGCAGCTGAAGGTAGGGTGGAGATTCCAGATAGAGACAAATCTATGTCCCTGAGGAGATCTGGAGCAAACCGATCAGTATAAAAAGTATTCACTGCTAATTAAGTCTTGATCCTTTGGCTTCACTTAAAACACTGAGAGAGTATATCAAGTTTGAGAGCAGGTGCTGACTAGTTTGAAAGCACTGGTCCATCATTTCAGGTAAGCGTTTTTTATACAGAAACTCCCTTAAAAGGGAGACTGTAACTTGCGAAGTGATAGATATACCCAGATTCTTTCAAGTATAATACGTTATTGACAGAGTTATAATGTTTCTGACTCTACTTTTATTCCACTAAACACTTGGAAAATTCCCCTCAGCTCTGAAAGAGCCTGCCTCCTCCGTCTTATATTCTATCCCCTTCATTTGTGTGTATGGAATGAATGCCGAAGGAGACATAGCCAGGTGCAGATCAGAAATCGCAGGGTTATTTTCTTCTGCTCATTAATCCTGCCTTGGTTTGGAACCCAAACCCAAACAGGAAAGTCTGATTGTAGAGGAGATGCCACCTCCATTCTGATGTCTTTAAGACTTTCAGAAGTCAAGAGCAAAAGAATGCCTCACAAACTGAGTGTGTAGTATGTCCACTCCTCAGAATGTTTAGAGGAGTGGTCACCTTTTATTAGTAGCTCTTAAGTCTCCACGACCTGTCAGATTAAAGAAGGGCTCAGGAAATGTGCAAATGAAAAATAATTAGTTGCATATGCAGTGGGGAACTAAAGTAGAGAGGTCGTTAAAAATTTGGGTTATATTTTTCTGTATCTGAAGATCTTCTTTCTTAATGATCTCTGTGCTGCAGAAAACAACAAAGCAAGTTAGAATAAATACAAATTGTAATGTGCCTCCTTGCTGATATGGCTGCCTGAGGAGAGGACACAGAATGGTACAGACTTACAAGAGCTCTCAGTATGACCAACTCCAACTGTTCCTAGCCATAAATTGCCTTAAAAAAATCACAGTTGAAAGATACATTTTGTCTCATGAATTACTTTCTGAAATTTAGGTCTCTAACATTTGCTTTTTAAAAGTGTTGTAATACTGCATTTAAGCAACTAGAAGGATTCTGCACCTGCCTCATCAGCTGTATGAAAGGAGTATTTAAAAGACAGAGAAAGATTTGAAAGTATGCTACTCATTATTTAATTATTCCTTCTTGTATTGTTGATGTTCTGGAAGTCTGTAGGTACTTTTCAAAAATTCTGCTATGCTTTCCAATTTCTGCTGCTTGTACTGACATCAGAACATGTTAGTGTCACGGTGATCAAGACGGATAGAATCAAGATGAATTTTCCTCATCATAGCAAGGTTTTCAGTCAGATCTTTCTTCAAATGTTGTGGTGGTATGATCACCAGCTTCCTTCCAGCCTCCTGGAATTTGGCAGACAGCTGACAGGTGGTAATTTCTTTTTTCTGGAAAGACAAAAAAAAAAACTGCAGGGATGCTTTCTTCCCAGTTAACATGCCTTGCCATAAGAAATCTTTGCATGGATTTGTGTCCTTCATATTGCTGTGGAGATGCCTTTCTGTGGCTCTATGCTTGTACTGCTCTCAACACTTAATTAGTTTTTTTTATACAACAGACTTCTGAACAGGTAACAAGAGGCTAGTGGACCAAGTCTATTTCTAAATTAATGGTGTTATATGGAGGTACAGGAGGCAATATTTCACTCTGCAAGAGATGAACTTAGTCCAGTGTGCCTTATACTGCACAGTGTATCTGTGTTCTTCAAGCTCCATTACAAATGTGCCATTCACCCTAATCACATACGTTGATTTTGGAATGAGGACTTCTAGTGCCTTTATTTGCAGTCATAGTTCTTTACTACCTAAATAAAGAAGAGTTTTCCTAATTGGGCAGAAATGGTAAAAGGATTTCATTGGTTTTTTTTGACAAATCTACTATAAGCTATAACAGCTACACTTGCTGACAAGTAGTCTATTGAGTTTAAACATCAGAAGTAAACTGAGATGCCCAGTATGTTGCAGGGAAAAGAAGTGGTTGAAATGCAGTGCACCAGAAACTGCAATATGTATCTAGAGCATCCATATTTAGGTCACAGGAAAATGATCCTAGAAGCAAAGGTTGGGAAAGAAATAAGAACATGGGTGGTGTTGTGACTGTAGTTAAATGTGTTTGCAGTGTTTGTTCTTCATCCTGCAGTTATCCCTTTGTTCTCCAGCACTGAGAAGGGAGACTGCTCAACTCTTTTTCTCCATGGGTTTAGTTTTGGGATGGAAAGAAAAGAGTGTGATGCTGCACTAGGGAACATGACTCCTTCCAACATAGCTCCTTTGACGGAGGGCCCAACCTGACAGACTATTTCTAGCTGTAGAGCAACCCTGTGTCTCTACCCAAAGTCCTTTTTGCCAAGTGGAAGTAGTACAAAAGCTCACAGAGCAAGAGAGAGGCTCAGTGTCAATCTGCAGAAACATAAAATGCATGTAGATGAGGAGGTCTGAGTCTCTTATGTAGCAACAGAAATGTGGAAAACAATCTGGCAAGACCCATGAAGGCAATTTCTAAGTGTGGTAAACCAGTCCAGTGTACACTTTTAGCAGTAATCTACACTGCTCTGTAGAATCTAGATACTCCCTGAGTCTGAAAATAAATTATATTTCCAAATTAGTGTTAGAGGTCAATATATCTTTCTAAGCCAATAGTACCTGAAGTTCTTGATGTTGATCAGGATGTGGATAATTTTCCTATGAAGGTGTTAGTATTATGAGCTACATTACAGGTGCCAAGAAAAACTTAAAATGCAGTTTATTCTTATTCTACAAAAATGTTTAAATATCTTTTGAAGCTGGTGCGCTGGAGAAAGTATGCTAAAATCAGCCTAATTCTTCCTCAACTTAATTACAGTCTTTTTCTCCTAAGGGGAGACAAATCTTGTTGATGTACTGATGTCGGTTTTTGGAGGAACCAAACAAGGCCAACAGAAATGTTAAAGCAATCAGCATGGTACTCACCTCTGTCTTCCGGCCTCTTTCTGGGATAGATATACAGCACCTCCAAGATATGGCAAACGTCCAATTGCTTGTGAGGCCATGGCCCCACATTTGAGCTCGGAGCTACCAACTGGCACTGGCAACAGCCCTGTGCTGTCCGGGTGGTTACAACCAGTGTCTTTGAAGTTCTGCCCTTCAGCTATCTCCTATTGCACGCAGCTTGTGATACATGAGTCTGTGTCCTGCAGCTGTCACCATTTAAGTCAGCAGGCATTTGAAGCAATGCTGGCCACCCCAGGGAAAAGGACAAGAGTTGAACAAAGTGTTCATCTTCAATTAAACCATTGGGATGCCAGTGCAGAGCGTGATTCCCTGCAACTTTCTTCTCTTAAGCCAGTGTCATGTCTTTTAATGGGGAAGAACTGAGGCAGCTGTCAAAGTGAGCTAGTTAGTGAAGGTTTGAACCAGAAGGGGATATCGGTAATGGTGTTAACTGGTTTGCAAGTGGGACAAGCTGACATGTTAGGCAATAGTCTTGGTAAGCTCCAGCTCTGTTTTTCACTGCTATCTTCGCTTTGAAACCTTGCTGCTAAATGCCCAAGCAGCTAAACCAGCAGAAGAGTTTTATTCAGTTTTCTTGCAGTGAACCAAGCTCATCTCCAGTGTAAGGGCAATTCTTATTGAAACCATATCTGAAACTGCTGCTGAAGACGGTTAGAAACCAGTGGTTCAGATCTTTGTCTGGTGTCATAGTATTTAGGTTGTCTTCACCAGGTAAGACTTCACCATGCAAAGAATAAGAATAGGAAAATATGACCCACCTGGCAGCTGAACTCACTTAGTCCTGGGCTCAATTTGCCCCAGTATCTCTTTTTTTGTCTTTCTCGCATATCAAACATGCCTGCCTGTTTTGAGCCACAACAAAAGCAGTAACAACAGACTTCGACACCTGTGTTTCCTCCAGCTGTGAGTCTCATCTTTTTTTTCTGCCAACCACTTTATCTGCTTCAGAATGAGGGGAGAGTTCTCAGAATTACAAATGCTGCTCTGCAACAAATGGTGTCTTCCTTTGCTTTATCTGTACAAGTATGTGCTTCTGGGTATTATTTGTCTGTTTCTATGAACTTTACGTGCTGCAGGGTATGCCCCTGACTTAAGGAGTGAGTTTAATACAAATTGCATAACAAAACAATTTAGAGTAGAGGCTCACACATTTAAATCCACGGTTTCGTTCTTAAGGATCTGACTTTTTCTCTCCCTTACCAGCTGTCCTCCCTTAGTGACTAGTGCTGATAAACAACCCTGCTGAGAAACCAAATGGCAGAGAGCAAATTGCTTTTTAAAAAATTAAAAAGAGAGGTGTAGAGAGGAGAGGGAGTGTGAGAGAGAAATCTTGAGCAAAACAAAAGCAAAATTAGGGTCAGAAAAAGTTATTCTAAAATGCTAACTGCTGTTAAGCTTGAATAAGTAGACTGGCAATCTGTGCTAAGACTGGAATTGTTGCCACTGAAATGAGTGGAAAATATTGTTGTCATTCACAGCAGAAGAGCAGGAAAGGAATTTATGGTATGAAAGTTGTCTCTGGTGCATCTGTATACACCATGTGCTGGGCCACTTGGCAGGCCAGGAGGTTACATAAAAAAATCTTGGAAAGTCTGCTGTCATTGTTTAATATGTTAGAAATGCTATTATTCCATAACCAGAAAGCAGCTCTGTATTAGAACTTTTAATATAGGGTAGGGACTGTACCCAGGAAAAAATGAAATGTGTCCTGCTTCCATTTCATGAACTTTCAAAAGGGCACTGAGGACAGAATCAAAGAAATATGGTGGGCGGTAGCCTACGGGAAACTTCTAACGCACACCTTACTTGATAAAAAGTCATTAATGTTACAAGTAGACACCCCAATAACTATGTGGAGTTTACCTGCTCTTCCACAGCAGCAAAAATAGTTCAGATAGAAGAAAAGTCACTGCAATGCCCCTGAGGTTGTAGGCAGGAAGTCAGAATATGGGATATAGTTGAAATTTATTGGAAAACATTGAAAATCTCACCCTTAAACAGTGAATCAAATTTAGGTCAGCCTGATCTACTTCCTTCCCCTTGCTGAGTCTAAGAGAGCATTTCTGTCTGGGTAGATGTGTCTCACAACCTAGATAATTAATTATATTCATTTATTTTAATTTAATTAAAACAGGAATAATTTTACATCACAAATTAGTTGTCACTATTTTATTTTTTTAGGGTACGCATTTAAGTCAGCTGGAAAGATCAGATAGATTTGTTCATTTCCTTTTTTGCTTGCAGTTGTTTTTCAGTCCACTTCAAGTTGTTATGCAATGCTATGTTTTGGTTTATACTTAAACTTTACTGTATGTTTTCAACAATATTGTTTAAACCGTGTATAGTCCTGAAGGTTTCTCATTTAGAGTTTGTGATCTATTGAACTTTACCTTTTCTTTCATAATTATTTGGAACTTTTGGCATACATTGGTAACTTCAAATGTGGAAAACAGTTCACTATTCTAGTTAGCATTTTTCATTTGGGAGATGTCTGATCTACAGTATACCATTTTATAGCCTCAAAACCTAACTCATAAATATGAACAGAGAGAAGGTAGTTAAATATGTAGAACTGCTACATCATCAGTTTGGGAATTAATAGGCTGCTTGTTACTCATTTAAGCCAATCCTTGAAAGTCTTTGTTCTAGCGTACAGAGAGGGTGATCCTACTTTAAATATTGTTTCAGTCTACTCTCAGCCATTCTATTCTGTATTTTAACTAAAAACCTCAGACCTCACAAATATACTGAGTTTGCCCTGGCATAGTTATATATAAGTAATAAAAATCTCATTCCTGACCTGGCATCATCTTCTGCTCCCTTTGTATTAATTTACTATATAAAGTATGGAATACATACCAGGCTCAAAAGTATATTTGTAAAAGGCTTCATCATCTTTACATGCCCACTTATTAGATGATTCTTTCCACAACTAGTGGCAAGAATTAACTCATCAAAAGATGTCAGTAGAAAGTTATTTGCATGAAGGATTCTGGATGCATTAGGGCATCATATAAGTGAATATTTTTAGGAAAAAAAAAAAAAAAGATGAATTCATATGTTTTGAGAAATCTGGTAAAAATGTTTATCATCCCATTATTACTCCTAGCCTCGGAGAACCTACACGATTTCATGTGCTATGCATATAGTTGTAAGAGCTGTACAGAATGAGTTTAATTCCACTTTAATTATTTCTCAGTCTGAAAAATACCACTGTCTTCATGTAGAATTATCTGGAAAATAGTACTCTTTTACGCTTTTTCAGTTTTTGTTTTTTTCCACTTGAATCAAAACATTTTCCTTCTGTAAACCTCTGCATCAGCATAATAAAAATACACGCAGAAAGTCTTTGTTTTATATGTGATGGAAGCAATTTTTACAGAAGTATATGAGCTTTCATTTCATTTGAATTTTGTAGCACATTTCTATAAGGACAGAGTCTTTGTGAAATATGTTATGAAAAAGGGGATTTTCTGCTTGAATTGTCTTCTGTTAGAGCTAGTTCAGATATATCGATCTGTGAACCTATGTATTATAAAACATAGGTTTTAGCCTATGTTTCTGATGTCTCAGCTGGTCCAGCCCATCTTTACTGGGCAATTGCATTGAGAGTTGTGCATTTGCCTCTGGGTCTGTCATGAGGCTTGGCTGGTGCTGGACATTCTGAGAATTGGCACAACACACTTTCACACGCTGCAAAAATAATATCTTGTGCTAATCCCTCATGGCATTTACATATTACACAAGACCCTCTTTATAGAAGGAAAAAACAACATTTTCCCATGACCATAGTTAATGTACTGTAAATCTGTGAACTGATGGATCTGTGAGCCACGTCTCAGGATACTTTGTCTTCCAGAAAAATACCTGATGCACCAGAATGCTTTGTATCAGAGAGGAAAGCTCTGGTCCTGTTCAAATGTTAGTTCTAGGCTTGAGAGGTCCAAGTTAAAGTTTATGCTTATCTACTGACAGCTGTTTTGGCTTCTCATAATAGACACAAAATTCATGAATTTTAGAGCATCCACTCTGACTCAATCTAAGGGCTGTATGTCCATTTATGTGGAAGTGGGGAAGCAGGCAAAGTGCCTGCTGAGAGCAACTGCATAGTCAAATGCTGAAGAATGCTCTGTAATGCATTTGTTGAACATGTCTTTCAACATAGTCTACTTTGTTCAATCCTCTTAAAGGAAAGAAAGGCTGAATCTTGTTGTAGAGCAGTGACTTTTCACCATGAACCTCACAAATGAAATCACAGGTCAGGTGATATGTCAGGATCTACTGACATTCTGGATGCTGCTTGTGCACTCAGCCTGAGGGCATCACGTCAGTCTCTGTGACTTTGGGAACAACTAGGGAAATCCTCAGTGAAGGTTAATGTGCAAGACATGGTATACTTGTGATGCTGAGCTTGTTGCTAGCATAGGCACGTATATGCATTGCGTCAAAGAGAAATTTAGAATTTACAAGGGCTCATGAGACCTACAGCAGAGACGTGGGGTAGAAACCACCCTAATTCTTCATTTGGGCTCATTCTTCTTACCCTTCTCTGAGCACTGAAACTGTCTTTTTTGCAGTGAGGTTGTAGCACTGCACAGGGTCTAAAAAGTGTGAGCAAACCATGTGTTTATACAGTCACATATCCTTTGCTAGTATCTGTACCAGTACTTAATATGTGATTTTATTTTATTTTTTTTTTTAAAGAAAACTAGGCAGTCTATAGTGTTTGCAACCTGAACAAAAGAAAGCTTGACCCAGAGTGGGCAATTGGATAGAGCATAACCCAGTGCACCTTAATGAAGCAAAATGGATGCGTTTTATTTAAAATACAAATTATTCTTTTGACAGGTAATTTTCCTTGGTTCTCTTAGATCACTAAATTTAACAACAGCATTTTTGTAGCTGCATTTGGCTAGGAAGATGTGCAGCTAGAAAGAACTGTTATGAGGAGTAAACATAGAGGTGAAACTGGTAGAAGTGGGGCTGATGTAGTTTTATGGAAAGAGTGAAGACCACGTGAGGACTAGAGTAAGGCCATTGTCATCAGCTAGTAGAGAAAGTCCTGTTACAGCTTGAGAAAGTCTTCTGAATATCCTGTGTCTTGGCTGCTTATGCCGTTGCTCCTAAAGGCTGAGTTTCTTTTTGTGCTTGCTTCTCCAACTTCCACCGTACAAACACTGAGGAGGGGTTTAGAGACAGAGTGTAACTGCTAACTTCAGGATTGGTGGATACTGAGAAACAGAGTTGCTTAATAGTCTGATTTACCCCCTTCTGCATCTCTCCATGGTTGGTTCTGAAGCTGTTTTTTTCTGAAGTCGCAAAAGATATCCCATGTTTGTTGCATCGGTCTTGTTTGTTTACAAACAATATGCCAAGTTCTTCTCTGCTAAAACAAGATGAAAATAAGAAAAGAATTGCTGTGATCTGTAACTACTCCTGTGCCAGGATTTTTTTCTCATATATTCTTTATTTATTTTTCAGAACCAAATTACCAACATCTTAGTTTCTGATTCAAGCGTGCAGCCATGCTGAGATCTTGTTCCTTTTTCACCTCTTTGCAGATGGAATGAGTAACAATGTGTATTTCTTTTACTGAATGATAAATACATAAATTAATGGGTGCTTAAATATTTTTGTAACAGGGCACGAGATGAGCATAAGAACCAGCAAGATTGTTTTCTTTGTCTCTTTTATTTTTAACCTTTCATTTTTATCCTTGTTTTCCCGGTCATGCACCAACACTGATATGTCTATGAATGCCTAAATCTGATCTGGTGATGAGTGGAAATAAGGCCCTGTCCTGTAGAAGTATGAAATTCTTTAAGCTGAGATTAAACTCTAGAGAGAACTAACAGAAATTGTTGGTCCAAAATTGTATGCTGATTCTCTAGTCAGTGCAGTGATTTCCCAATCCATACCCTGCACATACAAGATAAAGAATCATGAGCTGACTTTATAATCATGCTGAAGCTGACCACGTTTAGGTTGTAGGCAGAATAAAAGTAACTGTCACAGATGCAAATGCACCACAGCTCTTTGCACTCTTTCGTAGCAGAACAGATTGGGGGAGCATATCACATAAATTCTTCTTATCTACTTTGATGAAAATTTTCTGACTTTAGCTCAACCCAGCATTATTGTACATGAAAGGACTGGCTTTGCTTTAAGTTCCCCATGTTCCCCACATAGGAAGGGAACATTCATACTGTCCACTCTTATGGCTTTGATGGAAAGGCAATAAATCTCCAGCAGAGGAACCCTAGCAAACTAAAGAAAAGGTATTATTGATTCATGTGTTTGCCTACGGCCTTAGTCATTGCTAAAGTGCTTGTGGTTCATCTACACACAAGCGCTCAGAGTTGCTGTGTGTGCTTTCAAAGCAATGTTTCTAAGCTCCCTGCTCATAGCAGACCTATGCTTAAGAGCCTTGAGCAGAAAAGCATCAAGACAGTGAGATACTGACTTTGAATGATGCTTTTGAGCTGCTTTTAGTCAAATGCAGTCTCAAGTCTGAAGCCAGGAGTGCTTTTCAGGTAACAGAGATCTCTCTGAGAAGTAAAGATCATCTGTACTGAAGTAGAGATCTATTGTCTAGTAAAAAAAAAAAACAAAAAACAAAAAACAAAAAACATTCTGCCAATGCAGAATGACAATTTTACCTCTCTCTTGAACTCTTATCATTAGGCAGGGTAAGAATGATTTCAACTATGGAGCACAGTGCTCAGCTAACAGTCTGTAAAAACTCATGCCAGTGTGTTTTTTATCTCCATCCCCTTTACTTTAACAATAACGCAATGTACGACTCCCTGAGTTGGCAGACTGCTGTTTCTATTGCTGACATACCTCTTACTTTTTACTCCTGCAGACTGAAGCATATTTAATTAAACTTTGCAACTTCAGTATGAAGTTTAGAAAAAAATAAAGATAGTGTTCATGGGGAGAAAAAGGAATTCTCTTAAAGTCAGCTTCATTAACTACTGGGCTATTAGTGTGAGGGTCACTTTGCCCAAACTGAAATAACTGGATCTCCCTAATTGCTTTTTTTTTTTTTTTTGAATTATTTCTTATTTCAAACATGTTATGCTTGTTAGTGATTTAATATATCTGGGAGCACAAATTAATTATACCTGGCAGCTAATTGTAGGAAAGTTATGGTGATCAATGTTTATGCTGTTTTTTTAATGTCTACCTTTAGTTTACATACTTGGATCAGTTCCCTCCCAATCATGAATAAATATTTACTGCTTATATGTTCCCATGCAAATTGGATTAATTTTAGCATATTCATGGAAGAAGAAGATCACTGCCTACCCTCAATATTAAGCCAGCTGAACAAGCAAAGTTTTTTTCCCCTGCTTAAGTAGTGTATTAACTAGATAGAAAATTTAGCCCAGGTTTGCTGATCCCAAATGGTTTGGGGGCATCCAGTGTATTTGGATGGATGGAGGTAAAGGCAATCAAAGAACCGACCAGGAAAGTGACTCTTCCTGAGGCCCTAACATTGAAGAAATTCGGTTAAGTACTGCTCAGCAAAATGCGATGGTAATTGGATAAACAGGGTGGCAAATGTTTGATTTTGGATATGGACAGAACTTAGCACGTGCCCGTATGCTCTTCTCTAAATAGCAACTCATGCAGTTTTCATATCCTCTCTATCCTCACTGAACCACGTTGCATCCTGTGGTGTTAAAGTACCATAGCTTTCACACCATAGACACTCTCCCCACTCAGTTAGCTATCATTTCAGATGTGATGTAAAGAAATGGTCCTTTGGACCTGTAAGAATGGGGAAAGTAACTTTTCTGTATGCCCCTAGCATTTTGTGTCATGTCCAGCTTCCTACATGTTGACTTTGGGAATATGAACAACAAATCCTGCGTGATATTGACTCTCTTCTCATAGCCAAGAGGTAGCTTGTTTACAGTGCTACATCTTGATATAATCTGAGAGTGAAATTGTAGCCTTTTCAGGAAATGGCTTCTCTTTTTTCTGTTCTCCTAACAGTAGGGGTGGGTTATCCCTTACTGAAAGCTATATAGTTGAGAAATCCTCGTCTGTGCGTTTGTCATCTAAACTGAACTGTGGAGTAAGCCTTGAAGTGAAAAGCTTTTCTAGTCAGAGATGTGACCCTTTCAGCATTTTTGGCAGATTAATTAGTTGTAGGAATGCTGTTTCTTTTGAGACAGCAAGTTGCTGAGGGCTTGTGCATTGTTCTTGTTCTGCAATACAGTATCAGGAACAAGCTGCATACAAAGGCCCAGGATTCAGGCAGTGCTATAGCATGAGAGACATTAACCAGCGCTGTAAGCTTTGCACTGCAGAAACTCTTGAAGTTTTTGACACAGCAGGCTGTTCTGATTGGGAAGGCAACCATCTTGTAACTGCTTTTGGGTATTGAGGGCATTGGGTATTTGACAAGAAAGTCAGCATGCACATGAGATTTACCGATCTAATTCTAGGCATCAGTTTGAAAACCTTAGCCAGGATGCTGAAACCACCTGAGAAAACACCAGAATTTTGTATAATCAGTCTGACTTACCTTTTCAATGGCTACGACAGTTAGATGCAAACTGTATTTGGTGGCTTCCTGATGTCTTAGAGGATACAAAATCTCTGGGCCAGTGAGAGAAAGGAAGGAAACAGCTGCAGGGTTTTTTTTTTTTTTTTTTTTTTTTTTTTTTTTTGAGTTCCTTTGACTTGATCTTTGACACCACCAAATATATAGCAACGTGCAGTAGAAGTTCAGCTCTTCTCCTCCAAATGGGGGGGCATGCTGCTGGAGTCTTAGAGGACAGGAAGATACAGTCTGAATGATGTTGTGCAATGAAACAGTCACCATACCCTTCCAGTCTCAAGCCCCAGAACAGTAAATCTGGCATCCCTCTGTACACACATGACTGTCCTGTGCGCATCTACGTGATGTGCAACTAGTCCATTATATCTCAGACACACTCCAGGAGGCTTGGGCACCTCCTATGATGTCTGTGCCTCTGAACTCCTGGAATGCATCAGACACTTTTGTGATACAGAGTCGATTGTTGCATGGTTGGTGGCCATTTGTCTGGGATTTCCAGATGTTCCAGCTGCTAATTGTCTGGAAATCTGGTGGAATGCTACCCAAAGCAGTTGAGTTGGCAGGCTTGAAGCGCCTTTTACATGTCTAATTAATGTACTGTGCATGTAAAATGTCTTCCTGTGTAAAGAGAGCCAAGAGGGAAAAGTATGAATTACTAACAAAGGCAGCCTGAACCTCAGTTCTTTGTGAGCCTTGAAGGCCTTTGTTTTTGTATGTCTTACATCAGTGCTCTTATTCTACCAATACGCTATTATAAATACTCAACAAATGTGTGTACTTGTATTCACATGATATATTTCATGTTTTTTATTTTTGCTGTGTAAATTTCAAATTTAGCTGCCGTTTTGACGCCGTACTATTCCTTGTCACATTGGACATGTTTAAGTTTTGTCTTGTGAGGCCTTGTGTCCACTCATTATCTCAAGCTGATGAAATCTGTCACATCTACATGCCAGTGAAGAGTTTTTTTTTTCCCCAAAGCTGCTTTCTCTAGATCAAGATTTTAGATCAGAGGCTAAGGATATGGCATTATATCTATGTGCTATTTACAAGGGATGATTTGAAGATGTTGCTTAGTCGTTTTCTGCAGTTATTTGTCTGCCTGTTTTTGCAACTTTGCACTCATGTCTGTTTCCCTTCTGCTATCTGCTAGGTGACACAATGTGGACATGAGAAAACACGGAAGACCCTTGTTAATTACCTGTGCAGATGACACCAGACTAGAAGAACTAAGGATTATGAAGATAAGGTAGGAGAAAGTTCACCTTTTAAATTAATGCAGTCAGTAGAGGAAAGAGCATGAGAGGATGAATACTAAGGCTATGATGACAGAATAGGAGGCTGTGCCTGAGAAACTGTAAGTACAAAACTTAGTGGAAATTTTCTGGATAGACAGCAAAAAACAACTTCTAAGTCTAACGTCGTCCATTTCACTTAATGACATCCTTTTAAGATGTTAACCATTGTTAGATTTATGAACAAGGAAACTTAAAGTACAGAGAACGTCCTAGCAAATACAATTGGGAATTCTCTGCAGCAAGGACTGGAATGATTATTTCTAGTGTCTTTTGTTTGTAGACCATTATGAGATTCTGACATTTAGGAAAGAGAAAAAGGGTGAATCAACCCTACGCATCAAAGTGCTCAAAGTAGCACTGTGAGGTGCTGATTAGTCTACCAACACAGTTGTACTTTTTTCATTGTTTGTAGTAGCAACGCATTCAATTAGGGCATTTGAGTTTAAAATAATTAAGTGGGGTGAAATTGTTCTTAATGGCAGCCTTACCACAATTTTCTGGATGTTTCCCAATTTTATTATGTTACCACATGCTCAGCATGCCTTTTTTTTTTTTTTTTTTTTTTTTTTGAGTCTAGAATGCAAACTTTCTTTAAAAAAAAACAAAAAATAATAATCTGGAATCTCAGACAATTTACAGCTGCAACAGTGCAGAACAGAAACACTGCACTGAGACATGATGGACATGATGACTATGTGGTCAGTACAGAGAAAGCTTGGTGTGGAAATTTTCTTTTAAAAGTATTTCTGAAATATTCCAAATGCAGGAATGTTGGATCTTTGACAGTAAAAAATGCAGGGCAAATGACACCGGGATCATTATTTTTTCTGAAAATTTAAGTTCAAAAGAATTGCAATTAACAAGAGAAAACAGAAGACTGTATTTCTTACAGCACACATTGATGCACAGTGAACATTTAGTGGCTCCCATAAAAGTTAGCAGAACCTTATCACTGGCTGAAAATGAAATGAAAGAAATGGGCTATATGAAAATGCAACTGGAAATCTTACTCTATTATTCTGGAAGTGCTTCTTTGTATTCCAAAGGAGCTGTATTCATGGGATGTGTTTAGTAAGGGCACATTTATAATTTTGTTGTGAGAAGTCAAGAAGGGATAATGTAGACACAAAAGAAGTAAAAATTTAAAGAAGTGGGATCTTTCTGAAGCTCAGTTAAAATGGTTTATTTGATAGGGGAAGCCAAAATAAATAGAAAACTAAGAAGCATCTGGTACAAGGTAAAATTTCATTTTATGAAGCTACTTTTAAAAAGAGAGAGATTTTTGAAGAGTTAGCAGCTGTAAATTGAGCTGAAATGGGCATTTTCAACCCCAGATCCTTGCTAGTGCTCAGTCGTGAACTTCCTAAGGCTTCTTCAGTGGTCTGCATATTTGAACAAAAATTGTATACTGTCTTTTAGATGACTATAAAAATGTGTTGAAAAGGGGCTGTGGACATCGGGGAGAATCATATTTTCTGTTGCATTTACTATTTTATGATCTATTGCACTTTCAGAGTTTGTAAGCAAAGAAATGATTTTCTAGTTTGCTGGCATTGAAAATTCTGGATCAGAAAGTGAAACATTCTTTTCTCTCTTTCCCATTCTCTTCTGGTGCTTTTTTGTCTAAACGAAGGAGGGAGAGGTAAAAATGTTTGATTTTTGTGAATCTGTTCTAAAGGAATTGAAAGTTCTTGGTAAAACCAACCATTATGGAGAAATGTCAGCCACGTTTCTCTGTGCTGTTGCAGTAGAGAGGTTGGACTAAGTTTTGATCCCGTGACCCCTGGTGTAGATCACTGAGAGCTTGCTGGTGTTGGTGGCTGGTATTAGATGCTGGCATCCCCTGCTGGTGCAGCCAGCAGTTATCAGTATTTACTTGGTGAACTCTTCCTATTGACAGCCTGCTTTTAGCTATGCCTGCTCTAGTTCCTGAGCTGGAGGGATATGGGATGAGCACTCCCAGTGGGAAGTTTGTTGTCACTCTGAGAGGTCACTTCTGTGACTGTGAGGGTTAGCAAGTTGTTGTTCTGGAGCAGGTCTCACAAAGAAAGGGACTCTAATATGTGGGAGCTGAAGGAAGACATCACATATCACAATGTTCATAACAAAATCTGGAAGGTATGTTCGTAGCAATAGTTGGCTGAAGCTGAGAAGAAAGTCTCAACTTTCTGTCTTTAAAAAAAAAAAAAAAAAAAAAAAGGAAAGAGGCTCAGGCTGAGGTAAAAATGGTATCTTTTTGCCCTTGCCATCTTTTGTCTTTTGTCTTTGTATATGAATTATGGCTTTCTTCATAGGAATTCTTGTCTCCCTCTGTTCTGGCACGTTGTTAAGTGGGATTTGCTCCCCGGTGTGTGCTCCTGAAGCTGACTGCATTAGCTGTTATTGAGGAGGAGGGAATTGTTTAATTCCACCAGCAAGGGAGCTGTACCTTGCTTCTGACTTGGCTTTGGTATTTTTCTTAAAATGAATGTGTGCTTTCCAATTGATATACCTGCCCATCAGATAGGATCTGCCAGGCCTGGACTTGATCCATTGTTCTACCAACAATATAGTCAATTCTGTAGCTAATGCACACATAAGATGAAAGCTGAAAACAAACACCTCTGCCAGATGCAGTATATGTTTCAGTGCTCTGCCAGCTAGCAAAGGATCATACTTCAGTATATTCTAGTCAGAATTTGTAGAAGTTACCACAATATTTCTCAGTGCCAAGGGTCAGGTCTTTAGTCTCCCATCATAATAAAACTTCATTTGCCCCAGTGAGAACAAAGGGACATAATTTTGCCCCAGTAAATGTGCTTTTGAATGGGTAGAGTTCAATTCATTGGCATCTGAATGCACAGCGGAGATGAAATTAAAATTTTAATATATGCTGTTAAAACAACATGAATGAAGAAGAAAACAAAAGCAGGCAAAAATAAAGTAACTATCAAATGGGAAGTACTTAAGGCTAGACTTATGAGATGTTTCAAAGCATGAATTGTAATAGGTGTTTAAAATTTGACTGTTCCTTTATTCTCAGCATGTGGGTTATGCTTTGAATATGGAACAAGAATTTAACCTTTTTCAGAAGCTGCATTCTTAACAAATTATTCTTAAAATGAAACTGTTTAATGAAACTGCTTTTTAAGTGCTCTATAAAACCATGCATTATTAACATAAAACCATACATAATACAATATAACACTCTGCAAGGTAACAATAGTCTGCTAACTCATTCATACACAGTTCTTTACTGCTTTAACTTTAGAACATAATGGGCTAGGCATTGTCTTTGCTGGAGATCAGTGACAAGCATAAAGTGCAATTTTACTGGCAGAACCTCAGCTCTGGGAAGTTCATGGTGTTTTGCAGAAAGCAGGTGGGTGAGCAAGGCGTACACTGCAGGGCAGATTGCACAGCTGTAAGATGCGGAATTCCCCTCAAAAGGATCGGCATGTCTTTGAAAATAAATTCATCACTGAAATAAAAGAGATTTCTGATGCAGGGAAAGAAAATGGGGTTTGATTAGTTTCAAATTAACCCTTTTTGTGTTTGTTTTGCCTCCATCTTCCTCTCTTTTCCTCTTTCTCATCGCCTTTTCCCCTGAAATTGGTTTTCAAGAGAGTACGGAGGATGTTTTCATCTTTAAAAGGTTTTATGAGTGTTGCAATAAATTCCTCTGTGCAACCTGCTTTACTGTAAAAAACAAAAAACAAACAAAAGCAAAAACCAACAAAAAAAACAAAACAGCACGAGCTGGATGCATCAGGACCATAGGATTGAGGAAACACTATGCATTCACTGATTATTTTCTCATTAGAATGTTTGCAGTTTGTGCAATTGCATTGCACAACTGGAATGCTTGCAGTGCTGTGACAACTTTACACTGTATATTTTTGTGGTAGTTGGTAACAACACAGTGCACAAATTAGGAAGAATGGCTGCATGGCATTTGATGCTCCCATGCTCTTAAGGGTTTGCAGCACTTACCTAGTTGTGTCACTGTATAAATGCTATGTAGTATACTTTATTATTTCATTTGTTAGCTGCATGAGTGAAGATGCCAAGATTTTAATGCCGTATTTCTTCCCTTATATTCTTGAACTTATCTTTCTCAGCAATTCATATGCCAGTTAAAACCTGCGCCTGTTCCCTTTACAATAAAAGTGCTTTAGCTTTCTACTGTCAGAAGCTGCTGTAAATGGGAAGTAGTGAAGTAAAGCCATGTGGGATCCAATAAGCTGCTGAACATTTTCGGGAATTCTTGTTTCATTTCGCAATATCAGAGCTTTCTCTCCTCTTACTGATCAATGTGAACAGTTTCTGCCAGCAAAAGTCAGCCAAAAAAAAATTTCACTTTTGCATCTGATAAAAAATTTTGTTATCATATCTAGCTCCAAATAAAACTCCTACTCTTTAAGCAATTCCTGAAAAACACTAATTAATTTGGGTTTGAATAATACCCTCAAACTATTAAAGCTTCCAACTGAAAAAGGAACAGATAATTAGGAGATGACAACAGACAGCACAAAGCCAGCAGAGGAAAAATTGGAACACAGCTAGACTGCAACACTGGCCATTCAATCCATTAACAGCTTCCCATAATTACGTTTTGCTTTAGCATTAAACTGGTATAAACACAAAAAGACTTTACTGAAGTTTTAATCTCCAGGAAAAGAAATCTCCTCCTGCCTAACAGCACGCAGCAAACACACACAAATATGACTTCAATTAGCACTACTGTAAATTTTAATTTAGCACTTGGTAGGAGCATTCAGCAATGTATATTTGAAATAGAGGCTGATGCTCCACTAAGGACATTCTGTACTATTATCTCATTGATCCCTTGATTTGTATCTGTGGGATGTTCAGGAGAGTGAGGATTTAGGAATTTAGAACTCATGAAAAATCACAGAGGATTTCTTTTTTTTTCTTGGTGTGTTCTGCACCTGTTTCTTTAGCTGGATTTTGCTAAGGACACCAAGATGCCAGTATCGGCTGCAGCGCCTGGGGTGTGAGCTGTCCTGGGCCTGTGTCATTCAAGGATGACTTGCTCATTCTCCAGTCAAGCTTTAGTATCCAGCTCCATCTGGTGCACCTATTTCTTGTAGGATTACCTGTTGCGAGTGGCACATAGGTTTGCTTTTACCAGCCAGATACAGTACCAGAGTTTGGGTTAGCACACTGCAGCACCACCAACTGCTGTTTGTTGTGGTTTCACGTTATTCCCTGGTGGCAGTGCTTATTTGTGTTTAAACTGCAGATGCCTGCCTTTATACAATTTATACAAATAATAGTGTTTAAAATGTTGCTATTATTTGTTTTTAAAAGAATTCTGCTAGGTTTGGCACAGCGTATCCTGTGATTTACAGTACAGCCCTGTGCTATGCCATTTTAGTGCGAATCTTGAAACAGGGCCCTATGTTTTTTTTCCCTCTTGCTGTTTGTTCTGCTCTTTAATTACATTCATATCAGCTACTTTGAAGATAATGAGACTGTTGGGATATGTAAAAGAGAATCCTGTATTGATTTCAGTCCTAATATCTTATCTTTGCATCTTTCCCTTTCTGCATGTAATGCGTTCTGAGTCACATTCGCTCACATGTTGTGATCAGCGCAAGAGCTTCGGCCTGACATAGGGCTTTATTGTGCAATCCAAAAGTAAAAGGAAGTATTCTCATTTTCTCATTAAGCCTGTTATACTATAATTTATTGAAGTTACTGGGTTTCCTATACGTCCTGAGTTATCAAAAATAATTTTTCCTTTTTTTTTTTTTCTTTTCTATAATCAGTCCTTATCCTGACTTCTTTTGTTCATTTGAAGGGTACAAAGCTTCAAAAATCAGCTGCTCACATAACTGTTTTGGTATCTGGAAAAGAATTTTCTAAGTGTAGCTAAGCCATCAGATTTCATATGTATTTTCTTATATATAAGTGTTTGGTTTTTTTTTTTTTTTCAACCAAACTCAGTAAATAATCGCTTCATGGTTTTGGAGCTGTTTCTGAACTCGAATCCTCCATATAAGCTTAAGTTCCAGCATTCAGCTGCCAGGTGGAAATCACAGGAGAAATGTTACTGAGAATTATGTTCTTGCTCTGTTTCAAATGCTTTTATGAAGTTCGTTTGGCAGCCCAGACCCACCAGGGCCCAGTAGTTAGCAGATATCCATTCTGCTCCACAGCCTGATCAGTCAATTGAAGTCAGTAAAAGATTTTGCTTATTTTTAAATGGAAGTCTTAATGTGCTGTCTTTCAGTTTTACAAGACTGTTACCCACATACACGCATTTTGGAAGACTGTCTACTTACATCCTAGCTTTGTCCCATTTTTAATAAAATTGTGATATCCAATAGTTTGGAGCCATTTGAGAAATCTGTGCTGGTGGCAGCAGAACATCCCTATGTTCAGCGTGGCTTGAGTCTGCATGGTATCACCAAATTCATCCAAAACTCTAATTAAAATACAACTCAAGCAACAAAATTTTATCGCGTTTCCTACTAGAAGGTTGAATTTGTTTTGGATATGATCCTGGTTCTTTTGGTTAGTGCAGAGTCTGAAATGTGTAATGATTCCAGAGGCCATATTTTACTTGTAATATACTGTGCTGCACAGTTTACTGCAAGCTTACTGCATCTTTATAAGTGATCAGCTTGTATTATCTTTGATAGAAAACTTCTTGATCTTGTTATTTATATATATATATATGTATATTTGCTAGAGCTTAGTATGAGAATTAAAATGTGGCAGTGGGGCTTACAGAGTACACTCCTTGCCACAGAAGTGCTGCAAGGTTACCAGGACCCATGTATAGCAGAGTATAAGCAAAATCAAGTCGTGGCACAGGTCTCTCTAGCCTTGTGACTTTGGAGGTGAGCGTTGAGTTTCCTGTTTGTAGCCTAGCCAGCTCCAGGAACAATCCTAGCAGTAAATCATCCCCCAGGTTCTTCATCTCACATCAAGATGCTGCAGCTACCAGCCCTAGATGTCTGAGTTTCTGGTCTACACCTGGAAGGAAGAAGCTGCTGACTTGCAGCTGAGTAAGGTAGTGGTTGCACGTTTCCATTGCTGCCAGTTTACCAAGCACTGTGCAGCTGCTGCCTCTGTTTGACAGCCTTTGGGAGTTAGGATATGGAACAGGATATGACATAGATGCATCTTCTGGTCAGAAAGGGATGGAAATAATGTAGAGTGGGATGTTGGAAAGGGAAAGGGAGAAGAAGAAGATGAGAAACATCTTGTTTCTTGGCTACACATAAAGGGTTTGGATGAAGGCTATAGACTTCAAAGTGAAGGACATTTTAGGAATATAAAGATAACCCCTGGTTGTCTCCAGGTTCTTTACCATGTAGGTAACTATGATGCCTTCAAAGCTGCCTTTTAGCAGAAAGTCAAACGTTTCCTTTCTGAAGTTTTTTCCCCTGTCTCCTCCATTCTCTTCAATGAGAAGAGACTATACAACAGAAACATTCCTATATATTAGTGTCACACAGCCAAAAAAAATTCCCCACAGTTTTTCTACAGCACAATACTGTGTCTTCAGTGTAAGCTGTATGATAAGTTCCATGTATAATACCAGACTGGAAATGAGGACAATTCTTTTCCACACTGTGTTCTTTGGCCAAGTAGATCCCTTGAAAGATCACTTTGCTGTTCTTTGGCTCCCTTGTTCCCCTGTAAAATGATATTTTGCATGTTAGGAAAGCTCTTTGAGATGTCTGGGTAAAAATCTCTAAGCAAGACTTAAATGTTATTTTATTATATTCATGCACACACTCCCTGAGCATGTATTTGGCGATATGATGTTTTAATGATTTCCTTTACTGCAGATTTCTATGAATTCAGTATAATTTCTAAAACTCTTCTTTTATTCACTAGAAAAATCTGCTCTTCATTTTCCTATGTAAAAATAAACTCTATTCATTCATTTATTTTTATTTAAAGTAAGATTATGCCTACTACAATTCCATCTGTAAAATGTGCTTTGGCATATCCTTTAAGAAAGCACTTATCTAATCTATTAATCTTTTCCCAAATTCAGGTTTTTCCTACACCTTTATATAGTAAAAATATATTTTAACACAAGTGAAATTCCCTAAGTACTAAGCCTCATTTTATTCTGTAGAATTACGTTGTCAAGCAATGACAGAATAAAATTTCCCCAGATAGACAGAAATACTGCAATGGCCCAATTTATATCTATTCTAAAATATGGATTTTACGAATCATTAATCATATTTTTGTTATGAAGTGGCAGGAAGCTGGCCTAAAAGTCTGAAGTAAAATATACTTCATTGTCACAGAGAAATCTACTCACCACCTGAGCTACTTAGAATTTTGATTCCTATATAACGAACAAGGCACTTCAGGCAAGAAAAATTATGACATAATTGGCAAAAGTCCCATCTCCAGATGGAGGAACTTCTAAGACCGACACATTAGGCTCACATAATTTATGTTATGGGAGAAATAAAATAACCAAATTCCCTCTGATTACTCCATCCAGGAGCAAGGTTTAAGCAGGCATGTTCTCTGAATTAAAACCAAATTCTTCCCCGAAGTCTTCAACAAATTTAGAATGCTATGTTATGAAAAATACACAAAGGGCAATTGCTGCAATTAAGTCTAAGCTATAGGACCCGAGAGCACTTTGCAGAGTCTTTAAAGATTTGCTCCTGCTCCTGCAACTATATCCTAGAGATTTATACGCCCTATTCTTCTAATAGAAGTGCCTACAAGACTCTACTAACGCTTCCATGCAGTAGGATTATATTTTAGATGGGGAATGTCAGGACAGAATGACAAAGGAGCTTGTTATATAGAGGGAATTGAACCTGTACATCAAATACTACAGTGCTTTCCCCATTAGGGAACAGTTGTTCCAGCCCACGCAGAAGTTTGGCTGTTAATGTACAGTAATGCAGACCACTTACAAGGCAAGCTAGCTGGATGTACCTGTGCAAAATGATACATTTGCCAACTTTGAAGGTGGCATGAAGGAGATATATTTGAACTAGGAAGGAGTGTAACAATCTTGTAATGATATGTTCCACTCTCATGTACCATCCTTCAGGGATTGTTTGAAAAATGTCAGCGTTCACTTCCCATCTTTGATTCTTCTTGGTCACAGAGATAACAATCTACAGAGGAAGAAGCAGGAGTGTGACGCCATTGAGGGTTGGGAAATATTTTTGATAAGGGTGTTTTTTTCTAATCCAATGTTCTTAATAAATGCTGTACTTGTTTTGGTTCAAGACAGTCACTGAAGAAGACTGTTGCAAACGGGGGTTGGACTTGATGATCTCTGGAGGTCCCTTCCAACCCCTACAATTCTGTGATTCAGTGATTTCCCACCAGTCCTGCATATCCCCAGACAACAATGCCAATGCCTTGCATGCTTAGGTAATAGGGTGTATTTCTCCAGTAATTGTCAAATAAGGGCTTAGCTAATTTGTTAGCTAATTTAAAAGAAAATTAAGTTAATAGCTTGCCTTGAGAGCAACATGTGCAAATCCACGCAGATATAAAGAGAGATCATTCAAGATATGTTTGGCTTACAGCAGGCGTTAATATTGGAAGGGAAGCCCTTAGTGCCCCATAGCTTACTATTTGCCTACTGCCAACAGGGCAGTCTTGCTGGATACAGTCAATACAGTTTAAGAAAAAATTACCTTGTTCCTGCTTACTGGCCTCTGCAGTATCAACAGTTTGAATGTATTTATGACCTTCTAAACTAAAGGTGTGACGTGCTTTGTAACAGTGGCAGGAAGCTGGCATTCTGCCTAACTTTCTCTCTATTCCCAGCTTTTATGTGGTAAGGAGATTCATGGGTTTTGTGTTGTTGTTATTTTTCCTTTAATTTGTGCTTTTACCTGAAGTGTGACGTTTTGGACTGGGGGGTAGAAGAGTTAATGAGATGGCTTTGGTGTGCTCCCATTCTGGTAACCTTCACACCAGCCATAAATTGCCCACTTGTCTGCAGCCATCCTAGCATGACTGTGTCCCTGAGACATGGGAGCTGCAGTGCTCAGCCACGTAACTATTCCTGTATTTGCTCTAGGATGTTGAGTTTGTTGTGAAAAATTCAGATGTTTTGAATTCTGAGGGGATTTTGACCTCACCATCAGCTAGTCCCAGTGTTGGGATGGGGAGTATAGG
The DNA here is from genome assembly GCF_987193195.1 of Phasianus colchicus. Classification (NCBI taxonomy): domain Eukaryota; kingdom Metazoa; phylum Chordata; class Aves; order Galliformes; family Phasianidae; genus Phasianus; species Phasianus colchicus. Next base: position 19,356,303 of record NC_143439.1, on the reverse strand, counting down.
ATGAAGGTATGGCCAAGGTCTTCCTGGTCAGAGCCTGGTGAGAGAATGAGGCGAAGAGGAGGAGAATGCACACAATAAGAAGGAACTCTTCTAATAATGGGGTTTAAACAACTATACTGGGAACCATCTGTGATTTTAACAGCCAGTTTGACTCAACTGTACTGAACTGCCTCCACTAATCTTTGGCAAACACCTCTACAATTACATTAGTAGGATAAATAGGTGGCAGAGATACTTTTTTTTTTCTAATCCCACAATTTAGAATTTTTTTTTATACTATAAAACTTGAATGTTTTATACTCCCTTCAGCAGTCTGTGCTTTTTAATAATCATGATATTTTAGTTTTAGTTCTTGCTGTTGTAGCTACCATCAGCCACACATCTCTCTAGTTTGTTTAGAAATAGCATTTAGTCTTTGATGCATTAGAGAGTAATGCTGGGAGATGGGAAACCGTGTTCTTTTAGGAATCATATTGATGCAGAAGCTTAGAATACTAAGGTTTACTTCACTAATGACTAGCCATTGTGAGCCCTGCTCACATTTTCTTATCTCCTTTTCAGTAATTTTATTTTCATAAGATAACACAGAAAAAAGGGCTGTGAAAAGTATGAGCTAATGACCTGGCTGATCAAGTCTTCTGTATACGTGAGATCAGCGTTGTCATATAATGCCAGCCTTGATAATACGGTAGCATCCAAGGATCCAATCCAATTAATACTCCAGTAAAGGCTTCATGAAAGGTCCTACACTATTGGAAAAGGATTCATTAAATGTGACTTCTAAAAAATTGCTCCCTGTTTGCAGAATTAAACTGTGATGTGAAATAGGGATTATTGTTCATAAATTCTGATATTCATATATGTGTACATCCTGCCTTCAATTATAAAGTGCGTTTCTACCTGGAAATAATTATCAGAAATGCGAACTAGATAGAAATCTAAGGAGCACACAGGTTGTTTATATTGCATGACAGACTGGAGTTCCAGCAGTTATCCACATACAGTGTGAATCCACTCACTGCTGACCTTAACAAGATGTAAGTGAAGCAGGCCTGTCTCTGTGGTGTGAAAAGAAGAGCATGAGAACCTTGCAAGATTGTGTATACCTCTTGTAAAGAGTAATATAATGTGACAAAGGTGGATGATAAACACGAAGATCTTAGCTATAGCCCAGAGGGGTAAACCTCTCTTAGTATATTTGATACCAAGTTTGTCTTTGAAGGGAGAAACATGCCAGCCATGGTCTGAGAGTGCATATGTACTCTGACAGTGATTTTCTGCAGCATCTGTTGCATGGAGTATGTTAACACTACTGGAGCACAGGCCTTAAGAGGAGCGGCTGAGGGAGCTGGGATTGTTCAGTCTGGAGAAGAGGAGGCTCAGGGGAGACCTTATTGCTCTCTATAACTACCTGAAGGGAGGCTGTAGCAAGCTGGGGGTCGGCCTCTTCTCTCGTGTAACTGGTGATAGGACTAGAGGGAATGGCTTCAAGCTGCGCCAGGGAAGATTCAGGCTGGATATCAGGAAATACTACTACTCTGAGAAGAGGCTGCCCAGGGAGGTGGTGGAGTCCCCTTCCCTGGAGGTGTTCAAGGAACATTTGGATGTTGTGTTGAGGGATATGGTTTAGCGAGAACCATTGGTGATAGGTGGATGGTTGGACTGGATGATCTTATAGGTCTTTTCCAACCTTAGTGATTCTGTGATTCTGTTATTGAGGGTTGCTCTTTTATTCTTCGTGCTAATCAGGTCAGGTTTGTGCAATTCCCAAAATATACAGTGACTCGTATTTGTGTTTTCACTGTAGCTCAATTTAAGATGAATTGGAGTCTAATTCTCCTAATTGTTACCTTCTTTGGAGACATTAAAGCCTGGATAAGATTACTGCCCAGTAAAATACCACTGCTATCTACAGGAACCTTCATACTGACTCCTTGAATGGAAGCTCCTTGAGCTTTTACTATCTGTCTTCCTGAACTTCCTTTTTAAAATTTTTTTTACTGCTTGTAGTGTTAAGCTGGTAATGCATACATGAAAAACTACCATGAGACCTCTTGTGAGCCTCACTAAAACAAGAGAGATTAGTGAGATTGATTGACTGAATTGTAAGCATCTCCTATGCCCCCCTCCACAATTTTTATTACATAATTTTCCATTCAAGTTTGAGCAATTGGCCTGTTCATTATTCTTGTAACTGTCTATCACTTGCTTTTCTTTTAAAGTGTGAACTGTTTTACTTTGTCTAAATTTGATTTTTAAAAAAGTTTTAATTATGGTAAAAACAACTTAATTTTTGTACAGTAAAAAGTAAATGTACGCACAGTAGAGAGAGAAAGAAACTCAGTACGAGGGATACTGAAAGTCAGGTCTGTATGTGAACTTGTTTGTCGGGTTTTGGAGGACAAAGCTGCAAGCTGCTCCTTCAGGAAATGGGTCAAACCTATTTCATTCAGAAGTTTGAAATGAGTCATGTATTGTCTGTAGTTCTCTGCAGACAAAAGGCCTACAAGGAAGCAAATCTGCATAGTGTATTCATGGCGTTTCTATAACACATTATTTCTTCAGAAGCTTTGTACAGATACTAATTCATTAAGATGATTGCCTTGCCAAAGTCACTTGACCCTTTGCTTTCAGGTCTAGAGCTAATGTAGTCATTGAATTAAAATACTAAGGACTCACATTAAAAACAAAAATAATGAAACCAAACAAAAACAACATAGAAAAAATGATCAGAGAATCACCAGCCAGCTGGAAGAAGATAAAAGTAAGATCTATGGATTCCCTAGAACCAGTGGAAACTGTGCACAGTTACTCTGATAGCAAGTAAGAGGAGTTAAAAAGAAGGAAAAATGGAAAATGATTTTCTGTTTGATCTCTGAGATGATACTAATAACCCTCTTTTATTTTCATGTGTCCAGTTCTGTTAGGAATTCTGTTCAAAGGACGCAGCTGGCAACAGCTGTCTTGAGTGTGCAGTGTCTATTTTAGTGTGTTTAATAGTGTCGTGTCTTAAGTTAAACACATTGCACGTTGAATGTGTATTTTTTTGTATGCAGTCTATAAAGAGTAGTTACCATCTTAACAGAATGACTGTTCTGTATATTATGTTACCTCTGTTGTCCTCCTCCATGCTGGTCAGAATGTACTGTACTAGATGTGTCTAAAATGAAACCAAAACCATAGTTTGTACACAGAAGGCATAAGGCATAAACAAAGAGCTAAACCCCAGTAGGCTGAGGAACAAGAATAGTTGGTAGACTGATAACCTCATGGCAGTTGTGTCAGCTCCTTCAACAAGACTTGCATTGCTAGCTCAAACACTGATGTCAAATTGCTGTAGTTTTCTATAGGAGTATTAGATATGAATGCTCATACCCTAAACTCACATTATGTTGAAAATCTTTGTCTCTCTACACCAGTCCCATGCTCTTTGCAGTGCAGGAAGCAATAGTGGCTCCTTCAGTTGTTGGCTGTGCCAACGATTAAGAGGACTCTGGTGCTGATCCACATGGTCAGGGCTAATTTGCTCCTAATAGCCTTGCCAGCACCCTGGGCTGGGCTCCCCCTCTTCCTGGGGTAGGGAGGAGGAATGCTCTGATCTCAGAGCAGCCCTCAGGAAAAGGCAGAATTGAGGCACAGAAGCCTCCATGCATTTCCATGTTAGAGAAGTGTTCAGAAATCAGTCCCCCTGCCCAGATGAATGAAGCCATTCATTCCAGCGGGTGTGGGTGGAGAGAGGCTGGGATCTAAAAGACCTGCTCGATTTTGTGAATGCCCTGGACTATTCCTACAGCATGTCAGACTGCCCTGGCCAGCCTCTTCCCTGGCAGGGAGGTAAGGGCAGCGCATTTCTAGTTTGCTGCCTCACTGACTCTGGTTGCTCTCTCCCTGCCCCTCTAATTTCAGCAATACTGGGTTTTTTGCTTCCACCCATCCCGGCTATGCCTGCATCCCCGACATCCTGCTTGACCTTTAGCCTTTGTCTCCTTTCCCTCACCCCCTCACTTGACTTACAAGCCCAGAGCAGCACTCCCACTCGCTGAAAGAGCCTTGCCCCTGTTTTCCCAAAACACTGCTCCTTCTCTGATCCGCTTTCTCTCTTGCCACTCCATTTCTTTCAACAAAGCATATTTACCCTCTGGCCCTTGCCTCACCCTGCCCTCTTGAGACCTCCAATCCATTAATGTCTATCACTCTTTTGTCACTCTCAGCATCTTCTCTCTGCTGTCTGTTCTCTTAAGTGACCTTAGTTATTGCTTCCCTTCCCTTCGCTCTTTCCTTGATCTTCAGCTCTTTCTTCACTGACTCCTCAGAAAATCTGCCCCACGAACCCATTCAACCTGGCTTCATGACAATAGCTATCACCGCTCTCTGCTGGTCATCTTCCCTATTTGTTTTGCTGCTTCTTCTCTGTGTGTACTCTCACCATTGCTTCAACCCAGGGAACACTTTCCTTGAATTGTCCTGTCACCCAGCTCTCCTTCAGGTCTTTTTCTGAAATCTCCTTGTAGTTTGATACAAGTGACATTTAAGATAGAATACACTCACCATTCTCCCAAATGACTTTTTATGTTTTATGAAATCTGTTCTGCTTTTCTTGCTCTTAATACGGGACTAAGAATCTATACTTTACTCTCTTTCTAAACAACGCAGTCTCCACAGTTTTCTAGTTTGTTGGCAAGACCACATACAGATGCTGGATGGAGCAGGAGGCTGTTTTACCCCAGTGGTTCTGGGTACAGCTCTGACCCGTAGGTCTGCACCAGGTCAACAGCACAGAAGAACACCTCTTATCAACCCTGTAGCTTCAAACGCTCTAGTCATCCATTTCTTGTATTTAGCACTGGTTATAGTTTATTTTTATTCTGCTATATTTGCCATGATTGAACTTCCCTGACTCTTTACAGTAGAAACTCTTCTGATTTATTAAAAGTGTCTCCTCCTTGCTCACTTGTCTGAAGTAGGTACCAATTCAATTTTATTTCCCCTAAAACCAAGGTAGGTAGGATCTAAATACCTTGGATTTGCTTGAAAAACTTAGTTTTTTTTAGTGCTATTTCCCAAAGGGAGTTGTCATTTAAATTTTAACCTGGAGTTAGTTTGATATTTAATTCTTTTCTCCTTTCTAAGAAAACTTTTCACAAATCTTTGCAACAAAGGGAATGGAATTGCATTCCTCACAGAAAGAGTGTTCCTAGCTGAACAATTGTTACAGTTTTTGGCAGGATCATTTATCTGAGCTGACATGAAAATATAAATAATATTAAATTAAATGATATTTTTTGATACAATCATGAATTTGAAAATAATTCTTACTGTACTGCTACTGAGACTGGAAAAGTGAACAGCTAGAAATAATGCTGATTTACAAGGACTGTAGAATTAGCTGTAGAGCTCCAAGAGGAAGTCTTGATTAAAGACAGCATTAACCTCCAAGGAAAATGGAGACTTGGAAAAATCTTTCAAAATTGTAACTTGAGAATGTTTGCCTTTACGGAAGGGAAGGAAGATGGATGATGCTTGAGCTATGCCTGAAATAAAAATGCCTTTACTCTTTCCTTCTGACTAAAGCTTTTAAAATTTTATTGAAATACTGTGATTGTGCTTAAACATGTATTTGCAAAAAAAAAAGTTGTCAATCCAGGAAATGAAGAATGCCTGAAACTAACAATCTTTTGAATAATCCATATGAAACCAATTTCCAAGAAAGAATGCTTAAATATTTCCTCTTTCATGGTCGCTCCTGATGGAGATACTGGTCAAGCTCTTCCTCCTTTGAGGCTCTTTTCTCATTGTGGCTCTTTGTTTCGCATCATTCTATCTGCTCCTCTTCTTGATGTGGAATAACTCGAAAAGCTGGAAATAACTATGAGTATAGTTCCATAATTCCATATAACCTGGAAAGGTTATGCGCCTATGTCCGTTTTATGTCTTCCCAAATAACCTGGGATTCTGGCATTACTTAGACCTGGCTGTATGTTAACCGTTGGAATCCTGTTTCCTGTATGAACTGCTTCCATCTGTACCTCAGTCAGCATTATGCTGTTCTTGTCTCTGTCTGTACTTTATGTTGTCTGCCATACATGTATCCATGAAAAAAAATGCTGCAGACAGTAAATACATTATATCCCATTCTTGGTAGACCTCGCTGCCTCTTCGTGGGGTTATTAATGGGTCAGTCCTCCCTTTCCTCCCTGTAGACCTCTTCACCACTGCTGGCCCAGCTGGGGAGAGCAGTGGGAATCCTCTCTGTTGGATACATCATGTCCCAAACCATAGGATTTTCTCTTTGAGTGAGCCAAGACTCCACACTGCCCTGTAAGCAGACCACCTTCCCCTCCCTCCAGCCTGCCACACAGGAGCATTGACGTAAAACTGCAGTGCAGCAAAGAATAAGACACTGCATTAACTGTAAAATACATGGATTGTAACTCTCCACTTTCCAAATTAATATTTTTACAAAAAAATAATCCCAAAACTCCTGTGGCCTTGTAAAAATTCTACCTTTTTGTGTATTGTATAAAGCAGACAGAACTGGAGAGAGAGTCAAAAGGAGGTATATTTAGGTGCCAGTAAGTGCAGTAAAATGGAATAATTACAGTGGTCCAGACAATGATGATATTGCTTACACTTTGATCAGCATCTCTTAATCTCTTCTATGATAAATTTAAAAAGTTTGTCATCTTCATTTCCAGCTACTGGAGTTGGATCCAGTCTGGTGCCCATATGACTGCTAAGTCTGGTGTCCTGTCAACTTTAAGGAAGTTTGGCTCCAAGAGTACTTTGCTGTTACAGTCTAGGGTGCAGAAAAACAACACAGACTTCGAATGCGTTTCATTTTGATCTCTGGAGATCCAACAGACTAGTCATGACTGTGAGTGTGGCCAGTTTGTAGGGAAATTGTCCCACATGCTGACTGTGTATCTGATGTCCAAATCGACTCAGTGGCATCAAAGGGATATCTGAAAGGAAACGAGAAAGGAAGTAAATCTGAAAACAGCTCAGAAACTTGTATGCAACATCTGAAAGGGTTTGGCCCCCTTATGAACTGCTGACAGTTTTGTCACTGCTGTCTGTGTGTGAGCCACCAGAAAAAAAAAAAAAGTGGAGGAAAGCAAAGAACTAAGACCAAAGCAAAAAACAGTTTGCTTAGGTCGGTCTAATGAACTGAGTATACTAGGGATGGACCAGAATGGCACATACTGAAGTAATGCATAGTAGCTTAGTAGGCAGATTGTCAACATTCGTGCATCAGTACTTCAGGGATTTTGTTCCCAAATACTAAAATGACAGTAGTTACACAGGATCTCTTTTACGATGCTGAATGAAGAACAGCAAAGTCTTAACAATCTTGAAAGGCAGGCATTAGCTGGATTGTAGAGTATAAAGGAATTAAGGACTAGAAAAAGTAAATTATTTGTTGGTAGTTGGTTTAAAAGAGAAACTGTATGTATTTGGTCAATGCTCAAGAAATTACAGAAAAAAGCAAAAACATAAACATTATTCAGAAACTTAAAAAATATTTATTTCTAGGAGAAGATGGGCTAGTTAGAATTCTTAGACATTAACTCCCATTCTTATTACAGTAAGACTTCCTGTATTACTTGGACTATAAAGTGGCTGCATAGCTTAAGTTTACTTACACTCTTTCTTTAAATTATGTCAAATTGATCTAATTTCCTCTTAGGGCAGTACAATGAGTCTTGTAAGAGGAGCAACAACTTGACCTTAATTTAACTTTAGAAAGGTGTTGTACATTCTTGGAAGCATAAATTTTATTGCCTTAAAATGACATTGTGAAACAATAAGGCAAAAGTCCTATTGTTCTCAGAGATGATGACTTGGGGGTCTTCATAGATGAAAAACTTAACATGAGCCAGCAGTGTGCCCTTGTGGCTCAGAAGGCAAATGGTATCCTGGGCTCCATCAAAAGAGGGATGGCCAGCAGGGACAGGGAGGTGATTGTTCCCCTCTACTCTGCTCTTGTGAGGCCCCATCTGGAGTACTGTGTCTAAGTCTGGAACCCCCAGTACAAGAAAGACAGGGAGTGTTGGAGAGGGTCTGGAGGAGGGACATGAAGATGATCAGGGGACTGGAGCACCTCCCCTATGAGGACAGGCTGAGGGAGCTGGGCTTGTTCAGCCTGGAGAAAAGAAGGCTGCAGGGTGACCTCATTGCAGCGTTTCAATACCTAAAGGGAGCCTACAGAGGGGAGGGGAATCAACTCTTTGAAAGGGTTGATAACTGCAGGACAAGGGGAAATGGTTTTAAGTTGAGGGAGGGGAGATTTAGGTTGGATGTCATGGGGAAATTCTTTACAGAGAGAGTGGTGAGGTACTGGAACAGGCTGCCCAGAGAGGTTGTGGATGCCCCATCCCTGGAGGTGTTCAAGGCCAGATTGGATGGGGGGGCCCTGGGCAGCCTGGTCTAGTATTAACTGGTCTAGTGTTAAATGGGGAGGTTGGTGGCCTTGCATGTGGCATGGGGGTTGGAGAATCATGATCCTTGAGGTCCCTTCCAACCCTGGCCATTCTGTGATTCTGTGATATGATGACCATTTCCCTGCAAATGGAAGAATATGTAAAGCGTAACTGAGATTTGAGATGAGTTTTGTTCTGCTTGGTGGTTTTCGTTACTAATGGCGGGCAGCTAGTCAATGGAATAGGGAGAGTCCTTACTGCAATTACAGCAATCCAGAGAGGGAGCAAGTGCTTCAGATGTGAGCTTCAGGGTACAAATGATCTTGATGACAGTCTGAAAGAAGCAGGATGCTCCTCTGCAACAGCGAAGAGGAAGAGCAGCACAGCCTCAGGAGTAGTTGGCTGAAGGAAAATGAGGTGAGGAACTGGGTAGGAAGTAGTTTTCTAAGAGGTTTGTATTTCATGCTCTGCATATATATGGGTGACTGAATTCAGAGGTTGGTAAGCCTCTAACTCATGGTTACCTGTGCATACTGTAACCGCTTTGCTCTGTGTTCTCAGAAGTATGTAGGAGTTCAACCTCAGCTGAAACCAGTAAGAATTTGACTCCTAAAGACTTTCTGAAATTGAATCCCTGTTCCCAATCTGTAGAGTGCAGAAAAATTATGCTTTCCTCTTTTGCAAGTGTGCTGTTAGCATAAATACATTGGAGATTGTAAAGAATTAAGATACTCCAGTAACGGGGATCATATAAATACCTCAGATAAAGCTGTTTCTCTTTTCTTCTTGCATCTCTCTACATTTCAAATTAGACTAAAATTAATCCAATATAACTTTCTCATCCTTATAGTATTTTTATTAAAGCATTTAAATGCTTTACAGTGCTGTTTTTGGCACTTCTCTCCTGTAGGGCATGGCACGGAGTAGCACTGTCTGAGAAATGTGGATAAAATGCGACAGAAATGCTGAACATGTGGATACCAAGAAGGTTTCCTAGCAACAATAATGATTTGAAAATTCCCAGAACTTTCTCTTCTTACAGTTGACAGTCTGCTCTTCTTAGTTCTTATGACTTGTGATACATAATCCAAATGTGGGATTCCCCTTTTCAAATTATTTCCAATTAAGTCTTTATTAGCTGTCTTCTGGAACTGTGCATATCCACTTTTAAGCAGTGTTGGTTTGACCTTTGCCAGTTGCAAGTCTTGTCTTGGGCTGCAAGAAATACAGGTGTATTACAGAAATATACAGGTGTATATGTCTTCTTGCATTATAGGACAAAAGCTTGAAGTAGTTCCACATGTGGTTCTTTATAAGAGTTTGAATCAAGCAGAGACCACACAGTTTTCTGGTGAAGACATCTAGTGAAGAGAACAAAATGGATAGGAAAACTGTCCTGAGTATTTTCAGAGTGAGACAGAGTGCAAAGAGAAAATGTTAGATGAGAAGCCCAAATCCATCTCCTCATCTTGTGATTTCAAAAGTGTAGTGAGTGGGACTTTATCATTTTGAGGGATGTTTTGAATAATCGGAAAGTTCAAATTCCAATCCTCGTGTCACTTTCTCAGCTGCTAGGAAATGTGATGAAGTTTACTATTATACAGCAGGATCAGACTTTGATAAGGACTTTTGCTAGTTTTATGGCTTTCTTTCTGTTCACAGTAGTTAAATGTACATGGGGTGACAAGTGGTGGCCAGCAGTAGCACTACTAGAGCACTGGTCTCAGTGGCCTTTGGCACTTGCTGTTCCATTCAGGTCAAACAGGTCTTACTGAACAAGAGAGGAATTTTCTTTTTCAGTCTTTGGCATCAGGAGAAATTGAATGGCTGGATATGCTTGAATCTGGAACAAGAGAGACCAAAAGGAAAGCAAGAGGAGGGGAGTAAAAAGGAAGCCGTGTCTGTTTGCTGCATGACTGAAGTGGTGTTGCCTGCAATAGTCAAGCAGGAAACGAGGTGTGTGTTGGACAGAAAAGTAAATATTTGTGGTGTTTTGGTTTTCAGGAAGGATAAGAATTGAGACTTTATAAATCTGGTGGAAGAATCGGGTTGCTTTGATGTGGAAGAGGTTCTGGTCTGTAGGGGAACTGACATGTTTTGTAGTTTCCAAAATCAGCTTTAATAAATATATGTTTTGGGGTGGCCTGAGGAGAAAAATAACTTCAAGATTTTAGTATTCATGTAGAGTCATGCCACTGAGGGCTCCTCAAATGGACTTGGGTTGCTAGGGCGGTGTCTGTGCCTGTGACTAGACTCAACTGTAATACAGAAACAGGCAGAAATCCAAGCAGAGTGCTCATGGGCTTTATCTTATTGCTATACCACACTCCTGTTCCAATTCCTCTGTAGTCTCTTTGAGTTAGGTAGCAGCAGATCAAGCCACAAGTGAGCAGGCAGCAGACCACTAGGCAAAAGAAGCAGCTCTCAAATATTAGGTCTTGTTCAGACTGGCAGGATAAATGCATAGCAAAATATTGCTTATGCATTGCTTTAAGTTATTTGTGACCAGATGTGCTCTAGCGCCGCTTGGCTGCATAGCGCAGCCTTCTGGGAAGACATTCAAATTTGGCATTATTGTAAGTCCAAGCCCATTTATTCTGACCTAAGGCTGTATTCTGCTCACTGTCCTGGCTAAACGAGAAGTGCAAACAGGACTTTGCAACAAGCACTTGAGTGACTTTTCCAAGTGAGAGCCAGTGTTTTACCAGAATGTGTGAAAGTCCTCAGCAGATAGGGCAGATATGGGTCAGGATGGACTTCTCTTTGTAACATGCAATGGATTTTAAAAACAAATGTGTTCTTTTTACACGTGGCCTCACTGATTATTAGGAATGTTCAGAGTACTACAAACCAATGTACTAGTTTGTATTTTCTTTAAAAAGTCTGTGCAAAGAACAGGAGATAAGGAACTTGAAGAAAAATGGAAATATCATAGGAGCTCGCATACATTTTCTGAAGGAAGCTGAGGGAACTTCCTTCACAGAAGTTTCCACATAACTCCTAGTTTTGTAAATGTTACTTCCTTAAGTGCAAATTCTGCCATTTCTGCTTTTGAGGCTTGGACACATCTGATGGCTAAGCCTGGGTGTTTCTGAATGCTCTTTATGCTTTCTTACTATATGATTGTGAAATGTCTGAATGTGCTTTGATTTGCATTATTTCATTTCTGTTTTCCCATCTCAATTTTCAGCTCCCTTTTGTCCTGAGAAATTAAATAATTTTCTTTTTTTGGCAGTAAAGCAACTGCCTTGTTGGAGAAAGATGCCTTTTTCTGCCGTGCCTTCTTGTTGCATCCCTGAGGCCAGCTTCCCTGACAGGTCATCCTGTAATGGCACGGAAGCTGGCTGGGGAGCAGCAGGGGTGCTGTTATTAATTGCAGGGACAGGGAGGGGATGCCAGGGCCCAGCCGGCCCCCCTCAGTGCCCCCAAGGCGGTCTGGGCCGCACCACACGCAGAGCGCCTGCGTCAGGAGGCACAAGCCAGCCAGCAAAGAGCCCACAAAGCAGAGGAGCAGACTGCTGCTGCCAAATATCATGTCCTTATGCTCTGCGTGGCTGGTTGGAAGCTCTGCAGCACAGGCTTAGCATTCAGCCTCTTCATTCTGGATTGCACTGCCACAATGGCACGAGGTTTGCTGTCAGGAGATGTAGTCTTCTACACCACAGAAGGATGCAGTGCCTGACCCTGGATGAAGTGAAGGCTTGCTCTTTCTCTTTGTAAAGAACAGAGAGCTACCTGGGTGTATAGCCTGGCTTTGTGCCCTTCTATATTTTGGGAGGAGGTAGCAGCTTTGTGTGGGAGCAGAGCAGCAAAGAGAGATCCACTGGGCGTTCTGTAGAGCAAACCTGGAGGGCTGAGTTGGCAAGTGTGAGCTGTCTACCCATCCTCATCCTGATGTGGACAAGGCACAGCCTCTCCTGAGTTACATGAGTCATCCCCAATCCAGCAGTCTGCTCTCATGCTGCATGTTTGGTTGTAGCCTTGTGCTGTGTGTTTTATAGATGAATCAGAGCTAGAAGTTCTTGTGCTGTCTTGCCCCCTAAAATGGTCCAGTGAACAGCAACAAAGTGCCTGGAGCAGTTTGAAAAGTGCCCTGCAGGCCTGAAGTGTGGATGCTTGGGGCACTTCAGCACAGGACTAGTTTATTGAGATTGTGCTTAAGGAGAATTTAATGGACCTTAATCGAAGAAATATGGCTTATATCTTTCATACTATGAAGGTTCTGGACTGAAACCAGGTGAGTGTAAGGCAGAGGCCCAATAGTATTCATCTTTGCGTACTGCCAGACTCCTCAGCCTATGTGTAGCCTGTCTGTGGCCTCTACGTTAGCAGTTCTCTACAGGTGAGAATAAGACACGTTTTTTGGAAGATTGTAGCAGAATTACCTAGCTTACGTATTGAAACATAACCCTTGTGCTAGTTCTCAGCAAGGACAATCCCACTATTGTGGGAAACCCACTATTGTTAACCTGGTTTAAGGAACAATGTCTTATTACCACTGTAAAAGTCACATTCCAGAGCACCTGAATCACTTCACTAATAACACACCTGTCAATGTGACTCATGGCATGTGCTCATTCCTCTAAGAAAAACCTGCAGCAGGACAATTGCTGGATCTATCTGTCTTTATGCTTATACCAACATGCCAGAAAAAGCTGCAGCATTCATGTACACTGAGTGTATTGTATGCTTCACCAGCAACATCATTTCAAGGAAGGAGCATGACTCACGGGATGCCATTTGTCAGCTCAGGTATTAGGTAGTACCTTATTGATTATTCTGCCTGCAGGGCGCAAGGCAGAGAGTGAATCAAGAGTCCCAGGAGCAGCTGATGTTTGTAAAGCAATATGAAATCTTCAGATGAACTGTCTATAGATAACCAAAGTTGGGGGGCTAGATGCTTTGCTAATTCAAAGTGACTCAGCGGAGTTACATCGGAGTATAATTACTGCAGAGCTGCACCCTAACAGATTTTCAAGAGGAGAAGCCTGCAAGGAGCAAGTGGAAAGAAACCATTAAGCAATGTCACTTTTCCACATAAGCAGCTGTGCTGTGCCCCTATGTCAAAAAAATGCATAGACGCATGCAACAAAACATATAGCTGGATGAGACTAAGGACTTATCCCATTGCTTATGGAAGGCTGGCCAATGCGATCCCATGGGGAACAGGCAAGAGAGCAGTTCACAAAAATGTGGCTTTTGAATTATGTCCCAGTGCATGCAAGGCAGGAAAAGATGTCATATGCTGTGCAGCTTCTCTCTTTCAGTTTTCCCAAGAGAAGACTACTGCCTCTTGTTTCTTCCAGTCCCTGCCAGTCCAAATGAAGAACAAAGATGGTGTGGGGATGGGATGTCGCTGCTAAGGCTGGAGTGCTGTCACTGTATAGTCAGGCTGCATCTGTGGAAAGGGAGAAATGCCTATTCCTTACACTGTAAGACCACAGAGGATGTTTTCCCTGTGGATGCAGATCCTCACTCTGACAAGCTGGGTGGTCTCAGTGGAGACTTTTAACCTCTCTGCACTTCTGCTTCCCCTGTGTACGAAATGAGGATAGTAATAATTAACTCTTTCACAGAGGTACTGTGTTTTCATGTCCATAGAGCGCTTTGAAGGGGAAAAGTAGTCACTACTATTGAAGCTCTTCAAATGCAGCTGTATTTCATTGTGTGCATAACAGAGAGTGATATGTTAGTTTAAAAAGATATTTGAAACTCTTGATAATTAGGAAGTTGGGCAATGGCAATTAATACTTTCAGACATGGCATTACTGCTCTTTTCTAAACTACAGCTCATTTAAAATGCTAGCCCTATAATTTATTAGCAATATTTAATACCTCAGTGACCATAAAACTTAGTGTTTTATTACCACTGATTAGCATATGTTTGATGTTCTGCCCAGTGTTACACAATCCAAAACAAATTACTTTCAGGAAGCTGGATATTATATAAATACAGAAAAGCAATAAATAATGCATTGAAGAAACATTTTTCTGTGGGTTCTAACATGCCACAATCTCTTCAAATGACTTAGGCTTCTTAGGCAATTTCTCAGTCCTCCAAGGGTGTTTGCAGCAAATAACACACTTCACATCATGCTGGCTCCACTGTTGCTGCCAGTTTGCTGGTGATTCCTGCTATCCTGTCTGTCTCTGATACCACTGGATATTCGTGATTTACCAGAGGAAACCTGAAGTTGCTTGTTCAGAGTGTCTTCAGTTATGATGGTCTCCTTAATAAGCTACAGATGTGTGAGAAACAGAAAGGCTCTTTCATTTTCTTGGGATGCTTTTTTTCCCTTCCTCTTAATCTGGCATGAAGGAAAAGAGAAAAAAAAAACAAAAAAACAAAAAAAAAACAACAACAAAAAAAAAACAGCACCTGTACAAATGCGTTTATTATTGATTCTCTTGAGCCCGGGTTTAAAAGCGAGGGACTGAGGAAAAAGAGGGAAAGCTGTTTGACCTAGGAATTACCAACTGTTCAGAATCTGATTTTTCTCAGTTAGATATGAAGTTGCAACTGTGATAGATATCTTTTGAAAATTCCAGGCTATCTGGGTACATTTTCATTAACCATGTTGAAAATGCCTCTGCAAATATTGATGGTTTCAGAGTATCTATCTAAGACTTAGAAATCTAAGTGAGATAGATCCAATTATAGAGCTAATGTAGACCTGTTTAACACCAATGTCTTTCTGATGATCTCTGGTCAACTTTGAATTTTCGTTCAGTGGGCTTTCATGATATGGCTATGATTCACATAGGATGAATTTGCAGCTTGAAATTATGTATTAATAAAGACCGCAGAAGCTTAAGCCAGCAGCATGTGCGATGGAACCACAATTCTTGGTAGAACTCGTAAGCAGTAGGCACCCTGTTGTGAAATGCCCTCAGCTTTCTCAGTATAGGAGGTAGCTTTCTTACTGGGACCTTTGTTCCAGCTCTTCTAAGACCAGAATCCACACTAAAATCTAGGTGTGCTCAATGCAGACCCAACCTCTGGTTCATAGCATCTGTCTTCAACAATGCTGGCAGAGGCTGCTTCTCCCATTTAAGAGAGCAAAAAGCTGCAGCTGGTATAAAATGAGGATTTTGTTTCTGTTTAAAGTCAGCTTTCCATTGGGAGCAGGGTGATAAAGTTGTTTCAGTCAGTTTTATTATCAGTAAGAAGGAAGTGAGTGTTTTGGGGAAAACAAGAAAACAAGTATTGTATTTGAGAACAGGGTTAAAATGATCATTCCTCCTCTAGAGGTACTGATGAGTGCGAATGAGTCTTTTCAGTGCACCAGAGAGATAGTACCCATATGCAAAATAAAATGTTTCTTGCCATCCTGAGGAATTTACTGTTTGACTATGATGTGGAAGTGGGAAGTAGGAAAAAAGAAGCAGTAAGATGATGAGCTGTGTTTCTAGCTGCCATAATCCAGCCCTGGCTCAGGTTAGGTGAACTGCTTAATGGCTCCTTTCACACTTCTGCTCAAGTTATACGATATTTGGAAAAAGCATTGACCTCAAAAATGTACTAACTACGCACCCTCTTTTTTCTAACTTTCTCTTGCACCCAACATATTCTAGCAACAGGAGGTTTAATCGTTAGCAGAGTTGGGTCAATAATGGATACTTTGTTTCAGTGGTTGTCTTAAAATTGGGTTCAATTAAAACCATACATTCTCCTTCTTTGGGTGAAGTAGCAAAATGAGAAAATTCCTGTTGAGTCTACCTGGACAATTTTACTCCACTACAGACAAAAGACTTTATTCTAGTTTTTAAAGTTTATTTAACTTTCTATAGATTGACCATTAAATGAAAATGGCAGCAGACAATGACAGTTGAAAAATCTTGTTTTAAAAATATTGAAAAAAATTATGTTGAGGGATTTACTAATGAAAGTGTTGCCTTAACTATTTATGAGCCATTTGGTAAACCACTTCCAACAGCAGACATAACTACCTCCCTCTTCAAGGAGTCTTCTGACAGAACAGTGTGCTAGATCAGAAAATGTAGGTTTTGGACCTTGTGTTAGAGACTATTTACCACACATCTTAAAGTTTTCACTTCTTTCTTTGTATTGTAGCAATATAAAACAGAGTTTTGTGTTGGCACCAGGGAGAAGAGTTGAACTTCTATCTAGCTGTGACCTTGTCGTGTGTTAACTGGAGACCAGATGCTGCTAACCCAGTCTTGCAGACTTGGTACATAAACCACACAAATGTAAGCTATTTCAGTCTATGTTTTCCAGTCCTGGAGACTATATTCTGAAGCTGATGACAGCTAGGAGTTCATGTTGCAGCCAGTGCTGATGTACTGGACATTTAGCTCTTTCTTAGAGTCATCCCCTGCCTATCTGAGACATTTATCTCAGTAAAACTCTTCTTGTGAACATCTGGTAATATCTCTTAATAATATCAAGAATAAGGTTGTGAAAACACCAATTAAAAATTCACAAAGAATTGCTAGTGACTTGTTTAGCATTCACTGAGGCAGATGAGAGATTTGGGCGCCAAAAGATAAAAGGATTTTGACACTGTGATTTATATGGTAAGAAGCCTCCCCCTCCCCCATTCTCTTTTTATTTTTTAAACTCTCTTAGTCCTGCTGCCCTGCAGCAGTGCTTTTTGAGAGAGGCTAAAGTAACTTTGTATTTTCACATGACTGCATGTCAGTGCCTGTTCCTTAATTCTACATCTGGCTTAAGTGAATTCAGGTGACTCATAACTTTGTCTCCATGCTTAGTTTTTTTTTGATTGTTTTGTTTTTTTGTTTTGTTTTGTTTTGTTTTTTCTCTTTCTTCGTTTATCAACAACAACATTGTGTGGGAAGTTTTTTGGTTTGGGTTTTTTGTTTGTTTGTTTGGTTTATTTGTTTTGAACTAGTCTACTACCTGGAAAGCCATATGGGAAGCCTTGAGTGGGCTATATAGTGAAATAGTAGACAAGATGGTAAGACAGTAAGAGGAAATGATACTGCTTTTTCATAACACTTTGAATGTGAGTTGGTGAGTTAAGGTCGCTGTTGTCTGGACTAAGGGTACTGTCAGTTTATACTGAAATGACTTGTTCATCCAGCTCTCTGCCATGGCACATATCTTTTTGCTCTTGTCATTCCTGATGCCTTAGATGAGGGTACCCAAATTACAGTCTTTGTGCTGTAAGAAAGGGACCATGAAAATTCATTCAGTTGCTCATTCAGAGCACCAGGAGCAAACTGCTTGTCCTAGCAACTCACTCTGGTCCTGCTTTCCTGAAGGAAAGCAAAGAGTTACTGGAACTGTCTGTTATCTGTGGAAAAACATGTGTACAACAACTTAGGAGAGGCATGGGTACAAGTGTTCCCAGTATATGTGCCCTTTCCTTGTCCCTAATGTATGCGTGTCAACAGAGGTTGGATCATACTAAGATGGTTTTGACAGACAGGAATTACTTACTCTTTCTCTTTGTGGTATTAAGCTCAAAGGGTCTAGCTAAGGCCAGAATATGCTGCCATAGTATGAGGAGTATATAATGCAAAACTGTAATCAGCTGCTAAGATAGTAACCATGGCAGTCCTTGGTTTTGTGAGACTTGAAATAAGTCATATTTGCAAGGAAAAATACATGTCTAAGTTCACAAGAAATGTTCTTACTCGTACAGTAGGTGTCTGTTATCACAAGTGTGTTCAAACAAAGCCAAACTGAGCCTTTGTCAAGAGAATGTTTCTTGACGATTTGGAAAAGAACATTTCTTTGGTTCTCTCTTTCATATCTGTACTCTTGTTTGCTAACATAAATACAGGTGTCCCAGAGCTCAGTAGTAGACATTTACTACTGAATTAAATTCCTATTCAAAGTATTAGAAAATAGATGTTAAATAAAGAGCAATGCTTGTTTCAGTCAGTTACAAATAATGCACCATGTGCTCTTGTGTGTGGGTGAACGTGAAGGGAGTGGAAAATTGTGACCTTTATGCCACATCTTTTCCCTTTCTAAACTCAAAGCTACTTCGTGCTTGGCTGCGCCAGCCCTGAAGGTGCCTTTCACTCATGCTCCCCGTATTCCTGATTGCTGCAGCTTTCTGGTCTTGTGTGTAACATCGCTTCAGGAGTGACTGAGAAAAGTGCCAAATTAAATATATGATAGTTGCCTGAAGTCAGCACTTAGTCAGTAAGGGGAGTGTATCTCAGAGTTTGGGGGTTGGGTAAGAACTCCAGAAAAGTGTCAGTTCATGCTGGGTAGCTGTAGTTTTAAATTTTTAAGCATCTGATGTCAGGCCACTACTCTACAACTACTGTTGTTGTGTGTATATGTATGAATATGTAGCAGATGGAGGTAAGGTGACTCATTAAGGGCTCTTTCTAAACATCAGTTCTGAACTAGGAACAGACTCTGGCTTCTGATCCAAAGCTGCCTGCTCCAGACATTCCAAGGCTCTCTCCCAGGTGTGTTTTTACTCTATGACTCAATGTATAGGTTTGCCTGGGTACTCTGCTTGCTTATAGTGCTGCTGCCTAAGGGAGATTTCAAGAGCCCCAGCCCTGTCCTTAGCTGGGAGGCAAATCTTCCTTGTCTCTGACAGGCTAAATATTCAGACGTCTTCCTGTTTCAGTTATTCAAGGTAAAAGTTTTATGTGGTTTGCCTTTTATGCATAGGAGCAAAAAGGCTGCTGTTTGTTTTTTGCACCTACCTATAGGGATTTTACTGATGGTTTGCTTGCCATCCTCCACCCAAACGAATTATGTAGGAAGTCACTTGGGATGAGTCAGGAACAAACCAGGTGCTGACATTATCTGTTCGTGATATCTTAGTACAAATACAAATAGAAGGAGGTTCTCCTTAAGTGATGCTGGCAAGAAAATTAGCTTTGAACTGTCTGCCTGTTTGGGGAAAAACTTGACTGTTCATTCCAAATATGTCTTGGCAGTATTGTTAAGGATGCATTTTATGTGTGAACCTTATGCCATATTCTATACATAATACAGACATGGCGTTCAAGAAGTCTGTTCTTATAAGCAATGGGCTGCAGGCTATGTCATCTCCCAGGTGCGTTGCTTAATGCTAATCTTATAAAATGCAGTGCTCATGCATGCTTGACACATCCCATGTACAATAAATAAATAAATAAATAATAAAAATCACCCCCTGAATCCAAATACTTGTAAACAGCAGAAAAAAAATATAATAATTTGCCATCTGCAGACCCAGTGCAATTACAGCGTACAAGTCAGACAAATGAAAATAACCCTAAAGTTCCAACCACCAGGGAGTTTGAGCTTAGGCCAAGTCTCCTTCCTGTGCCCGCCTTCATTGTGTGTGTTCGAGTGTAAAACTGAGCATTCTTAAAAGACCTTCTGAGAGACACATGTGTTTTTTTTTTTTCCAAAACCCAGCCATGGTCTGGCAAAATGTCATACTTCAGGGAGCTTGAACTATTATCCTGAATTGCCATCCTTCATGGAATTTTTAAGGAAAGCCTTCTGATCCCATTTTGTAGTGTAGATAAGCAGCTCTTCAGTGCCATTTGACTTCCAGTGCCATACAGATCACTGATACCTGTCATGTATTGTGCAGCCATTCTAGGCAGAATATTTTAAACTAGGTTTTGTAGGTATGAAATAAAGCAAGACGGAGCTTCATAGACCTGTTCTTGCTGCAACTGTCAGTACTTTTAACAAGGAACATCCACAAAAGAGGCTTCCAGACTTAGTTTGGGATAAATTTTGTATACAGTTCCCAGTGAGAACCAGGGGCTTGGGCACTGTACTCATTTCTTCTCATTCAAATCAAAATGCTGTGTCATAATGCAACCAAAGAAAGAAACAGCATCACCCAGCAAATAACCTTTGCTGAAAATGTTTCAACTCTTTTAGAACTACATTGAATATGTTGGCGCTAGAGTGCTCAGCTTGCATAAGGGAATACCGTAACCAGAAGGACATCTGAAAAGAGAAGGTGCCCTCTTTCCTTGAATACAAACTAGTCTACTGCAAAAGGAGGAACTTTAGTAGTACTTTTGTCATTGCCTGGGCTAAATCTTCTCTGTCACAGGTTGACTAAGCAACTTCATAAAATAGGGTGAATGTCAGCAATGGAGAGGAAGTTCACCACTGATTTTTGGGTGAATTTTGACAGTACATTTCGTGTATCATGTAATAATTCACATGGAGCTGAGTTCTTCACAGTGTTTCCAACACAAGGAACCATTATCTGTCTATTTGATCACTCTTATGTATCTGTAAGTGCCTACTTTCCTTCTAAGAGTACAAAATGGATCTAAGAAAGGATTTTGCCCACCAAGTCAAAATGGTCGTATTAACCCTACTCATTAGTGAGGTAAGCCATTGTTAATGCCTCCAGAAGCTTTCCAAGCTCAATTAAGTTGTACCACTGTAAAACAAATGTTTGCAATAGGGCAGACTTCTTCAGCTCACATCCGGACAAAACCGACAGCGAGTAGTAGGCAGTCTGCCCATATTTAATTACATTATCCTCTGCCTGCAGTGTACCACAGGCCTTTGGAGGCAATCCAGGGCCATATTTATCTTGTTTATATTTGCTTGTAATTTTTCATGATTGATTGAAGTTTAGGGAAATCATTATGTTTAAAATACCACAGCTCTGGAAATAGACACTTGGGACTCTTTTCCTTGGCTTTAAGGAGTTTTGCTTTGGTAAAGCTGCTATGGAAGAAGATGTGGAATAGATTCCTGTCACACAAACGCAGTAGGTTTTGTTCCTTTAGTATTCAGATCTAGTTTTCATGTAGCCTTAATAGATCTTGTTTGAAGTTAGTTCATGTCAGAATAGGATCATAGAATTATCGTAGAATCATAGAATGGCTTAGGTTGGAGGGGATCGGAGGGGACCTTAAAAGATCATCTAGTTTCATGCCATGGACAGGACTGCCAACCACCAGATCAGGCTGCCCAGGATCTCATCCAGCCTGGCCTCGAATGGATCCAGAAGTGGGCATCCACAACCTCTCTGGGCATCCTGTTGCAGGATCACGATTGATGTATATAGGCTTGAGGATCTAAGGGGAGTTACAGAATGATGGGGACAGTTCAGACTGGGAAGCACATGTTGCTACTGGCCTTAGCAGTCTGCCCTCTTAAGATGCCTGAGCTGCCTCTAAATCAGCCTGTTAAAACTGTTAAAAACAACAGCACCAATGAGGGGTTTCCAGAGACCACAGTTTAGGTCATGTCAGTTCCGCTGTGGTGATAACTGCAGGAGTTCAGAAACTGGCTCCCTGAGCTGTTGAGTTACCTGTGCGAACAGGATGGGGCCAACGATTAGGGGTGGAAACCTGAAAGGGCACTACAGGCCAACTTGTCAGTGGAACCTGTAATAAAGGAGGAAAGCAAAGAATTATTGTTCTGAACTGTTACTCAGCCAAAGTGGTCTGGAGTCTGCCTCTCAATTACCATTTATTAGTCCTTCATGGTTGATACAGCGGAGCGACTCAAGACTGGACTTGCATACACGCTGAAGAGTCTTAGTTTTTTTTTGTTGAATATGGGGTCCCCAAAGGCAAAGCAATACTGGTCATGTTGTACCTCTAGTTGGTTATACCACTGCCTTCCTTTAAACAGAAATCATGTGCAACTAAATTTTGCTTCCGTGTTTGAACTGCATTATCATCAATTGCTGTAAAGATACAACTTAAAAAAAAAAAAAAGGTTGCAAAATGTTGGGTTTTGTTTTCCTCTACAGCCATTTTGAGGCTAAACCTTCTGGCTTTCTGGCTTGGACCCAATGTGTATATCTATAGAAATGTCTTCCTTTTGCATGCGTAAACCCCACAGCAAGGTGCAGGTGCTCACATGCAGAATTACCCATATGTCATACACTGTTGAGCTGTTTGGTGGTCAGAGACACCTGTCTGCAAGAACTGTAAACATATAAAACTCCTTTGAAGTATCCATCTTCAACTGCTAAAGATAGTCTCACTCTATTTCTGTCCTTGCACAGGTTAAATTAGCAAAAAGGCCGGTTGAGGATCAATAGGCAGATCCTGGCAGATTACACTACATCTGTATAGGTAAAGCTGTGATAGAAAGAAAAGAATCTGAAACAAAGTTTGCCAAAAAGAAGGCTCCTATGTTTTCAGCTGGAATTTGCCTCCAAACAGCTCTTAAAAATGCAGGTCTATAATGATTCTAAAATAAAGTTTCCAAAGTTGTATATCATTTTGTTTATGAGTAGCCTCGGGGTGAGAAATTCAAGGATCCCTTTTTGGGTTTCTCAGATTACCTGAATTTCATCATACGTAATAAGAAAATTATTTTGTATTCAATATAAAAGGGAGTTTTTAACAGTTAGGACTTGCTATAACTTTATTATGCTATAACTTTAAATTTTTATTGCATGCTTATGAGTAAGAATTCCATACTTGTTTTTTCTTACACAAAAGATTTTGATGTTTTTAGTAATACGTATTATAGTGCTGTAGTACCATGTGCCAGGGTCAGGGCACTGAATAGTGGTGCAAAAAAAAAAAAAAAAAGTCCTCTACCAGACCCAGAGACCTTAGCTGATATCTGCCTACATCTGTCTTCGTTAGGGACAGTGTTGTTGATGCACAGGGCACCAGCTCAGGCCGAATTTCCATCAGCCTTCTGAGTAGATTTCAAGAGGGATCTGAGGGACGCTAGGTCTATGCACTAATTCTCAGCACAGAGTTGGAATTTATGTCTGGAGCATTATTGTGCTCTATTGTAAGCAGTCTCCATGTGTTATCAACTTTGAAGAGTTCCCAAAGTCAGTGAGAACCACATATATTTAAGTGAAATGTCATGTTCCAGTAATGGCTGCATATAATATTTGGTTAATATTTTATTTATTTGTTTGTTTGTTTGTCTGAATTCATCCCAGTATTTTGAACAAAAACAAAACCCAGAACAGTTCTGGGACATTTCAGATTACTGGGCTTCTGGAGCTTTCAAACTCTGCCCAGAGAGCACAGAAATTCTATATGCAGAGGAACAGGTGGGCATGTGCTGAAGAAAGCAAACTTACCTTCTTGGTATACATGAAAAGAGCATTCAAAAAGCGCACCCAAATTACTCTCATCCTCATTTATATCACTGGCTATGCTTTTGCATGGAATTTTTCTGGCTGTTCTACTACTTCAGTATAATTGATCTTACACTGTTTATGCCCATCAACTGATAAAGCTTTTCAGGTTGCAAAACAAAATCTCTTAAACCCTTTCTGCAGAGGAAGCTGGCTGTAAATAATTTGGTGTCTTATTTTAGTTATCCAAAGGTCAGCAGGCACAGGAGAGGCATTTCTACAGCTTTGAAGTAACTTTTGCAAATGCCATTTTGTCCTTAGGAATACATGTGCATGCTAGGTGTGGGAATACTCCAGCTGACTGGATATGAGCTAACTGGAAGCAGGACAGAGCACAGCACAGTTGTACCTTGTCTGGCTCACTAGGTCGTATTTTACCATAGTTATTTCTATTGAGTCTGAGCTAATAAGCCTCAAGATCTTATGACAGAAGAGTATCTGGCTCATGTATGTCATAGATGAAGTAGACAGAGGAGTGCACACAGTAAATCATTGAATCATTAAGGTTGGAAAATACTTCTGAGATCTATTCCAACTGTCCCACTACCACCAATATTGCCCACTAAAACATGTCCGTAAGTATGTAGCTGGATTTGCTTAGCAAGCAATAAATCCCATGTGTTCCTTGTAGGCCCAGTTAGACCCAGAAACATCTGATATACTTCAGCAGTGGCTCTGTGGGAACAGTACCTGTAACCAAAAGGTGCTGGAGGAGATCTATTGCTCTGCAGGTGCTGTAGGAGATCGAGACAAATTATTAAAGTTTTAAATTCTTCCTTAAGCAAATATTCAGAATCAAAAAAAGTGGATGGATCTGACAAAACTGGGTATTTCACTGTCGCTTCTTGGTGCCTCTGGAATTCATATGGCTGGGGTTTAGGTCTGAATGCAGCACAAGCCAGAAGACTAGGGTGAAATATTTAGTACTTCTGCATGCCATCGCCTTGTGTATGCTGGTCAGGTATCTGCAGTAACCCCTGTAGCTTGAGAAACTGCATCCTAAGTCAGAGAGACGCTTTTAAAACTCTACCTGCAGCCCACAGCTCTTTTACTGATGAAAATATTGTGGGATAGATTTTGCTCTTCCTCTTGGTGTGTGCTGTTTTCCCTCCTTTAATCTGCTATAGATTTGCAGCAAGGGTCTGTTTTTATGCCCAGTTCTCCAGCTGGGATGAATAAAACAAACAGAGGTCAAGTGACTAATTCAAACCCAAACAGTGCACCAACCCTTCAGCCAGGGTTTTAGAATGAGACTAATGATGTTTAACTCCTTGTTGGAGCTGCTGCTCTAAACTGCTCTCAGTAGGCTGTCTGCCAGATCCATAAAGCTGGTGGGGAAAACAACTGCTCTGCTTTGAAACCATCACACTGCAAATTATTGCAGGACCATAGAAAAGTGCTTGCATAGCCGTATGGACAAGTGTCATGCACAATTTTGCATATACCTCAAGTTTAAGGTAGATAAATTACATTTTGTCAGTGTTTAGGGGGCAAACAGACTCCAATTAGTCATCAAAAAAGCAAAATCTGTATACCTGGTGAATGAATGGTCCTTGGAACTGAAATGGTTAATTTAAGGAGATTATGTCGCATTCAGAGAGAAAGTAGATGCTGCGCAATCAGTTGTCTTTGAAACCTCAAAAGCCAGTGGTAAGAGAAAGGAGGCAGAACTAAAGCCAAGAGTGTCAGACAGTTGACTGAAGCTCATGCTGTTTGAATTAGAGCTGGGAAAACAAGTGCTCTGAATGTCATTGAGTCTTCATGCCTTCTTCAGGGACATGGGACTGTTTTCCATGTTTTTCTTAGGACTCAGGTCTCCCTCTCCTATACGTGGTTATCTGGATGGCATAGAAATGACCAAGAAATTTCTCCCCTGTACAGTGCTCCTTGGTTCTTGTAAGCGGTGCTGTTCCCTGCCTGCTCGTCACCATAAGCACTGTGCTCTAAGCGGGTGAGAAGCAGCAAGGAGACTGCTTCCAGGTCAGCTAGCTGCATGAGGGAACAGGGGTGATCTGTCAAGGGGTGGATTTACAACTATGAGGTCTGGAAAGGGAAAATGGCTCTAGCAGGAGAGCATTCTACGTGACACCCACCAGAGAGTTGTGTCTAAATGGCATGGTCTTGTCTGTTGCAACTTGTCTGTTCTGGTTTTGTGTGATTCAACAATAGAGTTTCCACTGTTTCCCTTGCAAGACTCTAAAGAAAGCAGGTCTTGCAGACCAGATAACCCTTCCTTATTCATGTGGAATAATCCTACTAAGAAGTCATTCATGGGTAAAGCAAAGAGAAGCTGTCCATAAAACAGCTTTCTGCATATGTTTGAGCCAGTGGATTCCTTCATGTATTCTGTTGTTTGTGGTGCAGAACACACTAACTGGCAGCAGCAGGGTGTATGTGAATGTAACTTCTTAGTAATATAAGCAAAACAACATCAAAAACAACAGCCCCACCCCTAATATCTTTCTGGTTGAATGGAAAAAGTAGAGAAACAAGTCAGGGCACGAGTTCTTTTTGCACAACCGAGGAACAGAATCCCCCATATATAATACAACCTCTAGTAGATTGGTGTAGGTAGGGCATGAAACCCTCTTGTGCACGTTTTCAATGATATAATTATCAATCTAAGGGAAACCAATTTAACTCCTCTCTGATCTCCTCATTTTCCACTTAAGAGTGGTGAGGACTTCTCCAGCGTTCACTATTCCTTGCTTTCTATGCAAGCAAGGAATATTAAACCCTGGAGAAAAGCCTTTGCTGAACTTGAGCTGTTGCGAAGGCAGTAGTAGTCCTGTGCTCTGGGGAGAGGCCTCTGAAGACCTGGAAGGGAAGCATTAGCTGCTTGACTCAGCATTTCCAACTTGTCCTTTGACAGTCTGAACTTGCAATGAGTCAAGTGCAGTGGCCTTCATAGCAGAAGAGGCTGCCTTTGACACAGCCTTGTAGCTTTGAGCACGCGCTCTCTCAGAGTGCAAAGAAATGCCAGGAAGATGATGTCAGCAATGAAGCCAAAACCTGTTGCTGCTCTTATTGCAATCCTTCAGATAGATTGGGGTTGTGACGAGTGAGGCATGGTTTGATAACTTGTCCCATGGGACAGCTTCAGGGGGCTGTCTTCAATAGTCAGATGAGGAGTGACATGCAGAACAATGAGGAACCCTGCAAGCTTCATCAGCCAGTCTCCCTTAATAACAGCTTGAAAGGATTAAATCTTTGGCTGGTCGCACCTTACATTCAACCAGACCATGTGCTTGGAGACAGCACAGCATGCTAGTGACAGCTCAAATTAGTGTGCTTTTGGTGAAGCTCTTAAAATCACCAGAGTTAAAAGGAGATCTTGGGGTCAGATGTGACAGTATCCAAAAATCTGTTAAGTTTCAAAGTTGAGAAAGAGCAGAAGCAGTTACACTAGCTGTTACTGAGGAAAGCAAAATTGCCCCAGCCTTGCCTAGATAAAGTTTTAAAGTGATTTACCAGAAATGGATTGGTAAAGCCAGAATGGGATTTAAATAGAGGTTCCTTAGATGTCTTTTAAGAAAATAATATTGAAGCTTTTGGTTATGTCAAGGAGCTTGGTAATAACTTTCTCAGCTCATGTCAGTTCTGGGCCATCAGATACGATATCATGCTGGCGCTTTCATGCTTATATTTCTTGGACAAGATGTATGAAGATAGCAAAAATGTCAGCAAGTTCTTTTGATAACAGCGGGATGGCATCCTCATGTCGTATGCATAGGCAGCTCATTCTGTCATGGTAAAAATGGATTGAACTTCTCGGACAATTTCTTCATTAGGCAACACAAGGCAGTGTTGACTCACTGGTAGCTTTACTACCTGATCAATGAGAGTGGGCAAATAAGGGGAATATTCCAGCAGCAGACATTGCAATGAGGACAAAGTAGTGCGCTAAACTCATATCTGCAGCAGCGGTTTGCTCAGTACCTTTGTGTTGGATGTTCTTACTGGCTTGCAAAAATGAAAAGATTTAGAAAAATATTCCACTTCCGCATTTACATGAATGTAATGAGGAGTATTTTAGTCACAGGGGTTATTTGTGGCCTACACAAGTAGCACATGGAGGACTGTGTATCTTAAGCATGAAAAATTTGGGTTCCTGCATTCTTATTGAAATTCTTCTCTATAATTCATGCATAGTTTTATCTGTTGCTATTAAATCTCTTGAATGAGGGATAGAGACTTAAATTCTATACATGATAGAATTACACCAATGCAGTAAGACAGCATTTCACAAATAACCAGAAGTGGTCTCTGTTGATATGAACTAGAATAAAGTTGAATGCAACTTGTCAATTATTATTGGAGGTCTTTGTAGGCCTGTTACTATGAAACTCTCATGATGAAAAGATGGTGAAGTTCAACACTTGTTTTCTGTGGTAGAAAGCTGTGGTAGAAGCTGAGCAATCCAAGACATGCCTGAAGTTCCTGTCAGGATTTTGATTTTGAAGGGACTTAATGGTTTGTTTCTATTAGTATCTATGTCATTAGTGCCAGCTGTAATAGTAAAGCAGTGCAAGAAGAATGACTCTAGCCCCACCGATTTTAATTTTTCCCTTCATAACTTAGATACTTAGTTTCTTAATATCCTCCAAATTTCTGCAGGTTGTTCAGGAAACACTCAACAGAAGCCTCTCTGACAGGAACATTACTGAAGAATATCTGGAAAGAAGAATTTTGGAAAGCATTGCAAAATTTCTAGCACAGCATAATTTCTATATTGGAGATGCCTGATTTCCTTTTAAAAGGAACAGGCAAAGATATATCTTCTAGCACAGTACAGCTGCTGTTCCTGGAGAGGTAGAAGGGAAAGGGACCACAGAAAATGGATAGCATTACCTATACTCTCCCTAAATAGCCTCACCTGGTGTCCTGTGGTGTCCTTATCAATGATCATCTATTTGTTAGCTAGGGTAAGGTCTAATTTTATAACAGGTTTTTCTACTGCAGAAACACTGCATGGTTGATTCACAAAAAGTACAGATACAACGTGTGTCTAGAATCAGTACTCATTCACTTACGGTTACCACACATTGCATGACACCATTTGGCTTTTATCCTGGTTCACCTGACATAGCGTGTTTCTTTGTGAGGCCTGCTCTGGGGCTTCTTCACTGTTAAGATGCTTCAGTTCTTTGTCAGGTGTTTCACTGAGGGGGAAGAGATGTTATTTATTAACCAGCACAGGCAAGATATCCAAGTTGAACAATGGTAGTCCTCCTTGATAAAGTTCCCATTGTCAGCATGTGGTTCAGGGAATTAACATTCTTTCTTAGAGCTTCTTGACTGAAAGGAGGCTCTTGCTGAAGGAATCTGCCTTTGAACAGAACTGTAGTGAAAACTTTCTTGTTGCGTGTCATGTCATGACTATGGACATCTCTCATCTTCTTGCTGAAGAAAATAAGAATGATTGTTGCCCAGAAATCAGCAGATTTCTGTATTTCCCTGGGTTCTTTTTCTTTCCAGGAAAGATTCTCACTGTCCTGGAATGAATGTCTCGCTAAATAAAGACTATCACAGATGTCCTCTCCAGCCTGTGCAGAGACTTGGGTGATTGGTCTTGGCTGTGATGATACGGATGTGGCTGAGTTCCCAAAGTTCCAGTGAATATCATGACAAAGTGTGCTTATATGGGTTTCCAGAATACGAATTTCCTGTGTGTTTGTGCTCATTCAGTGCAAACAACCTTTTCCTGGATAACTGCAAAATAAATTCCCCTGGTGAAGGAGATGCATGAATGGTTCACCTTGCTATCTCCAGAGGAGACAAATTTTCAGCAGGCTGCTGAACCTCCACTGTTCAGATACATTATGCAGTCTGACAGGCAACACAGGTGGCAACTATACTATTAGCTTGCTGATGTTTCTTGTGAAATTGAAATCTGTAGACAATGATTAGTGATTCAGTAGACAAGAAATGCGCCTTCAGCAAGACAACAATTTCATTGTTTCTGAATACGAGGCAAAATGGAAACTACCAGCCATGTTATGATGATAAATGTTTAGTTGCCCAGAACTACAAATGAAATTGTCTGTTTCTGACTGGGACAGTCTATCTAGTTGGCCTCAAGATAATAAAAAAGTCATGCATAAGAATCCCATGATACAGATTGAATTCTTCAGCCTTTCCTAGGGTTGTCATCTCATGCAGGAGGCCATATTCATTTGTATTCTGCAGTGGTGGATTCTTTATTGCAAGTGCCTGCTAGCTGATGACACCATTCACCTCTCAGTGGCTCCAGAAGTCTTGCTGCTTGTTCCCATTCTCCAAAAAGTTCCAGTCTTGATTGTGAGAAATTTGATGGCACATTTATTGCAGTGACTTGAAGTAGCAAGCAAGCGTAAATTTTTTTGTTGTCATTCTGGTGCATTACAGTGGTGATCAGATGACTCTCCTGCATTACACTGTTGTTGACTGAAGAAAAAGAGGAACAACAGGAAACATTTATTTACTTATTTTCCTATGATATAAATAAGAGATGTATCATCTAAGGTACGTTTTAGTGCCACACAAAGCTTAGGTGCTCTTATAATGCATACAAAGTTATATCTTCACCTCAGGGGAATGTGAAAAGTCTGTGCACCAAAGAATTGATCAGTGCTTCTTTGAAACCAGAGCAGTTCAAGTGTGAGCCTGCTTGAAATGCTTGTTGGAAACCTCTTTCTGCTAGAAGAATTTAGAGATAATTTGTCACATCGATCTTTGCCATCAAGAGCCAAAGACTAGAAGGGTAGATTTTAACCTCTCACCTTCCAAAGGGAGACCCAAGCAAGGGAAACACCTTCCAGGTTCACACTTTCCATGAACGAAAGATGGACCTACTGCAGACTTCTGTCACTTCATTTCTGCCACAAAACTAGGGTGGAACAAAAGCAGCAAAACATCTGTGCAGAAATGTGAGATTAGGTGATTTGTGCCCTGCTTGGCACAGAACAACAATCCTGCAAGCATATGACCACCAACGTAGTTAACTTAGAATGCTAAGAGAAGGTCCATTAAACATCAGAAAGAGTTACTGTGAAAATGCAGATGGAGTACAGCACCTCCTGGGCATGCATTTCTTAGGAAAAAGCACAGGACTGACTTTACTTAGTATCTAGACTGCCTAACCATCTCTCCATCTTGAGAAAAGATGTCAGTGGCAATGACAGAGGAAATAGGAGCAGAAAAATCACACATTATGCAGAGAGTAGATCCTCGAAGCCAAAAAACAGACTGATTGTTTAATTTAATGGGGAACTGTTGGAATAGATGCTTATCGAGGTAAATTGCCACCGGAAGAACAAATTTAGAAGTTTCTTTACTTAAGTGCCTTGGTAACTTGACTGATACTGAAGTACACCTTTGATGTCTAATTTAAAGATACTCATTTATGTTGACCTGAAAGAAGAGTCACCAGACGATACCTAAAGCACCTGAAGAGAAGTCTTGGGGAAGCTTGCGTGCGTTAGTTTGGGGTCGTGCGGTTTTACTTCTTTTTTACTTACATGATGTGATAGCCAGTTGTGATAGCCTGACAGCCATTGGATGTTCTCCCCCCAAATACTGATAGGGTTGTTTCTTAAGCTTTTGTCCTTGATGCATTTTCTGAGTGGTAGGATGAAGCTGTGATTAGATGGAGTAAAAGTTTCTGTGTCCCACACTGCAGTGAACTTCTTCTAAAAGGACAATGTGTCAGAAGAGTTCTCGGGAGCTCCCTGTAATGATTTTTAGCCAGTGTCTTAGTGGTGTTTGTTTTTTCTAAGCAATATTACTTGCGTGTGCTTAAAGGATGTAATAAAACCCCTTAAAATTATTATGAGAGCTCAGCATATGGCTTGATTAGCTCTTGGCAGGTAGGACTGCCCACTGTCACCCCCCTCAACCGTTCCCCTCCTAAACAGTACAATATTTAATCATTAAAGCCACAAGAAATATCTCACATTACTCAAATAAGACGGTACTTTCCATTTTAGTTTACCTCAGGCAAATTAAACAGGCCCTCTTGAAATAGTGACAAGAAGAGTTATAGGAGCTTAGCACCAGACACCAATTACGATTTGAGAACTAAATGCCATAATTAACAAGACATATACTTTAATCTAGAGTAACTTGAATATGTGGCTGGATAAAGAAAAAAGGTAAGGGTAAACTCTGTAATTATAATAAATCGGTGTGCTGAGGAAGTGTGTACCTTTGAGGGATATTCTTTTATTCTGCAATTAACTTTCAAGTGTTTTGCTAAATACCACCCCACTCCACACACAAACACACCAAATCTTCCTCGCACCCTAATTTTCCCCAGTCCTCTGAATAAACATTTCCACAGACACTTTCCCTCAGTATGTGGATAGCAGGTGTGTCAGTAGCTGCACATCACCGTTATCTCACCACCTGAGGACTTTTTACAAATACTCCACAATGGCCTAATTCTACTTTCAGAAAAGGCAGTGCTGACAGTATTTGTATGCTTCACTTGGAGCAGAGATGGGGCACTACTCACTGCAAACTTCTCTAGCATAAAGGAAGCTTCAAACAAACAGCATTTCTCCAAATATACAAGCAATATGTGTTTGTATACTTGGCTTTACATTACAGTGTGCTAAATAAAATTACACTCCTGTTTTTGCTTGAATCTCTTTAAAGGACAGCTTAATGCATTCTTTCAGGAGTCTTATTTATACAAGCCTCTCTTTTTGCCATGGTTTTGCCATGTGCAATAGACTTTTAAGATGTATCCTAATACATAGTAATAAACCATCTTGAATTTCTCTGTGCTCTTACTAACAAAGGTAAATCAGAATTCCTTTTTTGTGTGTGCGTGTGAGACAGAACACTGCTCTCTTCTAATTTAGAAAATTCTGTACCGGAACCAGACAAATGAAAAGGAAAGTAAAATGGACCG
The DNA here is from genome assembly GCF_987193195.1 of Phasianus colchicus. Lineage (NCBI taxonomy): Eukaryota > Metazoa > Chordata > Aves > Galliformes > Phasianidae > Phasianus > Phasianus colchicus. The sequence goes on along the minus strand of NC_143439.1, from coordinate 19,323,937 downwards.
TTAAAAGTGAAGCTTTGTGAGTATAAGATGAGCGTGTCAAGGTTAAAGTATTCCTCTAATCCCAGAGTCAGGAAGGGAAGCTGCAGCTAATAAAGTCCAACCATGCAGTTTTATTCACTTGCATGCACTTTACTAGAGGAAGAGGTACAGTCTGGAGACCAATTACAAATCACTCGCCTGATTCTTTTAATCCCTCTACTTCCATATCTAATCAAAAACAAAGATTTATTTATGCCTATATCTAAGGAAAAATAAACCCTGAATTTTTGTACAATCCATCGTTTTGTTATTGATATGCAAACTCTAATTTTATTCTGGAGCTTTTTAGTTCCTCTGGCTGACAGTTTCCTTTGGATATCTGTGGGTCTAGATTGGTTCTTAGTTTCTAGAATTGCAGGCAGGCTGAAAAAGCTTTATCACAGGTGAGCATTATTTCAAGTTCAGCTTCATTTTTCAGTGGTTTGTTGTGCTTTCAAATAATCAGGGCCATGACGCTCAGTTCTATTAGAGAGCCCTTGGTTTAGATTGCCCCTTGGCAATTCCCGTTGAAAACAATGCCTATAAGCTGAGCAAGAACATGCATAGCAGCAGGTAGACCTGGTCCCTTTGTATTTTCTGCTTTTGCATATGTGTTTGTTTTCCAAATAACATAGTGTTTTCTGGACATGAGATGTGATACAGCTGCACCCACAGTTTCAACTGTGGCAATAAGAGACAGCATGAAGAACTTGGAAGTATTTAAAGTAATAGCAGGAAAGAATGCAAGATTTCCAAGGGTCTGCCTTGGACAGGACACACATCTGGGAACAACACATGGCAATGGCATAGGGCACTGCTGCTCACCTCGCCATGCTGCTGGTTGTCAGCAAGCACCATGAATGATTCAGAAGCCAAAGTAATCCCTATTTATTTTCCCACTATTGTGACAAAGGCCAAGGGAAGTTGGAAACAGAATAAGCACAGCCTAAAGTAGTTAGAGTGCAAAAGCCTCGGAGTATGTATTAGTGCTTGATCATAGATACAGACTTGTTAAAGAAGCTCCTGTCTCAATTTAAAAAAAAAGAAACTTTAAATGACTCTCATAGCATCATTAGGAACATTTAATATAATTCTCCATTTTATACATTTGCTGTCTTTCGTTGGTGCTTTGAGTGATCTTTGCAAACTTGTTTTGTTCTACCCAAACCTAATTAATAGCCCATGTTATCTTCTCAGTAGCATAGCATGAGCGAACATGACAGTTACTCCTGGCATTCAGTGTGGTAGAACATGTATTTTATTCTCTTAATCATTACACTCCAGATGCAGGAAATGCCCCACATCAATGAAGTGAGCCTCAGCATAAGTCTGCTGTGCAGGTGCTAACTCGGCAAGCTCTTTCTGTTCCTTATCGCTCATCCCTCCCTGTTGTTCTTTCACTCGGATGCTGTGTGTCTAATGCTGCTACCCAGCCATGAGAATAAAGTGGGTGCCTGCGAGACAACAAACACTGAAGCCTGACTGTTGCGCTACTGGTGATAAGATATAAGCCAAGATTGCATAACTCTGTCAGCAAAGAAGTCTAGCTGTGAGTGAGATACTCGGAGCAAAGCTCACAGGGTTTGATTCTGTCCTTAGATAGGCAGAGTCCCAGCGATGGGGAGTACCTTATCAGATCAACCACCTGATTTTACAAGATTTGCAGAGTGCTGTGCCCTAAAGCAAAGGCAGATGCTGAGCGCTGGGTATGCGCTGCACTTTCATTCAATTATAGTGTAATTTCTCAGTACCTTATACTGTCAGATAGAAACTCTGTCTCAAAGTGCAGGGACTTTGTAGTGCCACATCGGTCTCCATCACCAGATGGGCTCTATGGAGAATTCTTTGCTGAGAATTGCCTGAATGCTGGGAATTAGTGCAAACAGGTCAGACTGGTTCTCCAAGAAAAAATCCAGGCTGCAGGAAGGTTTGTACCATCCTAGTGGCCAACTTTCTGCTCTGCACTAAGCAGTGTGTGCTAGATGACGTCAGAAATAGAGCATAAATGAGTATTTAAGTGATTTATTTATGGAGGTAACGAGAAGCGTCAAGTGGCCCTTGAAGCTCTTGCACGATAATTTGTCCAAATGCCAGGAGCATCACCCTCTCCTGATATTTCCCTGCTTTTTTTGCTATCTCTGTTTGCAGTGTTATGTTAACACCAGTGTACTGTGAGCCCAATCCATGGAATGAAACAGGTGTGTAGAAACTCTCAGAATTACCAAGCAAACACATTTGTATGAGAATATTGAATACCTTTGTTAAGTTCTGCCCGTATTTTCTCTCTTTACTGTTCTCTGGATATTCACAGCCTCTGTACTGGTTACTGATTGTGCGCTTCCTCTTCTAATGTGTGTTCTGGATGTGGAGAGGAAAGTTTGCGGGAAATAAAGCAAATGCACAAATGGTTGCATTTGAATCTGTGGCCTGCTGTTACCAACATGATTCCGTGATAGTGTCCAAGAGTTTCAAACCCATGGGGTGGATCTGTTATGGTTAGAAGATACATACCTAACTCTGTATGATAGGTTTGACATTTTCAGCCTGCATCTTGATGCATTTACAAAAGGTAGCAATTGGGCCTCCTGGTCACTCCTTCAGCAGAAAATCAAGGGTTTCTAGGCACCCAGGTCACTTTAGAGAGTTGAGTGAGGGTCTAAAGCTATTTAGATGTCTTTACTCTCTGTCAAGTAATCATGCAGCCAGATCTGAGCCATTCAGATCAGTTTGAAGCTGGGGCAATAATTCCCTGCACGTCTTTCTGTGTTCCTGCATCCTCCCTGTTTCTCCCCTTGCTCTTAAGCACCTGCGTTGCTTCTTTGTGCTGGACCACATCAAGATCCTGTCCTGGTACATCAAAGCAGTATGGGAGAACTCGTGAAAGGGCATTAGGAGTGCTCATGTGGTTTCTGTTTGCATTGCAGAGGTCGGGATTTTAGAGCAGTGAAGCTAAAAGTGTCTCCAGTTGCAGTTTTTGGAGTATGATTTAGGTGTATAAATCATTATATACACTGAAAAGGAATATTTTTTTTTCTCTCGTCCAGCATGACATGAGTTTGGCATGATTTCTTTCCTTTGCATGCATGAAATACTTGCCCATATCTCTTTATGTATCTGTATTTATACATGTGCTATAAATAAAGGTAAATTTGAGGGCAAACACTGTGAAATATTGCCTGAGGATTTCAGCTGAGATTGTAATATGTTGCTTGAAGGCTCTGGACAATATTGCTTGAACAAAGGAACCATTTTAATCCGAAAAGGTTTGTTTACTGTAATGACTCTCAAACCCAATCAATATTTGTTTTATTAACCTGTTGGGTGGATTCAGTTTAAAGTCTTGCTGTAGTTTGTTTGAAGTGGTTTGTACTTGGAAGCTCTGTGAGAGGTAAACAATGCTGAGAGTCACAGCAACAGTGGCCTATTGTATTGAGCTGGTCCCTTTTGTACAGGGGCTGTTGACCACTTGTGTTGTTTTTGAGGATATCAGCATATGCTTCTTTCCTGACACAACCTCAAGCATTCAAAAATCCCAAAGGTTAGTAAACATTTATCAAGAGGCACTTTAAAAATATTTTCCTCGCTGGCTCTGCTCTGCAGTTCTCTTCTCTTTTAATACTGTGGTACAGATGCACAAGGAGGTGAATAGTATCACTGTTAATGAACTTCAAGAGCAATGCAGCTGAGACTAATCACACGATGACGTACCATTTTTTCACATACGCAGCTTCTCTTTATTGTAAATTAATCAACCTATGAATCTATTTTCATTAGTTAGAACATTAGTGTTCTGTCTCTTTATGTTTTGCATTATTTAGAATCATCGTGGGTTGAGTTGTTTATTTACATAATTAGCTCCATATGCCTTAACTGCATTCAACATATGTTTGCAAGTACGAGGGACTTGTGTCCCTTTAAGGAGCTGTGCTGGCCCTGAAGGCAAGCTGGGGAGATCTGTGGGCATTGGCATGAGCCTCCAATATTCACCACCTTGACAGGCAATGGGGCAGCTGCGTTGGACTTAAAATACAGCTTTCCTCTTTAAATCAGGAGGAAAAGAGAAAATGTTTGTGCCGGAGGTGGCCAGGGATAGCAATGCTCCCCACTGGGAGGTTACGGGGAGCACCCGGCAGTTCTGCATAACCCTGGTATTGTCTCAGTTGAAAGAGAACAGCCTTCTCAAAAGCTGAATGTGGCCTCAATTCGTTATGATTTTGAGGCATCTGTAGTCCTGCCAGACTTTCATGCTCAAAAATCCTGAGCTACCCTCCAACAGAATGTGAGGTTGATGGCAAGATCATGAGATTTTTTCAAAAAATAAATCAGTTCTGGATTCTTTTATTTGCCCTTTGATGTTCAAGCCCTTGGTAGTTCCCATTTCCAAGCTTTTGTCTGAGAATATGAGCACTAGAAACTTTGCTATAGCGAAAGTGGAGAATAATCCAGAATTACAAGATCACCGGGACCCATGGCTTTGACCTCCTCCTGTATCCCAGATTTGAATATTGAGGCATTTGAAATCCCAGTTTGCAGCCAGTCTTCGGTAGTCTCCTCCAGTGCTGCTGTGGATAAGCCTCGTAAAGCAGCCCTCCTGCTCCTCTGATCTTCCATCTGCTCCTCAGCTGATCAGCAAAGGGATGCGACCTACGTGCTCCAAGCCGGGGCAGCGACGCGCAGAGCGGGGGAAGAAAGCGGCAGCGGGTTTGCAGCTCAGCGGGAAGGAAAACTGCCGACCTGCACGCAGAAAATGTGCGGAAGGGAAACACTAAAAAGGAAGCAGACAGAGCTGAAAGAGAAGGAACTGGCAATCTAAATGCAATTGGGTGATAAAAGGACCCGCTGTCTTTATTAACTTTCTTTCTGGGAAGCGCCGCTAAAGCAGCCTTGTTCCGGTATTGGTATTTTCTACATCTTTATCGGAGTTTCCACGTGTGCCTGTGGAGTGAATGATAGGACCCAAGTGCTAGCAGCACCTTAGTATCAGAGTGATTTTAGACATTAAATGTAATTTGGGAGCACAGTTCCCTGGTGAATACTTCAGAACAGTGAACAGTGCTTAAAGGTGTGTTAGGCAGGGGACATAAAATTCCCCTGTAGATTCTGCTTCCCTGTGATTTCACATTCTGTTTTATGAAAATACTGAATGTGCAAGCCCCAGATCTACAGCATTTGTGCCTGGTAGTTAGGAAAGGAGCTCAGAGCAACCAGGAGAGCTCTGCTGGCGATATTGCCAGGCAACCCTGCAGTAGCAGAGCACTGCTCTGTTATTTACCAATTCCGTTCCCTAAAGCTTCAGGGATGAAGGCAGAATTACTGCTCCTTTCCAAAAGATACTGAGACTCAAGTGGATTAAAGACCTTGTTCAAGGTTGCACACAGAGACTGCACTTAACCTGACAAATGAATTTCAGCCTCTGGAGTCCTAATCCAGAGCACTTTCCTCTGGAGCAAGGATAATTCATCAGAGCTCTTGAACTGGATGTGGCGTGCAAGCACTTTGAGCAGGGCTGGCACACAAGGGCTGCAGTGCATGGCCTGTGGTGGCATGATGCTGGCCCACATTGGCCACACCAGCTGTGCCAGCTGAGCTGTGTTCTCCTTTCACATTGCAGTTGAAATTAAGCATAATGCTCCCGGACAGGAGGCCTGGGAGGGTGGGCCAGAAAGGACCTGGGATGAGTTGAGATGCAGACTTTGTGTCTTGTAGCTCTGCCCTACAAAGAGTTTAACACATTGTTAGTAAGCACAGTGATGTTTGTCACACAACTCTAACCCAATTTTTCCACCCTGTACTTAGCTTACAGAGGAACATTGGGTAATTCTACCCTATCTGTGACTACTGCCAAAATTCCAAAGGTACACGTCTTCCTCTCCACTTACTATACCTTGTGCTTCCTACCTGATCTTTCTTTGCCCTTTGGGATTTATGGACTGGACAGGGACACTGCTACAAAGAAGAATCCTGCATGTGGGAGATATGATTCACATTGTGCAAGTGGACCCACTTGAACAGCTTTAAGCCATTTGTGATTGCTCTCAGACTCTGCCCGTTGCAATATTTGCCACCCCACAGACTACAGTCAGGCATACCAAGCATGATTTTTGGTATACATTAGCTAGAAGATATATTGTCCTGGGCTAAGCGTTGCTATTGGTCATGGGCTTTCCCACATCCACTCACAGAGAGAACACCACAGTGGGCTGTAGCATTAAATCCTCTCTGCGGTTACACTGAATGCCATTCAGTTTGGACAATGCGCAAAAGCAGTTTTTGTTATTCATTACCAAGTCCTCTGAGGATTTGCCTCTTTTTCTGTCTTTCTTCTGGTGATTGTTCTAAAACCCTTGAATCTTTAATTAGAATGAAAATTTGCTTTATTGCTCAAGAGTCTCAACAATATAGCAGCTTGAATGAAATGCTTGCAGCCCAGGCAGAGCTCAGCATGTTCCCTTCTACACTCTCCTCATCCCTTCGCTCTCCCATGTGCCGTGCATACGTGCCCACTCTTCCTGCCCCCCGTAAATAAATTCAGTCCCATGACTTCCACATGGAGTGACGCCATACAAACCCTATTGCATGTCCAGCTACTTTCTTCATCTCTAGTTTGCTTCTCTTTCTTCTTAATTGCTCCATGTAGTCTCCCTTCTTATCCCTCCTCCCTCTAGTGCCTCCTGTGGTGAGGTCCTGGCACTAAGGTCCTGACACTGTGACTACCGCTGAGGAAAAAGCACAAAGTCTGGGCTGTTTGTTTGTTTGTTTGTTTTTCCTGGCTAAAGCAGCAGGAACAGCATCCCTTGAATGCTGACTTGTCTGGGGCTTTCGGGAGGAAACACGTTTTCAGCAGACTTGGGCTTTGAGTTGTGGGGTTCAGTGAAGCTCTGGTGCTTTAACAAAATAATGATGTTTACTAAACACATGTAAAATATTCCCATTTTTGACAAGGTTTCTTCAGTTACACAGTATTGTTGTGTCATCCAGCCTTTCAAAGGGCTCTGATGTAGGCAGTAGTGCTCAGGTCTGCAGGGCACATAGCTGGTCTGTGGCACACAACTACTGCTCATTTATCAGATACTTTTTTCTTCCCCCCTAGTAAAGAGGAACAGGAAAAGTGGAAACAAAGACAACTTTATTCCTGTTTTTTGTTTGTTTGTTTGGTTGGTTGGTTGGTTTTGTTTTGTTTTGTTTTTTTTGCTTTCTCAATATTTTTTGTCCGGGATCTAAGTGGGGAAGGGGAACGGGAGGAAAGGAAAGGAAAGGAAAGGAAAGGAAAGGAAAGGAAAGGAAAGGAAAGGAAAGGAAAGGAAAGGAAAGGAAAGGAAAGGAAAGGAAAGGAAAGGAAAGGAAAGGAAAGGAAAGGAAAGGAAAGGAAAGGAAAGGAAAGGAAAGGAAAGGAAAGGAAAGGAAAGGAAAGGAAAGGAAAGGAAAGGAAAGGAAAGGAAAGGGTGTGATTGAGTGCAAGTTCACAGGGTATACTTCAGGCTGCTAAGAGGACTTTTACAAAATTAAATATAAGAATCTTAATAGAAAAGGAAAACCAATTTACTATCTTGACACAGTCTTTTCGTTATTTTTACAAGAGGTTCTTCATGTGTGTGCTTGGTTTCTGAGCCTTACATAAGTGACATGCTTTTTGCACCTATAGCTGTTGGTGCACGTATGGCATTGGTTTACTGGGTGACAGCAAGCGGTGCATTTGTTGTAAAAGGGCAGCTCAAATGCCTGGTTTATAATTCTGTGATGTGTAATCCATGTGTTTCAAAAGCTGCCTTGTTGTTGAGGAGGTGCACAGAAACGCGGCAGCCTGTATTCCATCTCTGCACCTCCCGGAAGGATGAGCCCGCTAACGGTGTTTACCCACCTCGTGTTTGCCTACTGTATGAAAGGGATGCTGTTATCATCGGGCAGACATTCCGAGCCTCAGCCAGACGAGGAACACTCCACACTCCCCCGCCTTCTGCCCCGCTCCAGCCGTCTCCATCAACTCAGCCCCACCTAGCGGGGGACGAGGGCAGCAGCTCGAAACTGGGGGGGGGGGAATCGGGGGTTGCAGCCTTCGGCCTCGCCGGAGGGAACGGTGGCTCGCAGTGCCGATCGCAGGAACCTGGGCAGCAGGGCTCACGGATGCTTCATGTCTGCTTTTCGCTCCCGTCCGCGTGAGCTGCGGAGACCGCTTAGATTGTTTTCACTTTGGCTTCCCCATCTGTCTAACACGTGCCGTGGTTTAGCAAGGTTAATGCGAGGCATAAATAATCACTAAATAAGGCAAATGACCAAGAAATCCTGAAAGCAGATTTTCTGATGAAGTGGTGCTACTCCGTGTGGGAACTGTTTCTGGCTTTTGGTCGGGGTCTGCTGTGCGTGTATATCAGGGGGGCAGAGCACTTCTTTGGAGTTAAAATGCAGTATTTGGCGGATGGCAAGGGGAGTTGAGGGAACAGGAAGGACTGAGGCAGGAAGGATGCTTCTGCAGCAGAGCAGAACGGTCCTTTGGAGTTGAGAGGGAGCAGCTCTGTGGGTTTGCAACAAGATAGGACAGAGGTGCTGCGAGTGTGCCCAAGGCTATGGATCCAGAAGCAGAGGTGCTTCAAAGCAGAAACTGTCTCAAAGCTGAAGCAGGATTTCCCCCTGCAGTAACTGAAGAGCAGTAATGCCTGAAATTCTTCATAGAAGAAAACCTAGCTGATAGATTTACATTGGAGTTGCTTTGGCTTTAGCAAGGCTGTCCGAGAGATTCCAGGGGCATTTGACACAGCATGTGCCCAGCATCCCACAGCAGGAATGCACAAAATCATCACACCACTGCATGAAGCTGCTGCTTCCAGAGAAGAATCACGGCCACTTCATGTGTACATGAGTGAGAGCTCAGAGAGCTTCTGGAGAGCAAAGAGGAAATGTCTTTCCTCACTGAATTTCTGGTTGTAGCACAAAGAGATCAGTTAATAACAGGTGCTGGGCTAAGTATTCTCAAAGGTTCTCCAAATTTTACTATAATCTTGTTAAAAAACACCACCTTAAGCTGCAATTCTGTGTTTTATCCATCTCACATCTTGGAAAAAAAGGAACTATTCTCATGTCATAAAAATTCAGTTTTCTATCTATATTACTCTGCACAAAAAGAAACAGAGAGCGTCAGTGGAGCCGCTGAACAGATCTAGTGTTAACAAGTCCAACGTCCCCCCCCCATGCCTTAGCTCCCAGCTGCTGTCTGCAGCAGGCTCTGTGCCACAGCTCTGCTGACTGGTAAGCACTAGGCCTGGTGGCACCTGGTGACATGGGCACCTGAATCTGTGTTCTGGAGGGCAGACATGAGGATTTCTTGTTATTTAATCTAAGTTTCATGCCTGGATTTGATCTGAAATAGCTCTCAGATTTGTGTGCTGTTTTTACAGGGCACCCCAGCAGGCAGTACCTTCTTCAGCAAGGTTTTGTGTTTGATTAAAGAGTCAGGCGAATAACACAGACTGCAAAGCTGTCTGACTTCATTGAGGTTTCTCCTATATTTAGGGATCTGGCCTGATTCAGGCCCACAGACATTATCAGTTCCCTGATCTGTTATTTTTGTGTAAATTCAGTAGTAGTTCTGGGAGTTGTAACTTGTCATCCAGGATTTCTACCAAATCACATCTATCCTGGATTACTGATCTGTGTTTTTGCAGATCTGGCTGAGGGTGAAATTTGAATCTGAGCAGCTGCCAAACAGGGCATCTGTCAAGAAATTTACATACTGTTATATTTCTGTAGTTCTCCGCTCTATGTAAATAATATTTGCCTCCTGGCATCTTCCGCACAGAACTGATTTCCTCCCTGTGGTTTCTTGCCAGAATCTTGGCCATTTCAATAATTGAAACTCACACCGAGGCCTCAGAAATGTTAATATCCACAAGGACTAAAATCACAGAGTGCTGCATGATTTTAGCTATTCTAAAAATGTATGAAGAACGAAGCATGTCATATCTTGAGAGACATCATGCTTCCTTGCCCCACTTCTGCAGCGCTTTGTAGTGCAACAGACAGAAACGGGAATCCGTCCATGTATGCGTGGTTGATATCTGTGCTTTGGAGGAAGGTGGGTCTCCTTGGCCAGTATAAATGTTCAAGCTCCGTTTCACCCAGCACCAAAGCAAGGGGATCTAGGGATGCATCAGAGTGGTGAGAAAGTAGGCTCACCACTAGTTTCACCAAGCTATACGTGATGCTAAATATCCTGTAATCTGCAGCCAGCTGGTATAATGCTACTCTAGCTTAGCTCAGGAAATAGCAGCAACCTGAGAGTCAGGAATTTATAACCAGCTCCCTAAGGCTCTCTTTAATCTTGATCCAGGAGCGAACGTGTCTCCAGTCTTTATCAGCAGAATCTTCCCAGGCAAAGTCTGATCCTTGTCTCTGTGAACGCTGTATCAACGAAATCATATGTACATCAAGCCTGCTAAGTAAAACAGGGCCAGGGAGCAAGCTGGACCACAGATTGCCTTTCCAGCCTAATTATTAGTGCACTCCTGACACGAGCCAAGGAAAAGTGTACATAAGGACTATTCCCAACTGTAAGTATGGAGGATACTGCACCACTTGGCTCCTTCCAGTTTCTGTGGTTTGCTTGCCTCCATCCACAACAGTGTCCCAGGCTTTGCACCCTCAGGGGGCCTCCTTATGCCTACCCCAGGGCATGCAACACATACCCTCAGCATCTTGCTATGAAATCTGGTAAGCTGCAACACATTATTGCACTTTGAACTGAAATAAACACATGAAAAATAGTAATTATATACTAGACTGCAGGGCATCTGTGGAGCCTATGAAAGATCCAGGCAAGTGCTGCACAGAGTAGTTAGGCTGTAAAAGGTTCCTGGCCCTGTCTTGCTAGCTTTATAGGCAAAGATGCTGGTGCTAAAAATGGTGTTACTGTGTGTAGCATGCTACAGACAATGTCCAAATTCAGTGAACTGTGTAAACCGTTAAAAAATCAACCCATCACCATGCCAAGAAGACTGGTTATGCAATATCTGTCACTGTCTTTAGTACAGTATTTCATATTCTTTCCTAAGTTAGCTCCCCTCTTAGAGGCTCATTCTGTTTTCAGAGGAAGAGATATTTTATGACTTAAATGAATATTTTAATCGCATATTATCACTCAATCTTGATGAACTATGTTTTCTAATGAACACACGCATGTCCGTATTAATTGACAATCATCGAAGGGGGAATTCGGTCCTCATATTTCTGAAGCTGAACTGAAAGGCATATATAATTCATTCTCATTATCAATTTAGCTTTGCAGGAAAAAAATAACTATGGAAGATAGGAACTTCTTTCCTTTTTTCCACGCTTTTTTTTGCAAAAGCCATTTCTGTGATTTGCAATGAGATAGAATGAAGATCCATCCAATACCTGAACAAACTTGAACTGGATCGAATTATAGCAGCACAACACCAGACCTATCCCTCCAAATCTTAGCGAAGCTGCTTTAGTTTTACAGGGCTGGTTATTTTCAGGGCTGTTAGAACACAAACCATAATGTGATGAAAAAGAAACCCCACAATGTTCTGTCCTATCTTAGCCAAGTCTGTCCAAATGTGAGGATTTCTTTGCTTAAAATATTCTCCTGAAACACGAAGGCGTGGACAACCTGTTTCTGGGAGCTGCTGAAGTAGCAGACACTTTCAGATCATCCGACTGGATGATCAGAGCTTGCAGTCAGCAGACCAGCAGGAATGTAGAGCCCTGTACACAGGTCCTGCCAAAGGGCGCAGGATGGGGAGTCCCCACTGGATGAGGAAGACCAGGAGCCATGGTTTCTTTCGATAGGTCGGGCTGCCATTGTCTGGTAACACTAGAGCCTTGGCAGGATCTGCATCATTCACTAAGTGTTTACAAGAGACAAGGTGGCTTCCTTCCCTCCCTCTTTGAAACCATCCAATGTTGCAGAGCACTGGGACGGGAGACAGCTGCTCTTTGTATGAGTTCCAGGAGGGAGCGAGACTTGCTGGGTTCTCTGGATGAGGGCTGAGAAACGTGCTCTCTTCCTATTTCCCTGGTTAGATTTTTTTCCAGCGGTTGTTTGTGGTAGATTGCTATGTGAACAAAGCAGCAAGCAACTGGCCCTCATTATTTTTATACAAAATCTCTGCTTCATCAGCTCTCGCCAGCAGAATCACTCTAGACTTCCCTTTCTGTTAATTGGTCTATTTCTTCATAAGGGAGCTTTATTTTTTTCACAGTTTCTCTGTATTTTCTATGTATCTTTTAGAGCAAATCAATTCTTTGAACAAGTTGCTTCCTTCAAGAGCTTTTTCCTCATTTAAGTGGGCTCCAGTGTATTAAGAACTGAGCTGGATGCAGCTAAGTTAACAACATTTCCAACCATATTCCTTGGGTATTTCTCTATATTAGCTAGGTTTAGGGAGTTGCCATGGAGGTGTATTTGCCTTCAGATGAGTCAGAATTATTTAAAGATGTCTGTCTGGATCAGAAGGTTTTATTCCAAATTATGAAAGGTGCTCAAGCCTTCATCTTTAAGCAGTCCCTGCCCCTGCAGCTCTCTTCAGATGGACTTGCTGCCACTTTGTTCTCAAAGCGCTTTCCTCTTTCAGGTCTTCTGTGCTGGTGCCTTTGCAGGGTGTCTTCTCTATTTCCCGCTACTGCAATTGAAGGCGAAACTTTTAACCAAAGACCTAATGCAAACCTTTGAAACAGGAAAAATCTTTTCTTCCTTTGGTTTCTCTAGGTATTTTATCACCCACTTCCCACCTGCTGCCCTCCAAGGAAGTTAGAAGTAGCCTCAGGGCTTTTCCCTTCTAAATCCTCAGTAAACACAGGGTGACTGAGACTTCCCCCCTCTTTTTGCTGCACAATTTCTGTACGGCCTTCTTTTTCAAAGTGAGGTCTCCTTATCCAAAGAAATACAACAAAAAATACACTGTAGAAAGAACAATTTAGGGTAAGATTTCTTTCACTGGGCATTGCATCCATGGCTATAATTATAGCATTCCTGGGTGGAATAAAGAAATATTAAGAGAGACTGCATGTGCTGAGTAGCCTCTTTCTTCTCTCTGCTTCCTGAGGGCCATGCACTAGAGCACCTTGGAAATTCTTCACCACTTGTCTTGAGTGCTGAAGTAAGTGCTCAGCTTGGCACTGAGAGCACATTGCTGCTATGGGCTGGCAGCTGCACCAGTTCTCTTAGAATCACAGAATCATAGAATCATAGCATGGCTTGGGTTGGAAGAGGCCCCAAAGATCATCAAGTTCCAAACCTTCTGCCACAGGCAGGGTTGCCAGCCACTAGATCAAATACTAGATGAGGTTGGCCAGGGCCCATCCAACCTGGCCTTGAACACCTCCAGGGACGTGGCATCTGCAGCCTCTCTGGGCAGCCTGTTCCTGCACCTCACCATACTTTCAGTAAAAAACTTCCCCCTGACATCTAATCTAAATCTCCCCTCCTTTAATTTAGTTTTCTCCTATCCTAGGTGGGCTTTCCTCATTCTACAGGAACATTATATCAAGCTGTTTAGTGCCTAGTAGTTACCTACTTTATTTTCAATATTTTCCCCCAGCCTCTGCGCTTGTAAGATATCTGAAAAGATGCTATCAGTTACTTCTTTATGCACACCCACATTTGTTCATCTCTGTGCTAAGTAATATAATTACTGATGTCTGCAGAGATTGCACATACAGGTATGAAGACCAAAATAGTAAACAGATGTCAAGCATAATTATTATATACATGTGTGTATGTCTTCATCTGTACATGAAAAAGAACTTCAAAAATATTTTGGTTGTGGTCTTAATCCAAATTCACTTCACCAGCCTCAGGTTTTGCACTTATCTCTAATTCTGTATTACCTCAAAACAGGGATTTCCCATGTTACTTTTAGATGCCAGAAGCACTCGTCAAATAGAAATAGGTCTGATACAGCAGTGTGGAGCAGCATGACCTGGAATTGCTTGCTGTGGGCAACCTTGCTTTACCTTTATGAGAAAGTCCAGAGGAAGGCAAAATTGCTAAGAGAATTAGTCTACGGGTACAGCATAATGAAGTCAGTGGTACTAAAGGAACAGGAAGGCAGACTCTCAGTTGGTGTAACAATTCCTGAAGTTCTTCATCAGGGCTTTGTTAAATGACTCAAATTGCAGGCAATGTAGTATGAACAGCAAAAGTGTTATCTGATGAGATCAAGTGAATGCTTGATTCTATTTCATAGGCATATATTTTGACATCATTTTTCTTCTAACTTCTTGATAATAGAAGGGAAAATTTTTTGTTACCATTGTGTTTTGTTATACTTTCATCCTCAGCAAACTGGTGGGGTAAGACTCAGTAAAAATGTGAAGGACAAAAGCTACCAAAATTTCTTCAGACTGTTCTAGGCATGTATGTCTTGTCCATCTCCTACAGCTTCTGTTGTCAGTGATGCATGTTTCTTTTCACACCTAATCTTGATGTCAAAATCAGTACAAATAGGTCTTTTTCTGGTGTTGCGTTGATCTGAACTCTGGGAGACTCTTGCTAGTCATGCAGTCAGGCATAGCCAAGCACAGCAGATCAGAAAATTAGTGACAAACTGATTTATCAGTAATGTGCAGAGGCAGAAGAACTGAAATATTGTGGATGTGTACTACTATTTCATTGTGCTTTTGTTGACAAGATAATTAACATCTAACAAGGTTCTTTGTTCTGACAAAGCCCCTTGAAAAAAAAAAATGGTTTCGCAAAAAATACTGTAAAATTGAAAGGAACTGAATGACAAAGATGTCACACTCAAGAAACCAAGGAAGAAAATACAACAACATCATAGGCCTGCAATTAGTTCCATTTGCAGGAAAGTAAACTAAAGAGTTAATTGTCCACCAAATAGATAATAGTCCACCAAATGTCTTCCTCCCTTGGGAGCAAAGCACTCACTGTGCCACCATTTGCAGTCTCCTCAAACGTGATCTCACACCAATGTATGAGTTCAAAGTGCTAATAGGGAGAGTGGCAGATGTAGTATCCATCTTTCACCACATCCCAAGAAGTTTGAGGCATTTGGTCTTCTAACACTTGCAGCGTATGTGGTTGTGGGGGCTGGGATCCTCTGGCTGTTTGGGAACGTGGCTGCCCCATTTGTTCTTCCCATCAGCACGTCACTGACTTGTACAGTTCTTGGCAACTATCACACAGCACAGATCTCCTCTACCAGATCTCTCCAAGAAGATCTGGAGCACCAGAACATGGGCCATTTGCCACCGCAATGGTCCTTCTGTCAGTGTCCCTCAGAAATCATTTCCTACATATGCAGAGCTTCCTCCATATTCCGTAAGCTTGGAGAAAACCAAGTGGAGAGAATTTAGTAATCGTTTCTTCACGTAAGCACAGATTTACTGCTTTTCTGGAGTTGAAATGAAAACGCATTTTTAACTGATACTTCTATTGCTTTCAATGTATTAGTTTCACCTTTTGCTTGGTGGTTTTTCTGATTATGTGAGAATATTGTTTTTTTTTTTTATTGCTTTTTATTAGGCATAGGAAAAGTACACAAACTTCTGAGCTGAATATGTTCAGAACAGAAACAGACTGACTGAAAACCTTACTTGCACCCAGAACAGCTGTGTCACCAAAATAATTGTAAAATTGGAGGGAATTAGGTTTTTGACTTGTTTATGCTCTTCACATTAGAAATTCAAGTCAAAAAAGCTCAGGAACTGACCTGAGCTTTCTAACTTAGGAAACTTGGCTCCCTCTGTAGTCAGTGAAGAGAAAGAAAAAATAGATAGACGTTCCAACTCAAGAGATCAAAACTGGCTTATTTTTTTCCACAGACAATTAGAGGTCCTGTAGTGTAAATGCACACTACAGGTTTCCCAGTTTGCTAATGCTTTCATTCATCTTTCACTTACTTTCAGTAGTTTCTCAACCACTGAAAAAATCTTTACAAGAAAATATTCAGGAGCCAGAGAAACTTGCAAGCAGGATTTTTCACTTGTTCTAAGTTCAGGTTACATATGTAAAGCTTCCTCTTTTAAAAATTTGGATATATTATTCTAACTTTTAGAAGAGCCAACACCGTTTTCTGAAACTGACCTTTACATCTAGTGTTACAGCCAATTAGTGCAAAATGCTCCCAAAGTCAGATCATTCCTTCTGTTTTATCTATACGAATGGCATTTCTCAGAATGGTTTCACACACATCTTTCACTGCTTCCACCTCTTCTGCAGATTTGGCATATAAATATCAACCTGTTTGTAGTATTCACAGACAAAATTTTGAATATTGATGGGGTTTTCCTCTGATTTAAATGTAAAGGGTTTTGTGCCACATGAAAGCCTGCTTTTCCACTCCTTTTCTAACTTGTTTCTTTATACTGATGCTAAATTACTTTTTTCTTTGGTGATTGTGACCAAAAGGCTTGAGACCCTGTAAATCAAGCAAGCATGCTTTTAAATTGTTGTTGACCTTCAGCAGTACAAGTTAGGAAAAAGTATCATGTGCTCTTCCATGTAGATGCAGCTGGTGAAACTAGGAATATATAAGGAGAAAGTGTAGGACCTGTCTGCCCTGCTCTGAGGCTGAGCACAACTCTTCTCAGTTTGCACTTCTGGTAGTGGGGCATGGAAATTGCTCATACACTGAGTAATTGCCATGGCTCCTTTCTTTTTTCTTTTTTTTTTTCACTCATGCACACTGAAAAACAAACTTTAAAATAATTTAAAAAAAAATCTATTTGGATTTTTTTTTTAAATTTAATTAGGAAATATTTTCGTTGTGGTGTTTGACAGGAAGCGGAAACAAAAACTCTCAAAACTTGTTTGGAAAATTTCAATTTTTTAAAGCTAGTAAAATGTTTAAACTGTCAAGTTGTTTTGAGGTTTGAAATAAAAACAAAAATACACGTGTAATGCAGTATTTTTCATACAATATATTTGATAGTGTGGTTATAAAGACTGGAGATGGCATTTCTGCTTTCATTTGGTCAAACTCGCATCTTAAATATATTGCTTTTTAACCTATTGCTACCTTAAATTAGCATTGCTGTTTTGTAAATTTTTTTCCAAGTCCAAACAAATCTCCCATTGATCATATCAGAAATTTTACTCTGCTGTGAGATTCCAAGTTAATTGTTAATGAAAAAGAACACGACATTAGTAAAACAGCTTTTACTGTCTAGTGCTTTTGGAAGGTTTGTTTATAGAGCTTATAACGTAAGAAGTAAGTTTGCATATCTTCCAACATAGCCTACAAACTTGCTGAAAATAAAGAGACATCAGGAGCTAGTATCAGTGTTGACAAGGACAAAAACAGAAACCCAGCAGCAACTACTCTGTCAGCCTGTTTAAGACAGAGATTTGAAACTTTCTCCAGCTTGTGGGTAATATCACATTTCTCCCTCCTCTGTCCCCACCCTCCTACTGAGATCAAAAGACAATATTCATGCCTCTTTGTAAGCATTGTGCCATCTGCACAGCTCCATTTGTAGAAGCAAAGTCCAACTTGTCCTCTGTTTCCTTACTTAGATGTATGATACAGAGAGTGCTGCTAGAGATCTGATGTAGCGGTTTTGTTACGTATGAGCCTAACAACCTGAAACCTGCCCTCTGTGCTCAGTCCTAGTAGTAACAACTTCCCATAAAGTCAAGAGTCAAGATCACAATCAGTGTTTTGAGGCAAAATATGAGCACTATAAGTTTTTGTCTGATTGATTGTTTGTTTGAAGGCCACAAATCTAGCAAACAAAAATGCTATTTAAAGCTTTTTATGATCCGCTTCAGTTGTCTGCTCTTTTACTACGCTGAAGTAAGGTAAGATCATGGAAGCATAGAACCATATGCAAGTCGGAAAAGACCTCTAAGATCATCTGGTGCAACCATCCACCTACCACCAGTACTGACCAGTAGCCACATCCCTCAGTACCACATCTACACATTTCTTGAACATCTGCAGGGACGGTGACTCCACCACCTCCTCAGGCAGCCTGTTCCAGTGCTTGACCACTCTTTCAGAGAAGTTTTTTCCTAATATCCTGGTGCAACTCGAGGCCATTCCCTCTTTTCCTATCAAGATCCATTGGAAGCCACAAGAAATGTTCTTCAGATGGTCACCATCTCTCCAAGACTCAGTTGACTGGGGGCCTGGGGCACTGCTTCTTATGTTTGTGCAGCACAGAGACATGAAGCTTCCCTTGCAGAGTTCTACGCCCATCAGCAGTGCTGGCCAGGGGCTAAGGATGTCTCTCTTGAGTGGTTATGGGACAAATCAGCTGGAGGAAATATCTTTAAAAAGGAAGTAAAAATTGTAATTGACAAATCAGTAGATGTGTTTTCTGAGATGGCCAAAAGCCAGGGATTCTACTGTTTTTAAATAAAGTACCTGCAAGTAAAAATAGTGATTATTCAAACAAACTGAAGAACCTAAAGGAAGTTACAAGGCATGGGGAAAAAATACTAGAAAGCTTATAGCAATCAGTATAGCTTAGAAGATAGAAATGTAAGAAATAGAGGTACAAAGGGATTCTTTCTAGGAAACAAAAAAAATATGGAAGGAATAATCCAGGAACTATTTATTCTCTTTGAAATCAATTGAATATGAATATACTGAAAGTATTGCTAATATTGTAGAAAATATGATAGTGCTCAAAAAATATTTTGCTGTCATGTTGGGATAATCTACAAGACATTTTTATTGTGGAGAGATCCAGTTGATATCAACAGCTGTGGATGAAACCTTTTTCATTCCAACAGTAGCTCAGGAGAATTTAGTGATAGGCATGGAGTCTGAATGCAAACATCTGCTGGTCTCATCACCCTGCTCAGTTGGAGAACCCACAGCCTCCCACCATGTTTTCAAATGCCACACATTTGTTTACCCATGATCTCTTCCTGGTGTTGTCATCTGGACTCTCAGAGCACTTCCCATGGCACTGCAGACTCTCAGATCAACCATTCTCTTTATCTGAGTGATTCCTTGTCTTCTAGATGTCTCAATAAATTGATGCCATGTCAGACTTTAAGTTTTGTGTTTTGCCCTTTGCTGCATCGCACGTGAAAGTTCAAAACCTTGGCAACTCCCTGTGCTGCATTTCTTCTTGTGAACTCAGTATCATGCCACAGGTCTTGTATCTTTTTGAATTACAGAGGCAACTATATCCACCCCTTAGAAAGTATCTCAAAAGCATGGGTGTTGATAATGTTAGGGTAACCAGACCACAGTGGTGTTATCCTGTCTGAGACGTGATGCAGCTCCAGGGCTGTGGAGCTGGTTACCGGAGAGTGACGTGTATTCACTATCACCGAGTAACAGAAATAGAATCATAGAATTGTTTGAGCTGGAAGGGATGTTTAAGGATCCAACTCCTCCTGAACAGGGACATCTATAGCCAGATCGAGTTGCTCAGATTTGTGCACAGCCCTTCAAATACTGAATGGTCAGATCACAAATTGTTGAAAGTTGCCTCCATCCAGCAACATCCTGCAGTAACTCCTGGCAGCTCTGGAGTTGGTGGTAAAGAGGTGCTGTGCCCCTACAGAGCCCGAAGGATCTGCACAGAAAGGCTGTCTGTCCTGAGTCAGCTCTCTGCAGTCAGGTGCCCATGGTGCGCTTCCCCAGCAGCAGAGGTGTGAGTGGCAAGAGAACATGTATGCCTGCATGCCAGGTGAGCTGTTCACGTGTCCTACTCCTATACAATTGTGTATTTAGGCTGCCTAGGCAGGCAGTTGTGAGCAGGTGCATTTTCCATGCACATAGATGCATCTTCCACCCCTCCAACAAGAAGAAAGCCTTGTGCGCAACCTGCTGTCTTTGCCTATCGGAGATGAAGTCCTCCTCTGAACCCTAGGAGAGCAGAGAAGGCATCTCTACTGTGGATATATATGCAATAATTGGCCCATATGCTACACAGTTTTTCTTTATTCAGTCGTGCCATGTTATGGGCTGGATTTGTGCTTGCTTCATGCTATCAGCAAATTAAAAAGGGGATGGTCATTGGTGGAGTTGTACAAATTGTCCCTTAACTCAGCAGGAACAGGAATAAGCTCCCCCCATTTGAAGAGACTGTACAAACTGTTTTCCTGTCCCTGATCATCAAGTTCTAAAGAGTATACCGTATTCAGTTGCTAAGTAAACTGCCCTAAGGTCTTTACAACAGACAAGAGAACAAATAATCTGAGGTGTAGTGCCTTGCTTTACTTCTCTGCTTCACAGATCTGTCTGAAGGAAAAGATGCTGGAGCTACAGTGAAGTAACTGAGCTCCCAGGGAGAGGCTGTACCCACTGTCACTGCACAGCACTTCACATGAGCCTCAGCCAGTCTCTTTCTGAGTAGTGAGGGTGCTTGCCTCTGCAATGGAAATTTCAGAGATGCTACTGTTTGGGATGCACAGTAATATACACAATACAAATATATAACTGCTTAGAGATGAACAAGCATATGCATTCAGTTGTATTTTCAAATTCACTTCCAATGGAAAACTTAAACATTTATCACACTTAAAGGGAATTCTTGTAAGCTGTGTCTCTAACAGCTGTTTCTGCCCTCTGTATTTTCTAGAAGACCTGAAAACAAAATCATATGCAGAAGTGAAATGAGTTGTGAAGGTTAAAAAAAAAAAAAAGAGGGAAAGAAAAAGGTTATGGAAGGGAGGAAAGAAGATAGCAGGTGGGAGCTTTTGTAGCAACAAGGCACAGAATCTTGCTATCTTTTAGAATACATCTAGATGTATATTACCACGAGAGAATGAGTTTCTCTGCTCTAGACTGGTTGGTCTAGTTGCTCTGCAAGGTAGCATTCAGTAGGTTTGCTTCAGTGATTGAAGTCACCTGGCTTTTGTGCAGGGCTAAGGCAGAGTTGTCATAGGTCCTAATAACCAGGCTGTCCTGATATAGCTGCAGAGGGGCATTTGTGGGAGTGCAGGCCATGCACCTACCTTCTACTAGGCTTACTGTTCGCTGGCTGTGCATGTGAATGCTGCAGATGAGCAACAGCTGAATAGGCTTGGTTCTCTCCCCATTAAAAATAAATTGCAAAAATTGTATTGATTTCAGTGCAGGGAGATCGGACTCTTAGTCTCCAAGAGGATATTTAATATATTCTGTTACTTGCTTCTTAATGGGATACAGTTTATACCATGCTGCACACGGAGCTGCATATGATACAGCTCCCTCGGGCTGCTTGGACATTGTGCTCTCCACTTCAGAGACTAGTACATAAACACAATTCACATGCTCCGTCTTTAGTCATGCCACAGTTTTGTCAACCACATCACATTTTCCTGCCTCAGGCTGTGGTGTGTGCTGTTAACACGCGTCTCCGGACTCAGGTCAGTGAACACAGGGACAGCACGGCATTGCTTCTGTTTTCTTGGGACTTCCCTGTCTTTTCTTGCTTTGCTATTCTCAGAGATTTTTTTTTAGCTTTTTTTTTTTTCCCTACTACACCATATAGCCTCTCCACCTTTTGTCTCAAGTATGCACCCAAAAGAGAAATAGTGTACTCTTTCAAGGCCTCATCTAAAATATTGAATTCTAGCCCTGAAGATTTAGCCCATAATGATTAGTCTCCTTGGCCTAGTAATGTTATCGTGAATTGAAGTGTAGCAAAAGGAAATCAGGAAGGGCAACATCCTTTTCTCTCAGAAGACTCTGAAGCTAAATTTAACGTAAATGCAATGTACATAGATTGCTCCAAAAGTAATGCCTCCTATTTATTTCCATGGAAACTACAACAGATATGAAGATTCCACAACAACACTAATTGATAAGAGAAAATTCTTAGCTACAAAACACTATTTATCAACATTGTTACCGCCATTAACTGATTCACATGGATGAGTTGATTGAGTTGCTCTTTATTTTGTGGTGTGACAGCTGTGCACGGCCCTCTGGAACATTGCTTGTCTTTCACGTCTCCGTTCCCACTGCTGAAACACACTACCCACCACTGTGCTCACATCCGCTGTTTGGTCTTCAGCAACGTCCAGCAAGTGTTGATGAATGTCAGTTGGTGCCATTTTTTCCACGTGGAGGAATTCAGTTCCAACGCACTTCCATGTCACACACCATTCTGCCAGACTGCCCCTCTGCTGCCATTTGTCACATGGCAACAAACTGTAATGGAATATTGGTGGGAAGGTTCAACTTTTACTGCCATACCACTAACATCTGCCTCTGACGTCTTGGACCGACATAACAACATATGAGGCATTACTTTGGACCAGCCCTTGTAATTTGCATGACTCATCTCATTTTATTTTATTTCTCAAGCAGAGCTAGCAAATGTTGAAATTTAGGAAAATAAGATCCTCTTTAGTCTGTTCGGAGCAAGCGTGACCTACTTTCTTTCTCAACTTGCCACCAAATCTACACATCTTCCTCCAATTGTCATTTTCTTCCAGAAGATTTTAAACTTATGCTTCCTTAGAATTGCTGGGAATTTATCATATATTGAAGTTTTGGTTAAACTTTGAATCATCAAAAATTACTATGGGAAAAAAGCTGTCTCTTCATTTTCAGGAATATTGTCCTCGACCATAGAGAAGGAAACAGCTTTTAATTTTTCTATACGAAATTCCATAGAAATGGGAGGAGGACAGGACTCTCCATCAATAAATCCTTCTTATTTAATGTACACCCAGCACACTGCAGCTGATGGGCTCAGGCAAATCAGGTCAGTGGGGCTTTGCTGTTCCACATCTTCACGTGCAAGGTTTCTCCCAGGATGCATTTTAGATTTCCTTCTCTCTCCCTTTGGACTGATCTCACTAAAGCCTAATGTATACAGCAGTGAAATAGATGAAAGCTGACCAAGGGCATGCAGAAGGCAGTACTGAAAATCCCTTTTCCTCCATTCTTGTTGTCTGACTCCACCCCTTAGAAAGGCTTTTGTCTATGAAAAGCAAAATCAACAAAAAACTGTGTAGATTCATGACTTCTTTGTCTTCAGCAGTAGCATTTAATGAATGAACAAAGGTTCAGCTTCCTGTACTTTCTGAATTCAAAATGGAGAGTACTTTCCAATAACAGTGACTTCTTTCATCTTAGAAATACTCCTTCATAAAGAAAGCATAGCTAATACCAATCACAATGATAGATGTCTATTCCTCGTTTCTTTTGCAACAATTTAGCTGTGTCACTTGTTTCTAATGCCTGAGCATTCATTGTCATCATTCTAAATCTTTTAAATCACAAAAGGATGGAAAATGTTAATAGGAAAAGGAAGAAAGAGGTAATCGCCTAAAAGTTTACTTACTACACATCAGAAGAAAATCTGAGAGACAAATCCATCTTCAAAACATAGTTGCAGCTGAAAGGAGCTGAAGGCATAAACTCACAGCCGAATTCTAGCTCCTAAATGTACCTTATGGTGCATCTCACTGAGAAAGATGATTGTATCCTTCTTGGTTTGTTATCCCATTGTGTTTCTGCCTGGAATAGGGCACTGAACGCGTGTAAAGGATGTTTGCATTTAAGTAGGTACTGAGACTGCTGCTAGGACTTTGTGCTGGTCCTCTAAAAACATGTTACTGGAATGGAGAGAACGGGTGGCCAACATTCCAAGCTTTTCTGCAACTCCACAACTAGTCAGGACAGCTGGAGATCTGTAGGTAACAGCCATCCCATTTACTTGTGGGCTGATACGCAGTCTTAGATGGCTCCAGCCTCACCGCTGTTGCTCTACCTGGCTCTGCCACCACAAGTGATTCTTGCCAGGCACTGTGTTTGTCTTTCTAAATTCTTCCAGAGTTAATATTTCTAATGAAAGCTTTTGGACCCCTTTCCTGTTATGTATATCTCCCCTGCTGCAAAGGGTGAATATGTAAATACAGTACAGTGGTTTTTGTTTATCAGTAATAGCATAACTTTATTGCTGCCCTTGCTGTCCTGTTTTGTCCTTCAGCATAGATAGTTCAGCATAAAGTTTCTCTTTCTCTTCTGAGTACTATGTGGTCTGATTTGTGCCGTGCACTACATGGTAGATTTGGCCATGCAATAATACTAAATTGACTGATGTTACTGGAATTGTTACTTCATCCTCTGAAAGCTTTAGTGTTGGAAATGGAAAAAAGGCTTGCAAAAAAAAAAAAAAAAGAGAAAAGGCCACAAAATACTGTAGAGTAAACAAGATCTGGTTTGCAGAAGCTGACTAGAGACAGCTCAGCATAGGCACTTCCTAAAGTCACAAATTTTCTTTGTTGCCTCTGTGCCTGCTTCCTGAAGGACTGAAGTATTTTCATGGAGTCCAGATGTAAAAAGACAATAGGTCACTATAATTAAATACTCAGAGCAAAAGCATATCGTAGCCACTAAATTGTATGGTTAACACCAAGAATTAGCCTTCCAATGTCAGAAGTGTCACACTGAAGTATCTTAATTATTGAAGTCCTGCTGTAAACTAGACATCGGTGAGAAAGATAAAAGAAGTTATTTTGCTCTCAATAGAGTATGTTTGCATTGGCATTTTTTATTGATCAGATATCCCCGGTGAACATACTGCATTCTTAGTAATACAATATTCATAAAACCCAGCAAAAAAGAGAACCCTGACATACTGTAACAGCTATGTAGGATGTGGCATTTTGTGTAAAACAGTAGAGTGGAGTAGGAGAAGCCTCAATGCTGTTCCTGAAAGAGAGCAGTCATTCACTTGAGATGTCCAGCTGAATGAGTGGCACAAGCAAGGGCTGCAGAATTTGGTCAGTTGGTAGCAACCAAGCATTGATAGAAGTAAGGCCCAGGTATAATTTTTAATATATCCCACATGCACCCTTTCTCATATTTTTTCTCTATACACAATTGAAAGGAAACTTATCTAGAAAGAGAGAGACTGACGTGTCACATCATGACATTACTACAGCGTTGTGCTTTACGGGCCATATTCAGTGAGACCCTCGAGTGATCTGTTCCAATAATACAGATAACAGCTAGTAGGATGATTCACCCATCAAGCAATAACGAGCAGCCATTGCATCACCTTCTGTTGTTTATTGTACCCTGAGGCTGTTCAGAATACAGTTGCCTTGATAAAAAGATAAAAGAAGAGAACATAAAACTTGGGTGAAAGAAAATTCTTATTAAACTAAATCTACTTCTTGTGTAGTAGGCGTAGCGAGGACACGGTGTGTGACGGGGTCAGGTTCCCTATGCTCAGGGCTTGCCAGGTGCTGTCCCACGATAGGACAGCGTGAATGCAAGGGGTGTAGACAAAGCAGGACGAGAATATTTAAGTGCCTGCTACATTTTAATAAACGCCATTTTGCTTCACCTATACTTGGGGTCTGTGTTAGCATTTGGCCCCGACCTGGTATGGGGTCGGTTTCGCTGGCAAAGCAGCACCTTATGGGGTGGAAAACGAGTGTTGCAGAGAGAACGGCAACAAATGGTGACCCCGACGTGATTCACCCTGTGAGTAGTAGCTGCCCGGCGTGCCCGTAAGGCGGTGGAACCTGTGAGGTGGCGGCAGGTCGCCTGCGGAAGACACACTGCGGTGGAACCTGTGAGGTGGCGGCAGGTCGCGTGTGTAATTATGGATCAAGTAATTCAGGTACTTTTATATTTTTGTAAAACTTACTGCGGTAAGACCGTTCCTTCTAAGAAGGAGATCGCGGCCGTGTTATCGCGGCTAGAAAAGGAGGGTGAGCTGGACTCCCCTCAACAGGTGCTCGATTCAAATCGGTGGGACTCACTCACTGCGGCGCTGTGCCAGCGCGCCATGTCCGACCAAAAAGCCTCAGAGCTTAAAACGTGGGGCTTGATACTTGAGGCTCTTAAAGCGGCAAAGGCAGAAGGAGGGTTCGGGGAGGACCGGAGCGTGACGGGGGTTGCCGGGAGCGGGTCTTTGCTTTCTTATAGATCCAGCGAGGCAAAGATAGCGGCGACGGCGGAGAGCGGAGGCGGAGAGACGGGGAAGAAGGAGTCGCCGAGTCAGTCATGTGAGCCGACAGCCCCGCCCTCGCCTTACCCTGCTCCGTCTTTATGCCCTTATTTGGACAAAACGTCACAGCCAGAACCGCCCCTTGAAGAACGCGATAGGGCGGTAGGCGGAGCGCGCCGGTGTGGGAGCCCGCACCCGGGAGGGAGCCCGCGCCGGTGGGGGGGCCCGGTTACTGACTGGGCTAAAATTAAAGAGGCAGCAGAAGAAAAGGGCTTAGCGAATCCAGCTGCGTTTCCGGTTGTAGCCTCAGAAGACGGCCCAATTTGGGTTCCTCTAGACCCGAAAGGGATTACAAGGGTGCTTGAGGCAGTTGAGAAAAAGGGTTTGAAATCCCCCTTAACAATGAATGCCCTCGAGAACCTTACCGCACAGGGGCCTCTCTTGCCCTATGATATAGAGAATTTGATGCGTATGGTTTTGAAGCCGGTGCAGTATACATTGTGGAAGGAGGAGTGGCAGGCCCGGCTCAGACAATTATTGGTTACAGCGCAAAATGATCCAGCGAACGTATTACATAACTCCGACCTTCAGAGATTGATGGGTAGCGCACCAGGTCTGTTAACTGCCCAAGCACAAGTTGCTCACCTGAGACCTGGGGAATTAATTGCTACATCTGACGCCGCTTTAGAGGCGTTTAGAAGGCTCGCAAGGAATGCAGAGCCATCTACTCCGTGGACAGAAATTACACAGGGCCCCACGGAGTCATTTCAGGATTTTGCAAATAGGCTGATAAAAGCCGTAGAAGGGTCAGACCTTCCTAGGGCGGTCCATAACCCTGTTATTCTGGACTGCCTTTATCAAAAGTCGAACGGGGATGTACGTGCTTTGCTGAGAGCGGCGCCGGAAAAGTTTCACACCCCTGGTGAGGCCATCAAGTATATCGTAGAGAAGCAAAAGTCAAATCCGTCTGTGGCAGGCGAGGTTGCTGCCGCAGTGACTGGAGTGATGATGGCGCACGGGGGCTTTGGTTATCATCACCCCGGCTATCCGGCAGTGGATCAAGGGGCTCAAGGCCCATGTTTTAGGTGCGGCCAGTGGGGCCATATCAGGGCCCAGTGTAGGGCCAGAATAGAGGGTATGCTGCTGTAAAACATGTCAGTACGGGAAGTGTCATGTGGATCCCGGCGAGAAAGGTCAAACCAGATCTGAAGAAAGAGAACAGTAACGGGGGACTCTGAGTTTTGCAGGTATGGCTCCTGTTAACACCGAAGAAGAAGGAGACAGCCCAGGAACCCCGAAAGAAGGCCGGGAGAAGCGTGGAGGAAGACTCAACCGTTGCTGCCAACGAGAAAATGCCTTTCTATCAGGCGAATGTTATGTTTAGTGTGTGTGGTGGTTATTGCTTTATCACAGGGAGCGGGGGTATTCACTTTTGTCACTGTCAGGGTATTCACTTTTGTCACTGTCAGGGTATTCACTTTTGTCACTGTCAGGGAATTCACTTTTGTCACTGTCAGGGTATTCACCTTTTGTCACTGTCAGGGAATTTACGGGTTATTTAGGTAAATAAGATGAGCCAAAACAACTTTTGCTTTAGTTTGCAATCGGCTACCTCACTCTTTTGCACTTGCCTAATGGGCATTTCTCAATACACGTTAGAAGCCTTTGTTAAGTACACTACAAACCATTCCAGCTGCTGTAACAACACCGATCTAGCTAGCCAAACGGCATGTTTGTTAAAATCTTTGAACGACTCTGGGGTTGCTGCAGCACAGAGCTTGGCTCAAATAGAACACCTAGCATGTTGGTCAGTTAAGCAGGCGAATTTAACAGCATTAGTATTGAATGCGATGCTAGAAGACACAAACAGCATTCGGCATGCGGTGCTGTAAAACAAAGCAGCCATCGACTTCTTGCTCCTGGCACAGGGGCATGAATGTGAAGACCTAGAAGGAATGTGTTGCTTCAATCTTAGCGACCACAGCGTATCCATCCATAAAGCGCTGAAAGCCCTGCGAGACCATATGGAGAGGATCCAGGTGGACGACGACCCCATCGGAGACGGGTTCAAGAAGACGTTTGGCAACTTCGGGAGTTGGATTGCGAAGATCGTTAAGGACATAGTATTAGCACTTTTAGTAATTGTGTGTATTGCCGCTATTCTGCCGTGTGTGATTATGTGCTTTCAGAATTGCTTGCTAAGGATTATGTAGTAGCTTAGGGACCAATGCATAGAGTATAGAGTATCACGGGTATCGGGAACAATTGTAGCGTTTGCGTTCGCGCTGTTACGGGATATTACTGAGCATAGGGAGGGGGAGATGTAGTAGGCGTAGCGAGGACACGGTGTGTGACGGGGTCAGGTTCCCTATGCTCAGGGCTTGCCAGGTGCTGTCCCACGATAGGACAGCGTGAATGCAAGGGGTGTAGACAAAGCAGGACGAGAATATTTAAGTGCCTGCTACATTTTAATAAACGCCATTTTGCTTCACCTATACTTGGGGTCTGTGTTAGCATTTGGCCCCGACCTGGTATGGGGTCGGTTTCGCTGGCAAAGCAGCACCTTATGGGGTGGAAAACGAGTGTTGCAGAGAGAACGGCAACATTCTTGTCTCCTCTTTCTTTGTTCCCTTTAAAGTTATTATTAATAAGGCCAGAGTGTTTGATAGTGAACAGGCATTTGTGTGAGAACCATTATCGGCGGAGTAACACCTCTGAACGATTGCTCAATTCAGTGAATAAATGAGGCCCAAAGAATGAGTGTAGGATAGATAGTTTAGAGCAAAGTCGAGCCCAAGACTGAGACTGTGACATTATTGGTTGAATTCTGAAGGTTTTCTTCCATCTACTTAGATTTTCTGGAAGTCAGTAAGATCTCTGCCCATGCAAGAGATCTGAGTAAAACCTGATGATCCCTTAGGCTTTGAAGATGTAATAATGTTTATGTCTCAAGCTCCTCTCAGAGTTCATAATGAGCATTAATTAAATATACCTTAGGGCTCCCTGTGCCAGAGCAAAGTACTCTTGCTCTCTTTAAAGAGACAGAGGAAACCAGTCACTGCATGGGAGAAGTTCCTCTAACAGGATTTGGAGCTTCTCCTGCTCTGGGTCCTTTTTCAAAAGACCTTGAGTTGCTAACCGGACATCCAGGGATTTTTAGGGGTCCTGACTTCCTCTAGCTCCTTGTCTTCAGACAGAGATGTTGGTGCTTAGAGCTCCTATATTCTGCTTATCTTTAAGAACAGTAAGCAGAGCATCTAGGGTATTTAGTAGCCAGTCAGTACAAGATGCTGAAGACACAGAATGTACTTAATAATGTGAGGTAGGCATTAAGTGCTAACGTACTAATAAATATACCTGAATCAATAATCTCAGAGATCACAGATAGGCAGTTCCCTCTAGACAGCAAAGATATAATTCAATGCATACATTTAAGTAAGTCAAGACATAAATTGTTCTGTGTTCAAAAAGTGGTATCAGATTTTACTCTGGGTGGATATGTTAGACCTTCACAGTTGAGACTTCATAGTAGGTCAAACCCTCTGTTGCAGAGTATCCTACTTGATATGTCATCGCAACCCAGAGCGTACAAAGAAATGATGACATAAATTTATTATCCAGGAGCCTCATGCTGGAATACTGACAGAGACAAAACTCACCCATTACCAATACAGAGACATTTACCTTGATAAGTCATTCTGATCAAAAGATATTTCATTTGTTCTGATCAAATTCATTTGTTTATTGGCTGTTTCAGAACCAGCACCCATGGAAACCTTGATGAAAAGCTGGAGGACAGGATGTGGAGATGGACTTAATGTACAATAACAAGTTATCATGATTCATACTTTCCTTTGCTGCTGCTGAACATACTCTCCATGTGACCAGAACCCACTCATAAATCACAAGCAGAAATTCTGCTACTTGATGTGATGGCACTAGCCATGATCTGTGTAAGCTCACTGCTTGAGTCTAGGGTAGCAGCCAGCACAGACTCAATGAGAGGTGACAAAAGGAGGAGGTAATGTTAGGCGCTTTGATAGAACAAGACAGAAAGAGCACTGCAGATTCTTTTCCAAAATAGGCTCAGCATGGATTGTCAGTCCTGGAATACCACGCAAATGTTTACACAGTGATGAGTCCCTCCCTTTGAGACTATCCTACCAATGGAAGAACAAAATTGAATGCAAATCATCAGCACTCTGTGTGCAGGTTCCCTGCATCCCATCATGAAGCATATGAATTCTATGCACTCCTAAGAATTTCATGCTAATACTCACATTCTTTTTTTTTCTGTATTCTTCCTAAAAGCTTGCCAAGATAAATTACTCTCTCATTTTCCCTAGATGAAATCCAATTTGTGGCACTTCTGATTTGCTGGAATATCTATGGTGCCTCCAAGTTTTTCGTGGTGCTCTTGATAGCAGAGTTTGCTTCATAATTCATGAGAAAATCGCTTTAGTTTTTATATCCAGATTGTGCCATAAAACCTCACATTTTCACTTTGTCAGCTGCCTAAAGCAAGGGAAAAGTTTATAACTTTTGCCCCATGACTAATACAAGGCTTTCCCTGCAGCAAAGTGGCTGTCAGGAGGAAACTCACCAGACAGTCTCAGTGACGACCTGGGGGGGTGATGGAAGCCCCTCTGGGACAATGCTTTTTCCTGCTTCTGGAAGTCCCTCCTATTTCCACATTGGCTTCTGCATCCGGTACTTTACCAGGATTCTCTTTCACATCAAAGTATCTCTCCCCAGGCTACACATGTAGGGGCACAGCCTTAGTTTCTATGGGAAATAGTTCTATCCCAAAGGAAAGGGAAAAAAATGTTTGGCTTAAATATGCTTAACGCTCCCCCTTCTGTATAAGGAGCTCTGTTGTTGCACTTTCTCTATTCCCCTGGGATATCAACATGCTCTTTACTGCACTCAAGATTATTTTCTTAGTTGAGGTGTTTAAAACGGACTGTGGGGGGAATTTTGCTGTCATCCACACTGGTTAAACAAACATCAGGCTAAAAGTCTGCTAAATTAATGGCATCTTTTTTTTTTGTGTGTGTGTGTGTGTGTGTGTGGTTTTGTTTTGCTAGTCTCACCCTTAGGATGAGTTGGTTCCAGTTCTACCATTTAAAAGGGCTTTATCATGCAGACTGTGAAGTTTCTGCTTTTCTCCTAAAGTTATTGCAAACATAGAGAGAGCCAACGTATGGGTGATAGAGCTGCTGCTTAGCCCTGTGAACAGATGGAGAAGCCACGAATTTGTGTTGTAATTGAAGCCAAGGAGCGTGTTTGACAGAGAGCTGTGACTAGAGATGAGCAGCAGCAGGCTCCATATATTGCTGAGTACTTTGTGCAACCTCAGTCAGCTCACAGAAGGAAAATAAATCTTTGGATACAAGACTGCTCCTGAGTTGAGTATACCCCTTGAGTAAACAACATACACAGAAAAGCTGTAGCCTTTGTGATAGCAGTTATCATGGCTTAAGGATATTGATGTGATGAGTTTTGTTGGGACCAGCTGACCTAACATACAAAGCAGATGAACATTTTAGTGCACAAACCCATTTTCAAGTTTAATGAGAAAACAGGAGTGCTCCTCATTTGACAGTGAATGTGGGATCGTTCAAAATTACACGTGCTTGCTGGTAGCCACAACTGATATCAAGAAGGAAACTCCTGTTGACTTCCGTGGTGGTGAATTAAACCAAGTCAGGACATCCCAACCACACAGACTTCTCCTTAGTCCAAACACTTACAAAACACATATAATTTGCTAGCTCAGTTATTCACTTTTTGAAATCTCCTGAATGTGTTTGTTATTCTACTGTTGGTGCCATTAATTCTTCCCCCATTTCCCTCAGTTGGCATTTAATCTCTTTGAGTTGATTGTTCATGCCTGCAAGATCACTGGGTTTATTTCTACACCAGGCTCTTTGATTCTGCCTGTATTTGGGGGCTGCTTAGTTTTTTTGGTTATTTGAAATGCTTTGAATGTTCCCTTTAATTACACCACCTTGTAAGAGGCTCTTCTACAAGAGTTGCTAGCTACAACACCCCTGGTTGCCTCAGTAGTCATGATGCTATGCAGAGAAATCATGAACGAACATATGTAAACATTTTGTAAAGATGACAGCCACTGAAGTGCAAAATTGACATGTAACCTTCAGGAATCCTTGATTTAGTTTTGGTTTTGTTTTGTTTTTATTTATTTTATATATTTAGTGGTACTAACAGAAGCCGAAATGCTTATGGATATGTAAAATGCTTACCATGGAAATATGCAGAATCTGGAAACAGACCTCTAACATCTCAGCCAGAAGTGTGACATTTTTCCTTGGGACAGATTGTCAGCCATGACCAAACATGGCCCAGCAGAATTGAGGATGTATACAAATTGGAGATTGGCCAGAAGAAAGCTACAGGAATGATAAAAGGTTTATAAAACATGAGTGATGAGGAAATGTTGAAGGAACCAAGTTTGTTTAGTCTATAGAAGAAAGACTAGAGGGAAAAGTATGAGTTTTTCAATATGTAAACAATCGCTTTAAAGAGGACAGTCACCATTTGTTCTCCATGGCCACTAAGAGAAGGACAAAAATAAATCAATGTAATTTGCAGAAAAGACACTTTAAGTTACACTTTGGGAAGAGCTAGGGAGGTCAGTTTCTTCCTCTGGATGTTTTACTGACATTGGAATTTGTCTCCTTCTTGCTACTTGAAGAAGTACTTGAAGGAGCCTCATTCAGCTTCTTCCAGTGGTTTGGTAGAAATTCCCAACTTTCCATCACATCTAATTCCAGTCTTTCCAGCAAGGAATATGGCTCGTGGTGTCATGAGGGAAGAACACTGTTGCACATTTTAACAGCCATCACATTAGGCCAATTGTTCTGGGCCCTCACTGCCACCTTGAGGAAGTTTTCAATGCACATTTGTCTTGTGCCATGATATCAGGCTTCTCAGCATGTGTCAACAGCCATTGAGCGGTCTGATTTGCAGTTCCATTGGAAACAGCAGAAAGAATAAGGTATTTGCTGTAGCTACAGCACAGTGATTGTGCTTGAGCTCAGGAAGGGTGTCTTCTGGCACAGGCAGGTGGTGGATCGAAGACAAAGTGGAGGAGCAGCTGAAAAAAATGGATACTTGAGACAGGGTTTTAAAAGCACTGAAAAAACTGCAAGGCTGGTATATCTAGGCAATATGGGAGGTAGTCTGGGAACCTTCAGAAAATGTCCTTCCATCATGTCTTATCTTACAAACACTTTCCAGGGAATTCTAATTTATTTATAATTAATTACTAGTGTATTTATTATTATCAATATTGATTTCAGTTTACGAGGCAAGACACAAAGTTAGCATGAACCATTGTGTGCAAAACCTGAAATACTTCCAGGTTGCTGTGCCAAGTTGATGAGAGCCAATGCCACACTGGCATCGGGGGATGCCTTACTGCCAGACTACCAGAGAGGACAAGTGTCCTGGAGGCAGAACTGCCTTCAGACGTAGAGGCATACCAGGGTAGCCTCGAGCAGGCAATGGGGAAGGCAGTATACTTCTGAGATTAAATCCTATCTGTGTCTTAACAAAGACAACTCCTCTGTACGGTATCTTTCAGCATCCTGTTAATTAAAAAGAAGATTAGGATAAATTTACAAAAATAAATAAATTAAAGAGAAAGCAACTTCTGCCAAAAAATGAACTTTCATGTTCTACTCCTGCCTGACATTAACTTCCCAGGAGCCAACTTTCTTAGGGAATAGCCTGTTATCAGATGAAGGAAGGACTGAACAAGAAAGATATTCCTTTGTTATGAAAGCCACCCCCTTCTAACAAGACTTTCTCCCCCAGCTTTTAATGCTCGCTGACTTACTTCTGATCTCTTGGCATCTTTGTATTTTCCCACCTGTCTATCAACCTCCTCTGAGGGTATTTTCCTTCTTGAAGCTAAACTTTGCAACACAACTAAAAGAAAGCAAACAGAAATGGCTTCAATCATTCTCATTGCTTAAAAATTCATAATCATTTCTATAGCCAAAGGCAGAAAAGCTAATTATTTACTGTCCCAACCAGTCTTATCACCTCCCGGGAAAATGTGCTATTGAGCTGGCTGCGCTGATACATCTGCAGAAATCAGCTCTCAACCTCAGGACCCAAGTGTACTTATATCACCAGTGGGAATTTTCCAGCTTTGAACAGCAGCAGCAGCAGACTAACTATGAGGCAGAAAAGTCAGCCACTGGGGAGTGGGAAGGCAGCAGTGTCTTGCTTTTCTCCCTAGAGAACCTTCTGACCATCTTGACACTGGCATTTACATAAGAGCAAGCTATTTAGAAGAGGATTGTGTTTTTTTTTTTTTTTTTTTTTAAGTGCCACCCATGTAAGGATCTTATGCAAGAGAAGGGCCAGAATCTGGCTGATGTGGGCAGATACCTGTTCAGAAATCTTCACCAAATGGTGGCTCTGCCTTTCTCTTTGTTTTGTTTGTTTGCTTGTTTGCTTTTCATTGGAAAAATGCCCAGCTGTGAGAGAGTTTGGGGACTAGGACTCACTCTCCCCCTACCCCATCTTATATTGCAGCTGGATCCCCCTAGAAACTCTTATGTATGGACATCCTGTTTCTTATTCCTTTGAAGCAACCTTTTCCCTCTCCTTCTCTGTCTTCCAAGGGCCCTTCATAATCTACCTCTAAACTTAGTTCAGATACAACATTTGTGCCTTCTGCAGAACATGTTCTGGAACAAAAAGACTCTCCCTTTGAGACCTCAAATTCTTTGAACTCCCTCATCCAAATTCACAACAGGCATTTCCTCCTGGTCCTTTTCTTTGAGCAGACTCTTGCTTTTATTGTCAACTTGAGTAGACCTGCTGCATTTCTCAGCCAATATTAGGAAGATAAACTTGAAAACACAGCCTATGCTGAGGTAACAGCGTTGGCTAATAGAGAAGCTGTTTTCTGGTCTGTATGAGAACAAGAAGCAGCAGAAAACCTCATTCATTTAGTTGACATCTCCTAAACCACTAGAAGCATTTTAATAGTTTTATTCAAGTTCTCATATATTTTGCTCATAGGAAAGTTGTACAGGCCTGAGTGAGATAAAGAAAAAAAAATCTTACTTCTTATGAATAAGTGAAGGATTGGTGGTTTGTAGCATGAAGCCATTGCAGCAAGCAGGGAGTAAAGGAGAGGAGTAATTTGCATCAGTGCCACACCACTGAGGAGCCTGTGCATTCAAGCAGAAGGCACGATCTCCAGCATGGTCTTTATGCCTAGGTCTAAGCTCCAGTACATCCAGACAGCTGCTCACAGGTTTGTTCCTCCCCATCCTTTTGCACTCTGGCTACGCCCCAAACCCTTGAAACCCAGCTCCCCCTTAGCTGGTCTGGCTGCCTTTCCTAGCCTTGTCTCAGCTTTTCACACAGCAGTCCTCCTTCCTAGCCTGGGGGCAGGCCAGTGGCTGCTGCTGCCAAGACTCCCTTGAGCTTGTGAGGGGCAGCATGGCCTCTTCCCAATGCCCAGCTGCAGTATTTGGCTTTGAGAGCTGAGGCTGATGCCAGCACAGTGCACGAGCTTTAAGTGAAACCTCTAGATGGCTGAACTGTGCTGTGGTTTCTGGCAGAAGGCTTACACTTACACACGCATGGAGAAGTTTCTGCCTTTTCATTTGTTTTCACAGAAAGTATTTAATGCTGTTTCCCAGGGCTGCCGCAATTTAATAGGTAATGAAAACTCAACAATAATACTGAGGTGAGCTCCACTGCAAATGGTCACAGCCATGAAGGAATGTCAGGATTTCTCCATTGTGAAGGCACAGGACTAGCGACCTTCCCCTTCCAGGAAAACACATACTATCCTCCTTCCCATGCTTTCACTCTCTCGCTCACCCACTCAGCACAAATTCATCTTGCGTTGATTGAGTAAATGGTGCAGGAGGATGCTGACATCTGGGTGTTGGCAGTGTGTCTCCCAGATGGCTGACGTTCTTGCTTCCTCCTTTTTCAAGATAAAAGGGTACATTTTAAAGCCCGTTAAATGATATTAGAGAATTGGTCTGAACACAACAAAGTGAATAGATCAACAGTTACATTATCATCCTCTACTGCCCTCTATTGAGGATGGATCCATCTGCAGTTATTCCCAACGCAATACAATTGTGCTGACTTAGAGGTTTAGCCTCGTGAAAATCATAGCTTTTTTAGCCCGTATGTGCAGTTCAGAAAGCATTTTCATTTGCAAAGCTTAACAGGTATGCTTTTTGACATATTACTGTATCCATTATTGGCAGGTTGTATACATGAATGCAAAATGGTCACGGATTAACCATCCAATCCCTTGAAAATACACAGAGAAAACCTATTATATTAATAACCCGATTATTAACCAACCTGTTAAATAGTTCTGGGACAGGATGAGGTCATGTGGAACCTTTCCTGTACATACAATATGCCAAAGGCTCTTTACTTTCAGCCCTCACCTAATCATCTCTGATTTCAATGGATGAAATAGCAATTAGCTACACCAATCACATTCAAAATTGGAATGACAATGCACTAATTTCATAAAAAAGAATGCAGAAGAAAATCTTCCTCTTGACTTTAAAAACTCTCTCTGGCAAAGTGATTCCATGGCAATGTCATTCCTCCTTTGGCAATATTTGTGGAAAAATGAAGGAATGTCACAAGTTATACTGATGCTAAGAGAAAAAAAAGGATAGAAAAGATACTGTATCCTGTATTTTTCTATCATTTATCATCTGAAGATCCCTGAAGGCTTTCAAAGTAATTATTTGCAAAATAATTACTTGCAGGTAATTATCTCAAAAATCACAGTGGACAAGCAAAGACTGAATTTGTTTATATTTTACAGACAGAGAAATTGGAAGAAAAAAATAGTCTAAAATGTTTACATCCAAGGTGCCTAAAACTAGAATTGTCCTGGCTCCTCTTGTGCTTTCAGAATAAATTTTTTTTCTGTTCAAAGATGTGTTTAATCTACGCAGGGACAATGTGGATTTTACGCTGCTAAGCTGCATGACCTAAATTTTTTTAAAACAGATATTTCCCACTGTAACGTCTTCATCATGGAGGGTAAGGATGAAAAAAAGGATGTGTTTGGGTTACAGCTGAGAAGGTTTGAAAATAAATTTCCAAGAAAACACCACCTATTCTGACTGATGATTCCTAATGAGAGAGAAGGAGAGATTTCCTGGTCTTTCCTCATGTTGCTCCTATTTTCATAGGTGCCCCATGCTGTTTTTAAGTTCTCTCTTACACTTGACAGCAAAACTGTGACAAGCTCCCCTCTGCAAAATTTGATTTTTCATCCCTTGTATAGAAAATCAGGTAATTTTTACAAAAGTAGGATCTTCACGGGTATCTTCTGAATCGTGAGTTCCATGAAATGACAGGTTTACATTCCAGCAGCATTCACCCGTCAGTTCAAATCTGAGCTCCCTGGATGGGAGGGGTTGGGATTTTAGAAAAGAATACACGCTGCTATTAGAGCTCTTATGGCATTTCATGAAAGCAATAGGCAGTCTTTTGCCAAGAAGGGATTCTCTCCCACAGACCATCTATGTGGTTTCCATCTGCACATTAATTGGAAACTGCTTGGGGTGAAAAAGTATTCTGTGTTCCAAATTACAGCTGTTCCAGTACCCTGGAAAGGTGCAGGGAGCTCTCTTCCCACAGTCCAGCTCTCCAAAGGGAAACCACAAGATCTGGCTGCAGACCTTGAGCAAGGAAAATCTGGGGCATTTGGTTGGTATCGCCTGTACAAAAGTGGAGCAGTGTGCATGGTTTGTCTTTGTGTGGCAAAGGACTACTTGCTGGCTGCGCTCATGCTTTGAGTCTTCAGCAGAGCATCTCCTTCTCTCTGCAAGCTGTGGTTGAAGGAACATCTATTTTGTATTGTTTCTGCTGGGTAAATATCTCTAATGTCCCCAAAATTGTTCCTCATGACTTCTTTGAGGCACAGGAGCCTTTTACATGAAACACTTAGGAGAAGCCTGGAAACACAGGTGACCACTCTGGGTACAGCCTGCTAAGCTGGAAAGCAGCAGAGGCTGAGCAGATAGACTGCTCTGGGGCTTCGCTCTTTTACTCAGACCCTTTCTGGAAACTGAGGCTGACATATAGAAAATGACAAGAACCTCAGAGAACAAAAACGTCAGCCAGTAGGTAGGCTTTGTGTTGCTTTCACTGGGCAGGGTTCAAGAGTGGCTTATTCTTGATCAACTTATCACAACAGTATTATGTCTATGCCATGGGTAACAGTTTGGATAGCACTCAAGGAGCACTCACAGAGCAAATCTAGCAAGATTTCACTTATATAAAGCCCACTTGGGCATCTACTCACTGTGTTTAGGAGATGATAGGCAAAAGCAGCAGGAAAAAGGGTCAGTGTGGATTGCATGCCTATTGAGAAGTTTCTTACAGACTTGGGCTCTACGATAAGTCCCCTTGCAACTCATCCTAGGGGTCTTTCAAGAAGAAAAATACCACTTATAAAACATAGGAGTAAGTTTTTAACATAAGCAAGCTTCATGCCATGGTTATTATAATAACAGTTGATCCAGGTGGTCATCTACAGAAGGTTAGAAACCAGGAAGAGTCCTACACTGATCCAAGATTAAACCTCTCTCTGGTCTGAAATCTGAGCAGTTGATTGACTTTCTCTTCACAACAAATAAATAATGCATAAGAAGAAAGAGCCATTTGAAATAGTTGTTACTGTGATTAAAATTGTTTGCAGGTTAATTTTAATTCATTTTAAATGCAGGTTTTATGGAGGGGAGAGTATAGCAAAATGCTATGTAGCAGTTTTCATTGCTACAGGGACTTCACATGACACAGAAACAAGCCCCATCCTCTGTTTCAGTGGGGCTGGAAAGCCTGTTAGTGCTCCGAAATTATGAAAGCAAATGAAATTGAATAGCAAACAAATAAATTCCAACATGATCAGTGATGATGAGAGAACTCCAAGTGGGTTCTCTTGGGAACAATGATCAAGAATTAAAGTCTTGATTTTTTTAAGCTAACAAATGAAGCTTCTTTATTCTACTTAAATGGGATAAGAAAAGCCCTATTAAAGAGAGCTAACAGTGATACTAATCTGCCAGCCACATCCCTGTTGACTCCAGTAAAAAAAAAAGAAAAGAAAAGAAAAAAAAATAAGAAAGGGTTCTAAAATGTTTTACAAAACCCACACGAAATGAGAGGATCAAAAGATAATTCAAAGCTGTGCAACTCTGAGAAATATATTGAAAATTCTTTTTTCATAAAGGAGAAGTGGGGCAGTAGCGTGGGGTGCAGCTCTCATCTCTTATCCTCCAACCTCCAGAGCATGTAGCCAGCAGGTTAGCAGCAGTGGTGTATGAAGAGGTGGTGTGGGCTTGGTTGGGGTTTTGCTTTTGTTCTTTTGGTTTTGACTATGGACTTGAT
Organism: Phasianus colchicus; assembly: GCF_987193195.1. Taxonomy (NCBI): domain Eukaryota; kingdom Metazoa; phylum Chordata; class Aves; order Galliformes; family Phasianidae; genus Phasianus; species Phasianus colchicus. The sequence goes on along the minus strand of NC_143439.1, from coordinate 19,284,646 downwards.
CCCCCCCAGGCATTCTGCCTCCCTGGGATTACTTGCATTTCTGGCGTGAAGGATCTCAGCAGGTGGCTGTGCGGGGGCAACGTGCCCGCTCCTCAGTACTGGCCCACTTTGCTGGTGCATTGGCAGCCTGTCATATATGCTCATCTCCATATAAATATTGCTTAGGCTCCGAATTTGGCCAGTTGTGAGATTACTGCACCATCTGTAATCTGCGTGCTCTGAACCTCCGCCTGGCTTGCTGGCCGCGGGGCTATCTTCACAGACCTTCTGCATCTCCTCCTCCCATGCCCACGTGTGCTCGGTGGCAGCGTCCAGCACTGATGACTTGGCTGTGGCTAGCAGGGAGAGCGATCGCTCTGAAGATGTGTCAACACTGTCGACTGCCAACACAAGGAGGCAACCTGAACATACGCCCAGAGCTCCTTAAGAACTAAGCAGTTACTGCACAACCTCGCGGGTATTTCCACACAACCATGGTGACCTGTGCAAGTTAGATTAATGGCAGAGCGGTGCCATCAGCACACCTTCACAGGGCTTTGTGGGCTAATCCCTCAGCAAGGGGGGAAAGGGAGGCAGCACAAGTGAGATGAGAGAAGGATCTCTTGGCATGGGTGTAGCACTAAGGTAGGAAGGAGCCACTGATAAGAGAATTGAAGACAAAATACCCACACTAGGCTCTGAATAGAAAAGGTGATGGTGGAAAAATAAACTGTGGTCAAACACTGTAATGGAGAGACCGAGGAGTCTCCATACTCGGTGATACTCCAAACCCAACTGGACATGGTCCAGGGACCGTGCTCCAGCTGACCTTGCCTTGTGGAGTAGGACTGTGCAGTGATGAATTCAAGGCCAAGATCAGGCCCTTTGGGCAAGTCCCAAAACTTTTATCTCCTGTGAGCAAAAATTCCTACGACGGAATCATGACACGGAATAATCAAGTCATTTATCCAAGTTATAAAGGTTGGAGTTTTGACAGCAATTTCAATGAGAGGGCAACGAGGTCCTTTGGGTTGGGCTGTATTTTCCAAAGAACCAGACCTGATTCCTAACGCTGGAGATATGCTCAAAGTACAGGGCTATATATTTTAAATAGAAACTCCTTTTAATAACCTGGATTTAATGCATTTTACAATGTATTTATTATCTCACACTGTGATATTTTGTAACTTAGATTTTCAGCTAACGAGTAGCTCATCTAATGAAAATAATGATTTTTTCATGCTGTACTACATGGAAACTTAAAGTATTTCAATTAAACAAACCGCCTCATTAGTGTGCCTTGATAATATAGTTGAGTTTTCTTTGATATGGTCAGAAATATCTAGCATGCTTTTGGGATGCAATCAAACTCTCCAATAAACTTGTTGCTGAAGACAGCTGCCTAGCACCATGTATTTCCTGAGCAGTCAAATGACCTAGTTTAGAAGTGTTTGAAGCCATCTTATACAGTGGAAGATGAACAAATTAACCTTGTTTAACAAGTAGTTTTCAATTTGTGTTCCAGAGCTCTTCTGAGCTCTATCATCTCTGATGCAGTAGCATGGCCTTATTTCATTCTTCCTTATACTGATAATATATACTTAATGCTACAGCTTTGACAAGCACCTCTCAGTGCTGCACACACCTCCCCTTGGGAGGAGGCACAACCCTTGCACTCAGAATGCATCTGAAGCCACAGGGCTGGTTATCTGAGTCTGCTTTGCTCTTTTGTGCTCTGGGAACAACAAAATCACAGCCAATGTTGCTTTTCTCTTTGATTTCTTTGTCTTGTTCCCTTGAAAGTCTTGTTTGAATGAATATTACAGAGGTAGTAGAGGAACCTGCAGCAGAAACCCAGTTTTTTGCATAGCCAAGATTAAATTGAGCTACAGGTTTGCAGCAGAAGATTTGAGGGAGTGCAGCTAGTGTTTGTTTGGACATGGGGTCAGACCCTCAGCTATTATAAATCAGCATAGCTCTATATAGGGAGCTGTTTTTTATCAGATGAAGATCTAGGTTCACATTCTTGTCATTCTCCGAGAATGAACTATTCTGTGTAGCCCTATTTCTACATAGGGCTAGTGTACCTTAAAGTCACAGAAGGTGCTGTAGTTCAGGCCCTTTCCCTGGAAAATTTGGTTCAGATCTGGCTTCTGTCATAGGCAAACTGAGTTACAGGAAATCTCTGTGATCATAGAAAGTAATTAGACACTCAGCTGGTGTGGACCATATGTCAAATTCAGGATATCTTGGCCTTCTATTTATATTCCTATAAAGCAAAAGCAGATGCAAAGGTATTTCTCAGGTGCAGCCTAGTCCCCATTCAAGTGTGCCTGTGGTGGCCTTTCCTTTCTCTCCAGTCCCCAGCCAGTTCTCTGAAACAGCACTTTGGTGTGGCTCTGTATCATTTTTAGAAATACATTAACAAACAAACAAAGAAACAAACAAAAGAGCTTCTCACACAGCAAAACTATCTGGTAGGCTGAAATAAATTTGGGAACTGATACGGTATCTCCCATCTGCAGTTATTTTTCCCTCAGCAGGAAAACTAGTCTGGACCATGTTACTTTTGTTTCTAATCAAGATAATTGTTGATGCCTTTTCTTCCCAGCTCAAAGCTATTTGCCCTTGCCCTGTTTGCAAATAAATATTTACAAGCTCCAATCACCTACACCTGCCTGTTAGAAAAACCTAAATTCTAAGCTTAACATAAGTTGGCAGTGTCCCTTTAATCAAAATTTAATGCTTATCTTCAATCTCCTCAAAGCACATAAAGTCTTGAGGCTTTAGAAGAGAAGGAATCATTAGTGCTGCAGCCTGCTGCTGCTTTCCGTTGAGTGGGAAGTTAGACCACAAGGAGTTATACAAGCATAAGCACTGTGCTGCTCTGCACAAAGCCCTATTTCAGGGTCAGTCCATTGGACTTTTGGTCATTTGTTGCCAGTTAGCCTGGGATGTTAAGAAGAGCTCAGTTCCTGTGCAGTCATTCTGCTCTCTGGACCTGTAGAAAGCCTGGCTTGGGAGCAAGCACTTGGAAAGCCAGCTAGGAGCTGCTCCAAAATCTTGGCCTCCAATCTGTGAGTATGCAGCTCAGAATCTCACATAAGGAACAGACCGTCTGATCCCGAGCGTACGCCAAGTTCACCACAGTTTTATGAAAAAATAACACCTTCTGGGGTTTTTGCCATGCACAGCAAAGTGTGGTGTTGCAGAAATATTTTGTGGGCTGCTTTCTATCTGATAGATAACTTGCTGCTCCGCAGGCACAGCTACCAAACATTCATCCAGGCATTTCTTTTAGCACAGCGCGACATTTTGTGCTGCTATCAAGCAGTGTAACACGCTTTCTGTTTTAATATGCTCCGTTGTTTTCTCCTCAAACCATTTCCTTTTTCTCCCACGTTCCTTTCAACCATGGCGATCTTGTGCTATCTGACATTATTTCCTCATTACAAAACTTCTTCATAAATATAGATGTATATAGTAACAATAGACCTTATTTTTTTCTGTTAACCACCAATAAATGGGTATCCAGACATCTAGCTAGATATTTCAGTGTGTTCCTAATTGTTAAGATGCAATTAGACTGTGCCTAGCTAAGAATATCCACAGCCTTATGCACGCATATGGTCTCTCTCTCTCTCTCTCTCTCTCTCTTTCCTCACCCCTTCGCATTTACCATGTGGAGTAGCATGCTGGGCTTTTATCATTAGAGGGTTTGGTTCAGATCTAGTTTAAATGGTAAGCAAAATTGAGTTCCAGAAGATCATTCCAATCATTGCAAGCATTTGCCTAATCTTTAGCGTGCTATGGCACGGTCATTACCATTTACAGTAAGTTAGAGTTATAGCTTTTAAAATATGTTCATTGTCGCAGCGGGGCACTACCTTGATAGCTCCTGTAGTGAAAACCAGTGTGTGGGGACCATACACTGCAGGCAACACAGCCTTACAGATTAAAGGACTGTAATCTTGGTTCAGTGAGTTAGCAGTAGATCATTGTAACAGGGTGAATAAGGCCTCAGGGTGCATTAATCTATACAGAAGATGCATCCAAAGGGGTTCTGTTACCTTCTCACCTTCTTAAAGAAGGCATTTATGAAGAAGAAGGATATAGAGCAATGGGGAGAAGGCAGGAGACAGTTTTTTTCATAGATGTGGTGTATATAGTAGATATAGTATGTATATGCTTAACAGAAGGGGGAAGGGAGGATGCTTTCTTCTCCCTTCACATGATGAAAATAAAAAGTGATCAGGATAGATTTTTGTTATCCTCTGGGCATTAGAAGCTTAAATGCAAAATGCATGACTTATTACATCTAGCCAAATCTTAGGGGTAAATATGCAGTATGGGGAATTAGTTGCCGTTAATTGGACTTATGAGCTGAATTCCCAGGGTGCTGCACTGAAAGCATACCCCCTTTGTTTTAATATTGAAACAGGGAGAATCCAGCTCCGTAGTGGATTCATTTCAATACACCACAGCAGAGCATGCTGCATCATTTCCATCAGGAGATTCAGGCTTTTGTTCTAGGAGACAGTCTAGTCTGCCCGTGCTGACAAATGATCAAGTAGCAATCCCAAGAGCATAGGCCACAGGTCACGCGTCTCCCCTAACACCCTGTTTTAGCTGATCCTTCTTGCAGAGTTAATTGCCACTGGTATAATCCAAAAGGTAACAGAAGAACTAGGCTAGCCTACGTGTTCCTGTGAGTAATACATCTCAAAGGAATGTTCCTGGTGCTCTTGAAGTGCTCAGAGAAATAACCTCGGAAAAGCGTTTAAATGAATTGTAAACCTCTTATAGAACCTCTGCACCAAACCTTCCTGTACCTCTTCATCTATCTTTAAATCACAAACACAGATATATATTTTAAGGATACACTGATGCATGGCTGACTTTTCATTATTCCTTACCTCTCCTCTCACCTCAATACGGTCAGTATTTTCCATGTGAATTCTTTGTATTTTAAGGGGCAAAGTCACAGCAAAATATCCAGAATGCCACCTTAGACGTTTCACCTCTCACTCAATAGTTTGGTCCCCACACATTCAGAGCAGTTTCATTGTTCAGTGGACTAGAAATGGAGTCTAGACTCTATCCTTTTCACCTCGTGTTGGGGATCGTTTAAATTTATAGCAGATGGCTTTGAGTCATTTCTTGTGGTGGACAGCTTTGTGAAAAGTAGTAACAACTCGTTGTATTTGGTGTTTACTTCTGCAAATAATAGAATATTTCTCTCCACGCAAGCCTTGAGATTTTTTTAGATAGTAACATAAGTTTCTCTCATTTTTAAGCTGAGAAAATTGGACTTAGGCCCATTGGGACTAGCACTTAGGTAACTAGCTTGCATATGCATTTGGGAGGTCTTGTAAGGCCACAAGAAGACACTCCATTACAGACACCCAAAATTAAGGTAACCAGTGTCCAGTGACTGACTGCGCTGCCCTTAATTGTCCTTTTCCAAGCCCGCCATAGGAAGCCGTGCCAGAGAGGCGCTTTGCCACTTTGATCCCCGTTTCAGGCACCAAACGCACATCCTCTGTGCAGCGCAGGAGAAAGGCAGCTGCACGGCTTGCTTCAAGCAGCTGCCGTTCACGGGAAGGAGCAGAGATGCTCTCATCTCGAGTAACTCGGGAGACATTTCCAGTATGAATCTTCCTGGAGATGTGAACTGCCTGTGGCATTATACGCATTTCTGGGAAAAGGTTGCCTTCATGCCCTTGATGCCCGGGAGGGCCAGAAGGCTTAGACGTGAGCAGCAGACATGATTTAGCTTGCATTTGGCACTGAGGATGAAACACAGCACAGAAGAGCTACCCAGAGTCCCTTTATTTTATCACGGCTCTGTACGATGGATGGGCGGACCAGCATAACACCGCTGCACCAGGAGGACCTACGGGGGAAATGTGGTGGGCCAGGGACCGCTCCCTCACCTCAGGGACGAGATGAAATGCAGCTGCGAGAATTCATGGAGAATTCACGTCTCAGCACGTGCTCTGCCCACAGGCTGGGTGCTGTGCTCCTCCTAAAGAGACTTCTGCAGGGGGAAGGGAGTGTGCACAAAGCCTGTTTAATTAGGCTTTGTGTGGGAAGGACCAGCTCCATCCCAAGTGGAATGGAGGATTACACGTCTCCTCCAGATGGCGAGATATTTTTTTCTAAGGCGAGGGAAAATAAGCAGGTGTGTGCATGGGGCCTACCTGTATTGGTTTTAATCAGCAACTTTAAGCAAACTCAGTGTTCTCATCAGAAAAGGGGAAAAATAAACAGCTGAGCACTGTGATTCATTTACACTTCAAATATACTTTGAGTTGGTTATTCCTCAATTAATCAAATAGCTGGTGTATCCCTAAAGTAGTATAAAGTGACACGCTGTGTGAAATCAATTTTCCCTTCCAAAATCATTAAATTCAGTAGCCTGTGACTACATCCCTGCTAATTCTAGTACCGGTCCTTTCATCCTCCATTAACTTTGGCACGCCTAACAGGCTGTCAAAAATAATTTCCCAGAACGTAAATAATTCAGAAATTAAAAATTAATAAATAATAACAGAGAGCTACTGGGAGATAGACTGGGTCAATTAGTCAGCTCTGCATTCTGTTTCTTCGCAGCAGGGGGGCAGCCACATTCGTTACTGGAATCTTTCCTCCGATTCCTAGGTCTGATTTACGGCTCTTCATTACTGGATCCAGTCAGACACAATTACCTCCATCACTATCTCAGTTCCTAACTTCAAAGAAACACACATTTTCTTGTCTGCTTTTTTTCTCCTTGCAGCAGCCTCAGCTTGACGTCCCTGGAATTTCTTCCACGCGGACTAATTAATAAGACTTTGACTTATCATATTCACTTCTCTTCTTTGATGTCCTACCTTAGTCAATCATCCTATTTAATTAGAATTTCAATGATAACTTTACTTATCTCGTGGCTAGATGTAAATTAAAATAACGGGATTTTAATTCTCTTTCTTACGGGGTTATGACATTTCTGACAGAAAAAGTTTCAACCCAAATATGATGTTATGTACTTTCTATGCTTGGAGTGCATTCCACTAAATTGTTTTTCCCTTTGCTACAAAATAATTTTGCTTGTTTAACAAGCTCCACTGAAATGGAAATGAACTACAGTTTCTTGTAAAGTAATTTGCACAGGTCCATGTTGTGAAAGGTTACATTGATATAAATGAATATCATCATTGTGACACATGCCACATATCTGACAAGGAAAGATAATGTGATTTTTAAGGGGGGGGGGGGGGGGGATAGACTCCAGAGAGACAATGGACCACAGGACTTCTTCCTCTGTGCCCTGTTTCAGTTGGCTCCTAGTACATTCGCACGGCTTCTTGCTCTCTTTCCTCATTTAAAGATCTATTCCTGCTGTTTGTATTGGAGCAGCACACAAGGTTGGATTCAGATTTAAATGAGGCATTTCTGAAAGACATACCTACTGCTGTTCAAAGAAATGTATTGTGGCTGAGAATTAACAGAAGCAGTACGTCCCTCTGCCAGCATTTTATTTCTCTCTTTTGGTACCCAGTATGTGCTTGCACATGGGCTTGCTTTCCTTCCTGTGCCTTTGAGAATTCGCCAGTCTACGACACTGACTGGACATCGACAGGACAGAGGCAAATAAAGGTGACAACAATCACTCCTCTTTAAATTGAAGCTTATGATGCAGGAGAACCCCTGTGACTAAAAAGGCTGCTGAATCATAGGGATCGATGGGAAGAGGCTGGTGGAACAGTGGAGTCCTAGTAGGGCTTGGGAGATCCATGGAAGGGAGGCACGAGGGTCACGAAAGTAAAGAATGGGGATTTTCAGAGGTCCAGACAGGCTCATAAAGCCTTACCCATGTTGGCACTTTGCTTTTACTGAAATGGACTTTTCCACGTGAGGATGTGAATAGTTATGTACATAGACAGGGATTTTCAGAGGAAAGGAAAGTAAGGAGAGAACTGTGTGAAAAAGAAAGCAAAGATGGTTAGTGTAGCAAGAAATGGTCTTAAACTATGAACAAAGCAATCTTTCTGGTACGTTAAATGGAACATGGTGACAACTGGCTGGCCCGTGCAAATGCTATGCATTGCTAATCTGCCACCAGAGATGGTTGTCTTTCCAGTCATCTTTGTCAGAAAAGAGTTTTCTGGTTTCACACTGACAATAAGTAAATATACCCTGGAAACCTCATGCTTTCTTAAGGAAAAAGGCTGCATCTGCAGGCCCATTGCTTCCACTTTCCCAGCAGGGAAAAAATGCTTTTTATAACTGCCACTGGTCCATTTCCAAGATGGTGGGCTGTGCATTTGCTATTCCATCCTCTTCCTTGTATTCAGGGAAATAAGAAAATGCAGGAGAAGTCAATGTAAGGAGATGGAAAAACCTGCTCCCCAAAGAGGTGGTTTGGTCCTATGAAGAAGCAGCAGTAGTGGGGAATATGGGAGAGCCCCGAGCTCCTGCTTCAAATATTATCCCCATGCTAGATTGCACTAAACCAGTTGTCATAAAACTAAGATTTCTAGATGCTCTCACAACTGACTTTCCTGACAGCCCTTTTCCTCTTGAAAGAAACTGAGAACAATTGGAAAAGTAGGGCAGAGCATCACTGGCAGTGAGCTGCTGGCATTTATGTGCCAGCTTCTAAATTCACATCGGTCGAGTTCAGAGCCAGTTGAGTGAGCTCCAAGAATACCAATACTGTTGTTCAATAACAAAGCAGTAACCTGTTGCACTTGCAGCAGCTCAACTAAACTGTTCCATCATCACTTAATAGTGTTGTTCTTTTAACAATTGGATTCTGTTACACTTTTATATATCGGCATGATTATTTAATGTGATTTAATGGGCTTTCTTATTCCCCTCAGGGTTCAAGGCTTAGAAAGTTCATGTTAAAGACTCTAATTGCTCTGAAATGTACTTGTTGTCTGAAATATGCTCCAATTTTAAGTGTACCCTAAAATCTAGTTTGTACGTATTTTCTCTTCCTCTGTGAATTAGAAAAGTTCTGGTGTCCATGATTTGCACTTTAAAAGAGTCAATAATTACCCCCCCCCCCAGAAAAAAAATAATCACAGGTTGAAAACAGGGAGGATGTGGCACGGTGAACTGCGAGCTACGAATCCATCAAGAAGGGCAGCAGCACACATCAAAGGCTTCTGAGCGTGTGCTGCTCTGCGAAGGCAAAGCTGAGGCAGCAAACGGAGGCGTCCAGCCCTGCACGTTTCACGGGCAGGATGTTTCTCTGGCTCCAGTGGCACAGCTGCGTGCACTTCAGGTGCGTGACCTTTGGGGCCACCCCGCTGCCAAAAGCTGTGTGTCCTTGCAGCACCTCAAAGAAAAAGAGGGAAGAGGCAAGTGGCTTATAGTGGGTACAGCGGGCGTACCAACAGCGAGGCCGTCGCTCTGCGGCTGTTTGGGCCGTACCCAGCCCCTCCCACATTACCCGCCCCGTAATCTTACAACATGGCGGCGCCCTTGCAGCTCCGCCGCCGTACGGCATGGCGGCGCCCGGCCTGACGCGCCGCTATTCCTTCCGGGTTCCGGCGCGCCACTATTTCAATCTCGACGCGGGCGCTTCCGCTTCCTCTTCCGGATCCGGCGGCGCTAGGTATGGCGGCGAGCTACTGCGGGCCGCCGGCGCCTATCGGCGTCCATCCGCCACCATCCGTTGCCCGGCGAGCTCCGAGGGCGGCTCCGAGGGCTACGCGGGTGGCAGTGGCGAGGGGCTGGGGCGGCGCCGGCCGCGCTCGGGCGGGCGGAGAAAGAGAGCCGGCCCAGGCCTCAGCGGCCTAGCGGCCGGGGTGCTGCTGTGGGGTCGGCAGCCGCCGTCGGGGCGCCGTCCTCTCGTCGGGTGGCGGCGTGTCCTCGTGTGCTGCCAGCGCCGCGGCGGGCTGGGCCAGGAGCGGGCACCGGGCTGGGTCGGGAGTGGCACTGCTGCAGCAGTTGTCACTGAACCGGGGGGAAAGGGAGCGCGGTGTTCGCTTCGGCGCAGCTTTCGGGCTCGGCGGTTCGGTGCAGATGATGCTGTGGTTCGTGAACTGCTATCTGGAGATCGAGCTCGTAAGCCATTGCTGCTTTGTTTTTGCCTAGTTCAGGTGTGAAAAATGGTTCAGCGCCTGACCTACCGCCGTAGGTTATCCTACAACACAGCTTCCAACAAAACCAGGCTGTAAGTAAGCCATAGTTGCTAGAAAACTCTTGGTGATGAAGATTAAGCTTACAGTTGGATTGTTGCATTGACTTTTTTGCTGCCGTTTAGGTCCCGAACACCTGGAAACAGGATTGTTTACCTCTACACTAAGAAAGTAGGGAAGGCACCGAAGTCAGCATGTGGGGTGTGCCCAGGACGACTTCGTGGTGTAAGTCTTAGGGTTGCTGGCATGAGAGTTTGACAGCTATTTCTTTCCTTTCTTTTTCTTTTTTTTAAATGTTAAAATCCTTTTCTTGTTTCATGTCTTTTTCATCGTGAATTCAAGAACAGCCTTTTGTTTTAAATTTTCCCATTTGAATATTGTAAGGTGGATCTGGTAAAACAGAGTTTGGAAGCTTAAGGAACGAGTGCTTTCTTAATGGTTGTCATTCTCATTGCTATTATCTGAACTTGTGTGAATTAACTTTTAATTGGCTGCAGTTGTTTCAAGTTAGATCTAGATGAATCTGTAGCGGGGCTAAAACTTAGAATTTGATCTGCTAGGTAGATTTTCAAAAAACAAGCCTCATTTGACTATGATTTTTAAGAAAAAAGGACTGACTTTTGTATTTTAATGTGCTATTTTATTCCCAAATTTATTCCTCATTTGATGCTGTTCCTTTTAATGGCAGATCAGAATACTTGAGTAATGTCTTATTTTCAATCAGCTTCTACCGTTATGAAGATTATCGTTTTTAATAAGCAATTTAAAAAAGAATGAATGTATTTCAAAAGCTGTAGAATGAAAAAATCAGCTTTGGAATGCTGCAGGCAGCATGGATACAACATGTGGCTTCACTTTTCCTGCCTGTTCAGTAATCAGCTTTAGATGCTGTTGTGGCTTTTTGAAGTCAAACTATCCAAATCTATTTCCATAATACAGCTGCTACCCAAAAATCAGGCAGCACTCTCTTATTATTATATCCTTCCAATTTTTGCTTTTTGTAGGTGCGTGCTGTGCGTCCCAAAGTTCTTAAGAGGCTGTCAAAGACAAAGAAACATGTCAGCAGAGCTTATGGTGGTTCCATGTGTGCTAAGTGTGTCCGTGACAGGTGAGCCTACAGCAAACTAACTTTATTCTTGAGGTCACTTAATGTGAGTTTTGAATCTTACTGCATCTTCGTAGTGTAGGCCAAACAAGGGAGTGTGAATAAAAAGGAGAGGGAACAGCTGTTTGTGAGGGTGGATGATGATAGAACAAGGGGGAATGGTTTTCAACTGAGACAGGGGAGGTTTAGGTTAGATATTAGGAGGAAGTTTTTCCACACAGAGGATGGTGACACACTGGACCAGGTTGCCCAAGGAGGTTGTGGATGCCCCATCCCTGGAGGCATTCAAGGCCAGGCTGGATGTGGCTCTGGGCAGCCTGGTCTGGTGGTTGGCCACCCTGCACATGGCAGGGGGTTGGAACTAGATGATCATTGTGGTCCTTTTCAACCCAGGCCATTCTATGATTCTGTGATTTCTGTGCTTGTCCTGTGTTCTTCTGCTTTGTCTTATGCAGAGATCATAGTGGAAGATCATGCTGACTGATGTAATTGTCAGCATCTTCTGCAACTTAATGTAGTTAAGCTTTAAGATGACTTTTGCTAGGCATCCCTTAATGAAGTTTTATTGTGTAACAGCCATATGTCTGTATACTTCCGTGATAAAGTTATGGAATACTGTGTATTACAAAGAATATGTCATCCCTGTGAATAGTAATCAAAGCAGATCTCTGGAGCCAGCAGCGTAATGCCAGTTTTTCATCTGTAGTGCAAATGTTGCCAGCCTCTTTTTTCTCTTCTGTGAGTTCTAAGCTAAATCACATTAGGTGGTGCTGAAGACAGGTCGTTACAGCTGCAGATCTTTAGCATAACTTTTCAGTGTTAAGTGCCAGTTTTTTGAGTGTTTCCCACACACCATGAAATTGATAGTTTGCTTTTAACAGATGAGTGCCTGTCTGTCTTTGCCTAAAAGTATACCTCCTTCCCTGCAACTGGCAGCTCTTTGTCCTTTGTCTGTTGAAGCCTGGTTGGTAGGCTGTTTTTGCTTTTAACTCAAACTCATCAAATAGACTGTTGATGTGTGAGGACTACCACATAGATCTGTCTGTGTGGTGGACCTGTATGCCTTCCAGAAATAATTGTGTTCAGGCATGACTTGACCTGCCAGTGTTTGTTTAGGGATGAAGAAGCTCGAATCCTCGCAGAGCAGCTGCTATTGTTTTGCTGACTGGACTCATGTCAATTTTCCTGTAGTTCTGAGGGAGGGAACTGACCAGCTGGTCTCACCTGTTATAAGAACTGTTAAATTAATTTGCTGTTGAGAATTTCAGCTTTTTTTTTTTCTTTTTCAGTTAGTGAAGCCATCAAGCATTGCCTTATCTGCCTACAAGGCACTAACCCTACATTTGCAAACAAACAAGGGCTTTTTACCCAGACCTCTACATTTGTATGCTGCCACTGCCCTTGCTCCTATCGTTTGGTGCTGGCAAGAACGCTGACAGCTTCTTTTAAAGTAATATGGAGTTAACACCACATGTAGAATGTTGAGCATTGGAGTCAGCAAAACTAATTACAGCTTTCTTCTTTTGTGTTCTCAGTTGATTAGATGCATGTCCTGATGGTGTTGTGCTTCCTTTCCAGGATCAAGAGAGCTTTCCTTATTGAGGAGCAGAAGATCGTTGTGAAGGTGTTGAAGGCACAAGCACAGAGCCAGAAGTCAAAGTAAATCTGTTTGTATTTTCTGCCCAATAAATGAAAGTTCCACTTTCCTGGTGTCTTTTCTTTCTGCATGCTGATGAAAGCTGGTAAGAGCTGCGCACAGCTTGGTAAAGGCAAAAATGGATTTTGATCCAACAAGAGAAGTTAGGATACTGTGTACAGTCATGGGGGCGAAGCAGGCCTGCCTGAACAGGGCTCCCAGCTTTGTCTCACAATCCTGAGGCAGACCGGAGTAACCGAACAACCCTTTTTTTCATGGCAGCAGCAGTACGAGAAATGGCTGGAAGACATCTAAAACAGAAAAGCAGACAGCTGGCTAAAGACTAGAAGACAGTGTTAGATGAAGAGGAACAGAGCTAGAGTAAGCCAAAGGTAGTTTTTTGTTTGTTTTTGTAGTATGTTCTGCAGTTTACTGCTATTTGCATCTGAGGGTAGAGGGGGATTGTCTGACTTGAAGTTAGTGCTATGTCTGCTAGACCATTGGATGCAGCTACATCTGGATTTGGAGGAAAGCTCCACTTGTTTTGCTCAGGTCACTTGTTGGGTGCTTCCTGGATCTGCAGCTGCAGGCACCATCCAAGCAGAGCTCCAGGTGAACAGACCTCTAACAGCTCCTAGAATTGGGTTTTAGCGTAGCAGCAAGAAAGGAGGTGAAATGTTTGAATGCAGACCTTGGTCCCAGACAGACGGCATTTGAAGATGTTTCTGCCATCACTTGGGTCCATTCAGGCTGTGGTTCTGAGAAGCGTGCAGAAGGAATTTATTCCTGCTTGCTCTGTGCTGGCTGTTCATGCAGTGCCTAGCTGTGTAGTCTGCTCCTCAGCTAAGAGACATATCAGGAAAACAAGGTGACGAGAAGAGCTTGGGATGTTGGGATCAGCTGCATGCAAGCCCACAACACATGGTCGGCACTGCCTCTGAGTGATGGAGGCCATGATCCTGCATGCACCAACGCTGCACAGGGCAGAGCCTGCTGTACCCCAGAGATTCATTTCTTCTCATTACAGTCATGTTCTCAGAGCAGCTCAATGTTGCAGTAAGTCACCTGGTTGTATGAGGCCTTTGTGTCTCATCAGGTCGTGCTGAAATTCCTTCTGAAGGCTGCAGCTCGTTAGAGGCTGCTTTTAAGAGCTAACATTAAACGTGCTGACGTTTTTAGGTGCTGTTACTATAGTTAGTTTACACGGTTAAAATTGTATTAGTTGTTGCCTTCCTGCGCTAGTAGAAACTTCGGTGCTGTGGTTTAAGTAGGGCAGGCGTGGGGCTCTGGGAAAGATGGAATGCTGGAGGGAGGAAGAATTAAAAAATGCCATAAACATCTACTTATTTAACAGTCAGAAGCCTTTGTTAACTACCAGGCGGGATTCTTCCCAGCAGCGGGGATGGACGGCTCCTAGCGGGGCGAGGGGCGCCGTTCCGTTCGCTCAGCTGAAGCTGCTCATGCCGCTCTCCTCACTCCCACGGCCGCCGAGCGCTCGGCCCCGCTCACGCTGCGGGCGCTGCGGGCGCGGAGCTCTGCTGCCCCCTCGCGGCCCGTCCTGCGTGCAGCGCTCCGCCGCGCTCCCTCCCGGCTACCCGGCAGCGACACGTCAGGGCTGCTGGGCCCTGGCAGGTGGGTAAGGCGGATCGTTACCCGCCGAGGAGCGGCCTCGGCTTCCGGACGTTTTTCGCAAATCTAAAGCGTCCGCAGAGAATATCTTACGTTCCAGCGTGGCTTTGGGCTGATTTTGTCGGTTTTATCTTTTTTTTCTCTTTTCCTTTCTCTGCTTGCCCCTGCCAGGACCCGGCTGGCTTCCCGTTTCCGCCTTCGTGTGAGCAAAGCGCCCGGCGGCGCGGGACCGGCGTTCCGACCGAGCCGCCGCCATGGAGACGCTGTTCCGGCTGCCCTTCGCCGTCCTCGAGTGCCCCAACATCAAGCTGAAGCGGCCGGGATGGGTGCACATGCCCTCGGCCATGACGGTCTACGCGCTGGTGGTGGTGTCGTACTTCCTCATCACCGGAGGTACCGCCGCGCCGCGCCAGGGGAGGCCGCGGCGATGGAAGCCGCGTGGCCGAACAGTCCTGCGGCGCCCGGCGGGCCGTGGGATGCGCTGCCGGCTCTCGGCCTTGCGGTGGTTCTCCCCCTTCGCTTGAGACGCCAAGCTGACGCCGCGCGTGTTTGTTTGTTTCCTCGCAGGAATTATCTACGATGTGATCGTGGAGCCCCCCAGCGTGGGTTCGATGACGGATGAACACGGGCACCAGCGGCCGGTGGCTTTCTTGGCCTACAGGTAGGAGCGGCGCCCCGCACGTACACAGACATGCGTGAAGGAGCTGTGCCAGCTTGCTCTGAGCTCCCCCAAAGGCTGGGCCTGTCCAAAGTCTGGGCTTTGGTTTGCAAATGTAAAATTTTAAAAAGCCATTAAAATACAGCAAAAACTAGAAAAATTAGATCTTTCCAAAGCTTGTAGGGCTGTATATTTTGGTAATGGGTCTGGTACTACTTTGATCTGGTACTACTTTGATTTTTTCATACCTATTTGTTTTTTTACTGGGTGCAGATGCATGGAAATATAATCTTCGTGCAAAGTGATGGCCTGGCCTTTTAGCTTTTAATGTAATTGAGAGTCTTGTGCCTGAGGGTGAGAATGCATGACATGGATGCTCCGTCCCTGGAGGTGTTCAAGGCCAGGTTGGATGGGGGCCTGGGCAGGCTGGTCTAGTATGAAATGTGGAGGTTGGCGGCCCTGCATGTGGTGGGGGGGGTTGGAGGTTTGTGATCCTCGAGGTCCCTTCTGATCCTGGCCATTCTGTGATTCTGTAAACGTACAAATACAGAATAGATGTTTGCACCTGTTACTGACAATAAGCAAGAAATTGCTTAGTCAGGAACTGGTCTAAAAATACTAAATCTATACACGTTATTTTTTTTTTTTTCTCTACGAGTGTGTGTGGGGGGGAACCGCAGTTTGTGTTTTTATTTACTTTTTAAAAATACCAAAACCATTCTGTAAGTCTGTGTATAAATTTTGATTTGAGCTGGATGCAGTGTATGACTCAGACTGGGCCAGATTGTTGCGGTGTGCACATGTTGGGCTCCTGCAGGGAATTGAGAGCACTTTAGTACAGTTCAGCAGAAATGACATGAAAGAAGATGGAATTGATGATTTTAAGGATCTGTGGCATAAATGATTGTTATCATTTCAGTATTAGCGTATGTACATAGCAGTTTCAGTTGTGCCACATCTATGAAGTTGCTGGTATTGCTGATTACAGTAATAGAAAAAGGCTTAGTTATTGTTGCATGCAGAAGATCCAGTTGCATGCCTAGTGTGCAAATAGCAAAACACTCTGCAGGCAGGAGCCGTTTTTGCTTTGTGCTGGAACCTGCAGGTGTGCTTCACGTACTGGCACAGTACTCAGAATGGGGTTTGTTCCAGGCTGAGAGTTAGGGCACAGCTGCCTAAACATCATGGTGGAAATAAGACTCGGAGAGCTTGTTGGCCCCAGCTCTGTACCTTGAGTCATCTGTGAAACCTGGTGCTACTTTTGGAGTAGATATTTCTGTAAGCTGATGAGCTTGCATGGTATCCAATAATATATGCTGCTGTGCATGAAACCATCATGTTCTTGCCTGGTTGCTTTGCAGGCTATTAGTGGAGGAGATAAATTTCATTTAACAGTTTTAATGTAGTTGCGTAATGTAAATTTTCTGAATTTACTTAGGAAGTCATCTGGCAAAGTTAATAAGTTGAGTAGCTGCATTCTGAAATACAGATAGTTACTTTAAATCTAAACTTTTTCTAACTTCTAACATCCTACCATCTCCCCTCTCTGTTTTCTTCTCCTGTAGAGTAAATGGACAATATATTATGGAAGGGCTCGCATCTAGCTTCCTGTTCACAATGGGTGGCTTAGGATTCATAATTTTGGATCGCTCCAATGCACCAAATATCCCCAAGCTGAATAGGTTTCTCCTGCTCTTCATTGGATTTGTCAGTGTGCTTTTGAGCTTCTTCATGGCCAGAGTTTTCATGAGGATGAAATTACCGTAAGTAGCTTATTATGCTCTCTGCTTTTCTCCTCTTTTGTGGTGCCAGTAATAAATGTAAGGGTAGCAGGAAACAGAACCAGGTGTTCTAAACATCTGGACCTTGGCTATAAATTGCTTTTTTTCAGTGTTTTTTTGGAGCAACTTATCTTGAACAGGAAAGTTTTGGGCCCAGCTGCTCTAAGATTGTGCTGTGGTTCAGAAAGAGGTGACAGATCCCAGTAAGTCAGATGACACGATCAGGGAGTACGAGTTGTAATTAATTTTCAGTTAGACTGAATTGTTTCTGTTGACAAGGTATGTGAAAGGTGGTAACTAAAAATACTGACTGCAGCATAATGGGTTTTCAGAAGTATCCAAGGCAAACCTAAAATAAAGGTGATGCAGGTTTTTTGTTTTTTTTTCTCTGCAAAACTGCACATAACATTGAAGCAGTATACGTGACATTTTGATACATTGATATTCAAAGACTGAAAAGTAGGAAAGATCTGAAGCTGTCAGGCTATATTTTAACCAAATGCAAGAATTCCAATTTCTGTTTTCTCTATTTCTAACGCTTTCTATTTTATTTAGAATAGCTGAAACCAGGAGTTTAGAGGTACCAGTAATTAATTTCCGGAGTAGCTCAGTGAGGTGCTGACTTCATAATGCCAGTTACTGCTCCTTTCTTAAATATTTATTTATTCTTGGTGTGTATTAAGAAAATGTGTATCACAGTGCAGATGTGTTGGGTTCCTTGGTTGCTGGATAACAACCTGCTGTATATTTTTCTTGTTTCATTGATCATATGTGTTGTGATGGTTGTTTTTCTTAAAATCTTTAAAGAAATAAGGCTTCAGAGAAGTAGAAGAGAAAAAGAGCCCAGAATTGTGTTCAGTGTCAGGGGATGTCAAGACATACTGAATGTCTTAACGCTGGCAGTTTGTGTAAAGGTACAAATAACGCAGCTTTCCAAAGGTGTAACCTGGGTTCCAGAAATTCTAAGCAATTGCTGGAGTTGGACAGAGAGCAGTGAGCCGTCTGATCCATTTTCAGGGTTCAATAAGTGAATTGAGGAAGGAACATGTAGTTAAGTGGGCTGGTGTGTACCTTGCGCAGGATGTACTATATTAAATAGCCTTGATATCAAGAGTGTGTTGGCAAGTTGAGGTTTTGGCTTTAATTTTGTAAGTTCCTTGCTTTTTGAGGAAGTCCTGCCTTTGATTGCTAACTTTTTTCCTAACTTAATTTTGTTCTGTAGGGGCTACTTGATGGGTTAGTACCTCTTGTGATGTATGAAAGCCCGAGGTGCATTTACTCCTCTTCCTGAAGTGTTTAAACAGCAGCAGCAAGAAAGAAATTCCATAGTCCTACCAACAGGAAACAGACCTGAACACGAGAAGCATCTGAAGAGAGAGTACTCTCTGCAACCAGTCTTAATCTACCAATGGCTGATTTGTCATTTTAAAACAGCAGTTACTTAGTTGTGTTGTTCTTGTTTTTTAATTTCCAATGAAACAGAGAACCTGTCTTGAGCTCTGCCTTGAAATGAGTATTGCCCATTGGTTTTACAGTTTTTTGTTGCAAGGTCTGTCCCTTTTTCCCTGCGTGGGAGAATTGTGTGAATCGGACAAGAAACGTTAAAATCTGAAAATAAATAACTTTGGGTACTTTACAGTCCAAATGCAACGTGTCTGAAATGATTTCTAAGGCACCTTTTGCCTTATTATTAATGGCTTCGTATGAGCGATTCCAGACTTTCACTGGGAGAGGCAAACTGTATGAATGTGTTTTTGCTTGTAAAAAAGTTTATGAGAGAAGCCAAATAAACTTATTTTCTATGAAGTTATTTGAATTTGATCTATTTTCTGAAACTTTTTCTTGAGTATGCGTCACATATTCTGCATCCAGGCCTCATATGCTCTGCTGTACAATGAATGCATAATTTCTGCTTTATTTTTCATAGTTGGGTAGTTTGTTTTTTTTTATCAATATCAAGGATGAGACCTCATACTTTCTGTGCACTTGTCCTGTATGTAAATGGTATTATCACTAATCAAATTAATTTACTTTTGTAGCTGCTGCTTTTCTCTTTGAGAGTTGAGGCTCCAGCTTGTTTTGTCTTCATTTAAAAGACTGAATGTTACCACCATGCTTCATTAAAATGTGTTTGGGGGTAGGAAGGATCCCTCTAAACTGACATAAATGTTTTTTTTGCAAGCCACGTGTGTTTGAGGCACTATTTTTATCTGTATAGTAAATGTCACTGAGATCTTTTTATTCCCTTAGTTGTATGTATATCTGTGCATATACTTAACCTAATTTCAGAGCTAGTTGTTAATTATTTACCCTCAGCATATTCCCTCATTCTTACACACATTATGTTTCCATTCCCTCATTCTTGCATGCAATATGATTTCTATGTTTGTTCATCTTAGGTTTGTTTTATTAAGATTTAGGGTAGCTGAAGCTGCTCAGTGAGTTAAGAACTATAAAGTTCTGTTCCTTTGAATGTGATTATCATGTGGTTTCAGATTTTGGTGTGACACATGCTTTCCTTCAAGGGTAGAGATTTGATGTTACTTAAGTCAATAGCAGTACATAATACATTTGGGGGAAGTCAAACAAGACAGACATATCACTGACTACAGTTCTGATCTCCTTCTCGCTTGGTACTTTTCCCATTGCTGTTCAATTTCAGTCTCTGGGTTTGCTGCCAAATCTAAATGAGCACACTCTTGAACAGTGATTTTAATTATGTAGTTGAATGTCTATGCCTAGTCTGTGAAATGCATTTTGTTATAATTGAACCCTAAGTGATCTAACGTGAAACAAATTGGATTTGTAAGTGCATTGTTTTCGAAAAATAAGACAAAGGCAATGTCTCCAACAAACAAGGTTAAATAATCTTTGTTTCTTTGATCACAGGCTTTGAACCTGGATCTGCTCAGGTCCTAAGCTCAAGCAGAAGTAGAGGAAACAGAACACAGAGCAGAAGTAAGATAGACCACCCAGGATCCAGGTGTGTTCTAGATAGGAGCATTTCAGTACGTGTAGCTGAAGATTGGTTTATTTGGGATATGGGCTGGGGGCTTCGTGGTCGCATATGGAAAAATTTCTGTAGGGCACTTTCACATCAACTGCAAGGAAGGCATTGCTGTACACTGTGGAAGTTGTATTATCAGAGAAAGAAAGCCTGGTATTTTGTGTAAATTGCGCTGTTCTTTACAGGTAACAGCATGTGGCCTGTAGGGTTTAGTGTAGTTTAAAAAAAATAAAAAGAGAAAAAGAAACCTGCAATTAGTGATAATTGCCATCTGCGTTTGGTGCTCTCAACTAGCATGAACGGAACTTGATTGTGGTGTGAGAAATTAAAGTTGAAACACTGTGATAAAGCACAGCATACAGGAACACATCTTTCCTGGATTAAAAACAGCTGTTTGGCCTATTTCCAAGTAACAGGAGTCAGACTGAAGTCTAGAGGTCTTAATTTTCTGACTTGCTGAAGAAAATACTGAATCTGTGGCTCTTCTAAGCTTCAGTATAATCTTGGAGCAATGATGCCTCATCCCTATAGTTGTGGTATTTATAACTTTTGTAGCTTTTGAAAGTGAGCATACACATAAGTGAACTCTTAATAAAATTAACTGATTTAAACAAAAAAAATTGATTTAAGTAAAAAAAAAAAAAAAAAAGCCAGATGTTCTGGTTATGTTCTAGTTTCCTTTTTTTTTCCCCAGTACAATTTCTGGATTTCTACAAGTTATGGAACAGTAGCATGTTGGAAGGTCTGTACCACTGAAATTTTTGGCAGGTGTATGGAATCTGTTAGGTCATGGTCTGAACCAGTGATTGAGCACCTGTGAAGGGGTGTAGCCAACCCTGGGAGCACAGGTGGAAGCAATTCACTTGTGCAACCCCTGCATCCACAGTTCCCTAACCTCATTTGAGGGCTGGTAGCCGCAAGGGAAGCATCTCTACTGGGAGATCACCTCCTTTGGAGTGTTGGGTGAGCTCTGATCCTCAGAAAAGAGTAAGTAATTCCTTCTTTGTTACCTAATTGTGATTGTTACCTTTCTTGGGTGATCTGAAACTGGTTTTAAGTAGTTACATCTGCTGCCTCCTGTCCTTACAGCAGGAGTGTGATGTTTCAACCATATTGAGGCAATGCTGATAAATACCTTTGCTAGTAAAGATAATTATGGCATTTTGATGAGTCTGAATATGAACTTGAAAAAAATGTATAATTGTTAATTAAAACATATAATGCTTCTTACAAGTAAGCTTATTTTTTGGTATTAAGTAGTCCACACTGATGTCTGAAATAAAATGGAGATCTTTCTTAGACGAAGTGGAATATTTTGAATTTACAGCATTTTGATTCTGAATCTGCTGTGCTTAATGGAATCTTTTGTAGAAGCCTGAAACTGCCTCAGCTTCTTTTGAAGCTGGAAGCTTGTTCTAGTTACCTACTTTATATGTATAAATATATTTTCTTACGGTATTAATTAAGAAGCACTAGATACTAGAAACTGAAGCAGTCATAAGTTGCTGCTGCTGCTCCCAACAGAGGGAGTAAGTTTGGTTATGGGGAAGATATTTTTCTGATGTGCTTGGAAGTGCCGTATACAAAAGAAACTTTTTTTTTTTCCTTGCAACTTTGCAATGGCTGTGAAATAAATGATATTACATTTATGTGAGAACGATGCTTGTGTTTTGCCTTCAATGCTGGTTTTCTTTGAAGAGTTGCAGTGTTAGCTCTGACTTACCATTAGAATTTCTAGTTCCTGCTTTTCAATTTTGTGGTTGCTTCAGAATATTTTTCTTCTAGAGCATGGCTAAAGAGGTTTGAAACAATTGCAGAAAATGAATGAATTGAAATGATTGGAAGAACCTCAGAAGAACACAATCTTGGAACAATTTACAGTGACCTTGAGGCATTTCAGCTGTGCTAATTACTGGAGAATTGAAGTTAGGATTTCAGTGGCAGGAAAATATGCAATTAATGCATCTTAAAAGGTGGTGTTGGTGGGAAGTGACCGATAGGAGAGTTTCTAGGTGATTTGATTTCTCTGGTGAGAACTGATGATGCTGGTGTCCTTTTTCTTTGGCATGGATCAGCTAAGAACTGAACTAAGACCACAAGCTTTTCTTATTTTTTAGAACAACAGCTGTGGCACTATAATGGGAGGCAGGCATGCCCAGATTCACACCATGTTTTAACCGGTGATACGGGAGTGAGGAGCTGCGTTCTGATATCTTGAATCTATTAAGTGACTTGCTAAGCTGCTGTTTAATGATATCAATTCAATTACTAATGTCTTTTGGGTACAAGGTGAAGTTTCACTTACATCAAATAACTACCCTGTAGGTTCTATAAATGCCAAAGCTGTTAGGCTGTTTTACCTGTGGAATGCAAGAAATAGTGTTTAGCTGTAAGTAAATCAAATCAATGTGGTATCATCTGCTGACTTACGAATGCAAAAGACACGTCAGGAATTTCCTTTTTTGTATCAGCTTTGACTGTGAAGTTCAGTGCTGAAGTGGGAACTCAGATACCTTTATTGGTGGTGGTAACTGTGTGTGCTCAGCAGCAAACAGGGATTTTCTAGAGTAAAACTACAAGGGTAAATGCTTTGTGTTCCTTAGTAAACAGACTGAAACAATTTTGGAACTTCTAACTTTCTGACAGCCCTTGGATTTTAGATAATATATTCTCCATATTCAACCTTCCAGTACCTCATCTGTCTTGAAATGCAGCTGGAGGGTGTGAGAGATATGGAATGATGAACCCAGAAACAACTTCAGTCTAAGATAAAGCTTTAGGAGGTGAGGATTGTATGTTGAACAACCGGAAGGAAGTGGTAAGGAAGTAATTAGCCAACTCTAATTTTTTGAGAATAAGCCATGGATGAGAGGTATGGGCCCTTTAGGCAGAAGAAAAGCAGATATTTTTTTCTGCTGTAGCTTTTGAAGCTGTCTTGCGTGTTATGGAAATCTGGTCTATCTGAAACAACTTTAAGCTGGATGCAGAAGTACTTCGAAAACCATTTTTAGAGATGGTTTACTGATTAGCTTATATCCTTTTATCAGAGTGGGGTTTTTTGAGGACTGGCCCTTGGCTAGATTCATCCAACACCCAGTGACCTGGATAGAATGGGCACTACTTATTACATGAGCATACATCATAAAATTGAAGAGACTGCTGAAGGTCAGAATAAGGATGTAGCGTAGTGATCTTGACAAATCAGACAGTGCCCTAAAATGAATAAACTGGCTTATTCACTCCTGTTCCAAGTGCAAAGTAGGTTAGATTGCAGTTGGACTCGATGGTCTTCAAGGTCTTTTCCAACCTGAGCAATTATATAATCCTATGAAATAGTAAAGCTAAATAAGCAATATAGCTGGCAAAAAATTTGAGTAAGTCATCCTGGACCATAGGAGCATTTGCTTTTTGTTCAGCCATACATTATCATACTGAGATGCATGCAGAAGTTTTGATAACAAAGTATATGAGGCATAAAATTAAGTGTGAAGGGGAAAAGACAATTTGTCCTGTGTGTCAGTAGTAGATAGAGTGTAAATAGCAGCAAGAAGGAATTGGGTTACTCCTGGTAGCATATTCTAGGGATAAAATAGTTGACTACCTGACTGGATTGTCTACAGTGGTGACGGTATTTCACTGTTTGGAGCTTTAAGAGCAAGGCTGTTCAAGTGCCTGTCAAAATTTGCTGATAAGTCTAATACAGCATTGGTGTGAAAGATTTTCTTGAAGTGTCTTCCACCAGCTGCGCATTTTCATTATTTCAGAGGTGAGAAGGAAACTTCTGACCTTCCAAACACTGCCACTCTCTATCTTTAAAATCAGTTACAAAAGATCTTTGTAAATGACTGTACACCAACAAATACACAATTAGCAGAGCGGCATGGCTAGGCTGCTTTCTTACAGATTGTAAAACGAGAAGGATTATCACAGTGGAAGGGGTTAATTGAAAATAAATGAAAATGCTCACCTGTGTCCTAGGTTTGCAGAAAAACTCCAAAGGGAGAGATGTCCAGAAAGAGAGCCTTCCCCCTGGCAGTCAGCCCTTAAATGGGGTCTAGGAGAGGTGCAGGCAGGCTCCACCCCTTCCAGTCACACAGGTGAATTGCCTTCACCTGTGCTTCACCTGCTTGTCTCAGGTGATTAATCAGTGGTTCAGGCAGCGATTTAACAGTTCCCATACGATGACTAAATCTGTCCTTTAGGTATATTCCTGCAGTTTATTCATAAAACAGAATCCTGTTGGTCTCATTTCAATCTGGAGGGAAAAAAAAAATAAAAGTAGTTCTCTGACTTGCACATGGAAGCAGAAAGCATTTTCATTAACTTTTACTCCAAAGCAGAAAATGGGTTAGTTGTTGGTGCAAGGAGAATGAAAAGATATAGATTTCTTATTTTTTGTAAGGCCTTTTCATTTCCTAGTTGATTTCCATGTTCGTCTGTCCCTAAATTATGCCGCTGTTAGAATGAAGCGGCTGTCAGAAAAGCTGCCGTGCTGGAACAGAACAATCAATGGGTGGAGGGAGGTTGCGATATTTCTAGGAAGTATTTTGCTGATGCAGTTTTCTCTGTGCATCTGTTTGCTCTGGAGCAGCAGTAAAACACTAATGAACTTGTAAATTTTACTCTGGATTCTCCAGATTGTTACTTTTAAAGAACTTTGCTTCATTGATCTGTGAAATTTAACTTCTTCCATGTTTTACCCCGGTGTATCCTGTCTCTGCTACCATTAGCCAGTACACCAGCTCAGAACTACTGTTTTGTCTCCTTTTGCTGGCCTTAGGCTTTTTTTCTTTTTTTCTTTTTTTTTTTCCCCTGGGGATTTATACTGTTTTTCAGCAGCTGCCATCTCTTGTTTTTCTTTTCTCTGCTGTCATTCTAGACTTCCAACTTTCGGGACACCATTGCTGTTTTTGATTGCTCTAACTCCGGTGCTATTACTTTCCTTAAAGGATATAATTTATCAGTCTTCTCAGCAATTCCATTTCCTCGTTCCTCCTCATCTAGTACTTTCTCTTTTATCACGCTCAAATCCATCACTTGGCTATCCATCAGCTGTGTGCTACTCTTGGCTTCGTTACCTCTATTCCTTCCTCTCTGACTACAGGTCCTTCAGTTTTCCCTGCTGACCGCTGTCTGAGCTACTTCACCCAGCAGTGACTCCACACTTCATTAGCCCCCGCTATCCATGACAAAGCTCAAGCTCCTGCTTTCTCTTGTCCTTTCAGCTTCGATCATCCTCCGATTGTTCCTTTAACTACTCCAGTTTTCTCTTAGCTGTCTCGTATATTTGTCTTTATTGTTCTACACCCCACACCATCTGTTGTGCTGCTGCTTGCATGACTCATCCTGAAAACAATACAAATCCTTCTGCATCCTCAAGTACTAAGTTAGGGAGCCAACAAAGGCACTCTTGTATCCAAAATCGACATCAACAGCAGTCAAGCCAAGATCCTCGTGGAATTCAGGTACATAATTTTTGTTTAAATCAGTAGAAGGGAGGTGCCAGATAAGTCTGAGAATCCAGCCAAAGCTTCATCACAACTCCAAAAAAAGGAGGCAGTTGTTTCCTGTGGCTGGATTTAAAAACACTTCTGCAGGGATAACCTGAAAGTTCTTTGGTTTCTTAGCAAATAACCTTTTTTTTTTTTCTGCACATGCAATTACCAAATGTTTTATGAGCATAGACAACATATGGTCGGTATACAGTGGAATAAACTAAGAAAAGTCTGTCACAGATACCAAGATTCATACACATAGTAGAGTAGGCAATAAATATGGAAGCTCATAAAAACAGAAACGGAATGTGCTGTCAAATTTTTTTTAAAGGTACACAAGGCACACAGTGCTACTTAACAAAATGATTAACAAACGATTAAATCGTTTGGTTCCATAACCCGAGCAGGAATAATTTTACCTATATTAAAAAGATCTCTTCCTCTAAAGTTTTAGAAGGCATTAAAAAGCCTTAATGACCTTAATTATTGTCTTGTCTCATCTAACACCTGGTTAAACCCAAGGTATGCTACACTGAAGTCAGTGGAGACAGATCCTTGCAAGGAGGCAAATTGGGCTTAGAATGCTAACGATATGTTTCAGAGTAGCTTTTAAATGCAATTTTTAAATTCAGTTTTAACAGAAGAGCCTCCTTTTGTTAACGTGGATGGTCAGTATAAAGTATTTCCTTTGTGCAGCGGCATTTGAACAACAAATATATTAAGCATCGTGAATTATTTCTAAAGTAAAGTAAATTATTTTTACCATTAGTAGTTCCAGCATCTTTATTAGCTTAATCCTTAGCAGTCTTGAGATCTTTTCCGTTTTCCCCGTCTTCGGTTTCATTTGTCTGCTAAACCTCCGGTTCACCACGGGATGGCAGTCTCTGCAATGCAATTCACCCTCTGGAGAAAAGCCTGGTTTTGTAAGTGCAGTAGTGGATGTGCATACTGCTTTGCACATGAGTGATGAGTAGAATTGGAATCACTTTTCCTTGTTGCTGAAGTATAAATGTGTGATAAAACTCGTCTTTAGAATTCTCTCACTTAAATTCATTTTACAATTGAAACTTCAGGGCTTGAAAGCATGCCAGACAGGAGCAACTTGCACTTCTATGGCACTATCCATGCAAAGACTTTAGAGTTACTGTCACACACTGACTTCTTAATTAATCTATATATCCATGTGTATACACACACAGTCAGTGCACAGGCTGAAAAAACTGTAGTACAAAGTTGAGTGAATTACTCAAAATTACAGCATTACCTAGGTTAAAAATGAAGTCTTGTGATCCCACATCTACTATATGTCTGGTGGGTGAGGAATTAAATGGCTAAAAGGAACTGGCTATTTAAGTGGTTAAAATACAGAGAGTGTAAAGACAAATGCAAATCCACGTGGCCACCAGTCATCATTTCTGTAAGTTAAAATTGTAAGTCAGAACGTAGCAGAGGCAGAGAAAGCTGTGTGGGCATCACCAAGGTTTCTGTGCTATGGTTGTATGGTGAGTTGACTACGACAAGCTTTAGGAGAAGTTCATGCTAAAACCTGACATCTGCCCTAGAGCACAGTGGAGAAAATGTTGGTACAGTCCCTGTGAAGCACTGCAATCCGTGACTATACTTAATTCAGCTATAGAGTTTTCACACTATTGTGTTTTAAGATAGTGAGGTTCTCCTGTTTCATTTGGAAAGAAATTTACGTGACAGCTCATTACACATCTTCTAAGTGTCTCTTCAGCAGTAAAAGGGAGGTAAAATGAAAATAGAAGAACACGTGCAGCAGTACCTGCGGAAAAGAGCCCTTCCAGCATGCTAATGTCTAGCACAAAGATAGCTGTTTTTATGTCCCTTTTTCAGCTGCTCTGTTAGCACTTTGCTCTTAGTCCATAACATCTGCTGAAATATCAGCAATAACAGAATATTAGAATAAGAAAAGATTAAGCACACCCTCCTTTAAGACTGTCTCTGATAATGCAAGACCTTTGAAATTGGAGGACTGTAAACTGGCTCTGATTCTCAGGTCTGACCAATAGTGCCTCTGTCTCCTCGTGTTTCCATGAATTTGTAGCTGCGTGCTGTGCTTTGCTCAGATATGGTTCATAATGCTCCTTTGGGCAGGAAGCCTTTGTCTCAGCTTCACCTTTTCCAAGTAAAGGACTCCTCTGCATTTCAATTACATGCACAATAGATTCCGCGTTAATTAAATTTTATCATGAGAAACCCTACCACTAAATTCCCGATTGATTCTACTGCTTATCTCGGTCAGCTTGAGGTTTCAGATCAGACTACTTTCTAAAGCCAGCTTTGAAAGTCTTCCACAGTTTTCTATGTTCAGCCTTCCCTTTTTTTTTTTTTTTTTCCTCCCCATTCTCCCTTTCTTTCTGCTTACTGGGAAGTGCCAGCGTCCTCATTAGAGCAGCCTGTTTTGCATTTCCAAGGCCTCCATTCAAACCCTTGGCTGGTGACTTTCTCCATGTTTCTGTGCTTTTCTCTGCCCGGGAACATGCTGCTACACACCCTGCGCTCCAGCCCAATCTTTTCCCATGCTGACGCAACGTGTTTTTCGGGCTGCCACGCGTCCCAAGATAACCTTTCCCAGAGTCTGTGCTCAGTCACGTTCTGTTACTTAGTATGAGAGGGAGTTTTCTCCCTAACTGTACGGCGTTGGTCAGGCAGACTGCTGTGGCAATGCCCAGACCAGGGGTGGATGATCTGGGAGACAAAGCATCTTTTTTTTTTTTTTCTTATTGTGTTTTCTGCTGACACCACACATGGAGGCAAATTCTGCACAGCGAAAGGCAAATGTTTGCGTGACAATAAAGTTACAGTAGCTGCAGCGCAGCAGACTGCGTGTGCTTGTCCTTTCTGGGCAGCTAGACAACTGCCTGGATTCCTGTCCCATCAGAAATGTCGACAAGGAAAAATTACAAAGATGTAGTGATTCAATACTTAACTGCGGGAGGAGGCAGGGTGTTCAGTTCCTGTTGATGATGCTTTGATTTCTTATGTTGAGAAAAAAGATCCCTTAAAGAAGAAATGCCACACAGACTTAGAAAAACCTGTTGTTCATTAAGGATTAATTTACAATACAGACAGATTCCAGCTTCAGAGCTTTCTTTCTAGCTGAGTTACAGGTGTGTTTATGATGTGAATGTACTTGAGTGCTTTGGTCCTAAGGAGCGCATTGCAAGCTCACATAACACACCTGCTCTAGCAGAAGTGGGGATGAGCTGTAAAGAAGCTCCAGTGCTAACTGGCCTCCACGTAACCTCTGACACTGGTAGCCCTGGATTCTCATTTCAGGCTTGTATTTTCTTGTTAATTATAGAGTGTACTTCTATTACTTAAAATGCATGGTATTTGCTTGTTCAGCGGTATTGCTTGGAGGAGTGAACCTGCATTAGATTTTGTTGTATTGTCTGCACAAACACACCGGTGGCATTGCTAGGCTGGAAGAGCTCACTGTGTGATAGGAATGGAAGAGCAGGCTGGTGGGAGAACACTTTTTCCAGAGGATACTTTGCCCTCCAACCTGAACTTTCAAGAAGACTTGCCTACATGGGGAAACTGAAGCTTCCTGGTCCCTGCCAGAAAAGTCTTACTCAGATACGTTTTAGGAGGCTGCTGACACTGCACTTGATGTGTTTTCTTGTCGCTCAGAAAAATGCCTACTAAATTTAATTCTTAACTACTATGGCAGTTTGAGGGAGGACCTCTCACAGAATGGCCCAGGTTGGAAGAGACTACAAGGATCATCAAACTCCAACCCCCCTGCCACAGGCAGGGCCACCAGCTTCCACATTCAATACTAGACCAAGCTGCCCAGGGCCCCATCCAATCATCCAATCTGGGCTTGAACACCTCCAGGGACGGGGCATCCACAACCTCTCTGAACAACCTGTACCAGCACCTCACCACTCTCATAATAAAGACCTTCCCCCTAACATCCAACCGAAATCTTCTTTCTTTCAACTTAAAAACATTTCCTCTTGTCTTGCCATTATCTACTCTACAATTAACAAACATACAGTTGTAAAGAGTATTGTAGTTAGGATGGTATTTTACAGGTTTATTTACAAGATTATTGTGGTAGAAAGAGACAGTATAAAAGAAATACTCACCCATATCCTAGGCTCACAGTGGAAAACTCCTGAAAGGAGAGATCTCCAGAAAAAATCCTTCCCAGTGGCAGTCAGCCTTAAATGGGGTCTAGGAGAGGTGCAGCCAGGCTCCACCCTTCCAGTCACACAGGTGAATTGCCTTCACCTGTGCTCCCATGGCTGACTCATTGTTTGTGTCAGGTGATCAATCAGAGGTTCAGACCGTGATTCAATACTTCCCATACATCTACCCTTGTAAAGAATTGACTCCCTTCCCTTTGTAGGCTCCCTTTACATCCTGGGGGGCTGCAGTGAGGTCACCCCGCAGCCTTCTCCAGGCTGAACAAGCCCAGCTCCCTCAGTCTGTCTTTGTAGGGGAGGTGCTCCAGCCCTCTGACCATCTTCGTGGCCCTCCTCTGGACCCTCTCCAACAGCTCCCTGTCTTTCTTGTACTGGGGGCCCCAGACCTGGAGGCAGTACTTCAGACGGGGCCTCGAGAGGGCAGAGTAGAGAGGGACAGTCACCTCCCCTCCCTGCTGGCCACCCCTTTTTTGATGGAGCCCAGGATACCACTGGCTTTCCAAGCTGCAAGAGCAACAACTGCTTTGAAAATGATGTTCCTGAAGTGTCTCCTTACGCTCTGGGATGCTGTGATGGAAGCCTTCTCCTCGCTCAGCACGCGCTGCTTTGCGCTGAGAGCCTCGGGGTGAGGAGCGTGGGTGCGGGAGCAGCTTTGCCTGCAGGTGTGAGCGGGCTTAGTGCTCACGTGGGCACGGGGAGGGCTTGTTCCTTTTGCTTCGTGTTCTGCAAACGTGAGACTTCTATTTCTGGAACAGTCTCTTTTAAAGAAATTTTCTTTGAAGAAATAATAAGGTGTCCTTCGTTTGATGGTATGAATGGGGTTTTTGTAGTGTGTTTGGGTGAATGCGCAAGGAAGGGGCAAGGAAAACCGGGCAGAACCAGGGCGCCCGGATGGGCTGGGATGGTAACGCGGCACCCTGCTTTCTATGCTCCGTGGCTTCCGAGGGCGGGGCGAGGCCGGAACTCCTCGCCAGCCCTTCCCTGGCTTCCTGCTTCGAAGCCCGGCAGCGCAGGTTGCCCTGCGTGCTGCAACAGAGCTTCCCTCTCAGGGAGCCAGAGCCGCTTCTGCCGGGCGATGCAGAAAACGGGGCTGCTCTCGGCTGCAGCTGCTGCCCGCGTAACTGACACGTTTTGTTTGTGTTTGTTGTGTTAATTAGAGAGAGGGTAGTTGAAATTCCTTTCCCCCTTCTTATTCTCCTTCATTTCTCTGCGTGGGTGGATGTGCTGATAGCAGCATCTGTACGCTCTTGTGTGACCATCCTTATTGCCATAGTTCACAGCTCCCTAACGTTGTCTTATCTCCATGGGAGAGAGAAGAGCTAAGCTGTCACCTGGTGCATGTTGTGCATACAGTGTGTCCCCCGTGCTTATAACTGTTCCTGATGTAGGCAGACGTATCTCAGTGTGACGAGGAATGGCCATTCCTTGTGTTGCAAGGCTCTGTTCGACCAGAGTGCAGCTATTGCCAGACCCGACACAGCTGCACGCTGTCCTAAGTTCTGTAACAAACCTTCCCTCACTGCTTGCTCGCTTCCTACCGAGGCTCACCCCTGTATTTCTTGTGCAAATCGGTTTTGCTGTCCTTTCAGCAGTGCGGTTGTGGAATCGCCATCGCAAATCCTGGCACAGAGGCACCTTGGATCCCTTATAGCTGCACGATGGCAACAATTCCTTCTACAAAAGGAGAGTTTCTAGAAAAGAAACAACTGCACTATGGGAATTGGTGGAAACTGTATCTCAGTTTCACATCAGATCCTTTAATTCATTAGCAGGGCAAAAATGTGTTCCTGCTTGCAGCTTCCAGCACAATATTTAGTAGCTGCTCCACATGCGTGTCGTGTTCCCCCCAGAGCCAGGCAGTGCCTCCCTCACCTCACAGTTCCCCGATGGCAGCTGGGGAACACTATTCAGCGTGCAGGCACCATCCACAGCACCTTCAGGAGAGATGAAATGGGCGTTTGCTCCCCCCCCCCCCCCCCCCCGACTTTTCCTACTTGGCAAGCCATTCGCTGATCAGAAGCAGTAATTGGAACGTTAATCAGGGATGCTGTTTCTGTGAGTTAGCATTCGACTGAGAGTAAAGTATCTGCTGCAACCATTTCCTACACAAAATATGGAGAAGGGGAACTGTTATTTAAAAAAAAAAAAAAAAAAAAAAAAAAGAATAGTCTTTTTTTCAGTGGCATCACTTATCCTCAAAGTACACAGAGAACGAGATCATGTTAACTTCAATGTTTTATCTCTGCCATATTATCTAAAAATACAGTATTTTCAAATGCTGGAAGCATACATTAGATTCCTATTTTTAGGTAAAATTGTGTTATTTTTAGATGAAGTCATATTTCCATTTCCATACATTTGACATAGGCATTCAGAAATATTTTCTAACCAACTGTAGTCAATTTTTTTGGAAATAGATTCAGATCATTTTCTTATTTACTTTTCTTTTAATTGAAATGTTAGGTGTAGTTTTGCAGATCAAATAATGACAATGGACCTTGGAAGCGAAGCGTTCTGAATACCAACACCATGATTGCAGTGGAAATCACCACAGGAGCGGACATCCTAAGTCACAGCTGGAGCCAGTGATTGAGCACCTGGCGGAGGGCAGGGCCAACCCAGGGAGCTCAGCTGCATGCAATGTTCCTGAGTGAGCAGAAGGGGAGGAGCCAGGCTCCACCCCTTCCCAGACCTCATTTAAGGGTTGGCAGTGCAGGCTCACCTATTCTCAGAGATCTTTCCTTTATTTTTGTGTATGCTGCTGTTGTGTTTGAGCAAATTCTCGCTTGTGGCACCCTGGGACTTTGCTGCTCTGTTGTCGTTGCTATGCCTTCTGTCATGTTACATTTACGTTATTTTCTTATTTTCCATTGGCCATTTGCAGCTGATGTGGAAGCTCTTTTGGCTTCCTGTGTATTTAATGATACTTTGCTTTGTGAAGAAGCTGTAATGTAAAATAAAACCCATATTTAATTTATGCAGTTATTATATTTTCACCACGGGAGGACAGAGCGTAAGTTAGAATCATCATTTTTTTGACACGAAGATCACGTGTATAGAGCTCATTGGATTGGATTCGGTAGGATATTTATCATGTCTTTAGGTAGTTACATCTAAATTTCATGGAAAGGTAAGGTAGTGGAAGGTCACAGTTGGGTGGAATTAATTTTATTTTTTACTGAGGAAAATGAACATCTGCTTCTTTTCTTTGAAAGTGCAGGGACTATTAAAAAAAAAAAAAAGAAGAAGAAAAAAAATAAATCCCGTGGTGATTTGCATGTTAGTCGCTCTGGGAAAGTATGCATTAATTCATTTCCCTAGTTTGTTTTTACTTCTGTAGTAGTACAGAAGTAGTTACTTCTGTAGTCCTTACATTTATAGAATTTCTAAGTATAAACTGAATCTCTGATTGTGATATATTTTTCCATGTTTGATTTTTTCTTGGCAAGAAACGTTGCAATATCAGCCTGTTTTCCACTGATTTTGTTGTTTTACTTCCTCCTCCCATCTGAAACACTGATGTGAGGAAAAACAGGAATGGTAAGTGGGCGGCTATGAATTGAGAGTTATGGTTTTTGATCTGCTGATCTTTAGGACTGGACTGAACTGAAGTAGTAAATCCTTTAAATGGCCTCTTAATGTTAAAGATAATTAAATCCTAGCCTACTATTTGGAATATAATTTCAGGACCTGCTCTTGAGCGGGATCTTGGCAGGGAACTTGATGATCCTTGAGGTCTCTCTCAACACAAGCCGTTCAGTGATTCTGAGATATTCAAAATTCGAGCTATGTCTTTGTTTTGTGGAAATGGTTCTTATTTTATCCAGTTAGTTTTTTCCATAAATTGCTGAACATATAAATTAGAAGACCTATTAACTGTTTTTTTTTAATTATAATTTTTCTAATAGTCATGGGATAATTTTTATCAGTAAGAACATTATAGGCAAGAAATGATGTATCCTAGAGCTAATTGGTTTTAATTCTGAGTAATCAAAAAGTATTGCCTTAGTAGCAGCTGGGAAGGAATTTTTTTTTTTTTTCCAGAGCATGTGGTATTAGGCCATGTTTTGGTTCTAGGAGAGAAAACAGCGTTGACAACACAACAATGTTTATGGTTGCTGCTGGGCAGCGTTGTTCAGAGCCAGTGCTGTTGTCAGTGAACAATCCATGGAGCTGGGAGGGAATGGAATAGGGACAGCTGACTTAAAGTGGTCAAGGGGTATTCTGTAGCGTGTGACATCACATGGAAAGAGTTTTGAAGGGGGTGAGAATTCATCTTGCTCTCTTCCATTCACTGGGGAGCTAGCTGAGCATCAGTCAGGTGGTAGTGGTGAGCAATTACTTGTCCATCACTTACTATATACGTTTGTGTGTGTATGTATTATATATTCATAACTATAAATCTCTATCTCAGTAAAAAGTTTTAGTTCTGTCCATGTAGTGGAGATGCTAAGTCAGGGCCTGAAGCAGTGATTGAGCACCTGGTGGGAAGGGAGGGCCAACCCAAGGGAGCTCAGGTGTATGCAATATACCTGAATGATCTGAAGGATCCACCCTGTCTCAGGCCTCTTCTAAGGGTTGGCAGTGGAGGCAAGGGCATCTCTTGCTGGGGATCCCTGCCTCTCAGATCACCTGATGCCTCTCAGAGGTAAGCAGATCTTTCCCTTCATTTCTGCATCTGAGGTTTCTTCATTTGGATTTGTTCTCACTTGTTGCCGCCAAATACTTTGTCACCCTACTATTGTTGCAGTACTTTCCATCCTGTAATAGCATTACACCATGAGCTCTACTTCGTTGTTTTTTTGCAGTTCTCTCCCCCATCCCTCTGGGAAGGTGGGGGACAGAGCGCTTAGCCGCCAGTGGGGTTAAACCACAGCTGGTATGCCTCCCAGTATTTGCAGAAGGGCATTTATTTCAGCAGACCTAGAAGCAAGTCTTAAAAATAGGGAATATTGAGTGTGGAAGCTGGTGAGTCTACTAGTAGATGACACTGATGCTGCTTAGTTACTGTAACAGTAAAGGCATTTTCAGCATGATAGCTGTGCAGAAAAAGTACCTTTGGAGAAAGCATGACTACATAGAACTTTCATAGTATCTTTCAGCATGATAGCTGTGCAGAAAAAGTACCTTTGGAGAAAGCATGACTACATAGAACTTTCATAGTATCTCAAACTTTTTCTATAAAGACAGCAGGTTTATTTTGGAAAATCTCCTTCAGTTGTTTGCAACGAAACTGAGAAAGATGGTCCTCGTGGGTTTCTCTGGTCTCTAGCAGTTGGGTCAGCTGGTATGAAGCGTCATCAGAACCCTAAGACACTTTCTCATTGAAATTTTTGTTTGTAGCCAAGTTCACATAAAGAGTGAGGGTCCCATACTTGTTACAAGGAACCACTTATTAACTGAGCAATAATTATTTAAACACAGGTGATTTAAAGACATAATTTTAAGTAATATACTGGCAAGGAAACTCAAGAAAGAGCAGCTGGGTATTTTGAAAGTGCATTATATATAGAATTTGATAATGTGATGATGGAGAAGCTTGAAATCAGAAGCTTAAGGAAAGGGGTCTGAATCTATTAATGTTAAGCCTAATGGTAGTTGGAACACTTGAACACATGGAGAAAAGGAGGTAGGAAAGCCATGATGGAAAATACTGGTGAATCCCAGTGTTCCAGCAATGCTGAAATAAGGGGACAAAAATTAAAGTACTCCTTACACTCTTAAAATAATACTCTACAATTCTAGTATAACTTCATGTTGGTAACCTAACTTTAGTGAGTTCTTCAACCTTACATTTTATAAACAGAACAACCAGACATAGACTCTGACACTGATGTATTACAGCATAGTATGAAGTTTAATATGGCAGAAGGGTGATTTGAGAACTCCAATGATCATGGAAGCATTACGAAGTATCATCATTTTACACTTTTTGATGAGTCAGATAAGCATATTTCTATGCAAGAAATCATCTTGATCAAAACTCAGTTTTTATTTCTGTTTGGAAGCTGGATTTTATACAGCAAACATATCCTAACTAACTTGAGAGCATCTGTAGCTCAACAGTAGACAATATCAGTATTTGCAATATCAGAACTAGTGTTACCAATTGGAAAAAAAAAACACAATTCAATTTAAGTTACTTAATATATCATCAGTAATGACATAACAGTAAAAATCCCTCTTCTTTTAGCATTGTCTGACTTAAGTATGGAATCATTTCTGTGGGGAGAGATACCTAAAGGCTACCTAGCCCCATTCTCCTCCAATCAAGCAGGCCACCAACAGCTGGATGTATCACTCAGTCTCCTCTCACCTTTTGTCATTTGTTCTCCTGAAAGAAACACACAGCCATAGTCCAATGTATACAGCACTCTTGTCATTCATAAAAAAACTGGAAAAAACAATTATTGCATAAAGTTGTGACAGAAGGAATTTCTTCTTGCATTCACTGGTGCTGAGAGGTGCAGTTTCCAGCAGCTGTTACTTTTGGGTGCTTCCAAAGGGTTTGTGCTTCAGGAGTTAAGTTTGTGGAGCAATAGTGAGCTGCGACAGCTATGAGACCATTCTTGAATAACTCTGGTTTTTGGAGTAAGACCAGGCAGAGGCCTAACAGGTTGAAGTACTTCACAAGACAACTGTTTTCTGTAGCAGATGCTGGAAGTAGTAGCGATAAAGTCTACAGTAGAGAAAGAAGGACCTGCAGCACAGGCTCTTGGCATAGAAGGAAGGCTCTCTTTACAGTTGTAGTTTTAGGAAATCAGAAACTAATCAAATGCATATACAAGAACTACTTTTAAAAAACGTAGATGATTACTTCATGCTGTAAAAAGGGGATGTAACAGGGAGAACCTCTCTCTCCTCATGCAATTATCTACCAAATGTTGAGCACCACCAGCCTCTTTCACGTAACACAGTGAAAGAAACCACTGAGGTGAGTCATAGCACTTCCCTTTCCCCAAAAAGGAATTCTGAAGTTATCTGATCTATCAACCTTGCAACCAGATACCTCTTCAGCAGCAAATGAAGTTGCTCTGGGCTTCATCCACTTGAAATTCCAGTGCCCCCAGGTAACCCTGTATCTTTCTCCCTGCCTGAAACCAGCCAGGAGGTGAGAAAATAACACCTGCTCTACTGTACTCTGCTTTTTCCTTTACCAAACTTCCTGAGGTTCTTCCAGCTTGGCATCAAGTTCCTTTTAAATGGTAGTCTCACCCTGCAGCTGTTCAACCCTTTTCCTGGTGTAAATTTTATACGCAGACTATTTTAAGAGAGTCTGAGAGATAATTGAGAAGTTAGAAAATAGGAGCATGAAAAGTCTAAGGTGTCTGAACTGGAGTTAATGGTCTTACGCAGTCAAAATGTAAAACAAAGTATTGTTTTTTGTATGCCATTTCTGTATTAAAATGAGCATAGGGTGGCTGGAGTTAAATGCAGCTTTTGCCTAAGAGCTTTAAATACAACCACAGGAGAGGCTGCTGCAAAAACTGCTAGCAAGGCAAAGACTACTTATTTAGAACTTGCAGAGCAGCAAGATGCTTGCTAACTGCATGCATTTATTCCTGGTTATTTCTTCCCCTAGACATTTATGACTTGTTATTTACCATGTGTTACTAATACTATACCCTCTCCAACTACAGTGCAATAAGAAACACTTTTAAATACAGCCACTTTCCTTCTTATTATCTGAGTTTAAGGGCACTTTGAAGGCTGTGATTTCTAGTTTACTTTGAGGATGAAAGGCAAGTTTCTCTGTACAAGCCCTTATGATGTGTCTCATGTATAATACCTTCAGTTGCTTACTAGAAAGTTGTCTTTTAAGTAGTCATACAAACATTTAATCAAAGCTGTCTTTTTAAAAAAAGATCAGTTTTTCTTACACTTAAACTTTAAGGTCATTGATAAATGTTTAACTTTCATCCACTAATATTGGAAAGTTTACTGGTAATTGCATGGAAATCTAAATTATATACAATACTTACAGCAGAGAACCTTCACTTCTTTCAGAGTTATTCATTCTGCCTGTTGACAAAGGCATCTACAAATGAATATATTTTGCATTGAACTCTTGAGAAGGTAGGATGTTTCAGAAGCATATTTTGTATTTATGTGCTACTCTGATATAGCAGGGCTTTGAGAATTTGGTTGAGAAAAAAAAAACTAGCAAACTCCCTCTGATTCTAAAGCACTACTTTAGGTTCTGCTGTCTCGAACATGGGCTTCACCAGGCACAGGAAGATGCAAGCTGCTGGTAAGCTACCAC
Organism: Phasianus colchicus; assembly: GCF_987193195.1. Taxonomy (NCBI): domain Eukaryota; kingdom Metazoa; phylum Chordata; class Aves; order Galliformes; family Phasianidae; genus Phasianus; species Phasianus colchicus. The sequence goes on along the minus strand of NC_143439.1, from coordinate 19,246,776 downwards.
TAGTTTTTGGATATGCTGAAGCCAAGCCCCTCACCTCCCAAGATCCCTTTTTCAGAGGTAAGGTCCCCATAGCCAGGTGCTTTTCTGTTCAACTAGATTAACCTGAAGTCTAGCTTACCAACTATTGACAGCAGCTGTCCCCTCACATAGGGAGCCCCTAGGTGAAATTAATAGCATTTAAGCAGCTTTGAACCTTTGGTTACATGAGCAAATAACGATAACAGTTAACAAACATAAGAGTTACAGCCATCAACTGCTAGCATGACACAGCAGCTTTGATAACAGCACAGCTCCAACCTAAAAATACAACTAGATTTGAGCTCTTAAGTCCAGATCACAGTAGCTTAAGTTTAACAGTTTACTTGTGTGAATTTTGAGAAAGTAACATACCTGGTTCTAGCAAATTCTGCCAATTACTGTAGTAGAATTCCCATAGCACTGACCTTTCCTTGTGTCAATGGCTTAAATACTTATTCTATTTTTCTAATGATAGAAAGTGAAGCTGTACATTTCATTGCAGAATATCCACAGCAAGTACAGGATCTATTCCTGCACACCCACTATAGGAATGATTTTACACATAGCTGCACATCTAAAGACTCCTGAAAAGCTATTTCCCTTTGCCTCCTAGAACTATGGAAGTTTTTCCATGCAGTGACCTCTCAAATTATAGACTACAGCATCTTTCAAGGAAGCATTACTTGTGCTCAGAAAGCACCTAAACTCAGCTCCCCCCAGCTCTGCCTCTTCCCTTCTAGAGAGAAACATCACAAGTAAGTCACCACCATCCAGGAGCTCCCAACAGTCAAGTACAGGTACCCCCCCTCCCGGGGGCCTCGGGGGCCCGGTCCCCCCCCCCCCTCCCGGGGGCCTCGGGGGCCCGGTCCCCCCCCCCCCTCCCGGGGGCCTCGGGGGCCCGGTCCCCCCCCCCCCTCCCGGGGGCCTCGGGGGCCCGGTCCCCCCCCCCCTCCCGGGGGCCTCGGGGGCCCGGTCCCCCCCCCCCTCCCGGGGGCCTCGGGGGCCCGGTCCCCCCCCCCCCTCCCGGGGGCCTCGGGGGCCCGGTCCCCCCCCCCCCTCCCGGGGGCCTCGGGGGCCCGGTCCCCCCCCCCCCTCCCGGGGGCCTCGGGGGCCCGGTCCCCCCCCCCCCTCCCGGGGGCCTCGGGGGCCCGGTCCCCCCCCCCCCTCCCGGGGGCCTCGGGGGCCCGGTCCACACACAGACGATAAAACCCACCCTCCCACCCAAAAAAAAAAATATCTCTTTAGAGATAGTGCAAAACCCAGCCTCCAGCACCCAAAAAAAAACCAATCACCCCTAACTACTGGCTCTGCTTTTGGTGTAGTCTGAACAACCACACAACTTAAAAGACCTTAACAAAACAGCCCACAGCTTTCACTAAAATCAACCCCCAAATTCCCCCCCTTGAGAAAACACAAAAACTGAGAAAATACACAAGACCCACCTGGCAGCCTTGTCCAAGCAGATGCACTGCAAAACAGATGGTACAGGGTACACTTTGGCCTAAAAGAAAGCACAAAGGACAAACCAGCCAATGACTACAACCACATTTAAGACATTCACCCCAAAAATCATAACCAAGCTCGTGACACCAGTCCAGAAATAACTGCACAGCCAAACCTCCTTCTCAGGAAGACTGAGCCACCAAGCAAAAAAGCATCCCACAGGAAGGCAGGCTATTTGCCAATATCAGCCTCTCTATGCACCTGAAAAGCACCAAACAAACCCAAGCACATCTAGAAAAATTGTCTCACCAGTCACACTGTGAGTCAGGATGCAACCAGCACCAATCACAGGAACAGCTGTTTCTCCCAGCAACTGTAAGACTAAAAACAAGTTTGCAGGGCTCAACAGCAACCTGGGAAAGATCACAATACTCACATTCAAAGGACCACCAACACCTCACATCTATCCTTCCATCAGGGCACCTGCAGTTCCAGAATGAACTTGACAAGAGCAGGACTGGTGGCCTTCCTCATCAACATCAACTGCACCACAACCTGCAAATCACAAAGACAACTCAGGAATGCAGGGCCCCTGTAAACCACCACAGAAAATAGAGGAAAGCCCCACACAGGAATCAAAGCCAGGATCCCAAACTCCTACAACAGGCTGTTGCACTACACATGCTGTGCTCACCACACTTCTCAATCCATCAACCCCATGCCTCCAGGAAGATCACACTATCAGGGCTGGAAAGGAAGCATGATCCTGCACAACACAGTCTGTCTTCCAACATCCAGCTTTCAACTGCATCTCAAGGACTCTCCAGGTTCACTGGCATCTTCTTGCTTGTCCCAAACCTGCAGAAAGACAACAACCACCACAAATGGCACCCTGAGGGCAGGTGGCTCCCACTCCTGGGCCCCTGGATTCAGAGTCCTATTGCTAAGGAAACTACTCACAGCAAGAATTGGCCAGTCTGGTATCTGCTTCACTGCTAGTCCTGCTGCAACACTCACCCTGCAAGAGAAGAGGATACAAGAAAAAAAAAATGTTTTTTTCAGCAGCCCCTGTGCTGCTTTTTCACTCCCAGCAGAGACAGGACCAGACCAGGAGGCACTGCCCCATCCCAGTCACCTTCACTCAGATTAAGGAGAAGGCCTGAAAGTACCATGTAGACTTCCATAGAAGCAAAGGCAGCCCACCTGTGGCCCTGCATTACCTCCAAAGCAGACAGGATGCAAGTACATAAGCAGCCACTTGTACTAGCTGGAGGGAAAAAAAAAAAAAAAGAGGAGGATAATAGTGTTATGGCAGCACCATATCTGTGCAGGTCTTAAAGAGGATAAGAGCCTAGCAGCTTCTTGCTAGACATAGGGAGCTCCAGGAGCAACCAGCAGAGGCTAAAAAGCTTTGGCCAGGTCTTGTCCCAGGCTCCAACTGAGTACAGCTGTGCCCATACAACTGGGGTCTCACAGCACCTGAAGGTCATTTCTTCATTAGCACAGATGAGCCTCATTAAGGCCAGCCGAGAGCCATGGATGTCTCTTCGCTGTACATAGTGACAGGAGAAAAAGAAAGTAAGCAAAGTGAAGGAGGAATGATTCAGGCAGAAGGGGCTGCAGCACCTGCACCACACCCCTGGGGTGACTCTGGGCACCCTAGAATTGTGTTTGGCCTCAGGGAGCTGAGCAGCAGCTCTGTGCTGACCTCTCCCCCCCCCAAAAAAAAAAAAAAAATACAGTGGCAGCTAAACAGCAGGGGGAACCCAACAGTGGTCCCACCCCAGACAAGCGGGGTGGGAGCCTGGCAGCCTCCAACCAGAGGCACAGGGCCCCAGGAAGCCCTGATGCATGTCATCCCTGAGCCCCCAGCACTCACAGCCTCTGTAGCTTCACTGGGGCTGGAACTGCTCAGGGGCTTCAGTTGATCCTTTGCTGTGAGAGGTCCCGCTGCAGTTCTCATCCTGCAACAGGGAAGGAAAAACAAAACAGGAGCTTAGAGAAAAACAATCTGAAGTTTAAAAACCAAACAATCAACCTGAATACGATCCCACAAGAACAGTATCTTGCATCATTTCTTACCTACAGCAGCAGGGCTGCGCTAGAGGGCACAGCCTCATCCTGATCACCTCCCCCATCAGGGTGAGAAGAAGGAACTGCAGCACTCACAAGCCTCAGGGTTGTGCTTGGTCTCAGGAAGCCCAGCAGCAGTCCCGTGCCAACCCTAAACCAAGAAAAAGTAGAAACCAGACAAGGGTACCATGATAACCCCAAAAACAAAGGAGAAGCCAGCTGCAGTTCTAAGCCAGAACCACAAAAAAAAGCAGGTAGAAAGCCCAGCAGCCTCTTGCCAGACACAGAGAACCACAAAAGCTCTCCAGTGGCTCTCAGGGGCCTCCAGAGAGGGTTTAAGAGGCTTTGAGGCAGGCCCTGCCCAGGGCTCCCAACAAGGCACAGCTGTGCCCCGGCAGGCCCGCCCCCACGGCACCTGGAAGGCATTGCTTCGTTAGCACAGGCGGGCCTCGTTAGGGCCAGCCTAGGATACTGACTTCATGGAACCTTGGTTGCTTCTGCTCTCTCAGCTCTTGAAAACGATAGTTGGCTCTTTGCTCCTCAGGCAAGAGGTTCTTTGGATTTACATTGCATTTTTTCATTTAATTAGAAAAAAAAAATAATGAACCAGTCGCTGAAGAGTCCAGTCCTAAGATACGAAGGGACCATTTGGAATAATCAGTATTGACCTTCAGACAGCGTAGATGGCACTGTCTGACACAGCTATGTTGCATAGCTCCCTTCCTCAAAATAAGTCTCAATAAAACAGCGGACCCCGATCTCACTCCAGGTTTGTGTGCCGAGTGACTGATCTGGTTTCACTAGACAGCAGAAACCTGTGTAGCATAACAAAAGGTGTCATTCGCTGATTTTTGCTTCAAAACCAAAGCAAACAAAGCAAGAGCTGAAAATAACCAAAATTATATCAAGCTGACAAAAAGACACCGGCGGGAAGCGGAAGACAATAGAAACAGTGATAATGACATTGTCTCGTGCTTTCGTTACGTGAGCAATTGCGGATGCACTGCGCAGTCAGAAGTATTTCAGATTGCTGGGTATATGTCACGATCACTACTTCACAAATATGTAGATCCTTTCCCACAGAAGCTTTTTTTTTTTTTCAATGCAACAATTCTAGATCAAACTGTTTCCATTTCAACGGATCAAAAAAAACCAGCGCAATCTAGAAACAGTTTTAACATCCGTTGCTCTGACGGGGATTCCTGAAGCGCAGTCATTTATCAGTATGCAATCTTAATTTCCGTACTCATCTGAATTGGTCTCATTCTGTGTTAACTCAGCCTGACATAGACTATATGCAAAACTAAGTATAAAGCTGAGTAATCTGGGACAATAGTTAAAATAGACACTTACACAGATGCTAGAACTAAACAGCAAATGCCTTTTTTTTTTTTTTTAAGGTTTATCTGGTATGAAACTGCTATAACTAACTTCTTTTGAATATTTCCATATGGTTTTGTGTGTTGTATCGGCAGTCACTGAATCTGAGGCTTTGGTATAAAAATAAATTCTCCTCATTGAACGTTCACAGCTCCGGTAAAGATCAGTCCCGGGACCTGCGAGGTGTTGTCCAGTAGGGAGCCTACCTGAACAGCTGAAATAAAAGCTTTTCATTTTCCTGCAATGCCAAAGCCATACATTGCAGAAAAAACCTACACAATATATATCAGAATATATATTTTCGCTTGCCCATTCCCCTTGTCCTAGCAGACTGGCACATCTGTCAGACTCGAGGCTGTGGGATAAGGCCCCGGGGACCTGGGTGGATTTTGGCGCTTGCTGCCAGACTCCCCGATGTTGCAAAATGAGGCCTTTGGCCACACTGCAGTTGTAAATAAGTTGGAGCTAGGAGGAAAACACCAGAACTGCTCAACGTGCAGATGCTGGGGTATATCGATTTTAGGAGAGTGATGATGAGAAATACAACAAAATGCAGGATGAGCCCTTCCAGGCAGCTCAAGTTATTTCCACATTGCAAAATACTTTAGAAAATGGGCAATTTTTCTACCAAAGCTTGCAAAAAAAAAAAAAATAATAAAAAAAATTGACAAAGCCCACTGGTCACATGGCTATGTTTCCTTCCTTGGCAATTTGGAAGCACTTACTGACTCAGTGGCTGGATTGTGTCAGGGAATTCGCTGCATCTCCTCGGTGATTTCACTTCCCCTGAAGAAAAACTCGGGAGTGATCACTAGGATAGCAGAGACTGATTTATTTTGAATAGCTTCTGTATATAGCATCTGTCTTTGTGACTGTTAATGCTGTTAGCACAAAGGGTTAATTTAGTCCTAAAAGGATTATAGATCTGCAGGAGGGCCTAATTAATAAAATATTTGATGAGCCATTATAGACCTTAAACACAATTTTCTCCGAAGCCCAAGGAAGTATCACCACTTCCAGTATAGGAGAAAAGCAGAAGTTTGGCTTCACGAGCAAAACATTTTGCTGACTGGCTGAATCAGTCTTATCTCCTGTAACTAACACAGAAGACTGGAGAACGATAAAACTCCAGGGGAAAGGCTCCTTAAAAAAAAAAAAAAAAAGTTCTTCTCAGAAAGGTGAGTCAATAACTAGAGGAACTAGAGGTGATAGCTGAAGAGAAGTCCATCCCGTATCTGTGTGGAAGATGCAAAAGACCCTTTAGCGGCAGAGAACAGCAATGTTCTCAGCTTTCTCTCTCAGTTCTCCTTGGCCCTGGAACAGCAATGACAGGTATGTCTTGCAGGAAGCAGGAAGGTGGGGTTCTGGCCAAAGCGCTGGAAGACTGTGACGTAAGGTCTTGTGGATCCTGGTAGGGGAGAAGCAAGGACACTATTGCTAAAATCTGGAGAGTGTTTGTGGGTCAGATGAAGCGTTTTCGTAGGAAACGTTCATCTGGCCAGAGCAGTAGGATCCAAGAATTAGATCTGTATACCAAAAAAAGGTGATTGTCCACAGAATGACCTCTGCCAGTGTTGTAATTTTTGTGTGTGTGCTTTGTTCTCACTGCTGATGCCTTGCCTTGTTTTGAGCTTTGAAAGCAAAGCTATATCCTTATGCTAATTCCCCAATAAAAAATAAATAAAAATGCCAATAAAAGTAGGCAGAGCATGTCAGTGAAATCCTGACCACATGTGAGTTTTTCTCCCAGTGATATTTATCTTGGGACTTATCTTAGAAATGCAATATTTTATTCTTTTATTTTATGTATATATATATATACATATATTTATTTATATTTATATATATATATAAAGTAGTATGTTCAGCTCCTTGTAGTCAATGGCATGACAGTAATAAGCCTTTAAAATGAGGACCGGGACTTTGCAGTTTAGCTCAGGAAACTCTTACTGCTCCTAAGGGACTCAGACAGTGATCGTGAGGGAAGCTGACAAGCACGCAGATGAGCTGGGAGCTCTGGCAGAGCAGGTGGGGTGAGGAAATGTAGAATTAGGCATAGAGGGATAAATGGGAGGGGGAGAGGAAGGAAAGTCAGTCATACCCTGGGATTTGTAGGTGGTGACAAGAAAACTATATTTGCTGTGACTGTAGCTAGTGAGCTGGTGGGACATCTGTCATCCCTACTTTTCAGCTCTATGGAAAATACTGGTAGGGCTTCAAAGTCGTATTCCCTTTTCAAAATGAAATCATCAAATAGCTGTTTCAGGAAGGATCGTCGTCTACTTTAATCCCATGCACGATCTTTGCCTTTTGCCCTTGGTTTGTTAATTCACTCAGCTGTTTTGTGCACATTTATCAGACACGTAAGAGCCAGGCCAGCGTTTCTCATCCTTATCAAGGATGATACTTTGAGCTCTAAAGAAATGTACGTGGGCAAAAGGCTTGAGATTTGTACATCGTAATAGCTACTGTTTTCTAAAGCGTTAAAATCAGATGTGCTTTATAGCCCTGTTGTGAACAGGGAAATATAGACTTTTAACTGATGGAGACGTTTACCTGCAATGAAATGTGTTATGAAACCATTAGCATGTTTCTTTATCACAGGACGCTGTTGGGAAATTCATTAACAGTTAACCCCCGGTTAAGTGGCAGGTCAGGCAGACAAACCAAGGCTTCAATGTAAAGGTCTGTTACCTTTTGCAACAACCTTAGGAACGACTGCTCAGCTGGAGTGCTAGCAAAGATCAGCAAGGTCTTGTCAACGTGCTTCCCCTGCTGCGATTTGGGAAAGACAGCATATTGTGGTCTCAGGAAATACGAGACTGGTCAGCAGTTGCTCTGATGAATACTACCAAAGCAAATGAATCTTCCGTGTGAATAAGTACAAACTCCCTGCCTGTGCATCCACATTAAAATAACTAAGCAATTTGCAGTGAAATATGACTATGGCACGTAGGGAGAATAGTGGTTGTATTTCAAGTGTTCGTGGAAAGGATATAGATTTACGATAATTCCTTACAGAAAGGCTGAATAAAAAAAGAGGCCAAATGTTTACGAGTAAATTATGTTGCTTGGGAAAAGTATTAGCAACTCATTAAAATACTGGAGAGAAAAAGTAGTCTGTTTTGCATCTTAGCAGATCATGTCTAAAAGCATGCAAGGGTTGTGTTGCATCGAATCATTTGTGTTTTGCAGATGAAAGAAAGGCAATGTGTACAGGTCTAAAACATAGAAGAAAGCTCAGCACCTTCGTAACAAATGGCTGCAAATGTTCAGCTTTTAACCAATCCTTTTATTCCACGAGCTAGGCTACTAAACGCTAGCAGTCAGTGCTTTGATTCCAGTTAGATCTAGCAGTTGGCACGTGGATAAAACTCCTTCTTTACTTGGAGAGTGTTTGTGCAGAAACAGCAAAGTCATTTAAAAGTTTTCCCATTTGCCAGGCGTTTCCTTCTCTGGACATTTTGTCAGGATGAGTGGACCGTGTATGTTGGCGTTGTTGGGTAAGGAATTGCTTTTCCTTGTTAAATGTACTAGAATGGATTCTACAGGTGGCCCAATTCTTTTGCCTCTATGCGGCAAAGTACCTAATAGATTCCTAAGTATTTTGCCTAAATAAAAGCAGGAGAAAGGGGCCCATACTGAGAGTTCCACCATTCAGGCAAAAATTCAATTCCTGGCTCTCTTGCATCCACACAGTCACTTGAAGGCTTAAATGTTAAGTCCCATAGTGGCATCCAGAACTATTTCAGAAAGACCAAGCTCCATCGCAGCCCAGTAGGGACCTGAATTGCTGCTGATCATATTGAGGTAATCTGTGATCCTTTCCTGCTTCTGCTGGGAAGTTCACAAGGCATGTCATGAAAGGTTATCAGTGTAACTGAACCGGGAGCTGTTGCAGGATGAAACCAGTCAATTTCAAGTAGAAGGACAAAAGGTCAGAGAACTGCAAACCCAATACTGCCACCAGCATCTTGAGTTACAAGGTTACGGTACAGGGGAAAGAGGGGGATGAGGCGTAGCCTAGTAAACACTCAGACAACTCTCAAAAATAGAAAGTGACATGAATCCCAATGGCAGAAATATGAAGCTACTGTACAGTACATGTTCACCTGCCATTATCACTTACATATGCTGAGAGGGAGGTCAGCTGGCTCCAAACTCCTCTCTGAAGCTGAGAGATATTTTTAAACAAAGCTAGCGCATTGAATTCAAATTAATCTAGCAGCAGTAGAGACTCTGGAACTTGCAAGAGTGTTTTGGAAAAGCTTCATTTTGGATAACTGTGTTTTGCGGTCATTTGGGTTATATTAGTGTTGATCCAGCAGTATACATTCAAGTAAAACTTAGTATGGAAATTAAAGCTTTCCATCTGATCCCATTTAAACATCTTTTCGGTTAAACTGCTGCGTATTTCCCTTTCATTTGCAGTATGCCAGAAACCAAATCTTCAAGCAAATGTTTTCAGTCCCTGTTCTCTGCTTTTAAGAAAACCTTTAAAGTTCCTAGTGAAAACCCCTTGATACCTTTGATTCTCGTTTCTCTCATCTAGTACTGCATCAACAGCAGCATGCTGGAGACTGTTGTCTGGTATGATCGTAGATTGTGGGTGTGACATTTATACTGCTATTACAAAGTTGTCTTGAAAACAAATAATGCGGGCATAAATAGTAACACAGCAATAAGAACATAGGCTAGAAAGTCTCAGTTTACATTTGACAAGAGAAGAGAAGGTATTATTAACTGTTAACCTGTGCAAGCCAGAGCCTGAGTTGTCTCCAGCTATGCATCTGAGTAAGTGCAGCGTGCTGGGTTAGTTGGAGTGCCAGGACCTCTTCTGCCTTTCAGTGAGTGTCAACATTGAAAACAAGCTGTAAAAAAACAGGCTGTGTTTTACAAATACCTCCAAGGCTTTCAAAACTTAGGAAATCTCCTGAAATCTCTAATCAGACACAACTTTGTTGAAACCTCTGCTTGCAAAGTGAAAAGGTCAGTCTCTGTATTTAAGTTTTACTCTCTTACGCACACTGGACTTGCAAAATCTAGTGAACGACGTTGAAGCTGATAGTTCAAACAAATGTGTTTGTTGGACTGGACAATTCTTGGAACAAAATGTAATTGCCAAACATAGCCAGTGTAGTCACAACGGAATAAAGCGAGTGGAGGGGTGAGGATCTCATTCAGACTCCCGTACAGAACAGCATTTCTGTACTTGCTCTTTCTGTCCATGTCTCAATCTTACATGCCTGCAGTTGCAAGTTTTCGAAACTGTTGTGATCAGAAACTTTAATGGTGGTTTTTTTTTTCTCATATAAATAGCCATATATGAAGTATGTTATTATGTATTTGTATTAAGGCAGTTAGGTGACACAGTTGAGAAAGGGATTACAGTTAGTGTTGGTTACAGTAAGTACAGCTTTGAGCAGATAGGTAGAACCATAGAATCACAGAATTGCTCAGGTTGGAGAAGACCTTACGGATCATCGAGTGCAACCACAACCCAACCATACCATTTCAACTCTAACAATAAAGATGTTGGTGTTGTTTGGAAGCTGGAGTTGGAAAGATGAGTTGAATGCCAGCAGTGGGAAAATGTACCTTAAGACTCCACATAACAAAGGCTGCATTGAGGTACTTGTTTGTGAAGAACAGGGGAAGAGATCAGAGTGAAAGATTGCAGCAGGATGATTTTTCTGGAGTCTGAAAAAAATGGGGACAGTTTAACGGTGAGATGAGCAGTCAGTACAGAACGTGTCCTGGTAGAAACTCATCTATAGTTACCTCTGTATTTATATCTCTGCTCCACAATAATGCCAAACTTTTCCACACTGCTTATCAATTTCCTCAGTCAACAGAGACAAAACATACGTTTAGAACATGTATTGATTCATTTTTGCCTTTTTTTAAAAATCACTGTTGAATAACTTCCTGGCTGTGTTAATAGTAACTAACTACAAATGATTACTTATGGTTGCTGTCATATGTCCTACTAGGTTTCTCAAGGTTCAGTAAGAAATTAAACATCAAACAAACAGCAAAAAAGATTGCAATAGCTAAACGCAACAAACTAAATGATAATCTATGGGGATTCACAGAGTAATGCTCTTACCTCTGAGGGGTGTTTCTGCTAACCTCTGCTCCCTTTGTTCTATGATTAGCCCAAATTATACGTAATCTGGGAAAGGAGCCAGTTTTGAGGGATTATAAATTCCAGTAAATGGACCAACTGGATCAAAAGCTTATTTTTTGGACCAGCACAGGCACATCACAGAAGCTTTGCAGTCCCAAGGTGATGGTTCAAGAAAATATTAATCAGGGAGAGGAAGAGCAAAGAGCAATGTCACTCATAATAGACCAGTTTTTGTACTTTTTACTGTGTAATATATGCTTGAAAAAAACAAACATATTTCTATATAGATTTAGGGAATCCAAGTAATATATAGTGATTATTGCACATCCTTATTGTTTGTTTTCCTTATACATAGGGTGTTTGCATTGTAAAAATAAAGAAGTAACCTACTTACTCAGAGCTTAGAAAATACCCTCTGTATCTTTCAGGCACTCATCCTACCTGGTCACATGAGTCACTACTAATTTCTGTATTTCTATAAGTCTACACCTGTATAGACACTAATTCTATAAACCTACTAGAATGTTTTATCATTTCCTACGAAAGCCTATGAAATTTTCTGTGGTGGTTTTCTCCTCTCTTTAAAGAAGTTTATGAAGAGCTTTCAGTGGAGAGCAGACACAAGTTGGCCTGGCAAACTCGTGTGGCTCTTTGGGTGGTTTTGGTAATTTGTCAGTTGGGTGATGCCAGGCGAGTGGTGCCTGCACAGGGAGAGGAGTGTGATCCTTTCCAACAGTGCTGGGAGGCGGTACTGCCTTTTGATACAAAAGACACCCCCAGCAGCCTCTGCATGGATTTGGCAAGAGGTGTGTGGGGTTTAGGAAGCAAGGCTTAGCCTAGTGCTCCAGCCACATTAAACAATTTAGAGGAATATTTTTCCTCCGCCAAGTTGCCAACAGGTCTATGCAATATCGGTTCTAAGTTTAACAGATGAAGCAATTCATTTTGGAACAGTTTTTCAACCAAAAGTCTGTTTCAAATATGTAAGCTTTAGATGTATTCCTTGAAAGTGTGTGTTGACAGATATTGCTACTTTGGCCATGGCCATGAAGCAGAATGATGTTTTCTGAAGGATGTTTTCTGAAGCGACATCACTGAAGGGCACGGAATATACCCAGAAAGTAGAAGACAAATAAATATATGAATGCATTACTCATTTCTTAGAACAGCTGCTGAGTACTATAGATCTGAATTCAGTTTTTGATTGTTGATGCCTGGCAAAGAATGAACCAAGTGGATTTTACAAAATGCTTATACATACTACAAGTAATACAAACCAACTAACTTTACATTAAAGCCTTCTCTGGCAAAAGAACATGACAGTATAGCTGGTATTTGCTTTTTTGGTTCTCTGTTAGTTAAAAAAACTACTAAGAATTGATGCAAAAAGCAATCATCTTTCAGAGCCATTGCAAATTCTCCTGTCTTCTTGCCTTAGGTCATGTGACCGGTTACAGTGGAGGTGACATTCTGCTGTGGGCAGGTTGAGGACTCTGAGGACTGCTTGCTAGACCTGCGTTGCCCAAAAGCTTTGTGGATGTCTCGATGGCAGATCAGGATGCATTTGGTGTGCTGCTAACAGCCGGTGCCACCTCTTTCTCTCTTTAGTTGAGAAGCTGTATTCCACTGTGCTTGTGGAGCTGTAGTGGTAGGAAACAGAAGAAGAGCCCTCGAGAAAAGCAGAGGTGATGCTTAAGTGGTAGAGGCTGAGAATGTATGGAGAGGAAGAGGTGACAAGAGTGAGGCTTTCACTCTCTGTTTAGAGAAAGTACACTCGAGTAGCCAGCGAACAAGCTACTGTACTCCTCTCTCAATTGGTGCTGCCAGGAGAGTGGAGCTGTGGTGGGTGAGTAGGGCCTTCTGAAAACAGAAGTCTGAGAGGATGTGGGATGCAAAGGAGAATTCCTTTTTCGAGACAAATAGTAAACATCATTTCTCAGACATGCTTGCAATTGCTTGCATTAATTAGAAATTAACACCAGGAATGAAGTGAGACAGCGTGATGCTTGTTTACAAGTCAAGTTGCCAACTCTTTGGGCCAGCTTGTTTAGTTTGTGTTCATTCTTGCCTTTTATGGTACATTAGTTCAAGACAGTATATGCGTGCTGGCAGAAACCATTGGGTTGTGAGTTTGTACTTCAGGCTAGTTATGCACTTGAGGGTAAAAGCACTCTGTAAATTCACACTTTGTGTTTCATGGAGTAGTTTAAATGCATGAGACTGAGGATACAGGCACACGAATAAAGACACTGATCCAAGGCTGCTGTTACTCAGCGTAGCTTTGCTGAAGCCGGTAGCGCCTCTCTAATTTACACCAGCTGGAGATATGATCCATGCTGGCAAATTTGTTACAGCTGATGAGCAAACAGAAGCCCGGTTTATTCTTTCACGTGGAAAAGATTGTGTGGCTCTGATATTTTCATGCACATTTACGGATGGACACACCTACCTTTTGTCTCTTTTCTCTGCTGGTTGCTCCAAGCCATTGAAATGCTCAAATGCCTGAGGAAATATGCTTCCATGCCCTTTTAAAAAAGAACAGCATGTGGAAGCAAGGAATCCATGCAGGATAGGTGTTAAGACATTTTCTCTTCAACATTTATAAGCAAGGTAGATAGTCTTTCTTAATCTGAAAAACCTCATTTCTTTCCAACTGATCCTCGTACACATTACTAATGTGTGCAAACCAGTCTGTCCTCCTGTCCTTATTTGCTGCCCTTCTGCTTGGGCTTTATTATGCTCTGGTTATACACAGGCATTTTCACATGAAATAAAGGATAGGACAGATAGTTACTTGAAATGTATTGCAGTAGCTCTATACCCCTTCCACAGAGGGTTTCAGGTGTTCGTGTGCTAGTTAAATATTGCAACAGTTGTTACACACTGAGCTCTTAGGTATCTTAAAATGCATTGTTCTATGCCAACCACTGTATATTCATTTCCAACTGCTGCTGAAGCCACGTGTACTCTCGCTAGAGACACCGTCTGCTTCTTTTTCTTATTTTCCTTTCAGTGGCATTTTTGGGTTTTGTCTGCAGCGGTGCTCTTCATCAGCTGAATCTCAGGGCTGCCTAAATCCTGGTATGGTGGTTTGCAGTTACAGCCTTGCCAGAGCAGCGACTGCCTCTGCTGGGCATCGGTATGGTGCTGGTATCTAACTCACCACCACCCAGCACCAGATACCGAGTCTGTTCATTTGTGGAGCATCCTGGAGCCACCGTTTGGCACTGCAGAACTGATTTCACTTGACTGAATTTCTACCAAATTTGTGCGAGTGTATAGAGTTTATAAACTGTGCTATATGCAGCAGGACAGTTTATGCTTAATCTGGTGTAACATCTATTAAAATGAGGTTTCCCTTTTTCTCCCCTCTATCACTTCCAAAAATTTGACAGTCTGGAACCTGCAAGGTGAATCTGTACTGAATCAGATCTGCATAGCTTGTGGCCACACTGTTTTTGGTCTGGTAGTAGCCAGCCGAAATCTGTCTCGTCAAATCCTGGCCTCAGGTTGTGCTTTGTGATCAGGAGCGCAGTATGGAAAACTGGGCTTCCTGTCTGTCTATCTGAAGGTAGAATGCAAATACCAGTGCTGTTCAGAGTACCTGATTTTAGGACAGTCAGAAATATGGTTAAGGAAAAGAAATAAAGGGGACCCTCAATGGTGTGGAGTCATCTGTTGCTACTGCTTTTTTAAAAATACGTATTTGTGTGTAATTGTTTTGATGGGCATTCTAAAAAGCAAGAATGGTGAATATTTCCTTTTTGCCTTTATGAGCCCTCTTGGAAGAGGTGGATGTTTTGTTTCTCTGAGGACTAGAAGTCACCATGTAAACAGCTGTGGTACTGGAGAAAAGGATGTCAGCTATCTCTCTTGCAGACAGAATGCTTCACAAGCTGCCTAAAGTGCCACTGACTGCTAGTGGCATCATTGCTCTGTTTGGAGGCTCTGGCAGACTGCTGTGACCAAAATCTTGTGCAAGACCTTAGAGCTCTCTGGATATAATGTTAGCAACTGCTGTGGTGATTCGTTGTGCAGCTATAGTGCCAGAGGTGATCCTCTCCATTTCCCTTGCAGAGTTAATGAGAAAGAACTGGACTGTGCAAACAACAGATCTTGAGTGCTGGCATCCTCAGATGCTGAACCTAAAAGTACAACCAGAAGCCTTCCATGTCCAGAGATCATTAGTTCCAATATTTGCTGTAGAATTCAAGGATACTGGCAGGAATTAATCAATAGAAGAGTTCTCCAGAAAACTGCATTTTCCTACTCCCTCTGTTCTTACTGAAGAGCTGAATTAAGCGTATGCCAAAAAGTCTACTGAAAAGGAGAGAACAGTGAAAGACGAATATTGAATTCGAGTACTTCTTAAAAAAGAACTCGGCTCTGGTTTGTGTCTCATCTCAAATTCTGTCTTTCAGAGTGGATTAATCAAAAGTGGAACAAGGCAGACTGATTCCAGAGCAGGTTTTCACACTACGAGTTATTCAGCAGTAGCTATTGCAGTGCACCACTGCTCTGTCCTGGGCAGAATTAACTTTGGAGTACAGACAAGCCTTTTCATTAGCCATGAGTGAATTGCAAAAGCGTTTAATAAAGGCAGTGAGTTAAAAAAATCTATAATGGCATTCTTACTTCATAAACATTTGTGAGCTGACAATGAAAAACTATTTTCCAAGCAATATGGAACCTTGTCAATGCTCCTAAGACAGTGTTTTCCCAAGTATTTAAACGAGCACCACTGAAATGCCTGATCTGAAGTTCATTAAAGAATCAACAGTTTGGGGAGTGCTTGAAACTTAATGTCTTATGAGCAGTACTCATAGCATTACAAGTGTAATATATTCCTGAGCAGCTTATTGAGTCAAACAAATGTTCGTGGCTTCCCCAAGGGGATTACAAAGGAACTGCCAAGGACCTAAGCCTGCATATCCTCATTTGCCTGGACTATGGTCATCACTAACTTCATTGCTGCAGGTTCTTCCTTTAGTGTGTATTAGTGCAGGTCTTTAAAGCTAAAGGAAAATGGACCTATCTGTGCATTTTGTATCAGGTTTCAAATCAGTGCCCAGTTTGTCATTGACGTTTCAATGGGAATTGCACTTCCTTATTCAAAGGATAAATTTTGGCAGCTTCTCCTTTAGTTAATCCTTTTAACTTAAAACATCAGCAGTACTGTTTGGCTCTGCATGCAAGATTTCTGGGCAACTACTCAAAACTTACTAAGCAATAATCTTTTTTGATTAATCATTCACTGCAAACAGATTACATAAATGGACTGATAACAGAGTCATGGGACTCTTTTTTTCCACTAGCATTTTAAAAATGACTTCAGAAAGTTTTTGAAAGCTTAGCAGTGCAAAATAAATTTTTCTGCTGCTGTGAGAAGCAAAAACTTTTATTTTTTTTGTTTTAAATGGTGGAGTTAGATATCCCTGAGTCACCGGTGGGTCTCTTACCCTTTAAGATAGATCATAGTGTGGTAAAGCCTTGGGTGTTGAAGGAATGATGCGTGGCACTGCTACGCACGCTGCTGGCTAGCACAGATTGCTACTGTTTGTTCTCGAGTTGTGTAGTTAGAAGGTGCTTAAGGTTTGTGTGGTCCTTCCTCCTCCTTGTTTAAGTTTCCTGTTTGCCTCTTGCCTGAGACAATCTGGCCAGCCCACGCCACCCCTTCTCCCTGTGAGTGACCCACTCGTCAGGCCTCCGGTTTGCTTGCCACACACCTTTGTGCTTGAGCGGCCTGCTGCAAGCCTCGTTCAGCAGTCTGGAACTGTGTTTGTTCTGTGAAGAGACATTGCATGTGAAGCAATATTCATTTGGAGGAGGAAAATATAGAGTGATGGAAAATACAGGTGTGCCATGCTGTAAAAACAAACACTGTATTTGGGCAAGCCATTGAGTTACTTATTGTGTAAGTATAAAGCACTTTTAATTCAATAGAGGCTGGTCTGGCAAAACAGGAAAGAAAAAGTAGCCTTTCTTGAAGTAATTTACCATTCAGCCAGCATAAGAGGGTTGTTACCTGACATGACAGAAGTGCTGCTTTGACTTCCAGACCCCCAGCAATTCACTTGGGGATCTGGTTAAAACAAGGCAAGAGGACAGTCTGTGAAGAGACCCACAGAAAGGGAAAGGGGAACTAGTTGCACCCATTTCTCTCCTGGCACTTTCTGGGGGATGGAAGAAGGGAAACAAGCAGACAAGTGGGCTTGTTTTTTTTTTTTTTCCTTCTAGATACTTTTTATTTGCCTTTTCTTGATGCCCGTGGAAACACCTTTTTCCGTAACAGCAGTAAGCTTATGTATTCTTAAATGCTTCATCTCCAGTTAGTAGCCTCTGTCTAAGCCTTACGTTCTCTTCATAAAATGTCTTTTGTTCTATTTCTCAAAAGTACAGAAAACAGTTATTCCATTGCACACTGAATGCAGTTACTGAACTCAACTTATTGCCTCACACTTATTGCCTCACAAATGTTTTGCAGTGTGTATGTATACATGTTTCTATATGTTTGTGTGTACATAAAAAGATACGTATGTCTACACGCCCCTATGATTTCATACACGTACTATTTACGCTTCTGTGTCAGAATAAACTTTTTTACACCTGACCTAGCCAACGCTGGAAGTCATTTTTTCAGTGGAACCTCACCGCCTGTAGCAGTGACCTCATTTGGCTGCGAGTTAAGAAAGAGGCATTAAATGCTGCAGTCATTTTTGCATAGATGCCTAAGCTGAAAGGGAATCTGGTCCTGCCTCATACACACCTGTAGGACTCATCTGTACTATAATGCTGATCTTTGAAGGTGAATGTGCAAACTGTATTCTGTTCTCAGAGCCTAGTTTCTTTATGGTTTGCTTCATGTTATTTAGTGCAATCAGTCTGTAACTTTGGACTGCACATAGTAAGGCTTATTTAGTTAAAACCACATTCAAGTAGGGAAGAAAATGAAGCAACTGTAAATAAATAAATTGAATGAACCGTACTTTGTGACTTGCAGTCCTGTACAATTGGGGATTATGCCTCATGAAGTGATTAACCTTTACAAACCATAACAAAGATTGTTATTGCTGCCTTAGCAGGTGAGAGTAAACAGAGAAGTGAAGATGCTAATGCACTTGCTGATCTGTGTAATGAGTCCACAGCTAATCTGGAGCCAGGAATATTTGTCCAGGCTTTCTGCATTGTCAGTCATATAAGACTTAGCAACATTTAGTGAGCCACAGAGACAAACTTTTGTGTTCTTCCCCCTACGCTTCCCTTTCTTCTTCTTCTTTTTTTCTTTATTCCACATTGTTGTTGATACATGTTATGCTATGTCGATATATATGATATGTTAGTATCAGAGCAGTGGTTAGCCTGACATATGAGAATGGCAGTGAGCAGAAGTGAGAGGCTGGAGGTTGTTTTTCCTAGTATAGGTTGGTCTTCAGTTGTGTAGCTCAGTGAAGGCTTTAAACTTTTGAAGTGCGGTATCTAGGATCTTCATTTAGACCCAGATGTGTTTCCTTATGAAATATCAACCTGAAAGGTCCTTCTGAGTAGACTTCTCTCACGACCTCTGTAAGATACCCTGTGTCTCTGCAGACTGAAGCCTACAGTAACAACGTGACAAAGTCCAGCCGTGCCATGGATAAGTGGCAAATGCAAAAATATAGTTTATCTTTTCTCATTCCGGATCTGATGCCTTTTCTGCTGACCCATAGGGAGCAATGTTTCAGGTGGGAAAACATAAACGTTTATGGGTAGGATAGATAGGGAAATCCTGTCACAGCGTTTGGCCTTGCTTTCCTTTGCGTAAGTCTTCTGCCAGAGCTTGGTTGGCAACAACACAGGCCAGGTTCAGACCGAAGAGGGATAATAATAAAACTCTTGCTCAAGACATCACCTGGAAGATTAAATGAACCTTTGTGCTGCTATGAGAAATTTGCTTGCTTGCAAGCATTAGTCAGTTCTGAATTGTTACATTAAATGGAGGAAAAACCAAAGTAGATCACAATGCTTATATACAATATGCTTATATGCACATGTACAGTACTTAACCGTGCGGTGTAATGAATACTATTCCATGGAAATCCCTGTGGGGCTTTGCTAGTACATGACTGAGTGCAGCTTCTTTAAGTCTCTGCTTTTCCAGCTCTTAGCTTAGAGTAACTGCAATACTTAGTATTCTGAGGATGCCTAAACATCTTGTGCTTCATTCTGCAAGAAACATTTGAACAGCTTTATTTTCTTGTAGAAATACTTTCATGAAGAGTATTTTCAAATTCTGCATTTAGGCTCTAGGTTTTGCACATTGGTGCTGAAGGCGGTGGTTTTTTAGATGAGGGTGCCCCATTTTAATGCCTTAAAATTAAAATGGCTCCATTCAGTAATATTCTCTAAGAAAAAAAAAAAAAGAACAAACAACAAATGCATTGGATGTTGAAACCTGACATGTGTAAAATAATTATGTCTGAGGCTTGTCTGATTGTTCCCTTCATTCATCTCCCTTTTTTTCACTAGATATCATCAGAGGTTGCTTTTTCTGACGGTATAAAATGTGGACCTTTGCCCTCTTGAATACATTGTGTTATCATCTATCAGGATTACAGCACTGAAGATTGTAAATGTATTTTGTGATAAGACTTTATTGTACGTCTGGAAAACCATATGCCTGGAAAGCACAAAATATGACACTGTGTGATATGGAGAAGATAAGTATGAAGAGATTCTGAATGAAACTGGCCATTTGCAGACTGACTGAGTTTTTGGGTCTCCTCCTCCTCTCTTCCTTCAGATTTCAACTACCCAAACTGGTCAGATTGCTGTGATTCGGATTTCTTGTTGATACACTTGGCTTTCTCTTTTTTGCTCTGTGAACAATACAAACCTGATTTTCTTCATTAATTCTTCTGCTTGACATATTACAACCTTTAATGGAGGTAGGGACGAGGTATATTCCCCAGGCATGGATATGCAGCATGCTCTGTTTCCCTGGCAGGTCAGTGATGTTATGTTGACATAGCAACTTTTGATCCTGTTTCTTTTCCCTAGAACAGTGCCTTCTAAGGCACAGCTTTCCAATTCCTCACAGGTTCAATCCTGCTTGCTTTTATACAGGGGAGTTAATTGGCATTTGGTTCAGACTCTGACAGCGTTCTTTCATCAGTATTTGTAGCGAGCACTGTCCTTTCTTTTTCCCATGTTCTAAGCAGTCCATTTGCATTAAGAGCCTTAAAGGTGCAATATAAAAGCAATTGGCATAGTGGTAAAATGCTATAGAATTAATTGATTCATTTTCTGGTATGATTATCAGCTGCAGTGAAGATAAAAGTAGCTCCTGGTTCCCACTTGAGGTAGTCCTGCCCCTCCCTCGTTCCACTGACTCTTTCTCCTGCTGCTTGTTTTGCACAGGCTTGGGTTTCCTCCAGGAGTCTGCTCATCAGTAAGCTAATGGCAAAAAAAAGTGTGGCTGTATTATTATTATTTTTTTCTGCAGGGTTAGTGAATTGAACTGGCTTTTGGGGCTGTCTGATGAACATAAGGGCTGGGGAAGTTGAATTACCTGGCCAAAACCTGGCCAAAACCAAAACCTGGCACAGCTAGGACAGGAGAGGAAGAAAGAGGGAAACAAAGGGTTGCAGAGGGGAAAATGCCTTACCTGTTACATGGAGAAAACATATTTGTTCCATTCAACTGACTGAAACAATTCCTCATGTTTGATGTTAATTATTTCTGCCTACTGTCTTTCATCCTTTCATCAGTCTCTTCTAATTAATAAACCCTTCACAGCAGGGATTGTGCATAATCTTATCGGAGGACTCTGAAATATCTCAAGAGCATTAATACAAATACAGTAATAGTAAATCTAGTAAGTCATCTCAGCTCCTCCTAACTGCTGGATTGGTTCCTACATACAAATGAAAGTGCTTTATTCCAAGTGTATTAGATAAGTGCTCTCCTTCTTCAGGTTTAGCTCTTGTAGAAAACTTTCACAATTAATCATAATTAGCAGAACGTCAAGGTAGAGAGCTTCTTGCCTTGTGAAGCAGAATCTGGCTGCAAAACATCAAACTGGAACGGGTTTTTTTCTCATGTATTTTTAGCCTGTGTAGAAACAAGATGCAGGTATTATAGAGGTAGAGGCACATGCCCCTTGCGTTTATGAAGATATGATCTTTATGTCCCTAATTGGATCTTCTAGTTCCTTCTCCTCTTTCAGAAGTTAAATATTAATGATGTGCCACAACAGTCTGTGCCATAGCATAGCCTGGCGGGCTGTGTTGCTCTGAGCATTAACCCTCCCCAAATCCCCACTAGTATTTCCTTGCTGGAAAATGTGCACATTTTGTGCACATTTTGTGCGTTTATGGATGATGTGTAACATAAGCAGCCCTTGCTCCATACCAGGAGTGAGTTAAACTGGGCCCTTAGACACATTTCATGGTAGGAAACACTTGGGGCACTTAGGAAAAACAGGTGACCTCCAAGAGGTAAGGAAGGAAATGGGCTGTTACTAATCCCTTTGATAGGTGCAGTGCGTTCAGGTGATTTAATCTGCTACAGTGAACAAGAGATGGTTGGCCTCGAAGTAGCACGTAAGGAGGGCATTTCCCTTCCCCAAGCTCTAGGCTTCAAAGCCTCAGCCTCTGCGGCAGTCTTGATTTTGAGAAAAAGTTCCATGGAAATTTGCTCTTAATATGTTGGTATTTGTTTTGGTATAATAGTCTTGCTACAGACTAGACTATATCTGGTCTGATAATTCCCCACCACCCCTCCGGATGAATTTGACTTAGGTCTCTGTAGCATCATTCTGGAAAAGACCCACGTCATGCCTTTTGATGCAAGGTTAGTAGGATCCAGTCCAATACACAGCAAGGTCACCCAAGTATTGAGTTGTGGCAGCAGAGGTAACATCTGGCTTGGAGGAAGAAGCTCTATAGCATAGAGCCTTGGGGAAACACAGCCACACCACTTCTACTGTGGCATGAAGAGAAGCCTAGGCCAAAACTAAGTGTTTTCTCCTCATCAAATAGATGTTAATGAAGAAGGAAACGGAAACAAAAAAACCCTTGTGGAGGACCTCATAATTACAAATAACAGATTTATTTTTATGGAATTATTCAAGAATTGTGAAATAGAAAATAAGCCAGCTTGAGAATGCCAGAAGTTACACTGGAAACATCAATGTTAATATAGGAAATTGTGGAAAATACAAAATTAAAGTGCTGAATCTTCAGTCATAGCAGTAGAATCACTAGCAGCAGTAACAAAACAGAGCTCAGGGTATGAAAGCTCAAAAGGAAAAAAGATTTTGTTTTTTTTCCTGAAATACAAACCACTTGGAAGCCCTCAGTGTAAAATTGGGCAGGTATTAAAAAAGCAAAGCAGGGCTTGTGCACTATTGAAATCTAATACCAACAAGAAGGCAAGTCAGTCCAAATTATCTGCAGAAAAGGCAGGCAGTGGCTGCATGCATATTTTATGCAGAGGTCATCTCATTTTAGTAATCTATCAAATGTTAGCAGTCATTTATGCATCAGGATCAGTGCAACTGGTATGCAACGCTTCACCTCCGATGAAAAAGAACTAAGAGAATTGCTATGAAAGGATCAGGCAGTAATTCCCATGACTTTCAAAACATCTAAAATCCGTGGGAATGCAAGCTGGGCTGTCCCTGGGAACCTCATTCTGAACCTCTACCAGCATATTTTGTGGACTGAGAGAGTTCAATATATAAGCTTTTGAAAAAGAAAGATAAAATCTTACTCTATATAAATAGTTATCTATAAAAGTTGCTTTATCCCTATAAAATTATGATCTGCTTTCATTTTCTTTGAAGACAAAGCGAGAATGGCTTGCATAAGTGTTCCATCTTTACACACACAGTAGTAGACACTTGGTAGAGTATCACTGACATTAGCAAAGCTACCCCAATGCACATCAGCTGGGAATATGATCCATAGGACCTAAGTTACACAACGAGATAATAATGGCTTCTCTCTCAAGCAATATTTTGTGAATTCAGCCATTAAAACATGGAAAGTGATTAACATCTCAATATTACATATTGAAATTTAAAATATAGTAAAAATAGCATGCTAAGCTTATCATGTTAAACTTAATGAAATTGGCAATTTGCTTGCATGGTGGTTAAGCAATTCAGATTCTGTAATGGGAGTAAATCCTTCAATTTAACAGATTTTGTTTACCTGTGTCAAGCCTTCTATCAGCAACAAGGTATTAAGGTATCACTTGCCTGTTCTGTCACACATAGCTTTCAGACCACATGGTCTTCTATAACTGAACATGTATTTTAAACTCCTAATGAAGCTAGTTGGTATTAGCACAAGGCTCCAACAGATCCTAGCACTATTGCACTCTTCATCTCAAAAACGAATAGGAAATAAATTCAATCTGAACAAGAAAACTCTCTCTCTTCATGTCCTTATTGTTTTACTTGGCACCGAGTGTTTTTCAGGATAAAAACCATTTTCTTGTCTGCAGGCAGCTCCATTCAAGTGGCTAGTGCTTTCATTTGCAGACTCCGGTTGAGGGCTTCCTTCATTAGCCTGAAACACAAACAAAATATCAATGAAGGTTCATGCTAAACTTTCAACGTGCAGCCAACTGAGCTTGATTTCCATTAGGAAACTCTGCATGACTCTTCTGTTTTAGTAGTGCAACTTCTTACCCTTGGAAGAGATTGACCTGATTGTACAAATGCTTGTAAGAGACAGTTTGTACCCAAATTGTAGATTCATTTATTATCTGGATAGCCAGTAATCCATAGGATCTCTGCCTTAATTACTCCTCCCAAGACAGTTGAGCTATTGCATCCTTGCCATTTGCAGCATCAACGGAAAACTCGCCAAGGCACACCTCAGTGAGCTTTCTGTAGCACAGTGGATGACATTTATTTTTAAGGGTGTGAGAAATTACATATGATTTGTCCAAAGCCGGTGCTGCAACATAAGTAGTCCCAATTTGGATGCATGGCAACCATTCATACTTAAAGACCTATAGTGGAAACTAAGTCCTTGGAACACTGTAAGAACTGGAACTCTTCCAGATTGAAGGCAGGTTTAGAAAGCCAAATATCCATTGGCAGCACTCAGTACCTAGAACGAGTAAAGTTCTTGACTGCTTAGAGCTCACAGTTGTGTGCAGCCCAAAGTCTGGTAGGTCTTGTTTACATATATGCAAGGCAGACAAGGCAATGGGCTTGTCTATGAAATGTTTCTTGCTGTAGGTCTGTGTTATCAGCTCTTTTTAGATCTGCCCCAATAACACAATCCTCTCAGGTTTCTTGTAATAGATTATGTTCTGAGCTCACTTTCAATGGACTGAGCCACTCACACCACCAAAAAGCGCTTAACTAAAATCATTTGTTTCACCAAACATCTATTTGATTAAAATGTCCATAAAAATTCAAAACATACTTTTATTTTACACTGTGCGTTTGTAGGTGCATCATTTCCTGTCTTCATTCCTATTGCCTCTTCTATTTCTAAGAAAAAAATAATTTAAAAGAACCACGAGTAAGCAAGCATACAGTCATTTTAACAGCTGGCCAGAGGAAAAGAGTACCCAATCAACTATTCCTCTGTGCATTTACCCCACAGGAGAGTGACTGAAGAATAATGAATACTTCCAAAACCATTTTCCCAAGTAAACATGATTAATGTATTAAGGCCATGTAGCTTGTGAGTGTTTAGAGTGAACTCAGCAGCTTAGCACAGACAGATCTTTCAGAGCTGCCTGCATGCCTTTGTCCAGCAAATTCATGTCAGTCTACCTCCAGTTGTTTTAATCTCAGGAGAAGGGAGCATTCAATTTAGAATGGGCTTGGAAAGCCCTTATGCTAATAGTACGTTATTAATAATAAATAACCTGATGTTATTTTCCCCTGGATTGGTCCCCAGGTAGAAGATAAATAGAGCCTGAAGACTTTCAGGCTAAATTGGAGCGAGACAAGCAATTGTGCTCAAGAAAGCCAGTTTAGAGAAAAGGAAAAAAAAAAAAAAAGCAATGAAAAACCCAAACAGAGCATTATGGAAAGTTTTACCAGTGTTTCAGCAGTGTCTTTCAGGCCTCTAGTGAATTATTTGATTTGCTCTTTACCATTCAGTTTGTGCAATCAAAATAAAACATGCAAAAAAAGAAAACAAGTCTGTAAGAGCAAGACTCAAGAGTGGGATTTAGCCTAAGAAGTTTGGATCAAGTATGTATGAGGCTTTTAAAAATTTATTTAGAATAAATGACATTAAGAACAGCAGCTTGGACAAGGACCACAGGAAGTAATTACTTCTCCTGACATGTAATGGCCTGCATTATGGCACTGTGGCTGGTGTTCCCCATGTGTCATTTGGAAATGAACAGAGCATTCTTTCGGGCATTAAAGCATACGTACCAGTGAGAAGTACATCAATCGTCTCCACTACATGTTTTGCATCTTCCATAGTGAAACACATTGGTGGTTTAAATTTCAGTATATTTCTGTAGGGTCCATCTGCGCTAAGAAGGATTTTCTGCTCCTTCAGCCTGTGGAAAGAGGGAACATCTGTTAATAAACAGTTATACAACTACATGGTACCCTGCCTTTTAGGCAAAGTTCAATTCTGAAAATTTTTCTAATACCACGCTATCACAAGCTACATGAATTTAACTGAAATTAATGAGTAACTATGACAGAATATTAGGAGCGTTTGATCACTGCATGCAGTCTTTAGAAAATATTTACTTGTAAATGAGGTGAAGGGCTTCAGCTGTAGCTGGTGTTCTCTTTTGTTGGTCCTTCACCAAATCCACACCAACAAACAATCCAATGCCTCTGGAGAAGAGAATAAAATATGGAAAGATAAAATCCTGCGTTCATTCTGATAAAGTGGGTTAACAGCTCATTCTGAATAAATTCAGCTGGCTCATTAAGGCTACATTCTTTCTGTCATCCTGCAAACCTCAAAATAGAGTGCTGTGAAAGATAGGTAGCAAAAACCAAGAAGAAAATCAAGAAGAAAATCAAGAAGAAAATCAAGAAGAAAATCAAGAAGAAAATCAAAGTCAAAACTGAAGGTGAATGATACTAATGTGAGGTGAGGGGAACCCACACCAACATCTCGGAAGGAAATGATCTGAAGATTTGAATGAGGTTTCTGTCATCCCAGGAGTGTGCTGACAACTGGGCTATTCTGTAATGATGGACTTTTCTCCTGTCTACTCCCAGAGCCTTTCTAGGCTACATTTACTCCCTAGCTAAACAGCTGAATGGAAACATTTACTGGAAAATATGTTCTTTGCAGTATTGATGTTGGGTAGTCCAAATTCAAAAGGAGTGGCATGTAAATCATGGCATATTGTTTCTGTGTTCCCCTCACCCCAGACTTGCAGATTTTCCCATCATCTCTCTCAAACACCTAACAGCCATGAAACACCTACCTGATATCTCCCACTAAGGGATGTTTCTTCTTTTGCTCAACCAGCAGTTCTAGGAGGTAGCTTCCTACACGCGTAGCGTTTCCTTGCAGATCTTCTTTTTCAATTACCTCCAGTACAGCCAAACCAATAGCGCAAGACACGGGATTGCCTCCAAACTTATAATAAAAACAGCAGGAGAACAGAACCCATCAGAAATGTTCGTCTGTGTCTACTCGTGTATCTGTTGCTTGCCCTCTCCTACGTGACATGGAGTGAGAAAAGCTTAAAGAGGTTGAGATTTTGTGCTGTGCAAGCTGTGAAGGGCATTTCCCCATGGGCAGTGTAGCAAAGCCCAAGGAAGGGAGCTCCCCATTCCATCGCTTCAGGTTTCAGTAATTTGAAGATTTCACAGCTCAAGCATTCAGGCTGCTCTCATGGTTTGCTGATTACATATGCAGACAAAGTGCTCCTGTGAAGGGCAGTGGGTTATGGATCTGGTGTTTCCTGAACTATACCATATAAACTCCATTGAAAGCAGGGGGAATTAATGGCAGCTGGGAAGAAGTCACAGGAGCAGAAAAGAGGATTTGAAATAAGAAGAAAACTGCTCCTCTGTGGCATGCATGCCACTCAAACGTTTCCTGGTAGAGGGTCAGTTTCGTTAGGTGACAGCTGCACAGCATACTCTGCCAGGACCTAACCCCACCTGCACAGCACTCATAGCTGATCCTGTCCTGGATAATGAAGTGTTACATGGTCAGCATTTCAGAGGAAACAAGGGAGAAAGGGGAGTTAAGGTATAATTCATCTGTATGCATAGAAGCTGAGCTCCATGACTTGCCAGAGAGCTAGTGCTGGTCCATTTGTTTGTAAATATTAGACCGGCTAACTCCAGCTCTTAGCAACCTGATGTAATGAAGGATGCAGGTATCAGCAGAATGACTTGAATAGCTTGTAACTGCTAAATGTAAACTAACAAACAAAAAGGACAAGCCTTCACCATACAAACTTACTGTATTGAAATACTCCAGTCCAGAGGCACCAAACTTTTCAGCAATTTCCCTTGTTGTGACCACACAAGACATAGGGTGGCCATTGCCAATGGGCTTTCCCATGGTGACGATGTCAGGCACAAAATCTTCACCTTGCAGCTGGAAAGCCCAGAAATGCTTCCCAACTCTGCCAAAGCCAACCTGGACCTCATCAGCTATGAATACACCACCTACCGCACGCACATACCTGAAAATAAATAGAATAGTTGGCATGACTGATTTTGCAGACTGATTTTGAGTAGGTAATTTAGGACAAGGATGTTTGCAGTACAGAAAATCTCTACTGTAAAACCAAGTTAGGGAAAAAAAAAAAAAAAAAAAAGAATATGACTGCTGAAACATAATTCGGTACTGAACTTCAGTGCTGGTGCTCTAGCAACTGTGCTCAGAAGCTGTATAAGCAGGCAAACCCCCTGACATACATCAGTCTGTGTAAGAATAGCTTGGTTCTTCCTCTCTTATTCCAAAGGTTGCTGCCAGGACTCTACTTTCAGGAATAGCCTGACATCTGGGTCCAGAGTGGCTTGAGTTTCTCCTTTGTTGTAGTACTTGAGCACTACAAGTAGTACTACAAATACTTCAAGCTCTACTTATGCTTCATTGACCTGGCTCTTACTCAGGCCCTTGTAAACATACAGATCACTTATTGAATTTCTGAGATATCCACAGCTACTTTTTTTTTTCTTTATAGCTGGATTTGAATGACTTAATTTCAAGGCAATTGTTTTGCCTTTAATGTGACAATGCAGAATTGGAATACACAACAGTGGCTGGAAACTTGTCAAGCAAAGCTATAGCTATTTAGAATTGATAAAATATTTAGTTGACTAATTGTTAACATTAGCTAATACTTGGATGCAAATTAGGAGCACTGTAATCGTACTGCAGAGCTACCTTTCTGATGCTTCAAGTTCATCTTCCATCAAACTTACACAGCCTGAACATTAAAGATAGACAAATATGTAGCTGAAAGAATTAGTCAACTACTGTCCCACAGAAAATAGAAGTGGGATCATACTCTTCAGAACAAGAACAAGAGAGGGAGGTAGTTGAATTGACTGGATTAGCCCATAGTGAAAAACATATTTATGGTTAATTTTCCAGGTATGCCCTTCTAGAGCGATGTACATACTCTGCCACTTTCTGGAAATAGCCCACAGGTGGAATTACTTGTCCTCCACAGCTCTGCATGGATTCGGCTATGAAAGCAGCAATCTGAAAAAAAAAAAAAAAAAAACAACCAACAAACTCAGGTAAGAGCTATGTTCATCTGTTCGACCTTTGCACAAGTATTTAACAGTCTAGAAATAAATGTTGAAGTGTGTGCCCTAATTTAATCACACACCAGGTTGGACAGTTGAAGGCTCTTGAGAAGCTATGGCTAGAGAGCTTACTCATTTTTCAATAGGGGGTGCCAAAATTGCTGTAGCCAGGGTCAGCTTTGCAATATGATGAGAATACTACTGCCACTGAAGTTGGAGATGCTCGCTGGTGTCAACAGACAGGCTCCTGGGAGCTCTGTAATTTAATTTACAATTTACAGGAGGAAACGCAGCAGTGTTGGCAGTTTTCTCCAAGAGGTGAATAGAAACTTGCTTAATGCCAGAACACTCCAGCAACAGGTACACAAAGTGATCAGCTTAATTGTTCAATCTCAAACACCAGGCAGAGTTGGGTAGAAGATGACCTGAGGCTATGCTTTGGGCACCCCTGTTTAATGTAAATAACTAAACAAGTGAAATATCAGCATGAGGCACTTGACAAAAGAGAAGAAAAAAATCTACAGATGAAATAATTCCAGTTGCTAGGAATGAAAAAGAAAGTTATTTCAAGTCAGGAAGGTCAAAAGCAGTGGATCAGATAAACTGGAACAACAAAATTTGTTTCACGTCAACATGTCTATGCAGCAGAGATACAATATTACCCCAAAGTCTCAGCATAAGTCTGCTATTTAAGGGGTTGCATCCCCACACCACTTTTGAACCCCTCCCTGATCATCGAGAGGTCTCTTTGGGTTGGTGCAGTCGTCCTGGAAACAAGGCCGAGCAGTAACGTGTAAAGAAGCGTACACTATATTTGAAGAGGCATGCTACGGCCAAAGAGTACGAAGCTTCCATAGCATGTGAGGCTTAGCCTTTAGCACAACTTGTCCTGCCACAGGTTATGTCACCAAAACCTAAGAAATATGCAAAAGAAAGGAAACAAAGGAAGAAAAAAAAACACAAAACTATCCGTTAGTAGAGAATAAAAAAGTTGATGAAAAAATTAAGAGTGATACAAGTCCGTTGGACTATAAGGGAACATGCTGTTCCACTCTCCACTGAATGTGGGGCTTTCAATCAAGACCTTAATGTCCCAAAATGCTAGTGCAATTGTTCAAAATATTAATACACATTGTAAGCAACCTGCTTACGGTTATTTTTCTTTTTTAAATCAAGATCATGTGATTAAAATACTAATCTGTTTTAATGACTCCAAAGTTATCTTAAGCTACTGCAGTCAAAAATGTAATATCAAGGTTTTATCTACCATATTTTCTCCATCCTTGACACTTTTACATGTCTTTGCTAGACTTTTTGGTGCAGTTTCTCAGCTGACCTCCAAGCCTAGCTGTGCCCTAACATATTCACAGTCTACTGGTGCAGTGCATAAAATAGGGAATTTAAGTGCTTTGGTTGTATCTACTGTTTACAACTGTGTTATCCATCATTTCATTGGTGCCTAGAAAAATTATGATAAGAGCATCTGGTTGAAAAATGGCACATTTTGAACACAGAGGAAACTAAGTAGAGGAGTATATCTTTAGTTTCCTGTTTCATGCCCCCATTTTACACTTAGTAGATGAAACTTCAGCATTTCTAGAGCACAAGATACACACCTTGCGTCCGTTCTTCTGCGTTTCCTCAATAATCTTTTTCACCTCTTCAGCATAAGCGCTTGCTGGGTCCGGGTGATCTTCCCTATATTTTCCTCTATAGATATCTGGAGAAGGAGCCTGAAAAGACCAAAATTTTTTTTAAAGCTCATCTTTCTGTGAAACATTTACTTCCTGTTTTCTCTTCCTCTGTGTTTCTGGAACAGAATATACTTTTGTCTTTCCACGCAGATAAGAGCTAGCACAGTCTCAGTTTCTGAACGGAATTACAAAAAATATGTGTAGAGGAGCCTAAACACAAAGGCAGTCCTGTGATGTATTCAGTACAACTGAAGGCAACTGTTGAAATTTACCTCATCCACCTTTTCAATATCATCCCTCCTCTCCCTGTCTATCAAGACATAATGCCGTGTCTTCGTCTCTCATCTTATTTTAGATTATTGCAGGATGTTCTATTTCTGCAATGGCATAAGTGGGTTTTCCCACTTGTCACTTGATTTTCAGCATTCTCATCACAGGAAGTAATCTGAGTGAACTTCAAGTGTCTACAGTGTTGGAAGAAGTTCCATAAGTAAAGAAATGGAGCCATTATAAAAAAAGAGGACGCTAATCTGACAGTGTAGTTAACACCAAGAAGTCTGGATGGGAAACACCTCTTTGCAGTTTGATGTACTTCTGTAAGGGTGAATTTTGGTTTGGTAAAACATACAAGATTAGGCTGGAAATCAAGCAGTATAATGGTCAGTTGAATACCCCTGAGCTCTCTACCCAGAACTGTGGGCATACGCATGCTCTGTCTTTCTGGTTTTTGGAAGTAGACTCAAAATTCCTGCATATTTTTAGCCAAATTAACACAACAGATATTGGCTACCTTCTTCAAACTGTGTATCTGAACAGATCAGTGACTCAGGATACTTGTTGCACCGTGAAGGAATTCAGCTTCACAGCTGGGTACTCTCTTTGAAATACAAAAGCAAGCAATTTTGCTGTTTTAAAGCCACTGACTCTCAAGTGTACGTACACTGGCATCAGCAAAGCAGAATGAAAGTATGTTTACACCAGAAGCGACTAATTGAAAATGCTGCATAACAGGCGTAACAATGTAAAGCAAGCAAAACCAAAAAAAAAACCACACTTACCACATGCACAAACTCCTTCTTGCTGTCCTTTCCCAGCTGATTAAATTTATAGGGACTGATGTCAATCAGAGATGTAACATGGCCATGGTAAGCACTGCATGAGTGTTAAACGTTGAAGTCATTTTTCTCCAAATTTATAGAAGAGCTAAATTTACAGCTATACCCGTAAATAAACCAGACTAAGAGACTGTATCTGCAACACAGTAGAAATGTTTCTGCTGGGATCTTGGTTTAATGCACTCAGTCTTTCTCTCAAGGCAGTATGAAACTGCTATTGACTTTAATTAACTAGCAGAATTGGAACCAGGAGTGAGGATTTTATCTTGCATTAAATCAGCTGCAAGTGTAAGGACAGAAAAAGATGCTGTCCCCTGGGCTGCAACACCAGCTGCCCTCACCAGTTAGGAGCAATAACTCACTTCCAGCCTAGAAACCCCACTTTAGCCTACTCAAGCTTTCTGAGGTAGACACCAATAACATCACAAAGGCTCTTAGGAGTTTGTACTGCAGCAGAAGATTCATATTTTGTACAGCAGCAGCTCGTCACTCCCCAGAGGCTCTACAGTCTTGACTGTTTGGCAAAAGCCAATCTCAGGATAAGGAGGAATAATGAAAGCCTTATAATTACGCTAAAAGAAAAGTGGTTACTACTGAAGTCAGCTTGGCTCAGAAATCAGGAAGCATAGCCTTCCTAATAAGGCACTTAGTAGCTTCATTCAGGTAATAAACACTTCCATTCAGCCATGAGCTTGATGCGAAGAAATCCTGAACCCCAAAGACATGTCACAATCTAATTGCAGAAAAAATAGTGTACAAAAGGGTTGGTTTTTTTTTTTTGTTTTTTTTTTTCCCCCACTGTTTTCTCTTCTTAACTCCTGTCAGTCATCAAAAATCTGCCACTGGAGCCAAAGAATTGACAGAAAATGCTCTGTGCCCTGGGCCCACAGATGTAGCAAAACTCTGTAGAGCTTCGGAGAGTTGGGGCAAGGAAATACCTTATTGTGTTCAGGAAGACAAGACTTTGCAGTCAAACAGAATGACTGAGCCAGCACCATCATCAGCTTCTCCTTACTGAAGCTACTGGCAATGGCTCCAAGTTGTGGCTGTGTAAGTCAAGGAGGGCTGGCAGTGATCTGACTGCAGCTAGGTCAAACAAGCCTTCTGCTGTTCAGATAAAGATGTGCTCTTGCAGTTGCTCTAGTTGGATTTTCTGATCAGAGGCTGAGGAAAAGTTAGAGCCCTACAATAGCATAACCAACCTTACACCTCCATCTAGGGTAGGGAAACCCAGAGACATGGTCAACCACCTTTTCCATAACTGACAGCCTTTTCAGTTCCTCCTGAATTTGTGGCTTCTCAATCTTGTGTGCTTACTCCTATGTTCAGTGGAGAAGAGCTGAGCATCAGAGCAACAGCGCATCAGCACCATTGCAGAGCTCCAGGATCTTTCTTCTTAACCATGAAGTATTTATTTATTTAGAATCATTGAATCCTAGAATCATTAGGTTGGAAAAGACTTTCATGATTACCATAAAGAAACACATCCGGCAGAGTGTGGCAGAAAGCCCTTCTCCAGAGTATCCCATGGGTTAGACCACTCACTGATGTTTCAGACTAACTCTCAAGCCTCTGAAATGAATTGTTTTGGGATGCTCTGTGTGAAATCCCTGTGACAGGTGCCTGACAATCTGTTTCTTACAAATCTTCAGAACTCGTGTTTATCCAAACGTGAAAAAGGGAAACTTATTTCCTGGCCTTTTCTCCTATGAAAGCCTTTCTTTCAGCAAACAGTACAAGCAGCAGTGGGTTGCTGCAAAGCTGCTTCTGAAGTAATTGTAGGAATTGATGTCTGTTCTGTGTACTTACTTTTCAAGGGTGATCACATCTTGGTGTCCGTGGTACTGCCGAGCCAGTCGTAAAGCCAGATCATTTGCTTCAGACCTGCATAGTAGCAGACATCCACAACACAGTGAGGAAGGACTCCCAGTTATAATTTGTTCTAACACGGAAGAGTAGGCCTGAGACACAGCAGGCTGTGTTACGATACAGAATACAATGCTAAGGTTGAGACTGTAAATGCCATTTAAGACAGTGAATCAAAAACAGCCCTTTGTACAAACAACAAACAAAGAAATGCATTATTTCACTCCCCCGGTTTGCTTGTACACATTTCCCTCCTCTTGATACAAATGAGACCACTTTGCAGAGCAGTCAGCAGCTGGAAGTGCAACACAACTGCAAGCCTTTGAAAAGCTACAGAGCATGCCAGCCCTGCGCGCACCTCCACAATGGCTCTACCCTTCCCAGCACCATCCAGCAGTAGAGAACACAGACCTGCTCCTGCTCAGAGCCCCAGGCTTCCAGCCTGATCTATAGCAGCCCCAGTTCCTACTGACTGTTCGGCACAGCCAGTGATCACAGGGTGGACATACCATCTGAAGGAGCTACTTGCTTCCAAGGTTGTGTGTCCCTTTAAACATAGTATTCACTAATTTGCTGTCTCAATTTGCATTTCTCGTTGTCCACCTCCCCGCCCTACACCTTTTTTTTGTCTAATGGTCTGCAGTTCCATCCTTTGGCTCTGTTGCACCGAGCCATCATACTAAGTCCTTCAATCAGTCGCTACTGGAAATAATTGTGTCGCTTATTACTAAGCCCCACTCTCACAAATTTAAGATTTGGACTAAGCTGTTCTGAATGTTCATCTTAAACGCAAAGAAAATAGCCTTAAAAATAAATAAAAATAAGCAGACCTACCCAGAGTTAACAAAATAGCAAACAGAGAGTTTCTCTGGCAGGGTAGCAGTAAGACGCTGAGCATACTGAACAAGGTTGTCATGCAGGAACCGGGAATTTGTATTGAGCAGTTCCATCTGTTTTGCTGCAGCCTTTGTCACATAGGGATGACTGTGGCCAACTAAAGAAGAAAACAATTAATATAGCAAACAGTCACTGAGCCACGAAAGGAGACTGAGGGGAGCCCTGTGACCCTAGCATTGTCACTTGAAACAAGTACATTAGGATTCCTATTAGATGTGAAGCAACAAGCACTTTTACAAGATAAACTGCTTACCATGTGCAACGTTGTTGATACAGTCTAAGTATTTTTCTCCAGTCTCATCAAACATATACTGGCCCTGAGCACGCACTATCTTGAGAGGGTCCTTGGCAAAGAAAACTTTGCAGGAAGGCCTAAAAAAATTGTATAAAATAACACCATTTTAGTTCTTTGAGGAGTTCCCCCTCCCAAAGGGTTGGTGGGGGGTTATCTGCTGCAGCTTTGGAAACAGCTGCTTTCCTTCTCTGAAGATTGTCTGGGAGCAGAAGGTGGTGGAGAAGAACTTCCCCTGTGCCTACCTCTCCATGCCTGGGACTGGCAGCAGCTCTTGCCAGGGGTGTTTGAAGCCATGGCTCTGTCTAGCAGCGTCCTCATGAGCACACTGGCTGTAAGTCTATCCAGGTGCCTGTAGGTCCCACTGCATTTCTGTTCGCATGGTTCACGGACGCAGCCAGCCAGCAAACTCACTGGGAGTAAAGCTAAGCTGTTAAGAATTGTTCTATGCTATATACGCCAGAAGTTCCTTACGCAACAGCTATGGCTACAGAGGTCACCTTCAGGAACAGAACACTGCCTCCTTGCAGGCTTTATTTTCACCTTTCACGGGTGCTGAGAAGGTCCTGAAATCTCTGTATCTCTGAAATCAACTGCTTTGAGCAAAACTCTTAAAAGCAGCTTTCTGTAAGCACCCAAATCACGCTGGCTTCCAGCAGAACTCAGGCTCCTCGTGGCAGATCCAAAGGACTCTCCAAACTCTTTTTTTGCCCTTGTGGAGAACACGCCAGCTATGGAGTTACGTTGAACGGCATTACTAAGTGGAATGAAAGCCTTTTACACTTTTAGCAGTGTTTATATGGCCTCGGATAAACACATCTGTTTCCAGGCAACCCAGGCAGTGCTCCTCACACATCCCTCTGTCATCTCTGTTGAGATTGGGACCCTGTAAAGCCCAGAGATAACTCCTAGAAAGTAAACCCACTTGCTTTCTTTCTCATAGCTCACACTCCTGTTGCATAGATCTTTTCTGCTATCTTCAGAGCTATTCCTCTGCTACACTTTACAAGAAGCACACCTCATCAGCATCATTATTATGGGGCATTTCTGGATGACACTGTTCTCTTCTGCTCAGTGCCAGCCCTTTCTACAGGAGACTTTTGGCATTCGCCCAACACAGCTCATGCAGGGTAAGCACCCTCAGCAGCCGAGCCCTACAGAGAAGTCGATGTGCATGCTTTATGGGGCCACACTCTCTGTGAATTTTTAGGGAGTTTTCTATACGCCCGGCGTATTTAGGCGGCCATCAGCAAATAGCCAGGTTTGGTTCTAACAGTCTCAGCTTCTTTTTCACCTGCCTGTCGGAGGCAGAGTGCCACGGCACAGCCCTTCATCCCGCCCGCCCCGCCGCCCCTACCCGATGTGCTTCCTCCGCAGCGCCAGGGTCTCCGCCTTGCTGTAGCGCTCCTCCATCCCGCCCGGCATGGCACGGCACGCCACGGGAAACCCGGGGGCTTCCCGCCTCTTATCGCGGAGCCGGCCCCGCCAAACCCCTCCTCCTTCCCACCCTTTTTCCCTCCTTCTTTCCCTCCCTCCGTGACCTCCCTCCATTCCTCCTTCCCCGCTCTGCTCCTCTTCCTGCAGTGCCAGGCGGTGAGAGCCGGCAGGCAGCGAACGAAAGGGAGACGGGGAGCCTCGATCCTGGAGCAGGCTGCTCTCCTCCCATCCTTCGTTCTTCTCTTCACAGCACACGCATGGGTACCCCCGAGTAATTAATTCACTCGAAACTGGGGCTGTAATTCAAGCACTTTCCCAGTTCTGCTCTATCACCCAGAATCTGTAACTGCGTGCTTGTACGCAGCACGGGGCTGTAGTCCTGGCACTCTGATGCACTGGTGCACCCTACTTTAGGGCTGGCAGCGCTTAACTGTAACTAGTCCCACTTCCCCTGCTATCCACAGCACTGATAGAGACCTGGGTTGGTACAGTCTGGCATTCTTTCATGGATACCCTTGGTGGCCATGGGAGAAAGAGCCAGTGACACCAAGAGGCATTGCTTTTCCACACAGCGAGCCAAGCTGCTCCCTTCTGCCATGGTGTGCCCACAAGCCATCCGGAGCTCCTTGAACCACAAAACCTACATCCACCTCCCTGCTGCCCCGCTGTGCCAGAACGAGCAGTTAACACATGTCTAGAATACACACAGCTTTGCGTGCTGCTGCAGCTTGTCTTTTCTAGGTCGGTACCGAGTTAGTCATCCCGGTGTCTGGAGATGCAGCCACATACCTCCATATTTTTAGATATTTTTTATCTCTCTGCTAAGTAAGCCACTTTCCTCCCAGCTTCTCTAGTCGAGCAGCAGCATTTATATCCTACAGGCATTTTCTTCAGCCCGTGTTAATTTTGAAGTTCCCCAGCTTTCACAGCCTGTTTCATCAGTAGCCTCACGTCAGCAATTAGCAAAGCAGGTGCAGCCCAAGTGATAAAGACCCCAGCAGCTACACCTCCGCATCCCCGAGAACCAGCAGTCTCCCGTCCTCAGAGCCTGCTCCAACCGAGATGCGTCACGGACTTAAGAAGTTCTAGCTGTGTGCATTAGACACTGCATCTAACTGCGATCCCGATATCGGGAGGAAGTTCAGGACACCGCTTTTCCCACACCCCGTGCCCGCCTGCCCTCTGTCGGTGTTGGGACAGCGTGTCTCTTCGCCAGGGCTGCTGGCACTGCTGGTGCTGGGAAGCAGCTACTTGCGCCGTCCTGCCCCGTCTCGCTCTTTCAGAAACCCTGCACCACAAAGAGATGTAAGGGCTATGCAAGATGCCGTTCTGCTCTTTTACAAGCGTGCATCACTGGGCTGTCATGCATACATGAAGCCTTTGTGTTCCAGCTTTAGCAAAATGATGCTGTGTTAGCAGCTGATGTGATACTAAAGTTCATCAGAAGAGTTCAGAGTGGGATGGGAACTAGCTAGGTACGAGGCAGGTTGCATCTGTTCCTTCAGAGCCACAGAAGGACATGCATCAGCAAAATGCCCTTTCCTCTTGAGGGATGGTTTTTTGCATGCTCTTCTGATACTGTCAGGACTCAAGCTGCCATGTCTCACATGTAGAGCAGAGAAGGGCTTTCTCCCACAGTTAGCAGAAAGACCCTGCCTGAAATACAGGGCTGCCCAGCACCACACTACACCACACTACTCAGCTTTTTTGGTCCTTTCTGGCCCCTTCCACCTGTTGCCAAGATGTTGTGGAGTAACGTGTATTTCTCCATGATACAGAGGATTATTATATATTTTTTTAAGTAAGTAGATGTACTGTTTTCTCCATCTCATTCTGCTCACTTTCTGAAAATTTTAATTTGTTTTGTTTTTTTTCCTGTCGTAAGGAGGATGAAAAAGAGGAAATGCTACCACAAGCAAGCCAAAGCGTCCAGTAAAATGCCTTCCTCTCCCTAAATACTGCTTCAGAGTTGGTGAACCTCTGAAAAACCACACGTTGCTATTTCATCCTGAAAGGCAAATCCATTATAGCTGATTGGTGGAAAATGACCCACACTGACGGCACGTTTCTTCTCAGGAAGATAAAGGCAGGCACACGGTGCCCACTGCCTCTTTGCAGGAGCAGCCAGCGTTACCTTCCAGAGCCATTTACACGCATGCTGCTTTCTGAATGATGGTTGTAGAGAAATCATTTCAGTGCTGAACGTGCCAGTAGTGTTTACAATTCTGCATTTGTGAAGGGCAAATAAATTCACACAACTTCATGAATATCATAATACGAAGAGTTGATATTTTTGTTTGCTTCTATTGTTGTGCCATATTTGTTTTTATGTATGTTACCTCAGGCAGAATCGGTTATGTCGCAACACTCTGACTGTGCCACAGGCAGGAGGGCTCCTACAAACACATGAAAAATTGCCAGGTACTTGTTGTTCCAGGAGGGAGCAGCCAGACAAAAGGTGATGCCAGCAAGAGCTCACGATTGCTTGAAATACTCAGCCACGCTGTAATCCGTACATACAAAAATGATCAGAGTATTTATTAGTACTGAACATCATGTCTTGGCATACGCACATCACAGACCTGCATCTTAATTGATGTGACAGGAGCTTTTGACTTCAGACACAAATTGCAGCACCTTGAGTACAGCTACACTGGCAGAACATGCTCTCCTGTTGCAGGTTTGTGTATGGTATTTTCCTGAAAAATGCAGTCTATGTATATTGATGTGCATACAAATGTATACACACGCATGTGAAACATCTAAGCTCTGACTTTAGAGCAAACATTTAAAAGCAGCAAATTCTTCTCCTACAGACAGGAAAAGGGAGAAAATGTCCTATGAGCACTCAGACTGGGAACCAGCAGACCTCAATGGAAAAGCAGATGAGTTCGTAACCCTGGGAAAATGGAAAGACTGCGTTTGTGGGAACATGACTTGAATGCTTTGGCATTCCTTTGTTTTGTTTTTCACATTTATTTGGGTGTGGTTGTTAGTACTTGCTGGAACATGAAGGTTTGTCAGCCCCTTGTGTTCTCCTTTTACTAACATTTATTTTTGTGTGGTTATTAGAACTGAATCACCAGGTGAAGTGGGGTGAGGTAGGGACATACAAGGCCACTTCTGTTTTCCTCTTCTGATTGCCATGGACTCCTTTTCATAAATGGGTAAGGATCAACAGGTTTAGTAGGTCTACAAAGCAGAGTTGGATGTGAGTAACAGCCTTTATATATTAATTTAACTAAAACTTCCATTACAAATGAGAGGGAGAAGTGGCAGGGATTTTCTCTGCAGCCTTGTGGTGCTTCAGAATGTCACAGAATTATGAAGGAGGGATCTGGAAAGGAACGGACGCCAGAGAAAAGTCGAGTCAGCATCCCATCAGTGCAGTAGGATGAAAAGTCTATAATAGATGGGTTAACTGAGCTTTGACTTTAGAGGGAGTCTGATGCTGAAAAGTAACAGGGAGGCAGTAGCATCTCTGAATGGGAAATCTACTGAGAGAGAGCTTCGGCAGCAGTCAGAGCTTGTGGTTTGCTACCACACTGGAAATAAATCATATGCTGCGGACAGAGCTTGGTTAACAACAGAGCAGCTATGGAACTGAGAGAGGAAATAAAGGCTGGAAATGTCCAGAACGGTCGACCTTGTGCTAACAAAGTGATGCTAGCCTAAACGTGCACTGCTGAAGGAAGGTCTATTAGGGGATAAGTTCTTAAAGAGTAAATATCTGAAAAAAACCCATCCAACACATCCACGCAGTGTCAGGATGGGGCAGGCCCAGAGCCGTGCTGCAGTTTGAGGGCTCAACATCCAGCTCCAACTTGCTTTTTGTTTGTTTCTTGACAGTACAGCTGCAACAGAATCAAGAACCACTTTCCTTCCCCTACAGAAAAACAACAACATAAAGTCAAAACGACAAGAGAAGCCGGTACAGAGAAAAAGCCAAGAGTGACCGCCTCAAAAGCAGGGACTACGTGCAGCCGCCAGAGAATATCTGCTCTCAGCCTTGCTGGGGATGCCGGGTAAGTTAAGCTTTGCGCTGAGCACCTCCTCTGGGAAATGGAGCAGAGCTATTTTTAGTACCCCTAAGAGCTACATAAGATTAACATACATTTAGAGAGATTACCAAGAGTTAAGAGGAGATGACAAATCCACATGGTGCTCATTCTCAGAGTCTAGAATGAATGCATTTTTGAGGTGAAGGAAAGGAAAAAAATGGGGAGTGTTTTGTTCGTCTGAAATATTTGGAGATTTAGAAGACCCAAACATTTAAGTAATGCTTTGAAGAGGTTACAGCTGCTGCCCAATGTTTTGTTCTTCCAAAAATGTCCCTTGCAAAAATATGTCCCCTGAGAACAGGGTGCTTTTGAAAATATACCATTTTGTAATAATGTTTATGCCCCAACTTTTTTAAGCAAAGCAGATTCATAGTAAAACGGACCAGACCTTCATATTCCCTAATACTGTTATACATGTTACTGTTGCTTGTGACACAGTCCCTTTGTGTAGCTATTTCTCAGCAGTTCAGGTTTATTTTTCACCTTAAATATTACAGAAAGGATCCACTGGTGATTTCCATCTTTATTTCTTTGGACACCACGATGCTTAAGCAGCAGTTTAAACTTAACCTCTGCAGCTTTTCCAGAGTGAAGAGATGCTCTACGGTTTGCAAAAGAAGGCCCTTGCTTTTCCTCATTTAACTTTTATGGACATATGTAATCCTTGCTGTTTGGAAAAGGAGACCAAACAGACTTGACCTGAAGGGAATACACACATATTCATAGAACTACTAAGGCTGGGAAAAAGCTCTAAGATCATGCAGTCCAACCGTTGAGCCATCCTTGCTGTGCCCGCTAACCGTGTCCCTCAGTGCCACGGGTACATTAAGAATGGGAGAGCAAGGTGAGGGTCTTCTTATTGTGCACTGTAGAAAAACACGACATGTTGCCAAGGCCCTGATTTTTGTGCTAATGTGAATACTGACTTACACAACCCACGCTAGATTTCAAACTGCAAATTAGCACAATGCAGCACAAACTTTTTCCACTGTGGACAAACCAGAGCGTATTTTTTGCAGCAACACAAAGAACTTTATAACTATGCGAATCAGCACCAATAATTGAATTGATATTTTAATAATTACACACTTTTTACATTATGAAAATAAATCATAAATAGTGTAAAAATAATTCTGAAGATCAACTTCTCACCAGCAAGAAACAAAATCCAAAGTACAAAACTAAGGAAAACAAAACAGCATACAACTGAAAAACAACAAGGAGAAATTTTAATAATAAAAACAAAAGCATGCTGTTTGATCAGGTTCAATTAAGTGAGGACCAGAGGCCACAATGAAGTGGTAATTAATAACAAATTAAAATGGGTGATTAAAACCTTGCAATTCTTTACGCAACTCATCAAAAGAGGTCTTGTGACATATTTACAGGGCTAAGACACTCCAAATATTTATAGGAT
Organism: Phasianus colchicus; assembly: GCF_987193195.1. Classification (NCBI taxonomy): domain Eukaryota; kingdom Metazoa; phylum Chordata; class Aves; order Galliformes; family Phasianidae; genus Phasianus; species Phasianus colchicus. The sequence continues at coordinate 19,205,240 of NC_143439.1, read as the reverse complement.
TGATAATGTGGTACTGACCTATGTGTCCCCCCCCCAGAGCAGTGTAATCCTTGCCAAATTACTATTCTTTGTACTTTATCTCCTCTACCACATTTATGAGACCACTCGCAATACAAAAATAACTGCACATATAGATGAACTTAAAAAAGTAAAAAATACAAATAAAAATATATAATATTTTCCAAAGGAAAAAGTCAGATACATACATCTTTGTAACATTTTTAAAGTTGTGTGATATTTTCCCAAACATGTACAATAATATAAGAATATCCACATATATGTTAACAATATGTAAAACATCCTTCCACCAGCCCAGCTCTTCATAATACTTCTGAGAAGTGTGCAAGTACCAATGGTATCTGGGAAATTCATACAATGTCCCTTTTAAATAGAAACAAGTAAAACACTAACGGTCCCAGGTTAAGTTAAGGCCCCCTGTTTTCCAAAGAAAGTTCTATTTCCAAGCAGCACTGATAACTGGATGCATCTTAAGAAAAGAACAAAAGTAAAACAACGCTCCAACTCTTTTTTTTTTTTTTTTTTTTTTTTTTTAATACAAACTCCACTGGTTTCGTGGAGTATCGCTCTCAAATTCTATCAGAAATGATGGTGGCAGGCACTTGTTTCCAACATCATTTAATGACTCCAACCACCATGTAAAATACTTCAATTACAGAAGATGCAAGAAAAACTTCATTTATACATTACAGCAACATTCAGATTCATAAAAGTTGCAGAAAGGGAAAAAAAGAATAAGTCAGGTGTTAGTCATGATTCTGGTCACTGAAATGGAATATTATTTTGCTATGATTAAAAATCCGACTTTCTTTTGACCACTGTTGTTGCAAATATTAGTGATTTGTATTACTCTTCAGTGTGAAAATTTAGGTCTCTCTTTAGGTAAAATACAGAGATTTGCAAATGAAATTTAAGGTGGTTAAGTAGCAGAGAAAAGGAAACTTGAAAGTCAAACTACTGCGTGCCTTTTAGCGTCTTGATCACATTCAGGAGTGGATCCACAGCTTTTACTGACAGTAGTGAGCAAAGTGTTTTGCCTGATTTAGGCAGGCAGTGGTGCTTAAAAACCACCTGAAGTTGCTAATATTCCCCTTGTTACTACACAATACATTCTTTGCAAGGGAAGGATGGTTTGCTCTCCTTGTTCTGGTGCTAGGGAAAGCAAGGCCCAGCCAAATGAAGAACCTTGCATGGCTGAGCCCAGGTGTAAAATTCCAGCTGTGCAACAGTCAGTGCAACTCTAAATGCTGGCTGCGTCCAGGGTCCTGACACAGCCCCCAGCCTTACATAACCTTCCCATAAGGACCACTTGTTTCCATTGGTGTTGCATCATCTTTTCCATTGGCACAACTGAGTAACAAATGCCCACATGCATGCTTCTACAACTTACTTTTAACGGATCCAAAGCTATCTTGCCACACTGTACATGACTAATCCAAGTATTTCCATATGAATGCTTGACACGTGTGCAGGTATACTGATTTGATTATTCTGCAACTCGTTCGTAATACTTAAACGGTAGACAAAAAGAGTATCTAAACACTGGATGAAGAGCGTCATTCTGCCTTGATACAATACCAGAACGTGACATCAAAATCAGCAATAAATAAAAAATATAGATCAAAAATACATTGTATATTTGTTCCACGAATTCAAATTTCACGCTTTAACTGAGGAAAAAAAAAAATATATAGTGTCCAAAACATCCTGAAACATCCTGAAAAAGGTTCCACATACTAACCTATGAATATGAAGACGAGGACCAATGTCAGACATATTTCATACAGTGCTTAAAAGACTTACTGCTTCTGTAGCAGGATTTCTGCACAATGTGGTTATGCTACACTTGAGTAACAGATGCTTACAAAACTTCATCTGAAACAAATAATGAAAACTCTCAAAGAAAAAGGAACTAATCATATCTGAAAAGGTCAGGGGTATAGAAATGGTGTAGACTAACACCACTACACATTTCTACAATTGAAAAAACTGGTAGAGGAACTACCGCACCTGTCCCAAACTAAGCAAAGCACATAATTATCTATTTGGAGGAATGCTACTAAAAGATACAACACACAAGGTGGTTCAAGCCGCAGCTTTGCCCTGAAAAGAAAAAAATATATACCAGCACCAAAAGAAATTGCTTTTTAGAAAATGAACATGTTGCAAGTCTTCACAGGGTGCTTCTCTTGATGAAACATTAAACTCAGCTCCTTTTTTTTTTTTTTTTTTTTTTTTTGTACTGAACACAACTTTTCTAGATACTGTCAGGTTTCATTTTCCAGTAAATCTTTCAAGATGCAAATATTTTATGCAAATCTTAGCATCAAATCTATGTAGTTTAACCTGTGAAATTATCTGCTATTCACCATGGTCTTTTATATGGAATGAACTTTCCATGAAAATGAACAGTAGGCTTTAAAAAGTTAAATCAGATTATTCGAAAAAAACAAAAACAAAACCAAAAACAAAATAACAACCAGAAAAACCACAACGGTATTCCTTATTGTTATGTGGCAGGAGTTAAAGAAAGAAACCATTTTGCAAGTCAGAAAAGAAAGTGAATAAAGGTGCTTAAGTGTTTCATCAGTGGGGTCTCACTGTCAAGGAGGAGAAATGCGTTTTGACTAATATTTAACAGTAGAGTCTGTAAAACTACTTTCCTGAATGAAGAAACTGTGAACCAAAGTTCTGCTGGCTTTATTGATGCATATAGAAATGGATGCTATCAGGACAGTTTAAAAATATAGATATACAAATTTAAAAAAATATCAAAGTGCTAATGACAGCATGCAAATGCATAGCTCGTTCTGTTGCTATTTCTTAAAATAAGTACGTTGTGTTTGTAGACACTCTCAATATGGCATTGCCAAATGATGTCTAGCCAAATAATAAACATCCCACTTTATTTTCCATTTGAATACTCAGAGGGACCTTTCAAATATAAATAAATTTGATCTTAATGTATGATTGCCAGTATTTGATATTTTATAAAAACATGCAACTGCTTGTCTTCACATCTGTAATATAGGTAGCCCAAACCATGTCAAGTCAGAGCACAGGTGTAAGGAGCTGCTTCTTGTCAGGAGAGCAGCTTGCTCTTCAACACTGCTTTTTTAAGACAGCGCTTCTTAAGCAAGCAGAAGCAATCTGGCGACTAAATCAATCATGATTTATACGTGATGCTCCTCTTGTCCCCTTTGTGGGAAGTCCCTTGCTCATATTAGTGCTGTAGCACTCTGTTAACATGAATCTATGACATGTGAAGGCTTTTATTATTGTAAATGTAATTATTCAAATAGATTCATACTTGCGTTTCTGGAAATTTAAGCAAATAAAAGTATTTTTCCTCATATATGTGAACATCTGTTTATATTTATATCTTACTGTTGGAAAGATGGGATTGAGCCGTAAATATATATATTATATTATGTATATATATACACACAAATAATGTTGGACTTATATTGTTAGTAAGGTACTATTAGATAGAGGCCACTAAAATAATCTTTCTTAAAAAAAAAAAAAAAATCCGTGAAAGATTTCTACCCCCAAGAAAATCTGTTCTTGTCTCTGATACACCAAGACGGCAATAAATTTTTAGCATAGTGAAAGACAGCATTACAGTGGCTATATATTGATCTGATACTGAAAAGCCATATGAAAAGTGCAACTGCAGCCGGTCCCCATCTTCACAACTTTGAAATGACTGAGCAAGAAAAAATGTGTATTCCAAGAGGGCAAGATGCCCACACATGGATGGAGACAGCCTGCCTTCCTCGATTTTAGTTTTGGTCTACATATGAAAGACAACGCTCAGAAAAGTAACTTAAAAAGTTTGTGATCACCCTACTATCTACTAGAAACTGAAGTGCTATAAAAAAGAATTTCCATCTGTCAAATATGGCACCATCTCTCAGACTAATCTCTCCAACTACAGTGCACCATATGAAGACTCAAAACTGGAAAAGAAAAATCTTGAGGCAAAAACTATACAAATGTGCATGAATTAAGTATTTCTACTACTACTAATAAAAAAAAAAAAAACAGAGAAGGAAAATTTTTCCAATGTACCTCTAGAAACTTCATCACCTGAACAGAAGGGGAGAAATAACCACAGCTGGAGCAGTGCGGTATGATGACATGTGCAGCAGTCATCACAGACTTATTTCTCTCCAATGTTTTATGGGTGACAATGTCCACTAAGGTCATTACAACAGCAGAAAAAGAACAAGGTGAGTAAGTAAGCCTGTGAAACAAAAATAAACTCTCTTCTTTCTTACATTTAAAGGCTTTAAAGATTGTAAAGAAAAAAAGATTGTTAATACTGAAACAAGATGAATGTGTGACTTGAAGTATTTCCTTCAATGCCAACACCACAAATGCTGAATAGATTATTGAAATGTATCCTTCATGGCAACCGTTACAGGAAAACTAACCATAGCTTCCAAAATTCTGCAGAGAAGTTCAGCTAGTTTTATGTCATTTAAATCGCATCACTTGAAAACCACACCATGGTACGCACCGATCTGCTCAGTTCTATTATCCTCCCAGGGAGGGCGTTCTGATTCGTCCCTGTCTCAAGGATGCTTCTTCCTTCAGCAGTCCCCAAATACAACAAACACAGCACAGACTGTGCCAATCCTTGAGTAAGGCTGAGAAGCTTCTGGTCTCAGGCGATCCCCGCAGCATCTCTGTACCTTTTCCAGACAACCCAAAGAGAAGCCTGGTTTCTCCTTCAAATTTCCCTCCTCCTCGATTAAGCACTCGACAGGGCCTATCGCGAATGTCTTCATGACTGTGAGCAGTGCTAGGCAAACTGATGCTGATTGACAGGCGGGACCCACAAGACTGGAGGCCATCCACCTGCAGCCGGAACTTTGTTCCCCAAAAATTCAAGGCCTCTTTCTATCCTCCTCTGCTTTATCTCTTTTTAGCAATAAGCCATGGTGTGACTCCCTTGAGATGACAAAAGGAAACAATTCAGAAGCTGGAATCAAAGGTCACCGTGAGCAGCCATTTAGCATGTGACGTGATCACACAACAAGCAGGTTTGGCACACAAACTCATGCTTTTAGTCTGTAGAAGCAGATGTAGTGGCATGAATCAGTGAAGCGTTTAAGATGGACATGGAAGCCAAGTCAGTAAACTCCAATGGCAGCTGGTACAGTACATTTCATAGCATTTAGCTCTTATTTGGTCACAATTTCTTGTAAACTAGTTCATGGCACTCATTGTCCATGCAGGTCCACAAGCCAAAATATAAGAATTTACAGAAGTAATCAGATTTATGTTATTGATCGCTGTATAGATATCTCTAGAGAGACAATCTTTGCAGGTTTGTCCTGCAGTTATACATCATCTAACTGCAGATGTAAGTGAAAAAAGATGTACACATGGACTATTGCAAACAAGTAGAAGCAGCTACATGTAAACATCTCTCAGACTTGTAAAATCAAATTTTCCATTTTCAACTATAAATACAAAAAGTGGAGCACTATATACACAACTTCATGCTCGTAAGGTTAGATTCATCACTGCAGAGACAAAAAGAGACACAGATTGATCAGGTTAGTAAACCAGTACTTCTGATTTCTATTTCAAATACATAGATAACGGCAGAATTTTAAGAGTAGCACCAGCTACTCCTCAGCGATAAATGCAGCCAGGATTTCACTTCAGCTTTGTTTTCATTTTTTCTCATGTATCGCTCCACCTACATCTTTACTTGAAATACTCTTGTTTTTAAAACTAGCACCGTCTAAGTTAAAGCTGCACTAAAAAAATGCTGCCACTAACATTAGTATAAAAGTAATATTACTAATCACACAATTATCGTTAGTATTAAACATAACAAACAGGAAAATATATTCAATGAAAAGTTAAGGCAGAGAAGGGCAGGATGCATTGTTCTTATAAGATTTCCCTGAAAAATAGCATTGCAATAGAGCAAAGTAAATGTTTGATAAAAATATCCTATGCATGAGCTTTTACAAAGAACTGGAAGCAGCAGCCATGTGCAGAAACTAAAGGATGTGTGACTCTTCATATGAAAACATTTTAGGCTTCCCAGAAATCTAATGCCAGCTGTTTCTAAAATACTGCCTCAATGAGATACTACTTCTATTATACATTACAACCTCATCGCACTAACTATGGTCACAGAGAGGTCTTATTTTGTGTTGCTGCATATGTTGAGATGCCTAAGACGCTCTGAAGTATTGCTCAGTATGACTGTGATAGGGTTTTCTGTGTGCCAAAGACATGCTGCCCTGGGGAGAACAGCTCTACCCATCCTACCTTTTGCCAACAGCCAGGCATTGGTAATCCATCAGGACCCTGTTTCCACGCGAGGAGAAAAATAAAAAGAACGCAGTTAGGTTTGATAGCACAGTTATTCTGCCTATATCTGTTAGAACAGCTGGAGCAGCTGTGTCTTTTTATCAAACAGGTAGCTACTGCTTTCTAACTTCATCTCTCCTGCTCTCAAGCTGAAGAAAAAGCCAAAGGAGGGGTGGTTTACCCTGTAAATGCATACATGCGTCTCTGCCACAAAGATACCTTTTTCTAAATAATTTTTTTACCATTTATCTAATTGCAAGAACACTTCAATAACTTTTCTATTGCTGCCAGAGCAACTTATTATTTTAAATATTATCTGTCACAACAATCTACAGCTGGATGTACAAGATCAATGAGCAAAAGACATTATCACTTTTATCTGGAGGGTATTGCTTTTTCTGGACCCCTCATGCAAAGTTATTCCAGTGATAAGATAGCAAGACTCAAATTTGGCAAAGATCTGTTCTGTTCACTTTCAGCCTTAGCTTTTGAATGCAGCAGCAAAATCTTAAAGTCTGAACAGTCCTGAATGACACAGCAGATGAGAACACTAGTGTTGGGGCTAGTGAGCGTCTCAGCATTTCTTTTCTGTCACTATCCTACTTTCACACGTTTCTACGCACCCACTAAAATCAGACCAATTTTTGACTTTGATAACGCAGGTTTTCACATAGCTATATAGGCCTTACCCATCAAAGAGTTATATGTGCAGTTATATGTGCAGAGCTAGGAGCACATGTGATATTAATAGATGATACTCGAGCTGCAAAAAATTCAGGTCTTGACATTTTTTAGAATAAAGAATAATAATGCTTCTGACGTGGATTTGCACACAAAGGTAGTGATTAATGAGAGCTTTTGAATGTGTGTCCATTCTGATGGGAATGGCTTGCTGCCTAAAGCAAGAACTCATCCTGCTTGCTTAGCAGCTTATTATGGTAAGGACCTATAAATGAAGTATATTTTCATTCATCACCAACTGTTAGTAAGCCTCCAGATATAAATGATAATAAAGAGACAGAAACAATTTTAAATTACAAAGGCATGCTTGATTATCCCCAACAAAATATATGAGATATGGTTACCATTAAGTGGAAGCAAACAAAATGGAGCATGGACTAATCTTAGAGACTGTGTATTTAAGATTAAAATTCATTGACCTTAAATTAGAAGAGATATAGTTGAAAGAAAATTTACTTGATTTAACATTCATCTTAGAGAACCGTGCTTAACCAACAAACAATATCAGAACATGCAGATCAAATTTCAATGAAAGAAATTCTTCCTTGCTTCTTTAGAAAATGTGTATGTAGGACTGCTTGTCTGTTTGTTTATTTTTTAAATGGATAATAATTTAAACTTACTTTGCCATTAAATCAGTGTTGCCAGATTGGTACAAGGGAGAGGGTCAACGAGTAGAATTTTAGTATAGGTGGGAACTTGAATTCATGCTAACATAGAGTGGGAAGTGTTGTGTGTATTGCAGGAAGGTAAGTTCCAAGGGTAAGACCATTAAATTGGAGACATTAAATAACAAAGACAGTGAGGGTTTGGGCAGCAGACGGTTATCTTCTTACAAACTTCAGGTAAGCTTTTCCTTTCCAAATCTATTTAACTACTATTTGATGAACAGACCAGACACCAAAGTTACTGCTTGTCTAAGGCTCCAGCTTTGCTTACTGGAAACCTATGACTTGATTTTCAGAAATCATATTTTTCTGATTTTTTAAATAAAACTTATTTTGGCCAAATCCTGAAAACATGCACCCTCAATGACATGGATTTGAAAGGAAGTCCAGGGTGCAGAGTAGGTCTCGGGTGGGCGAGGGTTTAAAACTGAGCCAGTGCAAACGGAAGTCATCGGACTAGATTAGAAGTGGTGATTGTGCTGGGGTTCTACAAAGACTTGGGTTCAGGGTCAGTAAGGCAGTAGGCATTTTGGGAGGAAAATAACAATTCTCAGGGAAAAATGTAGGAAGGATGCAAACTGATAAATAGCCATGTGATGTGGGAGCAAACTGCTGAGAGTTAGGTCTGAGGCATCAGGAGGATAGTGTGCTCTTTCTTTATGGTTACGATCACCAAAGCAGCTGGTTTATTCATGCACATGCATGTGTTATGTGAGTAACGTAAAGTCAGCTCAGAAATACATTACTTTACATTGAGAACGGCTGACTACAAACAAAGGAACCGCATGCAGGGTTGGTAGGAAAGAGAAATACTGTACCAATTGGCAAGGGGCATCCAGCCCATCCAGGCCAGGCTGGCCTGGCTCCCCTTTTTCCCCCTTAATTCCACGGAATCCCTGTTTGTAAAGATTAACTTGCAATGTTACTGTCAAGGAAATGCCTTCGGTATTGACTTAGCTGGAGCAAACAAATAACAACAGAGAGGCAAGAGGAGCAAGCTCACAGCGGGGATGTAGTTTCAACGTATGGGGTCAGGGACTCTGACCCACACTGAATTTGGTTCTTTTTCAACATTCAGCAGAAAATAATGAAAAAAACAACAACCAAATCTTGCTTGAAGGCCTTAACTTCATTCCTTTAAACCAAATTAGGAGGTTGAAAAACCAACTCTGTTTCCTAATTTGTGAAGCTTGACATAATGCTGCATTAACAAGGGCAACAGGTGACACACTAGGTGGTGCTTGTTCCTCTCCTCTCATTTCTTATTCCATCAATCTATAGCAGGATGATCAGTTGTCCAATACACAAGCGAGACGTACCAATGGGCAAGGTGCATCTAATCCAGGAGCACCCTGTTCTCCTTTCTCCCCTTTAGGCCCCTTTTTGCCTTTCTTTCCCTTTTCCCCCTGTGGATACAATGGTTTGGATAAAACATGTTTCATTCTTTTGGAAAAAAAAAAAAAAAGATTGATTGAAATGTTTGAGTTTTTCTTTTTAAGCCAATGGAGAGCTGAAAGGACACTTACCACTGTGTTCTGGTTTGGTTGGTGCATTATGTGGAAAAATAAATTATATGATCACAAGCAAGAACTGCAATCAGTTGGTATTAGTTTGCGTTGTTGACATTTCCTGTCAGTATCATGAATGTTTTGAATCCTAGAACAGGGCTTGAAATCACTGATCTCTTCAGATAGAGGCGAATCTGCAAATCCCCCCACTCCACAGTCCAAAATGAGAGGTTTCCTATTTGCTCTAACTGACAGTTCTGAAGTGCACATAGATGCACCAGCTTCTTCAGAAGATTTGTCATGGGTCAAAAGTAGCTTGGCAAGAGTGGAGGACATTAGCATAGTTTCTTTAAAACTTCAGAAGGGACAGTACAGTCAGTCTGTGGAAGAATTCTGTCAAGGGCTATGATGTCACATCAAGGGTAAACTTGGCCTGGTGCATCCTTTGCTGAACTGACTTCCTGCACTCTGGTAAGAGCCTGGGACAAATCCTATTCTTGATTACGTCCATGGAGACCCGCTACCATCACCAAGGGTGCGCTCCTGTCACTCAAAATACAATGGGATCCTTTATTTCAAACCCTGTTAGAGGAATCAAAGCACCCAAACTGCTTGATGGAGAGGTTCTGAGGCTCTTTCAAGGACTTCATAATGACTTGAGACCATAAGCTAGTTAAAAGGGATCATTAGAGTTCCTTTATTTAAACAGCTTAATATTTGAATAATCTTTATTTAACATCTATGTAAATGTTCTTTCAACAGCAGAGAGCATTTCATCTACTCATTTTACTGTATAAATCCTTTGATTTTGAACTGAATTTTCTTTTTAAATATGAAACTTCCAGTGCTTTAGTTACTCATGGAATGAGTTGATCCCTTCAATAAAGGTATCTGCAAAAATGACCTCACCTTCAAGCAGTATAAGATGTTTGGAGAGTTCATTTTCTAATTGATTTCACACCAGTTGATCACAATGGTAAATGAGTTTCAGGCTTGCTCTCAAATTCACAAAAATCAAAAAAGGTTCAGTTAAAAAAAAAAAGAAAGAAACAAATTGGGCTATGGTTGTAAAAAATGGGATAGGAAGGATGAGTGAATCAGGAATATCACAAAGAAAAGGGAAAAATAGTCATAGGAAAATTAGTATGACACTGGAGAACCAGCAAGCGAGGTTGTGGCTATTGGGAGGATTTAATTTGTGAGGAAAAGGGTAAAAAAGACAGGGGAATTATGGGGGATGAAGGTAGAAGGAGAAGGAAGGAATACCCCTTTGGAAAGACAGGTGGCTTTTGGTGAAGCATAGTAAACAGACATCTAATTAGTACCACACCACCATGGAAAGTCTTCATTCATTCACAGACAGAAAAAGCATTTTTTTTTTTTTTTACACAAATAAAAAAACAATTAGCTGTAACATGTTTAAATAGAGAGGGAAGCACATTATTCAATCAGCATTGTAGCATACTTGACACATTCGAATGACAAAATATCTTTTCCGTGAACAAAACATATTGCACTTGTGACACGATAGGCAAAGTTCCTTGTTTATCTTTTCTGTGTGCCAAAAAGTTTCAGGATGATACGTAGAAAAAAGCAACCCAAACATTACCCTTCTGTACAAAATTGTAAGGCTGCGATATATAAAAAGCACAAGTTGGCTGGGTTTTCATGTTAAACCTAGAAGCGTGGCATCATAGCACAGAATCTTAGCAGCTTTAGGGTCAAATCTCACTTTCTTTGTGCTCAGTGCAACACAGATATGTTTACTGTGAGTAGATGTAAGCACAGAGCATGGACATACTTAAAAAATGATTATAACAACAGATAGTACAGTTTGATTTCTGACTCCTTCATGTCTTTAGAACTTCTATTTCATTAACTTGCAGTGTTATAAGTCAGCAGGTGACTAGTTATACTTCAAGCTTTGCAGGGCAAACCTGTGTTCCTATCTGAACCAACACAGCACTCATACGTGTAAAGAGTAGTCTGAGTTCCTGAAGACTTGACCAGTTTTCCCATGGACTGAGCTTTCTTCAAGTACTTAACGTCCTTACCGAGACCTATAGAGCTCCATCAGAAATACAGTGTGAAAAGACATGCAGATGAATAAGAAAAAAAAAGGTCTCTTTCCTGTCCTTCCTCACCACCTACAGAAACACCAGTTTGTGGCACTTCTGTAAAAGATCAGGCAGTCAGGCTGGCACAGTCTCCAGTCACAGAACTGTTGGGGTTGTAAGAGACCTCATAGAGTCCAACCCCCTGTTAAAGCAGGTTTCCTACAGCAGGTCACACAGGAAAGCATCTAGATTGATCCTGAATATCTCCAGAAAAGGGGGCTCCAGAACATGTCCGAGCAGCCTGGTCCTGTGCTCTTACTCTTACCGTAAGGAAGTTCTTCCTTGTGTTCATATGGAACTTCTTACGTTCCAGTTCCCATTGCCTCTTATCCTGTTGCTGGGCACAACTGAAAAGAGCCCTGCCCCACTTGACACCTTCAGATATTAATAAGCACTGATAAGATCCCCTTTGAGTCTTCTCCAAGCTGAACAGTCCCAGGTCTCAGCCTTTTCTCATAAGGGAGATGCTCCAGGCCCCTCATCATCTTTGTGACCTCACATGCAGAGCTGTGGCAGCACAGGGGATACAGGGAATAGGATGATGCCTTCCCAGACATCCTGGGGATACCTCAGTACTCTTCTGACAACCCTTATATCAAGAGACAACTGCACTTTTGGGATAAGGGCTCCCTTCCTGCCCTACGCACATAATATCTTTTCTTAAAGCTTTTTCCTTTTTGGCAGTAGGAAAGTTGAATGTGGAATTTGAATCACCATTCTCTTTTTAGTAGTTTTCTAAAACTTCTTTACTGAAGCAGAATGTAGTACATAAGAAATGATTTTTAATAAATAATAGACTTCTACTCATAAAACTTGAAAATATAAAACCAATTGTACAAATGTTTTTGTGCTGAGTGCTCCTGGACTGTAATTTTGTAGAAGTAATGGGAGCTAGATTTTTTTTCTTTTTTTTTTTTTTTAACAGCCAAGTTAAGCAGACATTATAATGCAAACACTGACATAGTTTTACTGTTGAGCTGTCAACAGGCTAAAACAAAAACCATTGGCCTAGGATTTATTCTCAAAACTGAGGTAATGAGCTACTCACCAATCAAGACGTGTCAATGAAAGACAAGCATCATTCTTAACAGTGTTTTAGTCACAATATTAATTTTTACATTTCAATCTGAAGTTACCTAATTAGAAATTAGTCTCAACTTGTTTGAAGAGAGTATTTCTCTACATCGTTTGGTCCTAAATTGCATTTTATTGAACAAATTTCCATGCCACCATGTCTGGACGCCAGGCCTCTTCTGTTACCCTCCTGTTACTGTTGGGCTGGTTTACCAGAAAACGTAGTGTAAGATTTAATTTCAGTCCACAAGCATCACTGAGGAAATAAGCCACTGTCAATAGTAAAGATTAGCACAGTTCCTGTCCTTTGCCACTCGGTATGGGACAGGCAGTGTGTGCAGGCACAGTGCGCCGGGGTCAGCAGTTACACTGAAATACTGCTGAGGCTCTGAGTCTCCTGTATGACATTACTACCAAAATTACTCATTTCGGTGATGTCTGCTTTAAAAGTTTCAGGCTGACAAGGACTTTCAACAAGTGTAAGATGGATGGAGAAAGCAAGCCTAAGAACGAGCTGTGCTTTGGCACACATTGGTAGCACTCGTTCTGTGCATAAATTTTCATGATCTTTCTAACACGGGATTTTGTTTAGTGCGCATCTGTGAGCTGCCTTTTGGCACACAGGGAAAACAAAGATCAGGTTTAGTGGGATGATTTATGGAATAAAGACAGCAGAGCTGACTGGGCCAAGGAACCAAGCAAGAGTTAATAACACTGCGATCACCTTTTCTCCCTTTTCTCCTATTTCACCCTTTTCTCCTTGAGGACCAGGGAAACCCTATAAAAAGAAGGGACAAAGGTAGGTCGACTTCTATTCACATGCAGATTAAGCTTTTACATACTCTTGGAAAATGTGCAAAGAAGTGACCTCGCGGCATGCTTTGTATGTACACGTGCTTTGTGCACTGACATGCATGCACACGAGAGCATGTGAAACAAGTCCGTGGTGTCTGGCAGTGTCATTTTGCCAGTAAGGGAAAGGAATCAGATCACTCAAAATGGTTCATGCTTTGTCACCTATGTGTGAGTTTATGGAGAAGACTCCTCCAAGTTAGGGATTTCCATGGATGAGAGGCAAAAGCTTTCAGCAAGTCTTTTTTAGCATGCCAAAAAAAAAGGGTCTACAATTTTAAATACGTCACTTGGAAGTTATGGAATAACTGTCCTTATTTAGTGATAAATTTACTTGATCAAATGTTAGCAACGCCTTGCTTTGCTCCAAGTGAGCCACAGGTTTGACTGTGGCAGTATTTTGACTTCCAAAGGAGCAACTACTCTTTTTCCTAAGCATTACTTCTGGCGAGGTCTGCAGGCAAGGGCTATACATTGCATAGCCTTGGTTCCCTTTATCACAGGAGGACAGCAAATGCAGCATTTAGTGCGCTCTTTGTAGGTACTGCATGCACACTAAATGGAAACAAACGTGTTTATCAGTAAGCTACTTCTTGCAAGACGCTTACCTACCATGGTGAGGCATTGTTCATTCATATTACTTACATCAAGGCCAGGCTCGCCATCTTTGCCCTGCCAAAGAACCACATAAGCTCTGTTAGTGTCCCTAAGCTTGGCTACCTGAGGCCAGCTCCATGCCCTGCACTGCACTCGCTCTCTGCAGCCACAGCAGCACAGCTCAGAGCACACACACAGCACTGCCATTAGGGAAGGATGTGGCAGTCAGTGTTGAATGTTTCCAGAAACTGATAACTTGACTGTAAAATGGTGCTGTGGGTTGTAGGCAGGCTCCAGGAGCAGGCTAAAAATAGATCACAAGGGAAAATCGAAAATGCTTTTTTTTTTTTCTTTTTTTTTTTAATTAACTGACAAAAAATGACCCTCCAGTAAGCATGTGCTGCAAGCTAATCCAACATTCCACAGAGCCTGAAATTGTCTCTTCTCATTGACTCCTGATCCAATTAAATGCATCCAATTAAACCCCAAGCCTGTGTTCAACCTAAATTAATTTTGGCCCAGACAGATCAGGCTGGAGAGGGTATGGAGGTGCTGCAAGATCTCAGAGAGGCTGGTTCTGCCTGGATCAGCACAGTGGCACAGCTGCCCTTGTGTCAGTGCACTGGTGAGACACACACATGTGCACACCTGTCCATCAGCAAAGTAAGCGATTCCTTTCAGTAGGGTTACACTCATCCAAGTAAAGGAAGTTCTCAGTCATATTTTAGGACTGGCCAATACCTTTTACACGTTGGATTTAACACAGACCGTCTCCACCCAGAAACCATCAACAACCAACTTCTTCCTCAAAGTCCTTCTGAGCACAACGCACAGCATTAAAACTGATGCCTTTGTAGTGTCAAACAAAATAACACAGCAAAGTAGCCTTGCAGCAAGGAAATATGAACACTTTATTGACTCCGATTCCAGAAATCAGAGCTTTCATCCTAAAGTCCTGCTGCTTCACCCCCTGGCAGCCCAGATTGCAAGCTGCACAAACAGGAGCACCTGAATTCTGTATTTCCTCTCTTGCTGCTTAACGGTTGGTCTTGTTTCTTTACTTTTGCATAACCACAGCCATGAGCAGGAACCTATCTCTGTGGCACCAGCCAATGACCTTGCATTGTCAGGGATTATTATCTAGCTTTTCCTTTTCCAACCAGTCGTATTGCTAGGTCAAAAGCAGTCACAGAGCACACAGGTTAATCAAGGAGTGCTGAAAAGCACAACAGGTACAAACTACATGCAACTTACAGGCAAGCCATAGGGTCCTCTGGGTCCAGGGTCACCTACAGTTCCCTTTTCACCCTAAGAACAGAATACAGAACAAACAAAAACATTGTCTGGCTTAAACAATGTCTATGAAGTGTTTTCATTACCTTAAAACTTATAAGCTCCTAAATCTACAGATCAAAAAATATCCAAGCTCTGTTATCTTTGTTAAATGATCCAGGGGTGGGGAGGAAACGTGCATTACATTCCAGGCAAAGTGACTTTCTATGCATATGATATTTATTTTCAAACAACGTAGTGACTGAAAATACTTTTCAAGCTGAATTTGCACTGATTTCAATATCAAGCCTGTAAGAGTTGCAACACTGCGCTCAGTAAAAACACCAGCACAGCAGCTGAGATGTGGCAAGGTGACAGGCAAAAATAATATGTCAATCAAAGGTTGCATTTAAGCAGGCAATGCTATTCCCAGTGACATTGCTGGGATTATCCTATAAACTGTACCGTGTTGTTAACTGATCTACTGGACTCTAGATTAATGATGTGAATACTCTGCTTTATTAAATTAAGACTCTATTGCTGTGCAACAAAAACAAATAAAGGACTTCTCCAGAACCCTGATCTAATTCCACACTGAATTCCATAGAAGAAGCATCTAGAGGGATGCTATGAAGATAATTTTGCAATACAATACAGAGCAAATTTTTCCAAATGAAATGAAATTTCTAGATGACCGATTTCAGAATGCCAGTACCAATCATCCGTGCATTATCAAGATTGATGATGGAGCAAAACTTGCTGAGCTGATAAGCATTAACCTGTGTGAGGGTGAACGCATCCTTGGTACTAATTCACTATTTAGTATTAATACATCATTCTTCATTATTAAAAGCACAGGGCAATTATGTATATATGCCTAATTAATAGCGTAGTGCACCTGCACAACCAAGTCCCTTAGCTCAGCTCTAAAAGAGCATGGCTAAGTCTAGATTGCATTGATAGGATAATACAAAGCAGTAGGCACCAAGATAAACTGAAAGTTTGAGCCTGCTGCTGAATAATCACAGCAATAAGGAGTTTGTCAGAGAAACTGACGTTTGATTGTTTTAGATACTTCACATTTTTGTGGTGACTGATGCTGTCTGTCTGCACTGCAGCGTAGAGAAGTTCAAATGTGTAATGCCCAATCTTTCTTTGTTCTGTAAATCTTCAGCCCATTCTGATCAGTGCTGAGGCTGGATACTGTGGCAGAGCAATAGGAGTCACTGGGAAGCAACAGCTCATTTACAAAGCAGTAAATCCCCTGCAGCTTTAAAACTTTCTGCTGAGAAGAAACTAATGTGCTGACCTATGTCTATAGCAGCTACAAAATTGTTCGACAGATACTTGAAGCACGTCAAGACTAGTTAAGTATCTTTCTTTTTTCCAATCTCAAACAGCAAAGATGACTGTACAAAGTCCCCACAAGACAGCCTAAACATATGGTAGACATAAAAATACTGAACACTTAGCATATCAGTCTAGGGAAATAGTCGCATCTGTTATGTAAGAATATATTCAGAGAACTGTATCTCACAATTTTTGCCTCCAATCCAAAGCACATGCTGAGATGTGCTTGGAATATCAGATGAGGTCTTGAATGCTTATGGATTATATAAGATTGATGAATTGTCACAGGCATGCTGCCCTGAGCAATCATGAGAAAGTTTTCCCTTTGGGGACACAGACATTTGCCAAGTTCAGAAATGGTTTTAAGATTTTTTCTTGAAAGAGAATTCACAGAATGGCCTGGGTTGAAAAGGACCTCAAAGATCATCTAGTTTCAACCTCCCTTGCAGGGTCACCAATCACCAGACCAGGCTGCCCAGAGCCACATCCAGCCTGGCCTTGAATGCCTCCAGGGATGGAGCATCCACAGCCTCCTTGGGCAACCTATTCATGGTGTGTCACCACCCCCTATGTGAAGAACTTCCTCCTAATATTAACCTAACCCCCCCGCCTCAGTTTAAAACCATTCCCCCTTGTCCTATCACTATCCACCCTCATAAACAGCTGTTCCCCCTCCTGTTTATATGTTCCCTTCAAGTACTAGAAGGCCACTGTGAGGTCTTCTCAGAGCCTTCTTTTCTCCAAGCTGAATAAGCTCAGTTCCTTCAATCTTTCTTATAGGAATGGTCCTCCTCTGGACTCAACAGCACCCAGAGAACAAAACCTGCAGACTTACTTTTTTACCTCCTATTTCAGTTTAGTCACCTGAATCACAGGTGAATATGAGCTATGGATTACATAAGTAAGACTGCATAATTGGTGTCTCATACTACTAATTGCTGTTTTTCCTTCTACCAAGAGAAATACACAAACTCAGCACTGAAACGTTCACCAGTACCATCCTTGAGTGATGCCCTGGAACAGGTTGCCCAAGGAGGCTGTGGATGCCCCATCCCTGGAGGCATTTAAGGCCAGGCTGGATGTGGCTCTGGGCAGCCTGGTCTGGTAGTTGGTGACCCTGCACATAGCAGGGGGTTTGAAACTCAATGATTGTTGTGGTCTTTTTCAACCGAGGCCATTCTATGGTTCCAAAATGATATGAATCTATGTTCACTTTCTATAACAGCTTAAAGTGAAGAGAAAAAATTACATGGCTAAGCAATGAGTTAATAGCACAATTATTCTAATATTTATTTGCCTATTTTCTAGTGACTCGCAGTGTATCCCTATTCTACTTTTACACCATCTAAATAAGTTTTTTTTTTTTTTTTTTTTTTTTTTTTTTTAAATAAAGGACTGGCTGATATTTTCTATTTTAATTAAATAGTTAAGTGTGAAACCAGCCAACCAATGCTAATTTGTACAAGTCTATTCTACCTAAGAAGAGAAATTAATCATTGCCTCAAATGTTGCCTATGTGACAATGAAGCCATGGTTTCTACATCTGACATCATTAGGCTTCTGTTTGATTATACTTAATTTCCTTAATTTTTAAGTAGTCATAAATGAATAGCGACCAGCATTTTGCAAGTAGTCTCTTAAAGTGAGATTACCTTTCCAAACTTAAAATAATGTGACTGTTTCATGTTAGTGTTCCTTAGTGCCCTTCTAGGCTAATATTATCCCAAGGTTTTTCTTATCATCAGGGAAACAGGCGATCCTGTCCAGTGGCAGAGTGGTGGCTTTGTGCACTATTATTAATTAAAAGGTGCAATCTGAAATCTGCAGTCAAAACATGTTTTCATCCTGCTTTCACATAAACAAGTTCAACAGCTGCAAGTGCAGGTTATGAGACTCTGTTAAAAAATACATGATATGTTATTTAGATAACAAGACATTTATCCAGCTCAGGCACCTATCAGATGACCATTATATACACACATCCTCTTTCCAAACAACATTAAATTATTAAATAAAGGATTACAAGCAATAATCAGACTAGATGTCTGCTTGGAAAAAGAAATCCATCTTTCTGGTCAATTCCATTCATTTTGGCTACATTGAGAATAGTGGGTGTGCACATCTTAGTTTCAGTATTTTTTGCAAATCAGTCTCTGCACGCAAATGGAATTATTGAACTGATTTACATCTCAGCAGCTCCTGTCTCCTTTGTAACTACTTCTTGTCAACAGCCATGAAAGGTCTAATTCTAAATCCAGTTGTATGATTTATTATGACCTTAGAGAATTGCATAAGGAAGAACAATTGTAGTCATTTTCCATACATTTAGAAGAATAGTTGATATCACAGCACTTTGTTTTTAATGGAAATTTCAGGTGTCGGAACAACACTCACAACTGAAGTTCATAATCTGTGAATACAGTATCTCTATTTATTTCTTTATGCATCTCTCATCTAAATTATTTTTGGAAATGCAGAAAATGACATTTGACCATTTTTCCACTGAGTTGGTAGGAAAAAAGTTGAAAAAGGACTTGAATCTGTAATCCCCAAAGAAAAAAAAAGGAAAGACTTGAGCCCTACGACTAACCATTAATGAGCCTGCTACAAGACACTGTTCCTATTTTGGAACCATGCTTCATGTCCTGTATTTATTCCCCAACAAACAGCTCTGTAGAAATGAATGCTCGAGTCATGCATACCTTTGTACTGCTGCTTGAGCTAACTGGACCTGAGCCATATGCTCGTATCCCTAATGCAGCAAGTCTGAAGTTGTTTCAACACAGCTGTTTTGTTAAACTGAGAAATTCAAAGAGACATAATTCTGGGCTGGAGTCTCCATGGAGGTTTTAGTGTAAGGTATCACTTATGCTTTGTTGTTGTACAAGTTCACAGTAGGATTGTTAAAGGTGACAGACTCATCGTTAAAGATTAAGATTTTCTCACTGGAGAAAATTTACTGTGAATATTTCAAATTAAATAGGAGGGTTCCTATTTTCTATGCTAAAGAAAAAGAAGAAAGTTTTAGATTCATAGAAGTTAGTGTTTTTCAAGATAGAAAATGTAGTGCAAATAACTGCATAATACGCTTTGTTTTTTTTTGCCTTTGCATATTTGTATGCCCAGATCACTCTTATCATTCAATTTGTTCTCTGAAACTATTTACACTAATCACTGAAATTAAGTAAAAGCATGTCCCACGTAACACTGTAAATATGACACTCCTGTAAGGTTTTTACTGATTAGTAATTACAAAATACCAGTCCTGAAGTTAATGACTTACCAAATCAAACATAAATGTGCATGTAACTTGAATGCATACACAGTTCTGGGTTGATCCTTACACAGATGAGATATTGTTTGGTTTAGTAACATCTGGGCACGCTACAGTAGCCATGTGACAGTGCAATTATGGCTAATTGTGTCTTCATAAAGAAAAGCACACAGTGTATACTTACTCTGTCTCCTTTAGGGCCTGCAGGGCCGTGGGGACCGACTGGGCCATCTATACCCTGTGAAGGGAAGCCAAGAGGGTAAGAGAAAGGTCCAGTTCCTTCAAGTCTTTCGATTTAGTACCTGTCTTCTAGCCAAAACCTAATATGGAATCAGCCATCACCAGATGAAAATGCAGATTTAATTGTGCTGGGACCTGGGCAAACAGATCTGTTTGGCTTTCAAAGCTCAACCTATAAGCTCTCATGTTACAAAGCAGCCCATCTTTTTTCTAGTTGGATTAGAATTTCTTTATGGAAGTTGTACAAAGATTTTTAAAAGTTATTGAAAGAAATGTGGCTAGTAGAAGTTGAAGGTTCAAATATTGCTTACTTTTAAACATTGGGGTTTTTTATTCGTTTCTTTTACTAAATCTGAAATGTCCACTTTATGGGTGGACGCACCCCGTTACGGTGATCCATACTTCATTCATTTTTTCTCACTAAGAAACAAGGAATCTAGTATGTATTTTAAATGTAACAGTGCTTGCAGTAGAGCCCCAGCACACCTGATTCCATTTCACTGTTTCCATATTAGCACAAACCAAGCATGCTTTCCTATGTAAAACAAATCCCTAACCTTGCTCAGGTAAGCAAGACCCCAACCAGCAGCAGTTATCCAGCCAAATATCAACCTTTCTAAGGGTCAGAGCCTCTTTTTGCTATGAATCATATTCTCTTTCCCCCACACATTGCCCTAGGAGGCTGCTTGAAGCCTGTGACAGCACGGAAGATGCCTGCAATGCGTGGCCTCCATTCCTCCGGGCCGTGCACAGCCTGGGTAACACAGCGACATGGAAAGACAAGGGACTCACCCGGGGTCCTGGCTTTCCGTCTAAGCCAGATGCTCCCTGTGTGGTTAGGTGGAAGCATGGATGATGGGTACGACACGGGTGACAAGAACGTGAGATTAGTAAGTGGTGCTGATGAAGAAACATAATTCAAATGTACAGTACGAATAGTGATAGGGTTCTGGGATGGGTATCACATTACTACAGCATGTTAGTTAAAAATTCACGTGAAACATCAAGAGCCCGCATCGGTTCTGATATCAGTGCAGGACCACTGACCCACCCCTGCCTTCCCACCGCAGCACATTTGCCCAGAATAAACCTGAAGCTACACAATGACTCCAAACGCCAGAAGTTGGGGTGTTTTTAGCCTTAGCACACAGATATTTAATTTGTCATTTACTTGCTTGCTTTCTAATTTGTAAACAAGGACAATACTGAATACCCTACTACACAAAGCAAAACACAACAGCGTATGCTAAGAGAGATAAGAAATATTTAAGCACATTATGCAGCTAACAAAGCCTGGGCCCTGCTTACAATGGCCCCATTCATTCCCAGGACGCGCGGCCCGGGGAACAAACACCGATTCCTGTTTTCCCACCCCGCTCCCCGCTCCGCCCGGGGCTGCGGCACCGCCGGGTCGGCATCCTTGGGGACGGGAGGACCTCTGCTGGGTCACCTGCGAATAGCAGGAGAATGGGCCGCGAGGCTGGGATTAACGGAGTGCGTGTGTCTATCTGGGGCATCGGGAATAACATGGGCCAATTTAAAAAAAAAAAAAAAAAAAAAAAAAAAAAGGAAAAAACCAATCATAATAAAATGGGAAGGGGAGGGAAAAAAAGTGATATAGTAGTGTTGAAGAGCCATTTTCTAGAAAGATAATTAGAAAATAATAATCCCTAAGCCAATTTTTAACTTTGCTCAGTTAGAACTCTCCATTTTACAGGGGAAGAATAAGTGAAGGTGTGGGGAGGAAGGGGAGATGCCCGTTTTAACACAAACACCATACAACACTGAAATAACAAAATGATGAATGTAATGGGGTTGATGGCATCCTCACGACACTGAATGCTTTCAACTGACACGTAACAAAAAACCTGACAGCACTGGGTGTTACAGAGCATGACTTGGACAAACAAAAACAGGCTGATGCTTGGCTCTACCATGGCTTATTCTATATATGCTGTTGAGCAAACCAGTGTTGTTCACTGTAAGCAGAAAGAGAAGTTTGCAATTTGCACTGAAATTGAATAGATTTGGGATTTTTTACTTACTGGAAGACCAAGGGGCCCTCTGTCACCCTTTTGACCTTGTTCACCCTTCAATCCTTTAAGACCATTTAACCCTGGTTCACCCTAAATGTAAAAGTATAAATGCCAAATTTTTGGTGCTATAATGGGTGCTTAAGCTGGGATAGAAGAAGCCAGCCTCAGAAATGGCTGCAAATTCCAGTTTAAAGCAAGGACTCACATTCAGCCTTTTCAGCCTACAGATATAGATCTGGGAAAAAGTATTTGGGAGATATCTGATGCAGATTGACGTCTGCGTGAAAATACTGGAAACTTCTGAGCAACAGATTCTCAATAATTATCACCTTATTTAGGTAGTTGGAATTAGTCACACATTTCAGGGCTTTTGAGGATTTCCTCAAATCCCACAGTCCACTCTCTACAGATGATGCAAATAGAAAGAAAGCTTTCTGAAAATCAAGCCTCCACTCAAAAGTCTCCTACAGTCGGATCTCCTGTTTTGGAAGGAATCTGTATTTTTCCCTATGGCAAACTGGAATTTGCACCAAATCTCATTTAAAGATATTTTAAACCTTTAAGCATATATAATTAAGCTCAAGCAAATTGAAAGCAGCAGTATACATTATACAGCGTCAAGCTGTTCTGGAGGTTCATAGTTTCTGTGTTCATACAGAGAGGCTTAAACAACATAAGAAATGGCACCTGTCTTGTTGTGAATGTTAAATTATGCATAGGTTATTACATTAAATGCTACTAAGAGGATAATGGCGGGCTTGCAATTTCCAATAAATCATTCTCACATCACAAAAATCTGCCCCAGCATGAGGGCTATCCAGTCAAAAAAGGTATTGACTGTGCCTGCCTCTTCTGGGAAACAGGAACGTGTGTGTTTTTCATCCAGGCAGTTCCCCATGGCCCTATTCCTAGGCTTCCCTTTGATGTGTTATGCTACTTTATACCATATACATTTAAAATAAAATTCAGAATGAGATCTAGTCTGCTGCCTTAAGTAACTCCAGACATCTATGCCCCCTTGGCACCCATTTCTTCATTTTTCTTCCATTTGACTCAATGTGAGTTTCAGAGCAGTAGCACTGAAAATGCTGAAGTTTTGGAAACAGACCTGAGAAGTTTCACAGAAGTCCGGGTGTTAGGTCAAAAGCCTGAAGTAAGGCAGGTCTGGTATGTAAATGGAACAGACCTGACTTCAAAAAATGATCAATGACTCCAGATTCTTCTCCCAAGGTGACACAAATAGTCTTACAATATCTCAAGCCTGTGAAGATTTTCTCGCAACTTAAAGCAAGCCACACCAAAGGCTAAATGAAAGAACTCCTCATCTTATATTTCTTTTAGAAAGGTGCATGTGATTAGGGAGCTGTGATGATTAAAAGACTCATTCCTGATAGCAGCACCAGCCCCATGAATGTTGATAGAGTCCCTACAGTGCATTTTCATGTACCACACTGTAAAAGACGCTCAGAAAATCTGCTTCATCAAGGATTGGGGTTGAAAAACATGAAAATACACAAAACAGGTGTGTGGCAGGGAACTTGTGCAGTGCATGAAGGAACTGGTCAGCAGAGGACATGGCATCAAAGAAAGTGAGAGGCCACTCATACTGGAAGAAGTAGGAGAGGCAAGAGTACATAAAGGAAGAGAGGTTTCTCTGATTTCATCTCCTGAGCGTATGCCACTTCTATGTTCAGAAGTAATCCCAATTGCAATAGGAGTGGTAACTTCCCCAGCACCAGGAAACAAAATAATTTAGTGCCATAGCACAGATCTCAGTACAGAAAATGGATTCAGCCAATGCTCAGGAGAAATACTAACCAGATGCAGTCACAGAACATTTAAAATCTTTTAAGCTATCTATCAGTATTAAGATTTGCTTTAAGGTTTAAGAATATCAGAAACATTTATTGAATGAGACATCAGACAAAACATAGCTGCATGCATTAAAGAACAAAGAATGACACTTCACAGACATCAAGAATATGAATATTTGAGACAGCCATTAATTTACCTTTGGGCCAGGCAGGCCATGAGGTCCCTGAAAATAAAGATACCGTGCTCAATTACAAAAATATGCCGTGAGTTTTTATAAGAGCTTGCTGCTCTATATGGGTGCAAGTTACATCTGTTCTTTTATTCTTGCAAATAAAATGCAGCTGCCAATAAAGCAACTGTAAACACCTGATTTAGAGAATAAACCAGACCAGTAACGTGTTTACACCAGCATAGGCGGGTGCAATTTGTTTCTCACTTCCAACATACTTAACGGTCCTAAATTAAGCCCCCCTCTAATTGTCATATACTTTCACAGAATTCTATTAATCAGGCATTAAAATAAGTGGGTTCAAGCACTTCCCAGTCTGTTCTCTTCCTCCCAAGCTTACCATAGGGCCCGGAGGACCATGTGGCCCTGGAGGTCCAGGAGGTCCTATGATCTATGGATAAAAAAAACAACAACAATGAGATTAAATCATATACAGTGAAGAAATTCCCCACAAATACCAAAACTCAGATTGATCCTTCTTCTGCTGTCAAATAAGCACTTATAAATGTAGCATTGCAATGGTACACCATGACACCATATCTAGAAAAGGGTTTTAGAAATGGGAATTACTGGAACTTGAAAGACGGGGTGCCTGAAGTGTAGCATTGCCTGTGCCATATGGCAACATGCCTGTCTCTGATTCTTGCTCCTAGACTCTTAAGATACACTGTAGAACAGTATGTGGCAAAAAAACATGTCCAAAATAAGCAGTACTGAGAAGGTGTGCTCAAACTTTTGTATTTTATGGGATATGCTCCTTAGCTGTCTCTATACTATGTAATCTACAGGAGCAGAAGATGCTGAAGATGCTGTGCAATTCCTTCCCAATAATGATGAATGGAAAAAGTTACTAAATAACTCACTCTTTTTCAAGACTGCCCTTTTGCTCTCCTTTTATTCCACTTAGCCCACTGAAGAATTCCCTGAAGTCATTAACAGAAGTGATCAGGTTGCTCAGGCATGTAGCTCATGCTTATTTTGTGCTGTTTTTCTGTATTCTTAATGTATCCATAGAAAAGAATTTCATGATGATATTTACAATTCAGCGTCACCTCTCTCCCAGGGTTTAACCCCAAGGGTCTCTGTTGTAGCCTGCACAGTGGCAGTGAGGATGCTAATTCACGTCTCCAGACTGATACTCAGCCCCTCACCAACACAGACCATTGGTGATGACAGTAGTGAGAACAAAATAAGTTTTCAGACATGGAGAGATTCCACCACCTGTGAAGTCTTCTGAAAATGGAAAGCCTTTTTTAAAGAGAAATCAAGCAGAGCACGGTGAATGAGTTAGCAAATTGATTTGTGACAAATTAACAAATGTAACAAAAGACTCGTATACTGAAGAGACAGTGAGTGCCCAGCATCCTGTGATGACAAACTTCCTTCATTTCTCAGAGCTTTTGTACCAAATACCCATTGCATGTCACCATAAACAAGGCAAGTAGCTTACTGTACTCTGATAACTTTACTCATCCTTAAAGAAAAGTTACTGAGTGTGGGTTTTTTTTGTTTTTGTTTTTGTTTTGTTGTTGTTGTTGTTGTTGTTTTAAATGATTTTGCAATGCTTTGAAAGTCAGGAAGATATCTGGTCCTGGAAAGCTTTCATATGTGGATAATATTTACAAGTGGACAAGTACAGAGTAACAATACATTTTCATTTCTGTATTAATTCCATCAAAATTATGCAGAAAATTATGCATGGTTTACGTAGAAAATTAAGCACAATAATACACAAGACTGGAACTTCCTCCCCAAATTATTTTATATCAAGAAAGTCTTTATCTTGTGTCACACAAGGGGAATTGGGCAGAAACTGGATGATGAGAAGTTCCATACTAATGGAAGGAATAACTTCTTTACTGTGAGATTGACAGAGCATAGGTACAGTTGTTCAGAGAGGTTGTTGAGTCTCCTCTGGAGATATTCAAGCCCCATCTGGTTGTTTACCTGTGTGACCTAATGTAGCAACCTGCTTTAGCAGGGGGTTGCACTCAATGATCTATTGAGATCCCTTCCAGTCCCTATGATTCTGTGATTCCTGACATCACTGAAGCCAGTCTAGTCTGCTGCTCACTGGACTTTCGTAGATCCCCATAATACAAAGTGTTGAAATAGATCTGATTTTGATTGCTTGTGTTGATTTAATCTCTTATTATTATTTTGCACAGCATTTATTTCTGATAGTTTAGAGAGCCGGAACTCAGTAGGACTGTTGTTTATGACAAAGGGATAGAATTGAAAAGAACTAAATCTGTAGCATTTCTTCAACAGCATTTAGCTGGTTAGGGTAAATATTGAAGTCCTTTAATTTTCAAAAGGCCATCGACTGCAGCTAAATGATGAACAAAAATACTGTGAAAGTTCAAGCATAGGAATCATCAAGAACTCTGGAAAGTTAAGCTGTGAATACGAACTGTTCCTCAGAATTAAAAGCTAGAGAACTATTGCTGGACTACTACACCCACTGCAACACTGCATCGAGACTTACCGAAGGGCCTTGGGCACCAGGCAAACCAGCATCTCCTTTTTCACCTTTCATGCCATTGGCTCCCTATAAAATCATTAAAAAACAGCGTTTATTAATAGTTTAGATCTCATTAGCAATCCATCTAGGAATGATAATGTGTTTGTAAATAATTATCATTTTATGAAAATAATTATACAACACATATAATGGAATTTATTATTCTTATTACTGTTTTTATTTTGGTGTCACTTCAATAATAGCTGTTAATAAGCACAAAGGCATTCTTTTATGTTATCAGCTACCAAATGTAGCCTGATATTTTTGAGAAGTCTTTAAGTTGGCACATTTCACTATGGATACATTTTGGGAATTGTTTCTATTTTTACTGAGAATTTCCACTTCTATGTATAGGAATAATACACCTCATGAATACCTATATATTTATTTTCTCTCCCTCTCAATTTAAAATTCTGGACAATTCAGCTGAGATTCCTGATAAGTGTTCAAAACAGCTCCTTTCTCCTGAACTTTACCAAGTCTAAATTTACCCACATTATGTTATACACTAAAAAAGAGATGCAAATCTGATCAGTATGTCAACTAATTTCTGTCTTTCCTAAGCAGTATTTTGTTTGACCATAAATAGAATGAAAAGTTCTGACAATGTTTCACCTCTTCCTAGGACAGATGCAGAACAATCTCAGAATTGTTCTCCACTGTGCTTTTTGTCCAAACTTGCAATCTATCAGCACTGCTGGAAATCCCTGATAGAGGGAGAGATTAAAAATATACTTATTTAAGCCAAAATTAATTCGTACTCACTGGCAATCCAGGTAGTCCAATTCCTCCCTTTTCTCCATGCATTCCAGGTTCACCCATATCTCCTTTTAGTCCTTTAGGACCCTAAAATAATGTATTTATTTATTCAGCAAGTTGTTTGTAGGAACAGAATACTAGCTTTGATCATAACAAGCAGAATAAGTCATGCTATGGGTCGACCTTCATTATTAACATGTAGAATCACAATCATTATGTGACCACAGGAACACAGCAATGATCATATGGATAACAAATCTAAGCTACAACTTGAGAAATAATCCTCTGGAATTATGCATGGTTGTTCATACAATCTGCACTAGGTGGTTTACCTGTTCCCCATCAACTCCAGGAATTCCTGGGGATCCTGGTTCACCCTGCAAAAGGTAAAGTGGAATTGGATTATTATCTTCTAGTTATTCAAGACATTCATGGAAAAAGCAGCGCGAAATTTATTAAACTGGTCAGTAATGTTTCTAATTAATACATAATTAACAACAACAAAACCAGAGAACACTATTTGTACACATTGTATATACATACAATACTTGTGCTCAATACTGAACAAACAGCTCAGCCAAAGAGCTGTTCCAAAGTTCATAAACTTTGAGTTGCATAAAGATCAGAAAAAAAAGTAAAAGAAAGAAAGAAAAGAAGAAACCCCAGAAGGCTGGGGAAGAAAGTGGGAACTTTGTCCATTACTGGAATAAATATGGAATCATGGCCTCTGATATACGTAGGGTTGACAGAGACCTCATGTTTTCTTTTCCTGACAAACATAAATCACCAGGGAAGGAGTTCACATTCACTGCATTGCCCTATGCGCTGATCCCCATATAGCATTCCCCAAGGGAGCAAGATGGGGATAGGTTATGATATTGACAACAAACTTTTGTAAGGTTGAATTCTGCTTTATGTCATTTGTTTTGAACAGAAATGAACAACCAGATGATGGAAGACACTCTCTTCCCCACATCAACTCCTCTGTGTTTTACAACATCCTGTTGGCTGCAGAAATCTTTGTGCTGAGTAGAACCTAATGTGGAAATTCTTGCATGCTTAACTGTGTGTTCCATTATCAGTTTTCATACAGAAGAAGAAATTTGATATTTTACAATTTCTCAAGACAGTTAACATGTTAGATGGGGTGAATTGCCATATGATATCACAGAAATTGTGATCACAGCCTGAAATTCAAATACTTAGTTCTGTTTTTGAAGAAACATGTATCTACTCTTGGAAGAGCTTAGTGTCACTGGCAGAAGATACAATATGTTCAATATTTAAGAAGTAGGAGAATTATCTCGACTAATTTAAAACCAATATAAATATTGCACTACATGCAACACTTTCTGTTTTCTTAAGTATAGGCAAATTTATTAAATTTTATGGAACAGTGCAGCATATGGTATTCATTGTCTCTGTGTGGGCTGCTCACTAATAGCTCTGGTACTGTGCACAACCCCAACAGGTGGGGTTAGCAGCCCTGGATTCACAGCCAGGATGCTGCCCACACATGCATGTTATAATTTTTACAGAGATTACAAAATATTGTGCTTTGTTGGGTGGGCACTACTGTAATACAGAAGCTGCGTTGACATGCACTTGCACTGTGGCCAAACTCAGACTGCTTCCCACCCAGTCAGAAGCGATGCACAGGAACAACTGCCTGCTGGTGCAGCTACTGTGCAAACACACAGAGCACTCTCTGCAGCAGAAGTCCTAGGGATCAGCCTCAGTGTAGATCCACGAGGAAGATGCTTCCACGCTGGTTTTGTACCAATTAATTTTGCCAGCTCTCAACTGAGCACCTGTGTGAATCAAAGTCCTATTTCTGGGAAGCTACATTTCAAATTGCCAGAGTGCAAAGTTGGAAGCATGCTGTACTCAATACAATTTCAGGTAAATATACTGTTTTAGCTCCAGATACACACGTGCAGTGAGAAAACTAGAAAATATCTCAACTCCTGTAATGTGCAAGATAAGGAAGATCACCTTTGGACCTTGCAGCCCTTGGGGTCCCGGTGGTCCTGGTGGTCCCTAAAAAGAAACATACACAAAGTTTTGAAAGAAATTCCTGCAGGACTTGCCATGTAAATGCAGGTTGAATGTTAAGATAGGTACCTGAACAACACGAGTTAGATGTGTGGCACAATGGGAACCAAGACCAAATATGAACAAGTTGTTTATCTGTGATAACTCTCAGCAAACAGATGGTTACCAGTAAAAACAATGTTAAAACAGCAGTGCATTTCCTCTTTTTTAAGAAAGTCCTGCTGCTCCCATTGATGAAATGGCAAAGCTCCCCTTAGTGGCAGGGAGATCAAAGTTTGTTCACCTCAGCCACATCCTAATCTAAAGCACTCCAAGGTGAGAAGAAATCTCCTACAAAGAGGATTCTGTTGAAAAATGGTAACTGTCTTTGGGGAGTGCCAAAGGATGCTCAGTGCTTCAGGAAATTGTTAGGGAACAATTTGCAACTACTCCTTTTATTTCTCCCTAAGGTTGCACAGCAACAAAATATTGAACTGGATGTTGTACAGTAGGCCTGTGTTTGTTTTAATAAATAAAAAGAAAAAATAAATCCTCTCCATTAATGAGAGGATAATGAGTGACAGAAATCTACAGAGAATAACTCAAAACAAAGAGAAGAATAAAATAATTTGCTTATACCAAACTTACTGCTATAAGAGAAGGCTGACCCAGAAATATTATAAGCATCTCCTAGCTGGTGTCAGTACTCTAAGAGATCGTGATGATCCTGATGTTGTATCATGGGAATTGGCTGGAGTACAGGGCACAGGAACTTGCAGTCCTCTGCACATGCTGAGAATAGGTGCTGAAAATTGGTATTTTTTTCTGAGGTCTGATAAGGTGGGTCAAGAGAATTGCCTGTACTTGAGGCTTTGTACTTATCATGACTTACAGTTAACTAAGCTGGGCCTTTTCCAGAAAGCTCTCACATTAGGTTTCTTTGCAAACCAATTTAAGAGCCATCCTTTCACCTTGAAAATAAGGTGGATAACTGAAAATCATTTGGTACTAAAAACCCATCTTTCCTGTTTCTGAACTCCTGTGCAGACACATCCAGATGAGAATGTATGCCAAGAAGTCCGAAGCAGCTAATCTGCCTAGATATGTACCTACAGAAATACTGTATTCTTTATTTTCCAGGTCTCTTCAATTAATGGAAGTTTTGCCATTAATTCATCAGGAGCAGAACTGGCTCCACTACTGCAGGACTTTCGACAATGAACTCTCTGGTAAGGGAGCACTGAGCAAGAAAGTAAATGGGATGGTAAGCTGGGGCTGCACCGAAGGAAGGCACGTCCTGAACTGGCAGAATGACGACCATGTTAGGACATCAAGGAGACATTCTACAACACACAGCAAATCATGCAATTGGAATTACCGTGACAGTGAGGGTGGCAATCCTCTGTTGGCAAAATGTATTAAACAAGAGACAACGTTACCAAAATTGAACACGGATATAAATTATTCTGCTTGTAAAAATTAGTATCTCCACAAAACCTATGCTGCATCTGGGGAGAAACCATGTCTCCAAAAAATAAGAGAGAAAGCACTGTTATTCTTAACTCCCAGTGTTGCACAGTTTGGCTTCTAGGGCAATCAGGATTTTACATAGGTGAAGACTGTAATTTCTTGTAAATTTCAAGTGATTGAGTAAGTGATGATTAAACAGTAAAATCACAGTAAAAGTCTTCCAAAAGATTTTTAGGAACTAAGAAAAATGGGACGAATTGATCTCTTAGGATGATTAAAAGATTTGCCCCCTGTTTTGGGATCTCTGCAAGTTTTGCACCAAGGTTTAACTAAAAAATACAATTCCTACAGAAGAGGTGTAACAGTTTGGTTTTTTTTAATAGAAACTAAGATACACAAAAACAAAGTTAGGTTCTAAATCTGAAAATGCTGATCCACAAAAGCACTAAGTACTTTGAATTCTGTTCTAAATGTCTGGAACGACAACAGGCTTCTTTTATTAATTATTATGAATTCTTTTATTATTTTTAGCTTGATCTGTTACTATATATTTTTTTTTTTACAAATAAGAATCTAAAAGCAAGTGAAAAAGTGTTTGAAAGTAATCAAAATGCTTGTCTATGTTTTTAAAGAAAATAAACATCCCGAATCCTGATGCCTCTCTTTGCTTTTATATTAACTGTGAAGAACCTTCTGGCATATACGGAAGGAAAAGTATTTAGCTTTTAACTCTTTTCCTATGTGCAAATGGATGGTTTGCAAATCCTGCTTTCAAATTTTAAAAGAATCTTCATTTGCCATTAAAATTGGAGTCTGCTCGATACGAAGTACATAAAAAAGAAATAAAGAAATCTGTTCTCTAACGATGACTTTAAGACAATCATATATTTTGCATTATAATGTATTTATGGGAATATATAAAGATTTTTAAAAACTGAAAAATTCAGTTTATATAGACATGAAAACATAAAATAACCACTGCAAATGAATGCTGGCATGATCACACTGACAGGCTCATTTTCATCAGCACATTCAGATATCTAAAGCGTCTGATCCTCTACAGAAGTTAAACTCCTGCAGCTAATGTCTTTAGCCTTAGGAAATTCTGAGGAGCAGGCCTGAAGAGCAATTTTGATAGAGATGCATTTTGTATTTGGTACTACATGTGAAAGCCACATGCACTCAGCAGGGCTCTTGTCAAACCATGATGATAATTTTAAGATCCCTATTTCCAGTGCTGATGGACTCACATGTCTCATTCTGCACTGACATAGGAAATTGAGCAGTAGGCACAAGGCAGAGTAACTATATTATCCTAAAGCTTCTGGGCTGCTTGATGATTTATTGCTAAATTCTAAGAAATGCAGACAGCCTAGATCTTGCTAACTCTTGTCAACTTCTTAAATCAGCAGACCAAATTCTGTGTAAGGTCACAGTTTGGTGCTGAATGCATAAAGTGCTCAATACCTCTATGGGAAAGCTGCAAATCTCAGATCCTTTAAGAATTTGGCACCAGGAGACTTAGGAATAGGTGCTTGCCATCTGAAAGGCCTGAACTGGATTTGGCAAGGATACTGTCGACTGATCCTATATAATCTTACTTACACCACCCTTGCACAGACATTCCCATTGATAACAATTATTTGTTGCCCTGGATCAGAAGGTGATGACATTTGAAATGATTTACAAAAGGAAAAAGGCCTCCTCATCTGTTTCAACCACTGCAATAGGCTTTAATCCTTTATCGAGGCTTCTTTATGTGCTGCAGCTTTTCCAAGGTGTTCTCACACAGCACTTGAAACTAACACTGATGCCAGTGAGGATATAAAGGCAGAATACAGGAAACATGGGGCCTAAAGCCCCTGGTAAATCTGTGCCTGATAATATACTATGTTACTTCCAAGCTACTTCAGTCATCTAACACTGAGATTGATTTAAAAGACTGAAAAATGTGTCTTTGAATTCCCTTAGGAGTGAAGCAAGTGAGATGAGTATAATGCAGTGCCTCAAAAGATGCCTATGTAGACTTCCCCACAGATGCCACTCACAATGACAGTGGGCTTAGCTTCAAAAACATATGGGCTTTTAGATTTTACTAAAGGCAGTGAGGTTTTTTTATTTTCAAAGGAGTCTTGAAAAGCACATGACTGGCCAGACATCTATCCACTCCCACTGAGTAAATGCAAGAAAAAGTTCATTGGATTCAGTGAGAAAATGATCAGATGCACAATGAGCCAAGTTCTGCCTTCAGTTGCACATAAGCAAATCCATTCATTTTGGTGGAGTTATACTCCACAAAATTTGCATCTGACTACACTGCAATGTAAATCACCTTGACTGCAACGACATATGTCATCTTGTTACTTTGCTTTCATGCAAACACTCATTCATTCTTTTTGCAACCCCACTTTAATCCTACATACTTTTGTGCATGCCTGTCAAAACAGGTTTCCAGAAATGAACTAATGGGAAGATTGGTGCTTTGTCTATTTAACATACTCAAGTTGCTGATTGAATCCACAGCTTTCTAATGGAACCACACGTGTTATGGTTTCCAAATCTCAAATATTCTGCTCTTTGCATTTTATAGGAAGAGGGGAAGGGAAAAGAGGAAAAAAGAAATGTCAACATTTTAGCCGTTGAACTGAAAAGCAGATGCTTCTGTTGAACTTATGTATGTGGTTCATTGCATGAATTCAGCACTAACCCCCACACAGCAATGAATCAGCGTTATTCTCATTAGATGATGTCAATATGCTCTGTGGGAAATGCGACTAATTCACTCAGCTAAATTGTATCAAGGAAACAGTTTTTCTCACACCAAATAGCAAGTCTGGTTTCCAAATATAGAAAGACATTCCTAATCAATAAACTCAGCAAATCTTTTGGGAAAAAAAAGTGTTCTCATGGTTTATGCAGAAGGAAAATACAGTGACGTCAAACTGCTTCTTGGCAGACCAGGCTAAACTATTCCAGCCTTGTTAAGTTTACGTACCTGTAGAGCTTCATGAATATTGCCATTATAGTCAATTATCTCTGTAGCACCTTGATCACCCTTCTGTCCAGGTGGCCCCTGTAATATATTTTCCATAACAATTTTTGAGACATCTGCCAAAGACTACTCTAGACACTTATTTACCGATGAATGCTTTAATGCCAAAGCAGCCTATTCAAGTTTTGTTGTATTTCCAATGTACTAGTACATCCACATAACTTAGCATTAAACCAAAGACTACATTTAAAGGATTTTTTAAATATTTTTTTCAATAAACAAGCGAGTCACCAAGTGAATTGTGCTGCAGCGGGAAAGCAAATAAACAAAACCACTGCAGTTAAATGCTGAAGCGGTTCCAATACACTAACTTTGTGCTGCCTGTGGGTAACGTCTGAACATGGCATGTAGCATCCTGCCCACAAACTGTGAGTAGGATAATAGTAGTAAGTCAAATAGTAGTAAGGATTGTTACTCATATTAAAGGCAAATTAGTAACACACTTTCCATCAGGGTCAAGTGACCAATCTCATTAGATTAACTGGAGTTGCTGCCATAATTTCGATTCATTGCAGAGAATGAATGCAAGAGTACAAAGATTGAAATGAGAAGTAGACTTACCCGTGGACCTGGAGATCCTGTGTCACCTCTGTCACCTGTATCACCCTAGGTAAAAGGGATATTTGAGAACAAATATGCCATCTAACAGTTTATTAGGTAGTTCGTCTCTTTTAAACATGCCTCTCCTAAATAACCCAGTTAAACAAACAGGCCTCTCATTATTAATAGAATGTGGACCTTAGTTACAGCAGAAATTCCTTAAACATCTGTACTGTGACAGGGCTAACAATGAAGTATTTGGTTCTATGCAAGTTGCCACTGTGTGTTGTATTGGGTTGGAATAAGTTGTACCAAAGACTCAACAAAAGAGATTACCAATTCCGTAACAAACACAAGTTCTCTACTCTTTATGGCACTACTATCAAAAGCTTTAAGAAAAAGCAAGAGAAATAAAATCAGTCTGAAGTCTGAAAACACTTAGTAACTTCCTCAAAGGTGTATTTCAACATGTGTAAACATTTACTTCTGTGACTGCGACTCCACTAAGCATCTGAACTTCCTTGCTCCAAGTTCTTACCTCTCCTGCAGACACAAAGGTGTTCTCACCACTAAAGTCCCTTCACTCCCTCACTGTGACAGCCTTAAGATCTTTACCATCTTGCACACAGCTTTATCTTCCTGGCTACTAGTAATCTGTTTCAAGCGATGAAGGGAATTTCAAACGTTTGCTTTCATAACTCAACACCTAGTGACTATGATTCTTTTTGCTTCACAGTCATAACAAGGTCTTTGATTTTTATATTACTCAAAATGAATTTGGCAAAGAACTGCTACTCCTGTTGAAATCTCTATAACATTGGTATAAGTTAGGGAAGAATGGTTAATTCACCAGTAGTAATAGGAAAAAAAAACAAAACCAAACTTAAAACAGAAAATGGTCATAGGGATAATGAAAGAAGAATATGGAGAAGAGGGTGGTGGCAGGACATGATCAACAGTATTGCCATGCCAGTATCTAGTGACATTGTCACTGGAGTTGCTAAAAACAGTCCTGACTACTAGGTTGACTTCTGTGACCCAGAATTTAGAAACAGTTAGGCCTTTTTGGTAAAATGAGAATTAAAAGAGGTATCTCTATCTTTCTGGTGCATTTGGGAAGTGCCCAGGAACTAGAGGCAACTGAATCTGATTTACTCTTCTGCTCTTACTCTGATGCATTAATACCCCCATCAGCTCCCTCGCTGACTAACTTTCCTTTTTGGCAGGAATGAGTGAGGTGAAGGGGCAATTTCCTCATCATATCCTTAAGCACTGTGAATGGCTGTTATGTAAGGACCTTTCTTTGAGGTATCGCAACCAGTATCCTACTAGCCTACAACATTGTCTTGATATCTTTATTCTGACAGTAGACTGAAGAACTGCCTAAACAAATCTGATTTGACACATAACATCACATAACATCACATAACATGGAGGAGTCCAGTGAGCACAGTATTTGCAAAGTATATGAAACATTTTTAAAAGCATGTATTTTCTTTCTCTACGTACATGTGAACCCATTATATCCATACAGAGATAAGTGGATGGAGGGAATGATAAGTAGATAGACATAGGAAAAAAAAAAAGCCAATACATCAAACAAACAAAATCAAACCACTTTAGGTACAGTAGGTAAAACAGTAATGTAACCTACAAAACTTGCCTATGTAGGACTTACTGGCAAGCATCTCTCTTCTGAAAGACTTTGAAATACCCCACCAAGATTTTTACCCCACCAAGATTTTTACCCCACCAAGCTTGATTCCACAAAATAATTGCAAAAAACAATTGAAACTCCACAGGCATAACCAGAAGATGGTTGGCATGGGAGAGAACTAACTCACATCAGTTACATAGAGAGAAACCAAGTGGCATGAGGAAAAAAAGAGCTGATTGAAATAGATGTTATAATAAAAAGGAAAATAGAGTTGCAGTGATTGAAATACACAAGGTTCAGTTCTAAGAGCTGAAGCTGAAAATCAGAATGTTTCATTTATAAATAACACTGCATAATCTGCTACGGTTTCCTTTAAAGAGATATCTGAAATTTCTGAGAAGTGTTACAAACAATTTATTGTAAAATAAATGTGTTAATCACTCCACTAAAGACAGGTTGTTTTTTTGTTTTTTTGTTTGTTTTTACTACTAACCTTTGACCCTTTGGGGCCTCTAGATCCAGGTTCACCTGTTCTCCCCTGTTTGAGGGAAGACAGCAGATGGAGAGGAGAAAAATGATAGCGGAATGGGAGCGCAGAGAAAAAGAAATTAGTAATGACTAACTATACTACAGAACAGCAAAATCACTTAATTTTATATGATCAAGATCATGAGTCTGTAAAGACCTTGAATTTAATAGCACCCAGAGTAATATATTCTTTAACACCAGCATGCAAAGGCCACAGACTTCATCCTTCCAAAGGAAAATTAGTATTGGCATTAGTAAAGAGTAGACATCATTAAAACCATTTTATGGGAACGATCTACGTCGTTTCACTGCTCCTGAAAAATGTTAGTCAAACAGTAGAGAAGACATTTAGCTATCCTTAAATAACGAGATTAAATAAAGTGTTACCACAACTTCTTTTCCCAGTAATTCAGAGGAATATAAACTAGCTTGCCAAGTACAAAATCTGCCTTAGCATCTTCAAAATGTATTAGGACTGGAGAAACAGCATGCAAAATGGATTTTCTCTGCAATCAATAGCTACAATGATCAGAAAGTTCAAACTTTAAAAATGACCCAGTTCTCATTCTTTTTTTTTTTTTTTTTTTTTTTTTTTCAGCTGAAGAAGATGTGTTACGTGTTATTGGTGTTCCCCTAACCAAAACACTCCAATCAGACCGACCTTTGGTCCTGGAAGTCCAGTTTCACCTCGCTCACCCTTCCCAGGAGGGCCTGCCTCTCCTCTGTCACCCTGTGGAAGCAGGTACACATATCACAAAGCATTGGGCAATTTTTAGCATGCAACTTACTCAGCTATGTCAAAGAAACCAAAACATCAGAAGAAAACATTTTTGAGCTCATCTACAACTTGCAGTGGATTGGGGAACTCTTCCTTGAGTAAACACAGTGTTTTCAATTGCAAAAAGTAAGATTTAGAAATTCTATCCTGGATTTATACAGGATCCTATAAAGCTATTTTCCTCCCTATTCTGAAAGAAGTGGAATGAAGATTCCCGAACTATGAGACTTAATGAATATCATTCGTAGAATTCATAATATGCTATCTTTACCACAGAACATCTTAAAAAAATCTGTATGTAGTACAAAAAAACCCTATGTTTAATGGCACTGAATTTTACAGTCTGGTATGTATTATCATAGTTCTAATGTCTGCACAAAATTTTAAGATTTCTTCTAAAAAAGTTATGAAAACATACTTTCTTCTTGCAGGCATATTCTGCTTCTTAAAGAAGTGACTTTTGAGATGCTGACATAAAACAAACTCCATGAATAAACTTACATTACGAATGGATAAAGTGTCTGCCTTTACATTGTTTGAGGGCATCACTATGAAGGTGTGTATTTCACTGCATTGGTCCATGAAATGCAACTCTTCACATTTCCAGGTACTGTAGGTACTATATTTTAACCTAAACTTATGACAACTATTCATTTGTGGCTAAAAGATTTTTACACCGTTAGCACAATCTCTGCTAACAAAATTGAAGTTGCTCCAAGGGATTTTATATTGGAGCATTGTTCAACTGCCTTACCTTTGTTCCTGGTAACCCTGGCAGCCCGGGTTCTCCCTGCGGACCAATGAAACCTGGTTCACCCTTGAAAAGCACAGCATGAGAAGAATGTGAGGTTAGTTATTTAGCAGTGCGTACATACAGTAACACTAGTTTCTTTTGGCTGCATTTTCCCTGTATCATCAGCACATCCTGTTATGATGGAAGAGTTATACAAAAATACTTTAAAATTTAAGCAACTTTCATCAGTATACATTCTTATAGCAAGCCATTACACAGCATATAAAATGCAAATGAAACAGAAGGTGTCACACATTGTTTTTTTATGAGGTTAGGGATCATTCATTTCAGTCATGTTTTATGAGGCAGTGAGTGGATGGGCAGACGGGGTGAGGGTATGACAAAGTAATGACAAACAGAGGCCAGATGGTACTGTTGCAATGCATTTTCAAGGGAGCCAGCTACATCACTGCAAGAAAGCAGATCAAAAGTATAATGCATCAGCACGGCACTATCCCTCCCCATTCTGACAGGAAAGTACTTCAGTTGTCCACATCCAGACAACTTCCATAGCTGTGAACAGGTGGCAAACAGCTCCTTGCTCCCTCACTGTTCTGGCCCCTTCCTGCCCATTAGTTTGTACAAACATAACAGACAAATAGCAGCAATCAAGCTGAGATGCAGCACATGCAGATTTAGAAAGGGAGTAAATATTTTGTTTGTTCCTTTTTATTTTTAACCTATCACTGTGGCTGAAGAGGAACAGTGAAAAGTGAAGAAGCCATAACAAGCTCTCCTGAACAAGGCTTCCTGTTACCTAACTTTCTACTTTTCACACAAACTTGAATCAAGGAAATTTACCCACAAGGTATTGTAAATTTTAAAAACCAGTAGTATAACCCAATTAGTATAGATTTTTACAATATCACCGAACTTGATGAATTAGCCATCAAATGCTTCTTTAAATAGCTAAAAAGATAGAAGTATCATAATGCTGTATTGATTTAATTACTGACAAGTAAATAGAAGCAGTTGGATAACAGTTCTCTTCACCTCTTTGCCCGCACAGAAATACAGCCATGCTGCAGTGAGTGAACAAGTTAGCAAATGTTCTTGTATATTCATCTGTGCTCTCATCAACAATCCATCATTAGCAGTTCCATCATTAGCAGTTCAAGCAAAGAAGGTCCCTAGCAAATCTATAACCAGAGAAAATTTTCATGTGGCCATACTGAATGAGGAGCATTCAGTGACTTCAACTTAGAAGATCAAAAAAATTCAAAGATATGCCAACACTAAACAGCACAGTTTCTAACGTGAAGTTCCATCTGGCTATGGTTCAGAATTGATAATAAAAACAAAGGAATAAACGATGACAAATGTGTCTCAGAGAAGGGTATTTAGCTGTCATTTAGGAAAAATAACCCACAACAGTTTACTTAATTCTTTGTGTCAGTGCACATCAGCAAGGTAACATGAGGTTACCACTGTAGATGGAAACACTTTTATGTCAGTAAATGGACAACAGTGCATTTTCAATTATTTTATGAGGAGGCACTCAGTGGCTCTTGATTGTTTTAATACTGACTTTACCAGGGCTAATTGATGACTTCAAGCAGAAGAAACATGCAGTCTCTCTGCAATTCAGTCTTTTCAGTGGTAAGGCTTAAAATATTTCTCAGGTTGATGCGCAGGGACAAGTAAAGCATGCTTTGCAAGAGCAAGTGGAATGGATAACGGAGGAAACTGCTGGCTTAATTAGCATAACTAGAGTACTGATCTTACACAACGCAGAGCTTTAAAAGATTATCAAATGTTTAGTGGAATAACTTGTGTCAGAAAGGATAGGACCTGACTGGTTGAGTAGCGGCTCTGCTGAGGAAGACTTAGGGGTGACAATGAATGCTGAGTTGAACACGATCCTGCAGACTGTTCTTATCACACAAAACAAAACTGCAGTAGGTAGGATTTGGCTACATAAGGAAAAACATGCAACTCTCCTATACAGTGCTGGTGGGGATAAGTACGTTAAGACACCTCTGGCTTGCCATCCTAACTAAACTTCTAAGTAGAAAAACAATCTGCTCAGATTATTTGAAACTAAGCAGTATCCTCTGCACTATCTCAAATCTCACCTGTAAGCACAACATAAGGTGTTAACCAAAGCACTCAGGCACACTTCTGCACCATTCCCAGCCAGTGGAGCTAATGTCTGCATCAGCTTTGTTCCTGGCATTTCTGTCTCCGTTATTCAGAGAGAAATGTTTACATTAGAAACAGACTCCATTCAACTGTCCAGCATTTTGTTCTGCAAATGCTGCCAGCCTTCTGCTTTATGTTATTATACTGATTTTGGCTGCGACAGAGTTAATTTTTCTCATAACTTCATTTTGGATTTGTGATGAAAACAACGCTGATGTTTCAGGTGTCACAGAGTGCTCATGCAGCACCAGGGCCTTCTGTAATTCTCACAGCCTGGCCTACAAGGATGCCAGAGAGGCACAAGGAGCTGAGAGGGGACAGAGCAAGGAGAGCTGAACCAAAATGGCTGAAAGAGAATTCCATACCATACAGGAATAAAAACTGCTGGCAAAGTTGGCTGCGGCTGAGGTTGTTATATGGAGGCTGATTGGGCATTGGTCAGCTGGTGTTGAGTATCTGGGCTCATTTTTTCCATCACTTGTTTTTCTTGGCTTTGTTTTTGTTTCCCTTTTCAAACCACCGCACTTTTACCTTTCCAGTTTGTTTTCTCATGCTTCTGTGGGGAGTGAGCGAGTGGCTGATGCTCAGCTGCCTACCAGGGTTAACACACAACAGTTACCCTCTGTGCCACACACACCACAGAAAGAAATGAGAATCTATCAAGCTTAGCACTGCCAGCGATGTGTGAAATGCAAGGGAAACAGTTTCCTCGCAGTAAGATAAGAGTAAAGGCCTGCTGAGGCTGCTCTCTGAGGTGATTTCATTCTTGCTTGAAGATCTCCCGACCTCAAGATCCTTGCATAGGCAAGAATCATCTCTAAACAACTGTGAAACACTGAAAGGAATGCAAGCAATCAGAGTAGCCAAGTTTTATAATACTCTTCTAAAGAACTCACAATAGTTTCTTACAATAAAGTTTTATCTGGTGAGAATCTACCACAAGCCACTTTGCCTGCTAAAGCAGAGGCAGGGAACAGGACATCTGGAAAGAGGAAAGTTAAGCAGGTAGCTTATGAAAAGAGAGTAAGGAGCTGCCTCACTTGAGACACAGTTTACAAGCTGTATAAAAAGCCATCAGCAAATGATGACTCTTCAATGAGTTTTAGTTCAACCCTTTGGCATAGTTATGAAATAAAAGCTTAGAAACCACCATATAGCGCAGGAAGTCAACAACATCAATCTCAGCATTTAAACTCCATTTACTGCTGGAGCTTGGAGCAATTTGCATCAATCATACAACAGAGGCAATGTGCTATTAAATAAATCAACAAGCTTGTGAGTTACTTCCATTTTACAGGAGCGATTTGTTATCATTTAGAAACAACCCCTAATGGCCTGAGATGTTAACATTTTAACAGATAAAGGGATGACCTCTGTGTGTGCTCATTTTCACCCTCAGACATTTGTCAAATGTAGGAATACCAGTGGGTCAGAGAGCAAATGAGATGATGCTTCTCACAAACCCTGTCAATGGTAATTTTCACCTCTAATCATAAAATGCGTGAAGAGAAAAGGGCCGTATAATTGCATGCTGTACACCTAATGCTGTGTGAGCTCCATCAGAACTAGAAGTAAAAAAAAATAAATCCTTGTAATTTACTTCAGAGGATAGTCTTTTTTTTTTTTTTTTTTTTTTTTTTTGAGGATTATTAACTAGACATTATTAATAGCTGGTTGTTTCATGATGATCAAAGCATTTATGGGCTGAGGCAGAAGCTAGCTTTGATATTAGAGGTTAATTCCAAGACATGCTATTCACTGTCACTGTTTTAATTTTTATAGAACTTATTACTGGCTAAAACTTGAACTTTTGTTCAAGAAAGGTGCAACAATTACAGTTCCACTTGCCACGTTAATTGCTTTTTTAAATGTCACTAGCTTGATGACAATATTTATAAACAACATAATACTGCCCTGGTTTCACAGCACAGCTGAAACACAAAGCAATGCAATTACTTGAAACTTTGTTCTGACAGGCCTCATCTGTACACTGACAGAGACCTAACATGGCCCATGTTCAGGGGCAGGTTGGAGCTTCCAAACTCCTTCCTGTAGGTCCAAGCATTCTCTAGATGCTCGCAACTCCTGGTAATGGGGACAGTTTGCAAACTCCTCACAAGCCACAGAACTTGGGAGAGCCCAAGGTGTTCCTTCTAATCAAAGCAGACATGGACAGGTCCCCATTTTATTCACCGAAGAGACCAAGGTGTGCTTATCTTAAATATCATCCTAACTCAGTGATAGTCATTTAAAAAAAATTGATGCACTTTCCTTGTCTAATGCTACTGAAAAAACCCCACAAAGCTGAAGATACCCAGAGCAAAATCTAGCAAGAAAAAAACATCCCAAAACCCAGGTCTAAGGCTATATAAAGAACAACAAAATCAGAAATATTGAATTTGGTTTCACTGATATTTTCCCTCATTTTCCAGAAATTGCCATTTGTTGCCCTCAGATTTCATTTCTGAGATTGATAACCAATACAAATACTTTTCCCGAAGTTTTTAAGACAGAGGTGCAGCGCTGTAGCAGCTGATGAAGTTGTACTTGCTCATACCTAACCTGCTGCTTCTTAAGGATTCCATGGCACTCAGTTCCAGGACAGCAATACCCTGGAAGCTCAGTCTACCTTAGGCCATACAGGTCAGCGAATGGCACTTCATATTTTCTCAATGTTAAGGGCATTAGAAGGACTTCACATATAGCCTTAAGTCCATGGGAATTTTCATATCAGGAGGTCCAGTATTCAGTTCATAAGAAGGAAGTGAGCAAGGTGAAAGGAAATCTGATAAAAAACTAACCCCACTTTATGAAGCCTTTGTTAAGGCTTTTCATATCAGCTCAGAACTGCCTCCAGAAATGGCCAGCTGAACAGGTTGTCTGCCTCACTCATCACATTTGAAACAATATCTTCACACTCAAATCTGTCTCTAAACTTAGAAAAACAATTCTGGTTTTGAATTTCCAAATGCACGTTCAGCCTTTATGATTCATTTAAAGAAACAAAACCTCAAAACCTGTCTAAAACCCTGAAGCTTCATAACTAATCCTACTTTGTATGACATTTGTTATTCTTTAGTGAGCTGATTTTCTCACTGTTTTTAAGTTCTGCCTGCTTGGAGCATATGCTGCTTTGGAAGGGTGTTAAAAGAATAATTCTGCAGCAATAATTCTGATTAACTCTGCATGTATTAGTCATATCAAATTCTTCTTACTTAAAGGCTAATTATAATTCAAGTCGTCATGGTACCTATTTTTGAGGATTAGAATAAAAACATTTTTTTTGTAATAAGCATCTCATTTTTAATTCTTTGCAATGACTGATCT
Organism: Phasianus colchicus; assembly: GCF_987193195.1. Lineage (NCBI taxonomy): Eukaryota > Metazoa > Chordata > Aves > Galliformes > Phasianidae > Phasianus > Phasianus colchicus. The sequence goes on along the minus strand of NC_143439.1, from coordinate 19,161,503 downwards.
GCTCAATTATTTAAAGTCTGGTCCCAAATGATTTCCTTTAGAACAGTTACATTACGAGTCTAAGAATTTTATTTTGCTACTTTTAAAATGTAAAGAATTTTACTGCACACACTAATTTCTGACCACATAAAATTGTATACTTGAGGTACATAAATTATTTCATATTGCTGTGACTTTCTTATGACTAACGAAATACTTAACAAATCAAACAGAACATAGGGTTCTCAAATTATTCAGTTGCATTCAAAATTTGGATTTAGAAATTGTATGTATAAAGAAAAATTCAACTATGTTATGAAACAGATGCTGGGAAATAGATTTTTACAAGCTCACTCTCTCAACTAATACCATCTTCAGGGCAAATGACATCCTGTATTGGAGTTACTTATACTTTAGCCTCTTCCACAAAAGAAAATGAGAGCTTTCATGATTTGGAGGATATAGTTTATGACAGATTAATAAGAACTGCATATATCCAAAAGAAGAACCAGCTAAATCCTTCTGACACATGCGTACTATCCAATGTTAACGATGATTTCATTTTCTGGCCTTCATTCTCAATAGTCTGGAAAATGACTTGTCTATCCTGTGCAAGTGATTTCTGCCATGGCATATGGAAACCAGACAGGCAGGAATGGATGAATAGAGCTAGACATGTAACTACATGCATACAGATACATGTTCATATACTTCCATTCTGGAAACAGAATTCTGTTAGTGGCATTACTGTCTTTTTAATTTTTTTAATAAATGTACCAATGCATAGAGCTACTTCTGAAAACCTACTTCTAAAAATTAGCTGTCCAAAGGCATGTATTAAATCCTATTTTTTAGATTAGCTCCCATTTTCAGCTAAAAGGACATATCATTGTATTCTACTTTTTGGTGTTTAACCAATTCTACACTTTTTTTTTCCTACTTGGACAACCACTCTTGAGAGCAATTCATATGAGAGATGAAAGGTTGGAAATTAATTAACACTTGAATATTTCAACCTATATATGAGCTAAGGCAAATACGTATCAGGGAGAAACAATCTTCCACAAGGCAGAGTTTGAATTCCCACATTTTTCAATTGTTGCAATTAGCATTTTCAGTACATCTTCATATTGAGGACTGAGAAATGCCAGTCATAAGGTCAGCAGGCCCCTTTCAGCTCCCAAGATTGGGCTAGAAGTTTGTGGGTACAGTGATAGATACAAGATAGATGAACTGAAACCTGGGCAAGAATGCCCATGTCCCAGAGAAGAATGGAAAGAGAGAAGTAGAATCAGCACAGGTTTCCTGGTAATGGTCATGGACAAGTAAAAAACAAAACAAAACAAAAACAAAACCAGGAAGAATGGATGTACAGATCCTATACAAAAAGAAAAGACAACAAATTTCAAAACACTGGGAAGCTCAAACCTTCCTAACAACTCCTGGGAGAAAAAGCAAGTTTGAAGAATTTTTCTCTGCATTGTGTATGGCACTGACTCCAAAATGCAACCCCTGAAAGCACAATTTACTTTAGATTTCCTTTCATTTTGCTACCAGATGTCAAGGAGAAGATCAGGAACTAATCAACAGCACAGTCACTCTCTTTTCTGAAGAATTTAAATGGTTTTACAATTCAAGCTGCATACAAGTGTACCCAGCCTCAAAATTCTGCCTTTCATTTTCTCTGAGAGGTTTCTTTTGTACTGGAAGTCACTGGCTGAAAGGAGTATCAGCTTTTCTAGAGGCTTTTTTTTTTTCTTTTAAAGGTTCTATGAAGTAGAAAATTTTGCAGTCTTTCTGTGGAATTAGAAAAGATACAGGATAAGCTCTAAGTACGAAGAGAAAAGAAAAAAAGAAATTTAAGTGCAGAAAAAATCAATATTATCAATTTTTCGCTAAAAATAAAAAATAAAAAATTCCCACTTTCTTATCCAGGTTCTTCTGAAATCTTACTCAGGTACAGACCCAGTGAAATCAATCTAGAGCACAAAAAGATACAAGTGGCTGCACACTGGCAAGTCTGATCAGCCAATTACACTGGATTTGAATGCACATAAAAATGCCCCTACATCTCAAAGTAGAAGGACTAGAAATATTTTCTCTTCTTGTGACAAATCAACCAATAGAAGTTTTCTTGAACACAGTCGAATAAAAGCTCAGTTGTAATCACAAACTTTGTTTCAGTATTTGTTTTAAAACTGGAGCAGAAATGTTAAAGAGAATTCAGATGGTGCAGAAAGTGCTTTTACTGAGAAAACATTGTGTCCTGCAGAAATATTCCTTCTGCAGTTATGAAATTGAATGTTGCACTGCCTAAATGCCAGAACATGCAATACCACAGACTTGAGATATGACTGACAGTCCAGCAAATGAGAATGCATGATTTCCACTACACTAAGTTAGCTCTGCTTAGTACACGTTATCCCATAAAAGTTATGAGATAAAAAAGATATATGAAGTTTGCATTTCATAGAAAGTATTCTGCATCTACATAGCATCAGTTGGGGGATATCAGAGTGATGAATTAATATTCTGTGTTTAGGTCCCTTACTCACTTCCCAAATTACATGGTGCAACACATTCAGGGGCTCATTAAGTTTCCAGCCATTCCTAAACAGCAACAGGTGCTCGAAAAACACTTCTTCAGCATGTCACAGACAGCTTCATCACTGTCTTGGAAATAACTGACTGCACTTGTGTTTCCTCCATGGCACTAACCGACAATGTTGAGAGACAGCAAAAGAACAGGAAGAACTCCCAAAACATCCGCATGGACATAGTGAACGAGTCTAGAAAAATAATTAATTACAACCCTGCTGCATACTCTGAATTCTGATGTGATACTTGCATGTCCATCCAGTACTGCAATCCATTTGGATCCCAATGTCATGTTAAACCAGGGTCTAATGGGTTTCTGGGAATATACACTGATTAATTAATTGAAATGGCATTATAAGAAGTTGAAACTTTCCTGTGATTAATATTTATTAATCCTTTAAGAAGTTTGGATATGCTTTCAGGAACACTAGACTGGATGCCTTGGGAATTTTCTTCAACCATGGGAAGAAAGATGAGATGCAGCTGGAAAGATATGATCCTCTTCTTGCTATGGCATTTGTGTTTTCACAGGCTGCTTTAACATTTGTAAGGAGTGCTACGTAAGTGCAGGGTTACATAAAGTATTTCGTAGTACAGAGTGCCACTATAGAGAGTTTCATTCACAAGAAGGCAAATTTGTAGTTCAACAGATAGATCAGAGGAGACTTCAATTCCTTACATGGGATAAATACTTAAGACCAGAAGAACTATATCCAAGAGTTTCCTTCATACAGAATAAGCTCGTGTCTTGATTTTGTTTTCTCGTCTTGAAAGAACTACTTGAAAGAACTTTGAAGATTGGGCAACATGGAGTCTCCTCTTCCCAGTTTCTTCTCATATACCTTGAAGAAGTCTGTTTGTATTGGGCTGTCAATATCCAACAATTCATAGCAACAATTAGAACATAACAGCTCTGTAAAGATGATCCTGAGACAGCAAGTTTATTCGTTCAAAATCGCTTGCGTGCTTTGAGATACTGTATATGAAATGGAAATGAATACTTGCTATTTATTTACCTGATTTTCAGAATGCTTGGCTGGGGAACAGTTATAAGCTAAATCTGCACACCTAAAAGAATTAACATATTTCAGATGTACTTGCCAATGAGGGCTAACTGTTCAAAACTGCTTAAGCAGAAAACAAATAGAATATGGTAATTTCTAGAACATCCCAGGAAGACACAAATTTTGAGATTTTGAATATTCTGTAACTTCAATTGAAGTGGACAGAAGAAAGATCAAAAAGCACAGTGAGAATCCTAATGCTTTTTAGCTGCAAGGGATCTCATCAAAAACTTTTGTAGAAGACTTTTGAGTCTTTGATTTTTCACTTCACATTTTGCTTTGTAGGTGGATTTGGAAGCCACCCTCTGAGCCACTTTTACTACCAACAGATATAAAGCCTAACAGAAATAATATTCTAGATCGGAGATTTAATTGTTTTAAAGTTCCATGCTGAGAAACTGTATAGTTTGCATGAACAGGAATCCACACAGACTAGCCATAACCCCAGCTGGTTTTGGTGAGTTGCTCCCAGGATGCTGGCACTGAGCTGAGCTACCTCCTTGCTTCCTAGTAAGGCAAACAGACCATGGATTTCTGTTGAAGATGCTTTTGAAAATACAATTTCATCACAACTCAGCTACATGATATTTACCAGTCGATGTAGAGTTCATTCTTGCAGAAAAAGAATGACCACCCTGGGAACTATATTTTCAGGTATGACAATATACAAACTTTAATATGCACTTTCAATTATTCCCATAATTCACTAGAAACACAGAAAGGACATTATGCATGAACGTTGTGGCAATTCACAAGTCCTTTGAGAAAACCACTGTAAATATTGCATTCCATAAGATAGATACCGAATCCTATCGAAACAGACAGAAGTTTGGCCTTTGGCTTATCCCTCTTTTTGTTGGAAAAGCAATATAAATCATCTCCTGAGGTATGCACAGGCCCATGCTGGAATGCAAACAAAACGTTTCAAAGAGATTTTGTCCTCTGAAAGGAGGATCTTTGCCACAAAGGAGGAGCAGCCAACCTAACAAGCACTCCCTCAGGATATGCAAATCCCCTCACTTTGCACAGCCCTGTACAGTTGCAGCTCAAACTGCCTAAGAGTCTGCAACTCCCAGTGCAACCACTTATGCCAGAGCTAAACCAACCACATGTCTTTTGCATCAACTTACCTAAAGATCCCAGACAAACCGGAAGCCAGGAGCTAAACCAGGTATTAGACCAGGGACTGTAGCTAATACTGAATAGAATCTTATTAAAACATTTTGACTTTACAGTGGAAACCACTTCTGTGTAATGGAGCAGAGAGTATTTTTGTTGACAGAGCCAGTTCTCTGCAGTCTGTGTAAAACGAATGTAGCTTGCTGGCTGGAGAGACCTGGTAAATTCTGTAAGATTACTGCTACTGGAAAGTAGCCATCAAAATGGAAATCAAGCAAAACTTTATACAATCACAATGTCACAAATGACAAAACTCTTTCATGGCAAAGAAATATAAAAGACTACCAATATTAGACATTTTTAAGCAGTAGAATCTTTACTTCCTAGATAAGGCAATGGTTTGCTTCACATTTTGCTATAAGATGTACTGTTTCATTACTTAGACCAATTTCCCATGCAAAACCTTCCTGTGTTAATCAGAGACAATCTCAATATCAGAGACTCAGATGCTGTATGAGAGCAGTAGGACTACTTTAGTCACATCCTTGCAGTCCCTCCCCTCTTTGTGGTGCCCCCCCAGTACCACAGAGACTACAGTTTATTTACCTTTATCCCAGGGAGTCCAGGAAGCCCAGGAAGACCTGGTTCACCCTATACAGGAAAATTGCATAATATTACAGACATTATTCAGTTATGGTCACTATGCAGTGAACACACCTATATATTCTGTAGCAAAATAAAAGAGCACAGGTGACTACTAGTCAGTTCAAGCAGGACTGATATTTTCAAAATTAGTGATTTAAATGCAATTCTCCTAATGTACCATTTAAGAATTTAAATATCTTCTGGGAACCTCTGATGCTACGACAACACCAAAATCCACGTCAGAAAAACCAAAAATGAATTCTCATTATTTTGGCAACTAAATGAGAAGAAAACAAGCAACATTGGTTCATTTCCTACGTTACCATTTAAATTCCATGCTTACGACAGATGCTTAATTCTGTTCCATCTTCAACTCTGAGATACATCGTTGTGCTGCCTGACTGCCTGATTTAGCTACCATGCAATTCAGGTTTAAATTGTGCAATTCAAGCGAAACTACCCAATTACAGCTGGAGCATTGTTTTTATAGAGATATCTCTTGCATTATTTCAGTGCTTGGTGTTTATCTGTGAATATACATGGTGTCATAAAGGCTAGTGATAATATAACCTTCTATTGCTTTACCCAGAAATATCTTGCTTATTTTAAATTGTAAAAAAGTGACCCATAGCACAGCATTTACAAGGGTAAATTAGTAAGGAGGATTGAGAACTGAATGTATTTCCTTTGATGCAAAATTGATATTAGTCTAACACAAGAAAGGCTAGCACAGCATTCTGACACGTGGCCAGTTTGAGATACCAACTAAATAGAAAGATGTCATCTAGGGAAATAAAAATGATGAACAGAAGAAAAAAAAAAAAGTAGTAGTAACATGTGAAGAAAACATTATTTTAAAGGCTGGAGATTTTACTTTAATACACAGATGGATTCAAACCAATGCCTTGGACGTGAATATTCCCTGAACTTTCTGTGACTGGTCTGAACTCTGAAGCCAACTTTTACCTTTATAATGAGTTGAACTATATTCCAGATTTTGTACATGCTTGAGCTTTACAGAGATCCACATTTCAGCTCTGTGGTTAGGGCTATAGATTTTGCTACTAAAATATTTTACTTGTGTGTATACATACACATATTCGTACACTCACCTATAGGTAGATACATACACACAAACAAACGTGTTTGCATAACATAGATGTTCCTCAGACTTGAGTACCCAAAAACACTACTTTGAGACAATAGTATTAAACATACTCAAAGTGCTAGTAACAAAATTATATTCTGCCACAAACTGAAGAACACAATACAGGGTCTGCAAATTGCTTTACCAAATAGAGTAACTTATACATATTATGGAAGGATAATACATTTCAGTTACTTCAACATTTTAATGTCAGACTGCCTAAAAGCACAGGAAAGAATCCACTCTTAAAATATGAACTATAAAATTAGATGAAAGAATGGTGGCTAGGATACAATTTTCAGTAGACTCCACTGGCTCTTGGTTTATTGCCTAACACTTAGTAAAGCAGGAAATGGGTTGTCAGTCTTGCAAAAGAATAATCCATTAAAAAGTCTTCATTACACCCATTCCTGATCAAGTGCTGGCTCCAAAATCTCTCTCCTCTTTCAATTATCTCAGCTGGGCAGCCACACACCACACTGCTAACATGACTTTTTCTTATCCAATTGTGGAACACTGAGTTTCACTTCTAAGCACAGCATATGAATGATCACAACTGATAAATCTACTAGTATTGCTGCAGTAGGTCACTGTTTAATCTCGGGACAGATCTAAACCCCAGAGACACAAACATAACAAGCAAAGAGGATCCAGCAAAGCCAGTGTGTTTTCACAGCAATCTGAAACAATTAAGATGCCCATCCAAGATACGTCAAAGAACGTCATACATAATGAAATCATGAATGTTTCATTATAGTTAGCATAGTAGATGAGCGCTTAACACTTTATTTTCTGCACTTTTTCTAATACGAAAGATACAAGCACGATTTATGAGAAGAATAATTTTTAAAGAAGGAGAAGCTGTATATTTGAACTTCTCATCACACTAAATTTGCTCTGTCGTGATACAACATGCGGCACACAACAGCCTTGACAGGCCACTCAGGCACCAACACATTTCATGTAAGTATTATTCAGGTGGGTAGCTCAGTATTTACCTGTACTTAGAAGATGGATAAGGAGTAACCAGAAGAGGAGGGAGAAGTAATATATAAGGAAGGAAGGAAGAAAGGAAAAAAGAATGGGGCATGAGGGAGAAGAGAAGTGATGCAAAGGGATGAGACATGAGTTTGTTTGGACAAAGGTCCCCACAGCTCCTGGTGGGGTGAAAGATTCCCCACTGAGCAAAGGCAGAGTGGTAACTGTGGGACACCTGGCTGGAGGATGCACTCAGAGCAATCACATTATGGGAGCTGCTGGCGCTGGCTGGAGACAGGGAGGTGGCATATTGGGAGCTTGTGAGGTGATGTGGAAAGAACACATTAAGCTCCCTTTGGTGCAAACAACAAGCTGACACTATAGAAAGTCTGAGCCGTGTACTTCTCACTTATCTATGTTACATAAATGAGATCAAACCTGAGTGCCTGGAGACTGAGATCCTGCAGGAGCCTGCTGATAAATCACTGCTGCTTTTACCTCCATGGCAGCCAGCTAATGAGAGAATGAATCTCAACAGGCTCGTAAGTGCATTTTCTAGTTTACTGCCCCAGCAAAGCACACACAGAGTAGAGAATGCACATGCTGAATGATTCTACAGAGTAGATAGCTTTAAGCTACCATGATTACTTTCTCTAATTAAAACTGTATTTTACTAAAGAACTGCATTTACTACTGTAATGTAGTCTTTGTTTAGTTTGTTATAACTGACGGTAACTAAAATTTCTCAAACAAAAAGACTCAATTTCTTATTTTATATTAATAAGTGTTTTGAGATTTTGCTTAGTCACCTAAAGGCTTTGAGTATTAGAAAACAGTAGTAGTGCCACTCGTTATACAGAATTATAGTTCTTGGTTGGTGGGCTGGAACATCAACCTTCCACTGGGCTCTGCTCCACCTTAACAGCAGTAGGAAATTTTCAATGTTATAAGATACAAGAATGATGCTGAAGGCTCCAGGGGGAAACCAAGTATTGCAGAGCAAAAATCTGGTACCCTCATTGTCTCTTCTCTTTGCCCTTCCACCAGCTCTCCCAGCAGGACCTATCTCCTACTCTCCCGAAAGGCAGCTGAAGGCAAAGCATTCACTGTTTGATGTACTATGGATTCAAAAGGGAAATTACCCAGCTTCACAGGGCCGCATGCAGCACAAAGTGATTACAGCTCCTGCTGGATCTTTACTTGCAAAAACATCATCAGCTATGCAGCACCCAGGGGAATTTCTTCCCCAGGAAGAAAGAATGGAGCAGTATTACCCAGTCTCTGTCCTTCCAAACACACTGCGCATCTCTGATAGTTTGATTTCCCGTACAATTACATAGGAAAGGGATTCTAGTCAGCATTTATTTTCTTCCTAATTAGATGTAATAATGTACTACAGGCTGAAGGTTAATATTCAGTCAAACATGCAAAGTTAACTTGTGATCATTCAAGTAGCAGAGCCATTTGTTGTTAGTCTTGCCAACTGCAATTGGGTAAGCTTTCAATGCAAGAAGTGCTCTGATGCTGGAAGAGGAGGTGTGTTATTCTGACACTACTTTTCACGGTAATTAGTGTTATCATTCCTGTGCTTTTTATAATACAAAATGATCATATGCCATATCGTACAAGCTGCCACATAGCACTACATTAGGCTCATCCTAGTGTAAAAAAAGTTCAACATAACAAGACTTATCACAAATCCAACAGTGAAGAAAAAGAACACAAACATTTCCAACTAATACCTTTTGTCCGGGCCGTCCAGATTCACCAGGTTCACCCTAAACAAAGAAAAGAAATGAAAGACATGATATCTGTCAAAAGGAATTAAAAATAGGGTTGGGTAAGATCATAACATTACCTGAAATGTCTGTGACACAACAAAGTAACACTGATCAGCCACCCCTCTTCTCTCTGTACAACTGCTTTCAACATTTAATTACCTTAATTCCTGCAGCAGACGAACCAGGGTCACCCTGATAGAAAATCCACAAGAAATGATCATGCTTATTACATATACAGGTTTAAGGAAACAAATACAGCAACATGTGCAATATCATAGCAAGATGATATAGCAAAATAGCTAGTTAGCAAGACTACCTGCTCTCTGTGATGATACATAGGAACTCACCTATTGAAATTAAATCAAAGGATTCAGAAAAGAAACCATATTATTTTCAAAAAAATACAGAGAAAGTTAGTTTCAAAAAGTATACTAAGTAAACCCAAATTTCACAACTAAAAATGCAGATGCAATAATTGCTGATTTTGTAAAAATGACCTTTAAAAAGCTGGAAGATGGGACACAGTTTGGCATCTCTAAATTGCTGACATACATCAAAAATCATTTGCTGCAATTTACGAATGAGCTTTTTGATTTGGTTCTGCAAATCTCAACTGACATAGCTTTTTGTGCAAATCAAGATGAACCTTAAAAAAAATCAGCAAGCTATGCTGTTATCACCATCAGGACAGGTCTTAGCTCAATTACCACAGCTCTTCAGCCTATTTAAACTGGTAAGACAATGCAGCTAAGTATTGCACATGATGGGATGAGGCAGCTACAGCAATCTATGTATTTGGAAAAGCTCTCTGTTCTATGCACACATCTTGCATTCAGAAAGAGTGTCCTGTTTTCTGCTTGGTTGACCAGGCTTGATAGGTAGTGATATGCACAAGTTCAGAGGACTGGTGAGTGAATTGGTAGGGAAGCTTTCAGCTCCCAGTTTGTGTTATTATCACAGGATCCTCCAAATTCTTGAATGCTCAATTTGCTGCACTTTTTTCCCCCCCTACAAGACATGCCAAATAAATATGGAGAAAACCAAATTGATGAAAGAGTGGCTAGTTAAAATAGAGGCTGCCAAAGATGGCTAGAGCGCTTATATTTGAAGGACTAGCTTAGTATTTATTATTCAAAATAAATTTGGATTATTCATTGAAAATAACAAGTTGCTGCATGGCAGTAACTGCAAACTTGGCAAGAGCCTGTTGGCAATTGACACAGGTAGTATAGAAGCCAACAGTGTTATCCACTTTGAAGATGTTATGCAGAGTATCCATTCCTGATGGTTCCGTGAAGCTGGAGGAAGCATTTTGTGAATGGTGGATTTTCAGAGTTGGTTTGGGGGTTTTTATTTTTTGTAATACTCCAATAAAATTAAATGGCACCAGAAAACATGCTCACTTTGTTTTAAAGAACAGAAACAGAATTTCCTCTACACAGTTGCTGCAGTTCTCTCATGTGTGAGTTAAAAACAAAAAGTCAGTTTTATGAAGGGTTGATTCATGTCTGGAAACCTGAGCTGCCTCTTCTTGATAGACGTGCATGAGTGATACTGCTGATATCCCTTACAAGCATGTACAACTGCAAAGCTTCAGGGACTTTTTATAGCTGTAAAGTGGTAAAGCAACTGGTAAGAGACATTCACAAGTTAAACATTTTAAGGGATAATGATTGATATGGGGAGATAAGGGCATTAAGTATTTATAATCCACCTTCACATAAGAATGAAAATTAATACGGGATTAAAAGAAAAAATATGGCACAGCATGTTCTCAGTTCTGTGATGAGTCAGACCACTTGGAAATGAAGAAATTTTAGCAGGGGAACGTGCACACAGAAGAAAAATGCTTGGTAGTTTCCAGGGGCTAAGGCTAAGAACTCATGTCTGACACTGATACTGTCTTCAGAGCAGGCCAACTCAGAAAAGACAGTTTCTTTTTTAAATCATGGGTCAAAAACTACTGACCCAAGTCAGCATCTCTGATAGCCACTGGGTACAGCAGTTCAGAAAGTAAAGCTAAATCAACTGTACAAATAGAAACCTGTTCAAACAAAGTTCAAAACAGTTGTCACCAGACCTCTGTCACATAGCAAAATAAAAATTTAGTGTTTATCTTACAGAAACATGATTTAATCTTTTAAATAAATGTTTTACAATTTGTGATCTATGAATGAAATGTCTTAAACATCTAGCATTATCATTTAAGTGTAATGGTCCCCGCATTTATTTATATAAATTAAATGGCTTTTTTTTTTTTTTTTTTTTTAAAGCAAGCAAGTAGGAGGCATACATACAAATGACTGAACATCTGGGAACTGAACCAGTACTAGCCTTACATCATCTCTGAACAACACTTCCAGCAGATCTCCTAAAATGTTTTTTTAAAAATAGTGCCTCAGTAAGTCTTGAACTCTTCTCCACAGGTGTTCAGTTCACAAAAACTCTCAATACTCATCTGGTAGTGAAGTTCTGTAAAGTAACACACACTCTGGATGTTTCAGGACTACCCAAACAGAAAGCAGAGAGCATTCATAAGAACATAAGGTAATGCTTTAATGAGGCTGCCTGTGAGATTTGCTGGTCTTGATTCCAACTGCTCCTTTTAAGACAACAAAAAAAGGGAAGAGTTTTTTTTTGTTAACCTCCTGCCCTGATAGAAAATGCCCAGAGGAAAACACAGAAGGAAGGCTTCTGAGCTGCTTTGAAATCCTGCATTATAGCAGAATGGTCTGGTAAGGGTAACTGTTCAAGATGATTATAACACCAATGAGAAAAAGTACAAGTGATACAGAAAAAAATACATGGAGAAAAAAAATAATAAAACATCAAGGCTACTCTGTGAAGATATTAAACATGACTGTAATAGGCTTTCTTAGATTCTCTAACACTAATGCAGTTAACAATTGCTGGGCAAATTCATTCCTGAATTTTACAGGATGGTCATACAGCACAATCTTTGCCCTACAGTGAAGAGCAGGAAAGAGTACACTCCTTGTTAAGTAGCACAAATGCAATGTACAGACACCGAATTTTATGCTAGTTCCTATATTATCTGTTGAAATACATCCTAAACTTCCTACCAAAGCTATCTTTCAGAAACATTAAGCTGCAGTTCTACTATAAGATACAGATTTTTTTTTCCCCTGGGTGGCAGATTGCCTTGCAGGCAGGGAAAATGGGTGGGCAAAAGACAACAAAGGCCAACTAAGCTTATTCTGTTGTTTTGCTTATTCTGTCCTAAGAATTTGTGCGGTGGATGCCAGGCTGTTACTCTTAGAGCAATGAGCTCCATGCAAACAGCATGTATTTCCATGTCACCACAGCACCTCTGAAACTTACATGAAACCTTGAAGAGTTGGGAGACATCTGTATTATGATGTTATGAAGGTTAACTTCCTATTTCCCTGTTGCTACAGGACTATGTCTTAAAAACAATCTCATATTTTCCTAGAAATTATGTTATTAAATCTTGTAAAAATGGATTAAGAAGACTTCAATAGCATACCTTGTCTAAGCAACTAAATAAGGTTCTTAAGATTTTAATCTAGGCTAATAAACATGACTGCAGAGGAAGTATTATATTAATGAAGTGAGAATCAAAAAAATTTACTATTGTTATACGTAATGACTGTTTTTAGTACCTGACTTTAGAATGTACCCCATAATAACTTTATGTTCTTGAATACTGGTTCCAAATGATAGGGCCTGAGAGATTTGCATGCATTGCTTAGTATTTTGATAAATCTGGCAAACTTCTTGTGCTACACTTTGATTTGAGTTGGTTATGCAATTAAACATATGGAGGTTGTTATTGATATAATCTGGTAAAATCTTCTAAAATGTGGTTTTTATCTTCAACTCTCAATTGCTTAGCAGGCTGTTCGGACAGTACCATACTGGTTTAGTCCCTTGCTTTGCAGAGAACAGGGAATGGGAAATATGAACAGCTAAGATATACCAGAAAGAGGTATAACTCATCAGACACAGAACCAATACCAGAAAGAGGTATAACTCATCAGACACAGAACCAAAATCTGGGCAGATTACGACCAAATTTTCTGGACAATGCATATTTTAGCTAAGAACAGTGATGATTAGAGACTAATGCTGATGCACTCTGGACTTAAGCTGCTGCTATATAAAGTCATGAACAGAACAGTGACATTTTTCCACTGTTTATAAGAATGAACTCAGTCAAACTGTTCAACATTTTTAGTGAGAAAGTTTAAAATGCATTTTTCTTTTGTCAGATTTCTATTTTCACTGGTTGATTAGACTGTGAACATATCTACGGCACATAATTTCCTCTCTACTATTAAGTAGCATACCTTTTCTCCTGTGTCACCCTTTGGTCCATTTTCTCCAGCATCACCCTGGAATGAAAATACATATTTAAAAAAATGATTTTATGTAAACATACAGAGAAGTCAGCATTCAAACATTATTGGCAAGTTAGTTTTATTAATCAAGTAGCCAATCTCTCTACAGCATGGTCAGGAAGTGTGGTTTTTATAGCTGCTATATCTCTTGCATATAAACCCACAAAAGTACATAAACTCTCAGATAACTATCTTCCTGCTACTATACTCTATAGACTTCCACAATTCATTGTGGTCTAGAAATGAAGGAATGATTTCATGATAGTTCAGCATTTTAAATTGGCGGCGCATATTTCTTCTCCAGAGATACTCACCTAAGCATATCTAATCAAATTCAGGTAAGTGATCCAATTCCAATACTTTTTATTGGATTCTCAAGTGATGTACGTTATAAACTGCTTGAGTTTGAAGTACTTCCATGCATGATTCACAAACCAGAAAACCTTTACGGATTTCACCCTTCCAGATAGCCACCAAAAAGGTTATCTCTACATAAATTTGTTGTGTTGTATGTTATTAAGAAAGGTGATATTCAGACAGCACTCCTTTATGCTTGGGCAGACATCTCTCATTTTAAAAATAACTTTTTAAAGGAATGCTTCAAAAGTTTTATCTATAAAAATACAAAATTTCTATTTTTATTAATTTAGCTGTATAGTAAGACCAAAGTAAACCAAAAAGTCTGTTCTATATGAGGACCAAATATGCCTGTGAGACTTGAGTGCAAGGAATATATAAAATACCAAAGGTACTGATTGACTCTAAATATGCCACAACCATTTTTGTAGGTCTTGGCTAGATAACCAGTAAAAATATTCAAATAATATTAATTCAGCACCTGTCATATTGCTCTGAAAAGCTCAATGTAAAATTCTTCTCAGAGGATTTGTATCAGAGATCATTTTGTATAGGATGGTCACTAACACAAGGGTAACTAGCAAAAAACTAGCTAGTCTTTAATTAAGGGCTTGATGAGTCATGGAGATGTGCAACAGTAACTGCTAGGAACATCATTCTGAGTCCATTTGACATGATAAAGTACATATAGGACATTTACAACTACATTTTTTAGGGAAATACAGTGGATGATTAGGGTGAAATATCCTGATTTTAAGTAACAGAAATCCATCACAGGTAAGTATTGTTACACTGCTTTTGTGCTTGAAAATGAACAAAGGATTACTGGAGTTCTACCAAAAATACTATTTTAACAAAAACGAGTGATTTTGTGAGAAGAGATTCCTAGTTATATATTCTACATGTGGGGTAAAAGCATTCAAGATTCCCCTGGATAATAACGTGCTTTAGAAGACATGAACTGCAGCTGGTAATACATGGATTTACACAGATCTGGAAGTGAAATTCAATTGTAGCTGAAAATTGAAGCTGCATGAGCAAGCACTTCTCAAGAGCAAATAACACCTGAATGCAAACAGCTTACTTTTTAAAAAGCGTGGCTCAATTTACTCACAGGAAATGAGTCTGTGTAAAGATTCCTGTTCAAAATAAGGCTTACAGCATTTTCTCAGGTTGCCCTTGCAGAGATGCACAAGTTTGATTTGCACTGAGTGTTTACTTGTATGAGTGCTCCTACTGGTATCTTTATATGAAAGGGCAGAATCACACCCCTGTTTTGCAGCATGGAGCTCATCTTGTCTCTGCGTGACTGTATATCATCTAGAGTTTGTGTAATTACCACTCTGTTACCAAATTCTTTTACTGCCTGCAGGTAACAAAGCATCAAAACCAAGTTACGAGAAATGTTTGGCACTATCATTTGTTCGATCACTCATCTTTTTCTGACATGAACATTAGATATGGTTAGGTGCAGAGTTCCTCAGTTGTGCAGCAATTAAGGCATGAGCACTGCTATTAGTATTATTATTAGCACTGGTATTAGTATTATTTGATGTCAGAAAAGGCTGCACAATGGCTCTCAAGTTGTGGCTACAGCTGCATTTTTATTTATTTTTAAACTAAGAATCAGTGCACTGACAGCTTTCCAAAACAGAACAACAGCAAAGGAAGTGGAATAGGACTCACCTTTTCTCCTCTCTCTCCAGGGTCACCCTGATCAAAGCAAGTGGAGCAGAGAAGTCATAAGTTATTAACAGGAGTAAAATTCCAAGTATAAGTGCTATCATCATTGTCACAATTGATGACACTGTTTCAAGTGATAAAAATCCAACAGTGGAATCTTCAATAAGCAATAATAAATAAATTTAATAGAACTCAATAGACAACGTATTTTCAGCATAATTTAAAAACATTAGTGATTTGTATGTAGAATTTTATTTTGTTTCAAAGTTTTCTTCCTGTTTTGTTCTAGATTAAACCTTCACGAATAGGTGCATGTCTTTGTGGAATGGCCTTCTGGGACAGAGTTGACTCCTGCATTTGGTTTTCCTTATTTTGGAAATAAATGAAAGACAAATTTACAGGCTGAATGTGGGGTGAAAGTCATATGACTCTATTAATGGCTTGAGAGACTCTATGGGAGAAACAGAAAGCCTTCAGCGACTCAAACAAATTCATAACTGATTCAGAGCAAAGAGCCTTTACTGCTTCTAACATTTTCTGGAAGAAAAAGATGACTTTTAGCTATTTTTTTTTTAAATTATATCTTGCTTGAAAAACTAGCTCAATGGCAAACTCACATTGGTGCACCAAGCATGACCCTGACAAGTCATCTCTGTGTTTCTGGCTCAGAAATGCACTCTGCCTCATCTTTGCCCCTTCTGATGGCTGGCAGTCGCTAAGCAACTTGAAGATTACAGTTGTGCATATGAATTAAGCATTAACTGCCACAATTTGGCTTCTTCTGTATGCGAAATAAGAAAAGGTCACGCTCCCAAATGGTGTGTTTTCATCCCTGATGGACAAGCAGCCAGTCAGTAAACGTAAAGAGCCTGCCCTGTGTGTCTGTCAGCAGCAGTGTGATGCACAGAATCAGCTGAGGAGCACATGTGCACCAAAGACACGCTCACAGCTGATGGGATTAGTATTCAACATTACCCATTCCAAGAGGCCCACTGATCACATCATCACTGAGCTTTCTTTTATACAGTTATAAGCTTTACGTTCCATTCCACTCATTCAATATCAAAACAGCAGAAAAATAATTATTTAACAACAAAATAAATCCTAAGAGAGACTCTGATACATCAAATATGGGCCCAGACATGTTCTTAGTGCTGACTGCCATTATAGCAGGATCAGCGCTCAAGACTTAACCCTGACATTCATCAAAGATTTGACCACAGTAGCTCTTGAAAAGAAGCCTGAAACACATTGTAAAGAGCATAAACAAAGCCTCTCTGAAAAGGTCTCCATATTCCCAAACACTTGCAGGCATATTACATTCACTTGGCAATGGATGCGTATGCGTCAGTGCCACTGACTGGAATTATATATGCACAGCAGAAGATAATGCTTCTTTATGGTGCAATGTGTAAAGCCTCTGACAGTGCTGATCACTAGAGAGAGCAGATCACTAAAAGCCAGTCAGAATATAAACACTGCTTGGAAAGAGCAACTGTAATCTATATGCACTCACGTACTGCGTGCTTTTGTTTTTAATCCATTTCCAATACTAACCTTAAGCCCCGCTGCTCCCTTCTCCCCCGCTACGCCAGGCAAACCAGGTTCTCCCTAAGAACACACAAAAAAGATGCAGTTAACAAAGACATGATGAAATACATATTAACATCATTTCACTATCTCATATTAAGTGGACTAAATCTAATTTAAGCTCCTGTAGAGATAAGAAATAATTCTACAGAAGGCACTGGAAATATGCGTGTGTGAAGCTAAACAGAAAACAGAACTGAGACTTATGATTCTGAAAAGCTGCTCAATTTACCTTAAAAGCAGTCTTTCCAGCAAGGCTAGTATTACTTCTCTCCTTCCTACAACTCAGAAATACTGCAAGAAAGGCTTATCTTAAATGACTTTGACATTCTGCTCCTAAGGAAGACAGACAGTGATGAAAAATGAAAAGGGTTTATTCCAGAAACAGAAGAGTTTGGAATAGATAGCTGTTTAATTTATAAATATACCTCGCTTGTCAGTTTCACACACTCCAGTACCACTAGCTAAAAATTAGATTTAAAAGACTTTAGAAACTTCAGCATAACATTAAAGATCCAAATTTGGGGTATTTTAATAGAAAGTAGACATATTGTTCCACAGCTTAAAGAGTGGCAAGTAATTTTCATAAGTCAGTCAACAAATGACAATTAATTGTAAACTTCTTTTTTTTCTCTAAACTGAAAAATAAAAAAAAAAGCCACCAAAAAAACAACAAGAAACAAATAACAAATAGAACAACAAATAATTCTTAATTATTTCCTGATATTTCCTGGTGTTTATTTCCCAGACTCACTGAAAAAAATGCATGCATTATTTGAGAGACATGATATATCAATGGCTAGACCTTACTAGTGAGCATCTAGGGTTGATGGCTGAGTAAAACCTTTTGTGTAAGTATGCCTCAATTTCACAACAAACATGCATATTCTTTTGTAACCCTTGCCTATGCAGTAACGCATTGCACTTCAAGGTGGGAAAGCATGTTAAAGCAGCATCCAAAAGAACAGAAAATGCCTTCAAATAAGTTCCTCAATAAGCTTTTTTGCTACATAAGTGTAAGAAGATGCTTAAAAGTTCAATACAATGGCTAGTACAGTAATGAAATGAGAAATGATAATTCAGAAACTCAGTGAATATTTTTATATAGGATTCAAATTCAGTAGATAGGATGAA
Organism: Phasianus colchicus; assembly: GCF_987193195.1. Taxonomy (NCBI): domain Eukaryota; kingdom Metazoa; phylum Chordata; class Aves; order Galliformes; family Phasianidae; genus Phasianus; species Phasianus colchicus. The sequence goes on along the minus strand of NC_143439.1, from coordinate 19,143,046 downwards.
CCAACTCTTTGCTCTAACTTACAGAAGAATTGAGATACAATCCTGTTCCAATCCTCCAAAAAAGCCTTCCACTAAGAAAGATTTTTTTATTACTTTTACAGTCATATTTGAATCAGAGGTATATAAACTAGATTCTCTAAGAAGGATCCATTCTAGTTCTAAATTAAAGGAACATAAAGCACCTTAATGTCACCAACTATGGGACTATTTCAAAACACAGAACAAAACCGTTGAGGTTCGTGTAAAACTCTACTGAGTTATTCTTCACACCAAAGTGTTAGGTGCCATTAGACTCACAGGGAATTACAAAGCTATTTGAGCCAGCCTTTTTTCAAGGCTCCTTTGTATTGTAGTAGCTTGAAGGCTGATATAGCAGCACAGGCATTTGATATATGAGCAGTCAGGATTTGAAGCTGTTGGAGATTAGGCATAAGGATCCTAAAGGATTGACCCAAAAGACACTTGGAGAAAACTGCCAGTTGACAAAATGAAGCAGAAGGGACTGATGGATATGCACTTGTTTCTCCTCATCCCACACTGCAAACAAGTTTGTTTCTGTCTCCTTCAATTTAAAACAGCTGCAGTTGGCTGAGAATTCAAGGGGCTTAAATCAGTAATCAGAAGGTCAAAATCCCAAGCTTGTGCCTTCCTACCAAATTTACATATCCAAGTAATGCATATACAGCTATTGGTATGACAAAAAATGAGATTAAAAACTGGACAAAAAAGTTGCCTTGCTTTCTTAGGGAAAAAAAAAGTGAAAACCTCTGGCTGCTACGTCCTTGTAGTAAATCACTATTTCTACCAACTGTCCTGTTTCAGGCCTGTATGTGACTTTCCTATGGCCATCAAACTATATGCTTTTATCACTGGAAGTACTAGCCAGAGGCATTATCACACTAGGGATTAGCTCTGGGAAGGGGAAAAACTGAAGGCAAACCTATAAGGAAAGCATAGAGATGATCTTGCACCTCTGTGCTTTTGAAGTCATTATCCTCCTGTTTCTAAAGGCCTGAAGCACAGAGGGACAGTATAAAACCACAGTTTCCCTTTCACTGCTGTAGAACCTGATTTTATCATCTATACAAGCAGGAGCAGTACGATGAAACATAACTTTATTGCACATAACCTATCCTATACACTGCCCCAGGAAAACTCCTGTTTTCCAGGGCTAAAGCTGATTTTTAAGTATTAAGTATTCTATTAAAGCCTAAAATAAAATATAAAAACAACAACAACAAAAACAATAAAACAAAAACCACAACCAACCAATAAATAAAAAAAATTCCACCCAAATAACTAGAACAAAGCCTCCCATCAGGTAGGAAACACCAAAAATAGCCACAAGCTGAAACAGCAGCAAACATTTTGGAGGAAAGTAGATTGATAGTATTCCTGCTGTACACCAATCTTAGTATTTGCCATGAAAGTAAGTTAAAATATTTCTGTTAAGAAGTACGGTTAATTACTTTCCATTTATTTACTTTTTTGTTGTTGCTGTTTTTGTTTTCAACTAAAGCATATATTAAAACTAAAAAATGCTGTGTATGTTTGTTTCACTCCCACAGGTTACTGTTTGGGAGATTAACTGCTGCTCTTTTGGCTGAGGACAGTTATGCTGCTGTTCCAGGAGAGATGCATGGAAGGGAAAACCGGACATTCAGAAACATCACCTCATGCATCAACTGCAATTAGAGTGCTTTTAAACTTGGCAAGGTGTCAGAAGCTATAAAACTATATTCTTCATCTCGTATATTTGTACATTCACCAGGTCATGGTTAATGGCTTCCCGACTCATATTGCAGTCTCTCTTTAACAGCATTGACAGCAAAGGTGTTATGCTGCAGAAACAATTGCCTTCTGCATATCATTCAGCTTTCAAATCAAGTCAGCATATTTTTCTTCTTCCCCATTTAAGGAGTGATTTTGTCTATAGCACATTTAGGTTTGGGTTATAGCTTATCCTTCTGCAGTCAAGACATCCTCAAAACAATCACTCAGGGACAGGCATCACTGAAACAAAACATGTCCTAAAACCTTATAGTGCCTATGTAAAAGTATGACATATTACTACACTTAAAATGATACCAACAGCCACAGTGCACCCACAAATAAGAGTCGCAAGCCTCAAAGAAGTTGTGTGAAAATATCCTCAGAGGATTCTCCTGAAACTTTTTCCTTACAAAGATAGACTGTGGGAAAGATACTGTGGGCAGGTTGGACGTATGTAAATATAATCCATAAAGATTTTGCTGTACTTGTAAAAAGCAGTAAAAAACAAACAAACACCAAAACCTCCCAGCTGTACAAAAATCAAATCCCCAAATGGTAAATCTGCAAATCTTGCATTAGAAGTTATCCTAACTCAGCCCTTAACTTCTGTTTTGTACAAGGTTGTTTTCTCTTGTCTTTGAGTTATGGAACAAAAAGTCCTGTTTTCATGACTTGACTAACTATACAAATAAGCTATAACCTACTAGAAAAAGCTAGAAAAGCTACCTTTTTCCAATTTTAATGTAAAAAAATACTATAACAGTAGTGAGTAAACTTTTGTCTACTGCAGAAAAGGACACCACCACCACTAGAAGTTTTTAAGCATGTAAGTCCCCAGTTCCTCTCTTCTCTATGATCATCTGAAGTTATGTAGGTCTAGTTTGATGAGTTCAGAAATGGTCTCAGAGTGATGGAAATAAAAATTTCCAGCAAATGTGCTATTGTACTTTCCCTCACCCAAAATCATGCAGCTAAATTCAAAATGATTGTAAGTGCTCCTGTCATTTATTTGAAAAGAGGCTTAGAAAGAATTTGAAAAAAATGCTATCACATCAGCAAACTATGATATCAAGGCATGACTGAAAAAGTTATGAAGAAAGTTACCAACTATCAACTATTCAGGATCCTTCTGATCATTTCCAGGAGAACCAATTAATATCAACTATCAGAGCAAACAAAATGCCAACATGCCAAGAAGAATACATTCAAACCAGCCACTTGGTTCAGGAGTTTCAAGTAGTTCAAAGATCAACACTGGACAGCACAGCAGTGTGCCTCGATTCAAGTCCTCGTTCTCTTGTGCCTGTATTACCCATATGATTGCGTTAACATTGAGAGAGCAGCTCTGTCTTTCCTGTATTAGTTTGGGTAAAACACATCCTTCAGCACCCTGCCCAATGAACTGAATTTGATCAGTGCAGAGCGCTGCTTGGGCTCACTGACAATTTGATAAAAAAATGTCAATATGCATGCATAAAACCTACTTCAGATCAGTTTTGAAAATGTATCAGCCACTAGAGTACATACTGAAGGAGTTCAGGCTGTTGATATCATACCTCTCCTTAATAGAGTGATCTGTGCCCTTGAGGTATATACCTCTATGTCCAGAATTAAGCAGCTAAAAATAACATGGCTAGAGGCCTGGCCTTTCTTGTTTGTAACAGAAAAACAGCCTGGAGGCCGTTCTGAAATAAGTTTGGTTTCAGTGGGATTCATAACTCCATCTGCACCAGCTGGTTGATATCCATCTCGCCCTGAGAAGAAAGCCTGTCAGTACTGCTATATTTTCCAGTCACTAGAATGCAATCAGTTGTAAGGATAAGGAAATACAAGAGGCCCCCAAACTAAATTCAATCTAATTTTACTCTAAAATACATAAACAAGGGCAGAGGGGAAAAAAGTAGTTTCTCAGACATGTTACTGTGATTTCCATTTCAAATCAGGCTTGAATTATTTCCTTTCAACTTGCTTTTCACCCTCCTAAAAATTAACTTAATGTTGTTTGTTTAAGAACTGGAAAGCTCTCCTGGCCCACTCACCAGCTGAAATTAAGTGGAAAGTCTTCAACAGGACTCAGCTGGCCTGCAAACCTGTCTGGGAATCTGTGAACTGCATTCAGTGATATTTCCTTCCTCTATATTTCTTTATTTGAAATAAATGCTAGTACATACCCTTCATTTCTCCAAAGAGATGTGGTAACACTGCTTTTGAAACATGCCTGACATAGTACAGTAGGGGGAATATCAATGGGGAAATACATATGAATTAGAGTAACAATAAGCATGAGAAAAGCAGTAAGCAACATGCACACCCAGACTCTATGGCTACTAACAAGGAAGGGAGATTTCTTTGAAGTTTAACAAACTGCTATTGTCAAACTATGGAACAACTTGAACTGAAATGACCTGTACTGACCACCACTCTGTTCTTGATACATCCTTACAAAATAATAAAAATCATTCCTACAGAAGAAAAAAAGCAGTGCACAGGATTCTGTTTAGCCAGTAACAACCCAGTTGTGCCAGGGTAAATTTAGGTGGGACATCAGGAAACACTTCTTTACAGAAAGGGTTGTTAAACACTGGAATAGGCTCCCCAGGGAGGTGGTTGAGTCACCAACCCTGAATGTGTTTAAGAACTGTTTGGATGTGGTGCTCAGGGACATGATTTAGCGGAGGGTTGTTAGAGTTAGGGTAGTATGGTTAGGTCGTGGTTGGACTCTTTAAGGTCTTTTCCAATCTGAGTGGTTCTATGATTCTATAACACTCTCTCAGACCGCAAGAATTACTAAGTGGCTACTTCCCAGTTATTCTTCTCAACAAGATAAGCAGAATGTGGCTACAGTTTCCTAAATGCAGAAACAAACAGGGAATGTAAACATCCTTTCAAGACTACTGGTAATATTTCATAGGATTTGGCTTGAAAGAAAAAAAATACATGTGAAACTATGACAATAAGTTTGCTGCTCTGAAATCTATTAGTTAACAGTCCTGCACAAACAGGTGGGTTGTGTAAAATTACACTTACTCTAATATTTAGAGATTGTCCAAGAAAAGTGGTTCATATATTAAGGGATTAGAAAATCGTTCTAAGTGTACTCAGAATTTATGATCTAATTTCCAGACCAACTGGTCAGACTAGTCAATCATCTCCTATTTTCCACTATTTCAATTAAAGAAGAGGTGAAGGGAAAGGAAAAGAAAAATTGCAGGCACATATATGATGGAGATGACCTAAGTGTATTATTCAATTGCTTATGGAGGGGGAAAAGTTAATTCACTGTCAACATTCATCAGTTGAAAGATACTCAGTGCTCAGATAAGGAATGCATTCACATACAATTTTAAGCACGTGCTTAGAATTCTACATTTTAAACTAAGGAAAAATTGTAATGTGGACCTTCGTGTACCGCACACGCTGCTGCTGAGCAGAACGAGTTCACTGATTAAAAGGCTACCAAGACAGTACGACTTTTTTAAAGCTTTCTAACTACGTATCTTCTTAAAAGGAGATGCATCACACACTGAAGTTGAGTTCAACTAGTCTGCAATCAGCATTAATCTCTCTGAGTAAAGCCAGGAGTGCCAGCAGTCAGCACACAGTACTGGCCAACCTTAATGTATATAGACTCCTAAAAAGGCTGTACACAGATGTCTGACACTGAAATTACCACTCTGTAATGGTACCACAAGCTGCACTAAGAATCTGTTTTTATTGTCCAATATGGAAAAATGGACGTTTTGGTAGCAAAATATTAGCCTGGAAACCCTAGACTGCCCTAAATTTACTAATACTAAATTTGGATGAATATTGCTTCAGCTTAGATTTATTTCTACCTTTATTTTAAAGCTAACAGAACTTATTTTTTTAAGAGAAACTTCAACATTCAACTTTCATCTGCTTATACTCTACTTTCTCAACTTTCTATCTGCTTGTATAACACATTTTCTGCACATAATGTAATGCTTACAAGTCAACTTTAGCTACCAATTGTAAAACATCCAAATCTGACTACACTTTACACTTATCTGGCCAGTTTTTGCACTGATATCTAGATTTAGTTCAGTAATTCATTATTTTTTTCCTTAAAATTTAGAAGTAGTCCATCTACACTTAATAATTACATTGTTTATATATACACTTCTTATTACTTTGTGATGACTGTTTTAGATGCCATAAATAGAATAAAATAAACATAAAAACATCCAAATGTTGCAATTAGGTTGTTTGTTTGTGGTTTTTTTTTTTTGTTTTTTTTTAATGCAATTCAAAATTGATAAACAGCAGTTAAATAAGTATTTGAATTTTCACTTTAGGAAGACAATTTCAGATCTGTTTCCTTCCCCATTAAACATGACTGCAATTCAGTCTATGTGGTCTCCATAAAACAAATGTACAATCACCTAATCCATCTCAAAACAAACCCCAAATCTAAGTCTTCCAAAACTACACGTTAATACATTAATAACTAGACAAGCTTTTCATATCTGGCACATCTGAGTTATCTCACTGACATCCATTTCTCTGCACATATAGGCAAAGATTTCTGGATAGACATTGTGTGATGATACATTAATCACTTTGATAAAACATAAATCACCACTTCTATTTAATGTGTTTGCAACTATGTAGTCCACTCTTCTCTCACTTTTCTGCACATACAAAGAAAATCACGCTATAAAATGTGGTCCTGCATTCACATTTTATTCACAGTAATTACTTGAACTTTATATATTAGTACCATCTGTGCTTGCACCTACTTTCAGTCATTCATGTTAGAATTAAATGGAGTCACAAAATAACAAGGAAAAATCTCAGGACTTAACACAAATTTACTTTGTAACATAGTTTTTTTTTTTTTTTTTTTTTTTTAATGTACTGTGTGTTATATATACCTAGCTCCAAACTTATTTTTTATGTCATTGTTCACAGTAGCCATACTGTTCAGACTATAAACATTGAAAAATAATAGATTCATGGCATGATTACCATCACTATGGTGAAATTATTCATAATTACATCATTTCCTCTAGCCACTGTTAAAATGCAGGTTGTATATTACAATGATAGAAGCTTACTGTTAGGAAAGCACAATTTAAATTGAATTATTTAAAAAAACTTAGTGCCTTTTTCTCAAGGGCTCTTGGGGAGGGAGGCAAAAGGCAGCAGAATGAGGGCTGCTCCAAAAGTAATGCCTCCTATTTTATTTTGTTGGCCCACAACATCAGAGGTGGATGTTGGTAGATGGCAGGAGAGGTTGAAACTTCCTACCAATATTCCATTCCATGTTGTTGCCATGTGACAGAATGATGTCTGACATGGAAGTGTGTATGAAGCAAAAACGTGTCACTGAATTCTTCCAAGCAGAAAAAATGGCACTCATTGATGCTTATTGAGCATTTATGGAGACCAGACAGTGGATGTGAGCTCAGTGAAATGCTGAGAGGGTGGTGCATTTCAGCAGCAGCGGCAGTGATATGCAAGACAAGCCACATTCCCAATGGCCATGCACAGCTGTTACATCACTAAATGAAGAGTATCTTGATCAGCTCATCAACATGAATAAAGTGGATTCTGACCAGGGAACTCTCTAAGGAACTGAATATTGGCTTCAGCGCATTGAAAGCAATGGTAGCAATATTGGAATATCACAAAATTTGTGCAAGGTGGATCCCATAAGTGTTCACATGGGAACAGAAAGAACACTATATGCAAACTTGTCAGGACCTATTGAACCAATATGAGGCTGAAGGTGACAATTTCCTGGACCACATTATTACCAGTGAGGGGACATGGTGTCACCACTGTAAGCCAGAGCCAAAACAGCTCCATGGAGTGAGGAGATGTGAATTCCCAATGTAGTAAAAGTTGATGACACAGCCCTCAGCAAGTAAAGTGATGTGGATTGTCTTTTGGAAGAGGAAAGGAGTGGAAGCTTGAACTTCCACAGTCAGACCAATTAAGACGACAACCTTTCTCTTGCAATACAATAACAGCACACCTTATTCCAGTGTGAAGACTGTGGAGCACATTGCTCATCTTGGCTGAACTGTCCTACCACACCTATTGTACAGTCCAGATTTGGCATCTTCTGACTTCCATCTGCCAATGAATGACGGACAGCATGAGCAACATTTTCCTAGCAATGACTCTGTCATTGCCACTGTGAAATAGTGGGTCATCTCCACTGGTGCAGATTTGTTCGAGAGCAGCATGCAGGCTCTTGTTCATTGTTGGCAAAAATGCACAGCTAACAGTGTAGACTATGTTGAAAAATAGTGTTTTGTAGCTGAGAATTTGCTCTATCAAACAGTGTTTTTGTGCGCTTCATTTTGTTATATTTTCCATGGAGGCATTACTTTCTGAGCATCCTATGTATAATATGTTTTTTATACACTATCATTGATTACTCCTCAAATACAGTGAACAAGCTATAGTATCATTTTTCTTCTGGTATTCCCTGCAAGTGCTTTTCAAGTTCACTATTAATGTTAGTGCTTATGAGAACAACAGATGGATAACACTGTTTGCAGCCAGGGAGGGATATTATTTAAAAACTTCACCACACAGCTTTGCCAAAAAACCTTAGCAGGGTTTTGAAACAGCCCTGCTGCTCCTTATGGAGCACTGTCCCAGACTAGGAGTCAGCTTAGTGAAACATAACACTGACTTGACTGAGTTACCATCTCCTCGCACTCAAGACTGTTTCTTTTTTAATAATTTCTCTGCATTTTCATTCCCAAATTTGATTTTATATTATTCTCTACCTGTTTTTCCAGCCTAATCATTCTCTATTTTTGGCTTGTATTAACAACGTGTTGCCATTGTACAAGCACATAAAATTAACCACTTGCATCATGGAACTGAGTTAACAGAAGTTAAACCAAAATAAGCTGTAGAAAAAAAATGTAGTTCATAAGCATACTGAATAAAGTCATACACCATTTACACAGATGTCTATCAGTCATCACCAAATCTGAACATCAGACTTTTGGAGTAACCATGTTCACTGACTAAAACTATAAAAAATGACTTCAGAGCCAAATCAGATTTTATAGTCTTTTCCATGAGACTGATTTGAAATCAGAACCTTGGATGTTCTGTAAATTGCTCATGTGAACGAGCCTTGAGTTGCTTTAATCAGCGACACAAATAAGTGCTATGTTGACAAAGTCAAGAACTCACCATTTGTCCGTCTTTCCCAGGAACACCAGGCACTCCAACAGAACCCTGGTGGGAAAGAGACACCAGCGTTTAGCAAATTAAACAGGTTGAAAACTTTCACCTTTTAATACGGTACCTAAAAAAGATGGTGAATGCCAGCATATTCTAAGTGCAATAAATTTTTCAAAAACTAATTTAATTATTAGTTTAAAATTAGCTAACTATTCAAGTTGAGCTCTCTTTACAAGTGACTGTTTACATTAATCATAAATGTTTGTGTTGTACATTCTTATGCTCTTACAATGTACGTTTTAGTGACTGTCCCATTGTATAGCCTCTTTCAGAAAGGAGTCTCAAATTGGTGGTAACTTTGTTGTGAGTGCTTCACAAAATATGTAAGGATTAAAATGCAATTCCATTTAATGCTCTGGATAAATTCTGAGTTTGTTTTGACACAGTCTAACAATAGCGCCTGAACAAAATCATTAACGCTTCAAATGCTTTCAAGCATCTGAAATGGAGGGATGTTCCAAGACCAATAACTGGCAGGGTCAATCTATCTTAAAGCTTTTAAGGGATAATATGCAATAGTTCAGCCTGACAGTGCAAATTACCAACATCCTTTTAAACTGCTTCAGTATTACTGCAATCAGAATTTAAAAAAACAACGAAACACAGACCAAAAACAAGGAGTAGACAAAGGAGCAGCAACTCATAATGTAAGAGAAGTCTCTTTACAAACTCTCACACTACTTTTGTATGATGGACAATTTTGTTTGAAGAATCTTGTCTGACTGTTGCTGCAGACGTCCAGTGAAAATCTCAGGCACAAGGAAAGGAGCTCACACAACACCATCCTCTTTTTCTGTAACAGCGGTGTTGCACAGCAAGGAATCTGATAGTGTATTTTTATTTTCCATTAATAAATGTCTGAACAGGTTACAGAAGCGTGATAGCTATTTGAAAGGCTGGTAACATAAAAGATTGGCCAGGAGACTAGGAAGGGCAGAGGCTGTATCAATGGTGAGATGCGTAGTTGCTCAGCGCCTGTGAAAAAAATGAGTATCCTTTGAAGCCCATTGGGCCCTGAGGCCCAAGAATCAGTGCACAGCATTTTTCCCTCTGTTTACATTGGCTGGGGGCTTCACTAGAAGCAGTTTAGTCAAAGGACACTTACACCCAAAGGAAATGCAGCCAAAATGGATGCATGTTTACCAATTAATAGAGTTGAGGAAATAATAGATGGAATAATCCTGTGAAACAAACAAAAAAAAAAAAAAAAAAAGGAAAAAAACAGCTTATGAGTGCTTCAAAAAATATTCAACACTTTGAGTGCCCAGCAGGCTCAAGCTCACAGCAGAGCTCTAAGCCAGTAATAAATAATACACTGACATCTCAGCCTGTGACCATTACCCTGAATGCTTTCTCCCTATTCCCAAAGCTTTCACTTTGGCATTCCGGTGCCCCTATTTGCTGAATGCATGGTCACGAATGCCTGCCACTGCAAAAGCCTAATGCAAATTCTAGTGAACGTTTTCGCATTTTTTGTCTAATTCTTCCAGAAACTTGTAAGAAAAGGCTCAGGAGGGCATTATGACATCCGTCTGAATAAACTACCCTTCTTGTAACAGTTAATTTTCCCAGGGACAGTCCCATACAGCTGCTGACTTTTCTTATGAAACATGAGATATCAGAAAGTTTAAATAAAATTGATTCTACCATACCCTTAACCAATAAATGTTTATCATATATTGAAAAGCTCACCAGAACATGAGGTTTTTTTTCTGTTTTTTTTTTTTTTTTTTTTGATGTTGTACATATAAAGTATCCCACTCTGCTATTTCCTGGAGAGTAATGTCAACTTCAGAATCAGATGAGCTTTACAATGTCACATTCTTGCATTGCTAAACATGAAGGGTAGCCTTCATCCATCAGCTTGTAAGCCGTACAGCTCACAGCTGGCAAAATCCCATGGATTTACATGCTCGGGGATTACATTTTTACATATCAGCAGGCTATTGTTTTTTCAAGAAGTTCAATTTTAACAGATGCAAACCTTCACTTTAAATAATATTTCAAAAGAAGAAGAGGTGACAGCTTTGCCACATACATTGATACTTATTTCTTTCCCTTCTTTTTTCTTTATACAAATTAAGCCTGCTCTAATTAGATATCTCCCATAACACTTCTTATCTTTTGAAATCAGTCTCAAAATGACCTGCCTTGGTGGTGTGTGGGTGAGATGCTGGAATGGTGCCATTTACTAGCTGCTATTGCTGATATAACTAGGACTGTTTTAACGGTGCAGTTCCATAAATCCAAAGCTCACTCCATCAGACTGAGGCAGTCAGCTTTAATGAGTGCAAATAATGCTGAAAGCATTCATAGGAAGTCAGCTCTCCGGTTACCAAAGGAACAGGAAGACAACAGCAGACCACCTGAATATAGCCAACCAAGAACCATTTATCAGCAACACCTATATCCTTTGTTTCTGTTGGTCAATTTTTTAGTCATATGGCATTGATCTACTTGAGAAAGGACATGCATTCAATCAGAAATTCTCTCTCTCCATCTTTCACAATGTTTCACCTTTGGTTTCATAGCTGTGCCAGTACATGAATAAGAAAATTATAGCAACCTTTTTACCTGAAAGTTAAGCAGACAGATTAAAAACATTCTGCCCTTCATTGCTTGAACTTCCTATGATGGGGAAAATGAGAAATCTTATGTCTAACATTATACGACTGCATTTTGCAAAAACAAAATACAGCATCTAAATTAACAGATTCAAGGTGGTGTGCAGTAGCTAATTCCATTCACCTTTTCTACTTACAGTTTGGAACCAGGAGCTATAATGTTATTGTTGTTTATACTATACCTTTTGTCCTGGAGGCCCTTGAGGTCCCTGCAAAGAGAAAGAAAACGTAATTACTCTAGCTAATTTAAAACTGAATATCTAATTAAAGCTGTCCCATTGTGTAAGTGTTCAGATACTGGACTGAAATCAGTAGAAATTTTCTGCACCAACAAAAAGTAAAACATTCTACAGAAAATACGCAATGGATCTTTTCGCTTTTGGAACAGATTTAACTTCTAAGTAGAAGATTCAAACTTCCCCCTTCCTTACATTTTCTCTTCCATCCCATCTATTTCTTCAAATACTAACAAATCTGTCAGCATTAAAAAGACTGTAGTTTTTCTTCTTCTTATCTAACAATCAGTTGCGGTTCACAATAATTCCTCTGCTCGGCAGTATCTTTTCTGCAAAAACTTGGCTTATGCCACTAAGTTTTTACTCTGTTTTTAGAGAAAGAAGCATTAGCCTCTCCATACTTTCTAGATCATTAAAGGTATTGAAATTTATTACTACGGTTTAACCAACATGTGATCTGTGCCAACAGCCACAAGTTAAAAAAAAAAAATTCAGAAATTTTTAAGAATGTTCTTGGGAAGTAAAGAAGAACCATTTTAACCTTATCATCTGAGAATGCAGGAATACCTAAATCCAGGAAAGGTTAACTGCTTAATGTCTTACAAGAGTGAGTCCCCTTGATATTAGTTGGACCCATTTCTCACCTGGCATCTCTGAAGCACCCAGTTCATTTGCGGCCAAAGCAAAAAGAGGAGGCACCAGGGAAACAGAGCAGCCAAGCATGTATTTGACATCATGTCAGTCTGTTTTCATTAAAGTCAGACCGCATTCAGTATGGTCATCTACTCTTTTCCACACGTTCCTACAGGATGCACTTGTGCAATTTGTGGGTGCTGATGCAAACTCAAGAGAGATTAATTCTGACTGTGTCAAGTTGAAAAACAGAAAGCCAGAATGGGAGAATTCAACTTGTTCTGATGTTTGAAAAGAGAAGAAGAACTGATGTCAGAACAGGAATTATTCAGGATTTTATCTTGAACAATAGGATTGCTGCTTCAAAATGGCCAATTTTGTAGTTAAGATAGTGTGAATATAGGTTAAATCTTCCTTTTTGGTAGATGCAGGTTGTGTTGAAATGTTGCTCTGATGCAACATTAAACTGGTAACACAGAAAAGCTCCACTGCTTGTAACTCCTGGTACTGGATCCACTGAAACGAATGAAAGTCTTGCAGTTTTAAACATGCATTTGCATGTATAGATTGGGAATCAAAACTTACAAAAGCACAAATCAGTGCTGCTCCTTGAAACTTTTGCCCGATTTTCTTAGAAAAACAAGGGTCTTGCAAGCATCTCTCTTACTCAAAGGGACAGATTTTACAAATAGAAAACCATCTGCAAGATACAGAGTGACAGATTATCTTTCTTTTCTTTAAAAGGATGTGAAAATAATCAAGCACTCAAATCGGATGATAATTGGAGCAGTGAATAGACTGATCACCTGCTTTTTCTGACTGGAGAAAAATCCCACCAGCCCACTGCATTTCAGTAAACTGCTATTTAAATCTCTTTTTTTCAGTATGTGCCTGAATTCTAACTTTAAGATCTACCCGAGGATGAGGGCACCTGTAATAGTGAATATAGCAAATGAACAGCCTATTACCTGAGCACTGCTTGTAAGCAGTCTCCCAGAAGGGGAAGAAGAAAAATAAATGAAAAAAAATCAATAGGATGTTGCTAGGTGAGAGTGGCCTACTGGGGAAGGAACCGAACCGTGAATATAACATATTCCACTTAAACAGAATTTTTCCCTTTCTTCTAGAAAATGAAGAAAGTTTCTTCCAGCGCCTCACAGCATGGCAAGTGATGAGCCAGGAATCTTCTCCTTTGCGAAGAAAAATACAGGTTTGGCTAACATCTAAAGAACTCCAAGAAATTCATGTTCAGACTAAAGTTTTCCTCTATCACCGTTACCAAAATAAGCTCCAAATATCCAGGCCCTGGGAATCATTTATCTTTTGACTTTTATTAAACAGTTGTACTATGTTAGCTTCCATCAATAAGCCAGAACAACTGAAGACTACTTCATATTTCATATATGTTTCTTTTATGGGCATGGAATAAATGCTGACTCTTCTGTAGTTTCTAACTACATAAGAAGCTAAACAAAATTTTTTGGACAAATTCAGCTAAACCAAAATACCATTTGGAAGCCTTCATAACAAAGCTACTATCTGAAGGTAAAATTGCCACTCAGTTATTAGGAATATCCCCCAAAGTAAATTGTGAAATGTGTTGCTCTTCTGAGTACTTCTGTGCCTAGAGTCTGCAGCTGTCAACTTGTGGGATGGATTTGACTCAAGATATTGCAGATGTCTCCAGAAAAATCTTTCCCTAGAATTTTCCCTTTGCTGCTGCTACCATTCCAGTTCCTCCAGAGGACTTACTGAATAAGAAAGTACTGTCATAGAAGAAAAATCTTGCCTTCACTGCACTTATAGAATGGATGATTCGGAGAAGAGCATTAGGCACTAATCATCAGTTATTTTAAACAATGAGTAGTTTTCCATTTCTGGTACTTAAACTTTACTCAGACTGGAAGTTACTCTCATGTCTCATGGCCTCTGAGCTATTACACCACTTGATGACCAGTACAGTCCTCAACAATACAGCTACCTTCAGCAAGCTAATTGCAATTAAAAGCTTAAAATGACACATTTTACAATTTACACACAAGAGTTTTTGTTCTGTAAGTAATCAGAATGTAAAATAATTATATCAGAATTGATAACTGCTAGAGAATCCAAGTAGAAAATGGGAAATGCAATATGATCATGTGTTTTTTTTTCCTTAGCATTCAACTGATCTGAGGAGAGCACTATGTACATGAAAAATCGCGTCATTGATTTGTTTGAAGTGACTAATTAGAATCTTTGAAAATCAACCTTTTTTCATACATTCACTGAGAAACTTTGGTTGAGCTGGCTGTAAATTTTGATCACGAGAGTTGCCCAGAACAGGAAAATAACTAAAAATAATAAAAGCCATTTTAAATCTCTATTATTTCAGATATCCTGAACACTTATTAGAACCATTTTCTACCTGGTGTAACTGAGTAAACGACCCAGATATGACAAGCGATGGTATGCATTTACTGAAGTAGATTCTCATCAAGTTAATTCCTCAATTGGAGGGTAGAAAAAGAAATTGCATTGCTCCCAAGAAATTCAATAACTATTCTTATGTCTCTGGGGATGGAGCATTGTCTGATATGTACTTAAGTACTTGGAAAAATTGGGCATCCAAGGATAAAAAAAGTTCTTAAGCGTTCTATGAAACTAAGGGATTTTCACTATGAATGCCATTCTTCAGCCACTATTCTCTGAAATCAAGGGATCTACAGAGCTTCTTTCATATCAAATATTAGCGTTACAGAAATGATCAAATGAAGTTACAGCTGGATACATTCAGGTGCCTTCACTAACAACTACTTGAAATTAAAAAGAAAAAAAAAAAAGAAAAAACAACTGAAAAAGTAGACACTAATGTAAAAAGCAAATTCACCAAGTCCAGAATTCTTTCTAGACATCCGTTTATATGTTACAGTTATGTTCTCCTTTTAAAGTTACTTTGCTGCTTGTGCTTTAGCAAACTGCAAAATAAGAAATAATTCTGCCCTGCAAGTGTTAAAACTGTGGTTCAAAGACACCGTAATTCAGGGTGTGATACCTCACAAACAGCCTCCCCAGGTGTTTTAATTTTCAACTTCAAGCAGCTCAGTTGTTAAACATTTGAGGAAATGTATGAAATAGAAAGTTTGGAGCATTTTCCATTTGCAGGTCTGTGGTAGATATAATGATTTGTTCTGTGAGGTGTTAGATGTCAAGGATGGCAAGCATGAACACCAGATGAAAATGCCTAACAAAAATATAATGAGAAAATGAAAGTTTTGGTATACTGAAAAAATTATAAACCAAAATACATCACAATAGTGCAATACATTCATCTTGAAACTCTTATTCCAAAGCTTGGTAAAAAAAAAACCAAACCCTTTTAGTGTCTTTTTTTTTTTTTTTTTTTTTTAAAGCTTTCATACTGCCTTTCTAAAGTAAAAACTCCTTGTAATAGAAGGCCTTTAGAAGATCTGTAGCTACATTTTTATGGGATAAAGGAACTACCAAAACTATACCAGAATGCATATTTCCTATTTGGTACTATAGGAATCATGAAACACTTCCTTATTTCTATCAAGCTGTGGACAAACAATTTAGGAAGGGAACTTCCTAACAATGTACACGTAGAGGAAAACTACAGGTTTCGTACACAGTATTCATCCACATTTCTGAGCAGCCTCCATATTGCCCCTTGACCCTATTTGCTGTGTGGAATGGGTATATAATGTAATTCTGAAAATGTGTTCTCCCATGGTTGAGGAGTGTTTCATAAAGACTGTGATGGCCTGAGCCCTAGTATCCAAGTATATAATGCTTTAGCATTGATGAATTGCCTAAACTTAAAAAAAGACTGGCTAAGAAAACAGATCAAGTATAATGGAAATTCATATAAATTCTCACTAAGCAGTGGTCCCATATGCTACCTTAATTAAGTGCGGCAAAAGCTATTAATTAGTGTTCAGGCAGAGATCCTCGTCGTCACCTTCTTAGTCACTGACATCCCAGACAACCATCACTGAAGTACAGAGATGATAAAATCCTAAAGACAGTTTTTCCTAAGACTAGCTCTCATAACTTAAGGCCAATGAATCTGTATTGGGGAAAAAAATAAGTACGTGCCGCAGGAGGTGCAGGCAGAGATTCTCAATTTCAGCTGCTAGTTTTTGGTACACTTTCATAGCTAAACAGCTTGAGAACCACACTTTAAAATTTGCTGTGAACATGCCACCAGAATGAAATAAACAAGGCTGCTGCAGAACTCTGGCCACGGAAAACAAATTCACAATTAGTAATTTCCCAGAGGAACTGTGAAGATTCACACCAGCTGAGGATCTGTCCTTGGTTGTTGGCCTGAGAGTCTGAACTCAAGCCAGCAGCACTTTCCAGCCAGTTCTGGCTGATCCCCACCCCCCTTTTTTCTTTTTTTTAAACCTCAGATGAAAAATGCATATTAACTCATTTTAAAGATGTGGGGTTTTATAGATTTAACTGCAAAGTTATGCTCTTCCACCGACTTTCAAGTATATGACAATATCCTTTGGAAGAAAGTTCTCCTTATACTGAATAGCTAGTAAGACCACTAAATCTTTTTTTTTTAATTGAACAGATGCCCAGCAAGACTGCAAAAGCACAAGGCTGCTAGTCTGGAAAACAATACATCTTAAGTAGAGGGATTTTGCATTTGAGTTAATCATTAAAGGATAGATTTCTTTTGCAAAGAGACATCTTTACCTGAATTCTTTGCTTGTTCTAGACATTCTGTTCATGCAAAACATCTGTAAAATTACTTATGTATCTTTAAAGCCAGTTTCTGGAAAAAAAAATGTATGTATTTTATTCAGAGACAAAAAGCAGTTGATTCGTACACTGGACACAATTCAATTGACTAATTTTCCAAGGAGCTGAAATAATAGCAAATTTTGATCCTCCAAAATTCTATGACTGTACACTGGTTTAGAATAGTTCTAAATTGAAAGCACCAAGAACGTTTTGAAAACAAAAACAAAAAGCAACATCAAAAACTTAGCACATGGAAATTAGAAATAAAAATACCTATGCACACCTTCTGTCCTATTGCAATTTGTGAATCTGAAAACACTTTTCTATCAGTGTCAGCATTTGAGGTTTCCTGTCACTGACTACAGTTATAATAAAATCATCAGCACTCTGAAAACAGAAATTCTAGCTTCTACCTGCAGAAGAATCACAAATACTTTTATGATCCAGTCTGAAAATAACAAGATAAAGAAAAAAAGCTTCACACGGCACCAGGAAGACATGGCAAATGGCATGGGAAGGGAAATATGTTACAGGAGGCAAGGCACAACTTTACCAAAGAGGATGAAAAGCTGAGGAAACTCTACCAGTCTTCCCTCTGGATAGAAGACTTTTTCTAGATCCATGTAACATTTCAAAACTTCAAACCCTTAGCACCACACCTCACTGCTTCGCCTTCATCTGACTCCAATCTGTATAGAGGAGCAATACCTTCTACTCTAGCAGAAAGTAGACCCAAAGGGCTTTTAGTGTCCCAGAAACTAGGAAAAAAAATGTAACTAACTAGGCACTCTTACGCTCTTTTCTAACATTAAAGATATATACACTCAATACTTCTTAAAACTAATTTTGCTCCCTATTCAGCCCTAAAGGAAAACACATTCTTCCTATAAAAACAAAGTGACAGAAGACCTTACAAACAGCAAGACCCCACATCTCAACCGTGAGAACAATAGAACTGGACGCTATCAACATGGAAATATTTTCAGCATGGGAATAAGACACTTACATAAGCAACAATGGGTTTTCCCAACCCTCTTCTCCTATCACCCTGAAGTAAGCCACTTAGTGACTGTGCAGAAATGCTAAGTCACAGCCTGAACCAGTGATTGAGCACCTGGTGGGAAGGCAGGGCCAACCCAGGAAAGCTCAGGTGTATACAATGTACCTGAGTGACCAGAAAGGGTGAGGCCAGGATCCACCCCTTCCCAGACCTCATTTAAGGGATGGCAGTGGAGGTGAGGGTATCTGGAGATCCCTTTGTACCTGAAGCCTTCTGAAAGTAGGCAGCTGCTTTTCTTTATTTCTGTGCCCATAGCTGTTGCATTTAAGCAGATCTTCACGTACTGCAGCCTAGGACTTTGCTGCTCTGCTGTCACTGCTGTGCTTTCCATTGTGTTACACCCACTTAATTTCTGAAGTAGAGAAAAAGAAAAGCCATTCTGTCTCTTCAGAGCAAATTACACAAATTGCCTTGGCTCTAAAGATGAGTTCTCTTATGCCAAAGCTGAACTCAAACAAGAGAACTCATTGTCATTTTCTCTGTCTGATCCAAGCAAACCTCCCCTGCCTAAGACGGGAAAAAAGTCCTGAATTGTTACTACTGTTCTCTCTCACACATCTAAAACATGATTATTATTACTTTTTTTCTTTATTGACACAGAACTTCAATAAAATTTGAGGAGAATATGGCAGCAGAGTCTTGGTGCAAATTGTTGTGCCTTTGCTAGTGCTCCTGATTTCCTATTTGACTGAGCAGTAAGAACATGGATGTTCCTAGAACTCTAAATGCATTAAAATTTTAACTTTTTGAGAATCAAGTCACATGTTGCTTGAGTAGGTCATAAGCTAGTCAAGAAGTGTAATAGGTTTGTGTTACATTCTGAGACACAAGCTGGAAAACATGCTGCTATCTCATTATCTACCATCTTTCACTCTTCAAGGGTCTTAGTCCATTCCTTGTAAAAAGAGAAGACAGAAAGCTAAGTAATTTCAAGCTGTGTCATTGTTGGTTCCAAGGTTAAAACTGAATTTACCAGCTCCAGTAACATTCTCTGCATTCACCTAGAAATACTAAGCGATGTTACTGAACGCGAGCATAAATCACTTTTGACAGAGAAAAGCTTCTATCCCACTGTTATAATCTAGAGGTCAGGCCTGCAGTTCTTTGCTTGAATACTACCAATGCTATTTAAAGCTGCTGAGACAGTGATCCTTTAGAATACAAATAGCCTTCAGTTTCCACCAATCTCAAAAAGTACACTGGAAATTTAGGGTTTGTTTCAGGGCCACTGGTGCTGGTCCTTGCCTGTATCTTGCCTCTGTCCAGAAGAACAACAAGAGTGCACGCTCCAGTACTTGGCTTCTTACTGGAAAAGCTCTTGGACACGTGGAAAAGTTAGAAACTTCAGTAATCTCCAAAAGGTGGATTTTGGGGAGATTAGAATTTGTAGTACTTTATGGAACCCATCTACCTACCAGATCCTTCTTCACACACAGAAAAAATGGAATTTAACTTGGACTTCAATTACAGTGTGAAACAAAGACTACTCTTTACATAAGAGTTCCTGCAGAATTAATGTAGAAGTTCACAGTTCACAGCTGAGATTTCTGCTGTAATTTTATTTGAAAAGATGGATGGATAACACAGAAAAAGAATTGCAGGTAGGTTTGTGTTCTCCAAGAAAACAATACCTGTTTTTCTTTGGCATCACAATTCTACAGCATAACTGTTTGGAAATCAGCTACTTCTGCAGTAGTGCCTCAAATTTCAACACTGAAGTAAAGAGATATTCATGCAGAAACGTATGATGGAAGATATGAAAGGAAACCAGACAGAATCTGTATGGATAGCTTCAGCTCTTTCCACAAGGAAGACAGCCTGGAAATCTGTACTGGCGCAATGTGTATGTCAAAGTAACCAAGAAAAATGGAAATAAAATGTCTCTCTGATAACCTGAACTTTTCTTGATCTACATATAGCTTAACGTTAAAGCCATCATGTTGGCTTTTAGACCAGGCATTTGGAGCTGGAAACTTATGCAGCCTGTTTTTTTTTTCTCTAGCTTACAGTTGCTGATATAAAAATACCCTTTTTCTCTATTTAAACACATATGCACTTAGAAAAATAAAGAGTCCTGTAGCAGGTCTTTTTTTCCTATGTGCAGATGACTAGAGCAGTGGGAATCTTCTGAATACTGCAATAGCCTCTTTTGCTTTAAAGAGCCTTGGGGATTCTGTGACCCTGATGATCTGGTCTTGAACAGAAGTAAGACACTGCTGTCTGAGTAAGTGTGAGTAAGAATCTGAGTAAGTGTGGTCCAGAGGGCAAATAGGAGATTACAATCAAAATAAGCAAACCAAAAAAGAAAATGCCCTTCCCTGCTATTATACATATTATTAACAATAAGTCCTCATAAACCAAAAAGGATGGAACAACAGGGAACACAAATGTGCTAAACACTAGGCAGTACCTTTGGGGGATGCGATTTTAGTTCTGTTAAATATTTATCTTGAAAAGAGAAGCTACAAAAAAGTTAGTTTCCTGATCAAAGGAAATGCTTCAGAATTTCAATCTTTTCTTTCTCTTCTGAAAAACTCTAGATTTTGTTAATCCAAAATATTCTGCAAATTGTCAAGGTAAATATCATCACATCTGTTTAAAACTTTATAAATTCAAATAGGTAGTAATCATATCCACACTGATTGCTGAGCATATAATCTTCCTCTTCAGAAGCATTCAGAAATCAAAAGCATATGCCAAGGGCTACAATTATGTCACTTCTTATAAAAAAAAAAAAAAGATTGACCACGAGCATTTAGGCAAATCTTAAGGGAAAAAATGTTTCACAGTTTGGGAACATGTGACAAGCAGAAACCCCTGCATTATCCTGTGTCTGAAGCTGATTTACAGCCAGTGGAGCTTCAATTTGCTTCCAAATGAAAAGGGCTAATTAGTTTCTGATGCAACAGAAAACATGTACTCCCATATCTGAGTATTTGTAAAAAGTGCATTCATTTGGCTTCTATATTCTCCCACACATGATGAAAAGAAAACCCTCAGGAGATAATATTCTGAGAGTTTCTGTATGCTTTGAAGCATCTTCGCTGTTCTGTCAGGCAAAGGGCCAGAACAATTGCTGAGATTTTGGCCTTTTAAACAAGTAGATGACTGCTGCACTGCTCCACAGTCTCCATGTGGAAACAGCTCAACTTCAGAAGTGGCATTAAGATGGGGCCATGAGTCAGGCATACCTGATATGGCAATTTTTCCTTGCTGTGCCCTCTATACTTCTGCAACCCAAAAGGAAGAACTGCCCTTATGTAATAGGCAACTGTATATTTTTAAAAAAATCTATTTTTTTTCTTGCATTTTCTTTGCAAAAGAGACTTCAAATACTCAGTGACAAAGGAGGGCTGGGAAATACGATTATCAGGCTTTCCGGAATTCCACAATTTAAGAAGCATGTTTAAGTCTGTTAAAGTTTCTTAGCAAACTGGAAGAATACTTACTGCCAACCCTTGTTCACCTGGCTTTCCTGGCTCACCCTAAAAAACAAAAAACAAAATATGAATAATTTGAATAGCATGTCTTGAATTCAATTCCTTGCTTAATAACCACCTCTTAAAAAATTCCATTATTTAACAGGTATGGCAGCTGACCACACATTAAATACACGTGCACACTTTTATATGTATATTTGCTTTTTAAAGTAATAGATCAAATCACAGACATTAAGAGGCAAGGTACTACTTCACAATCTTTTAATGATGTAGTTCTTCAAGCAAAAGTTAAACCCTGGTGTGCTGACTCTCAGCCCCTTGGTTCCAATCATAACATTCCACTTCAGCCAGTGGTGCTAAAGAACACAGATAAAGGTTTTTTCACATATGTGCTGAATCACTGTTTACATATTCCAGAATTAGTGTTCTGTGTCATCACCTCAGTCAGCAGGCATAACACACTAATTATCATACTGCATATACCCATGAACAGTGACATTTTGAAGCTATGCAATAATTGTTCATCT
Source organism: Phasianus colchicus (assembly GCF_987193195.1). Classification (NCBI taxonomy): domain Eukaryota; kingdom Metazoa; phylum Chordata; class Aves; order Galliformes; family Phasianidae; genus Phasianus; species Phasianus colchicus. The sequence goes on along the minus strand of NC_143439.1, from coordinate 19,120,759 downwards.
GTTAAATATTTGGATTGGTTTTCAAAATAGTATCCCTTCATTTTCCCAATTAATTCTCTTTGTGGGCACATGTCTACATGAAGTGAGGAGCTATCTTCACTTTCTTCTTCTTAAAAGAATGCATTCAACTGTCATTTGAGACAGTAAAATGGATGTCATACCACACGGGCTATCCATGTGGTGTTGGATCAGCACAGCTGCAGGATCATCTTTATCAGATTACCTTATAAAAGAAAACCTGTCAAGAACCGATGGGAAATGTTTTGATGCTACTGTTCTTGGCAATTCAACAGATTCTGAACTGCTTCTCTAGGTAAATGTGCTTTCAGACACACAAATCTGCATCTGCAAACGTACCAAAAAAACCAGGGAAAGACACAGGCACAGCTTTCAGACAGCAAATTATTCAAGCTTGTTGAACTTCTCAGCTTTCTTTGTAGCCTTGCTTATTTTTGTATACAACAATCTCACAGCATCACATAAGCATCAAGATATGCCTATAAATGTTGGGAAGCATTATCTTTATGCTGAAATAATTTCAAAATCGTGTAACATTGTCTATTGTTTTATTACCAGCAAAAAGAAACCAAAACATCCCTGTTTTTTCCCTTGTGCATCTTTTTTGAGAATCTAAACTTTCAAAGTGCTGGTATTTGTGTGGCAGGAAAGCGATGACAGGGGAAGCATATAATGTAGGCATTTTGCTCTTTTGAAAGACAAGTGTGTACAGGATCCAAGAGGTTCTTCTACTGACACCTAAATAAAGGCTTAGCAGAAAGCTGCAAAATCCTTTCTCATGCCCTTGATCTTCCTTGGTTCCTGTTAGACCTTCCAATAGGCCTAGCAGCATTTTCCTCACATTTCTTCAGCTCTAAAGACTTTCTGTCCCACAAACAAACACTTCCTCATCTCTGAAAACTTTAAGCGTCTGGAGCAGGATGCATGCTCCTGGCATGTGAGGTAAAGATAGCACAGATGGAGATCTGTGGGCACAGATGGAGATGTTAACACACAGACTGTTCCTCAAAACTGCTACACAAGAGGAACAGAAGTAATGATGGTTGCTGGAGATTCTCACCTGGGCCCTGTTATCTTGAGTGAGTTTCACAGGATGCACAGCAAGTGTATGGGGCGTGGACGAAGGAAGCAGCCAAAACATTTTCTTGCAGTTCTGGTGATTATAAGTACCTTGCTTAAAAGGAAATGAAAGCTTGCTTAAGGAAATGACTGCCTTACAGTGGAGGCTAGCCATAGTAAGGACTTTCAGTTGTAATGCTGCAGTGTTCCTATTTGTAATGCAGTATAACTATTATTTAGTTGTTTCTCTTTTCCACACAAGCCTTTTAAAGATACAAAGCTGGGACAAGTTTTCCTCTTGATGCAGGACACTGAGAAAGAGCAGGATGATAACAATAGTCAGCAATCTGGTTTGATTTTATCTGATTCTGAAGCTGTACCACAAATTGATTCTCCACAATGCTATGGGGCTTAAGATAACCACAGCTAAACAAAAAGAAACAAAAAACAAACCTATAAAAAGAAACTCTCTCTCGCCATCTAAAGTCAAAAATCACTACAGAACTATTATAAAATGGAATGACCTAATTGCATAAAATGCATTACTTCTGTCATGAGAAACACTATTGTTCCCTTTGCTAAGCAGCAAAAAAACCCAAGCAATCCACAGTCAGACTGTGACCAGCAACACTGGCTGATTCTTCTAGCCTCTTGCATGTGAATTATAAAAATGGTTGCAAAACCATTAAAGCTCTTGCAGTTAGAAATTGGTTGTGGTTTCAGTCTCACCCTCTCTATATGAAACCAGAAGCAACTCCGAACAGAGTCAAATTTACCACATTAGAAGACTAACAAGAAATGAGTAGATGGCCAAAGTAAAGCATAAAGTGAAAGCAATAGATTTTCAATGTCACTTCACAACCTTGTGCTAGAAATTATCAGTCCAATGTTGGATAACATCAGGCCTCAATTAGAGTCATAGAATCATTAAGTTTGGAAAAGATCACCAAGATCACCTCATCTAACTGAACTGTTGACCTACCACCAATTAACCCATGGCCCTCAGTGCTACATCTCCATGTTTCATGAACTTCTCCAGGGATCGTTATCATGCTACACTCTTAATACAGCTAATGTATAGTCAATACAATTTCAAATATGGCAAGAACAGGAGCTCAGGTATTTTCTTTCTTGATTTTGCAGTGAAATGTTATGCCTTTCTGTCCTGGCCTACATAATGAGCTATGCTTTCTCTCTGACAAAGCTGTTTCTTTTTCCAGAGATGTCTTCACCTTGCTAGTTCCTTATGCATCCTCTCACCTGTGATCTTTATTTGTGATAGGTGTGGGGATGTGTTTACCAGATCTGTGCATTTGACATTTCAGTTGTCAAGTGTACTGCCTGTGATTCAGCTTTCACACTGACACTGCAGTGGGATTCATGATGAACAGAGAGATACTTTTTTCAAAAAGAAAAACATTTTAAAAAGGAGTATTAGAGGTCACAAACCATAGAGTCAAAAATATACTCATATTCTGGAAAAAAAAAAAACAAAAAAAAAACACCTGCATTTGCACATCTTTTTATGAAGTGTTTAATCTCACATTACAAAATGCCAAAGGCTGTGGGTCTGATCCTGCATCTAAAACATTAAGCAATGTTCTGTATTCTGCTTATAGATCTAATGAAATACAGGGGATGAGCAGAAGAAAATTGTACTGTTAGTGTTGTGTAGAAATGGCAGGATCTCACTCCAAAATTTATCATACTTTGGGCAGCATTTAGCAGTTTATTATTTTGATTTCATAATTTGATGCTAAATCATTAGAAAGTGAGAAGTCAAGCTAGCCTATGCAATATCTTACATTCAGCTTTAGCTTGAAGTCTGAGTGGGAACATTTGCTACTTATAGAGGGGGCAGACCCTTTTTGTACACTTATTAAAACATCAGTGAACAACTCAGAAACCTTAGAACGTGTGGGAAAAATTGCCAGGGGTGAGAGGCAAGAAACCTAGGTGTTACTCTTGGCCCCGCTATGAACTTGCTGTGTGTGGCAGAGTGCACTGTGAAATTTGTCTGTGGTTCAGCTTCCACATGTCTTATTTGCCTATCTTTCCTCACAAACCACCTTTGGCTGTTACATACTTGACAACAATTTGGTCATCGACAGACTAACTCACCGGAATGCCAGGCATCCCTCGAGGACCATCTTTGCCAGTATCTCCTGGGGGACCTCTGGGTCCTGGTGGCCCTGGAGGTCCAGGGGGTCCAGCTTGTCCTTGGTCCCCCTAGCACAACAAAGAAATAATCATCAGAAGTTTGCTTTAGAGGCATCAACCACACAAAATACCATTTTCCAGAAAGAACACAAGTTTAAAGAAGCTGCTGCGTCTTTGCTCCTTACTGCCAAAGACTGCACTTTGCCTTGAAGACCAACAGGTTGTACCTGTACAGTGCAATCAGCCACAGAGCAGCAAAAGGCTGAAATTGTAAATGGCTTGTACTACCACAAGACACGAACTAGAATTTGGGGTAGCTTTGCAATATTTGACTCATGCAGTTTTCCAGAGAGAGTAATCGTTTTCAATAAGCAGCTCTTCATTTCCTGATTGGTATAATCATGACAAAGCAGAAGATTAAAAAAAACTCGTGTGCCAGAACTAGACAGTTTGCCTGGCAACAGTCCAAGCCCACCAATGTTACGTGGACAGACTTCAAACATGAGCATGAAGAGTAACTGCTTTTCCACAAAGTCGTAAGAATTTTTCATCTGTTTTGGTGAGCTCTTTCAGAGTGATAATTAGCTAAATCCCTTAATGATTTAGACTTACTAATTTGTAAAAGACAATTTCCAAGGAAGTTGCCAAAACATACAGCCTTCGAAAAATCACCAGAAATGGTGTTCAACTTATTTGATTTCCAGTATAGCACTGCAAACCACTAAAAATGCTAACTGCATCTTAAACGTGGAGCATTTAGCACAGCCACCCATAGTATTTACGCGTTAATTTCATTAACAATTGCTTAATTACAGAACTTTCAAATAAGCAACTTGCTATAAGAAGGCTTCCGACAAACAGGTACAGCAGAGAGTAAACTGAATGTAAAGAAGAACCAGATTCCAGTGAGATGAAGCACTACCTTAATGAGGCGGCGTTTAATGAGCTGCTGATCAGCAGAGAGAAACCCATGATTGATTTTAGGAAACACCATCTGATCAGGCAGGTGAGGTCAAAGGTTGAAGATCAGAGATGAGAGAATTGAAGAATAGACATCAGAAGGCCCGAGAAAGAAATAAAGATATATTCATTAGATTTGTAATAGCTAAAGTTATATGAACTGGAGCTTCTGCCAGAGAGAAACTGTGCTGTTAGCGCTTTCTGAACTCATCATATACAGCGAGTTAATTGTCTAAGTCCTTTCTCCCCAGATTTCACAGGAGAATTCTTCATTTTATTTTTTTTCCATTATCTAGGCTCTGAAAAAATTCAGTATTTTTGCATTCTGTTCTCTCAGCAAAGTTTCTAGACACAAAGCACCAGTTCAACTTTCAGTCAGATTTTCTAACCAGCATATTGTGCCATGAACAATGGTGTTATTTTAATAAGGATTGGAGTTCCAGCTTGACCAGATTGCTCAATTCTTCCTGCTTGATTTGCAAATGCATTTTGAAAAATTGGTACATACAGATTAAACTTCAGATATCTAACACATATAACTGTTTCTTGATTCAACCAGTACAGAGTTCACTGACATTTTCAATGCTCCTGTATGCCACAGGGAAGCAGAACTACAGAAATTCTCATCTGAAAAATGAGATACTGACCAAGAAGAGCACACGGAACACGGGTGCTGCCGGGGGTAGCGCTGTATGCAGTTATGGATTTGATCCCACGCTTTGCATCAGAAATGCATACACCGATACAAAGGCAAAGAGAGTTGACTGAAGTCCACCATAAGGATTCATGGCTACCTTGTAGTAAAAGTAATTTTTTTCATGTGCACTTTTATGCTGATACAGAGAGACCTGACTGAACAGGTACATGTCAACCACAAACCTTGACGGTGAGGATCTGATTACTGTGCAGAGCAGCGACTGTGGGGAAGCCTGGCAGACCCTAGGGACACAGCATAACATGGAACCAAAACAACACAACACAAACATCACAGAGACAATTTACTGACAGACAGACAGAACAAACACTATCTTTAGTATACCCCACATCGCCTACTGACAGGAAACAGCCTCTCTGTCATATGGGAAACAGAATTAAGTTTGCATTATAGGTGTGTAGGTTGTTACTTCACGACAACAACATAAACAGATTTTTAGAAGGAGCAGTTGCACAGAGGTGACTCCTTAAAATGACAATAAATTATTAGGATTGTTTGACAGCCAGCTGACTGCACTGTTTATCCATTAAAACGTGCTACAGCCCTTCAAGATAGCTCTGCAGAAAGCTTTGATTCTGGGCTGCTGCAGAACTTGACAGCGGCGACAGAAAATTTTGAGGCACTTTGTGTAACTACCATCCTGCTCCTCACATTCTGTTTTACATACGACATTCTGCACATAAACTGATCATACATACACAATTATAAACACTGGACAACAATCTACTGGTAGATTTGGGGGAATCCACAATGGCCAAGGTCAACATTTTCAACATAAACATAATGGCATTTTCATAACCAGGGTAAAATTCGCCCATTGAGTGCTGTATGCTGCATGTGGTCTCTCATATCCTACTCTACCCACGTGTGCAGAACTTGATACAAAAAAGGAAGATGTGGTAATTAGAGCCTGCTGTGAGAGCTTTGCTCTCACTTCAGCACTCTTCTTGTGCTGCCTTCTGGGGCGCAAATTACTCTTCCTCATTAAGCTGAAACCTTGTAGTGTTAAGTAGGATCGCCCTAAAGAAAGAAATCCCTAAGTCCTCTAGATTCAGCACCCTATCTGAAGCAGAGGTCCTCAAAGGTTTGTTCACGGAGAGCCAGGAAACAGCTAAGACATCAGACTGAGGCATACAGGTAAATGCCTAAGATCCCTATGTGCGTGGACACAAGTGTCACTTCCATGGCAAAGCCCTGCTGCGAGGCCTCAGTGTAGCTGGCTGCAGAGTTGCACCTACAAAAGGGAAAGATGCACATAGCTCTGGCTGCCAGACAAGGTGGATTTCATAAGTCTCTGCGTCAAGGTTCTGATGGGGCAATCCCTGTGGCCATGGGGCAGCATGCTTTGCAGTCCAGCCAGCCTCGTGGAAAGCACCAAGAGGCAACAGTGGCCTGACAGCTACAACCATCTTTCATTATTACAAGTAATTGTTCTGTGCATCTCCACCTGCAATCGTATCAGAGATGTTTTAGATCACAAAGACCACACTGGTCTTCCTCCCCAGCTCCCCTAAGAAGGCAGAATTAGATTCTGATTCATACAACATGATCTTTGCAACTTTATTCTTGATACACGCTGGTGAAACAAGAGGAAACTGAGACTCTGCAAGTGGATCCCATCAAGTCAGAGGCAGTTTTACCAGCTTTCCCACTTTGTTCTGATGAACCTGGCTGTGGCTAACTGCATTGCTTGATGACCTGAGATCTCCTCTTTAGAAACAAATAAAAAGAAAACAAAGCCAAAAAAGGCTAAACCACCATACATTTAAAGAAGCTCATTCCTGAGACATTGCTCAGGCTGAAATGATACACCATTTAGAAAACAGATGTATCAAATTTGCATTTATCTTGTTATGGAATATAAGTTAAAGAAGTTATTAAATGGTACTGTGCCAGAATCTTTACATCTGTGACTCATTAGCCCTGCTGTGCACATGGTTCATTCCTCTTCAAGCTAAAGCTACAATACCCATGTAATAGAAATGGGTACAAACAAGAAACCTACAGAAGATCTAAAATCATAGCAGAAAGCAATAAATTTTAGGTGTTTTTTTTTTTTTTTTAATTATAAAAGGGATAGCCAGAAAATCTTTTAAGCACCTCATTTTTACTCATTATTGCATAATAGTTTTTATAGTTAACTGTAATGTGGCATATTTAGAATTGACTTTTTTTTTTTTAAAGGGTGGAAACTCAAAACTTATATTAGGTTTGATTCATTTCATGACAATACAAAAAAAAAACAAACCTGAGAATTAATTCAGGAGATTCTCTGCAAATGTTGTATTGCTTTTTTGCTTTTTTTTTTTTAAATAAATGAAAAAGTTTTGAAAATTTTGCGTAGCTCCACAAACAAACATTTATGTGGAGCACTTCACAGTCTATTTTCACTGCCTCCCAACACCACAGAGACAAATTCAAGAGTATACCAGTACTGTAGGTTTGTCAACACAAACAAACTATGAGAAAGAGAAACCATCTCCTTCAGCAACAATGTCTTCCAGCATTTTCCAAAGTTGAACAAAAACTTCTTTCCATTACCCAAAACTGATCATATCAGAGCTAATGGCCAGAAAAATGCAATGTCAGCTTGGACCTAGATCATCTTCCTATACGTAACAATAATTTCTGGAGAGGTCAGAAATAGAAGAATACTGAATGGAACCCAGCAAAGAAATTATGAGTACATGGTTTATGCATGCGTGAGAGGTTTTAGAAGGCATTGCATCTTCTGGCATCCATGAAAGCTTATGTTGGCAAACAATAAGCTTCAAAAAAGGCATAAAATGATCTACCCTTTCTACAAAATGAGTTCTCTTCCTTTCCTGTCACTCTGCTATAAATACCCCCTCAAATATCCCCTAGATATATTTTACTTTCTTTTTTTTCTATCTAAAGTTGTTCTCAATAACAAATTCTGTGCTATTCAGTTTTCTCTTTATTTGGTTTGATTCTTGAACTGCGAATATGAACAGTTCTTGTTCTACACCCTGGGAGGCCCTGACAGAGCACAAAAGACTACAACGATCAGCACAGACCACTGGACCACTAAATTCTGCTGACAGCAGCTCAAGCTCACTCTGAAACACTAACTGGTAACAATTTCTACATTAACACATTTGTTGCATGTCCTGCAGTTTTTGCTCAAATGCCAAGCAAAACATGATGCTTGGCAGAAACTAACAGGCCCATGACCATATAATGCCATGCACTGCTTGCCCACCTGAAAATGCAGATAAAGATGATTCATTCCCTGAAAACACTGAAAAATGACAGACCCTTACATGATTGCCTGACTTTCTACTTTGATGAAATAATTCTCCTGTAACCATCCATCACAACCACTCCCACTGAGTCCTAGATTTTTCACAGTATGTTCAACTTTTGTGTTGGCCTACAACAAGGTCTATAAGGTTGTCACAGTCCTACTGTGTGGCAGATATAAGAGCAAACATCATCTTAATGGTTTTACACTAACACTGTGTACACTCCCATTTTGAATTTTGCATTTGCTCAGCACAGTAAATGTCACAGTCCTCCTTAGGATTTTTCTTCTGACCTGCCAATAAACCCAAGCTGCACAAGCTTACATGTTCCTGTGAAGACATGGTAAATGAGACAGGAATTACCACCTGCTGTTCACTTGCACTTCCTAAGGTTACAGCCAGCTGCTGCTATTTCACATCAAATCACACAGGCTCCAGGCCAGAGTGGTCTTGACACCCTTTATGGCTGCTTTCCCTCCTCCCCAACACCACCTCCAGTTCTAATTAATCCCTCAGACTGAGTGGCAGTCCTGCAGCTAATTATTTTACCTGCCCTGGGGAACACAGAGTTTGGTATCACCCTGTACAGTGCCATGGACTCTCAGCAGGAGCTCTTTTATATAATCCCTTTTATCATAACCGCTGCTTTCTCCATCAGCAGCTCTGCTAAGTAAAACAGTGCACAAGACAAGGATCCAGGATTTTTTTTTTTACTAAGGTAATAATTCAGCAAGGAGTTATAATCTGAATACATAATGTAATGATTCAGTCCTTGTATTAAAATAATAAAAGATAAAAGCGTAATGTCCTGCAAACTAGCACAAGCTCTGATTAAAACAGATCATTGTAAAAGAAGTGTTATTTTCTATAATGACCTCTATATTTTCACAGTGAACTCTGCCTGACTCTATGCTCAGAAAGGACAAAACTGGGTAAAGCTAGCACTTGACTATTTTAGTTCTATTATTAGATGAATTTTCAGTGAGATAAACATCTTCTCCACGCAACTCAGGAGTTCTGATGACCATAATCATCAAAAAATATCCTTCTTGAAGCCATGCATACTCTTACTGAAGTTGGTGGTAAGCATCCAGTAAGATCCAATATAAACCCTTTTTTTTTTTTTTTTTCCAAAACCACGTTGGTCCTCACAGTAAAAATCTTCAGTTCAGGCTTATCATGTTTCTCTTCAAATTTCATACTCACTGTAGTTATAAAAAGCAGGTGAGTGGTTCAAATCACTTCTATGATATTTGTTAGGCCTGGGGGAAGCATTTTTCAAGAGCTGACTTTGATCAAACTGCTCTAACTCAAGTGTTCAGTACTGTAATACTTTTGCGGGACAGCTGTCATTCTAGATGAAATGCCTACATAATGTTTTCTCAGTCACGGGACCGAGCTTGAGAAAGAGGAACAGGATGTACAGAGACTTCCTTCCTCACCATTCCTCTGGCATTACTAAAAAGGAACAAGATGCAAACTGATGAGTGGTGAGTAAAGACATGCACTGCCTAGCTCTTAAGATGGAAATGACAACATCCTTGTCTTGGGAGCAGGTATGTGACACTCTCTCTAATGTCACAGCTGTTCTGCATTCCCCAGCAGTACCTCATGAGCCAAACATCAAAGGCATAGCTTGGCCCTGGAGAGTCATCCACTGCCAAAAGAATGCTCCTGAGAACTCTGAGCTGGGGCTCATCTCAAGTCTTGAGTGTTCCAGTGCTTCAGATCAAGTGAGCAGCCAGTGCAATCTGAGTTCCTTCCAAACCTCACTCCTATTTGATTCCCTGCTTTCACATTAATGGAAAACAGTGGAGTCAGAATAGCCTAAAAATGGTCAATTTGTACAGATAACTAGTCCCAGAAATTGACTACATAAACACCCCTTTTGATTTTTTACAGATAAGGTAATAAAGTCTCAGAAGTAACTACTTAGAGGCAAGCTGGCATTAAACTAGATATTGAGAAGTTTTCTCTATGAGTTTGCTTTAGTCAATGTTATCTTAACAGAAGGAATTAAGTTTTTTCAGCCTTCTTATTGTGGCATAACAGGAGTATAGTTCAAAACAATGGTTACATATAGTTTAGAACTAGAACTTGCTTCTACACAGGACAATGAAAAACAAACAACTGCATGGGTAATCATATTGCTAAAGCATGAACTTAATGCTACTCTGTGTGAATTTATGTTTGAAGTAATGCATGAAGAAATATATATATACTTTTATACACACCTAAGCATATCAGCTAGGACAACATCTCTGTATCACCACCTTCACTGCTTTCGACAGAATATTCATATAAAGGAAACCAAAGACTATTCCTACCATGAAATTAAAAGCTGGGAACAACACTAATTTCTATTAATGAAACTTAGCAGTCCTTCTCTTAAGGCAGATAAAATTCATGAGGAGTACTTATAGAAAAAAATAAGGTAAGCATTGAGTAGGATATAATCAAACATCACCAAGGACAACTTTGGAAGACATTGCCAGAATATGTTTAAGTTATGCAAAGTTACATTAAATTAACATAATACTCTGATTGTAATACTATATATATTTGCTTTGACAAGATGTTGAATAAAGATACAAACTGGGTGTCTGGGAACAAAGCTGCTTATTACATTGCTGATTTATGTGCATTTGCTAAAATTAGTAGTACCTCAAGAACACTGGAGTCTTGCCTTTGGTAAGGGCAAGAAATCAGATTAATTTACATACTACTACCTAATTTTATGACACAAACCTGTTCCTTTCTAAAAAAAAAAAAATGCTAATCCTCAAATGAAAAAAGTCTAAGTTTTAGTAGACGGCAGAGAGTTGATGATCATGGGTTATTCATCAGTGAGCAATTAGTACTTTCTGATTTATGAATGAAATACTAATTCTAATGATGACAACATAGATTTTCCATTTATTGTCTGAGGGAGCAGGAAAGGGCTCCAAGTATTTTTTATTATATTCCTTAGAGACATTAATTAAGGATAATATACGCACACATTAAAAAGAGGCTTTATTTATTTTTCTTTGAAAAATAACAGGTCAAAATGCATTCCTTAGATATCTTCAATTTCCCTTTAAAATGAGACAGTTTATAAAAGCAGTGTCCATAATGCAACAAGTGAAGTAATACCAAAGTTTATATTTATAGCCAATGCTTATATCAACATAGGGTGCTCTGAAAGCACTGTCTTCTAATTATTTCCATGGAAACCATGACAAAGTGCATGATAACAATGTTTGATACAGAAAATTCTTGCCAACAAAAAACTACTTTTCAACATGGACACCACCATTAGCCTATTAGTGCAAATGAGCTAATTGAGATGCTCTTCATTTTGTGGTGTGACAGCTGCTCACAGCCACCTGGAATGTGGCTTATCTTTCACATCACTATTGCCACTGCTGAATGCACCACCCACCCTCTGACATCATGGGCCACCAAAATAAGAGGTGTTACTTTTGGAGCAGCCCTTTTATAAATCCAAATATGTATGCATATGTTTCAGTAAATAGTTTGCTTCCAGGCCTATATTGTTTATTGTAGGCAAATTTTAAATAGTTTTCCAGCACAGAAGAGTAGAACCTGCAAAATTTCTATTGCAAAGCAGTGATCTCTCCTCAGCAGACAGTAAGTAAAGAGTTAGGGTTAAATAGAAAAGTGCATTATCACTTCCTTCACCTATCTGGTTTAACAGTATATAAAGAACCTGTTTAACCTTCAAGACAATAAGGGTTATCACAATAAAATAAACTTCTGAAAACTTTTTTTTTCCCTCCTCAATTTAATCTCTTCTGTTGCAGAAGTTTGAGAGATTTTATCAGTTTTGTGCCAAGCCAGCAGCTGGGAAAGTTTACTTAAACAGACAAAAGGAGAGAACAATTTCATGAAAATCTTTTAGCGTGTCTTCTTACTGTACTAAAACCAATTTAAAGCAACTGTTAGCCACTGATTTCTAGACCTGATAAAGAAAGAATCACTAGTGCATCTAAAGGACAGAAGATACTTGTTACATCAATTAGAGGAGGACAACAATAAGCTGATCAAGACAAACAGTACTAGCTAAACCACTCCCAGACATTCACCTCTGGTCTGCTTCCATTAATCAGGGTACAATCTCTTCTGTGTACACATAGCATATGAAAACTTCAAAGGCTTTTTCAAAATGGGGTAGAGCTCAGCAACTGGAACCAAGCAGTGGATTGATATCAGCATTTGTTCTAATAGCCCAAAATCTAAAAACCGCCCTTTATAATTTTGCCATGGCTCAGTACAGTAATGCAAATCTGCATGACACATCATGGGGCCACGTCCTCTGCAAAAAGAAAAACATACAAAAGACTGCTGGTTTTGCATTTCACCTAAATGTTTAGTCTGCCAGAATATTAAGGTAACAAGTAGAGATCTGATATAAAAATATTTAACTTTTTTTTTTTTTTTTTAGTTCTTCAAAGAAGATGATGACTTTTGAATATACCCACCACTACCTTATCTGTGGTCTCATGAGATTGAAGCAGTATTAACCTGCTGTTCAAATTCACAGTCAGAGCATGAACTTCTACATCATCCACACTACTGGAATCCTGGTTTTGCTTACATATGGACATAAGTGGATTACACCATATGGTATTAGGAACTACAACCCTTTCACCATTTCTGTAAGAGAAAGACTGGTCTGCAGCTATAAATTCTGAATACCTAAGAAAACCTTTCAGATTCTTCCTCCAAAAAAGCCCCCCTCTCAAAAGAAAAAAAAAAAACAACAACTCTTTTATTCTAAAAATATCTGTTTCTGACTTCTGCGCAGTATTTGGAGGGTCAGTTGTCTGCTATTTTTTTTAATATATAGAAAATACTTTCAAGAACATTTGAATTTCAAAAAAGATCAGCATACAGTCGGTGTTTCCAGGGACCACAAGAAATAAGTTTTGAAACACATGATTACTGGTTTTGCACTTTTGAGAATATTTCAGAAGGAAGGATCTTTCATATCTAATGACTGCTCAAAACTCAAAGTGCTATACTTAAAGATAAAACACAGTATTTTTTTTGTTTCTTAAATGCTTCTCTTTCAGAAGAATTTTAAGAGCTTACAGTTCCACTCTGACACGGAATCTTGACATTTTGTTTGGGTTTCTTTTGCTAATGAAAAATACTTGAGAGAAAAGAAAGCAGCTTTTAAAAAGAATGATCATTTTAAAACTTTGCAAAATGATTTGAAACAGTACAATCTTTACCACGTTAAGAACTAGATTCAAACAATATGTAAAAAATGTCATAAAATGAACAAACTTAAAGGTCCATGTCTATAAAAGATGGATCAGCTCTAAGATGTCCAGCACTTCCAGACATTATATCCAATTTGTTTGCATACCTGTCAAATCCAAATGCTGATATCATTCCACAGTCACTTACAGGTGCAACTTCTCTAAAATACTCTGGTACGGAGTCACCTCCAAAAACGTTTGACTTAGGGAATGGTGAAATACTATGCGCAAAGGCAACCAACCAGTTTTAAATATATTTAGTTTCATTTGGAACATGACTGAGTGACACATATAATTTACATTAATTACATCGTAAATCTCTTGGCACAGTAACCCAAGTAGGCTCACCCCAAAGACAGTTAACAGAAGAGAGAACTGCTGTACCATGAAACAACAAGTGGTGAGAGGCATTGTAGCACTTACTACTCCTGATATATACAGAAAGGGAAGAACAAGGAGAAGCTACTGTGGAACACACACACAGTCACTCCAAAAAAAAAAAAAAAGCAAAACAACCAACCAAATATATAAACAAATAAGAGGACTGGGCAGATTAAGCTAATGCATGTTTCAAAAACAGGTACTTTATTACAGCATGCACTGACTAAATAAACAAGTGAAGCTGCCGCTAGCTCACAAGGTGTTATTCACCACTTCTTTCCCCTACTGCTGACCTCACTGGATTCCTCTCCCACATTCAGAGAGCCTCAACTGGCACACACTTATGTACCTATGACTTTATGATGTCCTTAAACCCAAACTTCTTAAGTTGGAAGGTTTCTTAGTAGTTAACAGCAACTGATTCATTAGTAACACAAAGTAATCATAATCATGATTTGTATGGTCCATGAAGGACTCTACTGCTCCCCAATAGAGGGGTGTGATTTGGTTAAGCAGGACACAGAACAAGAAAGGTGCAGAGCTCTTGGATCTGGTCCAGAAGAGAGCCACTGAAATCATCAGAGGGCTGAAGCATCTCTCCTCTGAAGAAAGGTTGAGGGAACTGGAATTGTTTAGATTAGAGAAGAGAAGGCTCTGGAGAGTCCTCATTGTGACCTTCTGGTATTTGAAAGGAGCATATAAAAAAACAGGAGGGAGATTGACTGATTACATGGGTTGATAGTGATAGAACAAGGAGGAACGGTTTTAAACTGAGACAGGGGAGGTTTAGGTTAGATATTAGGAGGAAGTTTTTCCACACAGAGGGCAGTGACACACTGGAACAGGTTGTCCAGAGAGTTTGTGGATGCCCCATCCCTGGAGGCATTCAAGGCCAGGCTGGATGGGACTCTGGTCTACAGGTTGGCGACTCTACCCATGGCCGGGGGGGGGGGGGGAGGGGGGGTGAAACTACATGATCTTTGAGATCTCTTTCAACTGAGGCCATTCTATGATTGTATGACACGACAGTTACTAAACCTTGTAGGTAATACAACACTAACACCAACACCAAATTCAGACAGATAAATGTATTATGACTTTATACAATCTTACTAACTACAAAAAATAAAAAGGACAGTAAAATAAAATTACAGTTTCAAAATATTCTGCATAATTTACAGACAAAAGTTTATTATTATATAAATCTTCACAAAAATGCAACTAAAGAAGGAAATCACTTTATTATTAGAACAACATAGCCAAACATTTTCTAATGAAGCACAAATGTAAAGAAGAACGAACTGGCACAGTCAACCTATCAGAACATTTACCCCTGTATTCTTCTTTAGTTCTCTGTTAAAGTAAACACGATGTTTAAAAATTAAAAGAAATTTTATGTTTATATAACTAAACAGCGTTCTGTTTAAGTGGTGAAAATATCATTATCATTAACAATATTATATACATACATTTTAGGAAAATGAGCTAGTTCATGCATATGCACTTGTTTACAATTTACTAAATAGCAGCTATGAAATCGAGAGCTACATTTATTATAAATTCACTGACCCTCTGCATTGTGGGAGCCCATGCAAGCCGTGAAAACATTGCTGGGGAAACTGAAAGGTTTGGTTAGGAAAGCCAACTTTTATGTAGCAGAGCAAAATGACTGAAACCTGCTTCCACTCATAATGGAAGTTTTATATTTTAATGCATTACTTACTGTTGTTACTCAAGCCCTCTCAGACGCTATCTGATCACGTTCAGTATTACTGTCCTGCAGACACTGACTTCAACATGCAGGGTAAATGCAGCTAATAAGCATAATTAGCTCAGACAGTGTATTTAATTTAGTTTTGCGCTAAAGACTAATTGCCTACTCAGCGAAGGGGAAGTGTAACATTTTTTTTAAAATGCTTACCCGAGGGCCCTGATCACCTTGATCTCCCTGCAAAGTGGAAAGATGAGATGATAGGTTTAACACAGCATCTGTGTGCTACCCAGCTCTCTTACATCATCTAACATTACACTGGGTCAATACAAACTGTGTCTTTAGTTCATGCTGTGACGTATTTCCATTTACCTGGGAAGTGACACCCGTACATCAACTCACCTTCTCGCCTTTTGGACCAGGAGGGCCCTGAAAAAAATAGAAAGAAATAGTTAAAGTAATGAATTAATGGCACTGTTGAAGCTATGGGACGCTGTAAAAAAAGACGTGCAAGCAAATGCAGTGACTTCTACATAACAAAGCATTCCTTTGTCATTTTTTGCACTGGACACTGGTAGTATTTCAGAGACAGCTTTTTTGCAGTAATAACTATAGGCACTGCGCAGTTGTTCTTTGAATACTTTGCTTACTCCATCTGCTAAATCAGACTACTTAGATAAGCAAAAGTATCTCTGATATGGCAAACTTTCTATTGGTTTCAGTTATGGGCAACAATTTATCTCCTGTTAGATAATAAATATTTTCTAACATCGTAAAACTTCTTTTCAAGTGCAGTTAATAAATTCAGAGGCTTATAAATCTGCCATTTATTTTGGCACCCTTCGTAGCTTAGATTGCCAAAGAAAAATGGATTAGAGAATCTAAAAGCAGTGCTTTCATATCTATCTTTGGAAACACAGAAGTTGATGTTTAGTCTCAAGCACGCTATTTTAGGTAAAATAAGCTCTTTTACGAGCAATCCGCGCAACACCATTCTGCAGAAATAATATTTATTGATATTCACCACCAGAGAAACAGAAAGGCAACAGTATCACAAAACAGCGAGGCCCTTTAATTTCCATTTTTATTGAGCACCTTCCAGAAAGCTGCTCACAGGTTTCTGAAACTACTTTTCAGGTTAGTGTCTCGCAAGTAAAAATGCTAACAAGTCTGCAGACAACCAGCTGCTTACACAGAGCAGATGCAATCTCCAGCTTTCTGAAAGATGCACAGGTGTTTCATTACAAAGAAGGACCTGAGGCACCTATGAAAGCAGCTGGAAACAGAGAAGGAGCCACCCAAGCTAGACTGCCCACTATTATGACAGAAAGTGCTGTCTGTGCTTGTACACGTATTGTATGTTGAACAAGAAAAGGCTGCAACAGAATTAAAAATAACCAAGCTTACTGAGAAGAGTACACCTGGGCAGCTTCACAGCTTGCATTTGTAAAAATTCACGCAGCCCACATAAATGCAAGTGCAGGGAAGATCAGTCTGCTGGGTATTTTAGATGTGATCAACCACATGCAACTCCGTTAATTCCTGCTGTAGCCAATTTTCTGCTTATTTTTAAAACTTCTGATCTATGCTAGAGAAGAGCATCTGCTGCTAAGTCTTTCAAGGAGTTAAAGCATATGCCATTCCTTCTGCAACCTGCCACCTCTTCTGCCTGCTGCAGAGGCCAGGGACACAAGTTTGCTACCTGGCCTCCCCTCCTCTCCCTTAGGGAGAGCAGCACTTGCTGCAAGCTGCGTTGAAGCTGCCTGTGCCATTAACTGTGGCCTCTGCCCTTTTTGTGCTGCCCTACAAGAAATTAGCCTCTTTACACACAAACCAAACAAAATCACTGGATACATCTGCTGCACATTTTCAGTTTCTCCATTTATTCATTTATTTTATAGGTCATCTCATACATGCCATCAACATAGCGAGTTTGCACACTCACCTTATTGGTAACACTAACTGCAGAGAATGGGAAGAATTAATCAGTCAGTACAGGCTGCTACTTTTTTGCTCGTTTATGGTGAACACAGAGCATAAGCAGAGGACTATGGCTATTCTATCTCTATGAATTATTAAAACATTACTGGCTATGAATATCTTACTGGCTGCAAACTGCAAATAGCATGACCTCCATCTGCTACTGTCAGATTCCTATTTCTTGGATCTTGGGCATGAAATTACAGATAGCACAACATGACAAAGAGAGCAGACAGATGTTGGATTTTAAATCTTGCTGTGAACATGGGAGACATTACTGTAGTGATCCACATGTTTAGCGCTATCCTTACACTCATAGGTAGCCCTGCTTTCTGAAGAGCTTTGGATCATGGCTGACTTGAGGTCAGTTGGTTCCAAGTATGATGCCCAAGACCACAGTAAACTAAGCTGAGGTCTAAGCTAACAGTGGAGCAAAAACAAAGTGAAGTGCCCTCATGAGTGCCTTCACCAGCAAACGTTCAGACAGCTAGGCCATCTCCCTGGTACAGCTGTCAGCAATATGCTCAGCCAACTCCACCTGCAGAGGTGTCTCTAGTGTGTTCCCTGCAAATTTTCCTCTGATAAGACATCTCTGAAAATACAATCCAATCTTTTTTGTTTTTTTTTCTCCCTCTTTTTTTTTTTTTTTTTTTTTTTTAAATGAGACAATCACAGACTTCAATTTTTTTCTCTTTTCTTTAAACAGGGTTTTCTGAAAATTACCTGTCCTCATGGTATTCAAAAATCTATTTTCCATTCATTGCTCTCTACAGGGCAAAGCACGTAATTAGAACCATTTGAAGTTAACTCACCCTTTCAGCATATAAGCTTTTTTCATGCAAAGCTTTTATCAATGTATGACAATTTTATTGCATCAGAGGTTAAGAACAGCTTTTTTCAAAAGGCCACAAAAGCATTTTCGGTGTGAAATTCTCACAAGTCTCAGCACTGGCATTTCTAATGCTTCTCCTTTGCACTATTCAGCTTGGAAAAAAAAACCAACAAACAATCCCAAACAAAAATAGTTCTTTTGGACGCTATCAAGAAGAACCAGTAGGGTTTCACTAAAAGAAAATTAATGCAATTCTGACATGGCAAGAATTGCCATCTTTGGTTCTTCCCTCATTGCTTCAGTTGTTCTCTGTTGTTCCTGCAAGTTTAAAAAGAAAATTCCTATCCTCAGTCTTTGACATCTTCTTTCCATTTGTGCTGAGAAATTCTCCCAAGGTTTTTACAGCAGACTTTATTAGTGTGTGTACACTGAGTGGAGGAAGGGAAGAAAAAAATCTGAGGAAAGCTGAGTTTATGGGGGCAGGGTGATTAGGAGATGGATTTGTTTAAAGGAGGACAAGATTTCTTCTGTTGAAGGCTACAGACACAAAGAACTGAGTGCGTAAAATAACACTGGCTTTGCGGGCCACAGCATAGACATCCTGCTTTTTTCCCAAGGAGACTTCTGCACTTTCGTTTATGAAATGGCAGAGATCAAGCCACTAGCTGCTGCACAAATGTGAAAGCATTTTGTGTAAGTTATATGAAACGTCTGAGGTCAGAGCATTTCTGAAATAACTTTACAGTGTTTTCACTGGAAACAGAGGCTCTTTTCTCAGAGTGTAATTATCTGCTCCAGACTACTATACATTTCCAAAGAGAGTTTATAGCCTGTTTCACATAAGGAAGGCCTTGTAAATCACAAACACATGCAAAATCTGCATTCATAATTAGGCGACAAATACTACTGTTTTTAAAGCAAGATCTTCTAAAGCAGACTGAAAGGCCTCCAGGCACCTGCCAGCCAAGAACTGAAATCAAGGTCAAATCCATTCAACAGCCATGTTCAGGATTATTGGCAGATGATTTTTTTGGGGAGGGAGGGGGTGAGTGGCAGTGGAGTAGAGAGGCTATCAAAATCTCATTTCTCTTCTCTTATGAAATTCTTACATTATTATAAATGTGTGTAAGGAGTGGAGGGGCAAGAGGACACAACATTGGAAAACAGGAGACCAGCACTTACGTTCTTTACTCAAGCAACACTCCCAGCTAGGTTAACTAGATATTCGTGAGTGTGATCAGCATGACTTTTCATATAACTGGTATTTTACAATTCCTTTTCTGAAATAAGCTAAATTTGCATTCCACGCTTTCAGCCATTACCTCCTTCATAATTTTTCAAGATACATTTTAGGGGAGATTTATATTAGATGTTAAGTAGAAATTTTTCATTCAGAGGGTGGTGAGGCACTAAAAAGGTTGCCCAGAGGAACTGTGGAAGCCCTGAGTGGGGCCCTGAGTAACCTGGTGTAGTACCTGATATAGTGGTTGGCAATCCTTCTCATGCCAGGGGGGTGGAACTAAATGATCTTTGTGGTCCCTTCCAACTGAAGGTATTCTATGACACATTCAAAGGACGTCTTCAAGAGACAGTATTTTATTTATACTCATTTTGCAAACATTCAGAAGGTTTCTGGAGTCCCTGACAGATATACATCCTTTTCTACTGCTACATATCTGTCTTTAACTGTAATAAAGCAAGTTTGACCATGACTTCACGGAAGGCTCCAACCATCAATAGAAATGCAGAAATGAAAATACTAAGGGATATTCTGAAAGGAGCTTAAAGAAACAGCAATGTTTCCAGTCTAAGTCAAAAGCTCTGAAGTCTTGGCAGAGGAACTGAGACTTCTTAGTGACAGTTAGATAACACTGCATAAAAAAGCTGCCCATATCCAGCTGGCAACAACTAATCTAGTGAAATCAATTGGATTGTAACCCCCAGGTCCTGGTGAGATCATCTGGCTTCCAGATTCCTAGGGAACTGGAGATGCCAAACTTGGCAGCTTCAGTCAGATAGAGCTACCACAGCACTGTCAATAACAACTCTTTAGGTAGGTACCACATTCCTTAATTTCCACCAAAACAAATACAGCCACGAGTTAAGTCATCCTGACTGAATGCATCTTGCAAGATTCTAGCTTTGTTTACCACTACAAGCAGTCACAGCATCCACATTAAGACTGGAACTGGCAGCATACGGGGACAATAGCCTTTCAGAGAGGAGCACTGAAGTGAATCAGTCAGTCTAATACTAGCTAGATAAATTCTAGAAGGAAGCCAATCTACCAACTTGCTTAAATATATATTTACAATTGCATGAATACACTAAGTCAATTCCTGCAGTTTACTTTGAGGATAAAAGCTGTTTGCAACATACTACTCAGAAAAAAAAGTTTTATTTTTGTTTCTTAGAAATTTGGCTCATGACTTTCACCTTTACCAAACCACAAGTTGCTGAGTGGAACAACATTCCTCAGCCTAATCTATTGATGTTAGGGAATATTAGGATCAGATACAATGAATCTTAAGAAATGGTAAGAAATATTAAAATATACAATATAATTTCTAAGTTCCTATGCTCATAATCTTATGACCTCCATGCAAACCCTGAGCTACTGAGCAATGGTGGTTTCAACATTTGCTAAACTTGTCCATTTCTATAGTCAGTGCTTACAATGCCAATATCACATCTCGCATAAATTTTACAAGCATTTGCAAGAATTTCCAGTGAACCTGAACAGCTCCTATATCTGAAGTTACATTCTCTTCTTTTATATTTATTTTATCCTTTCCATGGGATATAGCTGACTCATGGTGAAGCCTTTAAAAAACCAAAAACAAAAAATACAGTAACCACAAAAACACTTACTGATCTTTCTTTGGCTTCCCTTATATTCTCCAATTTTTGTTACAGTTTTCTAAGGCAGAGAAAACAAAACCTTAACATTTTACATAGTGACTGTGTCTGACTTAATAAATGCTATGTAAAAGGATGTAATCTGAGAAACATAAAATTGATATATACGCAGCAATCTAGATAAACATCTCCGTTTACTTGTTGATGTGAACACTTAGTGAACATTCAGTGAACTCTGCCATAAATCCACACATCTCTACTGAGAACTCAGTGATTTATTCCAATACATAAATCAGGCAGGCTCATAAACTGCAGGAGAAGAGCACTATCTACCAAAGTGCATCAAGAAAGGGGAGGTGGACCTTACCATAACTGTAATTTAGACATTTTCATTTCTCACACCATGCTTTTGCTAAGATTAGGATGAAGAACTTCAAGATTTACAAAGATGTTAACAAAAATCATCAGATAATTAGACAAGCTGCAAATAGGTTACTGCAAACAAACACTCCCTATCCTGAAAGAAACATAAGGCTCAGCATCCCATACAAGATGAGTCCCCATCCTTTATCCAGTATCATTACTTTCATTCTTTAATCTGTAAGGCTGTCCTCTTCCTTCTATTTTGCTCCTTCAGACAAACTTTTTTTTTTTTTTTTTTTTAATTTGCAAAACCATAAGTGTCTACATAAGTAATCTAATACAAATTCCATGGTACCTATTTGCTTGGGCATGACAAATCAAGGATCAGTCATAATATAATTTAAGCATATAGAATCTGAATCAACTGTTAAATCCCTTGTGAATAGAGTAGCTACAGTACATGCCAGCAAGACCAAGGATGTGGGGACAAAAAACTGTCACTTTACCAGAAGCCATTTTCTTGTCTTTACTAAAGTAAAAAGCCTCCTATCTACCATTTATTGTTCATTACACTGTGAGGTAAATATTTACTGAACATAAGCCCTCACTACCTTGTGAGAAGCACACTTTCCTATTCTCCTACTTGCTAGCTGTTTACCGATATTAGTTCTGATGCAATACTGTAAATAAAAACCCAAAAATTCTAGCTAGTGTAATGGAAATCTCAACATACTAGACTTACTGAACAGCACATAAAAACCACAGACTAGAAAGTCTACTATTGATAAGTCTCATTTTATAGACAAGCATCCTGAATTTGTAATGCTATTGGTGCAGGGAAGATGTGAATATACAGCTTTGGGCTTACATTGAAGACAGAAACATTCAAATTTTTAGCTTGCCCTTAGAACTGCATAGACAGCTGAAAACACAACTGAAGCATGTTCTGAAGAATCAAAATCCCTCAAATGAACTAAACGCTGAGCTGTTGCTATTATTAGTGGTACATTTGATATTTACAATCCAATCTCAGGATTTTTTGGAGTTCAACTCATGATGAAATATTTTAAATAACCGTACAACAAAAAATAACAATTCTAATATTTGATTTCTTTAGCATCCCCTAAATGAAATGTTCCTTTGATACAGATTGGTCCAGACCTCCTATTCTTCTGCCAGTCCTCCAGCAGATCTGTCTTATTACATATGCCCCTGGGACTTGAAAAAGCATGCCATCTTCTTACAGTAAAATAAAAAACTCCTCGACTCTGTATCTCAGATAGGACCATTCCATACTGCTTTACCTTCACAGAGAATGTCTCTTCGTAGTGCTTTCCTTGCGCTGAAAATAGATACTCGGAGTCCCACTCGATCTTACATCAGACTGCTCAGCTGTAGGTTATTTTTCTCCAACAAGACCGTGTGCTTGCATCCATGCACGTGACAGAATTCACAAGGAAGACTGCATTTCTATCTCAGTATTCGTTCAGTAATTGAGAGTTTACATCACATGTGGCTAAAATTAATTCTATATGTCATGGCTGCTATGGAACAAGCATAAAGGAGTATCAAGAGATGAAGATACTATAAATCATGGGCTTCTTGATAAAAGTTCAATAGTTGATAACATTCAGTAACAAAACAAAGTGCAGTTGACCAGGGCCTTACGCTTTCATCAGTAAATATTCACTGAGGTCAACAGAAATGACCCCCTAGGAATTCAAGGAGCAATGAATTAGGCAACTATAAACCTGCATGTCTGGGAGACAGGAAGACAAGTAAAAGGCTGCTTACAGATTTTACAGTAGAAGAACTAGAGGGTAAAGCGTTTTCCAGATAGACTGCTTCACCATTTCCACAGAACTACATTTAATGTTGTGTCAAAGTACTAAAGCAGGAAAGAATTTACACCTATAAACAAGTTTTATTGCCACAGACTTCACATGTTTTATTTTGCATTGAACATTAAATGGGATATAAAACAATGGAGAAAAATATTTAGATCTGCTTAATCTCCCAATTATCTGCTTTTATTAGAATAGCAGTAGCATAGTACAGCTCCAGAAGAATTTTCTTTAGTCACCTGTGAGGATGTTATCAGTAGGCAGTCAATAAGCAGATTGTACCAATATGGATTATACCAATATTGCTCTAAATGTATGACATTTATCTGCTTGTGCTGGGGGCCAGATGCATCAACTACTGATACCTTTAAGTCCATCAAAACTTTCTACTTTATGGAAGATATTAACACACTTCAAAAAAAAAAAAGAAAACTTGGAAAAACAACAATAAAACAATAATAAAATATACTTGAAAGGAAGACCAATACATTTCTGTGGAATTTAGTGCTTATAAAACTGTAGGAATCACAGAACTATATTCTGGCTTTCTTTCCCAACACAAAAGAAATTAAACAAAAAAACTGTTCCTCCTGCCATTCAAACTCCTGAAAATCCTTTTTCCAGATATTTGAGAATGAAAATACACCATGAAGTATTTTTATACTTCCTCTGGTAGATTTTTATCCATAAGCGATTTCTTTCATTTATTCCTTTAAGTGTAGAAAGAAAGCAGCTCCTTGCAGTGAGTTAACAACTTCCTGTTATTTTCAGGAATGCTAGTTCATAATCTAGCAGTTCCTTCCTTTACTATTATAGTTTTTGCTTTTTTTTTTTTTTTTTTTTTTTTTTTAAGTTAAAGCTTGAACAGTAGCTTCTGTAATTTAGAGACCTCTGGTGCTTGCCTGGTTACTTAGTGTTCTGAAATAATTCAGCTAAAATGACAGCGCCTTTTAGGCATTTAGCCTTTTTTTGTGAGCCTTAAAAGAACCTTTTTGATGAAGATGACAGGCTGAGCTTCAAGTATTTTGAAAAAAGAACAGACAAAAGAAAGTAATGGAATAGTTTCAGAGCAATGGAGATTCACCACTGCTGTCACTACCGATGCACTACCAGTCACTACACAAGAAGTGCTTGTGCTCACTGAAGTCACAGCATTTCTCAGCTTTCAAGTCCTGTGGATCTTTCAACTTCGATCATTCATCTGCTACTTTGAAGAGAAACAACATGCAAATATGAAGCAGACAAATCATCCTATGAATACCAACAAGTTTAAGGAGATCTACGTATTTTAGCAAAGTAGGGATCTCTACCAAAAAATCATAAACAAGCAGGCAGTGAAACAAAAGCAAGCCAATTCATTCAAAGGAAAAAATAACTAGATTGTTGTGACCCAATTTGTTCTCCTCAATTTGTTGTTTCACTCACTCTACCTTTTCTCTCTGCGGGGAAGGAATTAAAAAATCCAAAATTCATTACTGAGAAACTAACATTAATTGCAAATTATTTCTGGAGGTCTGGTATCCTTTTTAAAAGAATTTCATTCCATACCTGCTGTCATAACAAGGCATATTTACATTAAGGTAACAAAGGCGGAATTTGTGTAATTGAGCAAAAACTGGCTACAAGTAAAAGTTCTGTAGCCAACACTAAATTTAATTTCAGCATGAAGATTTTAACAAATATTTTTATACAGGAGGTCACTTCCATTCTTCCATTCACTGCAGTAAACCCAAAGTAATCGCATTCAGTCCAGTAGCAACAGCCCAAAGTTTTTTTTATATAGATATATTATTTTTTCCAAGGCATTTCATCTTATGCATGCACTTTTTACTTTTCCAGACTTTGCTACTCTGGACAGGATACATTTGTTCATTCAAGGCTGGTTTTAGTGTTATCCACAAGCACTACTATGAAATACTACTGGTAAAAAAAAAAACAAAACATGTTAGATCACTTAATATCATGGTCAATAGGGCAAGAGCAGTAAAATACTGGTATAAAGACAACCATCTAAAATACTGTCTTAGGGATAGAAAGGCTTCTAATATATAGCAATATAACCTCCTCAGCTTAAGAACAGTGAAATTACTCCACCATCTAGGTAACTTTTTTTTTTTTTTTTAAACTTGAGGATATGCTAAGGCTTGGGAAAAAGGGCATTTTAGTCAAATACCAATTTAAACTTCCCAAAGGATTATATCCTTTCCCGTTTGCCCTCACATATGCTGTAGTACTTTAAATTGTTTCTGTGTCCACCAAGCACATCACAGGCTATCAGCAACACCCAAACAAACATTTATACAAGAACAGCTTGACAAACAGTGGTAAAATCCATACAGCACAAGTCCATCTGAGGCAATGTGTAAGTACTAGTGATGAAAGATGCCTCCGAACTATTCTATGAGTGGCTGCTAAAAGAGACAAAAGACTTTAAGTCATGCTCCAATGCTGATGGGGATGCATCGACCCTTAATCACAGACAAATTTTGATTAAGTTAAAGAGTATACAAAGATAAAAGCATAAAAATTATCAAATGAAGTAACACATACTAAAATAATATAAAACAAATGGTAGAAGACTAAGCCTGTCATATCTCTATCAATTTGTTCAGCTACAGCAGAAGAAAGCTACATTAACATCCTTCGGAAAGCTATTTTGAGAACTGTTCAGATTTGTAAAATTTGAGCTGAAACAGTAAATTCAAAGGGATTTTTATGTCAGCTACAAACATACACATACATTTATACATAGACATATATAAAAATGAGATGACTAAGGATATTTTTGTAACCTTTAAGGCTGGCACCATCTTTTTTTTTTTTATACAGGAAGCAATTTAAGACAACATAAATTTTATTACAAAACATTTTTTTTCCTTAAGACTAAGTTCGGTCTGCAAAATTCAGAACATCTTCAGGGGAAATTACAGACACATGTATATGTTTACATAAATGGATGTTCATTCTTTTTGGCAAATGATCACTAACAGAGACATAGCGTGCAATATAACTGGATTGCGTTCCTGAAAATACAAGATTACCTTACACACTTCTCAGCAGCTCACAATTCTTGAATATTACTAACCAATCTCAGGAAAAAAAAAAGATCATTGGGAAATTCTATGCTTTTGTAAGGGCAGACAAAGCATTTTCAAAGGCAGAATTTTGAGTTAAAGCTCACAAATAGAATGGTGACTTCCATGCCACAGTTAATAACATTTCTGGAGGTAAAAATATAACGCCAATGAAAGGAATTGCTACACTTTTTTTTAATAAAATCATAGAATGGCCTGGGTTGAACAGGACCTTAGGGATCATCTAGTTGCAACCCTCTGCTATGTGCACGATCACCAACCACAGGCTTTCCAGGGTCGCATCCAGCCTGGCCTTGAATGCCTCCAGGGATGGGGCATCCACAACCTCGCTGGGCAACCTGTTCCAGTGTGTCACCATCCTCTGTGTGAAGAGCTTCCTCCTAATATCTAAGCTAAACCTCCCCGTTTAAAACCATTCCCCCTTGTCCTATCACTATCCACCCTCATAAACAGTTGTACCTCCTCTTGTTTATGTGCGCCCTTCAAGTATACTGGGAGCCTCAGGCCTGGATGCAGTACTCCAGGTGGGGCCTCATAAGAGCCGAGTAGAGAGGGCAATCACCTCTCTCTCCCTGCTGGCCATCCCTTTTTTAATGCAGCCCAGAACACAGTTGGCCTTCTGGGCTACAAGTGCACACTGTTGGCTCATGTCCAGCTTCTTGTCCACCAGGACCCCCAAATCCTTCTCTGCAGGGCTGCTCTTAAGAAGATCTTCCCCCAGTTTGTATAAATACCTGGGATTGCCCCGACCCAAGTGCAGCACCCTTAATTCTCACTCCTCTCAAATTGACTCATACTTAAAGAATAACACATCGCAGCTCTTTATTCCAATATCAACTCAATTTGAAGAACCTGAAACATTTCTGCTAACATCTAAAGCTGGTGTAAGTCAAACTTCAAGTGACAAGAGTGTCACTTTATGACAGAGATAAAAACAAAAACATTTTGAAGCTTATAATGGAACAAACTAAGAAGCAAAACAACTACAATACTGACAGAGAAATACAAATATTTCACTTAGGAAATTTAAAAACAAGACTTCAGCTATCAATCTGAAACCCAAATATCCCAGTCTGCTCTAGTTTGCAGCGTTCCAGCAAAGAAAGTCACCAGGCTCTGGACTAATAGCAGCTGATCAAGCAACCTCTGATAGTTTTTCACAGGGTTTTCAAAATAAGGTCTAAGATAATGCTAGCATAATCTTAAAGTCATCCTAAGCTTAGTGAAATACATATTTTTATAACTCTTCATTTCTTAACGCCATCAAGACTACTGGAATCTGCAAGAAATTGAACTGGGACTCAAAGCTGACTACAGCATGAGAACCGGTAAAAACAATAAACTGTGAGCTTAATATTGAATTAAAAACATGTGCAGCAGAATGGCAAAATACTATATAATGTTCCTGAACACACTGCAATATTTTGCTTTGACATAATTCCTAGTAAAACAGCACTCCTATATTTCTGCCATGTGTAGAACAGTATGAAGAACATAGAGGCAATTTTATAAATAAATGATTAGGGAATAAATGTTTAGGAGTTCATATTTATATTTTGACAACTCTGTACATCTCATTGAAATCACAATACTAGGTCTGCAATTGCTTTTCTGTACTCATGTGCCCTCTTAAGCTAAGCAACACCATACCAAATTAAGGATTACCGGTCATTTTTGCTTCACAATTCTTCACTTACTGTTAGAAGATTTAGCATACCCTGAGTTACTGGGATGACCGAGTGTGGTTTCCTACAACATCTATGCTAACACACACAACAAGTGAGATACGCCTTTGTATTCACTCAAGTAAAGCAAATATTAAGAATTCTTTTCAGAAATTAATGATGCCAGCATAAGAAATGTTGGTAACAGTCTACAGATAAAAAGATCTCCCATATGTTTTCTTTTTCAGTTTTTTTTTTTATTTTAAGACCTGGATTTACAAAGTAGCAGTACCACAAGTGGTCATTAATTGGATTAGTGAGATGAGGTTAATCAAATTTAAAATTCTGGGTCCAAACAACTTGACTACAAGAACCCATTCTCCAGGCCTTCTTCATACACTTCATATGGAGTGTATGACCCTCCAACTCTGGAGGGAATTTTCAGATTTAGAAAAAAAGAAACCTTACTAACAACAGATCTTGCATTATGCGGAAAGCCAGAACTGACATTAGATAGCATGAGGAGACCTCTCTACACAACTCTGTACAATGAATATTCTAATTTGAGTATTTGTAAACAGAAAAACTAAATTTGAATATGTATTTGCTAAATTAGAAGAATACAAATCTGATATTCTCATGATTCTTAAAAATAGATTGGAAATAAACTACCAGTTCCAGGAAATGCCATGGAACACTGGAACATCCTGCTATTTCACCACTAGATCTCCAGATAGTTACTGAAATCATAACTCAAAAATAAGCTTATCATAGTAAGTAAAAAGACCACCATAGCACAGCTAGAACAGGAACCTGACCTCCATTTTGGCCATCTGATGTATGATGAACAAGGCTCTAACAAGTCTTTCTGTTTCCAAGTTGCAGAGTATGGTAGGGAAGTCACAGGTATGCCTTGAGCAGTAATTTTAGCTAATCCTGGCTAAAGAGCGAGGAAAGAATTAAAAAAATAACAAAAACATGGGAAGCCGAGCAAAAGATTCAATACTGCAGAAATTTAGCTTGTTTATGCCTGGAACTTACTCCCTTTGGTCTTTTTAATTAATGTGAATGCTTCCTTAGTGTTGGTGCAACTAACAGCCCAGCATCATTTGTCCCCAGATTTCCAATTGTGTTTCCTCCTCAAAAAGCATTTCGAGTAATAGCACCTGCTTGGCTGAAGAGGCATTCAACATTCACAGTTATGTTAGTTTACACACACATAATAAAGTCTACCTGGGGAGATTTAAGTATTTCTGCATTTTAAAAGTGCTTATTACTGTTGTCAAATTATTTTAACAAAGTTAACTTCAATTCTTATCAAAATAGAGAAACCAACACTTAATAAAACAAATCCACTAATTCCATATGGAAAGATACATTCTATTGTTTGGGTCACAGACATTCATGTACATCTGTTGTAAGTAAAGAAATTCTGAGTCTTATTTCTCCTCCTGTATTCTCTGATGTGGTTAAAAAGTATCAAGCTATACAGTTAAAAAACCAAGGAAAGAAAATGCTAGATCCTTGTTTTTTTATTTGATAACTAGCATAAAGTGAAAGGCCATGATGACATTGGTTTCCTCAGGTTCACAACTTAATATCGGTTGGTTGATTCCAGAGATTGCACTTTCACTCCTCTTCAGGAGTTCTACTACAGCCTCAGAAAGGAAATACAAAAGGTAAAGCTCCAACTTCAAAATACACGAGGATTTCTAGAAGCTTGTTAATTTATGTGATGCCCATAGTTAAAAATATCCTCTGATCCCAAAACTCATAGCAAAGTTTCTCTAGCCACAGTAGCATCAAATATTTGGCTTCATTAACGGTATAGAAGTAAGAAACACTCTTATCTGTTGTGTTTGGCTGTATTCCCCCAGTGTATGTTTACATGACTATTACATAAGACTAATTTATTCTTTTCTTTTTGAAGAAACTACATTAAATCAACTTCTACTGTATATGAGCTCAAATTTTCAGATTACAGCTAATTGTATGTAAATGAAAATAAGCAAAACTTAATTTGAACTTGCTAATAGAATTTGAGAGAACAATTTATGACTTGAGTGTTTGAAGTTCTGTTTTGTTAAATTTGGTACCCGCTGAAAACAATGATATCTAACAGGACATAATCAATATAGTATCTCTTAGCTCTGTTTACATGCTAGAAGCCACTTCAGAATGAACAAAAATACTGATTCCAAGTCGTTAGATGGAAGATAATACTTGGAAATGATATTTGACTCCCTTTCAATAAAGGATCACAGTAACAGTTCATTTCATGAGTTTACACCAACTTACAGCTCTGTACAGGTAATTACAGTTTTGCATTAGGAATTAAGATGATGCACAAAATTTACTGGAGCAATTTCCTAACAAAAACAAAAACTTGAGTGCAGTCGCACCTGGATTTTGTTCAAGTGATTACTGAGGTTTAAATTTGCCATATGTAACTCAAAAGCAGATGGTATTTTCGTATTTTTGTATTCAGTCTGACTCATTCTATACTTCAGCAGGATCAAAAGCTTACAAAAGCTTAGGGTATCAGCTGCTAGAAGAAATACCCTATAAGATACTTCTCTAGAAGGTGAACAGCTGATGGCCTGGATAAAGCCACTGGGCTTCTCTCAGGATCAGAGACTTTACAACACCAAGCATCCCAAGGCTTCAGTACTTCTCCAGCTTTCTGCTGGCTCTGGCCTTCATAACTATACTTTTTATCACTTTTCACCTCTCTACACACAAGAAAAAGGCTCTAGACATTTCTAAAAGCAAACTGCTGGAAACAAGGAACACAAAGCTTAAGCTATGACTTACTATGGCTGAGACAAAAGAACTAAATCCAAATCCAGGAAATTAACCAGGGGAAAAAGCATTTTAAAGCATTATTCAACAGGGCATATTGGATACCTTGACCACAGCTTAAAAAGCTATTGAAACACACACAAGAAATTTTTAACCAAACATCTCAGTACTGAATCACTGAAGTTACTAAGAAGAGTAGTCGAGTCTTGGAGTGCAGATGGCTCTATACACACTATTAAAACTCAAGGAGAAACTTAAAATGTGTTTCCCTACACAAAACTCATTGCCTCCTTCCAGTCCTTCCTGCTGCTAGATACTGACCTCCCTCCCAAGGTCTAGGACTCTCCCTACCACTAGCATTCTCTAGAATGTGATAAACACATTCTAACATACAGTGCTGCTATCCTAAATATCTCTAAACTACGGCCTGTGTCCTGCTATTTTACTTAGGCCTTGAGAAAAAACAGAGAACCAAGTTAAAATGGTTTCCATCAATTCTTTTGACAGTGCAAGCTAGTAATAGTTCATCTGACCGTGAAACAGAATCTCTGCCATGAAAATTTAGAAAATAAAAATACTCAGTCACATACCTTGAAGCTTGACATCAGAAAAGACACACACGGTTTTCACAAGAATTACTATGGTAACTCTTTATCATGTACACAGAACTGGAAAATTTCAGACGAAAATAACATCACTTCCACAAACGTTGCACATACAGGAAAACAAGAGTCTCATGAAAACAAGTATTAATCATTAATACTTTATCTACTTTTAATGCAGATTTGAATGTCTGCCAAAGAGGGGGGAGAAGCATCTGCAGGGCTGCTGTATCTCAAAGTTCTACACAGAAAGTTCACGTGTGCTGACATGAGAAAGCCTGCTACAACAGATAGGTTAGGGAGAGGATATGACTATAAAGTAAACAACTCTAAGAAAGTCACACTGAATCACCACCCCACCCTACATTTCTGTGTTGATGTTTTACTTCAGAGTTACCTAAAAGAACACTGTCATCCTTTGCCATAATATCAAATGCAGTTTCCTAGTCTTTATATGCACTTTATTTCTAAAGAACAATAATTTGAAAACATGTCTTTTCCTTTACCGAAATAGCACAGTCCTCATTCAAATAACTTCAGAATTGAAGCTGAAGTCTATTTTTGACAATCATGCATACCATTATATTAAATAGGAGATTAGAATTTGTTTGTAAAGACTTATTGTGGGACAAAACCAAAAAAAACCACCCACCACCTTTCTGGTACAACTCAATTTAAATACATATTACGTTCTAAACAAGTATTCTTAAGGTCACTCAAAATTCATAACTGAGATTTCAGCAAAATGCTGAAGTTAGCATTACTTGTTCTACAGACCAGACTAGCTTACATGGAATTTGAAACAGCTTTTTTTTTAAAAAAAAAAAACAAACACCACAGAAAACCAGATTTACATGAATGTACTTGATTTTTAAAGCTTTTGGTAATTTACTTATTTATAACTTTAATTATGTTCTCTACTTTTCAAAGACAAGACAGAACCATGAGCTTTTTCTGAAAATAAATATTTAAAAATATTTTGTTTTTAGTGAAGTCTCTTTCTACTTGAATAATGAAATAAAATTATTTTTTCAGTTGTGTGCTGAAGATTGACAGTACAAACTCAATGGCTGAGGTAGGAGATGTTACTAATATTACTGATGATATTCATTAAGACTAAGTATTCGTACCCAGTAATTATGTACAAGTTGGGTCAATTAACTGTTTACTTCCTGAAAATCATGGCAAGAAAATAGTTATGCTTAATACACTGAGTATAAAAACAGTAAGAATTTAGCTTTGAGCTTGTAAAGTTTTTTAAGTGCTTCAATCATCAGAACAGAAATTGTGATCTTTGAAGGCAGGAAGCCTACCAATACTTCTCATTCTAAACGTCTTATGGGCACAAAAAAGAATGGGGAAATTCTGTATATTCATGGGTAACTGAACTTCCAGCAAGCTGTTTTTTAAAATGGGAAACAGTTTGTCTTGCATTATCAGTATGTAAACAGATTCTAATAATACTTTAAAGATCTTTTCATAAACATCTTCAGATTTTCAACTAAAGCTTAAAATAATACTTTAAAAATCATACTTACAGAAGCTACCTGGACCTAAGTTCCTGTTTAAGAGGAAGGCATCTAACATTTAGCAGGTTAAGCCCTGCAAGTAGTCTAAAGAGCAGTTCAATAGAATGTTGATTACATTCAGTATCTGCCTGTAATCAGGATCTGTAATTAAGAGGCGTGGCCGTATGCAACTAGTGTCATTTGAGAGTTTACCAGGTATTCAAGACAGCTGCACATGACTGACAGATACAACAACAGTCTAACAGCAGACTCCTGCCTTTGTACATATGGCTGCCAGAGAGTAAGCTGGAGACTGAATCTTCCCGTGCAGCAACAGATGCCTGTCAGCAGGCAATGTACTTGAGCTTTAGGAGTCTACAGCAAGCTTAAGAGCATTCTAACTGCACTAAGGATTGACTTAACCTTCACTGACTACAAGCAGTGCTTAGACACCTTGCACATCAACACCAACACACAAGCCTTTATGTTTAGGCATCTCAATCTCTGAAAGTCTCATGCCAGTATCCCTCCTCACGTGTGCATTAGTAAGAATTATTTCTGTACTCATGCAGCCAGTCAAAATAACTGAGTATACATCCTTCTGCTGTAATATGAGCATATTGATTTGAAGAAGAGAAAAGGCACAATTAATGATAAACAACAGCAAAACAATAATGATACAAATAGTTAAATGTTTCTACTGAGAGGAACCAGTGAAGTTAGATCATAGGAAATCTCATCCTAGATCTAGCACTCCCCGGCACTGATATCTGTATGATCACATAGGGCACAGAAGTTAATAAAATTCTCTGCAGTTTTTTTTCTTTTTTTTTTTTTTTTTTTTTTTACTTCCCCCCATAGTCTGCACCCCACTTTATACAATAAAGATAAGATTTTCCTGCCTGTCTGCTTCTAAAACAGATCACGCTGAAAGTTACTACTCTGTCGTGGTTAGTTGCCTACAGGTACCTCAAGGCATTTCATGTAGACAGAGGAGCTCCAAGAAGTGAGAAGCTGCTTACAGTATTAAGGTACATTCTGAAAGGGACTGAGGTGGGGGTAATGGTGATCCAGCCTCAGGTGGAAAGCACATGGGTAGCAGCACAAGTAAACATCAACTTACAGAGTAGCCCACAGGCTCAGAGAACACCCTCAGGTTCTCAGCAGAGCTTATTCTGAACAAGATTGCCACTCAGAACTACAGTCCCTCTCTTTATTGACTGCCAACTGCAAAAAGTCTTCAGATATCTCTGTGCAGGTCACAAGCCAAGAGCCTACTTACTGTAAAATACAAACTCTATGAAAAAGTGGTCATTCCAAATATTATATAGACTATATCTGCCATATTAAATAGAGTCTGGTACCATGCAAAGGAGAGCATCAGAAAATCCTAGGGCACTGATGCACAGCATTCAAACAGCATGGAGAGGACTTGTAACACTATTTTTTTTTTTTTATTAAACAGAAAGGGATGCAAAGAAGCAAAAAAAAAAAAAAAAAAAAACCAAGGAAAATGTTTCCTTTCATTAATGAAAATTTTAACTTAAAAAAAGAAAACAACAACATTGCAAAGATTTGATTTACAATTACGATTCTGAAATATCAAGCACCCCCATAACTTCTGGCTCAGACAACTCTTGGTTAAGATGGTCCCCCAAACCAGAGTTCCCTTTCTATACTGCATCTTAGGTATACAAAAAATAGTTTTTTCCAAGTCATTTCACTGAGTTGAATTTGGTGTTGGCTTCCCCGCATTGCCCCTTCCCCTCTGTTTCTTTACTCTTCCACATTTCTTTACCCTGCAACTGAAACAATTTACACATAGCTTTTACTATACCAGATGCTTCCTATTTGCTGGTCTATTTCTACATTAGAACCAAAGTTATGTCCCTGGATTTCCACATCTTCAATTACAACTCACAAAACAAAGTTCTACTATCTTAAATACAGCAGAACTAATCCAAGGAGCACGTATAATTAATCACAACAGCTAGCAGCACAATATTTAAAATAACTGAGGCCTGCCTGGATTATAGCAACATTATTAGCATGTGATTAATAAGCAGTTGAAGAATCGCATTTGCTACACATTTGCTAAGTTATTTTATCTTGCTTTAAAGTTAGGTGGCAAAGTTTCAAGCCATAGTTAGGAGATTTGCTTTATTCAGTACCACGTTGTTAACCCTACCATCTGGTCAAACAGCTGAGGGAACTCAGACAACCGTATGGGAGGCCCCATGTTTCTCTCTGTGGAAGTATTTGTCTTGCTGAATTATGCAATGGTTACCAGTTTCAAACTTAATGCAATACGATCAAAAAGACTCCACATCAAATTACGTTGTAGATAAACTGAGTTTTGTGGGCTTCATTTAGCCTTAAGTAGGAAATAAGATGGCACTTACTTGAGGACCAGGCTGACCCTGAAAAATAAGAAAATCATAAGGTTATGGAAAGCTATGACAAAGATTAAGCCATTAAACACTAGCAAAGAGTTACAGTACTTTATGAAAGAAATAACAAACAATCCAGTAATAGTAATAAAATCAGAGTCTGGATTTTTAAGTCCAATGTTTAATTTCAATGTTTTAATTCAAACTGAAACTCCGTTGCAATTAAGTGATTCCAGAAATAACAATAACACAACAGAACCAGTATTTGAGAAACTTCATACTTTATGTAATAATAACAAAACAAGTTAGAAATTACAGAAAGACCCAATTTAATAATTCTTAAATGAGAAAGAATCTACAGATACTGAACTGATTTAGAAATAGGTATTGGACGCTTTTCCTCTCTTGAATCACAGGAATGAGCCACAATGAAGTGCTAACTACTGACTATTGAACAAAGTCTAAAAACTGAAAGCACAGAAGGCTGAGGAAACAAGACTTTTTGCCATTCTTGCAAGTAGCACAGTTTTCAATAAGTATAAACTGGTATTTAAACCAGAAAAACAGTAACCAATGAACACCTGAGGTGTCAGCCCAAGAGGCAGCTTGGAAACATATTCATCCTTGTTTTCTTTACTTATCAACGTAATATTTGGGTCTACCTCTGCACAAATATAGAAACGCCTACTGCAAACTGAGGAGCTGTGTACATCTCTTGATTCTGTAAGTGCTTCCAGAGTAGACTTCCTATCACTAATGCTCCTACTCTAGGAAAATCAGTGAAAGTCATCAGTAGTTCTAGCTCACTTGTTACAAGTTATTTGCATGAAGTAGAAACATAATGCAAAACAGAGTAGCTGTGAACCACAACCATCTGGTCAACTTGCACTCTAAGACATAAATGCCTGCCTCCTTAAAAAGGGACAAATTCTCAAAACAAACAAACAAACAAACAAAAGAAAACCCAAAGCTAGGCTAGCCCTCGGAATTTAATTCCTCTGAACTATGTAGGTTGCTTTAAAAGCAACATCTCCTATTTATTTTCATGGAAACCACAACAGATACAAAGAGCACAACAGAACAACTTGATAGAGCAAATTCTCAGCTACAAAACTCTTTTTCAATTTAGTCTCTGCCATTAGCTGTACATTTTCACCAGCAATGAACTATATGCAACAAAAATTCACAAAAATCTGCACTAGCAGAGGTGTCCCACTATTGCCACTGCTGAAACACTCCAACCACTGCCTCACTGTGCTCACGCCCACTGTTTGGCCTCCACAAACATTCAGCAAACACTGATGAATGCCAATGGGCACAATTTTTTCCCCATGGACAAATTCAATTCCACACCTTTGCTTAATACACTCTTCCATGTCAGAAGATACTTTGTCAGACTGTCCCCTGTGCTGCCCTCTGTCACACAGTAATAAAATGGAACAAAATATCAGCAGGAAGGTTCAGCATCTACTGCCATACCATCATCTGCCTCTGACATTATGGGCCAAAAAATAAAATAGGAGCAGCCCTCGTTTTCTGTGAACAATTTTTCTTCAACTCTCCTCTGGAAAGCAGCTTTGCAAGGAAGGACATAGGAGTTCTGGTGAACACCAAGCTGAACATTAGTCAACGGTACACTCTAGGCACAAGGAAAATCAACAGTATTTTGGGTGGCACGAGGCAAAGTATTGCCGGCAGAGGTGATCCTTCCCTCCTACTCAACACTGGTGAGACCTTGCTTGGTGTGCTGGGTCCAGTTCTGGGTTCCGCAGCACAGAAAGATGTGAATATACTGCAGGGAGACCAGTGAAGAACCACCATGGGAACAAAGGTTGAACAAGCTGGGATTGTTCAGCCTGAAAAAGAGAAAGTTCAGGGCACAAGCTGCCCAGAGACTTTGTGGAGTCTCCTTTCTCGGAAATCTTCAAAAGCCACCTTGACATGGTCCTGGCAGCCTCTTCTGGGTAACCCTGCTTAAGCAGAGGCCAGACCAGATGATATCCAGAGGTTCCTTTCCACCTCTATTAGTCAGTGATTCTGTGAGACTTTGAAGAAGAAAATGCATTTCACCAGAGACATGCTATTTACAAGAAAAGCAGCTGAAAAACAGTTTATTTTTACTTTAGCAGTTATTTTTTGTGCTAATTAAAATGAAACAGAAAAACACATTCTTAATTTACATGCAAAGCTTAAAAAAACAAATATAAGATATTAGAAATAATGTTAGAGAGGAATCACTGTGAAAATATAGAGTTATTGTGGCTAACCTAATCCTTACACTGAAGGAGGCCTAAAGCATTTCTTGTTATAGATGCTGTAACCTTGTAATAGTTCCATGTGAGAATACTGTTGTATGAGGATTTTCAGATAAAAAAACTAAAAAAGCTTGCCAATTCTAATACAGAGATTTCTCAATGGCTCAGTTCTATGAAATTACATATCTCACTTGGTTACATGCTTGGAGTCCTCTGCATTCAGCTTTTACATTAATCTTCCATCAATGCAGGTTTTAAGCCATTATATGCTCCACTTGATCCTAAAAGTCACTGAAATTGTTTACTGATGCAGTATTGAGCAAGCTGTACAATGAATCGATATAAATGAACTGAGACCTATGCATACAAACTTTTGTATATAAAAATCACAATACATTTGTCTCTCAAGCATATTTAAAGATATAATACATTTTGACCAAATCATGAAAGGGTTTCCAAGGTACACAAAAAAATTGAAATCTGAAATCAACAAAATGCTGATTTAAAGCTGTAGAAGGCAAACAGGAAAAAAAAACCAAGAAGATTTGAAAACTGACACATTATTCTTCATGCTTATTTAAGACATGTAAGACACTCAGTGTTCACATGGTACATGCTATGTATAAGATAAGAGACAGACGTACATGATAGAAACATACTCTGACAAAGGTGAAGGATAAAGTCATGTTCCTATGAAAGAGTTTCCTACTCTCAGCCTCTACAGCACAACCAGCCTGAAGTGTATCTATAGTTACTAGTTTATCATATCTGAAATATAGAAGGAGAAATTTCTAAAAGACACTTGTTTCTCATGGTGACACAGAACTCTGAGATAATCAGAAATATAATAGTTGAGTTACCCTTGATTTCTGTAGACCTTCTACCTTGCAGTCATCCAGAACTTAACAGAAAATGTGGATGCTGAATGTAGAAGTACTCATAGCACAATTTTTTGATCCTGCTAGCTACAAGCCCCTTGAACACAGAAGGAACTTTGCCTTAATGATAATTATTTTCTGGTTTTAGTCATTCTCAATCCTTCAATGTTTTGGAGCACTCTTAGATTCTCCTTGCCCTACTAAATAGCAAATGCAGTTTTAGTACAGTTTTCTCACTGATGATGCACTAAGTGACATTAATGAGAGGATGCAGCAAGCACCATATTACAGAAATCAGCTCTGCTTGAGGAGGTACAGGCACAAAGAAGCTCAACAACTGGGAGACAAAGAAGAGGAGTGCATTTTGACTTCTCTCAACATTGTATACAGTGAAAATAAAAAACAACTTTCAATTATGACCTAGCATCATACTTCTTTGGAGGAAACTAAATTAATATGTCTGTGCTCCCAGGAGGCCTCCAAGATAACTAAAATAACTCTGACTCAGTGTTACATGAATTAGTCCTAATGCACATGGCTTGCGGATTAAAAGGTTTTAGCTAGTCCTGTTTATCTTAATTTAGAACAAAAACAAAAATGGGTGAAAATACTCTCTAAGACTGAGAAGTCACCAAGCCAGCATTACTCCATTTCAAAAATATTAATGAATTATCCTTTGTTCTTACGTTATTTAGTATAAAACTCAGACATAATTGCATACTGAAAGGGGAATATGTGGAATATATGTGGATGGAGATTCTGTTTTAGATCTCAGTGAAGGTGAGCAGGATTGTATTAACACAGTTCATAGTAGAGTTTGGCCATATATATTTTAAAAACAGTGTAACAATTTATGTAGTTTTCATTTCTTTGAAACTGAAGCCTAATCCTCCTCAACAAAACGCCTTGTCAATCTCCATATTAACTGGCTCTCAAGGACTGCCATATCAGCTTTGCTTAGATCCATACTCTGAAAGCGGTTTTGGTCCACTCTCTAGGATCAGATCAGGTTTTGAAAATGTATCTGGGTTGCTACCTCTTTTCAGCACTGTTTTAAGTGATTGCTCTGATAGAAAGCAGAATGAAAATGAACCCTCTTGTTCTTCCATAGATGCATCTTTTCAAGGCTAACAAAGTTATCTTTGTAATAATGTAAACAGAAGCCAGAGATGCACAGAAAAGATCACCTGCTCTGAAAGAATCTGAACACCTGAAATAAAAAAAAAAGTGCATTATTTTGCTTGAATTTGTGATAGGAATCATCAGGAAGAAGTCAGCAGCAGGCAAAACAACACCTGAAAGTTGTCTGCAACCTCCAGTAGTTCCAAAACAGGCACAGACATCTCTGGACAGCAGATGCTCATATTCTTCAGCTTGGGTTGGAAAGTTTAATAGGGTTTCGTTTGTTGTTTTTAGTCTGTTTCATTTACTGTGCTGTGTCTCCCTACAGTCTGTTCTCCGTATGCACTTACAGAGCAGTCGCAGCACTATTAACTTACCCGGTGTACTTATGCAGTTAATCTGCATTTTTATTGTATGTGTAGCTGCTATCATATTTTCAGCAGTCTTCATAAGACTTTACCTTTCTGTATTTCCATTTATTGTATTTACCAACTTCATATGCTATTTGGCAGGAAAGAAAGGGGTTAAGTTTGACAGCCAATTCTAATTCTAATTACCTTGACCGAAGGACTTGTACCCTTGGTTGCTGACCAACTTCCATGCAATTTAACCTAGCAACTGTGGATATGTAAATGACATTAAAAGAGGAAGATATATGGTCTAGACAGGTCAAGATGAAGTCAACAGGTAAGCTATTAATCTGCTAGAAGAGAAGATTAAAGGATGTCTATTGACCAGAAGCAGCAAGCATCGCAAAAGTGTTACTTTGCAATAAAAAGAAACCTCGGGAGCATAGGAAAAATTCTTAAGAGAAGAAAATAGAAGCGGATGCTGCAGGTTTACAAAGAGCTTACAAAGGAAATGGGCTTTTAGTAAGCGAAAGGACAAAATATGCGTTCAAGGTATCAAAGAATAGGGTGGTCCTGGAAAAGGAGAAAGAGAAAAGCAGAAACTCATACATGAGAAACTGTTAGCAGCTGATCAGAATGCCTTGTATAAAATAACTTCAAAGAGCCTCGTCTTAATAAATATCTAGGATAGCATACACATACATGGGGCTGTTCAAATGTAATCAGCCAACAAAATCCAGGTAGAGAAACAAAAATGCAAGAAGGAAAAGCCTGCAAAAAGAGGAAACACACAAGAGCCATGGATACGCTGCCAGAAGTAACACCATGCCATACCAGAGACACCACCTCACTACCCTTTGGGACATCCTCTGGACAAAGAATCTGAATGAGGAACACCCATCCTACAGCCTAATCCAAATAGAAAATGATCAGAGA
This sequence comes from Phasianus colchicus, assembly GCF_987193195.1. NCBI lineage: Eukaryota > Metazoa > Chordata > Aves > Galliformes > Phasianidae > Phasianus > Phasianus colchicus. The sequence continues at coordinate 19,079,739 of NC_143439.1, read as the reverse complement.
ATAGGAGCAGCGTATCTGCTTGGGTAGAGGCAGAAGACTGAAGTGGCTTACTGACACTCTTGAAGTCTGTAGTACCAAGATGGAAATTATGCCGAAGCAAGACAATATGTGTTTAATATACATTTCAGCATAAGAAATTCAGAAAGCAGAGACTGAATATGTGCGAGACCTAAATTACACTATTTTTGAACAAATCACCTACCAGCTTTCCATCCATACCAATCGGACCCTAGGATAATCAAAAGCCAAAACAAAATTGAACAGTTAAAATCAGTGGGGCACTGAAGTTGAGAAAAACATACAGACTCAGGGAATACCGCAGGCTTTAGAAGATGACTAACTATATCAGCAATTAAATGCAATAGATTAAAGATATTTTGAGAATCAGGGCGCATAAAGTAAACAACCAAAGGAGCAGACCTAAGACAGAAATAATAAGAACAGCATGATGCAAAGTAGCCAGAAAACAGCTGGTGTTCAACATGCAGAGAAGGAATTGTTAGGTTGGATAATCACAGTGGTACAACATAACCAAATGTATGAAATAATGCATCTGGTCTATGCACTTTCTTTTAAGCTGAACAAATGGAACAGACTTTTCACAGTTACATTGTTGCCAGATAAAAAGAAAACTGTTAAGATCTCATAACTAATATATTTGAATTAATATTGTAATAATTGTTTTTAATAAGAAGCATCAGCTCATGCAGTTCATTGAGGTGCTTAAGATTTCTCCCTATATTTTGGCCAGGAAATACAACCTAAAATCACGGGCTGTACTGGAAACACCAGACATATAGAAGGAAACAGGACAACAGTTGAATGCACAGTTCATGAAACTCATTATTTTTGCTGCATTATTAGTTTCCTAAAAAGCCTGTGGGCTAACTTACCCTTCAGTTCCAATAACAAGTTGTTGTATCTGGATAGCCCTACAAGAATATAACCTCCAGCTTTTTCTGGGTTTTACTGTCATGTTACAGATTAGATGATGTTCTGAGAACGTGAAGCAGGTTGCCAATATCTTGTTTATCTGCATAACCACTATTTTTGTTATGTTCTGATATCCCAGGAGAGGTTGTGACCATTCTGAAAGCCTACAAAATCTGTCAAGGTTTCTTTTTTAAAATCAGTTCTTCCTAATATCTGATAAAGAAAGCAACACTTTCTAGTATGTTCTAGGACATATCTAGGACAGTTTTTATTACCACGCTTCCTTAGTTTTTTTTTTTATCCCATGCTTCTAGTGCACATGCACACACAGAACACTAATTTTCTCAAAGTTACTTAAATTTCTCAGTATACTTCTGTGCATCCCAACAGTCAAGACCAATTTGCAAATTATTAGCTTTCCTGTATTTTTCTAGAACTCTACCAGTATTTTTGTCTAGTCTGAGGCAAGTGCCACGTTGAAAGCCAAGCTGAGCTCTGGCTATGAATTTACTTCTAGACAGCAAACTAAAGATATTAACAATGGAAATTCAGCAGTAAGGTCATGGTAAGTATGTAAGGTTCCCCAAAGGGCTGCATAGGCCAGCAGCTAAGTTTAACTATTGGGTCTTCTGCTAATTTAGCCCAAAAGATTTCATTATTTTTTACGACAAATGAATTAAGTAATGACTTATGCAAGTATCTGTAGAAGGAAAATTCATTGTGGAGGTCAAACTGCTGGCTTAAAGAAGTTGAAAAAAGTCTTTTGTAGCTGTATCACTGCTTGTATTTTGCAAACAGGCACTGTTTTCTTTACCATAGAAAAGAAAAATCTACTACTTATGCTCCCTTGCAGTGAAGAACATTTTAGCTACTGTTAGTTTTATTGCCTACTCTTTATAGCTTTGCACCTGAATTACTGGACTATAAGTACCATCTTGAAGAGTCTTAGTAAAAAAAAAAATCAGAAATCCAGGAGAATTAGAAGAAGCACCTGTTCACAGCTGAAAATGATAAGCTTTCTCCCCCTTCATTTCACTTGTATCAGGACTTTTAAGTGTCTAATTTGGCAAAGCCGCTTGGGATTTCCTCTATAGGATAGAGCAGTGAGAAATTTGTTTGAGACATCCTGTTCTACAGGAGGAAAAAAGCTGACTATAAAAGGTCATTACTGTCAAATTGATTATTATTGTCATTTTGAAAAAGCATTATTTCTTTTTCACAGAAAAACATTAAAGTTACCTTCTTTCCTCAATTGAGGGAAAAAATGTTTTTCAAAAGATTGGAACAGTCTGAATTCTCTCAGTTGATACAGGCTAGGTGAGACAGATCAGCTGAAGCAGTGCATGAGACTACTTCAAGATGCACAAATCCTTAATACAGCAACAATTATTGAAATTCATTACATGATTGCACTAGAAGTCTCAAGGAACACTCAGTGGCATCTTCATTAGTTTTGAAAGAAAGACTAAGAACTGCAGTCTGTTTTTGACTTGCATTAGAGTGATTGTCTCCCAGGCTACATAATGTTCAAGTTGCTTCCTGCTTCGTTTACTAATTAACTGCTACTATAGGTTAACATGTCAATTCTTTTAAAAATAAAACAAAAAAACATGAACTTCTATAACACAATTCTCACAGAACATTTAAAAAATTAGACAAAATAACACTAGAGAAGGGAATGGAGCAGGTTTGTGCAACAGACACAGACATCAGCTATTCGTTCACTTCAAAAGGTACTACAAGAGGTAGATCTATACATATCATTTCTAGGCTTCCATTACCCTTTTTCTAAAATATATGCCATTATTAGTTATTTGCTTATGACATTACTTATTTTCCCAGATCCTCAAAAGCAAAAACGCTTGTACTGTGATTTTCTTTCCCCTAAAGAATACCAGCTTTTTGCTTAGCATTAACTTCTTATCTAATAACCCTAAAATTGAGAGGAACAACATATGGGAGGAATGAGAATGAGTGCCATTTAACTTTCATATGATGAGAAGTAACCTGTACTCAAGAATACTGTAAAATGTAATGCATCCCGGAAGATAGATACCTTTAATCAGATTTTTAATACTACACAAAATTAGTTGCTTTCTATTTAAACTAGGTTACTCTGGAAGCGTCTTTTTAAGGGGCTAAGAAATTTTAAGCATCAGCAAATGCACCAGAAAATTTTAGATTATTCCTATCAAAAAAGACAGACAGTATTCTTACTTTAAGTAGATTTACTATAACATTTGTTTCTTTAGAACATTCTGAATGTGATATTAGGTACTGAAAGCTATATATTATAGAATCAAATACTCTTCCAGGAGAAAGAAAGGGAGAAAGACTTAGACTATCTTCTTAGTTTTAATTTCTCTACTTGTCCTTAAATGATCCTTCTATTTAAGGAATACCCATGAGATGACTGAATTCTGAATCAGAATAACCATACTAAATGAAAAACATTTCTTCTTTATGAACCGCAGATAATCCTTTATATTTTTCATTTTAATAATAAAATGGATCTGCATATATTAGCAGTTCAGCAACTTTGATAGGTTAATCATCACTGGAAGTATGCGAAGGAATGTTTGTTGTGTGTCCTGTGGAAAGAATGAGGAAATGTTTTAACACTGCAAATTTGTCCAATTCTATATTTTCGTACAAATCTAAATTAAAATAGGCCAATTATCTTCAAATCTATAACCATTTCTCAAACACTGATATTTCATTGCTTTTCCTGATTTATGAGAAACCAAATATTTTAGAAACAACTAATTTTCCCAGTGTAGCCAATACTGGATTTATAGAAATTGTCTTTTAAATCATTTAGTTGATAGCTTTGAAATATACCCATTTCTGACTACCATAGTAGCATTTCTGAATTCAGAAGCTCTTATCCTGCTGACAAAATTATTCCGCATTTATATTCCATATTTCTAAATAGTCTACAGGAAGTTCAGTTGTGAAATTGTTACTTGCAGCTGCCTGAAATCTTCTACATAGAGACATATTAAGGACTCAAGAAAGCTAGAAGTGAGATTTGCAGCAGCTGTATGAGCTGCAGCTCAATTGTTGTGTACGAGTGAGATTAAAAACATCTATGTGAGAAGAAAATCAATTGGTGCCTAAGCAGGTTTAGAGATAAGACCCAGGTTCAGGTACAGTTTAATGACACATTGCCTTTCCAAATTGAGTATTTTAGTTCAAGATTGTCAGATTTCCTCATCATACCATTACAAGTGATAGATCATTGCTTTTTCCTCCCCTTCCGCTTTGGTTAGTTACAGGTTTAGCAAGGCTGATTTTAATTACTGCAGTATAATTTCCTAGCAAGCCCAATGAGATTTCTCTTAACAAAACTCTGTTTTAGTGCTCATGCGGGTGATGAGTAGGATAAGCTTTTCAACTAGCTAAGTTTTTCCTACTGATGAAACACGTGTTCTTCCACTATGCTGTTAAAAGCAGTGTCAGTGAACTTAGCAGGTACAGAATTCACTTGTTACAATCCTGAGAAAGTCCATTAAATCAATCTGCAACAGATCTCTCTGGCCAGCAATCAGGACATTACTGATAAATCTAAGTGATTTAAGAAGGAAGAAACTTCATTGTGAGAAGAACAGTAATGAGCTGTCTGTCTAAATTCCCCAAATTACTGACAAATTAGAGCACTAAAAGGCTATTTCAGAGAAATCCATCACAGAATTTCCTGAAATCTTCTCTCAAGCATTTTGTATTAGCTACTATCTGAGACACAACATTCAGCAAGATGGATCACCACATGGAGATAGCAAAGTAAGTCAATATGTTCTAAGGCAGGAACTTCTTTAGAGTGTAAATGATTTGAAAATAGTCTATTATTTACTGTAATATTAGTATCGTAAATATTCTAAGTGTCATAATAGCACTGTCAGACTGATTGATCATACTGTCCAGCAACTTACAGTTTACTTATCAACTGCCAGAACCTCGGTTTCAGCTACCAGAAAGGGGCTCCTTGCTTCTCATGATAGAAAAAAAAAATCAATCAAGATGTGAATTGAACTCCCCAGAAGAACATACTTTAAAAACTATATAATTTTTTCCATTGAAATGAACAAACAACACAAGAAAGTACATTCTTTAATCTTTAAAGCCTAACCCTGTATTTTCAGGAATTTTCCATGCTGTTGTACACCACATTAATTCCCCCATCAAGAACTCCAACAAAATTGCCTTTATTGAGCCAGTAAGGAACTCAAAACATACCCTGCAAGCATGCAAGAGACTCAGAAATAAGGTCTCAATAAAAGCTGGAGAACAAAAGACATTCAGCACCATGAATTAGGTTCTAAACTACATTTCCAACAGCCAGAAAAGCTGCTCCATGCAAAGACTAGGCTCTCAACACTATGATTTCAGTTCATAAACACAAAGGTAATGAAGATTCATTCCAATTTATATTTCAAACCACTTCTCTAGTGTTATATCTTCAATACAGGGAAATAAGCAGCATACCCACATAAAGCAGTGTCTATGCTAACAGTAAGCTGAAAAGCAAAATGGGCAGAAATCTCACATTTTACTCTTCTTGCTACTGGAAATAAAATATTTCCTTTTTTTTTTTCCTCATAATTTCCTTTGAATTTCAACAATCAAATGATATGACCTAAAGAAGTGGATTACATAAAGTAGCTCTAATGTCTAGATTAGCCTAAATTAGACAATCGAAATCATCAGTAACAGAAGATGGAAGATTAACAACTGTTTTAAAGAATCCAAAATAAACCAGAAATGTCAAGTACAGACTCCAGAACTTTTTGTGAGAGCAATATCACTCTAGATTACAAGGCCCTGAGCCTGGAGTCCAGAACACTATAAGAGCTTCCTTGCAGTTTTAAAATGGGCCAGTCAGTAGTTTGGAGAAAGAAAAACTGTTCAGTGTTTGACTATTCACAGAATAGCTGAACTACAAAAAAAGGAACACAGCATATGGTAACAATATGGGACTACAAAGAGTTCTATGCAAGAAAAACTACAGTCACTTTTCAAAAGCACATTTCAGAGCTGAAAAATAATTGCTGAGATTCTGCTCGTTTCTCATAGTTCATGCAGAAAATCTGAAAAGCAGTTTCTTGTGGTACAGATGCATTTTTGAGTATCTGAGTGATATGACTGCCCTTCCTGCTGAAATCTATATGTGAAAATGCATGAAAAAACTGAGCAGACCTAAACTGGAATGGATTTTTCTAAAAGACTGTAAGGCAGACATTACTCCATTCATTATGGCACACCGTAAGTGCATGCTGTTAAAAAATGCACAGTATTAAAAATTGTGTTCTTACTCCCTCCCCCCGCCCCCCCCCCCCCCCCCATGCTTAAGCTATCCATAAAAACAATTTGTAAAAGGTTGCAGAATTACACATATCCATTAAAAAAAAATACTTCATTACGCTACTGAATTCCAGCCTTGCATAGCAGGTTAATTGAACACTAGGAACATACATACAGAACTACCATTTACCCAACAATTCTTGTTTCTCTCAAAGAAATTGACACTCCTGTATTTACAGATAGAAAGCACATGGCTAATCCATCAATGCCAGTGACATCGTGTGAAGCTCTTAGATGTAGTTAGTGCCACATTAATGATAAAACAATAAACTGAAAAATACCACTTCTCAAAAATCAGCTGGGTGGCATTCAAGAAGAAATTGATTGTTTTAACAGTTGTGGCATGACGACTTTGATGAAATAGATTTTTGTTCTTTTGGAATAATTCTAAAGAATCACCCTCCTCTGCCTTACTGTCTGACTTACCATAGAAGTAAGTCCACTTAGTTGCTGAAGCTGACTAAGGAAGAATGTGCCTTACTACTGTTTTGATGTTTTTAAAAAATAAAAAAAAAAAAAAAAATCAATTTCAATTCTTTCAGTCAATCTCTTTTTTGGTTTCTACAAGTCTTTTATTTTAGGGAAATTGAGGCCCTTTAAAAAAAACAGCTTCCTGGCAAGTAATACAACACCGTAGAGACACAACCTTTATAGGCGATTTTTTGACCTTCATTCAGTGAAAACATCACCTTTGGAAGATTAACAAAACTCAAGAGCAGGTACATTAATTTGTGCTCCATACTTGTGTCACGTACCTAACTAGATTTAAAAGGCACAAATGTACATACAGGTAGTTTAAAACCACTACACTTGTTTTAAATATACTACAACCCAAGCCATTCCTTAATGGTTGGGCTGTATTCAACTCAGTTCCCTCTGAAACTACTTGGAACCCAACCTCTGAAAACACAGATCATGATGGAAAAACTTGTGGAACACACAAAAATAATTTCATTTAAAGAAATACAGCAGAATTCAGTGCACTACCTTTTTCATTCTTTCCACCTGAAGTGTTTCCCATACAGTGTTTGATGATGCAACTTTTATCTCCCCAATTTTACAGAAAGGACATGTAGCTGCTTCAAACTAGTAGTTCTGCTGTTCTCCTCCTTTTTACTGGTGAAAAGACATATTCGCCCATCTTCTAAACTTCTCATGCCAATTCTTTTCCCCCCTGCAAATTTCTTCCATGTGTTTCAGGAATATATGTGAAAAATTGATTTTTTTTTTTTTTTGGACACTAGAGAACAAGAGCGCATCTCCACTAAAACTTCCAATCAAACTAGTTGCTGTTTTTCCCTTTAAGAACTTGAGAAAACTATTAAGTTTTTCCATGCTCGTATCTTTGCTTTTCACAGGTTCCCCATTTAGAAACATTTTCCTACTTGTGTACTGAAAGTGCCCTTCAACTCAAAGCAGTACCAAAGCCTTAACCATGCAGTTAGAAGTTCTTCCTTATTTCTTGACAACTGCTATCCAAACCGAAAAAGCCTAATCAGCCAACAAAACAGTTAACCCAGAAAACACATCACCATAGAACATGGGCTACCCACTCTGTAATGCTATAATATAATGGAAAGCACAGCAATAATAGCAGAGCAGCACAATCCTAGGCTGCAACAAATGAGAACAAGCCCAAATGCAGCAGCCATAAACATGAAACAAAAGAAGAAAAGCTTCTTACCTTTGGAAGGCCTCCAGTAGGCAGGGATCTCCAGTGAGATACCCTTGCCTCCACTGCCAACCCTCATGTGAGGTCTGGGAAGGGGTGGATCCTGGCTTCACACTTACTGGTCACTCAGATACATCACATGCACCTGAACTCCTCTGAATCAGCCCTGCCTTCCCATCAAGTACTCAATCACTGGTTCAAGCCATGACTTAGCATTTCCACTACAAAACCCCAGCCAAGAAAACCTGCAATCCTATACCTTTTTGGGTCATATTCCAGCAAGTCATGCAAATCCTTCTTACCTAATTTCAACCAAATTATGCAACTGAAATTGAAGCTTCTCAGAACTGAACAAATGAATCCAAAACCAGAATATCATTCAGTGAAGTAACTTTTAAAATCCTAAGACATTTATCAATTATTCTAATTTCATCACTCATTTTTTTTTTTATCATCTCTAGACTACTCTTCTAAGTTTCATGGAACCACATATGAACACATCTAAATAAACATTTTCATTACTTTCATTTGATGTAACTGGATTTCAGATTCATAAAAGAACTCTTGCAAAAGCTGGTGACACAAAGGAAAAAAAAAAAATTTCTTTCCAATCCCATTTAGAGAGAAAAAAAAATTGTATGTAATGGTAATACCAGATCACATTTTCCACACTTCAAGGGCAAAGAGCTAAAGTAAGAGATCATCCTATCATTCACAGAATGGACAAAAAGTTAGGATAATTGATTCCCACAGCTGGAAGTGGAAATGTTGAGATCATTTCCACATTGCAAATATACTAAAGGATAGCTAATAAGTCATACTACCAGAATGAAAAACAGAAACCTCACTCACAAGAATTTTATGCACAACAAAAGTTACTGAACTACTTGTTTACAATTGATCTAGTAAAATGAAGAACTATTACAGAAAGTATTTTTATTATCTTCCAATTTCTTTTTCCAGTTTTACTTCTGCTGTACTCACAAAGAAGCTAAATTCATTCTGACAGGATCTTGATGATAGCAGGCAAAAGCATTTGCACCTGTAAACCAACAGTTATATACAGAAAGAAAACTGAATCACCCAATAAGTCGAAGCAGAATCTCTGGGTGCATAGCATTTCCTCCCAGAAAACAACCTAGATCCAAGAGATACTCTTCCTTCAGTGGCTGGCCCTTATATGAGTCCAGGTGCCTCTACTCTCTGTCCAACCCTTCTGGTCAGCTGGGAAGCACAGGTGCAGACAATTTGCCTGTGCTCCCTGGGCCAGCCCCACCCCTTCACCAGGTGCTCAATCACCACTTCAAGCCATGACCTAGCAGTTCCCCTACAACTTTGACTTGATAAGAATTCCGGCCTCACCAACCATAAGTAAGCAGCAGTTGATCTTGGTATGAACATCACATAAAAACCAACAAATTCTACACAAGAAAATTAATGTTCCTTTCAGTGTGAGTGCTCCCATGTCATGATTATTCTTCTTTGTGCTCTTTTTGTGAGGCAAAGAAGAAAATGTTTGAATTCCCCTCAATTAAAATGAGAATAGTTGTACCAGATCTATACCAAATAAACCAATGGACTTCTTAATGATCATAGGATTGTTTGAGTTAGAAAAGGACCCCTGAAGGTCATCTAGTCCAACTCCCCTGTAACAAACAGGGAGAGCTACAGTGATCTTCTAAAAGATCTTCCACAACAATCTTTTGCAAGATACGGTACCATGCAGATCTTAATACTATTTTCATTAACATTAATTGCTTTACCTTAAGAAAAAAAAAAAATAGAAAAAGAAAAACCACAATTCTGTGAGGGTGATTTATGGTCTGCATACAACAGTCATGGAAAAAAACCTCCAGTAGACATTCCACACTGCTTGTATAAATCTTTCCTACTAGACAAGTGTGTTTGCTTTCAGAAATGTGACTGCTTTAACTAATCTTGAATTTGGTACGCACAGACATAACTGAGAACTTTTCTCTTAATAAAGGAAAATAGAGGCACTCCAAACAACATCCTAGTGATGCAAGAGGCAAGATGTGCCCACACCAACAGATCACCACGAACAGAGAAAGGCTTTGTTCTATCACCTAAACTCTAACATTAAAAAAAGAAGCATGTAAACATGCATCTGAGAACATTATTATCCTGATAAATGCTAGCCCAAACTATTTCTGGTATAGTTACTGGATGATGCTAAGCAGCACGTAACCCACTGTAGGTATATGAAAAAAACTTTTGATTTCCAATGGGGAGAAAGTTCCTTAATCAGCTTTGTAAGGACAATCAGTGATTTATTTAAGCTTCCTTTAAATCTCAATAGCGATGAGAAATCAAACAGCTCGGGCAAATTGTAAGCAACACCTTCAACTATCTCTGGGTATTCACTGTATAATCTGTAACAATTCTCACAGCTACAGTTTAAGAACTGAAGCCCAGAGCTACAATTCCTATCCATGCATATGTTGGGAAAACATTTGGAACACATAATTCTGCTCAGAAGTAGTTCATTTCTTAAGAAAAGCTATTTCCATTACACTGGAGATTTGCAATGTGTGTTGAAAGGAAATGACTGGGAAATTTCAAGTGGGATTCCCAAAGAAGGGCAAGTATGAATAACGTTAGGTACAGTTCAAACATTAATTATGTATGCCAAAGCATGGACATGAAAATCCTAATCAAAGCCTTCTGCGTGCCACCTGCTTAGCTGCTAAACTAAGGTCAGTAAAGTAGACCAGAGATCCAAAATATCATTGCTGTTAAGTGAGTGACAAACAAGTTTAATTTGTTTCCCTATTTACACCAAGTTAATTATGAAAGTGAGGGTAATTTTAAAAGCTGTGAAAGAAAATACTTTAAAAAGACATCCAGTTGTAAAATTACATATATCTTCTATCAGCGATAATACTGTACTTACCTAATGGATACATGAATTACAGTAATTAAAATTAACATTAGTTGTGAATCTGAAATTTACACTAATTCACTCTGGCCCATAGAATTTAAGTGCTATGGTGCTCAATTCTCATGACATGCTAACACCTAGAAAACACCATACAGAAATGTGGACTTTTCACTGCTTGTCTGTCCATGCAGGTGATCAGGGAATTGCTAATTTAAAGAATGATTTTGGAGAATCCAGCAAATGGTAACTGCAACGCAGTGGGAAGCACAACAATCACAGCAGAGCAGCAAGGTTCCAGGCTACAGCGAGCGAGAATCTGCTCAAACACAACATCTGTGGGCACAGAAATAAAGGAAAGAACCTGCTTACCTTCAGAAGGCCTCAAGAAGGCAGGGATCTCCAGACAAATACCCTCACCTCCAGTGCCAACCCTTAAATGAGGTCTGGGAAGGGGGGGATTCTGGCTTCACTCCTTCTGGTCAGTCAGGTACATTGCATGCACCTGGGCTGGCCCTGCCTTCCTACCAGGTGCTCAATCACTGGTTCAGGACATAACTTAGCATTTCCACTACAGTAAAAATCGCCAATATTAGTATTGATGCCCTTAGGTATCTGTTTTTTTGTTTTGTTTTTAACATTATGGCAGTAATTTTATATCCTTATTTGCAGTGACGTATAGAAAATAGACTAAAATATTTCAGAAATTATTTTAAATCAGAAGATACAACATGGGCAGGCATGTATTGCAGCCCAATCCTTTTCTAAAATCATCATGTAGAGTTTCTACTTTAGCTGATCTATGTCACCTTTCTTTTTATAACTGCAAATTAGGAAATTTCCTCTTGCTTTCACTGTTGGTTTTACAGATGAGATCATTGTTATTTCATGATCACAGCAACAGACGATACAGAATAAGCTGGGGGCACTCTGGGCATTCTCCACAGAGATAAGTTCAGGAGTAAACACTGCATTTTTAATTCACATGCTGGTTATTGATGACTGTTACAGATGATAGGATTCAAGCCATGGTTCCTTCAAAATGGCAATTGGCTTACTACAAGCTAATAAATGTGTTCTGATATGTAGCATTGATTATCATAGCAATTGTAAGTTTAAAAGATCCCAAACCTTTCTGTTCAAAGTAATGTTTATGATTATTTGAAATCACTACAAAAATCAGCATATAGACTAATGGATTGTGTTACATATGATTCATTGATTCAGAGGTCATAAAAATGTTATGCTTATAATTAACCTGCTTCACAGCAAATGTATGTTGCACCTTTTAAGACTGAAAAGTGTTTTGGGAGTGAGTGTAACTGTGGCTGATCTTGGCATTGCATCACTGAGAAATCCTGATCCACTGCATTACGGATATTAGGAAGATTTTTGTGGTGCTATAATTTTTTTTCTAGAAACAGATATGTTGACATAACTTGCCACTGTAGGCCCATTAAATTATACTACAAGATGTCAAAAGCTATAAGCTGGAAGGGTGTAGCCCACTTTTTTTTCCCCCATAGTTGACTTTATCCCTTATTTATATGAATATTAATGGTTCAAGACTGTAAATTTTTGAGTCTGCAGCTTAAAAACTGCAATTAGGACCATAGCAGAGGTTCAGTATCAAGGCAAAGTTCGTACTTGGTGAAAACTTTGTTCAAGGTTCATATCAGATAACATGGATATGGCTTGAAAAAAGTTATACTGCTACAGCTACTGTTAAGTGTTGAACTTGACAGATATATCCATGGAAAAGACTGAAAGCATCCTTCACCTACAGCCATAGAAAGTCTGCTCATCTCTGTGTGTTAGAGTGGAACTCCAACACTTATTGCTGTAGTTTGATACTAATAAAGAAACTTAGTACCTGTTTATAAGCTTCTGTGTTGCCTAAAAAGGCAACTAGAGACTGGCTGTAACATTGGTATTACACTCTAGATAGGCGAAAGTATGTTCTTGGAAGGTCCAATCAATAAAGTGACATATATGCAGCACGCTGATTAGCAAAGCAAGAGAATTTGCTGCAACCAATGTGTTAATGGCAAGTGGTTATGTGAAAGAAGAAGGAAAGCTGTAAGAAAGTAATTCATACATATTAATTTATACTGACTAGTCACACATTCTCTGCTGGATCTTAAGCACCAGCATCAGCTAGCAGCTTTTTGGAAAAATAAGCAAGGAGTACAGGGTTCTTTATTAGAAACGGTGAACCCAGTAACCTTTGAAGATGTGCAGCTGACCAACTGTATCTTCCTGAGGAAAGCAGAGGATTCCCTGTGCTTTCAGAACAAGTAGGAAACTTGAGGCAGATGGGTCACCTGAAAACTTCATGTTTCCCAAGCCAATCACTTCTGTCAGGCTAAAAAGAAAGATAGAACTGAGAAAATGTACTAAAATCACAAGAGCACAAAGAAGCTCTTGAGACTCCAGACACTTTGAACTTTCTGTGAATTTAGAATAAAGAATTACTCTGAAATCTAAAATAGTTATCAATGTTTTTCTTCCAAATATGAAATTTATTGCTGAAGTTTTGCTGGCATATGTTTTTAAGACCTTATTTTGGTCAAGTGCCAAAAATAAAAGGTGGTCCATGAAACCACCTGTTGAGAAGAAGAAATGTTGTAAAAGACACACAGAAACTTCTATCGGATCACCAGGTCAAATCCTAAGGGGAAACTCAGGAACTGACATAGCTGCTACTTAAGTTTAAACATTTAGAATGTACTGCAAACAAATAGAAGGACTGATCAGCTATTTGGAATATCATGTCTGAGGTAAAGATGGTTAGACTGCCATAGTCCGAGCTTAACGACTGTTAAGCTCTCAAACTGAATTTTTTATTTACACTAAATATTGCAGAATAAAGGCTCCTAGACACACATGAACTGACAGAAAAAGTCCAGTCAAATCCTATTGCCTTGTTTTGACAGACTTGCACATTTAACCTATTAAACGAGTGAAAGTATGTTTAGCCATTCAAAACTTTGTTTGGTTTTATTTGTTTGAAATTTTCAAGCAACACTAGTAGAAAAGTTAGAAATTGGAAAACTTCATGCATCAAGTATACAGGATTTCTCACACTAGAATTTACTTTGTCACTGTTTTAAATACACAGGATACTTGTAACTCAAACTGAATTGATATTCCCTTAATTCTGTAGACTGGATCAACCTGTGAAAACTCTTCCCAGAAAAAAAAATAATCAGTTTCAATTCTGGGTAACAGTCAAATTATGGATGTTTCATACCCATACCCCTTACGTGTAATCATTAGCAGTTCCTATATGATTTAGTCCTGATACCTATTGTCTCAACAAGAAAGATCCTCTCGGATATGGGCTGCCTGCACAGGAGGCAGGAACAGAAGGGAGAAAATCCTCCACGGTAATATTTCCATGTGTGTAAGCTTTCTGCTTCTGAGTCACATGCAGGCAAACAAAAATAAGCCCTCAAACATAACCATGCCTGGTTGCTGAACAGAATTTAAATGAAAGCTCAATGCTTTGTCTTCACAAAGGTGCACTTCACCAACTGCCCAGAAAATGTATTATGCATAACTGCATCAGAGACACATGAAAGCAAGAGCAGAGAAGAGTAAAGGGTTCACAATACTCTATGACTAAGTACATGCTTATCCACACAGCTGCAATCTCCCTCTATCTCGAGAAATGATGAAATACTAAGTATGACAAGGACTAAGCAACGCAGCAAGGAAGTAAAATGCCTTTTTCTGATTGATTTCTCACAACAGTGGTTTTAACATTCTTCCATACCATGCCTATTTCTTCAAATTCAAATCCTTTCACAGCCCTTCTCTGCTTTTCCTGGAATTTTCTTTATCATTAGTCATATAGAAACAGAAACTAGAGCCTTCTAAAAGCAACCTGGAATTCTCTACATAACAGGATATGCACTTCGTTTATGGTATATTGAGACTCTATCTTTACAGGTATAAAAATCAGATTCCAAAGACATTTTCTACGCTAGAAGGACTTGTATCAGGCTAAGAATAATTTAATTTTTTCTACTTGTCCTGTTCCAGTTTATCTTCAACAATGAGAGTTAAGTGAATATTTCAAGAAGTAAGAAAACTGAAAATGAAGTGATAGGTGAGATTCCAAAGCTCTACATCACAGGGTTGGTAAAGTTACACCATTTTACAGGAGAACTACCATCAGTTTAGGCATCCTTTTAACAGCTCACAATGTTCTTTGTCCCCCACAGAACACCATGGGGTTTGTGTACATAGTTACTTCATCGCAATCCCAAACAGCTGAACTTACTTATTTAGTCTTTAGTTGCAGTTCCAGCATTTTTTATTAATTGAAATGGTCATAAGAAACCCATTTCTCATTCTGTAATATTTACACACACTGTTGTTCTCTTTTATTTAGGGAGATATTATAGTCTATTCCAATTTTAAACTGAAGTTCAAGAGTTAAAACTCTGAATTTGATTCCTCTATTTTTTGTTCAAAGCCCTTCATGAGGAAAAAAGGACCCATAACACTGCAGGCTTTTTGTGGTGTCTTATATAATCAATATATCACTGTCTTATAAGCTCCTTAGTAACTGTTACACATTAGAGGCATGTCCGGCTTATTTTCTTGACTTCTGATACTGCATCTTTCTCTAAATGTCTCACTGAAATTCCTATTAATGTTACTATTACTATATCTTAAGGTACCTTTAAAATTAGAATGAATGCAAACACTCAAAACCTAAGGCTTGGAGAAAACAGCTGCTAGCTTTTGTACAACCACAATGTTAAATTTTGGCTTATTCAGCTGAGAGATTTTTCAGGTTCCATGTGGTAGGTATACATCACTATCCTCATAGAATATCCTAGAAAACCTAATAAAGATTAAAACAATAACACTTCTGCGGAAATTAAATAGGACTCTAGAGATAAAACTTTAAACACGAATAGCCTTTTCATAGAGCTTTACAAGACCCTATAAGTACTTCTGAAGTGCATCACACTTGCTGTTAAATATTTCTCTTTCAAAGCAGGACATGGTTGTAGCTGAAAAGGTCTGAACAGTCAGCCGAGGACAGTGCTCAAGAATTCTATTACTAGCCATCTTCAGGTAGGAGAAAGAAGTGTTAGTAGATGCTAAGCTCTGCTGAAGAAGGCACATGTGCATATGCACACATCGATGGCCACATGCATGCAGAGAAAAGCATTCACTCTAAAATTTGCCCATAACAATGCCGCTATTAAAACCAGCCATTTCAGCAACACTGCTTTGAGTCTCTATTGTCTTCAGATCCCACAGCAAGCCTCTTCAAGAAAATAGCTGGATCAGGACAAAGCACTGGGTGTTCAGGCACTAATGAAAATAATATTTCCAAATTGTCCCCGTAGAGCCTTCAAAATGTGCAAGAGTCCACTGATGCATTCAATCACTTCCTTAACTTGCCAAGAAGTTAAGTCTATGAGGCTTTTGTGCTCCGCACAACATAACCTTGTTATTTTATGGTCATTAATTTCCACCAACCCAAGGGCTGTTTTTCTGTCACTGGGGGTCTTTTATTCCTTTATATCCAAATCTCAGTACACAAAGCTCACAGTTAGATGATGAGCAAGAAAGGTTTTGTTTTTTTTTTTTTATGTCAAGCTTTTCACTCCATCTTCTTCTAAACACACACAGCGATGCAGATTAAGCACTCTAAGTATCATTGCAATGTGCATTCGGAACCTAATGGTTTCAGTACATTCTAGCAGGTTTCTTAATGCTAATGATCAGTTCCTCACCAGCTGACTTTCAACTACTTGTAATTATAAAGATACGCACTAGGTGATGTTTCACTGGTAACATCTCTCAGTAAACTCTACAACTACAGCAATTGCCCTGAGAAAAGCATTCAAATGATCTTACACCTGCAGGTTTTCAAGGTATGTAAGCAGTGTATATCTACCAACAAAAACATTTTTAAGAGTTGCTGAAAAATTATTCAATTGGACTATATAGGTATGTCGCTCTGGGCAATACTACTACCAAGTGCTTCAGGTAAGATCTCTTTCTCCCTGAACAGTCACTAAGTTCTACATATGTACTGTCTCTGAAATGTAACCACCAACACATTTTGTCACTTGGTTTCTGATAAACACACAACACTAGGCATACAGTTATTGATTGAGAGACTGCATTCAGCTTGCCTGACTACTTTGTGGAAAATAAATACATTGTTAATCAATTTTAGAAAGATGCATTATTTCATATATTACAATTTTCAGGCAACAAATCCCAAAGATATGAATGAATCTGACAGAAAATTACACACGTTATTGTGAAATTAGTCTGTGAGAGACTATGCAGCCAACTGTTAAGACCTCTGTAATAGCATTTTATTCTGCTCGAAATGCATTGAAGGAGGTGGCCAAGAGAAGCGGGACACTATTGGAAGAAAGTTTTTAGAGGTTCCATATGCCAGCTGAACGGCTTTCTAATACAGAAAATTGAGACTCAATAACCTGCTAATAGAATTTTTTAATTACAGTGAAAAAATAATTTTGTATGCAAGAATGAAGATGCTCAACACAAAATATGTATAGTGTCAAACAAGTAGTACATTGCATTTATGAATCATTAATACTGCTGGTTTTTCTTTTTTCTTTTTTTTTAAATTCTCAACCTTTTTTTTTTTTTTTTTCAAGGAAAGTCTTATGTTTCGTAGGCATCTGAGAAGCAGGAAAACGGTCCTTTTGACAGTAATAAAGCAAAAGAAACAAACAAAAAGAAAGGAAAAGAACAACAACAAACTAGCAACATGATTTTAGAGTGATACAAGCTATCATAAAGATATGATGAGTTACCGGATAGCCATTTCGCCCTGGTAGACCCTGGTTGAATGAGATGAAATGGTATGACACACATTAACAACACAGCCATGACATATGACATCAAAAGCATGCAGCATACATTACTAACAAATTAAAATTTGTACGTCCATTATTTTTTGCTATGTGAAGATATTACAAGCCAACAAATATGAAATAGGTACTATGTGGTGAAAAAAATGATTTGGCAATAGAAGTCAGGTGTCTTAACTTAAATGTTTTAAACAAAAGGCTACCGACTACTTTTGATGGGCAGTGAAATTCCTTTTATTATGAAGAGTATTATCCATATAGATAGACTGAAGGGCAATATGTAGTTAGAAGAAAAAAATGTTGTAGAGCTTAGTCAGTAAGATAACAGATACATAGGCTACCGCTAGAACATAGGTGCCAAAGATGAAATTTGAGAATGCTATAACTGACCATAAAAAATTTGAAAGCCCCAGCCTTTGACTGTTATCATACGTGACACAGCCATCATACAAACTGTACACATAAAATAAACAAAGCACTGCAATATCTTTTGAGAATACAGCATACACCTAAATTCTATGGAGTAGGATGCAGCATATGCAAATACTTGCTATTTTAAATGAAAAGGATTGCCACAGTATCCCAAGTTATTGAAAACAATAATTGAGCTTGCAACAGTTGCTCCCAGCCAGACTGTGTCTATCAAAAAGTGAATTAAGAAAAGATACCACTCTTTTTTAAATGGCTTTTAGAAAATTAAACCCTTACTGACTTTCAGCACGATGAAGTACTGTAAGGCAGTTTTGTATATGAGACTCAGGATTATAAATGAGACTTCTTAATAATGGGTCAGCCTTCTGAGCTATTTCAGGTTTGTATTAATACTACCACAATCTAGGCTTTTTTTTTTTTCTTAAGGGAACCTACACTAAAACAGAGTTGAAGTCGGAGACATTAATAATGAGGCATATTGTGAACTCTCGCTATTATTGCTACAGGAAAATCACTTGTATCATGATTTATGGTTGTTCTTTGTGTTTCATGGGAAGACTGCAAAAGAAATCGAGGAAGCCAATATTTCTTTCAAATAAACAGCACCATTACATATTAAGCCTGGCTTTTCATTGATGGCTTGTTAAATCAATCTGCCACTATGAACTGCTGAGCACATGGTCTTATCTTTCAAAGATAAGTAATCACTGCCCAGTACAGACAGCTTACAGTTCAGTCATTAACTCACATAGCAGAAATCCAACATTTTAGTTTACTATTTTCAAATCTGTAGGATAAAATAGACAGATAACTGATCCAGTAAAGAAAAATTAAAACTCTCCAAGCAGAATAAAAAAAAATACTGCTTTGGCGATCACACTTTGGTGATCATATGGATGGCATAACAAACATAAATGTTTGAAATACGTGTGTTTACTGCTCTTCAAGTTTGACTTTCGACTTACTCTGGGAACATACCACAAAACAAGTAACAAAAAGACTGAGAAACTTTTCTTGTAAACAAAATCAGCATGAGATTCAACCAAATACTAAACTGAACAGTCTTATTTTCTATTCATTTCACACAAGTACTTACTGGCTTTAGTAGCAATTACACCGCAATGATCTGGACAGCCCACATACTTCCAAAGAACAAGGAGTTTTGACCCCAAGGATTTGTGACAATGGCAGAACAAGCTACTACCCAGTAAAAGGCAAAGTCTAGACTTAAGATAGCATACTCACTTATTTTTATACTGTAGTAAAGTTTTTGTTACCAAGTCATAAGTAAAATGAATATAATGTACTTACATGGAATTGCGATCCAAACTGCTATCTGGAGTGCTGAATGTAAAGCTTTATAGTTTTAGATATAATTTTCTTAAGGAAATTTCTGGCTAAATTATTCAGCTCCAAAATAATTAGGGAGTGTTTATGCTGTATAAGTATAAACATCAAGATTCCCTCCTGTTGATACACGATCAGTTTATTGTAGTGGTAAAAAAACAGGATCTAACATCGATTTCTCCCTGATTCTGGAAGAACCAACAATGTATCACTGTACTTACAGGAGGTCCTGTGGGGAGGGAGGATGGGAAAAGAGGAGGGGAAAAAAAAGACAGACAAAAAAAGAATTTGTAAGCTTATGAAGTTATTAAAGACAGACACAAATGTACAAATCCAAACACAAGGTCTCAGGATCGTAAGCCAGCAATGCTGCTGATGCACCGCACACATTTTCACATTCAAGTTCTTTTGGTTTTGGCTATGCTTTGCAACTTGTAAATACAGCTAATGCTCAAATGCATGCTCTTACCTTACCAAAGAAGTCAATCCTTCAACTATCGTCATGCAATCTTATGAAAGTTGTTTCTCCATCCATTTCCATGCAATTTTATGTCAGGCCAAAAATACCAGCCATGGACTATGGTTTATTTTGCCAGACTCCACACAAAACAAATGTAACCACATCACCACTTTCAGTTAGCCACCCAGTTAGGCATCTCATCACAGCTTGGTTGTAAAATTGCACAAAGTACCCTTGGCATTTAACCTTGGCATCTAGTCAAGACATACATGCACCAGCATCCTCCAGTCTTCTAACTTGCCTACAAGGGGAGGTTTCAGTGGCCACCTGACAGTGCTGAACTTTCTTTTCATCACCTTCCTTTCTCAAGGCACACGTATAAAACATTCCTTGTTAAAATGTCACACTTCATGAAGTGATATTTGCACATTTTTTCAATTATTTAGACTCAAAGTCTTTTGTATAGCAGTTCTTGGAAACATTATCAAAGGGCTACAAATCAAATCTACTATTTCAGTCTTTTTAAGCTGAGCAGCTGCAGCTCTCAAACCAATGGCATTTCATTAGCTTTTATGCCTCTCTCTAATTTCTGAATAAAGTGAAGTGAAAAAGGAGTATAAAACCACAGCAGCTGTACTCTGAGATTGCTTTTAATATTGATAGCCTTTTGTTTTTAACAATGCCATTTTATTATCCTGTAACTAAAGTGATTTCTTTATACTGGTAAATATTCTTAAACAGCATTTTAAAGTGCAGGCCTGTTTTTAAATGGGAGAGATCAATTTCCTTTGTTAATAGTTTAATGTGTGTTTATTTGAGACATAAAATGAACAAACAAGCATACTGCAAAGTAATTGCCAGGAACATTTGTAAGAGTCTTTAACCACAGAATATATTTCTGTAGCATAGTATTTGTCTCTAAGTAAATATTAATCCAATCTCAAATGAAAACATCAAGGTGATTTACATTAACTTTTGGCAGGACTTGTTTTCAGTTTTCTGGTGCAGTAAAATACGGACAGAGGCAGATAAATGACAATATAAAGGGTTAAGAAGAGCTACTAATGAATTTATGGAGATCAAGTTGATTAGAATGTTTTCCTTACTAGCAGAACAGACGAGACAACCAAGAAAATTAAAAATGTTCATTTTCTCCTACATCAGTTCTAGAAAATTCACCTTCAATGAAGGCTCAGTCCTTCAAGGTAAACAGTAGACTCAATTCCCATGATTGTCAGCAGGAAGAGGTATACAGCATCCCACAGTGTTGTTTCAAAAGAAATTTCAAGCTTTACACCAACGTTCAGAACTCAACAGCAAGCTCCCCGATACAGGATAACAAACAACCCAATATTTTTCTTATTTCCATGACAACTAACTTGCTACTTGTTTCTAGTAAACAGCAATGTCTCTCTATCACACAGCAATGTACTCTATCACATTATTTCCCTGGATACTGACATCCTTAACTTACTCCCTTCCTTCTAAAACTTCGTCTCAATCCAGGAAGGTCGAATGCAACGCTGACCTACAGTATTCCAACTGCTGACTACCAGAGTTTCTCTGATCTGTGCTAACCTCAGAAGACACTGGAATGATTTGACAGTTACCAGTAACGTTGCCAATTGTACTATGCCAACCATTATGAAGTGTGACTACAAAGGACACTAGAGACTAGACAGCTATCCGGAGGGCCACCAGGTATATGCCAAGGGTCACAAATTTCTACAGAAGAAGTTTCAGAGCTCTCTTTCAGAGCACAAAAAGCAGTGGAAATAAAAATGAATGCATGCTGGTATGTAACTTCCCAAAAACACGCAGGCATCAAACAGCAATGCAATTTAGAAAGGTGAAAACTTACCAGTCTCTCCTCTTCTGCCCCGCTTACCTCTTTTCCCTGGAGGACCTAAAAAGAAGATGGTACACTTTAATAATTTATCTTGAAATCAAACATGTAGAATATCATTTGAGTTTGATGCTCAGGAACGGCTGTATAAGACAGTCAGAGAAAGATCAGAGACATAGCTGAGCAGGGCCAAAGATAAACAGAACAATTCAGGAAGCTGAAGATGGAATGAAGAGCTACACTACACAGTACACTCTCTGAGAAAAAAAGGCTGAGAGAAACCATAGAGGTCATCCAGCTCATCCCTCTTTTTCAAGGTACAAGTCAACTACTTTGAAAATATTGCTACAACTTCCACAGGCTCATTTCTCCTAGTATTTCACTGTTCCAATGACAAGAACATTATGTCCAACTTACTGTACAGATGCTCATCAATTCTTATGCTAGCCACCACAGACTTCAGACTAGACACAATTCTTTTCCATTCTATTAAGCACAAACCAAAAACCACACCTACAGTCTTTGTATTTTTATATTCCTTTGAATTGCTATACCTTTCCTTCAATCTTCTTAAGTCTAATTTATCACAAAGCATTAAATTGCTTTTAGTTATTCCCAACACAAAGCAAGGTTAGCATGTATTTATAAGAGCACATCCTCTTATAAAAACAACCTCCTCTTATCTGAAAATATTGATAGAAATAATGACAAAGAAACCCTTACTTGGCTCCCCACAGCCCAAATACTGACTACAACTTGTCTAGGTTGCTTTGCTTCCAGTTTGTGTTTGCCTTAACAGACCAGTTTGGTCCTTGTATACTTTTTGCTAAGGAAACCCTTATTAGTCATAGTTCTTTCCCCACAAATATTTACATACTACAGTAAGAGCTTTCTGCAGTCTCTAAAGAAAAATAAAATATTTTTTGTCACTCATTTATGCCCTTCAACATCCTCGCTAAACTGCAGGCATCAATATCACATTCCTCTTTTCTTCTTAGTGACCGTGACAAACTGTTCTGTAAGTGCAGGAATGCACAGTCACTTCTCCCTGTACAGCTAGGATGAAAGGAGACAACTTCTGTCTTGTTCTAATAATGATAATAATGACAGCGGTGGCATAATGCAATGAAAGTTTAAGAGAACAAAATTAAGACATTAAAGACAAAAGGAACACTGTAGGATATTCATTATCAACAGAATATCAAGCAAATGAGAATATCGCAGTTATATCTGAAGAACTTCTAAAATGCAACTTCTTTACGGAAAACTTGTAGCTTTCTCCTGAAATGCTCTAGCCTCTACAAGACACACACATGGAAGCTTCTTACACAGGTAAGAACTTGTTTCATGTAATACGTTTTTGTGTGGGCTTTTTTCCAACATTTTTTTCCAGCTCTAATACTGCAACTTGTCAGTTTCCTTATGCATCTCTGCAGCCATGCATCAGCCTGCTGTGAGATTTCCCTGGCTGCTCCAAGATCCCAAATACGGGTACGCAGAAGTTTGGGCTGATCACACACAGACATGCAAAAGAAAGCTACAAGCTTATGTACCTGGAAACAACCTTTTTTCTTTTCTGTCCTTCAGCACAAAACAACAAGATATTCACAGTCTGTTTTGTGGAATATTGTTTTATTACAGTTTAGCTGCGCTATAGGTGCGCACATGCATATACGCTCATCTACTGCCAAGTTTTCCCTTGAGAAAACAACAGAACTTCAGAACTGAAAAACTTCAGCTGCAGACAAGCAGAAGGCAGAACCACAAACAGAAAACCATGTGGATAATCCCAAGCTATGGATATTAGGAAGCAAGGAATTTCATCCAGTAAAACAGCTTTCCACAGAGAATTAGCCTGCCAGTTGGTTAGCTACCTGCAGTGATGGCAAAGAACAGGCTCTAGGCACAGTTCTTCCCTCTGACACTGATCTGTCCCAAACCATTACTCTGAGGAGACTAGATTCAAATGTGTGCAAGTATTCAGCACTGCAAAAATACTTATTACAACATTCCCACAACAAGCACAACATTGAAGTTAGGAAAATTCTTCTGGATTTAAAGTAGCATCACTGAACTCGTTCCCTGCCCCTAGGCCCTTCAGGCCTGCAGTTATGAGCAACTCCCTTTTCCACCCCCTAATAGCTTTTTACACTTCTGCACTACTCCAGACTCTTTCAAGGCAGTGGCCTTTGTAAACCCTTCAGAAACTGAGAAATGAGAGGTGGATCTTGCAAGGGCTTTCAACTCAGTGAGAACTTTCAAAGAAATATTTTTTTCTATATTTATTTATTTTTACTGGTACAAAACAATGCTTTTTAAGCATTTAGTCACAGATGGTTCCAATTCACAGAAATGCTCGCATGTAAGACCATCACTAGATGACCTACTGCCTCAGAATGCACATGAGCTTTCATCTTTTTCCTGAACAGGCTGCTTTCCCTACATTTTAACTGTTAACATCATCTGTTGCTCTAAGCAATTCCGCTTTTCAAAACCTGGGTATTTTTCTATAAATATTAATTTTCCATCTGTCTAGAGTTTTATAACTTTGCACTAATTGGAGGGCATGGTGGAGATTCATTGCAGCAACAGGAACAGTCGATGGAGTCAGAGGCACAACTTCATCTTACAAAGTCCACTTCTTTTTCTTTTTTCTTTTATCTTTTTTCTTTTTTCTTTTTTCTTTTTTCTTTTTTTTTACAGCTTGCACAAGGATACAAGACTATGACGTAAATATTCTGAACTTTCATGACCAGGATAAAAATCTCTATACAGTATTACTAGAAAGGCCCGTGCTGAATTGAATTTAATACAGAGCATTTAAGTAGTAGTTTCTTTTAAACATCTATGCATATTAAAAATGGATACTTTAAAAAGAAAAACAAAGGTCAAATCTCAGTGGAATGAGCTGCCTTACTAAAAATTAACGATACTGAGCAATAAGCAAAAGTTAATTTATAGTAGCTACGTTTGCCAACACATTGTTTTCTTAAGCTTACTAGATTTACCTGTAGGTAGGGAGTAAAAGTAAATTGCCCAAGGATCAGCTGTTTTTCATTTTTAACTTAGTTGAGCTTCACAATATTAGAAACTGTTTTATTCTACCACAACAATTTATGAGCCTAACTTTTATGAAGTTTTTTTCTTGTAATGTTTAAACAAAAATTTAACACCATATCTACAAAGATAATTTTGAAAATGAAAGGAATAAGGAGATTTTTTTTATTTAAAAAGTCAAATAGTTATCTTCTCAAGCACAAGATTAGTTGCTATCTCATCTGCCCAGAAGGGACTGGTGCATTTAAAAAAACAAAACAACAAAAAAAAAAACAGACTTCAGCTAGATAAAAGCTTTAGACTCCGAGACATGATATTTTAACAGAATTGTAACAGGAAGTTGCAAGTCAATATAAAGTACCAAGTCAGTACTGAGTAGCTTTGGCTACTTATGTCACACAAGTAGTTTAGAAAAATCTGGTCTTCTGGTTACTGGGTTCATCTCTGAGAAGGGTAAGACCATCTTTGGCTACAAGCTTTCCAATTTAATCAGGGGAGTTTTAAACTAGAGTTACCAGGGGATCAAACCATTTCACTTTGAGGGTGATGATCATAATGGATGCCCCAGAGTTGGATCACAGGTCATTAAGACAGCACCTAAGGTGCAGGATAAGGGAACTCCAATTGGTAAATCAGCCTCTACATCAATGACCTGGACTGAAGTCCATAGATCTCCACCTGGGGATGGATGAGGAGCTGACAGGAAGCTTATGGGTTATGGTTAAAGGGAGCAGGGGAAGGAGATATTGTAGTGGGGGTCTGCTACAGCCTGCCTGACCAGGAAGATTGAGTAGATGACCCCTTTTATAAAAAGATGGGAGTAGCTTCACATTCACAAAATGTGGTCCTCATGAGGGACTTAAACCACCCTGATATCTGCTGAAGGGACAACACAGCAGGGAACAAGGAATTGAAAAGGTTTCTGGAATGCATTGATGATAACTTCCTATTCCAAGTGGTACAGGAATCCGTAAGAAAAGGTGCTGTGCTGGACCTTATCCTCACCAACAAAGAGGGCTAAGCGAGCAACGTAAAGTTCAAGGCAGCCTTGGTTGTGCTGATCATGAAATGGTGCAGTTCAAGATCCCTAGGGCATCAAAGACGATATGCAGCAAGCTTGCTACTCTGGACTTTGAGAGAGTAGACTTTGACCTCTTCAGGGAATGATTGCAGGGTGACATGGGAGAAAGCCCTGGAGGGAAGAGAAGCTCAAGAAGGCTGGTCAGCATTCAAGAACCATCTCCTCCAAGCCCAGAAGCAGTGCATCCTGAGAAAAAGGAAGGTAGAAAAGAATGCCAGGTGGCCTCCATGGATCGACAGTTGACTTAATTAAACACAAAAAGAAAGTCTATAGGAAGTGGAAGCAAGAACGGGCTACCTGGCAGGACTACACAGAATTTGTATGAGCAACCAGGGGTCAGGTTAGGAAAGGTTCAGCACAGAATTAAATCTAGCTAGGGACATAAAGAGAAACAAGAAGAAATTCTAAGAAATTCTACAGGTATATTTGCGACAAAAGGGAGGCTAGGGAAGATGTGTGTCCTTTCCAGGAGGAAACTAGAGATTCAGTCACAAGAGATACAGAGAAACCTGAGGTGCTCAATGACTGTTTTGCCTCAGACTTCACTGGCAAGGGCTATAGTCCCACTGCCCCCCCAAAAA
The DNA here is from genome assembly GCF_987193195.1 of Phasianus colchicus. NCBI lineage: Eukaryota > Metazoa > Chordata > Aves > Galliformes > Phasianidae > Phasianus > Phasianus colchicus. The sequence continues at coordinate 19,053,189 of NC_143439.1, read as the reverse complement.
TGTAAGAAGTGGAAGAAGAAAGATCTGCAGAGATCTGTGGCTCTTCAGCCTAGGGAAGGCTCCAGGGGGACCTTATAGTGGCCTTCCCATATTTGCAAGGGAACTACAGGAAAGCTGGGGAGGGACAGGACAAGGAGAAATGACTTTAAGCTGGAATAGGGTAGATTTAGACTAGGTATCAGGAAGAAGTTCTTTACTGTGAGGGCAGTGAGACCTCAGGTTGCCCAGAGAGGTTGTGGATGCCCCACACCTTGGAAGCATTCAAGGCCAGGCTGGGTGGAGCTTTGAGCAACCCGGTCTATGGGAGGTGTCCCTGCCTGCAGGGGACATGGACTGCAAGGCTACAGCCAATTGCTCCTCACCTCCTTCATCCAACTTCATCCAACTAAACATAAAAGTTAGTGTCAGTAGTCTTTAGAAGTTCAGCTGTCAAAGTAACTACCAATGTAGTACCTGAAGAGACCATAGGCCAGGAACAAGAATTCTTTTCAGGTTTTCCAAGACATTTTCAAAGATACCAAACAACTACGGCAATATTTACCTTCTAGTAATGTGTATTCTAAACTGTGCCTTCATATATACCAAATTATAGTGATCCAGAACAGAAACATTACTACAGATAGATTGTTATCAGATTATTACTTTAGCTCTGGAGAGGTCTTATTAGTAGGATTTCTTTTTAATGCAGTGGATCTACTATTTTTATGTTGCTGAATGAGCATCATTTTTTACTAGAGAAAAGTAGAGTACATTGAATTTACTCCACTACATGCTTCACTGTGTATCAGGGTCACATACAGCAACCACACGTCTTATGAGGTAAGAGCCAACATTCGAGGATCACAGGACAGAAGGGCTTAACTACTGTTGTCATTTAACCTGGCAGGCAGCTCAGGACACACAATTGTTTGCTCACTCCCCACTCCCAGTAGGGTGGAGGAGATAACTGGGGGAAAACAGGTGTATCTCACGGGTTAAGATAAAAAAAAAAAAAAAAGCAAAAAACATTTACTAAGACTGAAAAGGAAAAGAAAAAAAATAATAATAATGGTAATAATATGTAGATTGTTCAGACAGTAATGTTTCTTGTTTATTTCTATGGAAAATAAAACAAATACAGAAAGTACTATAACACTATTTGAAAGCGCAAATTCTCAGCTACGAAACACTATTTTTCAACATTTTCACCATTAGCTATGCATTTTCACCAACAACGAACAAGAACCTGCATGTAAAAACCTGAACCAGTTCTGGTGCCCCACTGTCGCCACCACTGAAACACACCAACCACCACCTTACTGTACTCACATCCACTGTTAGGTCTCCATAAACATTCATCAAGTGTCGATGAATGTCAGTGGGTACCACTTTTTTCTGCATGGAGGAATTCAATGGCACACCTTTGCTTCCTATGCGCTTCCATGTCAGACACCATTCTGTCAGAGTGCCCCTCTGCTGCCACCTGTCATGCAGCAACAATGTGTAATGGAATATTGGTGAGAAGGTTCAACTTCTACTGCCATAACTCCAACATCTGCCCCTGATGTCACGAGCCATGATAGGTGGCATTATTTTTGGAGCAGCCCTCATGTATATTCATAGAACAGGTGATGTGCAGCACATTTGCCCACCACCCGCTGACTGATGTCTAGCTTGATCCGGAGTAGCGGCTGCCCCCTCAGCCTTCTCCCCAGTTCTTAAAGTGTTTCTGCGTACGCTGATGCCGTATGGTATGGAACATCCTTTTGGACAGTTGAGGTCAGCTGTCCTGGTTCTCTCCACTCCCAGCATTTTGTGCTCACTCAGCATTTCTCACCGTCAGAACAATCTGAGAAGCTGAAACACCCTTGGCTATGTGCAGCACTTCTTATCAACAACTAAATCATCAGTGTGTTATCTACACTGTTCTTCTCCCAAAACCATAGCACCATATCAGACAGTACCAAAAAGACTCATCTGTAGCCCAACTGAAACCAAGATGGCTAGATCCTTCACCTGGCTGCAGGGCTGCATCAAGCAACTAGAACAGCACAAAGCAGCTTTAACAGATAAAAGAATCTAGTCTAATTCAATAGCTATGGACGCCATAAATTTCAGTTTTAGATTATGCACATTTTTCAAATCAGACAGAACAAAAAGAAAGCATACTCTTAAAATATATTTGTGCATTTTAAGAACTTGGGGATGGATCAAGTGATAAATTATATTGATTTATTAAAGACAAATGTGAAGATGCTGTACGTTGCTGGCACACTGGACAGCAAAAGCAGGGATTTTCTTCAGTTCCATATTCTTTGCAAAAAAGAACACTGCAGGCTCACAGATTGCCCTTCTTCAAAAGGAAATGATTGATATATTAGAAGTCTAAACAATAATAATGTTTTCCTTCTCCGAGATACATTTTAGTTAAAAAGATTTTAGACTGACAGTGCACGCTTCTGAGGCACTGAAAAAACTGAGTTAAAAACTGATTTTTAACTATAAAGCAGTGATGATCACTAAGTCACACTGCTTCACACCAGCTAAGAAGTTTGTTAAAAGGAGACAGACAGAATGGAGCTATGGGTGGTACCAGCACACTCTTCTGCTGGCACTGCCTATATTCTTTCAATTATTGATCTGTTTACAGCAAATAAATTCAGCATAACCAAAGCAGCAGGCAGATAGAAAAAACGTCCAGTAGACAAGACCTACATTATCAGCATTCCAAAATGATTTGCAATTTGATCATGAGCTGATCTAGAAGTCAAGCTTGCTCTGATTATGGAAAGCAGTACAGAGGCATAATCAAAGGAAAAGAATTTGTCCTTCCCATATTATAGATATTCACTATTACTGTAAATAAGAGCTCCTGCACCAAAGGCCATGCACCATCCTGTTAGCTGTTTTATTGATGCTCAGGACATTGATCACACAACTCCTCACTCACATACAGCTACTGTTTAAAGTAATGAATATTTCACATATATTGTACATGAAAATAATATTCTCCTGCCATTTCCAAGGACACTTGTTTCACACATATTTTACTGCAAATAAGAATATCCTTGTCATGTCAAGTCCAAACAAACAAAAAACCTATAAAATTAGCCCAATTACATTTCCAGAGTAAATCCTGATCAAATTTGCTGAAGTTAGTGGAATTACTTCAGTATGATTAGGCACAAGACTAGCAACTTTGCTGCAATAATGTGGTTAAATACTTAGCAGTCAGCTGAACCAAACCAAGTCAAACTCTTCTTTGTGGTTTAACTGTAATACTGGCAAAATAACAGCTTCTGGTTGCACTTCAATTTCCATCACCTTTATTTGCCAGTGGATTCAACTCTCTCCACCTACAGACTACAATTCACCTCTCTCCATTAATTCCATTTCACGCTTCTCCCTGTTAAATGCAGAAATGACTGGCAGTGCAGCTCTGCTCACCTTGAGCAAACAGCTTCCCAGCAAACTGATCTCTTTGTGTCTCACAGCTGCAGGGGCTCTGAGATGGTGCAGGCCAGCAGAGCACCTGCTGAGCCTAATGCCTATTCCTGCAAAGCATGCATGCCACAAGCAGAAGTGACTCCAGCTAATGCCGCGTGATTATCAGACCCATCCTGCTAGCCTCTTCCTCCTGGTATGGGCACGGGGGACAGAAAACAGGATTGCCACATCCCAGCAGACTGAGCTCTCCTGGGATGGATGCCTGGGCAATGTGAGATTCGACAGACACTCTGTAGTTCTTTCTGTCGGAGCTGCCATCAATTCCAGACCAAGTAGGGAAGAACGGGGAGGATTTCTATCTCATGAGCATATTCTTACTTACAAGTGCTGTGTGGATCTGTTCCAGCTTACTTCATCAGCCTTTTTGTTCTTCCCTTTTTTCTCAGCTTTTTCAGTTCATGTAACGCTTGGACTCTTCCTTCCTGCCACTCTGTATAGCCACCCCACCTGGCATGTCCATCTCCTGTTTTGTACTTCAGCCTGTCTGGTTCAGCCTGCCTGAATTTCCTACCTCATAAAATTATCTCCTCCCCTTGGGCCTCAGCTGGATAAATAACATTTATTGTTTCACACGCAGTACATCTTCTTCTTGGCTCACCATGAAACATCAGTGCAGCCCAGGGCTTGGATAGGTGTCAGAGGCTATTATGCAACTTGGCTGAGGAAATGCCAAAATCAGTCTATCTGATCCACCGTTGAGAAATTTGAGCTCCCTGGGTCAGATTCCTTTTACCACTTTGGTTCATACTAAATGCTGTTTGACTAGATGTGTCTAGCCCAACATCATTTCACTAGTATCAGATACTACTGAGGGAGCTGAACGGATCCCATGAGCACCGCCTGCAATACAGCCAGACTGCACATACACATTTCCACTTTCTTCCCTAGAAGTTAAATATGACTGCAGCATGGAAAGCAACATCTGGTCCAAAAACTCTCATCATTTAATTCTATAATTCTGAATTAATTTTATAGCCATAACACTGCCTAATCCTTAATCTTATAAATTACTTGCCTAAGAAATTACATGTGACACAAAGTTTCACCATATATAGCCTATTTCAAGAAATACTGGTTTCTTTTTATCAAGTTTATTTCCTTATAAAATCACAGATGTAGGTTCCTCGGTCTTCTACTGTCAAAAGAGACATTGTCTATCCAGCAATTATATCATTTTATCATTTAACATTTTTTTAAAATGATTTTTCACCTCTCTTACTCTTTGTAAGGTGAACATACTCTATTTTTTTTTTTTCAGTTTCTTCAGCTGAATTTTCTCCATATCATAAATCATTATTATATTTTTCTGAATTTTCTTTGATTCTGGACTGTCATTTAGCACAAGGCTAAAACACACTGAAGGCCAGCTCCCACAGGAGAAGCACTGCTCCATTAGTTGCTCTACACCAGAAGTCATCAGCTGGAGATAAACAGCCTGGTGCTGCCTTTCCTGCAGAGCCCAGCAAGAAGCATCTCTCTGACCCTGTGTTCTCTAACACTTTCCAAAAGCAGCTCCAATTCTCAGGAACTGACTACATGCAAAATTCGCTTTCAGAATTTCTCTACAGACAGCTCACTTTAATTCTGAAAGTTAAATTCTGTTTCCTCCTGTTGCCTAGTAATATATAGGCAAGGGCAAAAACTTTCTGAAGCAAGACTTAATGTCTTCAGTTATAAAGCAGAAGATAAGCCTTGACAAGCAAAGCATGCATAACATTCAGTTCTTGGCTATGGGTAACCACTAGACACTTTTTCCAGTTTTCCATTTAGCCCACAAGTTAGAACTATTCATAAATACATCACAAACCTTTACTGAATTACAAGATTCCTGTGCATGCATAACAGTTCCAAAGTTTAATCACACTAATATATATATATATATATATATAAATAAGACTGAAGAGACATTGCTGCTAACACAATCTAAATCTAATAAGGTTTAACAATGCAGAGGGAATAGTTTGTTAAACTCTGCATCTTTCACAGGTTCCTACAACACTGCTACAGTTCTGTGGCAGAATACATTTAGCTGATGGTACTCAAAATACTGTCTAAGATCAACAGTTACATTTATAAGATAAGCAACCAATTCATGTCATATCATGTATTTTGTGTCCAACTACAAGCTGGAATTCTGATCTATCTTGTTAAGGCAGTTAGCAATAATTCCCAGTAGCCTGGACTAGAACAGTTTGCTGATTCTTGCAGACTAAAGTGTAGTGGTGACACCATTAAACTATTTTAATGAACACACAACACTTTGCGCACACATGGTCATCTTTACAAACACAGAAATAGCTGCTATCACCTGGCTTACAAATACTGCTGAGGGACAGCTGAAGTATGTAGGGATAGCTATTCTACACTAGCAAGGCATGAAAGTCTTCTCATCATTTCAACTTGCCATTCCATTGTATTATTATCATGCCATATCAATAGTTTGCCCTATGATGCAAAAAAGCAGTTGTTGTATAAAGAATATCTAAACTTCATTTAACTTTTTTCAAATATTCAAGTAGATGAAATAAAGTATTCGAATTCTTTTTTTTTTTTTAACCTCAACAGAATTAAAACCCCTTTAAGATCAGATCTGAGAATATTCAACTATTCTGTATGTTTGCTTAACTATAGGGTACAACAGTATTTGTATAAAAGCAGAAGCTTCAGAATGAAGAGCTGTTAAAAGTTAATCCTCCATCCATGCTTCTCAGTAACAGAAATTGCATCTTAGGAAAATTCAAGAGCAATAATGATATAAAGTCTAACAACTTTTCTCAAAACAGTGCTTTGGATGTGCTAATCTTAAGCAAAGAGCATTTCATGGTTCCCAAGGAGTCAACATTATCTAGTACCTACACAGTGTCATAGGACAGGCTATAGGACAGGACAGGGTGGGATGGCAGCACTTCAAGCAATGCTGTTAAGAAATAAAGACCTCTTGATGTCAGTAAGTAGCAGTTACTATTCCACACAGTAAATGCTATAGAAGTACACGTCTTGCCTGTGATTTTCATGTTACTTGTGCCAAGTTGAACTCAGCCATAGTGATTTTTCACTTAAGCACAAGGGCTTGTACATACAGGGGAAACTGTGGTCATTGCTGTGACCTAAGTAGACCCCACCATTCCAAAGCTCCCTCAAGTGACTGAAGGTGCTCAGCTCTTCTCTCTGAGGAAGAGAGCTCCTCCACCATGCCACAGCTGGATGAGCAGAGGCTCTTACGACACCAAGGCTGAAGTTCCAACAGAACATTAGAATCTAAACAGGCTTTCCTATCTCCTCCAAAACCTAGTACTCCTGTATTCCTTTTGCTGTAGCTTCCTACCAAGTTCTTTGGGTTCTTTTTCCTTGGCATTTCAATTTTACATTTTTTTGTTTTTAATTCTTCAATCCTTTTTTCTTGATGGTTTCATGTCACTCTCAGTGCAATGGCAACTCAATCAACTGGGTTGTCAAAGCCCAAGAAGAACCCCTGCTCAGACATTCACCTGTGGGAGAAGACCACAGATGCTGGGTTAGCTTTTGAGCAGGAGTGATGGCTCGCCCATGTGCAAAAAAAGCTGTGTTGAGGAAAGGAAAATGATGTTTTCTTCAAATGTTTATCATATTTTGAACTCTGAATGTCCTCCTTCCCTACATGGCAATTTCAGAAGTAAATAAAAATATAAAAATAGCAGCCAATGCATCTCAATCTTTCACTTCAAACTGACTCCACATGAGATTTTGTTAACAAAAAAAAAAAAAAAAAAAAGAGGTAAAGCCAGAATTCATTTAAATTTTCATTCTTAAACAGCTAGACCAAAAGAAACACCAGCAGACGTAAGCCATTGAAAACTGAGTCTCAGAATAGCAAGGGAGAGGCATTGCTGACAAAGTCATGCCATCTACTCACAACCCTTACTGCAATCAGTCATCTTATTTTCACTGGAAGTACTGAAAGTAAAAGTACATAAGGATCAATAATGGTATGGGTACTGGTTGGAAGTTTTGCTGCATACTCAAGTACCAATTCAGATTAATAAAGCATTTTTGTAAATCTCTTAAAAGTGAGTTTGAAAAAGTTGTCGCTTCTAAATGTCACCCGGCACCCAGAAACCAAAGTATGACATTCCTACTGCAATTTTTCCATGATTCTGCTAACGTACATGTAGAATAGTAATTTCTAGAAAGGGTATTACTTTCTTAAACAAGTTTAACACTTTTTTTTAATCTTTAGAGTTCTAGCAATACAGTCTTTGAGTTTATTAAGACATAAATGTTACCATCTTATGTACTACGCATATGATACTGAAGTTACTACACTACCAAAGCGCAAGATACATCTCAAAATTCATTTTAAACTCAGCATAAGTGTAATTTGCTTACCAAAAATATGTGTTCACAAATCATAGCCAAATATGAATTTAAGAGACTACTTTAAGCTTTAGAGTCCCACGTAAACCTGAAGCAATCTAGCTCAGAAGATTTATAAGCTTCCGAATGTTTTCTGATCTTCCTTGTCAGCACAAGCGCAAGCCTAAAAATTGAAGTATTGCCACAAACAGGGAAAATAAATCTCCACCACAGAATTTGCCATTTCAATGTTATTCTAAAAATTTTCTCCACAAAGTCACTGAACAGTCTTCCTAAATTTTTAAATAAGTGGGAAAAAACCATCAACAACATACTTAGTTAAAACACTGAAACATAAATGAACCAAATATTTAATATCCTAAACTATCTCCACTTACACTGTGGAGTCCAGGTGTCTCCTCTTACTGTAGATTTGATCTGCATGCTTGACTTTTAAGCCATGACTGACAAGACCTGCATGATTATGATGACAGATTAAAGTGTTCATTGAATTCAGAGGGTTTTTATTTCAGTTGTGACAGTGGTGCACTGGTAGACAATGAAATACAATACCATGGGATTAACAGCAGCACATAACTAGTCAGGCACTGGTACTGCAATCATCTTTGTCTAACCCACACATGCTGATTTAAACATAAAACCCCACCCTGAGCAGAGCATATTCCTTTCGGTCTTATTCACGTGCCTCCTCTCATTTCTAATATAATAAATATATCATCTGACGAGGAGCTTAGTGACAGCTGCAGAAGTTACTTCTAATTAAAAAAAATAATAGGTGGCTTTAAAAGGCTCAGTAAGTCTCTACTGTGTAACAGCACAAAAGCAGCACATATATTACTTACAAAAAAAAAAAAAAAAAAAAAGCAGATAAACAAACAGTGTCAGAACTGCTCTGCTCCCAGACCCCAGGTTTCACAGTTTCTTCTGGTTAACCTCTAAAAGCATCTTCTCTGTTGATGTGTGATTCATGTACAAGGAGAGAAAAAGGCAAACTAAACTCACTTGCTTCAAAAATAGCTTGTCTGGTTCAGCCCAGTAGGGACATGGCAGAAAAAGACCAAAAAGTAATAAAAGGAAATAACTTACTTTGGTTTACATCTTACAGCTGCCTGTGCACTTTTGCTGTGGTACTGGTGCTGGTTCCTAAGGAGACACATACTCAACCTGACAGGCTGCAGTAAAATATTTTTACTATCCCAGGCTACATTCTGCTGTTTAGGCTCAATTATTTCAACAGCATACTTGCCTGAAAACAAAAGTACTGCAAAATCAAATCTTCAAAGAAAGTACAATCCGTATTCAACATATCTCCTGTTTTAAACACACTCATGAGACTATGCTCATGAAATATAGCAGCGTGTCTTTGAACAACTGGATATAACTTCAGGCTGAGATGTGAGCACACTGCGTGATCACAATAAAACAGACTTCAGCAGACACTGAAACAATTGGGAGTAGGATTTTTCTTACTATAGATCTCTCTTTCAAACACTAAGAGAACAACCAAAGAAAATTGTAACAAATCAGGCTCAGGATAAGATTAAAGAGTAGTGAATGACAGTTTATTACAATATTATAGTGGCTTGCTTCAATATATGTTTCCAATTATTTCAAGTGTTTTTTGTGTTTTTTTTTTTTTTAAATGAAAATGTAAAGCTTAGTGCATGGCCCATATTTACAGAGCTTACAGAAAGCTGCATAGGAGAATGGATGCTCTCAGCTGCTTCTCTATACCAGCTGTACCTTCAGTAGCTTGGAAAGCATCCAATGCTGTAACTTTGTCAGCCATCTGTAACCCCATGTTGAACTTGAAGAACTTAATCCCCTCTATTATTGCCTTTTCACAGGTGGAACCTGCACCCATTTCTTTTATCAAGGTCTTTCTCATGACATAATAGAGATTCCAAAAACCTAATGAATTTTCACATTATTTTATATAGATTGTTTTTTACCTGTGCAAAGAAAAAGGACTAACAGAACAAATAGGAAATAAAAATCCATCTCTAGCAAAGCACATGGAGTTGATCTACCATTTCAAACTGCCAGACAGGCAAATATACAATCAGAGTCAGCTACAAACACAAAGCTTTTTACTTAAGGACAATTCGGAAAGCCTTATCAGCTTTGACTGAAGCAAATTTTCCACTGAAGCAATGGGAGTTTTACTTGTAAAAGTACTGAACAGAAAACAAGCATCTTGAGATTTGGATCTGCCTTGCAGAAAAAAAAAAATTCACAATACAATACAAAGCTAACTGTCCTCCAACATACAATATTTTACATATGCTATGGTGTAAATATGAGTTAAAGATCAGATGACTTATGCATTAAAATTACACATCAGTTTCTTAAAGTCCACTAGTGTTGTTGCTTGTAGATTTAGCTGCAGTCTTTACTTTCAATTCATTCAGAGAATGAAACAAGGAGATTAAGTGTTTATACATACCTATCACAACCAGAGTCATAGCTACTCAGATAGGTTAATCACATTACTAAAATTAACAGCATAGTTTTCTAATAGAGCCCATGCAGGAGTGCGTGTGTATGAAAACCAGTAATGCAAGAAAGGCACCTGACTCAACAGGGTAAACTACAAGGTGCAACTATAGTTTTCCACAATCAATCCATTTCATCTGGAATGAAATGACAGTAATGGAGAACAAGCCTGACAACACTGGAACATGAAATTTTTGATTTTTATCCTACAAGTCAAGCTGCAAGGTGCCTAGCGTGCTTATTGAGAAGAAGTATTGAAAATATGGCTCTGAGTTCACAAAAGAAACTTCAGGAAGGTTCCATTTGGAAGATTATTCTTTGTACAGATGTTTGGGCAACAGTTATACCTGCCCAAAAGTGACATATTCAAGGTGTCAGAAATGGAATAAGCCACTTTTTACAAACATCTTTCTTAGTGAATCTGGACAGCATGACTTAATACTCCCCCAGTAGAATGGGATGTTGAAAAGCATTAAGTTCTGTATTACACCTAAAGTGCTGTCCAGAGTTAATAAATTTATTTGGTGCTGTGCTTAAATATCCTGAAAGCAGAATTTACAGGAAGTTAAACATTAGCACCTTGCTATGACTAAGTGCTGCATTTTTCTAGAGGCAGAGAAAGGTTATATTCATACTAAAATGGAAAGTTATAATCACAACCCCATAAGGTTAAACATTAATAAATAGCATCTTTTAAACTTCAATCTACGCTTCAAGGACTGTGCTTCTGAATCAGGAAGTGAGGGGGTTAAATCTGAGCTAAGAAGTCTGGCCATTTCCCCATAGTGCTACAGCTCCATCCTACAAGTGCCACAGACCTGCAGAAGAGCAACATGTGTGCAGAGCATTCAAAGATTGAAAAAAAAAAAAAGTCTACAGCTCTGCTTAAATACCCAAACCGGTGACATGAACTCATACGTTCCTGAACAAAAGACTGACTTGGCAACAGTGTTTGGAACAATTTACAGTTTGCGTATAAACCTACTTGGCAAGCCAGACAACGGGGTATTGGAATAATCTCTTCTGCATAAAGGCAGAGACAAGCTCCTCAGCGTCAGTCATGAAAAGCTATGCGATGGTCTGGCAGTATCTCTCTGCTGATAATACAAGGTCATAATCATCTGCTGAACACCAAAGCCCAAACAGCACTCTGGAATTAAGACTACAATATCAATCCTAACCAAAGGGATGCAATCAGTGAAAGCCTATCCAAGCTAAGAAGATTCTGCAAAGCCAACATGTTTTCTGGGGTCTTTCAACTACAGCCATAAACCAGAGAGTGCTGAAGCGCATGTGCATATATGTAAAACACAGAAACACAAAAACCAGCAAGCTTTAGCACACCTCAAAAGAGGTAGCCCAGTTTTGTGGACTACAGAATGCAAAATCTGAAAGGCTATTAGGTCTTCAGATATGCCCCAAATATAAAAGGCCAATAATAGCAAATATTTACTCAATTATTATAAATTTTAGTGCTTTCACTCACTACAACACAGTAAGAATTTCCAAGTAAAGGTCTTTTATTGCTATCATCTGCAAGTTCTTACTTATGCACTTACACGGCTGAGAGCAAACAAGTTAAGCTATCCTGGCTAACACTTTAATCAGAAAAAAACTCAAGTTTCATTAATACTGAACATGTGTGTAAGTCTCTGCTAGAGGCAAGAGGCTTGAACATGTTTAATTGAATTAGATTAAAGGCAGATTGAAATCACACCGAAAGACAGGAAATGTCTAAATAATTTAATATTAGAGAAACAAATACTTAATATAGGCAGATCTTTAGCTATCTATTTTTATCTACTCAGCTATCTTTTTGAAAGATAGTATTAATTCCTGTGCAAAAGAACATCTCTAGATGCAGCAATGCCAAATTGCTTTATAACAGAATCCGACACAAAAGAAGAACACTTTTAAATGCAAGAATCAAAGGTGTTGAAAGCCCTGTTAGGATCAAACATTTTTGGATGAGTACAAATGGGAAGACAAATTTTCAGCAAGATTGCTTAGAGACTCAATAGGGGCAGCCCATTCACCTTTATGCTCTTGAAATGCCTGCTGAGTTCACAACAGTATAAAAAAAAAAAAAAAAAAAAAAGGCAAGAAAGAAAGAAAGAAAAAAAAGTACTTTAACAGCCAGATACTGAGTAACGTAGCTACTAGCTATCAAAAGAGACATCTGGCAGGGAAAGGGAGGTAGAAAATGAACTTTCTGTTTTTGGGTCCTGATTGCCTGCAGAAATGTCATCGATGACAGAAAAAGTCCAGATTTCAGCTGCTGCTTCTTCAAGGACTTTTACATCATTGCTTTTCATTTGTTCAGCAGATTTCCCTATTATCACAATAGTAAAAATGAAAAAAAAACAAACAAGATTGTTACTTCTCTTATTGAACAGTCAGTAAATGCACCTGGGACACTGAGAACAACAACTTTGCCTCGGTCTTCACTGGCAGCCAGGATTCCAGTACTTCTCACATCCCTGAGCCTTGCATCCTTAAACTTCTAGATGGGGACCAGTGTGGTAAATCCCCTCCCGCTGTGAGGACAGAGCAGGTCCAAGACCGCCTCATGAGACTGATGTGTACAAGTCTATGGGGCCAGATGGCGTGCATCCCAGGGTTCTGAAGGAGCTGGCTGAGGTGGTTGCCAAGCCACTCTCCATCATATTTGAAAAGTCATGGCTGTCAGGTGTGGTCCCGGATGACCATAGGAAGGGTCACGTCACTCCCATTTACAAGAAAGGGAGCAAGGAGGATCCTGGGAGCTACAGGCCGGTGAGTCTCACCTCTGTGCCTGGGAAGATCATGGAACAGATCATCCTGGATGACAGGCTTGATCACATAAGGAACAGGCGTGTGATCTGAGACAGCCAGCACAGCTTCACCAGGGAAAGGTCATGCTTGACCAATCTGGTGGCCTTCTATGATGGAGTGACGGCATTGGTGGACAAGGGAAAGGTGACCGATGTCATTTACCTGGACTTGAGCAAGGCCTTTGACACGGTCCCCCAACCACATCCTTATCTCCAAACTGGAGGAATGTGGATTTCAAGGGTGGACCACTTGATGGATAAGAAACTGGTCGAAAAGCCGCAGACAGAGGGTGGAGGCCGGTAACGAGCGGCGTCCCCCAGGGATCTGTCTTGGGACCGGTGCTCTTTAACATCTTTATCAATGACATCGATGACGGAATCGAGTGCACCCTCAGCAAGTTTGCTGACGACACCAAGCTGAGTGGTGCGGTCGACACGGTTGAAGGAAGGGATGCCATTCAGAGGGACCTCAAGAGAGAAAGGTGGGCCCGGGTGAACCTGATGAGGTTCAACACGGCAAAGTGCAGAGTTTTGCACTTGGGCCGGAGGAATCCCAGGCATCCCTACAGACTGGAAGGAGCGGTCCTTGAGAGCAGCCCTGTGGAGAAGGACCTGGGGGTGTTGATAGATGAAAAACTTAACATGAGCCAGCAGCGTGTCCTTGCGGCTTGGAAGGCAAATGGTATCCTGGGCTCCATCAAAAGAGAGGTGGCCAGCAGGGACAGGGAAGTGATTGTTCCCCTCTGCTCTGCTCTTGTGAGGCCCCATCTGGGACACTGCATCCACGTGTGGAGCCCCCAGTACAAAAAAAAACAGGGAGCTGTTGGAGAGGGTCCAGAGGAGGGCCACAAAGATGATCAGGGGACTGGAGCACCTCCCCTATGAGGACAGGCTGAGGGAGCTGGGCTTGTTCAGCCTGGAGAAAAGAAGGCTGCGGGGTGACCTCATTGCAGCCTTTCAGTACCTAAAGGGAGCCTACAGAGGGATGGGAATCAACTCTTTGAAAGGGTTGACAACTGCAGGACGAGGGGAAATGGTTTTAAGTTGAGGGAGAGGAGATTTAGGTTGGATGTCAGGGGGAAATTCTTTGCAGAGAGAGTGGTGAGGTACTGGAACAGGCTGCCCAGAGAGGTTGTGGATGCCCCGTCCCTGGAGGTGTTCAAGGCCAGATTGGATGGGGCCCTGGGCAGCCTGGTCTAGCATTAACTGGTCTAGCGTTAAATGTGGAGGTTGGTGGCCCTGAATGTGGCAGGGGGTTGGAGATGCACGATCCTTGAGGTCCCTTCCAACCTTGGCCATTCTGTGATTCTGTGAACTACTTTTTATTATTTATGCATTCACAAAGATGCTACTAATTTCTCTTCCACAATATAACCAGATATAAATAAGCTTCTCTATCAGCAAAAACAAGTCAGAAAAAATAAGGTGTTGCTGTTAGGTTCCAAAGGACTCCAAACCAAAACCCTTTCAGGTTTGCAAGTTGGCACTCTCCTTATCCTTGTCCAAGCCTGTCTAGAATGACAGCACATCTTCCACTGAGTCTCAGCTCCCTTTTTTCGAAATAAAGATAAGGAACACACAGGGCTGGTTAGAACTAGCTATGTAACGCGTAATTACCTCCAACCTACTCAAAAAACAAAGCTTTTTCCAGTGAGATTCATAGAATATAAACTGTCTTAGTTTCAGCTGGTACGGAATTGATTTCTTCAGAGCGTCTGGTATGATACAGTGTTTTGGTTCTAGGAGAAAAACAGTGTTGATAACACACCAACGTTTATAGTTGCTGCTACAGGGTTGTACAGAACCAAGGCTATTCTCACCAAAGGGCCCAAGGAACTGTGAGGGAACAGAACCAGGACAGCTGACTTAAACTTATCAAAGGGACACTATACACTGTATAACATCACTTGAAAGGAGACTTTTGAAGGGAGTAGGAGTCTACGTAGTCATAACTCTTTTTCCTTATTTCTCTCTTAGTAAATATATAATTTTTTTAATCTCAACCCACAAGGTTTTTTTGTTTGTTTATTTTTGGTTTTTTTTGATTCTCTCCCCTGTCCCACTGGGAAGGAGTGAATGACTGTGTGGTGCTCAGCCAGGGTTCTGCAAGGTTAAACCACAATATGAACTCCTCTTTCCTCCTGTTCCCAAGTCACAAACTTTAACATCAGTTAACAAATATGACATATTTAGTACTCTGGCTCTTACAATTCTCTCTGCACTTCATGGCTAGGGATGAAAACACTTAAGTAAGAGCCTATTATTATTGGTAGCGCTGCTACTATCCATTCCACTGGTAGTACTCAGTCCATTTTAAGCAGTACTGAATTAACATTCTAGGGTATCACAGATTCATCATAGAATGGCCTGGGTTGAAAAGGACCTCAAAGATCATCTAGTTTCAACCCCCCTACTATGTGCAGGGTCACCAACCACCAGACCAGGCTGCCCAGAGACACATCCAGCCTGGCCTTGAATGCCTCCAGGGATGGGGCATCCACAACCCCCTTGGGCAACCTGTTCTACTGCATCACCATCCTTTGTGTGAAGATCTTCCTCCTAATATCTAACCTAAACCTCCCCTGTCTCAGTTGAAAACCATTCCCCCTTCTGTTTATATGCTCCCCTGAAGCACTGGAAGGCCACAGCGAGGTCTCCCTAGAGCCTTCTCTTTTCCAAGCTAAACAGGCCCTCAACCTTTCCTCATAGGAGAGGCGCTCCAGCCCCCCGATCACTAAATCCCTAATTTTTGCCATTTAACACAAAACAATAATGTAAGCTAAAAATACATATCTTAAGTATCCACAAGAAGTATTATCATAATAAATTCACAACAGCAAGTTTCTGAATTCTTCTGAGGAGTTCGACTATAGATGTTACAAGTAGGGAGTCATTTAAGTCTTTGTCATAAGTTTAATCAGAAAACATTCATCCAGAGGTTTTAGATACATTTGCATGTCACATCATAATGTATGTAAATAACTGAGGAAGAATAGTTCACGGTGGTGAAGTTTTATGAAAACAGATTATTACTTCTAATTGCAGAAGTAAATTGAATATGCAAAACAGTTTGCTAGCACCAGTAAAATAGCAGGTGCGCTTCTACCACAGACCTTTTGGAAATTTTTCTGTTCTTACAATCTTTGGTTAGTAGACAATTTCACAGCAGGACCAGCAGGTGATTAATGAAATTACCTTCTAAAGTCCTCTAAGTTGTATAAACAATTCTAAGATTTCATTCAATGATATCATACAGTTCTCCCAAACGCTGAATCTACCACAAGGGAAATACAGAGAAGCACTTAGTTATCAATGGCACCCAAGTTATTTGCCCAGCGTGTAATGTAAAATCACTAAGTTCTTTCTGCATTGTAGAGAGGTGAAAACCTCAGTCATAACTGTAAGAGAATCTTTGCCCCTTCCTATTCACCCATTAGAAATTCTGCACCATACCTACAGAACACAGTAAAAAATAAAATAAAATACTATAGTGGAGTCCAAAGTACTCATTCATTACAGTAAGGTGCAAATCTTCATTCCTCCCTCTTTCTGCAGTCCACACAGCCTTTCTTCCAGCACAAACTCCTGGTACTCAGAATTAGTCTCAATTTTCAAAGCATCATTCTTGCTACCTGGCATAGCAGCATCTTCCAGACATTTCTTTGCTTCCCATGAGGCCAGAGGGTATTTGTATATATCCAAACATTCAATACTAGCAGTTTTCAGAATGAACCTCCACAAAGTACAAAACGTCATCTGACATTCTGAGCTATCTAAACACATTTTCCTTGCCATTAAAT
Source organism: Phasianus colchicus (assembly GCF_987193195.1). NCBI lineage: Eukaryota > Metazoa > Chordata > Aves > Galliformes > Phasianidae > Phasianus > Phasianus colchicus. Next base: position 19,036,241 of record NC_143439.1, on the reverse strand, counting down.
ACTCCACGCTCTTCAGAGAAGTAACACACATAAGATTTTTTTCTTGATTAACCTTTAAGTAAACTCAGAACATTATCACACACAAAACTTTTTATTTTTTTACATCACATTCAGGTCATTGCAATTTTCTCAACTTGTGTTCGCATTCCATAGAGTGTCACAAGCAAACGTCAGTTTGCCTTCACAATTGCTATATCAGATGTTAAAAACTTCCTTCAGTTACTACCTGTCAGAACAATGGGAATTTCTGATGGAGGGACAGAACATGTAGTGTTGGAAATAGTATGCGTTAGTTCCATATATAAAGTAATGAAAATCTTACAAGTATACAACTGTTCTTTTGTCATCTTTGTATCAACACAGTAAGTCCTCAAGACTACACCAAAACTGTTAGAGAAGCCTACACTGCTTTCTCAGATAACACACAAACTAAGTTTCAAAATCTAAACAGAAAATGGATCAAAAAAGGCATTTAGTTTAGAATCCTACTGTGTGTATGAAAATTTTGAAATTTTTTAGTTTCTCCAACATCATTGTACAGATCCATTTCCATCCTATCAAGAGTGACTCATTCTTTTAGTTTCTCTTGAGAACTGAGGCTCTCAGGATCATGTCACCAACAAACCACAAAAATACAAAGGAGTTCTTAACAGTACACTTATTTTTTTCTCCTGAAGAAACATATACTAACAAAACAAACTTTGAGGCATTAAGCACTTGCAATTACTGTACTTCATACATGAAGATAATTTATTTACTATCAGGTCTTACAGTAGCCATCTACTGTAAGATCTCAGTCAAGTAACACTAGAAAAGACTTAATTCACTGTATTTTCTATTGCAGATTGACTCTACTTCTTCTAATGTTCCAACTACTATATTATGGGAGAGACGTTCTGTGTTCACAAAACATAATAACCTGACTCTGAAAAATGTATTTAATTGGATTATTACGCATGACAATAATATCTACATTACTGTGCTCATAGCAGTTTCTGTCAGTGCAAGGTTAACACACACACATCTACAGCATTCACACTATTTATGTACTACTCTAGGTTTCGGTCTTGAAAATACTTTTTCATTCTGGTCCTTTATCTTCATAAAATAAAATGTATAATTTCTATTCCATCAGAGCAACCAACACATCATCTTCTAGTGCTTTAAGTCCAGCCTCACAATAACAGGACTAAGGAAAACTCAAAAATTGTACTCAGATTGAAACAAAAATGAAAAAACAACTCTAAAGTAACAAAACAGAAAAGCAATCTATATGGGATCATCAGTCTTCTTCTTTCAAAACGGTCATCTCTTTGAAGACACTTTTCAATTACTTCAAGGTCAAGACTTCTTAAAATTCACCCCTGCTAGTAATAGTACTGAACACTGTAAGATCTCAAAAGTACCAGGTATAAACATCATGTGTTCCAGAGCAATTGTTTGTATCAACCTAGATAGCAACGTTATGTTTTCACATCAGTGCCTTTAACCTTATTACTGCCACAAGAGCTTTGAATGTTTTCTTAGTAGTAAGCATCAAGCATTCATGCCAATTTGACAATATCCATGTGCAGATCTGTAGACCGAGATTTTATTCCTGTCTAAAGTAATGAACTCTAAGGACATCTGCAATGGGGCACGATGCCCAAGCTGGTACAATATTACATTTGCTATGTCAGCCTCTCATTGTTTGAAGTGATAAAGATCATATCTGAGCACATTATCTTGCTAGAGTCCATGGTATTTTTCTCTTGGAAGCAAGCTGGAATGGCACAGGCCTACGCCAATTGTGAAGTTCCGTAATGTGCTTCTATAGCCTTCTTCATAGGTAACATTAACATTATATAGCAGTTTATACTGTGTACCCAGCCAGCACTTTATCCTGAACAGGTTCTCAGCAAGCTTTCGGACTATTACAGTGCAATGCATGTGGGAGAATCAAGGCATGAACAAACCAGCCTTCTCTACAGGGCAACAATGGAAGCATGCCAGCAGGCTGATGCATGAAGGGCATCCAATATGGGTCTCCAATATGATCTCACCCCACTTATTAGATGAAGAATCCATACATTTTATGTACAGGGGCAAACAATTTTTAAGCTTTGAAACAACAGACAAAATTCCATCTCAGTACAAGTTTCCAGCTGTATATACATACACACACACTGGAATTTGTATAAAGATCGTAATATTCCACACAATGAGGATAAAAAATACTAAATATTAACTATATGGTTGAAATGTACAGCATCTTGCCTGCATGACAAAGCAGCTAAACTGAATTCTGAATTTTCTAGTAAGCAGTGCTGGATAGAGTGCAAAAAAACTAATCATCTCTCTGACTCCCACAGTCATGAAAATGCTTCTGCATAGAAGATAATTTATTATGGGACATAAATATTGAAGCCATATCAAATGTACTTCAGACATTAGCTACTGAGCATGTAAAATTTGCCCTGAAGAAAACAGAATCACAAATTATTGTACAGAAAACCGTATAAATGATGCAACCATATGAAAAAGCAATTTAAATTATCTTATAAAAATTACTTATCAGAAATAAATATGCAGATTTCCACAAACTCAATCAACCACAAGCAGCTTTGAAAAGTAATTCCAAGCGTAAGTGAGCAAGGAGCTGCCTGTATTTGGAGAAGCCATAAAATGTTAACTCCCCACTACAGACTACCCACAGGGACACACTATTGGGCACCAAAATCACCTGAAGGAAGCTCACAATGAGACAAGAGGCTGCATCTTCTGCCTTTGCAAAGGCCTGCAGAGTGCTACACCGATGAGCTCTGGAAACTGGGAAGTACAAATGCCTTCAAACAAATCTTCATTGTGGACTTACTGTGCAATGTACTGTTGGCATGTACTGAGTCCAGGATATCCTGAAAGGAAAGTATTTCTAGATTCATCATCTACCTGTGCTACATGATTCTAGGAATGCTGAAAAATCTTCCCAGCCCTCAGTGTCTCTGAGTTAAACAGACACAGCAATCCCTAACTCCAGGTGATGCTGATAAAAGTGATGTGCATGGAGCAACCACAAATTGCTGACCAACATAGTGCAGAAGGGCTGTTGAAGAGTCCTTCAACATCTGCTGCTCCGTGCTCGGAAACCCAGTCTCAGCTAGGTAAATTACAGAAAAAAACAGAAACTCACAATAACTTTATGGACATTTTAGGGAGTTAGCAAAAATCCCCACCAAAATTTCTCAGGCTTCTACAGGGCATTATCCGAGTGCCACAAATAGATTCAATAACACAGTATGTTGCTTTGTAATGGGCAGCAGGGGTTGAGGCAAGAAAAGGGTTATCAGACAGTGAGTAATGGAACACCTGCTGTCACCTATAGTTTGTTCTGAATCCTTGCTATACAGTTTCATCACTGACAGCACCGGAGTGTAAGTAACGCTGCAGGCCAAACAGGGACCTGTCTGTCAGCCTCCTGGTGTTGGACAAAATGTCCTGAGAAGCTGATGTAGTAACAATATTCAAGAAATGCAAGAACCATGGTTGGATCCCAGCTACTCAGCAATGGCATTAGTGATTCACGCTGTGGGTATTATTCTTAAATTCTATGAAACTTTTCACTGCCTGAGTCACATACGTGGAGTCAACAACATGGCCTCTTGAGACTACACAAAAACTTTCCTTTCTTTTGGAACTTTTCAGCACTGCAAAGAATTTGAACTGATGTCTCTTAATTGAGGCATGAGGGCAGACTCAAGCGCTGCAAAGCATCCAGACATGCTGCCTTGCTAGTGCTGGCCTGATCCACTGCCACGCTCTGACCCAGTACTGCTCTGGATCCAAAATCCAAGCTGTCCTACGTGCAGTTGCAGGACAGGGCTTCAGGCTAAAGAGAAAGGATGTAAGCTCTGCTTATTTGTCACCAGTAGGATGAGCAGTTGAGATCTAAAAGCCTCCTGTATTCTGCCTCCTCAGCACCTCAAAGAAAGTAAAAGGAAATATTCATATACCCCTACAGGCAAGGATTGCAGGAGCTGGATCCTCAGACTCCCTACAATCAATACAGCTGCGTTTTCTCTCTTCTCTTAATATGTCACTGTATAAATGTTTAATTTTCTAGTTATGACTATTATGCTGACAGCTTCAATCTCAATCTGAATCTTCCTAAAGTTATTTTTTTTTTCCTAATAAAGTTTCCATCAATTTTGAAGATACATTTTCTTGTGTATGGTTTGCAGGATTTCTGCTATCTACTGCAGCAGGACACAAACAGCTCAAGAGACTCTAGATCTAATTCTTAAGTCATCATGCATTTAAAAACCCAAGACAGTGAAGATGTGTACAAATGCTTTTTGGGTTAGGAAAGCAATATGCATAACCTTGCATTCAGATCATTATTGCAGTCTTTGAACTAATGAAAATTATGAGCAATAACTCATTTAATAAGCTGGCAGTATAGTGGCAATCAGCTCTAAATGATGATTTTTTGCTTTCTAGAAGGGATTTCAAAGAAATGACATTGAATTGGTAGTATACTTTTCTCCTCTGAAGTTCACTAGGTTCTTTGGTCAATTTAGCATAGCCATCTACCTAAAAAGAATACACTTAAAATCATATAACTCCCCAATTTTTTCTTAGTCGTTTCAAAGTACAAAATCAGTTGTCAGTATCAGTAAAAGAAAAGCTATTTAGGCACCCTTACACCTTGCCAGAATTCAACTGCAGGTGGAACAGTGCAGTTCAAATACAGACTTTTGAAAAGAAAACTGCTGCTACAAAGTGCCTTTAGTATTTCAGATTTCATCACTCAATTGCACGAGTTCCATTGCACTCTCCCATTTCAGTAAACAGAGGTTTCTATGGAGGGATCAGAGGCATGGATGGGGAGTTCAAGAACACTCCATTCATTGCCATATTCCTAACAAGAGGGATCTTCTATCACCGAATTGGTGACTGCATCAACACTGCAGTTGTTTCAATAGCCCTTCTAGTCAATATTCCACCAGCATCATTTTCCTATTAAATACCATGAAGTATGACTTATCCAAGGCACTGACTAGAAAAATGAGACTAAAGTTAATCCTCCCATCTCAAACTGACTAGATTAATCCAGCATGCGCTGGATAACGAAGGTAACATTTCTTATAGTACATACGGGCAGGATGCCAGAGAGTGACAGAAACAATAGCAGCAACCACTAATTAGCCTCAGGGAAGGAGGAAGTAAGGGAGATTGGTCTAGGACTACACCAATGATCTAATGTAGAAAGCAATAAATAGCTAAGACAATAGTCCCAGGGCAGGCAGAATGGCCAGAGGAGAAATGCGATACATGCATGTCTGATAGCTTGTGGAAGTCGCAGCCTGAGGAGAAAAACTGCTACGTGCAGTAGCTGAGCTGTCATCAACACACATCAACATCAGGTCAGAGCCACGATCGCATTCCCCCAGTACAGGACATGTCTGGTAGGAACTGGAGAGCTGAAGCTCTTATTTGTGTGCAATGAATACATCTGTAGAACAGGAATAGCTAACAATGCATTGTATCTGTCTTGCCAAAAAAACACGTTTTACAATATGCGACACCACAGGGTGTCATGGTCTCTTCCAGTGATCACCTCACTTACACTTTCACCACAACTTCAAATTGCTAGAAGCACCCTGATGCATTAATTGTCTAGTAATAGGGAGCAATTTAAAAGTGCTTCAGAAAAAATTCCTTGGAGATTTACAAATAGCATTCTATTGTTGTTGTTATTAACCTTTCTAAAAATGTAAAACGAAAATATTGAATACTGCACCTCACAGCTGAAAACATGCCAGGTGCCTGCTCTAAAAAATGAAAATCACTTTTAAATGACAGAAATCAGTTCTGGAGAAAAAAGTATTTAAATTAAATGATTTCTCTTAAACAAGGAAGTCTTTTTGCATTTGTACAAAGCACACATTCTAGAAAGATGAAGAAAGAGACACAGGAGTGCTGACGAGCTTTTTCCAAGGTTTAGCCATTTGATAAAGCATTTGATAATTTATTCATGAATGTTTAATCTGAGGCTTTAATCTTCAAAGAGCTTCCTAAGCGACACATTTGTTTTATTTCCCTTACGTATTCTGCCTTCACATAATTATAGTTTTGCAAGTGATTTTAGGTATTGATTAGCCCAGCAAGGAACACGTCCATCATCTAAAGCCTAACTATGCTTATCACAAATTTGTGAAAACAAGTGGGCAAAAAAATCCACTCATGTTTACTTAAACTAAATTAAAAGGTACATTTCTGGCACATGAAGCAACCACTCAGATGTAGACCTTTCAAGTACTGAAATGTAAACAAACACTTTCCTTCTCTAGTTTGCTGCAAGTGTTACTGCAATGGTAATTTATTCCTAAGGTTTATGAAGAAATACTTTCCTTGCCACTTTCATTTCAAATACCAACGCTTCATTTGAATGTCCAGAAGAGTATACTAGATTGAAATTACACTTGAAAGCTTATTTTCTCTACCAACATCATCAGGGCTTACAAAAATAACAGCACTTAGTAATGAGAAAAGTAATTATTTTCAGCCAGGTACAGGGCACTGAGTTATGAAGGACGAAAGGGCAGACAAAGAACAAGACTTCCCAGGCTCATGAAAGACAATGCTGCTTCTATGTTTCTTAAATAACTGTTCATAAGGATAAACAAATACATCAGTCAAAACAAAAGAGTTCATATACCTTCTATAACTGCACTGACAACTGTGCAGAAAGATTTCCGAAGATATTCATATTACAAAGGAGGAAAAAAAAAAAAAAAAAAAAAAAAAAAACAGGTGAAAAGAGCTTTCAAAGCAGTTACAATTGCCTCAGAGTTCAACAAATTATTTCAGTGTCTAGTACTTTGACTTCTCACTGCCTTATTTCAATGTGTAGCAGAGTAGATCATTCAACATTTGTAACAAATGACCACTCTTCAGTTAAAACAGTAGCTAAATCAATTACTTTAAAACCTGATGCAGTTAATTTAGTCACAATTTGAAGCATGCTGATTATTTTACACTTCTCTCAAAGATTTTGCTGCTGGACTTGCACGTACGAGTGAAGTAGAAGATCTCCTAAGGACAACGTTCTGCACTGAATACCTTGAAACAGAATTGAGACTCAAACTTGAGTATTTGCTAGCAGATTCACTGAAAGCTAATGAACCTATAAAAGTCACAGTATGTACTTAAGAAGCCTGAATATAGATTGCAGTATCTAATGTCTCGGATTTCTACTTAGTGAAACAAACCCTTCTCATCTGGATGTCAACAGCATATACAGAATACATTTGAATACCACAGTTACAGTCTTATATTCCAAAAATGCCTTTTGTTTGTCAGTTTCTGTAAAAATCAGAGAGACAAATGCGGAGAATGTACTGGGTAAACATCTGAAGCATGAGAGATGTAATTATTTTGAGTTATCATTTAATGAAATCAGATTGTCCCACTTGGTGGTGCAGAACTCCTCCTGTACATTTAAATAAACTGAGTTCTAAGCATTAATTTTTAGCAATAAGACAATTCAGCCAGCTACCCAAGTTGCTTTAGGAGATTTTCATGCTATGAACAACGTTCACAAGGAAATTTTCAGCACAGAGCCCTATCATCTGGACCTCAATTTTTTCCCATTCCAAACAAAAAGCAGATGCTATAATCAAAAGCTTTTAATACCAATGGCATCTGCAAATCCTGATTTTCCCGGAGGGTAGGGAGTTCACAAAACTCACTGTAATGAAAAGATTTAATAATGATTGCATGGATAAAGTGAATTACATATCATTATTGTTTAACACAAATGCCCATGGAGAGGTGAACTTGGTTATTTGGGAGAACTAGCTGCAGATTTAAAACCAAGACAGGACCTTTCCTATTCAGGAGGTAAACTTTCACTGCATTCCATGCATTATATTATCATAGTTTATAGTTTCTTCCACTACTTCAAAAAATGAATTTGATGTCGTTTAGGTAATTGAATAATTTCTTTTTCCACTATATAATTGCAGTTTTTAATTTATATATATATATATATTGACAGTTTTGCACATGATCTAGATATGTCCTGGACAAGTCCCACCACTGTCTGCATCACAACTGGAGCAGTGTCTATGAGCCCCAAATGGACCTTTTTAACAAGCAGAAATATGACAATCTTTCTCTAGCTGCACCCCATACCAGTCATAAGCATACATACAGCATCGACGGGACCACAGCACAAAAGGTGCTACACAAAAGGGGTACGCAGGAGACCTCATGAAGGACTTGTCTCCTTACCTGCTTTGGAGCAGCTAAACACCACTTGTTCCAATACTTGGGTAGCTTCCTTCACTTTGAAAGATTACTCTTTCAAAGCTTTTCTACAGGTGCCACTAAATTCCCAGGATGGAAGATTTAGAAATGGTTTCACAGCCAACAGGAATCTACCAAATAGCAATCCCCCTGGTGATAAGGTTATGAGCTGCTGAAAAAAAAAAAATCCACATTCCTTGCAGATTCTTCTATTTATTCTAATAATTTAATTAATATTAAAATGTTTTCATCATCTGATTAAAAAAAAAAAAAAAAAAAAAAAAAAAAACCTGACAAAATGCATCTACACAATAACAAATAATTATTAATAGAGACTAAAGGTGCTTACAATAATCTATTTTACTCTTTTCCAACTGCACTGTAATCATGGCTAAGATAATTGTGTTAAAAAGAATGTCTGATGTGTTCTTAGAACTTGATACATTGCCCTAAAAATGCCAAGTAATTGAAATTAGTGTTATATTAGAGCCTAATACAAAAACTCAAAGCAAGGCTTTGGCAAGGTGCATCTAAGTGTCTGTACTACATCAGAAGGTAAGGCAGAATGCCTGATATATTACTGCCAAAAAAAGGTGGCAATCTAAGCTGTGGAAAGTAATGGCTCAGTCTGTGTTTTGATATGCTTCTGCATGATCACTTCTTTTAATGATAACGAAATTATTTCTACTAAAATTCTGCAAGTGCATCGCTGTCAATTGAAGGATCTTTTAATGAACGTGAGGAGAGAAGATTGCATTCTTACACAAAATATCCTAGGAAGGCTAAGAAAGACTATGAAGTTATTCTTCAAATGCATTTCCATGTGGAAATAATCTGGCACCTAGCCCACAAAACAAACAGATACCTTGAAGTTTCACAGTAGAGCTATTCTGGAAATCATGATGAGTACTGGACACTTCACAATCAGAGAAGTTTTCTCCACATACACTGCATACAAACTGTTCAGCCTGAAGAAGAGAAGGCTCTGAGGTGACCTGTGAGCATCCTTTCGGTATCTAAAAGGGGAGCGACAGCAAAGAAGGGGGCAGATTCTTTAGCAGGGTCTGTAGTGATAGAAAAAGGAGAAATGGCTTCAAGTTTAAAGAGGGTAGATTTAGGTTGGATATAAGGAAGAAGCCTTTGACAGTGAGGGTGGTAAGGCACTGGAAAAGGTTGCCTAGGGATGCAGCTGATGCCCTGTCCCTGGAGACTCTGAGGGCGAGACTAAACCAAACCCTAAGCAACCTGATTTAGCTGTGCACGGCCTTGTTTGTTGCAGGGGAGTTGGACTAGATGACCTTTAGAGGTCCCTTCTGATTCTATGAATAAAGACAGCATAAAACTATGGGAAGAAAGTGATGCATGCCAAACAACAGAATACCGTCTATGTTTCAGGTCACATTTTGGTCTGAGGACAGAAAACTCCTCCATTGACATCATCTAGTGGTAGTCATGAATATATATATTCAACCTGGAAATTTGCTAAGGCAACAGACACATTCCTCTATGAAACTCAGTATGACTTTTGTGCTGCATACAAACATAATAGATTCTCCAAGACGTTGATTATGATGCTGGAAATGGATTCTCTGTTTCGTGGAAGCGACATTAGAGAGAAACAGTGAGTAATTTGAATTAAAAAAAAAATAAATTGAATACTTGCATTTCAATGCTCAGTTCTTAGAATCTCTCTAACAGGCTTGTTGGCTCCCTTCCCATACCCTCTAGCAAAAGGAGGAATTTCAATGAGAAGGCTAAGGAGCAAGTAAGTACATAGTTTATGTTTTAATATATCCATTAACAAGGATTGAACAAAGTTGCATGGTCAGAAAGTATAGTAAAACCTATGTTTTATACTCTCTCATCTTCCAGTATGGAAATACATTACAGATGAATTAAAAATCTTTCTTGCATCTGTTCATTACCTGTTTACTCTAAACGTGAGATTCAAGTATCAAAATCAACTAAGAACAATAGAAGAGGCAGTTTCCCACATAAGGAAAAATCATACAGCTTTAGATTGTCTGTTCTACGTGTTTGTGACAAGCTCCTTTTTTTAAGTCTACAATTTATTCTTACCCTTTTATTTTATAGACTATTTATGTTGGCATTATGTTTAATTTCTTCTATAATGGCAATTTAGGCATCATGAACATGGCTAGAAACAAGCACTCACCTCTGCAAGTGGTTTTAAGAAAAAAAACCTCTCAGCGTAGGTCTGCATGATAGATACCCCACTGGTTTCTAATCCTCTTGCTATTACTCAACTCCATTTTCTAGAAAATTGAGCCATTTGTTTATTTTGTGTTAACACTTTGATTGCTCTTATTTCTCCTCCTCCTTTATCAACTGCAGCCTTCAGTTATCTCCTAGCATAGCTGAACATTATCAGGTCACATTGTTGGAAGAAAAAGCAGCATGACAGCACGTCTGGAGTCAAAGCTCTACAGCTATAGAAATCTAGTTTCACGTAAAGACAGTCTGCAGCATCCAATATCATGTTCAGATAAAGAAAAGATGTTTGCAATATTAAACTTCACTTACTGAAGTGAATTAAAAGCTTTCCTGGTTTTGAAAATAATTATGTAAAGGTTATAAATAGTCCAACTCCAACTCTCCCTTTCATTTATGCTCCATAGCAGGATTCATTGTATCATGTTCTCAGATTTCGTTACCTTACCTGTCAAGAAGAAACAGTTATTTCAACCAAACTGTTCAGCCTAACAAGCTGCTCAGCAGCCGTTCGCACTCAGAACACAAAAACTGTAACTTACCATACACAGAGGCACCCTGTAAGTTATCTTCACAGCTTTTTCTGAACAGCTCATTATGGTCATTGCAGGTCCAGGCACATAGCTTGTTATAGCTATCCCTCTGCTCCCAGGAACATGTTCTTATCGTATTGATGTTTAAATGTGAATATATCTTTACAAAATTAGAGATCCCTAACAAAATCGTGCCAACTTGCTAAGGCTGAGTTTGCATTCAGAATACTATGTTTCCATACCTTCACATGGCACACCAGTAACAATGGGTTAACAGGTCTTAAAACTAATTTAGCAGTATTTTTTCACAATTTTCTACCTATACGTGGGAATCTTTTTTATTTCTTACTACTTACTGACAGGATAATTTGTTTTAATCCATGTATCTACACAGCACTTGATGTAATGTTCACTGTTTGGTTATAGCACGCTGTCACAGCCAAATTAAATAATTTACATAACACAGCATTAAATCCTTGTGCTTTGCAACACATCTCATGCCATCTGTTTGACAAGTTATGATAGTTCAGAGATTAGTCAGACAGAAACATTCATTCCTAATCAGTTTGCATATAGTGTCAGCTAATTTGTCATTATTCCACAAAGCAAAGCAACCTATAATTTAATTAAGAGAACTGTGGATTATCTATTGGGACAGGTGAACAATTAGACAAATCCAAGAACTTATCACTCTCAAGAGACTTTTTACAATTCAAGCTCTATGGAGAAAGGGATTAATTATAAAAAGGTTGCATAAACGCTACTCAGATTGGCTTATGCTAGCCACATGTAGAGAACAAGGTGAAATGGTAAAACATGCAACAGTATTTTAATTCTAGCTCTAGGGATTTTGTTTATTCATAACTGGGAGAAATTATGAAGCAATTTTGTTTCACGTAGGGGCCCACAGGAACTAGTCTGCATCAGGTAAACAAAAATAACAGTGCTACTCCTACCAAATAATCTCTAGGAAAAAAAAAAAAAAAACAACCTATATTACTTTCCTAAAAGTTAACAAGTTCAAAGGATTTGTGCATTATTAAGAATATAGTCTAGGCAAAATGTAACTATCAAATGAACCACATTTTTGAGCAAGGCCAAGACTCGAGCAGCCCAAGGTGTATGCCTGGAGCTTGGCGCCCCTCACAAAGCTGAAGCCTGAGGGGGGGCATCCAAAATCCTCACAGTGCACCCCTGAGGGCTGTGAGCACAGGCCACAGCCAGCCCAACAGAGACCATCACACAACTACAACTAAGACCTAGAGAAATTCAAAACGCTTATCTGAAAAATATAAGAATGTTATCCAGCTCTCAGGCTGTCTGCTTCCTAAGCGCAAGTACTTGTTCAAAAAGTCAGATGACTTCAATTAGAAATTGCCTAATTTCTATCACTTCGCATTACGCAGCATGTAGGAAAAATAACTTCCGAGTTACAGTGCCTCCTCCTTTCCAAGTGTTCCAACATTTATACAAAAAGTCCTTCCTTATTATTCCTCTTACTGATAACTGCATGGGACTTCATCGTAACAGCAGAAATACTCCAGAGAACAGAGCTACTTCTGGACATAGGGCTGCTGCTGACGTGTGAACTTCCTAAATCAATATTAAATTGTCCTAAGTAAATAAGAAATGCCATTCTTAAAACAGTTAAGTGAAGTTCATTTGAAACAATGAGGAAACAACATCCGCAGAGGGACAGATGGTCTATCGATTTTCCAAAGATCGCCTTTGTGCAGTCGTACTACACCAGTCTACAGCAGGGTGTGTGCAAGGGCCTTCACTGCCTCAGACAGTGATTTATAGTCCTTCATCAAAATCACATGCTTCCTGAAAAACTTCCTGGATTTACACCTCACAGCTTTTGTTAAAGCAGGCACACTGTCGCTACACTGCATAAAGCTGATGCTCACTTTGGAAGATGCAAGTAACTGAGTCTGTCTATCTGTTCACAGAGAGAAAAGGGCATTTTGTGGCTTAGGTGGAATGCGATGGTTTAACACAGAAACTACAGAAAATAAAAAAGTGGAGCTTGGACACCTGCATCCGACGTTGAAATCTAGCTTGATAAAATGTTTTGGGTTTTGCCACCACTGTTCCAACAAAGCGTGTTATCAATGACTACATATCCAAAGATAACAACTTACAAAACATGGATAACTACCCACTGTGCTCTAAGCTAGTGAAATGCTTTTTAATGTGCAAGAAAATATGCTTGAATCTAATTAGATTGCCTTTGGAATGCCAGAAGAGGTATACTTTTCCATTTCTTTCTTTCAGAATAATAATTAAGCATTCTTTTGTATGAGACTAGCTTTGATCCCAAATTTACACCAGCCGTCATCACCATCACTTGAAAGCACTCCTGTCATATCCACTTCATTGTTTAACAAACTTGGAACACAAATTAATCTCACTAAGATCACTTCACCTGTTTGTAAGAAATTTAATATGTGCAGGAGAGAGAGATAAAGTGACACGATGCATCAAACTCCTTATGCCGATGCAGTTTTTCAAAGAAATCGCTGACAAATAAGCAAGTCAGACTACTGAACAATGTGCAGCCTCTAGTATTTTGTCTACAGAGTATTATGTAACAGCTGCTTTACTGACAATTGTTTCCCTTTCTGGGAGAAGATAGGTAGACAGTTAAAAGCAGTTTCAGTTTAACAAATTCTTGGAGATCTTCAAAATCCTCCTGGATGTGGTGGTCCTGGGCAACCTGTTCTAGACGGCTCCGTTTGAGCGGGGAGTTGGATAAGACAATCAGAGCTACCATCCAACCTCACAACCAGCCTCTGATTCTGTGAATCTTATTCCCTGGCTGTGAAAAGTAAACCAACTTATTGGATACATCAGGTCGTGTTCACTCTAAAACCTCAGGATTAGCATGAGTTATCCAAATCAAATATTTTCATGTCTAGACAGAGGGATGCAATATTTTAGTGTAGGATATATGCTAATTAAATAATAAAACAAGTTCTTTTTCATGCAAAGGTAGCGTGTTACCATCATCTCATGAATACTCATGTTATCTTCTGTAAAGATGATACTCCAGCCACATTTCAGTAGCATGCTTGTATATTACATCATATGCATAGCGTGAGAGAAATCCAACAAGTTGCACATGAAACTGGCAAAAGTATCAGGCATAGGAGGAGTTGTTTTGGAAGCAACATCAGTGCCCAACCAATTCCATTCATCTCAGTGAAGGACATTTTTCCCCCCCTCAATTCCAAATAAGCCATATTTTATTTCACAACTTACAACGGACTTTAAGAAAACACAGAGCTCCATTGATCCACTTGGCTTGCCTATCACAGGGTACTCAGACTTACATGTCCGAAAAGGAACATTGTTTAATATTCAAAGCCAAAGCACTGGGAGTCAAGCCACCTGGCTTCTTTTACAGAAAAAATATAAAACAGATTAACTGACTGAGGATAGGTTGGGACTGTTCCTTGCTTGAGTGCTTACCAGAATAGGAGTTCACAGGGCTTTTGTAATTCTGCAGCAACACCCGTAAGTAGACACTGTCTCTGCATTCCTCTCAGATCAAGCCTGTATATGGCTAATGCTTTGTACTTAAAGCATTACAAAGGTGAGACAGAGGACTAGGAAAGAAATTCCTCTGGAGGATGGCTGACTTGCGTTTGCCTTGGACAGAAATGGAAATGCTAATAGATACCTACTTGCTTGCCTGCTGTTAGCTGTTATTCTCTTCTGACATCCTGCACCTCAAAAGCCTCTTCCTTCTGAATGCCTGTATTTTATATCTTTGTCCTTCTCAAAATGCTCCAAGATGGTTGGATTCACATACTAGTGCTGTAATAAGCCTATGGTATAAGTTTAGATGGAGAGAGAGTAAAGACAGGAGCTGATAACTTGTTCAGAAAGGTTGTGGCCACGTTTGATTCATTCCATGGATCTTGACCATAGAAATGAAAAATTAATAAAATAAAACAATTTGGCTTAAACTACTCGTAAACAAATCAGGTACTAAGAGAATCATCATTTTTAAAGCAGTACAATTTAAAAGACAAGGCAGCCTTTTAAATTACACTCATCTCCAAGAAGTTATAAGGATTCATTAATTGCTTCTTACAAACTGTGGTAGTATAGAACACAAATCTATAGAACTTGCCAGCTTTGATCAGTTTGTCATGACACTGGACAAAGTCCACAATAAAAATCATCCATGGAAATTTGTGAATCAATATAGCGTTGCTGTTAAAAGTCACAGTATCTTCCAGCTTAGAGACACCTCAGTTGACTGATGTGCCCTGTCTTTCAGTAGTGGCACAGCCAGCTGCCACGCCTTTGCTTGCATCTGAAGTTGCCTAGCATGGGCATGCTTCATAGCACTCCACATCAGAGCTGCAGACCCTGGCCACACTTGCCTGTTGGGTCTGGAGAATGTAGAGCCAGCCTAGGAACAATAAACTACTACTGCCCTCCACCAACTCACTCCCACAAACACTTGAATGCAGACTCCTCAGACTCAAACATGGGTTGAGAAGTAAATGAGCCAGGCCTCATGCAGCCTTTTTCCAGTTTTCTCCTCCTCTGGGGAAAGGGATGAATTCTGATACTCCTCTACTCATCAACAGATTGGCCAGGTGTAGACCTTTTGGCATCCTCAAGGATGATGTCTCCTCAAGCTGGATAAATTAAGTCAGGAGGATACAGACTGACTAGAAGCACCTGCTGTAAAAGTTATTTCATCAGGAGGTCAAGAGTACTTGATTAACAATGAAAATGTAAGAATGGTCTAAAATGCTGGCATATTCAGATGAGCAGCAGTCAAAAAAAAGAACAAAACTCTTTGAACTCCTTTTCCAAGTAGCCACACAATTAGGGTCTTCACTAAGGACATTGTTTTGGCCCCCAGTCTCTTTATTCTTATCAGTGAACACCAAGGACTAACTCTGATTCTCCTATAGTCATGTGAGACTACACCTTCTGTTGCTGCCTTCATATCTACAAAGAAAATATTAAACACACTCTGATTCCCCAGTTTACTTTCTTCTCCAGTTGCAATTAGATGCTTCAGCTGACAAAGCAGTGAGATGCTGGCTTTTTTCCACTGCCACCAAGCTCTATTTTCAGGTCTCACACAATCAGCCTTGAATTGTAGGAAGTTATTTCTATCTCTCGTTCTTGATCTAAAACAGATGGAAGTGGAATTCCAGATTTCTTGCTTGAAGTGAAGAATAATTTATAACAATAAAGCCCAAGGGCCAGATTACATGCAAGAAAGCAACTGCAGGAAGCTCTCTGAGGGCATGAGATTGAGGAAGGAAACAGACAGGAGAAGAGGCCAGATACAGTAGTCCATGGGATTGTGAAGTTTTCTTCACTCTGTTTCAAAGTAATGACAGTGATATTTTTTAGTACATGCTGATATTTAAGAATAAAGTTAAGCTTTCTGCTTTTACAGGGCCTGCTTAATTGATGTCTTCATTTGTGTTAAACCTTTTAGTTCATGCTTCTCACTGTGAACACACAGACAAGTCCATGATCACCCTGCTACAAATGACTTTGTGAGGAAAGGCTTCAAGTGCAAAATCAGAACACAGGGGGAGCTTCTGGCAGAAAACAAATCTGAAAAATCCGGAATATCTGAACAACAATGAACTCTTCAGATTTTAATTACATTTGTGCTAGCTCAAAAGAACATTTATTTCCGATGAACTTTATCTGAGAGCCACACTACAAAATGTTTAAATTTAGTGCAGTATACAGTTATAACACTAGATGCAATGAAACTTTTTCTCTAAGATACTACTAAATCATGCTTCTGCACTACAGGACTGTGAGAGCCCGATTCTGGAATGTGATGTCCCTATAATTTTACTGTGAGTTAAGGCAGTAAACATACAGCATCATGGAAAGTTTGTGCCTAAGCAGAAGAAGAAAACCTTTCTTTTTGTACTACTTGTACCACATCACAAGAATGCACAATTAGGGCAAAAGTCTTGAAAAATCTCATCCAGGAATAAGTTAGCTCTATATAATAACTAATTTTAGTTTATTCAACATACTAGGGATAAGCATTTCACAGTTATGGAAAGAATTACATAAACAAAGGAGTTGAGATTCTTCAGTCTGGAGAACAGAAGTCTCCAGGGAGACCTTATAGTGACCTTCCAGAAACAAAATGGAGCTACAGAAAAGCTGAAGAGGTCTCCATCAGCGAGCGTAGTGATAGGACAGGGGATGATGCATTTAAAATGTTTTAGCATAGGTTTAGATTAGATATAATGAAGAAATTCTTCACTCTAAGGATGGTGAGAACTGAAACATGTTGTCCAAAGAAGCTATTCAATGTCCCATCCCCAGGAATATTCGAGACCAAGTCAGATGGGGCCCTGGGCAGCCTGATCTAGTGAGAGGAGCCCCTGTCCATAGCACAGGGGAGGAGCTAGATGGTCTCTTCATACACAAATCATCCTATGATTCTGTGATTATATGTCAAAGACAGATAAGGCAATATATAAATGGGTAACCTAAGAAATGAACCAAAATAACATAAAAGTACAGCTTTTTAAAATATTCTATGGCCTCCTGAGTAATAATGACTATATTTACACTCTAGTTATTCACCCATACAGCAGAATCTTTCTATATCACTCAAAGTTTGATATGGAAAGGTAACCTTCAGTTGTAAAGAGCAAATCTTTTCAATTGCCTAAGGACAATGGCTGTATCCTTAGTTAACTTACTAATTAACTCCCATTTCAACTGGAAACAACCCTCATATAAAAGTTTGTGACACCCCAACAGACCTTAAAAATGCTAACCAGTAGTAAAATGTTCTCTATTCTATTGTACATATCAATACAGCTATTACCAACACCACTGCATCATCTATATTTCAGCCTCTAGAACCAGGCTAGGAATGGATGTTTCAGAACAAAACTCTTAAAGAAGAAAGTAAAAAGTAGAAAAAGAGAAGAAAAGACTAAGAAACAAAAAACGTTAGGAATAAAAGGCCACCTGGACTACAATATCTCCTTGCTGTGGAATGGAGTTAATCCAGCCATCCTGTTTTCTTGCAACACCTCTCCACAGCACCTCTCTCCATAAAGAAATCTAGGTGTCTCTCAAATTCATTTATGCTGCTAGTTTTAAAATAGCTTCCTCATAACTTATTCCTTATGTTTATTAACATTTCATGAAGCACTCCATAATATACACAGAAATGGACAAAAGTTTCCCATCAAGTTGACATCTGGTTGTCTCCTGCTCCTCCTGTGCCTTTCCTGTAAGCACACTAAGCTGACTGAGCTACTGATGGAGTTTTGTTTTGCCTCTCCGGTGAGAAATTCTTAACTAGGAGCTCTCTGTGTTTCACCTTATAAAAAAAAAACAAAACCAACGCAACGTGATGTTTCAACTATAACGAAGCAGCAAGAACATTTCTATGTGACATGAAACATAACTCTTTTATGTCATCAAAAGATGTATTATTCCCTTCAACAATTAAATGCTTAAGAAGTACCATTAACTAAGCCTAATAAATAGCAATAATCAAATTTCAGAAGCTCAACTCTACACTGAAGAGGAGTGTACATGGGGCAAATGCTGGCCCTTGTGATTAACTTTGCTAGATGTAGTTTCACATGGCTCTTACTTATATATATTAGTGTAGGGAAATTCATTTTAAATTCATTTAGTTCAGTAGCCTTAAACTCTGCCACAAGAAAAACAACTTCTGGTTCTGAACTTATCCCATGACCTTGGCATTCAGAAGAACCACTGAAGATGAACAATAGAATCTTGCCCATGATACACAAAAGTTGTCCTGTGAGGGACAGTGTATTTTTCCAGTCAAATCAACACTGGAGTTGGATCCATAGAGAAAGTCTCCAGCATCTCAAAGGGTCATTTTTTCATTACCTATTTTCTGGTATAGGCTAAATTCTGACCTTCACCCCAAAGACGTCTCAATAACGCACTTTATATTAATAGCAAAAACCTGGTGGGAAAAAGTAGATTCTTCTGTTAGAATTTTAATGTTGATTTTGTGACAGAACACTGTCTTTCCACAGCAGAGCCGTCAACATGCTTAAACTCATGAAGAGAAAAGGGTATCTACTATGATCAGCTATTATATCAACAGATTATGTAGCAAGCTTCTGCAAAGAACCCAGACAGTACGAATTTATAGAAATTTGCTATCTTTACAGCACAACTATCCATACAGAAGCCCTTAAACTGCAAATAAATGGAAATCCTAAGCTAAACCAGAACTTGAGTTCTTAACTTTCCACAGATGTTTTAATGCAGAAATAGAAGAAAGCCACAGTATTATTCTTCAAAGTACTATAATCACTGCTAAACTGTCTCATATTATAGATAACTCTATTGTAAAAGACAGCTTTTCACTTAAACATCACAAATTAAATTTATTTGGAAAAAGGAGGAGGAATTATTTTATCTTAGGCCTTTGAAAAAGAAAATTAATAGAGACACTAATATATATATGCACATAAATATCTATCAGGTGCATCTCCTTAAAGAAAAACTGTATCAACTATTTTATTGAGGAAGAAGGCACAAAACATTCCTGTAAATGATGACTGAGAAAGAATTTCCCTTCTGTTTTGCCACAATACATTGTTTTCTTTAAACACATCCCATTAAATTTTGTTCTGAAAAAATCCTTCAGTTACTGAAAAGGATTCTAAGGATCTCAGAGCGCTGGAATTTCAGATCCCACAGGAGAATTTGGTTAGAAAGACAGATGTGTTCATATTCATGAAAGCTTGTTTTCCATATTCTTAATCACCTCCAGACATTGTAGAAGTCATATTGTGCAAGAGAGGTATAGTAACATATGCTTTGTTTGCCATCTATACTATGTGCTACATTCCAAGCAAGGATTAAACTCTATTTGGGAACCAAACACAAACCTCATGCTGCTTTATCAATGGTTAGGATGTCCCAGAGCGAATATGCGATTGAATGTACTTGAGAATTAATAATTATTTTGCAGAGAGAAAAAAATAATTATGTAAGTAAGAAGCCACAAATTCTATTTTGCAGCTTTTTTATTACATTCCCAGAAAAATAAACCAAAAAAAAACAACTGATTCCAGGGTCAATACACACAGAAGTCCTCCTCAAATGTAATAATAATCAGGAATTAATTTCTACTATATTCTTCAGGTGAAACACAAAACATGGGAAAGTAAAGCCTACTTTTATCTCTGTTAGTCAAGAGTTTAAAAGGGAAAAAAAAGCAAAGCATCCTACCAAAGTTTCCCTAAAAACTCTGTAGCATAAATAATGTTTATTTCCTCTCTATCATATTTCAAGGCAACTGTTGCCAAACTGATGAACACATGAATAAAACTCACTGTCAAAAATAAATGAAGTCTGCTACTTACAAATATTTTTATGAAAAAAGAAACGATTAGCAGGTGAAGTTAAGTAGAAATTGTCTCATTAAGCTGTCACATTACATTTCATAATTGTCTTTCCATTTCTAATGAGATGAGAACACTAAACCTTTACTAAATTATCATGAAAAAAGAAACATTAAGAATGTTTCCATTACTCAGTGAAAATTCAATTCTTTGACAGAGAGCAAAAAGGAAGAGCCATCTGCACATCTTGTCACTTTTTTTTAAAGAATATAAATAAAGAATAATCAGTAATACCATGAGAAATACACTATTACTGCTCCACAATGCAGTATCTTAAATGAAAATAGATACCTAACTTCCAGTTTCTTATGCCACTTCATTAACCAAGCAATTATAACTCAGTCACTGAAACTGGAAGCCAAAATAGACTGCAGCAAACATTTATTTTTTTAGCTTTACAGCACTTAACTGCCAATTTCTTTTCTCACAGTACTGTTGCACAAACCCTCTCTTTTAATACCTATTAATTTAGGAATTTAGACAACAACTGTTTCATTTCAATTCTTATGGAAAATTTACTATAGCTTTGATACTCTATTCCATGCACAATTTGGAGGGGACAGGGCATTTCAGATGCAGTACAAGACAGTTTTCTGCCGTTTTCCAAGTGGGTGTTAAATTCAAGTTTTCCTGTATGTTACAGTATCTCACTACCAAGAAGTTCATGCTTTTAGTTAAGGGCTAATTAGATCATCAAATTATAACTCAAATGATTCATTTTAAAGTAAGATTCAAAAGAGACTAAGTTGACATAGGTCGAGTAGATGCAATGAATATACTGTAAGCGCAACCTCGGAGATGTGTAAGTATTTCTCTGCCAAGAACAGATCCCTCAAACCAAGAATTTCATTTATTCCAGCCCTTACATACATTCATGCTTGATTGAGGACTGCCATTCCAATACTAGTCTTTAAATATGGGACTTACAGAAGTATTGAAGCTCACTGAGCACGACTGTTAATTCTATCTTCAAAATCAAGATAGGGAACAAATTATCAGATCCCAGTTGTTTTCCTCCAGCTTTGTCACAGGCTAGACTGCAGAAAAAAAGCCTTTAAGCTCATTGTCTCTACCCCTACAAAACAAACAAACAAACGCAAACCACCAAACACAGAAAGGCAGGCGTTAGTAGAACTTGGTTACACATTTCTCAGTCTTAATCTCCCATTGCCCTTTCCTTCCTTGTGCTTTGCCCAAACATAATTCTTCTAACTGTTCTCTTCGGAGAGAAAAGGTGTTTTAGTGATTACTGCAATTTCTTTTCATACTGTTTATCCACTGCAAAGAGGATGTAGTGAAAAAGTCTGTGGCCCATACTAAATGAGATAATCTCTCATTTGGTTCTGGAATTAATCAACCCGCTGTCTAAAAAGCTAGGAGTTACATTAGACAAATTATTGGACTTCATGCAAGTCAATGATTGCAGCAAAACACAGATTTTCAGATGTGAATGCTTTCAAGAATTTTTTCATTATTTTTAATCAAGGTTTTAACTTTTCAGAAATTTTCCACTGGCATGATGAAGCAAGTCAGATGGAGAATGTATCCCCATCAAGTTCAACAATTACCTTGTTAATCTCAGGATTTACTGGAGATTGCTCCTTCAGTAAACATTTCAAGGAGATAGGAAAAGGGAAAAATGCAAAGTAAGCAGATCCTTCTGATTACATCTCATTACACTCTGGATTGGATGCAGAGAGTCTGTTAAGCAGCAGACAAAAAAAAAAGAGAGAAGCAAGAAAATCTAGGACTCATCTTCTGCAAAGCAAGGACAGAACTGCCTATTCTCTTTGTGGATGGTCGCAGGATAGTGACATCTATTCACATCTATTCACAGAGAAAGACTAACTGTGAAGGAGAGAGCTACTGAGTTACAATATTTTTTTTTGGTTCTTAGAACATGCTTTTGGAAGGTTTTGTACTTTTTGTGTGCGTTTCTATTTTGCTCTGTTTTTAAGGAGAGGAGGGTGTAACACTATTACCTTGTTTCAGTAATATCATATTCAAATTCTCCAAGCAAGAGAAATTAGCACGAATCCATATATCAGGTCAATTCAGTCAGCACAAGAAACAAGAGGAAAAACAGTAAAGAATTATGTATTCTCTCAAATAGGTCTTCAACTCAAGCTTTTAATTCAGTTCTTTTCCAGGTTGCTATGCAGCTGCAGATTTAATATTTTTAACTAAAATTAAAAGTGCAGTGAAATCCAGTCTTAGATATTAAAATCCACAAAGTTTATTGGAGTAAAATATACTTAAGTTCACTTGAGGTCTTACCAGAAAGAAAAAAAAAACACTGATAAAAGTTCCTAGAATAGAGAATACATTCTTAGAGCAGAGAACATTTTTAATAAGTTATCCATGATGACTATAAACTCTCTCCTAAGCAATGAGTGCTTATCAATTCCATCGAAGACTATACGTACACAAAGCTCTACAGCTCACATCAGAACAGCTGAGCAAGACATACTTTTCTCAAATAAAATAATGGTTGCCCAAAAGTTCAAATGTAGTTCAGTTTGACTACATTCTGTTGCTGACCTCCTCATTCAGCTAGAGGCATCTGCCCTTACACATTTCAAATATCACTCACCTCAGCTAGTTCTAGTATCACACTAGTAAGAATAGGTTTTTTTTATCTTTAAAGAAATACTTGAAACTATTCAAGTCAGTTATCAATAATCAGTTTCTCTAACATATTGAATGGGTATCATTAAGTGTCTACATAGAATCGGACCTTGCTTTTGTCCGTGGATACCTTAAGCTTTCAGTTAATCAATCACAATTTCTATCTTCCTGTAAGAAACTAAGGAATAATTCCTTGCTGGAATGGATAGAGTCTGGAGCTCTATAACTGAAAAAAACCAATTCTGTTTCATTTTTCAATGGTACAGCTTCAAATGCTGTTTTGGAGAGTAAATTGTTGTATCTCAGTCACTGAGCCTGAAGGCATATCCCATGTGATGTGCCAGACAGCATCCTCCACAAACATCTTTTAGTCAGACAATGCACTAGGGTAATCACACACAGCTAAAACGAGTCAAAATTCTAGAGGTTAAAGCCCGTTGTCAAGACATATCTGACAAGAACTTTGTCTCTAGGCTGATGATTATATTACTCTACAAAATGCCCCATTTCTTTCAGTCAAAGGATTTTACAAGTTTACCTATGAAAACAGAACTACTTAGCAAGACAGGAGAAATTAATGAGTTGACAAGATGACATCAGAGGTTCCATATTTTCTTAGTACTGATGAACAGAGTAAAGCATTTTACTGAACGGCAAAAGCAGAGATAAAGGATCTCTTAACAGAACAGGAAGACAATTGCTTCTTTCACCCCCTGACAGCAGAAGCAAATTGTTTCATAGCTACTGGGAGAGATTTGCCATGAATGTGCAAAACAGATCTTTTCACCTTGATATTATACAGAGTTGCCGCACTGGGATTTCAGCAATCATAATTCTTATTCTCCATAGTGACACAATGGATATTTTATGTGTATATACATATATATATAGAGAGAGAGAGAGAGAGAGCGCGCGCATCTACATATTGAATTGTCCTTTTCTGATGAGGAAAAAAGATAAAAACCCTCTAAACATTATTTATCTGTGTTTCAATTTAACTCTTTAGCCACATAAAGGTTGCTTTTTATTTTTAAATGTGTTTTGATGTTAAACGTCTTTGGAAGCCATTAATATTATACAGTGAAGACATTTATTTTTTCTGTCGTTCCCTTTTCAGATGTTCTTCCAAAACTCTACTTCTTAGTAGCACCTTCAGTGAAATCCTTGATCTGAGTAATTTTCAACTCAACAGTATGAATAAAGAGCCTATAATCTGGTTTTAAATAACTGAAGCCTAAGAAGCACTTCCACTTCTGGCAGTTACAGCTACATAAGCATTTTGATCATGAGCATTTTTTTGACCAAAAAGCATTAAATTACATCTTACGTTTACCTACTTTATGTATTTATTACTTCCGTATTCCATGCATGTCTACACAGACTTTTTTGGTTTAGGTTTTTATTTTCCCTCCACTGAGCCAGTTTCATAATCATAGAATCATCACGGAATCATAGAATGGCCTGGGTTGAAAAGGACCACAATGATCATCTAGTTTCAACCCCCCTGCTATGTGCAGTGTTGCCGACCACCAGACCAGGCTGCCCAGAGCCACATCCAGCCTGGCCTTGAATGCCTCCAGGCATGGGGCATCCACAACCTCCTTGGGCAACCTGGTCCAGTGCGTCACCACCCTCTGTGTGGAAAACTTCTTCCTAATATCTAACCTAAACCTCCCCTGTCTCAGTTTTCCCCCTTGTGCTATCACTATCCATCCTCACAAAAAAATGAAGTAAGAAGGAGAATTAGAAGGACTCCAGTGTTCACAGCAATGCCAATAACAGATGAAAGTCCTGAAAGCTGTACTTATCCCAGAGACCAACAAAACACAGAAACTGGAAAGATAAGTCCTGCATGTTTTTTGTCCAGTCTCTAGCCTCTTGACATAACCAAAATAACCCAACAGAAGATTCTATTTATGACAGTAAATTCTATTACAGAGACTTCTGTCCACTGGTCTTAAACCAGCTGATTGAGTCACACAAAAATATGAAAGTATCCACTTACCATGCACATTCTTTTGTGATTTGACATGTCAGTTTCCAAAACGAAAATACGGAACAGAAGCATGGAAACGTAGAAGTGTATTCTATTATGCAAAGTGCAATGCAAATTATTACACTGGAGTTGGCCCTGTTTTTAGATTTCTTGCATGTTAAAGTTCAGCTGGATAAACGATTCTGTTTAAGTACTGCTATTTCTGGTACCGCAGGTTACACTTTCCTGAGAGGAAAAATAAAATATGCTTCTTACTGTGGTAATGATGATTTAAGTAAAAAGTGTGTCACCTTAAACTTCGGTGGTTCTGTCTATCTTCAGGTACATTTTAAAATATTTTTCATTTCCAGACAAAGCAGTATTTTTGACTGGGTTTATTTTGCCAGCTATTGTGCATCAAAGAGAGAAAGTCTGAAACACAGTTGTCTTCAAGCTCTCACCTCCTGCATATGGTTTTCCAGATTGCAATTCATCTTGATGCACAAAACCGGAAGGAGGACCCATTTTAGTCCTGAAGTGGTAATTCGATTAACTTTTCACAGGGATACATTCTATTCTTTGCCATTGCATATGTTCACTGAGTACCAAGATAGTTGGATTATGTTGATTTATATGGAATGTAGTAACACCTCTTAGTTGATTCTGACATACAAATGATAATTGCTTCCTTTCACAGGTTCAGAAATGAAGAAATTTGGCACAAAATTATGACAGACAAGTGAATCTAAGAAAAGAAGTGATCGAGTAGGTTAAGAATCCTTATTTTAAAAAAGGGAAGAAGAGGGCAGAGAACATGCTCATCATTGATAAATAAGTGTCATGGTCAGAAGCAATAATACGCATAGGTAATACACGTATTCATATACATAGGTATATATGTATGTGTAACAGTCAGCAGGCAACAATCAAGCAATTGATAAGCTTGAAGAAAAACTCTCTCTCCTTTCCCCTATGCTAGGGGAAATTAGAGTCCAAATAAACACTATGAGATATGCTGTTACAGAATATGGAATAAAACATCTTGTGTTGTACAGCCACAGTAAGAGAATAACATACTTCAGAAACTGACACTTAACTATTTCATTACTCATTTAATTTCTCCATTCTCCCTCTCACAACCTGATAGAAAAATTCACTCCACATTAAGTACAGGAAGAAGCTATTTGCTAAGGCATATCATTCTAAAGATCATTCACTATTAAATTGTAGTAAGCTTTGCTTGGTATTGCACATGGCATATAGACAGTAAGAAAGGAAACTATGACTCACATTTTCCACTCAGATTATACAAAGGCTTCCATTAACATACCAAGAACTAAATGCCAGCAGCAAGAAGAGCCTAACCTCTTCAACAGTAAATGTAAACTATATGTCCACATGCACACACATCAAGAGGGTCTGATTACACCCAATGTAACTAGAAACTCAAATAGTTTGCGATATCTAAAGCCAAGATGACCACAGTCTTAGGACCAAATTCTGTCCTTGGAAGGATAATCATCCCATTGCTGTCCATTTATGAAGGAATACTTAATTGGTCCTTCATAAAGAAATTATTTCTCAACATTTGTCAACTTTTTTCCATGTATTAGAAGCACCTCACATAAACAAGACTATGTACCAGGGAAGATGCTGTTTGTCACCCTCCTCACCAATACTTCTATCAACAGTGAAGGGTATTTGCATCTACTGAAAATATACTGGCATAATACCAATAAAGTTCAGCAGTGCTTCCCTTTTCAGCTTCAGTGTTAGACTTAATTAAGAATACCAAAACTAACTCAGAAGAAAAGATAAAAGAAAAGCAAAGGAGAAAGGAAAGAGACAGGACCACAGTTGTAACTCAGATCTCTGCATAAATATTCTGATGCAGCTCTATGCAGCATGAGAAAGAAAGGCAGGCAAGCATGATGTACCCCTACGTACCTTACATTCCAGTAATGCAACTGGTCATAGTGTGCACTGTGGTTCTGTTTCCCTAAAGAAACATCCAATATAGTTAACCATACCATTAGAGAGTAGAGAGGCTTTGCAGAGAAATCTAGACAAATTAGAGGGAATGGGTAATCACCAACCACATTAACAAGAGCAAATACCAGATTCTGCACCAGGGACAAGGCTTTCCTGGTTGTATGTACAGCCTGGGGGACAAGAGGTTGAAGGGCAGCCCTACGAAAAGGTGTATGGGGGTTTGTGTTGTCAGCAAGTTGAGAGTAAACAGCGTGTCTCGGCAGCCAAAAGGGCCAACCGTACCCTGGTGTGCCTCAGGCCCAGCACCATCAGCTGGGCAAGGGAAGGGATTGCCCACCTCTGCTCTGCTGGTGTGGCCCCACTGCAAGTGCTGTGTGCAGGTTTGAGTGCCACTGATTAAGAAGCACATAAAGTTATTAGAGAGCATTGGAAAGGAAGCTATGAAGATGGAGAAGGGTCTAGAGGGCAAAACATATATGAAGCAGCTGAGGGCCCTTGGCTTGCTCAACCCAGATCAGAGGAGGCTGAGAGGAAGCCTCATGGCAGCTGCAGCTTCTCACGTGGAACGGAGGGACAGCACTGATCACTGCTCTCTGGTAACAGTGACAGGACCCGAGGCAATGTCATGGAGCTTTGGCAGGGGAGGGTTGGCTTGGGTGTCAGGAAAATGTTCTTCAGCAAAAGGTAATGAGCATGAAACAGGCTCCTCAGGGCAGTGATCATGGCCCCAAGCTGATGGAGTTCAACAAGCATTTGGACACTCTGACATAGGGTTTGATTTTCAGTTGGTTCTGTGTGGAGCCAGGTGTTGGACTTGATGATCCCCATGTGTCCCTTCCAACTGGGGATATTCTGTGATTCTAAGTGGACACAACATGAAACCTCATCTGCAGCTGTCTAGATGAGTTTCAATACATATGGCCCCTTCGTTATAGGAGCAAAACAAAGTATTTGTGATTTGGATCACTGAATGCCCAGATTTCTTAGAGGTAACATCTGGGAAAAAAACTCTAAATAATTCCCAGAGGATAAAGTTCTGGAATATGACCCATTCAATCATATACTATGTCCAACGTCTCTCGAGTGGGGCAAAGTATTTTATCTTTAAAACACACAAACATATTCACACTGAAGCATGAGATTTTGTCTCATGCTGACTGCCAGTTAAATCTGAATAAACTTCTCCAAATATTCTTACTCTGTGCTACTACACTTCTTTGATTTGATAAATCATAATATCTAAAAACAATAAGGAAAACTATACTCAGGAACAGTATATTAAATGTTGGCAGTCAGAACACAAAGGAAGAGAGATGGAGCACTGGTTTCACTTCTCTGTACTGATTGAGCATCAAAACATTAGAGTAAGAACTATCATTTGAACTACTGCTACTATTCTGGCCTGTAGTAGTCCAAGGATGACATCAGCCTTCGGCACCAAATAAAAAACTTGGGTCTGTTATTCAACTGTGGAGTCAAAAGTATGACTGTCACAAGGCAAAGATCTAGTAAAACCCTCATCAGCCAAGCCACCCATACCAAAATCTAGCAGAGCGAGGATATTATTCTTACACTTCCCCCATTTTGTATTTCAAAATGCCACTTTTCTTCTAGAAAATAAAGGAGATTTATACAAGGGATTATTAAAAAGACATTCCTTATAGTTTAAAATATTAGTGGCTCACAGACCAGAAGCAAGGTGTGTTTATGGCTATTTCTGTGCTTCTGAATTAAAAGTGGACGGCTACACCTTGAAGAGGAGGAAACGCTGTAGCTACATGTGGATTTGGACAGTAGGTGAAGGGCTGTAGCTTTAACCCTAGCTGTAGTTGAGTTCCACTGCCCTCACCACCCCCTCCCCAAATTGCAGTGAGTCTGTTCCTCGCTGCCACAAATCCCCGTGCACCCACAACACCCACCAGCATGCACCCAGCGACCCACGTGGCCTAGAAAATAAAGGAGATTTATACAAGGGATTATTGTTTACCACCTGTATTTGCACAACAGGATATTTTTCAAGTGTTTCAAATATATTCATTTACCCTGTAGAAGATGGTCTTAATTTTCTTTAGAACAGAGGTAGTTTTCAATACCTACTGCAAATCCAGAGGTTCAGACTGTTCATGAAGGATCTCTTAAAACACTTGCATTCCAAATGCAGCTCATGCA
Source organism: Phasianus colchicus (assembly GCF_987193195.1). Lineage (NCBI taxonomy): Eukaryota > Metazoa > Chordata > Aves > Galliformes > Phasianidae > Phasianus > Phasianus colchicus. The sequence continues at coordinate 19,006,992 of NC_143439.1, read as the reverse complement.
AAAAGTTGTCATAACTACAGCAAAAGAATAAGAAATTCTTGTGCAAATCAGCTATATTATTCTCTCCACTGCTGCTGTTCAGAACAAATAGTTCAATGATTACAGTTCAGGCTATATTTAGAATAAAGTAAGCAAAAGGCGTTCTGCTGAGAACAAGATAGAATGGAAAAAAGATGACCAATTTTTCCATGAAGAACTTAAACACAGTTGTTGATGGAAACAGCTCCATCTCTCTCCCCACTCCTAGCCAGTGAGGTATACTCGAGGGGTTTGTAAATTTAAATTTTCCTTGCTTACTCCTAGTCAGTGAGAAGAAAGAGAAACCAGACAACTATCCAGTAGAGGAAAGACTTTGATGCGACTATATGACTAATGAATACAGGAAAAAAAAATATCTATTTCTGTAAACTTAGCAATTGATTTAGCTTATACCTTATTGTCAGTGGAAGGGAGCATAATCCTCTTAGGATGTAAAACTATAATGGAAAGCTTTCTCAGGAGAAATATGGTACAAGACAGAGAATTAGAAAAAAAGCTGTTATTACCAAGTACAACTTTTAGTAGTCATCTATAGTGTCAAATAAGACCCACACTTCTATGGAAAAGGTGATTTGCAGGATTTTTAAAGTTCTTTTTAAAGCGTGTTTTACTCAGATGTGACACTCAGAAGTTTTTCTCTAGCTATACAATTTCATTGAAATATTGAGCTTAGTTTCTCAAGCAGAAGCATTTTGTTTTAAACTTTCCAATTCCTGGATATTTAGCTGTGTTTGAAAACTAAGATCACCATGTTCACTCTAATTCCTTGTACCTTAGGGTGGGTTAGCCATCCTAGTCTTTTACTCCAAAATCACTAAGCCAGTACAGCCAGTGAAAGATGCCAAATCATCTTGAAGAAAAAACTCCACATATCTCTAAAATCAGTAACATTATTCTCACTTCAATTTGAAGAAGCCTCAGATGATGGATGCTAGCATCTCAACGAAGGACAAGCCATGCTCTTCTGCCGAGACAAATTAATTCAAATGACAAATGAAAGCCACACATTTTTTTTAATTCAGATCCTTCCTCATCTAGCTGAGTTAAATCTGAGGCTACAATGGTGCCAAAACAACACAAATGATGCACATTCTTTCACAAGACTGTAGAAAATACTATCTTCAGATTCATCTATCTAAATATAGGTCTGTCCAATCCAAAACATACTTCTAAAAGCAGTTATCTTCCACTTTCTAAAGACCAGAGAAAAGCAATAGCCTGGTCACAGGTGAAAGCCATCAGCTCCTCACCATACTGCTTGTATTTCATTCTATGACATCCCCAGCAGCACTGAGGCACTGCAACCTCTTCTTAATAGGCTATTCAACAGCTCCTGGGGCACTCCTCCAGAAGCTCACCCACAAGATTGTCTAGGGAGAGGTAGACAAATCCATGTCTCAAGACTTCCAAGAAGGAAATAAAGTGATTGCCATAGTCATGTCCCTTCTGAGGGGAATGGAGTGCCCTTCACGTGAGCCAGACTCTACCTGGGTCTGTAGAGGACCTCCTTTAGCACAGGAGGTTGGACTCAATACCTTAAAGTCCCCTCCAACCCCTGTGATTCTGTGACCACTGAGGATAAGGAAAAGGCTGAAGTTCACAGTGCCTTCTTTATATCTTTCTTTAAAAGTCAGACCAATTTTACTCGGGATACTCATTAAGAGCAAAGTTGTATTAGGAGCCTACTGTCACTGGCTTATCCATACCTTCAGAGGTCATACAGCAACAGAAACAGGCATAAAGCATGGATAAAAACAAGGGCTATGCTTTCAGGAGATGCCGGGGCCAAGAAAGTGGGACTTTCTTTCAAAAACAGGCTTGACATAGCCCATGAAAGATTTAGTAAGATACGTATTCCACCTGCACAGACAAAAAGATGTCATAACTATAGATTGTTTTCCTGTATTTTCACTGTGCACACCCTTCCCAGTTTCTGCTGACCTGTGTGTCACCAATGTTGTTCAATGCTTGTTCAATACCAAATTCTTCCTTCTCGCTGTATTGTTCTTTTGAACCACAGTTAGCTAAGGAATAAGTACCATACAATATAATAGTCCTTTAACTTAAAGGAATGAGGCACGTTGATACATAACACTCAGTACATAAATGACTAACCAGCTTAAGTATTTGCATCAATGTCATCATCACCTCTGTTTGCACCGAGAATATCAAATGCTGTATAATGACACTGCTATACAATAATAGTTCTACAGAATTCTGCCTGTGGGACTTACTGGCATTATAATGGCTGCATGAAACTCAGTATGCTACTGTTGTGTTTTGCAGGCTTATGCTCTGAGTGTTTGTGTGCACGTGTAAATGTTTTCACAGGTACACATGTACAAATGTGTTTTTGCCCACTCCACATCAGTATTAAGTATTCAAAGAGATTAATTATAAATAATTGTTCAATAACTACTGAACATTCTAAAACAGCTTTTGAAGTACTTAACATTGAATAAGTGCCAGGATAAACTTGTTCTTGAATTACAATACAGGTTGGATCTTAAAAAGAGCCTAAGGCACAGAAGTAAGTACAGGATCCAGCTTTAAGTGAACTGACAGCAGGTGTAGGATTCAGTATAACTCTGTTGGCATGGAACTCTGTGCTTCTCAGCAGAAGAAATTACATTCATGGAACTCCATATTGAAGCTGCTGAATGGCCTTGGTCATCGACTATAACGAGCTTGGCTAAAAAGCTGAGCACAAACTCAGTGCAAACAAAATCAGAATGCTAAAACTTCTGAACATTCAGTATCAAGCATCTGGAAACTTCTACTGTTGCTGAACCTCATGCAGAATTGCTATTTCAGTGACTACAAAGATCTTTCTACTAGAAATGAGAACTCACCGCTGTGGGTATTGGCTCTATACTCCAGTTTGCTTTAAATATTGGGAAGCATTTCAGCTATCTTCCAAGCTGATCCTTTACAGAGTTCCTCTTGGACCCTACCCTGAATCCCTAGATCACATACAGAATTCATCTTTCCAGCGCTCTGGAATTAATTTAATCACTTTGTTAGTATTACCCAGCAGGGTGTACCTCAACTGCTGTGGCATGGTTTTAGCACCCAATTACTGAGTAAAATAAAAATGCATCAAATCAACAATTTAGTACAGCCAAATTTTTCCTAAGAAAAATCCAGGCCACACATCTTCAGGAACTAATCCTAAGGGATTATGACAGAAGAACCATTCCATAGCTATGATCTGAAGAGGCCTCCAAGGTTGCGGCTACGAATCAAGTAGAGAGGAACACCTGCACATGTTGCAGTTGAGTTAACTCTACCTTATACTTCACATTAGATAATCACTAGAATTAAGTGGTCAGTACTAGTATCAATTTTAAATGTGAATGTGACAATTTGGAAATGGTTCAGAGAACAGTTAAATACTATTATTCAAGACTTGGAAATCTGCCTGAAAGTGAAAAGCTTAAACACTTAATCTATTTATTTTATCAAAGAGAAGGTTAAGATGTGACCTGATTATGGTTTATAAGTAGCTACACACGAACAGACACGGATTAGATAGTCATTTACTCTAGCAGAGAAATGCACGACCAGACCCAAGTGCTGGGAACAAGGTTAATGCATACATTTTTAAATGAGAAAAAATAGCCATTAAGATGTTCTATGAGAGGGTAAGAGATGTTTTTTATTTGTTTTGCATTTTTTTGCACTTGCTAACATTTAGTTATAAATTATGATCTCAATATACACATTTATTAGTTGAAACTATACTGGAAGAAGTGTCCTTGCCACCTTAGGACATAAAAAGCTTTCACATTAGGGCAACATTTTCACTTCAGGTGGCAAATCAATCACAATAAGCACTCAGCAATTACACACAGCTAAGGAGCTGTCAAAGAGAAAAGGCATCTATATCATCTCTATATTCTAACTAAAATCAACCCCATTCTGAAGCACTGATGCACAGATATGGATAGTCATACACACCCAAATCCTGGTTTTGACTGAAACAAGATTCAATTTTTATCCTAGTAATTGGTGCTGTGTTTCAGATTTAGAATGAAAATGTTGATAGCATATAAATGTTTTAGTTATTGCTCAGTAATGCTTTCACTGAGTCAAGGACTCTTCCGGTTCCTCATGCTGCACTGCTACCAAGGAGGCTAAAAGTGCAGTAGAAGCTGGGAGGGAACACAGCTAGGATAGCTGATCCCAAGTGGCCAAAGAGATGTCCAGTGCTGTACAGCACCATACGGAGCAACAGAACTGAAGGGAGTTGGCTGGTGGTCTACCATTGCATGGGCAAAGGCTGTGTATCAGTCAAGCAGTAGTAAGTAAGTAATTGTGTTATCTCTCTCTTGTGGTGGTGGTGTTTGTTCTCTTTTGTTCGTTTTTAAACATTCCTTTCTATTTTTTTTTATCCTCCTTTTGATTCTTATTAAACCATCCTTACTTCAACTGATGAGTTCTCACAGTTTTACCTCTTTTCACCCTGTTCCCCATCCCATTAGAAGAGAGTGAGGAATATTTAAGTTGTGCAGTGCTTGAATGCCTGCCAGACTAAATCACAACCAGCTGTACACATACATGGGGCATGAAGATGCACATACACAGAAATTTTAATTCAGGGAGTGACAATGACACTTCCCTTGAAGAGTGAGAAATTTTTAAAGATAGTAAAGTAATAAAAGAGAACTAAAGTTTTATGCTTATAGATGCATAACATATCAAACTGAGTTGGGAGCTTCACTACTGAAAACAATCAAAGGACTCTTACATTGTATGGTACTTACTCCTTAGCTAACTGTGGTTCAAAAGAACAATACAGCGAGAAGGAAGAATTTGGTATTGAACAAGCATTGAACAACATTGGTGACACACAGGTCAGCAGAAACTGGGAAGGGCGTGCACAGTGAAAATACAGGAAAACAATCTACAGTTATGACATCTTTTTGTCTGTGCAGGTGGAATACGTATCTTACTAAATCTTTCATGGGCTATGTCAAGCCTGTTTTTGAAAGAAAGTGAAAGAAAGTCCCACTTTCTTGGCCCCGGCATCTCCTGAAAGCATAGCCCTTGTTTTTATCCATGCTTTATGCCTGTTTCTGTTGCTGTATGACCTCTGAAGGTATGGATAAGCCAGTGACAGTAGGCTCCCAATACAACTTACTGTTCTTAATGTTTCAGAAGAAATTATCTCTACTGGTATCTCTTTTCCCATAGACATGCATTAAATGCTCTTTACAGTGCCCTTGCCATCCCCCTTAAGTTATGAGAGGTAATTAAATGAGATTTTCCTGTTTTACAAGTTGAAAATATTTTTTCCCACCATCCACCTTCTAATATATCTGGCCAAGCTGAAGTCTTTTTAGGTCTTACATTAAAAAATATAGTTTAGTTAATGGTTTTTTTGTTTTGTTGTCTTTTTAAAAACAAAAATTTCACAGTACTGATTTGCTGGAATGTGGTTAGTGTATCTTTCCATGCAATTATATATACTTAGTCTGTTATAACAATACAGAAAGACAGACTAAACTTTAGCCACTTCATCACCAAGGCAACTGATTTTTTTTAATCAGCTGTTTTCACTAAGCATGTCATCCCTCTTGACTAAGTTGACAAGCAGCAGCTTACTCTTACTACCACAGACAATGTACGATATCAAATAAATAAAGTGTGAAATTAATTACAATATGATTTAATACAACCCAAAATCAAAATGCAAATATTAAAAAGCACTTGTGAAGAAATAACGTGGACTCTACCCTTGCACAAACCTATCTTCCTCAGCAGTTATGGCAGATACTTGAAAAGCAGATGCATGCTCCTATATTCCCTTCCGACTGATCCTATGGAGAGAAGAGTAACACCCAGAAAAGGGAGAAATTAGACAGCTCAAAACAGTTATTTTTATTAATGTTCCCAAGTACTCTACAGACATTCCTTGTTATTATTCAGGGGAACGTCATCCCTATGAAAACATAAATGAGACATAAGTTCTGTCCTGATTTGAAGTAGAATTTAGCACTGACTCGACAACAATAACTACAAGCAGCCCAAAAGCCCTTAAAATGCCTGTTTTACTTTCAGTAGTGCACAATCTTTAAGAAGAAAAAAAATAGAGGGAAAAGGGAATGAGATCTGAGTGGACAGTATGATCTTCTTAAGCTGTCTGAAGTACAATCCTTGCTACAGTGATGAGGTTCATAGCCGTTGCTCGCCCCTCCGGCTTCATTCACCCTAAAGAAGGAATTGTTTCACTGCCCGCTCTTTTTTATATGATTGCAGCTCCCCTGCTGTTCTCATCTAGCTGTTTACCAGCTTGTGACTACATGTGCACAAGCCAGAATAAAAGCCACAAAAGGTGGCAGTTCTGTGGTTCTCTGCTTTGCACCTTCTCTGCTTGCCAGAAGATGATGCAGCACATTGCATTTCAACGGTTATATTTTGGAAATAATGATGCGACATGATTAAAGGTGTATTAAAATCAGCCTCTTGGCTCCAAAGTTTTATGCCTCACTCAGTAAATTGGATGTGACAGGTCTTTACTTTAACAGGCCTATCTTGCAAGACAGCGTGCTGTTGCTTCACTATCCCTGTGAAATTGGGTTTGGCTTTATGTTTGTGCAGCAGAGTTGCACTAGGATTACTGATAGTATGATTAATCATCATCTTCACTTCACAATAAAAACAGAAGATATATAAATGAATGGTGTGTACTGACACATTATGAACCTCTCAAAAATAGCATGACTGTAAAAGGTAATGATTTGCATACTGCATTTGGCATTCAGACCTCAAGATCACGTGAAAGATGTGACGTCATCTTTTGGGAAAATAATAATTTCTCTATCTCACTTTTGTTTCAGCTGAGACATAAAATATTCCTCATACTTTATTTCTAGGTAGAAACAAAGAACTGAAATTACACATCACATAAGTGACTATTAAGCAGAATATAAAAAACTCAGTTCTTTATCATTTCTTTGTATTTAAATGTGAACACTTTACAATTGTGTTTTTGGTTGAAAGGAAAAACAAACCGTACAATTATGCCTGAAAAATATTTCACATACTATGTTTTTGGTATGTCAAAGCTAGAAAGTTATTTTATTCCTCTTCAGATGGTGCCTCTTGTATGAGTTGCCTCCGCACTGCACACCACGGCATGTTCTACCACAGTGTTTTCATGACAGACATTCAGTCCTAAAAATATAGCACTGTTAATGGAGATGCATCATTTCTCTTGGATCTTAAGCTCCAATGCTTTATCTCATTGAAAACCTAATGAGGTTCACTAAACCTAAGTGCAAGGTGCTACATTTAGATCGGGGCAGCAACCCCAGGTATTTATACAAACTGGGGGAAGATCTCCTTGAGAGCAGCCCTGCAGAGAAGGATTTGGGGGTCCTGGTGGACAAGAAGCTGGACATGAGCCAACAGTGTGCACTTGCAGCCCAGAAGGCCAACTGTGTTCTGGGCTGCATTAGAAGAGGGGTGGCCAGCAGGGAGAGGGAGGTGATTGTCCCCCTCTACTCAGCTCTTGTGAGACCCCATCTGGAGCACGGTGTCCAGGCCTGGGGCTCCCAGTACAGGAAGGATGTGGAACTCTTGGAGCAGGACCAGAGGAGGGCACCTAAGATGATCAGAGGGCTGGAGCAGCTCTCCTATCAAGAAAGGCTGGGGGAACTGGGTTTGTTTAGCTTGGAAAAGAGAAGGCTCTGGGGAGACCTCACTGGGGCCTTCCAATACTTGAAGGGACCATATAAACAAGAGGAGGTACAAGTGTTTACAAGGGTGGATAGTGATAGGACAAGGGGGGAATGGTTTTAAACTGAGACAGGGGAGGTTTAGGTTAGATATTAGGAGGAAGTTCTTCACACAGAGGGCAGTGACACACTGGAACAGGTTGTCCAAGAAGGTTGTGGATGCCCCATCCCTGGAGGCATTCAAGGCCAGGCTGGATACGGCCCTGGGCAGCCTGGCCTAGTGGTTGGTGACTGTGCACATAGCAGGGGGTTGAAACTAGATGATCTCTGAGGTCCTTTTCAACCCAGGCCATTCTATGATTCATTTTATACTTTGTTTTTGGATTTCTGCAATTTTAACTATCATCTGGCTCACATTCTTTCTTTCTTATCTACAACAGAAGTACATCAATACATCATCATCTTCAGAAAGATACTCAGAATTACTAACTTAAATTTCTGTCTTATTGATAAGCTAAGTATTTTTCTTTTAGCAACAGCCGCAAGGATATCTGAGAACATGGAAAGATGTTTCAATGTGGTGGACTGTGTAATATTCCATACACCATCCAACTCAGATGTCTAAAACAGCATAGCTTAGTGTGGTAAATCATCAGCCAAAAACAAGCCAAAAAAACCTGTTTGATAGGCTTCTTCCCATTGATTCAGAAACAAACACACCAATTTAAAAAATATCTAGAGAAATGCCACGGTAGCATGAAGCAGAATTATCTCAAAAAACATCTCAGATGGAATAATTTATAAATATCTTTGTGCTCTGACCTTTAACAGTGTTATTCAGGTTAGCCATGCTTGTGTTCCATCAGCAGAACACATTCATTTCCAATGCCGCACTGAGATTTGGCAGAGAAAACTGCCAAAATCAAATGAACCATCAACAACACACATACTGTTTGTCTAGGTCTCTCTTGGCTAGGAAGGTCTACATAAAGTACTGTTTACTTTTATCAGCATGCATCTTAAACTTCGTAAGATATTACCAGGAGACTAAGGAAAATACAATATACAAGATATTTGCATTCTCTGTATCCTGGAACATTAAAGAAAAAACATCACCACAAAGGCCTTTTGTGCAGAGCCATGCTGCAGGGCCATTGCTGTTCTTTTCAGCTTCAGTACTTCATGATCTATGACACCCTGCTTATCTCCATCTAGGTAAGGGCCAAAAGGGGAGAAGACAATTGCCTTGCTGACCTCCAAATGCTCATAACACTTTGCAGCCTTACACCATGACTGAATCTCGCACTCCAGAGCTTCAGCCAGATGTTGGAAAGATCAGCAACAAATACTGCTTTGCAGTTTGCTGCATTCAGGCAGGCCTTCCTCATGGAGCATGAGAGATTGGTCACAGGTACAAAGCAGATGGAAAATGAAGCAAAACTGGAACCCACCTCTGGATACCTGACTGGTATGTACCAATTCACACACTGAACCAATGACCAGACCATCCACAGATGAAAAACCTTCCTTTGTGCTAGATGAACAAAGGCCTTTAATTTGTTTTACCAGTTCTCCAGTACAGAACGGGGTTTTCCCTGGGAACACTCGGGTATATTTCATATAACCCTGTCAATACAGACAACTCAAACACCACTGAGAGTTTGCCTGCCTTGCTTGCAGCTTATGGGATGGGATCTAGTCTACCAAGGAACAAAACACTTTCATTACAGCCTCCAAGCAAAATGAGCTGCCTGCGATATACAGAAGGTCAGCACACGTTATCTAGAGGCCCCTCCCTGGCCTTACTATGAACTGTCTGGTTTTTACAGGGACAATTCCAAAGATTATTTTTGGTTACCATTGTAGAAATGAAGTACTTTACTGCTACAATCTGCTGACATTTCTTTTACTAACATCATGTATGTGTACACACAGATCTTTATTCATATACACATTGGTATACATTTGTATGCTCACCCACTAACATAAATATAACAAAACAGCATACACAACAGTAACTTGCTTTTGTTTTTTAAATTTTTAAGTGATTGATTATCTTGTTCCTAGGCCAGCTTAACCCAAAGGGAAAACATGAACTAAACTGCCTGTGGGTTTGCTCTCAAACAGCTCTCTGTGCTGGACAGGAGGCCAAGACTATGAATCATCCACTGGTCATCCACTCATACAGAAGCAATAATAGGCAGTCTGAGAACAGCATCCAGCAGCACTGCAAGAGTTCAGGAACTGTGTTTCTATTGCATGCCTCTGTTTAAAAAGGCTTTGAAAAAAGTGGCATTAAGTGCAATGCAGTTGCTTTAGGCCAAGTTTTGGGTTGAAAGGAACTAAATCAGAAGGAAACATGCTGAACAAATTAACTCCCTTCCACTATTTCACTTTAAAGCATTCTAATTAATGTGAACATAGATAAGTGAAAAGTCAACTAGTTAGAATTGCTTATTCTGAATTTGCAACTTTGGAAGGGTTGATTTCATAAACATAAGCAAGAAAATATGTGCATGTGTGAAATGGGACTTAATAGTTTATAAATATTGTTTTTAAGTTGTCCATTCAAAGCTTTATTAGATAATTTTCTGCTTTTAGACTTTGAATGAAACTTGCTAAGTAATTTGTCTACACTGCTTCCTGCGTCACTTGCTCAGGACCAAATCTAGAGGTTTATATTCAGTTTGCCTGCAGCCTACTCTACAGAATAAAAAGTAGTCAAAATCGCAAAAAACCGATCTTACGTCAAAGAAAAGGAATGAGTAACTTGCACTAAGAAAGAACAAAAAAAGTGAGAACAGGTCACAGAACACAGTCCCATCCCACTGGCTGTGAAATCATAAGCTGCTGTTTCTTGTTTTGTTGTTGCTTTTTTTTGCACTCTAATTATCAAAAAAAAAAACAAACTATTATTAGACGTATGTTTAAAAAATTAAGTAGTCACACTATATTCCTCTCAAAATGCTTAGTTTTTACATCACCTCTTCGTTATTTTCAGATATCATTCTAGTATATACAACACCAAGCAGATAAAGTTTCAAACCTTCAGCTACAAGACAGAAATTGAAGTTAACAGCACTTTTTTTAAAATATATATATATATATTATGTATATACGTATGTATGTATGAAATATATTTATTGATTTCCAGGATCAGATCCTTCTCAATATCACTTTCAGTTAAGAATAAGACACAGTAAGAAACTGTAAAGGAAATAACAATTAATGAAAACTCTGTTACATGTACACATTCACCTTGGCAGTTACAAAATGAAGTCATCATATCACTGCATACAACACTGTGTATTCTTCATTACATCTTGAGAAATACATTTAAAGCCACTCCGCTAAATATTACTTCATAAGAAAATCCTTTTAGTCCTTGTTTGCAACCTACACTTCACTTCGACATCTTGAAATCACAAAAGCCATCCACGAAGACATTTAAAAATCATTACCTTAAAATACTTGTTTAATAGAAAGTGATGGCTTAAATGCTACAATATGTTCCTTGAATATCTTCACATTAAATGGTAATTGAACAAAAAGCTGCCTGGCCCTCTTCAAGGGCAAGTCCCACAAAGCTCCTCATTATCGTAATTTCCAATTTGGAAGCCAAACTAAATAACAAGAAGTAATTTGCCAATTAGAACTTCCTGCTCTTTTTCTCTTTTCTCCTTAAACACCATTCAGGGGCTGAACTAGTCAAACACTTTTAGCTTCAAAACCGCAACTGAAAGAATTTAATTTGTGTCTCTCCATGGTGAACCTGTCAAGAGGCAGCAGTGATGCATACCATGTCCCGACACAACAGTTGCTCTTAAAGACAGAGTTCCCCATGTAATACCTAGGTTAGTTTTTTTTGTTTTTTTAAACTCATTTCCTTTATTTTGCTTCCATTAGGATACACACACTTTTCCAAACTTTAAGACTTCTGATCAACAATTTCTGACATACAGAAATGTCCCTGGGACAAAATTTGTCTTCTGCGTTTGAGAAGCTTTTAGAAAAGCAGAAGGCATGTAACGATAAAAGCAACACAAAAGAGTGCTCAGCAGAAACAAGGTTCCATTCAGCCAGCAAAAACTACTGAAACCCAGATCATTCCAGACAGATTTACACTTCAGAAACTGCTGTTTTGGCAGCTGTGTATGGACTGCTATATGCTTTCTTGAGAATTAATATCCTAACCAGAAATAATGATATCAGTTTGTTTTTTGGAAGCTCATTAGAAATGCACACTTGGAAGATCAAGCACAGGTGTATGAGATGGATGGCACAGTATAGTAGTGATACTCAGATGCTGGACTACAACTTAAGAGTACACTATTGCCCTGTCACCTTGACTTTTTTGTTGCTTCTGCTGCAAGCTCATGTTAATTTCAAAGGAGGCAGAAGAAACATGTATGGAAATGGGAAATGCTTTGAAAAAGCTTAAGCTAGAAAGTCAATCACATCAAGCTAGCTCGGTTGGCACAGCAGTCGTCATGACATCAGGAGAGTGCAGGAACTAACTAGTTAAGATGAAGCACCACGCTAGCATAATTGCGGTCCTTTTGGTAGGTCAGTAAGCCAGCGAGCTTCTTAAGAACACTGCCATATTTCTGTATTACGCTGCCTTGTGCAGAAGAATACATCTAGGAAGGGAAACATTAATCAGATACAGTTAATTTTGAGGTCACTAAGTATCTCAAGCTATAGATGCTTCACATCAGAAAGTTGGGGAACTTCCATTTTAATCTGCATGTATCACCATTTTGATTTCAAGTCACTAGGAGAAAATCAAAAACTGGGCAAAATTCTGAGCTATGATATAGAAACAATGTATAACATGACATTAAGTACTAATTTACACAGGCCAGTGCATAGCAAATACAAAACTGAACACCAGTTCATACCAGTAGAACACAATTAACCGCTATGTATATTGAACCCACGATTTTTCAGATGCATTGAGAGTACAGCCCAGAATAAAGTGAGCATGAATTCATGGGCTGTTTGTAAAGTAATTACAGATAATAAAAGAAAGGCATTTTGTTAGGTAGTTGAAAATACTGCATTGTTATCAAATGCTGATATTTTCAAGGAGATTTTCTATGAACATAAAGAAGCATTAGAAAATAACCAGCAATCTAGAACAATGTCTCTGCACATCTTTTTTTATATGCCTGTGGTAACAAATTCCATACATGAAAAAAATATGGAATAGTTTTGTCTCTATATATGCCCTGTTAATAAAAATCAGTGGGATTACTTGCTTAAGGAAGGTATATGGCTTTTTCCTTTTATTTAGGGAAGGCTTCCTATTCCACTTTGAGATGAGCAGCTCGATCTAATGAGTGTCTGATATTCCCTGCAATACTCTTTTGTAGAAGAATGATAGGGAGGATATAACAGCCTACAGATTAAATGGTCCATTGAGGAATCAGGGCTTAGAGATCAGAACATCACTTCGCTACAGTGCATCCCAGAAAAGAAGGTATGCTATTTTAAATACACCAAAATATTAGAACTTCAGACTCATGCTAGAAGTCACAAATTTATGAGCTCTTAATGCTCTTTTGCAATTGTCATGCCTATTATAAATTACTATTTATCTGTATTCTCTGTTACTTTACTGGTTGGATAAGTTCTCCCATTTTTAGGGAAAACCATAACTGAGAAACACAAGGATATGCTTACTTCATAAACACTGTGTAAGCATCACAGGATAAACTGTTTAAAACAGGACTGATTCAATGTTTTGATGCAGCTTGTGCAGCTATTTTGTGGCAAAAGTGTAAGGCAACAGGAGAATTGCAAACAAGAGTAATCAACCAAACAATCAATTTATACCATACAGCCTGAGTAGCTGACTAACCTTAACATAGGTAACAACAGATAAATGCTATCTGTTTCTTTTGGAAATGACGTACAGAAAATACAGCAGAGCTGTTGATAGTATGCTTGCTGTTTAAAAAACCCTACAAGGAGTAACAATAAAACTGCAAACATAAAGGATCCCAATGCAACCCAGAGTACGTAGTAATGACTGTGGCTTACACTGACTTATCTAAGGTAGGTTTCACCCAGACAGCAAGGGGGTGCAATCCTTTCCATGGTGTGGAACAGCAGACTGCTGATCTGAGCAGCTCTCCTTGTCCACACAAATTATGAAAGGCAAGGGAATAAGTGAGAGAATAAGCACTTCTATATATTAAAACATAACATCATAAAGGTAAGCTATTTTAAGTCCACCTTAGTAGCCCTTAACCTTCTCTGTTTCAACACTGAAGCCTTCTTCGGCACAGACACCTGCTGATTCCTAAGCATGCTCAGCTTGTCTGACTGAACAGCTTTACTGTTTTTTAACACTAAGCTTAAATTCAGCACTTTCCCAGCACAGTCTAGTCAAAACATTCTTTCCCTTGCTAACCCTTGCAACATATAATAGGCATGTGGATATCAAACTATTGCCTAGCGACTGTAGCTGCACATAAGGCTTCACTATTATAAATATAAAATAACAAGAGAGAGTCACTAGATGTCTGTAATAAAGCATTATATCTCTATTCAGTGATATCCTATATATATCAGAATGTAAGGTGCAATCTCCTTTAAATAAAAATTCTGGTGGGAAAGATGAAACATAGCATCTAGTAATCTCAAAATAGAACGTAATATGAGAAGGTGTGAAAAACAATGGTTCTTTCAGAGACCATCAAGATAACATAGCTAAATGCTTCAAGATCAGTCTTGCTGTGATTACTCTGAGAATTGGCTTACTCCAGTGTGATTCCCAAAATAAGAACTTATTAGGCTTCTTGAATTTCAGAAGTCCTTGGCAGTTCTCCTCAACACAGTTAATCAAGCAATACCTCCTAAGGGTTCTTCTAAGATTAAAAAAAAAAAAAAAAACACACCACGTTTTCATAGCACTCTAGGAATTATGACCCAGTCTTTATATGTGGGTTAATAACCATGAGCAGTAAAAACTATGAAACAGTACTTTGTTCAGGGAAGAGATAAATTTATGTACTTAAAGTAACATCATTGTAACTTGAACATGATGGAAAGCACAACAATAACAGCAGAGCAGCAAGATCCCATGCTACAGTGAGCAAGGGTTTACTAAAACACAGCAGCTGTAGGCACAAAAACAAAAAAGCTGCTTACCTTCAAGAAAGCCTCAGATAGGTAGGAGTCTCCAGTAAAACACCCTTGCCTCCACTGCCAACCCTTAAATGAGGTCTGGAAGGGTGGAGCCTGGCTCTACCCCTTCCAGTCAATCAGATACATTGCAAGCACCTGGGTTGGCCCTGCCTTCCACCAGGTGCTCAATCACTGCTTCAAGCCTTGATTCAGCATTTCCATTACAGAAAACTTCTAATTAAATTTAAAAGCATGCATCAGAAATAAGGAAAAGAGAAGGGAAGAAAAAGAATGCTCAGGTGAAATAGAATAAAATACTAAAGCAAGAAATACTTATGTAAATCTACACTAAAGCTTCAAGGAGTTACTTTTGTTTTATCTTGAAATTATGAACAAAAATATAAATGCTTGCAGTAATATTCTCTAGAAACAATATACCATTATGCAGGGTAAGTTACCTACATAGATGTCAAAGTATGTTATAAACGATGGTGATATCCCAGTTCCATGTGAGGTACTGAATACATGTATTACCAGTTTGATTTTTAGGGCAGATAAAATTAAGGCAGTGTTGATATTTCTGCTTTCTTCCTAGAAGAATGGAATTGAACATGGTGTGATGTTCCAAAACTGGATGCCTCAGAGTGGCATATGGGGGACAGCAGCAGACAAAGCCCTTAAACCTGATTACTGGAGTAGGAAATATCAAATAAAGAACTCAGTAACAACTGTTTTCTGAGCCTTTCACTGTTCATCTTTTAATAGGCATATTAGTCTTCTGAATGACTTCACAGTCGCATAATCCAGCATCATTCAAAACACTGTAATTTTCCTATCAGACAGCTGTGGATTAATGAGATAGCACCTACAGATCCAAAACTGTCAGTAGCGACTTAGTCGTTAGCTGATTTAGTTTTTTGATGGAATTCAGCCAGTGAAATTTTACATACCTGCAGAAACAAGGGAAATATATATATATATATATATATATATATATATGTATATATATATATATATATATATATATATATATATATATATATATATATATATATAAAGTAAAATATATATATATTACTTTAAAGAAATAAAAGAGAAAAGCAAGCCCATTTTAGCTTCCAGTCCCAAACACATTTTATATGGTTAGCCGTGACAGACCAAAGATTTGCAGACAGATGAGGCCCACGTCAGGACTCCTCTTTACCTCTCTCTACCTCACCATAGAAGTGCAATGAAACATTCTCAAAGCACTGTTTTCCTGACTTGTGCCTGCAGTTCATTTGGCTGAATCTCTTTGGGTTGCCCATGCACACTGGTCTTTATTTCTGGGGACAGTACATACCAAGAAAACTCATGAGTGAAAATGGAAGGAAGTAGGCTGTAATAAACCAGCTTCTCATGACTACTTTCCATTCATGGTAAGTAAATTATTTCTGTAGTGTGCTGCATGGGAAAAAAAAGTCTCTGTCATACTAGTTCAGCGTTACACTTTTTACAAAGAATATATAGCCAACTGTAACATTTTATTGTACCAATTAAAAGCATTATCTGGAAAATTCACATGATGGTTGTATAAACACTAAAAATATATAGCAGTGTACCTGCACAGCAACAGTCACTCTTGGCTGTCCCTTATACTCTGCCAGATGATATAGCAGTTCTATTCATCAAAAACACCTGCTTGCCACACAAAACCCGCCATCCTAATTGGCACTTCATTGGCACTAGGAGGGAAGCTGATGTTCAGCACAGGGAATGAATTGCCCTTGGAGTCCAGAAAAACGTCATCTGGCAACACAGCTGAGATAAATTGTGTTGTACCTGCTCTGCTAACAAGCATTCCTATTCAGTAGAAGCAATTAAGCAGACACGTAAATACAGCTCTGTTCAAGGAATCACACTAGCACAAAGTAGATGGTTACTGACTTCAACACATCTCAGCACACGTGCTCACATCCTATCATATCTCTTCTTTCCCAATCTCAATAAAGAAATGCTATAGAAGCAGATGGAGGCAGATGTTCTGAGCTGGCACTCACTTTGGCTATTCACACCTGCCCAGATAAACCCCTGCCCATTAAGTTCCCCACCATCTGTGCCATTTTGCAAGAGCTCTAACTGGAAATGTCGCTGTTTCCCAATGCCGAGGCAGCTTCATCAACTCACTCATTTCCACTGAATCTTTTATTTCTCATTTTTTGAATGATAGAGAGGTAGTGACAAGCTGTTGAGATGGGGTTCTCAGAGGTTTATTTTGGGAGCCAGGAAAAGCTAAAGAGGAAGTTCTGCTACTACCACAGCCATTCCAGTACTAGGAACTGTCAGGTACAACACTGAAGCACCTATGAGCTCAAGACCAGATCCTAGTTGCTAATATTGTATTTGGAGATCAGCTTTAACTTAGTAATTAGTAAGTCATATTCAGCAAACCTATTTAAAGCAATTAGGTTATTCAGCATTTAATTAGGAAATGCTTTATAGGGTAAGATGTTTCCTTGCACACAATGCTTCTCTCCCTGCTTTGAAGCATGTTTGTTAGCATAGGAAATACTCACTACAAAGCACAATTACCATATATGTAAAACCAGCTGCATAATAATGACTTTCTATTAGAAATAATTTTAATTACAAAATTAAGGGAAAATTCATTAGCTTCACTGTTTATTTTGGTAATATTCTAGAGATCACATTCCAGTGGGATAAAAGTTAAATTAAGCAGGGACTCCTTGAACTTCACAGACTTTACATTATACACTTCAGACCTGAACAAAGAATCCCACTAGTCCCAGTAATACATGAATTAATAATTGTAGCAAATACATAAGAGAGCAGATCAAATACCATTTTGAAATAATTGATATCCCACCAATCTCACTATTGAAATACTGAAGTAGCTAGTTTTAAGCTCCATAATTTAATAAACCATTTAATTTTCAAATGAAACGTTCCCGTGTCTCGCTTCACATCAATTACTAATACTGAGAAGTAACACAGTTATTAGAATTGGAAACATTCAATTGCAATAAAGAAACTGCTTCAAAACAAAACGAGTCGTTTGCACCTTCTGTTCTACCTGAAATATTTTTCTTGCCTAAATACATACCAATTTATCTGTGTATTTTTGAAGTATTTATCTCTCTGAATTTATGCCTCAGTATGACAGTGCCTCAGTATTTATGTCCATCTAACCTACAAACCTACTACAAAAATAAAAGTACACCCAGGAAAATGCAGCTTCTGCTGGAAGCAGAAGCCATATTCAACACACCTCATATAAGCACCTGAAAATTGACTCTGCCACTACTGCTTGAGCAGGCTGTCAATAAGCTTGAAATGGTCTTTCAGCAGTTTTGCAGTAGTACCGCTGGATGTGTCACTGCAACATTCCACAGCATCACTTTAAGAGCCTGCAACCCAGTCCAGCTACTCAACACTCGGCTGCACCACAGAGGGGCAGGATGAAAGGCTGACCATGCACCTTGCCCTGTAGGCAGACACAGATGTCCTAGCTAAGCAAGGATAGAAGTGATGCAAAACGGATCTCCTTCACCTGTGAAGGTGAACTAGCACTAGATCAATTTAAACAAGAGCAGACAACATATATTTGGTGAACCATTCTGCCTAAGAAAAACAACACCCAAGATCAACTTGAAAGGCTTTTCTGATCTTTCATTCATTCAGCCTCCAAACAGAAACTAATATGCCATGATGAATAAGACCACAGTAAGCATTTTTGCTGATGCTACCTTAGGCAATATGTTGGGTAAACTACAGTAAGAGACAGTAAAATATTAAAACTTTTCCTGAGAAATTCACTGGCAACAACTTTTACTCAATTTACACTAGGAAAAGCTAAAAGAGCCTCAAAGATATTTATTAAGCTGTTCTGGGACAACTAGCTTGGTTTGGGTTTTGTTTCAAACTAGAAGTACCAAGGCATTCTAAGGAAACTGAAAGGTTTCCTGTGCAGAAAAGCTGACCCCCACATCTAACCCCTAGCCTACTGGGAAAAAAGCAGCACATTCCAGACCCCCATTTATCACTTAATCAAGCTGTCATAAATTACTTGCAATGCTATAAGGCAACAGGTTCTAATCCAGTAAAATACTAGAACTACAGAAATTTTATTCAAGCTTAGGTATCAGTTTTAAACACTATCACTATTTGCTTTAGTATAAGAGCTGGTTTCAAAGCTGTAATTCCGATGTGCTCATAATGCAGAGAACAGCAAAGCAGCATTTTGTAGCAATGTTTGGTCCTACACAAGCAGTAGTGTGAGTACTAAGAGAATACACTGAAACAAAGCATTCCATTGACCCTGCCTGCTCTTCCAGCTCCAGCTATTTCATGCTGTTACTCTGGCTCTATTAATATACTTTCAAACATACACACAAATGCAAAACCACTGGCTAAGTTTCAGATTTAGATTCATTTCTTAGCTCTTCCATTCCGTACCCAGAGAAATTTCACTGGCTTTCCATTAAAAAATCCTGAAGCTGCCCAGTATTTCCAATTCTGAATCTATTCAGTTGAGATATTATTGCAGTAGTATATAACAAACCATTCGGTTTGTTCACAAAATGCCTTTGCAGTACCCTGGAGCAATTCTGCACAGAAGAGTACTGTAACTGTAATATATGAAAAATGGTGCAAGTAGTCTTCTTGAGGATAAGATCTGCTGAAAGCATTTACAACATTTTGGGTACTTTCCACTTGTCAACCCTTCCATTCTATGTTTTTCTGTTTATTCCCTCTTGCATACATACACATGCATTCAACTCCGTCCTGCAGATGTTT
Source organism: Phasianus colchicus (assembly GCF_987193195.1). Lineage (NCBI taxonomy): Eukaryota > Metazoa > Chordata > Aves > Galliformes > Phasianidae > Phasianus > Phasianus colchicus. The sequence continues at coordinate 18,987,340 of NC_143439.1, read as the reverse complement.
TAAAAAAGAACATACCTTATATAGTTTCACCAAATGGAAAGAAAATAAAAACAAACAAACTGCCTTCTATTTAAGGTAAGAAAACCATCTTTGGGAAAGTAATCACAAAAACATATAAACATACACTACATGCGCTTTCAGAGTACAAAATGTTACAGGGGTTACAATAAAAAGGTGCTTTCCAAACTGTTGGCCTAAAGAGGCAGAAGTGAGCTGCTCCTGCCACTTGTCACTGCCAGGGCTCAGTGAGCAAGCTCTCATTTGACCCTTCTGAAAAATATGCATAAAAGCAAGTATTTAGACACTACTGTTTAGTAGACTGGAGAGCCCAGTATGTAGGTGTCAAATGAAACAAAATCATAAAGGAAATTTCTAAAGAGCTATGCCTGTTCCAGATAAAAGCAAAAACCTTTGAAGATACAGCTTTTGAAGTAGTCTTCATAGGACTAAAATCTGGACAGTGCAAAACATATATTTATTTCCACTGACTCTACACCTCCCCCTACCTCCTTCCTCTCTCTTTTCTTTAAGGGAGCTCACAAAAAAAAAATAAGTCTGGGAAATCTAAGTAGATTGGCAAGCACTTAAACAGCAATCAATTGAGGAGCAATGCACTAAGGGATGTTCAGGCACCTATCAACTGTCTACAAACATCTCGGAGCTTTATCTTACTGCATTTATATTTTAATGTGAAGCATCAGAGCTTTGCGGATAGCTTAGACATATGCATACATTCTGCTCCATTTTCTAAATCAGTACTGGAACTGCTGGCAGTTCCACATCAATGGCATAAGACATAAGAGCATGGCTGGCAAACAGCATGATGGTATTTTGCACTGCTAAGTTATTATTAATAATATTAATGCTTAAGTTTGCAAAATTTCAGTTATATATCCTTTCGTCTGAATCCTGACAGAAAAAGAAATATTTATGCAGTGAGAGAAGTCTGATATGACCTTACCAAAGTTTGTATGAGTGCAGCTTAAAAGAAAGAACACTGCACTACTGACACACAATGAGAACAATATTGAACAAATCAGAATTACAACCATTCCTAGCCCTAAACATATTCATTCAAATTACTTTCTATTAAATTTTTAGAATTATTTCCAATTATATTCTTACTACTACTAACATTACTATCAGACAAAAGCACTGTAGAGATATCTTTCAAAAACCTACATGGATTATCTGCTGCAATTCAACACTCCAAAAAAACTTCATGAATTTTCAATTAAATCCCTACTTCAAGCATTTGTTTGTGTTTGCCACAGGGATTTCAGGACAATTTGTTTATGAAATCTCATTTGTTAAAAGCCAGCAGTGACTAATCTAATATCAGAAGTTTCTACCTTACCAGATTTAAGCAAGACCAAGAACCTGACTATACCTGGAAACTGTACAGTAACACACTCTCAAAGTTTCAGTGACTAGTCCGCAAAAATAATAACTTAAAAGCTTAATTACATTTTGATAGCCCCCCTAGGTCTGTAGATAGAAGATGGTCTCCCATCCATGTTCTTCCCCTTCTCAATGTATCCTTCCTTGTGTTGTCTTCTAGACAGTTCATTAAAAGGCAAATTCATCAGCTGAGATAAGTTGTGATGACGTAGTAATTCTGTCATCTCCCTCCACACCATAATTTTTTCACCTATGGAATATTCGTTATATGCCATTGCATATTAGCTGATGGTAGAAGTAATCACCTATCAACTTCTTCACTTGCTTAAGATAAAAACAACAGCAACGCTGTCTTTTCTGTAACATTTTCTTTAACTTCAAAATTGCATTAAGTGATGCAGTTCAACAAGGAATCTTCTAAGAATATTAAAGAGCTTCTACTCCATCAGAACACGGATTTCAGAGAATAAGAATCATCAAATCCACATTTTAAATACCACTTCATGGGGAAAAAAATCCAAACATAAAATAAGTTCAAAAAACATACTGTTCTGCTAAATTGATTATGATAATTAATGAGGATACTCTCAAGTTTCTCTAGAGACTGAGTAGATTGGGCAAGTAAACTATCTGTGCCATTAACCATTATTTTATGAACACTTTAATGAAACAGTAAGTCCTGTCCATATCTTTTTTTCTGCCTTCAAAGCAAAAGCAACTACCTGTAAAACATAGATTGTCTCCTTGTAGGTATGTTGGCCTCAGGAGGCAAACAACTTACTTACATGTTCTCTAGCATAGTACAGTGAGATGGCTAAGTCTGAAAGCAAACTTTCTATTACAGCATTTCTATCACAAATGATTGAGGCAATCATTCACATTCTGATGAGCTCTGATGAGTCTTACAGACTGCTAATTTTCCTTTTCCAACTTTTCCCAACTATTCTAAGTAAATCACTTCCTATAGGAGTTGCAGACACTTCAAAAACTGATGAATCAGCTGATGAATTTGCCTTTTAATGAACTGTCTAGAAGACAACACAAGTTCAAAAACAGTTAAACTTTCTAGCAATTCCTAGGTAAATGGTGAATTTACAGTTCTCAGCCTGTTCTTAGATCTTGACCAGTGTTCTTCTCTAGAAAGTGCTATACCAAACGTCAGTAATTCCAGTTCTTCTTTTTTCTTCTTCTTTTTTTTTTTTCTTCAAGATTCTGGCTAGAATGAGATGAACATTCACCTTGGGGAGGTTGGCCTCAATGATCTCTAGAGGTCCCTTCCAACCCCTACAGTTCTGTGATTCAGGTAATTTTGTCTTTAGGGTAGGGGGCTGGGGAATATCAGTTTGAACCGTCTGTGAACACAAGCTACAGGAGTTCAAACATCCCACACTCTTACCTAATTTTTGAGTTCCATCAGTAATTCCATTTAAAATGTTGCCATTTATATGCACCAAATTATGAAGCAATGATTCTACTACCTCTGGTTTCTTCCTAAATGTTGCAGTTAATATAGTGTAGCTGTTCCTGAGATGGCAAAAATAGAATACACACTCATGTAGTCTGCATGGACCAGAACCATTAACGAAGGTGACACTTTGAACCACGTGCAATTATCTGTCTTCTTAATTAAGCTATTTTGTCCAGTCTACAGAACACAATGCATTAGCAAGGAGACTTTTTGTGGTTTGTTTTTTTTTTTTTCACCTGTAATGTTTCTAACATGGTGCTTATCCACACTATCAACAAAACTATGAAACCCAAGCTTAAACTGCTCCAGTCGACTTCTACATGCGCAGCATGAGCAGTCATCGACACAAGAAAGTATTGAGCTGGCACCAGGCACACAACCACAGAGCCAACACTGACATACACTGAGTTTAAATAGTGCCATACCATTCCCAACACTCTAGCGCCAGTATCAAAGGCATGGACATGATTGAAATGCCACAGTCTATGTCTCCAAAGCTTTTGAATACCTCTATATAAAATTACAGTTATGTTGACAAGCCACCTGTTAGGCTGAAGAAAAACAGTGTAACATTGTGCCCTTGTGAGGCCACCTTTTACTGCATGTCCTGGCCGTATTTCTCTTTCCCCCAGCACAGCAGACCTGGTATTCTAAGGCCATGCACTCAGTGCAGGGCAGTTGTGCATTGCCTGCTAGAAGCCTGCATGGTCCAGGCTCCAGGGGCAGGCTGGTGGAGCTGAGAACACACAGGCCCTATCATCCTTTCAAACCTCGTGCTCTCCCACAGGCATCAAAACTCACATTTGTTGCAATGAGATAAGAGAGTGGGACAGAATGGTTTCTCACTGATATGAGAGTTCTATGGGAAAAGAAGCTTATCCAAAAATTCTCAGGTCATATAATACTTTACAGAGTCAGGGTGCACAGGGCAGGTGTTAGTGCTAGACTTTTTCACAATCCAGCTCTATGCTTGAGAACTTACCATTTTTTATTTTTTACATTCTCATCTGCCAGAGACACTCTCACTTTTAGGCTGGGTGCACAACTGCTGAAAAATATCAGTTTTAAAGTTCTGTACCTGCTTTTGTATATGCTCAAATAACATTTTTGGGATAGAATTATTCCTCTATGGAAGACTGGGATTGGGAAAAGTGAGTGGGAAGACCGTATCAGGCAAGAGCACCACACAGGACAGGAGAGCATTTGAATTAATTTTTAGATACTCAGATCTGGCATCTTACCACCTCTTCTTTACAAAGATACCTGAGTGTTTCTGGACCCATGCTTTTGACTACCATACTAAGTGTTTCATACCCCCATACTTCCAGTGTAAGATGTGAATATGAGTAGAGGCACAAACTTGGTCATTCTGCCTACAAATTTGTTCCAGCTTGAAGAAATCATTTTAAGTGGGACAGGGCAGTTCCATTCTACAGCCACCCACATTTTAGCTTCCATACAAAGTCTGCCAGCTAAGCTAACAATTGTAGTAGTCGCTTTTTCGCAATGTGGACACCTGTTCACTACAAACTGAAGTAAGACAGGCTACTCATTTCACATAAACCACCAGCTGTTAGATGCTCCCAGGATTCAGTGACTACTGACCTGGGGTAGATTTGAACTGGTGACCCAGGAATGGTAGACAGTGTATCCCATTACAAATACACATTTAATCAAGTTTTACTTACACTTTTCAATTGTGCTCTAACTTTTTAATAAATGGCATTCATTTCAAGGAAATGCGGGCATATCTAGGAACTTTTTTCTTTTTCACCTGTGGACTTAATTGCATGCATCTGACTATATGACATTATAAGAGTGTTTTGGTAAACAGGTATTATTTCAAATTCCTAGCTATCTGTCACCTTGCATGTATTGAGAACGTGCAAGTCTTTCAGAATCTGCACCCAAAAGAAAACAGAATTTGTTTGCAGCATACAAATTACACTACAGACGGCATTTCAGCACAACTGAGGTGCGTTTAGCAATTTCAAGCAGTTGGAGTATATAGAATATGATAGTAAGTATTAGCAGATGGTTGACATTATACGTGCAGAACCAAAAAAGACCACAGTTCTTAGGAGCTTGGAACAACTTAACCTGGAAAGCAGAGAAACAGCTATGGAAAGATAACAGACTGATAGAGATAGCATTTAACAAGTCCTGAAATGGTACCACTCTCAATGCTTCTGAAGAAAAAGGAGGATGGCAGTTGCAGCACCTACGATCTGTTTTCTGAGAAAGAAGGGAAGAGAATAGAAGAAGGAAATGGATGAAGCTTCGCACTAATGTTGAAAAGCTAGATAGCAAATACACATTTATCTATTTGTTTATTACTGTAGTTGCAGAAAGGTCCAGCACAGATCATTGTACTCAGCTTGTTAGATTTCAAGATAGTTTGGCCATCTTTTATGCGGCCTAGATATAGCCTAAGCCTTTTGATGAATGCTTTGATCGCACACTAGCATAGTTAGTCCCACTGACAGAAAAACAGGCAAAGAACTGACTTCATGTCTGATTTTGAATCTTTAAAAATGCAGAAGTGAAAACAGCCTTGTAGACACACAACCTATTCGAAAACAACAGGCAAAACCCTTAAACTATAGAGTTTCAGGCTTTCTAAACTTAATGTCTTGGCAAGTAAAATGCTTCTAAATAGATGGAATGCTTCAAGTGGGAAACTTCTAAAGAGAAAAGGCATTAACGTACTACAGAAGCTGATAGACAGGAAACGTGGTCACAAAAAATCTGCAGGAAGGACAGCAGAAGAAGGAAGAGAAAAGCTGTAAGCAGCAGACTAGAAGAAGGAGATACAAAATATAATAGAACAGACCCTAAAGAAAAAGCACAGAGAGCAACCACTGCACCTCAGTCTGAGGGATAAACCAAATTCAACGGACATTAAAAAAAATAAATACTTTATACACTACACAATGAACCATGTATTATGTACAGAGAGAAGTTTTTGTTGCTGGCTTTGAATATTTTGAGGTTGAAGAAATTCTACCAATACTACCCCATGACTTCTCCTACAGAAGACAAATATAGCAGCAGCTCAGGTCTTACATTTGAAATTTTGACTGAAAAACCTGTACACCTGAAAATCCTTACACCTTTAAGAGGACATAAAGGGATTGTTCAAAGGAAAAAAATAAGCCATTAACCACAAGGCAATGAATTAGTCTTCAAGAAAACTGAAGACTTATCTTCCTTAATTTTTTAAACATACTTTGTATGTATCTACAGCATCCCATGAATGCTAGTAGCAGTCTTCTTAAATCACCAAGCTCAAATCTTGCTCAAATAAATTTCCAGTTTTAGTGTGTATTTGTTTCACTTAATCTGAAGTCCAAAGACTACTCTATATCACAGGCTAGGTTATTAACTACTACTTCTTTCCTTAGGATAATATTCAGCCTTTCTAGTATTTATTTCTTCTGCAGTAATATAAAGCGTTCATTGTGCAGGTTCTACGTAAAGCACAGATAAAACACTGCCAGATACTGGATAGAAACCTGGGTCTAACTTATCTACTTGAAACTTACATCACAAGATTAACTACAAATCACTTTCACACACTCATTACGCTATCCTTCTGACCTATGCTGGCTTCACTGGATTAAAAGCAGTACTCATTTGTTCTTGTCAGAGCTACAAACAGATGTGAAGTGAAAAGCAGCAAGGCCAGCTAGCAAATTCACTGCATTTTACCAGTATATCTGAATGGTTATGTAAGAAAGATGTGGTACGTTATAATTCATAAGCAAGTTTGCAAGGCTATTAAAAGATGAAAATACACTATCTGCTTCAAAAGCACATGCACGTACACACACAAATATATACATGCATTTCTTGGGAAATCTATTTTATGCTTCAAAGAACCCAATACTGCATATCTCACTGTACTCCATTTTTCTACAAAATCTATTTCTGCCATGCAGAAGCTAGTAAAATAGGGGCGGGGGGGGGGAAAGGAGGGGAAGGCTTTATAAGTTTCTCAAGGTAAAAGCTTAAGGAAAATCTTAATCCAAGCAGTTTCATTCTGATAGAAAAATTCTGATTTGAAATGACAACTTGCATCACGCTGAGGCAATTTACAGGTGACAAGTGACTGTATTAGTTCCCCAGTGAGTTTAATCTATTAAACTGAAATCCAGTCTTATCTGTCATCCAACTGCTGCAAAGGGAATAAAAGGAAAAGCCAAGTAAAAAAGAAACAGCATGCAACAGTGGAGCTGCAGGATGAAAAATAGCAGTATATGATCCCCTGGCAAAGCAAACCGTGACTGGGACCAACCACATGATTGAGAAATAGATTGCAGATTTTGCATTATTCACTTATATGTTGACAACATTTCTACTGCCATGTCAAAAGACACCCTTCTCTTCCACATGGACACCACAGCACACAACAGGAGGCAATGTTACAGTTTTACAATGATGTTTCTAGCACTTGAGTTTCAAGATCCCATGGTACTTTCCTCAGGATTTGACCATAAAGTTTTGAGTTTTTGTTGGAACGCTACATTCCTTGAACTTGATGATAGGCACGCATATGACACAGGGAATTAGAAAACATCTAATCAGCTTTGGGAAGATGACTGAAAATCCTGAGCTTCTTTTTTCTCCCATCATGTGCTCCTACCAGTCTGAAGCTTACACAAAACCAGCATGAAGTCATGAGTCTCACAACTATGTTCATATACAAACTATAGACTTTTACTTAAAATCATGCTTATGATAAATTACTCTTTGCATATTGATTAATATTGTATGAGTAATATTCTGCTAAGTTTATTACTGAAATCAAAGAGATTTGCTCTAAAGATATTAATATGAATAATGATATTTGAAGACATAAATGGTATGCATGTATGAGTAAAAGCAAGCATTTTTAATGGCATGATTTTAATAAGTATTTAAATCAAATCAATTTGCTTAAGTCTCCAACAGACTCAAAACAAACTGTAAAAACAAAACTAAATGGAATATGAATTGCAACAAGAAGTTTCTTGTAAGAAAAGTTTTTTGTAAGAAAACTTTCTTATAAAACTACTGGCAATAGGCTCTTCAGTGAGAGTAAAACTGATTGATCTTAGGATGTTTCAGCTTTTAACCAGAGGCCCAGCACCACCTGTATGTCCCTTTAAGTCTGACCCTTGTCCATGGCTACAAGCTTGCCATGTTTCCTATAATTAGGAGAAGAGGGACCATTTGTTAAGCCAATGTCAACTCACACAGTGGGCCAGTAGTCAAGCTCTAGGAGACGTGCGACCTTTCAGTTGACCTGAATGACTAGGTGATGACCTTTGTGGTTCTGCCCAGAAGGGGAAGAGAGTGTTTTAAAATGGTCATTATGATTAATGGTTTTTTCAAGCTAGGCCAGATGAGTAATTGCTCCAAAAAAAAAAAAAAAAAATCCCTCAGGCCTCAAATAGTTAGCTTTATTACCTGGAGATATCAGATATCTTTTTAACTTCTAATTTTCTTTGATGTAACTGGGAATTACAAGGCATATTTTTTATTTGTACTGTAGGAATTCAAACTAATTCTTCTTGTAATAAAAGTATATACAATAAAAGTTTACATAATCAAAAGACATTCCACCTGCAAAGATGTCTTTCATTACTTCCTGCAACACTGAACTTTGGGTCTCAGCTAGTGAGCCGTGCTTGTACCAGAAGAACTTGCAGAAACTCAGAGTCTAAGGAAAACATTTCAAATAAGATGCTGAACAAGATGAAATTGTTAGAAAAATCAAGAAAAACTCAAAAAACTTTCTTACGTGAGACAACTTCTATTGTGTTGAATGCATGAGCAGCCAGTTCTGTCAGCTCAAAAGTATTGCTCATGCCAGAAATTGAACAATTCATCATTTTGAATTACCAGCTTCTGTTCTAACTTGGAATAAAGTTATGAATATTTTGCCCACACTTTTTAACACAGCAACCATCAGTAAATTCTTGACAGGACATTGCTAACCATTTACCATTAGAACAAGCATTGCTGGAAGGACTATCCAATTCACTTTCATAGCCCCTCTGCAAAGGGACTTAAGAGACAAGAGTCCTAGATATCCCAGTAAAGTATTGATTTTTCCTAGGCAGCAAAAGTTGGCACATAGTTGACACATACCTGCAATTAATTGTAGAATTTGTGTTATGTGCTGGTGAACAGGAGGATACTCTGTCCTAAAATCTGAGACCACTGGGTACTAAATTTGCATGGGGAAAACTATACTTCACATCTTCTGTATTTCATTGTAACTGACTTCAAGATCAGATTTGCTAGGTTTTTGTAGACAATAATTTCTTAAGAATTTATTGCACTATCAAGGCTGAGCCCTTTTTAATCTTAAGGGAGTTTTAGGTCAGAATGATCAGAGAGTAAGAAGTTTCACAGCCTCGGGCAAGGTCAGTGCCTTCTCACAGAACATCTTAACTGCTGTCAACATATCCTATAAGAAGAGTACCAAAGCCAAGGAGATAACAGTATGCAAATGTCTTCAAATGTCTTTATATTCTTAGTTCATAATATATTCCTGGAAAACCAAGAGAAATAAATCAATAAGAATTCCAAAAGTACTAGGCAGAAAGTCTCCAGAACTGCTACTCCTATGATTGGGCAATTTGCTTATTATTTAAGCAAGAGAGGCCATCAGTAAGACTCTTCTGATCATATCTAGGGAGATAACCATTTTGAGTTGCAATTCTGCAACTACAATTAAAACAAAAAGCAATAATAAAGAACAGTTTAACTGAGAACTCTTAAATCATGAAATACTGCCTTCAGTCCAAGAGTTCAGTATCTCATTTCCTATGCGGCCAGATTTCTTATTTATTTTTGCTTGGGTTGGAAGGGACCTCAAGGATCAAGTTCCAAACTCTTTGCCACAGGCAGGGTTGCCAACCACTAGAATCAAGTAGTAGATTAGGTTGCCCAGGGCCCATCCAACCTGGCCTTGAACAACTCCAGGGATGGGGCATCCACAACTTCTCTGAGCAACCTGTTCCAGCACCTCACCACCTTCACAGTGAATAACTTCCCCGACATCTAATCTAAATATCTAATCTAAATCTTCACTCCTTTACTTTAAATAGCCTTTTTATTCTTCTAAGAAAGACTTATTCATAATGTTGTGGGGTTTTTTTCCCCCCTAAAATTCATCTTTGTTTCAATGAGCTATGTTTAGGAAATCTTTATTTAAAAGATTCCCTTCCAGTATTGCTGCCCTTACCCACTGCATTCTCTTTTCTGTCTTGTCAACCTTTATAAAACTTTATGCTACTGACATTTTCAGTTTCTTTTCTGCATCTGTAGTTCCAAATCCGTCAATACGAATTGGCACATATACTGGATTAAAAGAATTCTTAAAACAACAGCAAAAAACCATCTGAGATGAAAACAAACAAACAAACAAAACCACAGACAAAAAAAAAAACCCACAAGAAAAGAATAACTTCAGTCAAAAAGAATGCTAGAATTGGTTTTTAACCGAATACTATTCTTTGATTACCTAGCTTACTATTTTTTCTGGGCAGAGTTCCTATTCTCTGTTTTAGAGTGCTCAAAGCTTCTCAAATCTCTCCACTGAAGAAGGCCTTAGCACAAAGGTTAAGAGGTAGTAGTGTAAAACACATCTTATGCTGTTTTCAACAGCATTCTAGCTTAGTCTTTGTTTTTGTTAAAAAGCCTGAATTATTGGATGCTTTCATTCCTCTTTCCCTTCTAACTCTTCCAAGTGCTACATTTATTTTTCATTTCATAAACTGATTTGATGATACCAATACAGCAACAGATAAATATAACTGTTACTAAGAAGGATCAATGCTAGCAGAATGTGACTACAAACCTGTATAACCTTGTTCCACATCGTTCTGTCCCACCAAGCTTCAGATACAGAATCCAAAGATCTGCTGATACGTTGACACCGTTAGGAGACTGTAGTGATCTAAACTGCATTTAGTTGAGAGCACTCCCCCACCTTACACATTTTTACTTATAAATTTAAAAATATTGAAACAGAACTTTTTTTTTTAGATATTTCTGCCCTTCCAATACTGTTTTGTCACATCCATTCAATTTCTTCAATTACAGAAGTTCATATAAGCCTTGAGAAGAGACATTTGTTAAACACTAGAGACATCATCATTCTCTGCATCTCCTCCAATAACGGAGAACACAATTGTAATTTATGCAGTTGCTCTACATAAACCTCCATTAATTTTCTGGAATAATGCTGAATGTGTTAAGCCTGTAGCGTTCCCATGATCTGAAGCCAACACAATATCCAGCCCTACAATCATTCATTTGACATGTTCCTTTTGTTTCAAAAGAGATATCCACCTTATTAATTTCTTGCTAAGTAAATTCTTTACAGTAATTAAATAAAAGGAGAGGTTGTTATTATTATAGCAATCACTGTCCTATGTACTCCATGCTTAGACATAAACGTGCAATCATAAGTCCTAATCAGAAAATAAGCCTGTTAAAGAAAAATTCAAGTTTAAGTAAAATAAAACTACTGTAGATTAGGCTAAAGCGTATATCTTGATAGCTTTTTTTTTTTTTTTAATCTATTAGCAATTTGTTGAAATCATCTGTGGAGCATAAGGTCCATTCATATTGCTATGCAATCATTTGAGAAATCCACTGGTACCATTCTAACAGACTTCAGCAGACAGGCACCACTAACAGCACTTCACATGAAACTTTACTTGCTGATTGAGAGAGATGTATAATATTAAATTAGGAGCTCTATCTATCCATCCAAATTCAGTATGTGTTGAATTTGCCCACAGCCGCTGGGCACAACTAATTCATTTTTGGAATAAGATCTTAAAAATTTCTGAAACAGCCATAATCACTGTTGGTGTTTTGGTCACAATTTTTACATTTTCACTAGAAACACCAGACACAAATTACTGGAGTCTTGGCACTTAAAAAAAAATTAAAAATCAGACTATCATCAAGAAACTAGAGACATATTAAAGTTACTTTACTATTGCCATTTGATATATTTTGTCTATGAAAAGCACAAGCAAGTAGCATAATAATAATAGTAAAAAAAAAAAAAAAAAGAAAAAAAAAAGAAAAAACCCTCTTTTTTCATGTCTTCTTTTGCTCCCTCTCCAAAGCCCTGGAGACTTAGCATGTTTCCTAATTGGTTTCAGCTTGGTATATATCCATCTTCTTCTCAATTCAGAGTGCACTAACCAGGAGTCCAATTCAAATTTAGGTACAATACTGATGAAACAATATCTGACAGCAGTAGATTATTTAGTCACATTTAATCCTGTTCTTAAAGGGAGGCAGGAGGGTGAAGGCTACTATGAAATACCACATAAGATGTCTCTCCACTAAAAAAAAAAAAAAGAAAGAAGGTTTAATTAAAAAAGAGCAAGAGAGGATTGAAACTTAAATTCTGAGCATACTACATATGCTTACAGAGCTGACAGTGCTGCTGGGCTATGAGTAGAGTTCTCGGGCACTTTCGCAGTGCAACAATTATAACAACCACGAGCAATAACCCACAACAAACTATATGGTGTCTTTTTAAACATTTCAAGAGTTTGAGTGCCTAAATACTCAATGAAAAAGTAATGCACAGCCCTGAATGCAGAGCCTTATGTCCAAGTAAGGTGTTATTACATTTGATGGCAATTCACCATCCAAACATAATACAGAAACGTATTTATGCACAAATTAATACAGAAGGGGAAAGAAAAAGAATTAAAGAGGATGAAATTGTTTCTTGGGAATGACTGGTAGCATAATTTTAATATATACTTTATTTAAATTAAGTTTCAAGCTGTGCTAAAGGGTTTCAGTAACATATATTTTATTCCCTGTTGGTAACAAATGTGTTTCACTTGGCACCACTGCTATATCAGTTGTCACAGCCTCTATCCATCTATCACTAGATAATTTTCGAACCTGAAAGGTTTTTTTTTTAAATACAGCTGTAACTCATTAGTTGTTTGTTTTTTTTTTTTGCCAATCTAGTTGTGATACACTTCTTCAGTCCTAACACTGCCACCCCCCACCCTCCTCACTAAAGGAGAGCACTTTCATGTCTTGAGTTAGAATCTTAATTCAGACCAATTCATGTGTCACAAATGTGGTCACGTTTTCCTTTCTGTTTCTGGCTCTCAGTTAAATGAAGCTCTGTTTCATCAATATGTTTATCCTATTGAATTTATTTTCATTACATGTACCACAGCAAGGGCAGAAGTAGCTATTTCTTCAGAGCAGAGACTGGAGGGGAAATTGGTGCATTCATCTTTCCCATCCAGTAATCCCTCTCAAAGTCCATTTGACAAATGACTGTACAAATTTATTATCAGATGACCACACAGTCCTTGGAGCTACCAACCCTATGCTGACTCAGGAGTACATACCACATCATCCACTAGAAGGTCAGTCTCAGTAGATGAAAACATCAAAGACGTTAATATAACCCATTCCACCTTTGGGGCAAAACAACAACAACAACAACCACCAATGAACATCTAGATCTAAATGAATCTTGAAAACAGAGTGGATAAAGCCCCAGCCATGCAGATATTCTTCTCACAGAACAGTGATTGCTCTCCATTGCATATATGTCAAAATGCCAGAAAATCAGGATGGTTATAAACCATATCTTCTTCCCTGTAGACCAGTGCTCAAAGACCACAAACTTCCGAATTTACATCTGCATAAGACAAGCAGGACTCAGACATGAAGAAACATCAGTGCCAAGAAGCAAGCGTAGACTACTTTGCCCGTCTCTTGAATTCATTTAGAAATTCTAACCATATGTAAAATAGCAAAGCTGAGAAATACAATGCTAAAACCATTTATTACATAAAGTATTCACAACAACAAAAATTTCTCTCCACTCTGAACCAAAACACTCTTTCCTGCCTCTTTATAACTTACTCACAAAATGTGAGCGCGCTAATAGCGAAACAAAACAAAACCCAACAACACACTCACACAAAACAAAGGACAAAAGAACTCTACTCCCTGTTGCATGTTACTTGCAGTCTTTCAGAAGATTATTTCTAAGTCAGAGACTTCCAACTAGGTAGCGTCCAGATGCTTGCAGAAGGGACATCCTCTGAGAGCAGAGGCAAGGGCAGCCCATGCTCATTCCAGCTGGCTCCAGTGCACTCACTGAAGGCACAGCTGAGCCCATCAGGCTAACTGGTGGTGCCTCTGAAAGTGTATTTAGGAAGATGCCACATAAGCAGAGGAGGAGTGGGGAAAAGAATGTAAAGTCACATCTTGTGTTGCCCACAGCAATTATCAATCTTCCTGTTTTTATCTTAATCCATAGACTTTATTATTCCTGGGTGATTTTTTTCATATTTTTCATTTGTTCTACCAAGGACTGAGAAAGCAAGTGGCTGGGTGAGCATTTAGCTGCTAGCCAAGGTTAAGCCACCACTATTCATAACACAACTTTGTGATTTTCCTTGAGAGTATTCAATCACTGGATGGATTTGACAGTATATTAATTGTTCACCCTATCTTTTCCATTTTCATGTCATTCTTAGTCATATACTCTGCTGGAGATCTTATGTTTGTCCAGTAAGCAGCAGTTAGTCTTCTCTATATCACATATTTGACAGCTAATACTAAATCACCACAAGGTATTTGAGATGTTTTTTATTTCATCCAGAGTAGAACATCTAAACATCTCAACATCTAAATTGTTCTCCTCACACATTTATCTGCTAGCACAAGAATGTGCTCAGTATAAGTTTGTATGACCTTTAGCAAACAGATATTTTGCTTTCCCTGGTAATTGCTTGGTACTGGGAAAGCCCCTGTCCAGGAAGTTTTTTGGGAGGAGGACTGATGGGAGTCATTTTACTTGTTTTTGTTCTTGATGTACTCTTCTATATTAGAACTTCATAACAAGCTTGCTCCTTATTATCCCCAAATATTAATAATATTTTCTGCACCTCTCTTCCAAATTATCTCTTTTTTCAGATCATCTTCTTTCACTTCTCCCCACTACCCAAAGCTTCAATGTTTTAGGTGCAGGTAAACATGTTAATCACATATTTGACCCCATTCATTTTCATTTCAACTTTGTTTTAGGATTCTCTCAGCTGTTCCAAGTCTAGATGGATGAGCCCATATTCTTTCAGATATATTCCTATGCAGAAACAGCAACTTTGTACTAGAACGTAGGATTGTAACAATTTAATTTACTATTACTGTTAGTCTCTTGTTAACATTAATGTGCATTAAAAATATATGTATATATACACACACATATACATACACACACACATACACATTTATCTGAAACTATTTCTTGGTCTTGTTCTTTTATAAGGCTTAACTCTGCTCACTGGATAGTGAAAGATACAAATGTGACTACCTCGTTGCACTGGGTTTACATGGCAAGGTTTCGATAGCAGAGGGCTGCAGGTACAGCCTCTGAGAAGAGCCCAGCAGCTGCCCTCTGTCGGATCAGAGCCAGCTCCAACTGATCCAAAATGACCCCGTCACTGGCCAGAGCTGAGCCTCGATTGCCACTGAGGTCAGGGCAGAAGAAGGGCAGGAGGTGTTCCAGGTGCAGAGCAGAAGTTTCCTGCAGCACTGGAGAAGCCCATAGCAGAACAGGTCTAGGGAGCAGCTGACCCGTGGACCCATGCTGGAGCAGTCCACTCCAGAAGGATGGATCCTGTGGTATAGACCTGTGCTGGAGTAGATTTTGAAGAGCTGCTGCCTTAGGAAAGTTACAAAGGACCAGTCCAGAAAGGACAGCATCCTGCGGGAGAGATCCCATGCTGGAGCAGGGACAGAGGGCAAGAGAAATGAAGTGTTTTGGACTGACCACAGCCTCCATTTCTCATTCCTCTGCACTAGCAGGGAGGAGTAGACAAGAGAGGGTAGACAGGGGGAAGAGGTTTTTGATTTGCTTTTATCTTCTCAGTGCTCTGGTCTGTTAGCAGCAGGCTGTATATTATATTAATTCCTCTACACTGAGTCTGTTCTGCCTTTAACAGTAATAGGTCCATGATCTTCTTGTCCTTAACTCAAGTTCTTTTTCATCATATTTTCTCCCCCTCTTTCTTTGAGGAGGGGGAGTAAGAGCACAGCATGGTGGAGTTCAGCTAGCCATCAAGGTGAAACCACCACATTCATTTATTCAACATCATTTGTTTTATTTTGAAATAAAAACAAATGTGTTCATATTTTAAAGTCATGACCAAGCAAAGTATGTTTCATAGAACTGAGACAACAGTTCATAATTTTCCAGAGAAAGAATGCAAGGAGGAGGAAATTAAACAAGCATTCTTGCATATATTTCCTGATGTTATTTTCATTATGGAGAAGCAAAATTGCATTTACTCCCTTGATAGCAAAGGTCAAACAATCTGATAAAACGTAGTTAATGCACTGAGAGTGATTGATGCTTAAATGAAAAAGTCATTTTATGTAGAAAAAAAGCATTCTTCCTTCTCTATTCTCTCCCTCTCTAATAATATATATACATGCACACACACTTAATATAACAAAAAGGTCTACAACCAAACTAAAGGTCAGAGGAACCTTTTGAATTATGTACTCACATACCCAATAAAGATTTAGCCACCTGTGATATTTACATACAGGTTACATCTCTCCTTTATTATTTCTAGTTCAAGCACAATATTGATTTTTTGCCTCATCCTTATCCTGTATGAATACTCACACACATATTTAATAAATTTCACACTTCTCAGAACAAGCAGCACTAGATATTGACTGTAACCATATATAAAGTAAGACAGAAGTACCCACTGAACTTATATCTTACAGGATCAGATCTAAATCCCATTACAGCTAATCATGAACTGGACATTTTAATGCTTACACACCAAAGAACTGCTGACTCATCATTATGGTTAAGTGCACGCTATCAGCCATCTTCAAAACGCCATATGTTTAAAAAACCAATGTCTTCCAAAGAGCATTCAATTCACATTGTGTTCAGAAGGTACATTCTCCTGTTACAGAAGTACTACAAGCAGAAAAACTAACAGGGTTTGCTGCACTGGAAATTACTGAGATGCTCTGTGAAAACATTGAAAAGTGCTAACCTCAAAAGTGACTGGAATACTATTCATTCCATCCACCAGGCAAACAGTTGTTGCCTGTCTTGACTTTTTGATTCCCCTAGTAGCGCTCCTGTGCAGGACAGAAAAGACTATAAAATGAATAATGAAGGTCATAAGAGAACTTTCTAAAAGTTGGTTTGTTCATCTGGCAACATTGATTTAATTTCATGGCAATGGAGCTGTAGCAAGTGGTCAGTTTCTCAGAGATCATCTATAAAAATCACTATGAGACAGATTGATCACAAAAGTCAGACATTTAACGGCATTGTATAACATAAATCCATGACTTTAAATCCACACAACATGATTTTAAGGTGGACTGTCTGAACCAATACTGAGGCTCATGTATGAATACTCTCTTTCAGGATACTAGTAGTTTATTCCTTTCAAATCCAATCAACAGCAATTCCACATTTTCTGATGTGGACACCTGGTAAAAGCTTCCTGCTAATTTTTCTTTTAAAATTTTCCCCTACCTACAAAAACCCACTCTGGTTTGGCAGATCAGAGCCAAGGTTGCCTCAAACTGACTAATCACCACTGTGGAGTTTCGTTCCTGCTTTTCAAGCTGGGACGATTGCCATCTGAAGTAACAGCAAATTCTTGCAGCATCAGAGAACTGATGCTTATTTTCTGTACAATCAAGCAACATCTGAAGTATCAACAAAATCTTAACACTTTGTTACACGTGCTTGTTTTTAATAGCAATATGGACTCTAAAACACCAGATAAAGCTTGGTATCTGGTTGTAACAAATATTAAGAGAAGTACGTTAATACCAAGTTGGTTGTTTCTTTGGTGCTCTTTTTTTTACCTACAATTTTATAACCAGAGAAATGTAGGTAGCAGAGCCAAGTTTCACATGGAAGAAGTGCAAGACTACTCTAAACCTTTGCAATTTGCAGCACCAATCCCTTTCATGGATTCACAATCAAGCTTTACTTAATTCTTCTCATTTTGCCTTCCGTGGACTTGCTACTACCTGTAAGCCTGGCTTCTACTTATTTACTCCATCCCTAAAGCACTGGGGCTTATTTGACTTAGTCACTATTACCTGAGAAATATTTCTACTGTCTGTTGTAGAAAAAGAAAAAAAAAAACCCAAACACATTTAATTGCTCCAAATGTAATCTGGAAAAAAGCTTAAGCAAAGTCTAGACGATAAACCAAAGATTCACTTGTGGGTAGCTACCACAGCTCTGCAGCATATAAATATTACTCACTGAGGGAAAAGAAAGATGAAATGTTACGCTTGAATTTGTTGACAAAGTTGCAAGTTCTGTCAGAGTCAGACATAGAAATCATATCAAGCATCTGAGAGATATTTGTAGGTGCAGCTTCATCAAATGAAATCTGAAGTGAAAAGAGGGTAGGATATGAGAAAAGGTATGGCCTTTTTCCTTCAAAGTATGCCATGCAAAATCATAATTCTATCCGACAGCACTACATCTCTTACATATACACATCAGTGTCTTATAACCAACTCATTTTAACTGAAAAAACTGAAAAGTACTTGGAGACTGTAATCTATGGGATGAAATCTTGTGAGTGTGTGTTTGTTTGGATCTTTTTCATCATTCCTTAAAATCATTGCTGAATCTCTCTTGGCTTCAGATCTATGCTGTGTACCAGATGTACCAACATGCTATGTAGCATGAAAGCTAGCATCAAAGCAAAGCAAAGCGCCTTGCTGTTTGTTTCCAACTTGCGATGCCTCACATTTTTATGCAAATGAAATTTAGGCTTGGCTGCTGAACTTGTTTCTTTGCCAAAACCAACAATAAAAAAAATGCTTGCTTTAGATGAAAGTGACAGGAATATAACTGTTTTTAAAGTTAAGGCAGTAAAAGCTCTAAGCAACCTCCTTCTGCCCAAAAAGGCTAAGTAGTTCCTTTAATTCCAAAAAATCATTTTGAGGAATTGAGCAGATGAAGTGCAGTTATGCTCACAGCTTTTCTCCGTTATAACCCTGCATTCAGTCAGCTACAGGTGCCATACCACTAAAGCTGGGATCGTTACTCTTCAATGATACAGAGAAGCAAGCTGTCCTTGCTATTTCTTCACACTCAAACAAGTAACAAAGCTTTTTTTCCAACCACATCCTCACTCCTCAATCTATTGTATCAGTATGTGGATCTTCAGGGCTACTGGAATACCATGTGCTATCAATACTGTCCCCATATTCCTCAATCAAGATGTATTTGAGGCCAGGTTTCTCCTCTGAGTTAACAAGAAGTGACAAGCCTGGCAGTTTGCAAATTTTCCCTGCATGACTGATTAAGCCTGAATGACCAGATCCATGCTAATGAGAATGTGCCAGCTCACAATAAAAACATTTTTGAATAATACAAAACTTCAGAGCTTAGTGTGCCAGATAATATAATTCATTATTTAATTATAGCACCCAGAAGAATCCACTTTTACGTGCATCTACAACAAATACTGGTGACTGCAAAACTGTCAGAATTAATGAAATAAGAAATGCAAAAACAAAAAGCAAGAATCTAAAAAGACAATTTAATCAGTAGTGCTTTCCACGCTAAGCATTCAGAAATACATAAAGCCTCAAAATCAAGAATATATAATATTTGCTAAGGCATTATAACTAGCTTTTTCAGTCTTGCTGGTATATGTAGGCAAGAACAAAGTTTTAGGTCCTGCAATTTGTTTTAAAAGACAGTAAAAAGCAGTAACAAATCTAGGACAATATCTTTGTGATAGATCACACCATGCCATTAATTCGAGTCCTTCACACTAGTTAGACCAGCCTAACTTGAAAAATCCTGCCATTAACTGCCTCCCTACACGGGACTGTTTTTCACAAATCCATCCTTGACTGCAGATGTTGAAGTCTGGTGATCCCAAACACTCTCAAAACTACGGTGGGCACAAAATTAGCATTTGTTCCAGTTTCTTTCAGTTCCAAGTGAGTATCAAACTTAAAGGAGGGGTTTTAAGGTTTTGTTTTTAAAACAAACATTTAATGTCATGCAATGTAGCAATTTTTAATGAAGGAAATTTTTCTTGACCTGAATCATCTTGTTTCTTGCAAACAGTTGAGACCAAGAGAATAACTACTAAATTCGAAGTATGCAGCAGCTCTGGAGAACAGGCCACTGTTATTCAGATGTTATGGTGTAAAATGTAATGTAAACTCTTGATTCAATATTTTGTTGGGGATGTAGGCACACTGAGCACTTCTTTGCTGCTTGCTGGAGCAGTATTTATTTCTATAAACTGTAAGTCTCAAGAATAGTAAGCTTTGCAATTTTCTTAGGTACTTTAAAGGAGATAGGCAATTGTTCAGAATTTTGTAACTACCTCCATCTTTCCACATGGTGCAGAAAATTGTCACAGTGTGTGATAAGAACCCAACTGAAGTAGCATAAACATTTGCTGAATTAATATTGTATTAAAAACAAACACCCATTGTAAAGGATCTGGGTTTTTGTCATCTTTCTCTCGCTGCGTTATACTTTGAGTACTGGTTCTGTGTTCAGAGCTCCTAAAACAATTATGAACTGACCTTTGTTCCAGCAATCTTCTCATCTTAGCATTTACATTTTTTCCCCATACGTTGCAGCACAACTAACTTACTTTAGATATGTACTTCACTTACAAGAGAAAATTCCACAGTTACCAACCAAGATGATGTTCTGCCACCCACACCTATGCATGTTAGCTGTCATTTCCATGTAGCTTGTTAGCACTTCCCATTCACCGCAAACTAGCATTCACTATGTAGCATTTACTATGCTATGACCACCAAGGTAAGAGTCACCATCTGTACCCTGGCAGCTCCTTGGGCTGGGGCAGATGACTTTAGAATTTCTCCCATGCAGCAAGAAAAACATCCTGCCTCGCATCACAGCCTGCCTTTCACACAACCTGCCATGACTGTCCCAGCTGCACCTGACACAACAACTGCTTGGACAACACCAGCGAGCGCTGCTCATTTCAAAGCCCTGTACGGTTAAACTATGCATGCTGGTCTCAGTTTGGTTATACCGCAGTCACCCGAGACCTCTGATATGTTGTCACGATCCCAAACATTTGCTCCAACTCCTTTGGACTTCAGACGTTGAATTCTGATTCCATCTTGCTTATATGCTTTCAGACATGAAAATTTCCTTCCCTTTTACATAGCTGTGTCTCTGGGTCTATTATGTAAGTCTTCAGCTGCAACACATTCCTGTGTCATACCCAGTGAAAAGCTAAAAATGACTTTGCAATTAAACCCCACAGATTAGATCATTTTACACATCTACTTCCATATCTTGCACCTCTTTAGCCTAGGCACAAGTATAGCTCAGTCTAAATGTTAGATTGTCACAGGGGGATGTATATATACATTTTCTCTTACTCCTGTCAATTAGGAAATACTGACAAATAAAACATTGCTGAGTGGATAAAGCCAGAGAATTTTTAAATTAAAGTTAGAAAAAATAAAGAGTTCCTGCATGATACTTAGGACTACTAATTCACACAGATCTAGAGAAAACAGCAACTAATACATCCTTTGTAAACAAACCACAGTCACAGATGACAGCATCTGCTCACTCCTTGCCCCAGTTTTAGGGTGTCTACCAGTAAGTCTGAGCTGATTACAAGAGCTGTACACCTTGCCCTTTCTATACCTACATGGGGTTGGCTGTACTCTATATTAAAAGCACATCATTTTTAGGAAAGAAAATTTTTTGACTGTTTTTTGTCCAGCTCTCTCAGTATGACAGTTTTGTTGCAGAGATTAGGAAATGCACGAGCTACTTTACAAAAAAAAATCTGTCAAACTTTCTTTTAATTAGCAAGTGTTCATAAATTAAGCGTTTTAGGATAAATTCTGAGCCTGCTTTACTGTTGTACAAAAAGATAACAAATTAAAACTACAAATAATAAGTAGTCAGGAAAGCCCAGGAATACCAACATTTTTACACTGCCATTAAACTTTAGGCAAGGAAGTTGTGTTCTTTTCACCTGAGGTCTTGAGTTCTCATTTCCCAATTTAGCAGTGAGGCCAGGTTTTTTTATTTCATCATTTGTTTCCTTGAATCCTATCCCTACTTTTGAGTTCATTCGCCCAGTGAACTCATCTCTAAAGTTATGCGGGAGGCCCTACACTGGACCTCAATTTTCTCAGCTGTGCTCTCAGTGTGTCATCACAGGGACAAGAGAAAGAAGCAAAGGCTCTATCACTGCAGAGCTTGTTATGGTCATCATGTACCACAACGAGTTTACTACCTGGATTTTGTATCAGATGATGACACCTTCGTTTAAAATGATGCAGAGCACAGAGTATATATGAAACACTTGTTCCATTTACTCTGTTCATTAAACAAAGACATCACTGAAACTGGTTCTTCAGGTTTTTATGGACAGAGGAAATTAGCTTTCTAAAAACAAAGGTGGCAAAAGAATCAAATCGTTGTAAGTATGACTTGCTATGACCTCTTCCAGATACCTTATGGACATACCATAATTAAACCATGGCAAAAACTGGAAGGGTTATGCATGTCATCTGTACAGGCATGATTAAACATCCTTGCTGACCCACCCTTTTCTAACACACCACAGAAAAGGCTGGTTATGTTTTCTTGCCTTTTAGGGCCCTGTAATCAAGTAAATGGCTTAGTTCCATATGACTTTTCAAGGACATTTTCTCCTCAGGCTCCAAATAGTCATTTTGCAAAAGGACTAGATAGTGCAGAAATCTGTCTCTGATCCTTTGAGGTAACACTGAAAAAAAAAAGCAAGCATCTGTAAAAGACATTAAGTTACATGAATAATTGAACCACAAAGTCAGTGCTGGACATGCACTTTCTACAAGAATGTGATGCAATTTTTTTTCCCCCAAGCCAGAAGGCAAACTTTTTCCCTCATATAATACTGACATCACTGCATCCGTGGGAGAAAGCACTTTGAGAGCTTAAGGCTGATAACTTCATCTAAGTAAGAATATAAGAATCTAACACCCACTTAGGCCTGGACAAAATATTTTTGAAATTACTGCCATAGGTAAGAGCTAATTGCTGACCAACTGAAAGCTACCTATGGTGTAATTTGTCTGACAACAGCACTATCTTTCTCTGTAATGTCAAACTCCTATTTATTTGAGAGGTAGGGAAATCCTACAAACCAGAATAGGGAAATGTATTTCAACAAAAGTAAATAGCTTGCTCCCATCAATTAGGGACACTGACTTACAAACTGACTTTCAGTTGTCATCTCAGTCAGCTATGAACCAAGGTCCACATAAGTAGATGGCAAAACAATCTGCCCTGCTAACTAGATCACAAAATATTAATGTTTGATTAGGATCAAATATGTCACATGGTAGTCTGATGAACCAGTATTTTCACCTTACTTAGAAGTGCTGTGTTGATAAATAAAACACCATTAAATAGAAAAATGGCACAGAATTCCCCTCTAAGCTGTCCCTTGTTCATTTTGGATGAAGTCAACACATACTTCAGTAACTAGAAAGCCAAAGCTCCAACCTCTCTACCCACTTGTTTTCTTGTTGCCATCTCCAAACTTAACCTGGTGCCTTAACCAGCTCTCTTTTTAAGACCTTTTCTTACCAAAAGCATGCTGTACTTTCCATGTCTTGCACAATCAGGGCCCCAGAAGCAGAGTATGTTGGGCAGGGTATAGCTTTGCTTCCACAGTCGTTAGTACAACAGGACCACAGTCCTTTACAATTCTTAAAATACCCCTATTAAGGAACTAGTGTTCCTTCTTAACTCACAGCATTTCAGTTGTTCTTACATTACACATGAAAAGTTCACTTCCGAAATTTTTTTTTTCTTTTTTTTCCCCCCTGTCCTGACCTATGAGTCTTAACTAGATGAAGTAAGGAAATACTACTTTTACTTTTCCCAGCTTTACTTTTTGAAGAACAGGGCTAAAGATGAGGAGAAAAGAATCATATGGCTCAATTCCTTAAATGGTCACAAAACAAGAGCAGCACAGATGTCCATCCACGTATCTTCATCTTTCCACCCTGCTTGGCAAACTCTTAGGACAGTACAGAAATATAGTAAAATCCTGGCCTCAGCAGTGTTACCTGAGCAGGATTTGCTGCTGTAGTATTTAAACCAGTAAAGAGCTACAGGCAGAACACAGCTGCAAACCAAACCAAAACTATTAAGTCCAATACAGTGTACCTTTAATGTAAACAAAACACAGGCTGCACAGTCCACCCCCAGGAACACAGCTGAACAACAGTCTGCCTCCTACTGCCAGACTTCCTATGCAAAACTAAGTCTCAAGTATAAATCCAGAGACTTAACCAAAATTTACAGTATTCCAGACCCTATCATCTTGAACACATCATGACACACAGAAGCCAAGGAAAACAAATGAAATTCATGTTTTACTGGGTCCCACATGCTGTGATATTTCCAAGACCACTAGCATCCACCAAGAAACATGCAGAATGCTCAGTTCTGAAAACAAAGTAATTACTAGGACAGAGCACAGAACAAAATCAACTCAACAAGTTACTTCCACGTGTTTTTCATTTAACTGTATTCTGCAGAGGAAGTGAATTTGGTATATAACATGCTTGGCTTCTATCCATATTCCTTTTATAATGAAGCTTGGAAGCAGGGGGCTAGTGCCCATCTTTGCAGTCCTGACTCTTCCCTCCTTCACTGGGTACTTCACTCCCCAGTCAATGAAGGCAGCAGAAAGTTACCTATTCAAAGGTAAATGAGGCAACTACTCAAGAAGTAAAGCCTGCTCAAGAAGATACATTCACGTGTACCCACGTATTATGAATATATATTGCAGACATATTAAGGTGTATCATCAAGATAGAAAGCTGGATCTGCAGCCCTTGGTATGCATACACAGTAGTAGAGGAAAAATGACAGCAAGATGGCCAGGCAGCTTTCCATTTCCCTTTAGTGAGGCTAAAATGGCAACTTAAAGGTGACTATACAGCTTGGCTGTCATCCCCAAAATTACGTGCTGGACATAAAACATATGTACAATGTGTGGGAACTGTTAGGTCATGGCCTGAACCAGTGATTGAGCACCCGGTGAAGGTGCGTAGCCAGCCCTGGGAGCACAGGTGGAAGCAATTCATCTGTGGGATTGGAAGGGGCGGATCCTGGCCCCACTCTCCCGAACCTCATTTAAGGGCTGGCAGCCACGAGAGAAGTATCTCTATTTGGAGATTGTCTCCTTTGGAGCTCTTGGCTAGCCCTGATCCTCGGAAAAGCAGTTTGCTGCAAACTCTTTATCACTGGACTGTGAACTGTACTTTTCTTGGGTAATGTGAAATTAGCTTAAAGCAGCTATACCTGCTACCACCTATCCTTACATACAGTAATTCCGTATTTTCTAGAAGAATACACTTATGTCCATTTACAAGCCACACGCAGCTGAATCAAGTGCTATGTAGGAAAATGATACAGAGAACTCCAGGAAATTAAGGTGTTTCTTCATTGAGTGACAACATCTTTATACACAACACTCATTACTCACTAAACCAGAGCATCCATTCCACTTGCACACAAGTGGAAGTCACTGCATATACTTCACTACGTTAAGTGTCCATATAAAACAGAATGTTATACCACTCTCTCAAATAAATCACCTTTCTAAGTCTTCAGTATAGCCCAAATATTTAGAGACATTTTGATACCAAATTGGGTTACTTTTTTGATCCAATGAGTTGCTGCACAAAATATCAACTACTTAACATAAAAATGACCACAAACTGCTTCTGCTTTGCTAGAACGCTAAACCATTCATTTCCCTCATTTAATGTTGCTTGATTATTCATTCCTATTTAGCAAACATTCCTGCTTTGTGCTACAAATCCAATAAGTCTGACATGAAATTATTGCATAGCACACTTATAATCACTGTTCATGTACAATATAAAGATTAAGCGCAGTTACTGTGGAGTTTTACTAGTCTAAAAATAAACTAAATGAGTACGTCAATGGATCTGCACATGTAATTTACTCACAGAAACTGTTCATATGGCAGCAAAAAGTCTTCAGTTGTGCAGGGACAGATCCACGCTTGAAAACAGATAGCTGCAGTAGATACATGCAACTTGATACCTTCTGAGAATGTGTTTCTTGACAGTACTCCAGGACAGCTAAATCAGCTAAGGAAACCCAACCAGACTTGTGATTAAATTTTGAGAATACATTATTTCTACTCCATCACAGGAAAGGAAAACATACAAAGAGCCACTTCACCTTGAGGAAACTAACAAGCCTAAATAGCCACAACACAGGTAAACAACCCTTAGCTAAGGCTAGTTCTACTCTTTCCCATCTCTTGATCTGAGAAACTGTAAAGCCCTATCATCAGGCTTCTTCATTGAACAGTTACAATTACCTAGGGAATAGCAAATTTATTACTGCTATAGATGTAGCTAAATTCAGCAACAGTTATATCATTCCCAATAGCTCTTTGTTCCCATGCAAGATTAATATAAGAACATTTTGCTACTTGAAAATATTCAGGCTATTGAAAAGAATATACCATGTTTATATATAAAGTTTTACTTCCTTTCTAAGTTTGCTTGCAGTTATTTTAATCTAGCTGAGAAAGTACACACAATCATGTCACTTATGAGCTACCCAGCAGGGGCCTAAGGTAAACAAACTAGTATTACTCCCCACGTCTCAGAAACACAACCAGACCTTGGGAAATAGAATTACTCCATCCTTTCCAGTTAACAGTACACTTTTAATAATTAGGAAAAGTTGTGCTTTCAACTACAACAGAACACATAGACAACAACATGACAGCCGCATCGGGTGATCGAGCTCAGTGCTGCACTAATATCAGATAATAACTAACAAATTCCATTTAAACAAAACAAAAAAAGGGGGGGGGAGGAAGGGAGAGGAGGATGGAGGTTTTTTTGACCTTATCACTGACTAGAAAGCTGATCCAGATCTTTGATTTAATTTTAAGAAACTTTCTAATTTGAAGCAGGAACTTATTCAATGTCCAGTTTAAGCTGATCTGGAAGCAACCCAAGCTACTGCAGTTATCTGTAACCATGAATGAATAGAGAACTCAATCTGAAAACTTCTATTGCAGCCACAAAGTTCAATCTAAAAAATGACGACTTTAACTTCCAAGTGAGTTGCAATTACAGTCGTTTAATCCTGCAAGAAAATTTATTTTAAAAACCTCAAACCTACCTCACCAAATGTCTATCTACTGAAAAGTACAGTCTAAGAGATCGAGGTACCTTTGAGATTCTGCAGGACTAGAAGAAATCTACAGAGTCAAAATATTTTGACAGTAGTACAGAATGTATTACTTGCTCATTTCAGCATATTGTTACTTGATCTACCACAGAAGGGTTAAAACTGCAAATACAGATTAAGGAAGATCTTTTTATCTTTTCTACAGGTCTGAAGATACTCCTGTCCTAGAAACTTTTTTGTTGTTGGCTATTAAAAAGATACTCTTGAATTTTTAAATTGTCATTTACACACACAAATGGATTAAAAGCAAATGTCGAATTTATTCAGCATAAGTTAAAATAACTTCTTTTTCTGATCAAGGGAGAACCACTGAAGATCAGAGCTTTTGGTTGACATAAAAAAGCTATTAGTCTTCATACTGGATATAGTCACACTAGAGAAGTCAGTGACTGCAAGGATACAGCCTTAACTCCACTGTCCCCACCTTATAGTGAAAGGAACACCAGTGAGAATGTTCAAAATTTCAACCCATTTTGCCCCAACGGAGCAAAATATTTTGCATTGCCTTAATCACATAATGAATTCCACCAATAATATCGAGTATTCACTTATTAGGGAGATTTTTCTAAAAATGAATTCAAAACTTGGAGGAAAAAGACTGAAAACAGAGAATCCTGGACACTCAACTCACCAACCTAATTCTCTTACTAGCATAAGTGTATTTACCTCAAAGTAACAAAACACAGTGATGAAATGAAGATGAAAAGATAGTGTAACTGATTAGATTCATAGAATCATTAAGGCTGGAGAGTCAGCTAAGATCACCTAGTCCAACTGTCAAAATGTCTGTGGCTGCTTTAGATCATGTCACTCAGTGCAACATCTACTATTTCCCTGAACACCTCCAGGGACAATGATTCCACCAATTCCCAAACAATCTGTTCCAATACCTTGCCACTCATTCTGAGAAGAAATTTTTCCTAATAACCAACCTGAACCTCCCCTGGCACAGCTTAAGATCATTATCTCTTGTCTTATCACTAGTTACCTGGGAAAAGAGCTGACCACCCTCTCATCACAACTTCCTTTCAGACAGTTGTAGAGAGCAAGAAGGTCTCCTCCGAGCCTCCTCTTCTCCAGTCTAAGCAATCCCAGTTCCCTCAGCCGCTCCCCATAAAACTCCAGGCCCTGCACAACTTCGTTGCCCCTTCTCTGGGCACATTCCAGGGCTTAAATGTCTTACTTGGAGTGAAAGACCCAAAACACTACTCGAGGTGTGGCCAACTTGTGCCAAATACAGAGGGATGATCAACTCTCTGGTGTGCTGACTATGCAATTTCTGATACAAGCCAGGATGCAATTGGCCTTCTTAGCTACCTGGACACTCTGCAGGATCACGTTCAGCCAGCTGTCAGTTAATACCCCAAATCCTTTTCCTCTGTGCAGCTTTACAGCCACTCTACCCTAAGTCTATAGTGATAATAATTTGGCTTTTGTAATTGAAGTTCAGGACTAGGCACTTGCTCTTGTTAAAACTCATGCAATTAGACTCTGGCCATCAATCCAGCCCTCTGTAAGGTCTTCCTACCCTAAGGTAAATTGACACTTCCTCCCAACTTGTCATCTACAGACTTACTGAGGGTGCACCTTGTCCAGATCATCCTGACCCCTGAGAAGCACCTCTACTGACTGGCCACCAGCTGGATTTAACTCCATTAACCATCCCTGTCTGGACCCAGCCATCCATCCAGTTCTTTACCCAGCAAAGAGTGCACCTGTTCAAGTACGGGTTGCCAGCTTCTCTAGGAGTATAGTGGGGAAAACAGAGTCAAAGGCTTTAATAAAGCCCAGGTAGATTACATCCATGACCTTCTCCTCATCCACTAGGCAGGCCTCCTAGTCATAGAAGATCAGGTTGGTCAGACAGGACTAGCATTTAGGAACCCATGCTAGCTAGGCCTGATCACCTGGCAGTCCTGCACTTACCACATGATCACAGTCAAGACAATCTGCTCCATAACCTTAGATGGATGCAGGCAAAGCAATTAAGAAAGAACACAAAGGTCTAACAGACAAGGTCTGACAATAACAGACATTTGTCATGGCACAAGCCTCCTGAAGTATTTAGATGTGCTGATGCAGTTCTATTTCAAATTGCATATTCTTCCTACTCTCCGCTTAGTGTGGATGTAAGTGAGAATTTCTAAACAAGCTAAATTTTGCTTTTGAAAGTTTACAGAGTAATAGAAATATTATTGCAACAACAGCTGTCATTAATATGGTGTGTGCTCTTTCACAGAGCACATCTCAGTTCACAGTAGGGCCTGAAAACTGCTTGGCAACACACAGCAAACACCAATGAGAAGTGCAGAAGAGAATATCAAGATTGATCATTTTGGGAAGCATGGTTATTTCATCATCATCATCTTATTATGTTAATTATTGTATGCCTCAGCGTTGAACAAGTGAAACAACACTTGAGGAGATCATTAACCATTTACTCTAACCAGAGCATATTAAGACATACAGAAGAATCAGTTCATTTTATTGACTGGTCTCTACTGAAAACCGGACAAAAAAGTCTAGATGTACTAAAAATTAATATCTTACGTTTATCATCAGGCAGGACTAGAAAATAATCAAGACGTGAAGACAGTTAAGATATTCATGTTTTTTAAAGTCAAAGGCAAAAAAAAGAATAAAAAAATGAAACAACTTTTACTAGACAACCACCTACAGACAGATCACCAATGAGTACTATTACTTGGTAAGTGAAAAATTAAACCACGAGATCAAGAACTTAAGGCCAAACTACATGAAACCAGAGTAACAAAACTGAGGTGAGCAACAGTTTGAGAAGGATAAGATTTGTGCTACATTTATGTTTTATCTAAAAGTCATATTCTTCAGTTACTATGTTTTGCTGAAGAGATGAACTGAAGAAACGTGATCCAGAACATTAGGGATTTGAAAAGTGGTACTTTTGTGAGTACCAATGAGCCAGTGCATCTAGAGAGATGGAAAGGCATTTGAACTGCAAACCATTTCTTCCTGTGAGTTTACACAAGGCCCAGAACCTGTGCCCAGAGGTAATATCAAATAAACTGTGCTAGACCCTTTACAAACCACCAAGAAGACTCAGTATGAAGGACTTATAAGAAAGTGTATCATATGTTGAATACTACGGCACCAAGCACAGTAGCCTAGACTAGCATGATAAACAAATACAATCAAGGAGTAAAAAATAGGTATGGTACAAAATGCCCACAACTCTACTAAAATCCATCTGGAACAACTCAGGAGAAACCACCAGGTTATTACAAGATAGACATTCACAAAGGAGGAAGCAGGTTTTCTGACCTAGTTCAAATCTTGCAACCACTTTATTCCTGAGGAAAGATAGATTTTTAGAACAAGATTTTGACTGAACAGCGTCACCTACTGCAGTGCCAAAATACCATACCAAGAACCATGTTTTGCTTGGAAACCTCATAGCTGCATAACAGCAAAGCTGGCTGTGCAAGATCATGAAACCACAGATTCAGGGCACCTGGCTGCAAGCCACATAGAAGTAGACACTGTACAAAGGCCAGAGCCAAAGAAACAGATGACATTGACACTGGAAATAGATGGAAACCTAAGAGGTCTTTGTTTGTTTGCTTTGTTTATCAGAGATTATCCTAGTAATAGGCAGAGAAGGACCATTATTTACTCATTTAAACTCACCATTTAGAAAAAAAATTAAAAAAAAAAAAAATCAAGCTGTGCTTGTTCACAGAGACTTAGATTTTCACAATAAAAATACAGGACTCAAATGATATTCTTCCGACTCGCACTTTTTTTTTTTTAAACAAATTAAAGCATAAAAAAATTCCTGAGGCTCCAAGGAACCTTGTCATAAACTGACCTGACTACCTAGAGTTCACCTGTTCTATTTTTCCTACTCCTGTTCCTACTGAAGGCAATGCAGAACTTCATGCCTTCAATGTAGGTTCCTGGTTGCCAGCTTAATTTCAGCTGTAAGCACTTTCCAACTATTTTCTCCCATGTCACCATCATCCATGAGCTTTTTTTTTTTTCCCCCTACCATGACGATAAACTCGGTTTGATTCATTTGTAAGAAGGGAGCATTTTTCTTTATCTTCACTTTGCAAGATCAAAGAAGTCCGCTTCTTTAGATACTCATAACACATGGTCTTCACTGCAGTGACCTGTCTGCCTGCTGCAACATGAATTCACTTTTTTTTTTTTTTTCTTTTTTAGAACAGTGATGTAGTACTCCAGATGAGGCTTTGCTGCTACCCTGCACAATGGCATTAGCATTCTACCTGGTATTTGTCATTATTTCACTTTTACATTTGTTTATAAACACAGACATTGAAAGCTCAGTTCCTCAGCAACTTAATAAAACTTAAATTTTTCCTTTCTCCTGCTGGTACCCACCTTGCAGCAGAAATTATGGTAAGTTACACATTTGAGGAATATGAGTCATTTTGAACTGTTTGTTTGATCTATCACTATAGGTATAATTCTGTGCTTCTGTACTGTTTATTCATGAAAATACATTAAAAGCACACAAATAAAGGAAGGGAGGGGGCAGAAGATATAGACGGAAAAAAAAGAGAAGTGGTGATTTTCTGTCATATTACAGGAGCGCTTGAACATACTTTGAATGGCATTTCTTTCAAGATACATTTGATGAGGTCTTACAAAAGCAGAAGTCAGAAATAAGGTTAAGCAAGAATGAGCATGAGTACAACCAGGGAACTGTTTACCATCTCCTGGATCTGTACAGTGAAAATATAAATTGCTATAGAAATATTTTAATTATTGTTTTATAGTGCTACAGAGAGAGTAGCTGACAACTCAATTGTGAAGAAAAAAATCTAAATTGATTAATGCAAAAAATAAAAATAAAAATAAAGAGTATAAAAGGAACTTTTCAAGGAACACCCAATCCATAAATTATTGTGTGTTTTATCCCTAATCTGATATACGACACCAAAGCAACTCTGCCTAACATCCTGTTTACCCTCACACTGGGCTAAGTGAAAGACTGCATTACTTCTGGGTGGAGTGCCAAGTGTTTCAGTATGTGCCATGCTGATTTCGGAAGCTGCCAAACATTGAAATTAGAAATGAGCATGCCAGCTGCCCCTGTACCTCATTTTCTGTATATATGATACAACAAGGCATAGCAGCTCACATCTGATAATCAATTAGCTGAAGAAGGGGGGGAGGGCCTTAAAAATCTTGGCACAGCTTTAAAGTATGGCTGTGGAGACGTAAATAATATCAGTGCCTGCATGAATAGCAGAAGGGACATTCAAGGTCTTACTATTAAACAGACACTGCTCCCTTTAAGGATGTTCACTACAGCACCTGTAAGATGCTTTTAAGGCTTTATCGGTACTGTGTCTCCTTCTCCATTTCTCATTTAAACTGTATATCCTTCCACCCTTCAGTTTGAACATAAAATTGCTATGTGGAATGCAGTTTAAATATTGAGATTAATACTACTTTAAAAACTAAATTATTAATTCTGATTCTGTCTCCCTTCAAAAGGAAAGAAAATTTCAAAGAAATGAGCTTAAATGAAAATATCCAGATTTATGTCCTTTCCATAAGGTAAAAGGCAACCTTTTATAGTGAGAACATGTATTTCTAGTGATACCAAGTTTTAACCTTTTCCAAGGTTATTCACCATTACTATTATTACTTTTGACTGTTGAATAGTTAGGAAAACATCAGGAAAAATTCAGAAGGAAAGAAAAACCCAGTGGAAAAGCAACATACCAACACAACTCACTCCAAGGTATACACAGAACCATTTATTCAGGAATTCACCTAAGCTCTTTATGCAGAGGCTCTACAGTAGTCTTATGTTTATGCCCAATGTGTTTAGGACATGCTACAGCTTTCCAGCTACTGAAAGCTTTACAAAGCTTTACAAAGTGTAACATGGGATGAATTGCTGTCTTCGATATGTTCGCCCCAGGAGGAAGCCTACAGGCTCGATGTTACTATTTTCCATACAAGGCCATTGCATAAAATGGGGACCTGATCACCAAATGCCATCTGTGCATTTTCCCAATCTCAGAGCTGACCTGGCATCACGCAGCTTTCAGTGCTATTAAAGGAAGTATTCAAGGGCCATTCAACCAACCAGAATTCTACACTTCTTATTTCACAGCTGCTACTGTTTGAAAATAGTTAACGAAGGAAGAGAAGACATTTCAGGACAGGTTTCCCTGCAATACTCTACAACTCTATAAGGAATAGGCTAAGGCTTGGCTTTACCAGGCTTGACATCCTCACTGCAGTGCTTCATCCTAAATTTGAAGTTACCCCATGTTCTGCTACCTTAATAAGCAAAATCCTACTAATAACTATTTAAAACAATACCCAAGAGCACTTTTACCTCAATCGATTTCAATACATCAAGACATTCAGCGAGTGAGAACTCTATATATACGCTTGTATCTGCAGACCATCACATCTACCTGCAACTCTAAATTGCATTTGCTAGAATTCCCATTTTAAGAATTATATACACATCCAAAATGACGGAGTCCACAATGTGTGTCTTACTGGAGTTCAAGTTGCTATGCTGCCTCTCCAACAGCACTTCATCAAAACTAGTAATCCTTGCGGCCGAAAGTTAACCTTGAGAAGACAGTTGCCATGCCCTTCTACAGCCTGCACTTTTTCTCTTCACCCACAGAAAAAAAGAGACTTGACAGCCTCTGTAATGATTACGAGGTAAGAAACAGAACAAGCTTAGCTATTTGGGCACAGCCAAAAAGCCAACAAAAAATGAGCAACGTACAGCATGTGTATTCACAATGAGAGAGGCATGTTTCCAAAAGAGAGAATTTCCTCCTTTGCTGAACAGCAGAACTTACTGTTTACTACAGAATTTCCAGTTTGACTGCTGTAGTCAAAAGCAGAAACATAAATATTGACTGAAGCTGGATCTGGTTCCTGAAATTTATTATTATTTTTTGAGGATAAAAAGACTGAATTCAGGATTTATTCTTAATTAAAATAAACCTAAGTGACTTACCAAACCAATTAGGAAATACTATGCCTTTCCAATTCTGCCCACATTTCTGCCTCTACCATACACACACTGTGATCAGTCTGGCTAGTTGCGAGACGAACCTATGCAGGTATGAACTAAAAGAGTTAAAATACTGCTGAAATGCTTTAATCACCCTCTGGGCTTTTTAAAGCTCCACAGTTGTGTTGGCAGCTTGAGCTTTCCTCCTTCAGATTTGCAACCCCCTGCCTCCCCTGGCATTTAGATTTACTATGAGAAATTTCTTAAAACAATCTTTTCCCAATTTCTTATGTGCAAAGTCCTTTGTCATAAAAAACACATTTCCCAAAATGCACTTCCTATTCAACTCAAAGCACAATTCCAAACCAGCATTACGATCTCATATCTGAAGAAAGAAGACTATTCTGAATACAGGCTCCCACAGAATATTTTTTCTCATCCCCTGAGGACTCTGTACTTTGCTGACTGGGATGCTGTTAAGCCTGGAAATCTTAAAAAATTAATGAGCATTAATTAACATTTAAGTAAAGAAAAAGCTTTGTAGGGCTCTGAAAATACAAACCATACAAAATTGACTCAAGTCAAGAAGAGAACATAACAAAATGCACTTCTAAACAATAGCTCTCAATATCAACTCAGTTCCTAAGATACCAGTGCCCCTACAACATTTAGGGTAGAAAGCTAAACTCTTCTCCATATATCTCTATGCAGTATAGCTTATCATTGCTGTGAGATTTTATTTTGCAGTCCCTAGACATGGAATTAATCGTTAACACCACAGTGATGCAGCATTAGCCTAAGTAACCAGCGTAAGGAAAAGTTACATTTTACATGCCATTTTATGCCTTAAGAGCTGCCCAGAAGGAAGCCTTTCCACATCTTGTTTTTTAGTTGTTTTGTGGTTTTTTTGTTTTTTTGTTTTTTTTTTTTTTTAATTTTAAAAAGAAACTTCCTTCAGCCTTCCAGAAACATTTGGAACATTTTATCTTCAAAGGGTGGAAATTCAGCCTACAAAAAAATAGCAGGGACTATACTGACAGCAAATCTCTTTGCCATCATTTGAAATAATAGAGTATTGCTGTGAAAATGGCAGCCAATTATCATTTCTGCCTTCCAAGCAAGTAGCTGGTAAAAAGCCTCATAAACGACTCTGGTGTCTGAGAGGAGGCTGTGCTAGAAGGAAATGTCTAAGGCCTCTCTCTATAAACTGACTGTCAACATAAACACTAAGAATGTCAGAGATCAAATATTCAGTCATGTTTTAAACATCAGGCAGTCACAGTTTTTCAACCCACACACCATACACCATAAACAAGCACCAGACACGTCAAATGCACCGCGGAAAACAAGCTCAGTAACTTCAGGTCCTTGACTTCCACTCTTCCTTTCTCACCCTTTTCCACATCGATGTTTTGTGTAGCAAGCAAAAGGGCTGACAGACCTCATAGAAAATGAAAGATCATCTTGCCTATTAAACTTCTGAAGTATATCAGTATTCATCTATCTAAAATCACAAACAGAAATGAAATGCCTAGGTATTATTTTTCAATCCCAAGAAATTTCTGAGAACCTAAGTACCTTTGAGAATTTGGTCTCTGGAACAGTCAATTGAAATCTTTGCGTCTATAGAAGAGAAAAAAATGCATCAAATACATTATAAAGCACAGTGTTGTCTGGGTGATATTGTAGGATGATGTCAGCTGTGTGAACTGTGGTTTCTTTATTTGGCTCATTACATTCTGTCTTAACCATTAACTGATTTGCTCTTCAGTAGACCCTTGTTTGAACCTTAAGGCTCCTTGAGATTGAACAGACCTCCAGATCACTCTAGGTACTCGTATTAGTGGTTTAACTCATTCTGAAGAGACATTCAGAAATGACCATTCAGAAAAGATGTATTAAAAACAAAAGCAGTTCAGTAGAGACAAACACATAGTCTACAAAGCCTGTTCACAAAGCATGCATTGGCTTTTTTTGGCTGCGGAATGTAGGGTAAAAAAAAGTTGACCACAGAATTTTAATTATGTTAAACAAAACTCAGTTAACTCTGCCAGCGCATCAAATTTGACTGTAATAGTTCTCAAGCAGGTATACAAAGTGCTGAGTAGGGCAAAAAGGGACTGTATTGTACACACACTGAAATTCAATTGAATAAAATCTTTATATGAGGTAGGAAGACAACACAGGCTTGCAGTTTCCTCTAATTTACTCCTAAACCCATGAAATAAGTCCAAAATTATTTACCAAGCAGTCCTTTCAAAAACATGGTTTATATTTCAGAAAATGAGGTCTAAATTAACATTTAATTTGAGCTGATGGAATCAATTTTCCCTTTTGTAGGACAAATGCATAGCACCATTTGAGTTTTTTCAACACTTTTATAGGCTCAATTGCATCAAGTTTCAGTATGTCTGATTATAGCAAAGCATCATCATGATCTTCAGACCAGTCAAGTCCAGTAAGCTACACAAATGAAGCAATAATACCTTCATAGGTAAAATTACACACCTAAGCCTGAGCATCTTCCAGATGGAGCTTCTATAGCTAACAAAGAAAGTTGCTATGCATGTCCAAATTATTTATTTCAGCTCTAGGTCAGCTGAAACATTAAAATGTTTATGCAGTCCATTACCATTAGCCAAGATACACAAAGCTGATATACTCTGCCACTCAGGTGCCCTAGTTTACAAGGGTTAAATTCACTGACTCAATTCCTAAATCCAGGTACCATTCTAAAGACACTAAACCTAAACTTGCCATAACTGCCTACATAAGGGCAGAAATGTGCTACACAGAAGCACAGGTGATAGGAGATGTAATAGAAGATGTGACTATCAGCTAAAACGTCTACATAAGGTATCTCTATTTTTGTCACGTCATATAACTGTCCTTCAAGACAAATTTAGTTTTACACTCAATCTTTTTTTTTCATGAAAGCTAGGACATGCTCAAATCATACATCAGCTTTGCAGCTAGTGTTGAGAGAAGCAGGTTCCCAGAAGTCCCCTGTGCTTAACAGCTGTTCAGCAATAAGTATATATATTCAGTTTTCAAAATCTCCCCCAGCTTAGATTCTGAACATGGAACACCGGCAGTCTGAAACTCTGGCTTGCTACTAAACAAAAGCTTAACATTTCTGAAAGTATGAACCAAAAAAAGAATAAAAAAAATATTCAAGAGAGAGATATCATTTAAATTTCATTCAATAATTTCATCAGGTGGGGTTATTTCTTATGCTCTTTAAAAAAAAAATGTATATGCTTATAATTATTATGAAAGTATTATTGAATGGCTTACTAGGACAAATAATTTCACTGATTCCACTGTGTACAGTTAACCAAAATTAATTCTTTTACTTCACACTTGTATTTATGTGAATAGCTCTCATCCTTTGACCTCCTGCCTAACCCCACACTGGAAATGCACTTATGAAATACAATTCACACTTTGTTAGGCCTTATTCCAGAAAGAAAACCTTATTCAGGCTGTAGTTGAGGCATCAGTGGGTCTTCTGTCCCAGTACTAAGTTTCTGTGGCTGTTATATTGACTTGTCTATTCTATGAAATTTTTCAAGAAATCTGACTGAACTGGCTCACAAACAGCCAAAAAATTTTGACAAATTCAGATATTTAAAGCTGAAAGAAAACATTGTAAGTATCCATTTCATTTGACTCTGAATTTTCCCCAACTGGCTTTCAACAGCCCCATAATTTCTAGCGGAGATAAAACATATATTTTGGAAAATCATTTGATCTTGATTGAATGCTTCCAGTGCAGGAAAATCCACTGAATCAAAAGATAAGTTCCAGTATTTAATTACTATTTTCTCTTAAATTTTTGATTTGTCAGGGAAAAAAAAAAAAAAAAAAAAGACTTAAAAACCATTTATAACTGAAGGCAAGCAAAAGTTCTTTAAGTGGTGTCACGTCCAAGGTAGAGAAGAATTGTACAAGGTGATAGAACTGTTCAGAGAATATTTCCCTCCTTAAAACAGTAGCCTCAAAGCAAAGTTTGAAAATACATTAAAAGAAAAGAAAGAAAGCCAAATAATGCTATTCAGTGACATTCTGATTGTAATACCCAGTAAAAATACTTATGCATACGTAGTTTTAAAATACAGAATTAACTCAAAATTTAAAAAATCAGTAATTTGTGAGCCATAAAATCCTTCAACAGTATGTGTTGCCATGCTGGAAGAAGAGAGACAGTTTTTCATTTACTACTTTGAGGCTTTTGATCAATATTTCTTATTTCCTTAAAAATTCTCTCTCACTTCTGATTGTGCTTAAGACCTTAACATTGAGGTTTTTTGTAAGATTTTTGGCATATCTGAGGACAGACTTAGAGCCACGAAATTATTTAGGTTTGAAGGGACCTTAAAAACCAACCATTAGCAGGTTCCATTCCATTTGGTCACGTTGCTCAAAGTACCATCACAAAAAAATAGAATCATAGAATCCTTAGACTTGGAAGGGACCTTTAAAGGTCATCTAGTCCAACTCTCCTGCTATGATCAGGAACATCGACAGTTAGATCAGGTTGCCCAAAGCCTGGTGCAGCCCAGCCATGAAAGCCTCCAGAGACAGGGTAGCCATCACATCTCTGTGTAACCTGTTCCAGTACCACACCACCCTCACTGTAAAAGTCTTTTTCCTTATATGTAACCTAAATCTAAAAAATCCAATCTGGCCTTGAACATCTCCAAAGTCAGTGCAGCTAAAGCTCCTCTGAGTAACCTATTCCAGTGCACATCAATAATTCGAATCACTAATCGCTTTTTCTGACCAAACCAGCCCCTAACAGAGAATGACACCAAAACAGCTAAAATCAGAACATAATAATCCCTTACCATTCCAGTCAACACATGCATCTCTTTCAGTACTCACACGGTATAAGCTTCATACCTTCAGTCAGCCATTTGGCCCTTCCAATGCCTTTTCCAATTCTACCACATCGTTTCTGAGACAAGAAACCAGCACTATGTATGTGCTAGAGAATTAGACCATAACATAATGATGTGCTCTTCTGTCATTTTCCACATAATTTCTCAATTTTATGATATGAATGTGAAAGTTGACAAATACATTTATTTTCAACATGCAAGCAATGGCCTACTAATTAGAAGTTCATTTATAATCTCCACACATGTAGAGCCAGTTGGCAAAGACAGACTGGCTGCCCATGAAGATTAAAACCTGGTAACTTTTCCAGACCATATTATTTCTTATGCCATATTATAGACTTTCTCCTCTTTTTAGGACAGTGTCAGAATTTGAAAAAGCTAGCAACAGAATAAGTCACCCTGTGCTGTACAGAACAAGTGTAGCAAAAAAATATTGACTTTACTTAACAGCTACTCTTAATGAGCTTTGAAAGAAAAACCAGATTGATTCCTTATCAACACAGACTTCCATGAATGGAAAACACACAAAAAACTAACAACAAAAACAAACAAACTCACCATTCTCTTCAAACAACACATTTGTCAGATTTTTTATTGTTCTTACTATTCACCTATCAAGAGATTTGAAAGTAATGAGACTGAATCTGCTACCCTGATATTTGTCTATGCCAAGAGAAACAAACTAAAGAATAAAAGATTCAATTCTGCACAGAAGATTAGGCCTGTTTTGTTGTTTTTTGGTTGTTTTTTTTTTCTTTTCTTTTTTGCCTTTTTTTTCCCCTGAACTTGGATCTTAATAAATCATGCCATCAATACTGAACGATGAAGATCTCAGTAACGTGGGATCTTTCTCAACCATGTCACAAAGGCACATTGCTACAAGGATAGTAATCAGATTTCATTGATAACTAAGCCCAGTAAAGTTTCTAGCAGCTGCTTTTTCTACATGAGACAGCCTACTGTCAATCTAAGCTTCACTACTCTGTAGGAGTATTTCCACACACTTAATGAGAATTGAAGAACTACATCTTTCTGCAACTGTATCTTACTTCCGCAGATAAAGAAAATGAACCTGACTCTGCTTTTACAGGTCATGGATGCATTATTATGCTAAAATATGATAGCACCTGACAGAGTGTTGCAGTAACATTAGAAAATATTAGTTCACTCCAAAAGCTCACTTTCACCTTTCACAGGTTAAAATGGTAATCCATTTTAAAATTATTTGAAGAAATTCTACAAGAATTAGACATGATATTCACAATGCTATTGACAAATTGAATGTAGAATACTCAGATTTTTAAGGTAAAATAAATCATTTGTTAGCAGTCTTTTCAACTGTCTTTCATTATCAGCATCCAGAACAACCCACTAACTGCACTGCTAGCTACTTTTCTCATCACCATTCTCACCTAGAACCTTCGTAACATCTCTGTTCTGCTTCTCAATAAAGAACTTTTACATTCCGTCAGCTACTGATTATCTATATTTTGTTCCTCAAACAAAGGCATCTTAGTAGTAAACATGGCCACTGTACAATTTTCAGCACTAAAAAAAAACATGTAATGACAATCCAAAAATCTTAAGTACACAAACTTTGAAATTTACAGCTGTCCATTGCTAGTATCTTCAGTTAGTTTTTACTTTTTTGTGCAAGTGTAATTTTACAGAAAATTCATTTTTAATTAATGTATTGGAATGAAACTAGCAGCTCTGAGTGGGAGCATAGTATAACAGTATAAAGTCTGATGCTTGTCTTAGAACAAGCATAAATGCCATACTGTGAACCTAGGCAGCAAGCATTCAATTAAATACACCATCAAGAAATGCTATGTTAACAAAGTGAAAGCTGGGGGAAGTCACATCCCTCACAATAATATTGTGTGGGAGATCCTCTTACTTGATGGATGTATATGCCTGAGTTAAGACAACATGTTATAATATTTCATATTTTGTGGCTATTTGGTATGGTATTTAGTTATCGTGTTAGGGTCTACTGAAAGTTAAGTGTTGAAACTTCCACCTCTTACCAAAGAATTAAGCATTCCAACTCAGCCACTTATTCTACTTCTGGTCACAATTATAATAGCCCTGATGCCTTGGTTTCAGTATGATTTGATTTTGAAAAGCACCAAGAAAAAGCATTAAGTAGACAGACTTAAAGAAGCAGCTGGTAGCACCACTATGTAAAAAGAATGCTCCCTGAAAAGTTCAAGCATCTACATGACTATCCATCATGCTTCCCCCTTCTAATATTTCAAAGTCTTAAAAAAAGTACTACATACAGCCTTAAGTGAGAAAGAGGAAGTAACAGCATGGTGGAATGAGTGAGGATGCGGAAGCATTCAAGTGTAGATATGCATGCCTTCTGCTTCCCAGACAATGCCAGTGTCACAGACCTGCTAACAGCTAGCACTGGTCCAGAAAGAGAGAACCTGAAGGCTCACAAGTATCCTCACAAAGCTTTACTACATCTTTCAGACATACAGCTTGAGTTCATTTCTGCTGCCTTTTGAGAAAATTCCCTACCCTCAACTCTCATAAGTAGTCTCCAAAAAGGGGTTTTGGATTTAAGAACTCACCACAAATATAAGAGAGGTAGAGGAAAGTAGTACATACATTAGAGAGAGATTCAAATCCTTGGTTTCAGGCATCTAGCTTCTGGTGACTAATTAAGATGATGTACTGCAGCACAGGTCAATTGTTTCAGTCTCTTCAAATGAGGGGTGTTCTGTTGTTTGTTTGGTTTTTTTGTTTTCTTTTTTCCTCTCAGCACACCCTTGCCTTTTTTGTGCTCTTTCTTTTTGTGCTCTACAGTGGTATTCGGAACTGGTTCAGGGCTTATCATATTGCTTGCCCAACAGAAGAAATAAATGTAGCTAACATGTCCTCTGTCCAAAATCACATCAAGTCTGAACAGAATACATGCATTCAGCATATATGCAGGCTAGACTGCTCAGCACCAATGTGAATCATAGAATCATTTGAGTTAGAAGCAACCCTTAAAAGCCAACTGGTCCAACTCTTTGCAATGAACAGGGACACCTACAGCTTCATCAGGTGCTCAGAGCCCCTCCAGCTTCACCTTGGCTGTCTCCAGGGATGAAGCATTCACCAGCTCTCTGAGCAACCTGTGACAGTGCCTCACTATGCTTACTGTAAAAAAAAAAAAAAAAAAAAAAAAAAAAACCAACAGCGAAACAACTTCATCATATCCAGTCTGAATCTCCCTCTTTTAGTTTGAAGATGTTTCCCCTTGTCTTATTGCAACAGATCATGCTAAAGAGACAGCCACATTTCTTCTTACAGCCCCCCTTTTAGATACTGAAAGGCCGCTCCTCAGGTCTCCCCAGAGCCTTCTCTTCTCCAGGCTGATCAGCCCCAGCTCTCTCAGCCTGTCCTCACAGAGGACATGTTCCATCTCATGGGTGTATTCTAGATGTAATTCTAGCAGGTCCGCCCCTGGATATCTTACTCATACCAGAGCAGAGCAGAGGGGCAGAATCACCTCCCTGACCTGCTGGCCACGCTTCTGTTGATGGAGCCCAGGGTACGGATGGTTTTCAAGGCTGCAAGGGCACACTGCCAGCTCACATCCAGCTACCATCCACCAGTATCACCAAGTACATTTCAGCAAGGATGTGCTCCATCCTTACATCTCCCAGCTTGTACTGATAGTAGGAGTTGCCATGACCTAGGTGCAGACCTTGCACTTGGATTTATTGAACCTCATGAGGTTCACCTGGGTCCATTGCTCAGTCTTGTCTAGATCTTTCTGAATAACATGCCACCCTTTGGGCATGCACCACACAGATCATCTACATTTGCATTTGATCCTATTGCCAATGTCATTGATGAAGATACTAGCAAACACCAGTCTCAGTACTGAGAAAAAATAAAAAGATTTGTCATTACTCATTAAAAATTAGAACTTTGACTTCTCAGTGCACATTATCTGTCAACTATCTACTCAGAACCTGATCTAGAGTAACAAATGCCTCTCGAGTAGAATCTTGCTCTTTTCATAACTCTGGACACTCATTCAGCTCTGCAAGAAGCTAAATGACTCTAATCACCCAAGAGTAACTCCACCCTCACAATACAGCTATGGCATGTTTAGTTACACACAAGCTATTTTTTAACTGGCTAGCCTGATTATAAAAGAAACCACAGCTATCAGCAGCAAATTTTCTTAAGGTTCATAGACATCACCTTGCAGTTTTCCCACTTTACTGTTATCCCCCAGATATCTAGTATTACATATGAATACAATCACTTTTTTGAAGAATACAGTATGTCTGTCCTTCAGTTGCACCAGTGTGAGAGCACCGGATCAAATCTATGTGCTACATA
Source organism: Phasianus colchicus (assembly GCF_987193195.1). Taxonomy (NCBI): domain Eukaryota; kingdom Metazoa; phylum Chordata; class Aves; order Galliformes; family Phasianidae; genus Phasianus; species Phasianus colchicus. Next base: position 18,943,859 of record NC_143439.1, on the reverse strand, counting down.
AACACCAGCTAAGATGTTGGGCTCATTCAAGAGTCATAGGATCTCATATGCAATATATACCAGAATCAAGACAACATACTTTAGAACCTGAATTTGCCTTGTATTTAGCAACCTTTGAGAAGGCATGGCATATTCCTCTTATAAAACCAACCTGGTCTTTAGGTTGTTCTGTCAAAGCAGAATATTGTTTCACTCCTTTCGGTATCTCACCAACACTCATGACTTGCCTGAACACCAGCAGGATCTCCATTCAGATCTCGTTCCAAAAGGGTGCGTGTGCACGTCTATTGTGATAAAAACCACTTAGCATGGCTGCTACCTATCAACTGCTTCTTGGGCTGTTGGGCACCCATATCAGGCTGAACTTATAAAGGTACTCAGCACATTTTAAGATGTTATTCTGAACAGTAGTTACATCTATGTATCACTGTGTCTTTAGAACTTCCTGTATGTGCTGCTCCCTCAGTAAAGGATTTGAAAAAACTTCGTTTTTTCAACAACAGCCATTTTTCAGTCATCTGAAAAACTATTATTCTACTCCACATGTAAGTTCTTGAGTAATTTATATTTCAAAATAAAGGGTGGCATTGTAGAACAATACATTATAAACTGCCTGTAACAGCTTTGAATACACACAACATGAAATTAGTCTTTTCAAAGCATCTGAACTCTTGGCATGGCACTCTTTTCATCTTGTCAGAGTGCTGCTTTATGTCTATATAAAACCAGCTACATTTTTGATTGTTGACCAAAAAAATGCTTCGGTTTAGTACTTGAAAAAAATATGTAAGGGACTTCTAAACCTGATTTTCCTTCAAAAAAAGATCATTGCCTCCTGACAGCTGAGATGCTGAGGTTGGCAGGGCACTTTCAACTGGGATTTAAAATTCACAGTACAGCCATAAATTTCCAGATATTTGTAAAAGCCTCTGCCATCAGATATCCCTGCCCACTGGACCCATACATTCCATAAATTCTGAAAGTTACTAAGTTGTACACATCCTATGAAATTCTTAATCAAGTGAACAAGTTCACAGCAAATCCTGAATACATTAAAAAAGAAAAAAAAAAGAAAAACACATCCAAAAATATTTTCTACTCTGGACTATGCAACTCAAGGTTGTCAGTCTTAAACTATCATAGTTTTCTAAACAAAGAAAAGTTTCTTCAAAATGAGTTGCTCGTGATTATTAGTTTATAGTCAAGCATAAATTCCCCTTGCTGACACCTGAAAATTAAAATTTAATTATAGAAACTGGAAGAAATGTACTGGAGGAGCTGTTGCCCTTATGCACAGTACTCAGGTTATGGAAACATGTTCAGCAGGTGTAAATCAGTTCTCTGACTTCAGTGACATTACTCCAATTTGTAGTAAGTGATAACATGACCCATGACACTTAATATCCTTCCTGTTCAATATCCCCTGCCCCAGAAAAGAATTAAAAACATTTGAATTGGAATGACAGAAATAAACTACCAGACAACAATCAAATGAGTAAATGCTAAAACTGTTGCGTGTCATTACAGTCCAGCATTTTCACCAGAAAGTATGGTATTTTTTCAGATCCGTATAAGTTAAGATTCAGATGTATGAAACTGAAGCACTACCTCATTATCTACTCTTGTCAGTCTGAAAAAGCCTTAAACTTGCAACGGTATGATCTGGGCCAGTCATGAAAAGAGGGGAACAACTTGCACTGTGTTCTGTTTTACTTACAACTCTTATCACAGTTCTGGGAGTACGGTAACAATGCCTCTGTTTCTTGAACTGGTAACCAGACAGTGGCACATAAAAGTATTTTAAATATGGTATATTTCTTAGGAATAATAAGAACTCTGCTGGAGGTGACTTTAGATGAACATTACTACAGCATAAAAGCTGGAGGGACACAGTCATAAATCATTTTTGAATTAAGAATGAACAGTGGATAAAATCAGTTCTGACAGTACATTATGAAAACAAGCTGTTGAAAAAATTTCTCCGGTTTTTTACTCCAAGGCTTCCCATAATCCCCTGATTATTGTAGTCCATTCAAAAAGAAAATGCATCTTTTTAACAGCGTAACAGTGAAACAGCCTGTCTAGTCTTTCACTACATGGAAGAGAGGCTGTAGATTGAGACGCTATGATTTTTCCTAAGACCTCACAAACAGCTCCTCTGGGTTATTACTACTTCAGAGTAACCAGAGAGCTACAAGTGCTAACATTTGATGATTCACAGTTCATAGTACTAGAGCCATTCTGCAGTGTGGCCTGAAGGCAAATTGCACAGATGGCAACATTGCCATTTGTCAGGTAGGAATTTAGATGCAATTTAAACTCCGTACAGATTATGAGAACATTTTGGTAAAGCTACAAGGTTATTTTCTTTCATTATTTTTCTTCCCTGACAGTATCAGATTCAGCTTAAAGCACAAGCACAGCATATGTCAGTCTACAAGAGCAGCCTGAAGAGACAGCACTCTGCCTACCCTACCTGAGCCTGAGAGGATAGACAGCTTTACACTCCGTTAACAGACACTAGGAAGTGGGCAGCATGCATGGAGCAAAGACTGCTGCGAGAAACAACTTTTCCTTACTCTCCTCCCCACAACTGCAGGAACAGTCCCCTTCTCTGGCAACAGGACTTGCTGGCTTCCTGCCTTCCGATTCCCTTTTGCTCCCATGAAAAAAAGAGCTCAATCAAGGCTCTGGTCCTTTCTCCCAGCCCTTTCTTTCCCAAATAGCCCAGAGGCAGGTGGTGCAGGTGGTGCAGGTGGTCCTTCTTGTGAGGTGAAGAAGAAGGAAGCAGGTCAGTCCCTACAGACAGAGCAAAGAGCCTGTGTTTCTTTGAATGGAAAGAGGCAAAGGAGGTCCAAAAGGAGGTAGATGCACTAGACAAGGCACACAGGCTCTGCACAGCCTGGTGCATAACATCATGTCCCGCTCCCATTCTCTCCCACTCCAAAATCCCTTTCCCTTTTCCAGGCCTCTCCACCTGCCAGTCCCTGTGCTCCTCAGCCACAGCCTACATGGCCCTGCCAGGAGCTCCTGACACTTCCAGTTAGTTCTGGTATATGCGAGCTTGCCTATCTACATATTTAATCAAAACATTGGAGAAGTTGGCTCATCTACTTAAGTGAACAGATACAGGCTTCAGGTATTTACCAAACAATTAGTAATTAATCTTATTTAAAAATCAGAAAAAATACTTCTCTGCCTTTTCCAAAAGCAGACTCACCAAGCCAGTCCTTCCCCTTCATCCTTCCTGACCTCTCTCCCATTCTCCACCAACTACAATATAAAGCAAGTGCCCTTCTCACCAGCCCTGGCAGGATCACTTCATTGCAACAGCTGAACCTTTAATATCAGCTGGCCCCCATCAGGACATATCTGCTTCTGGCATGGAAAACACAAGAAGAGCATGAAAAAGGTGGACTGGACAACCTCTGAGCTGAGTTTATTCTAGTCATGCTTTTGGCCAACACTAATTTAAAAAGTTAGAATACTTCACTAAGAAGATTATAAAACTTTCCTGGCAAACAATATAGAGTTTATCTTACTGGACAGATGAAGTATTTACCTGCATAGATCAAATATATTGACACAAATGTGTAGCTCTATCAAAAACAAAATGTTTCAGGAATATCTTCTGATGTTATTTATTATGTGTGAATTGAACTCTATTTTCTCATTTCATATCAGAAAATAATATAAGTACACAAGTACATACATATGCCATTTATTGGAATGTTCTTCCAAAGCAATTTCAGTTCATTCCAAATTGTATTTGTAATCATGAATTATTAGAAATACTGGATTCTTTCATTATAATTAAAAGCAGTTGAGTAAGATTAAAACAGCAGAATTCAACAACATCTCCATGAAATACATCACTGCACCAGTGGCAGTTTTATGGAGCTTGCATTTTGTAGTAGACTTCTATTCTATTCTACAATTGCACACTTTTTCTTGAAAAAATATCAACAAACCCCAGATAATAATAATTCAGTCTTCTGAGCACAGAAGAGGTATTAAAAAAAAAAATACTCTCAGTATAACAGATGAGAAAAGCTACTGTCACATCATTCTGGTGGACAGTAAACAGGACAGTAAAACAGAAGTTATCATTCTCCATACACATCTCAGTTTCTGCATATCCTAGCTACATCAGAGGAACTGATTTATTAAATTCAATCAGGATACCTTCTGGACCGTGCATCATACAAGTGTTCACAGCACCGAGCCATGTGAAATTCACTGCAACAGAATTTACTGCATAATTTTTATACAACCAAATGAAATAAAACAAAGGAAGGGAGGGGGAAAAAAAAAGATTGCATTGCAGTCATAATAAGTAACAGATAATCAAAACACGAGTAACAGGTTTTTAAAAATATTTGCGAGAAATCAGCAGCCTCTGCATCTTTATGATTATGTTTTGTTTTTTTTTTCCCCAGCTGCATTTTTTAGAGAAGTTCAGCTCAACTCCCTTGAACTTGTGAGCATTGCATTCCTTTATGTACGGATGGACTGCTCCTTAAAGAAGGGCAACACAAAGCACAAACAGGCTTCCAATGCCAACACCACACAGCTCCCCTTTTAACACCTCCCCTGAAAAAAAAAAAAAAAAAAAATGTCTTCTGAAAAACTCGTGTCCTTATAAAAGGCTATACTGCTGATAAAAGAATCAAGCTCAGATATTGTCTACCAAGCTTCATCTATTTCAGCAGCTTCCAGCAGCCAGGACCTTTGTTCCTACATACATGCTATACACGTCAATGACACTATTAACTATACTGCCAGACTTCAGAAGCCAAACATTAGGCATTTCAGCATACATCTTAAGCTACGTTTTCAAAGTGTTCTTATTGACTTCAAAGGGCAATTAGCTGCTTACATAAGTGTCTAAATACGGAGCTGCGTGTCTCACATTAGGTACACAAGGTAAAAAGTTTACCTACATCTTTACTATGAAAACGGAGCCCAAGCATACATACCACTACTGGCACGAGTGCTCTGTGACACTACAGAATTTTCTACCTGGTACTACCACCAGACACTGCCGTAAGAAGCAAAGCTATTCTGTTCCTCCTGAGAGGCAACAGGAATTCCGTCTGCTGTCTAGCTACAGTGTTCCTGCCCCCATTCTGTGGAGATATTCCAGAGAAAAAACAGTTAATTAAGATTCATCCTCTGCTCCAAGTTGTGCAACAAACTTCAGTGAAGTTAGTTCTGACTCTCACTGATGTAATAAAGAAAAATATGTGCTAGACCGCATTTGGAGAGTACATAAATTGACCTCACACAAAAGGAGAAGAAATATATATGATCTTCACAGGGCTTGGTTACATCATGAATGTATCCAGGTGTGTTTATACCTTGAACAATCTATCCACCTGGTGTAATGAGGAGGCCAGCTCCAACGTTATTTTTCCCCCCTCATCACAGAACTACTACATACTTTTTATCTAGCCCCAGGGACACACACACATGTGCTGTGTAGGTTCGTAACAGTCATACATCTGCACATCAGTTCATGTAACCTTGTACATATCCACTGAACTAAAACATGCAAACACCTGAGTACACCTGCAAATTTTGTGGCAGCATTAATCAAAAAGTAAGTTTAAACTACGAATTAGGGAAATATACTAAATAGCCCATGATTTAAGATGCAAGAGTTCAGCTGCTTTGAATGAGCATAGCACATGAATCTGATCCTACCATACAATCAAGAAAATAAATAAATAAAAAAGAATCTAAGAACAGATGGACAATCTTGTGAAATACAACTGCAAAATCAGCATATTATTAGTTTCTGCATTAAAAACAAAATAAATTCTTCAATATCAATTTAACATTAAACAGAGCAACACTATTATCCTTCACATCCACAAGATTTAAAATGCTTCCTGTTCTACTTACTGAGGCTTAGGTTTCTGTGTGAAGTTACCAACTGTAGAAGAGCAACGAAAATACTGAACCCCAATGAAAAAAATCATTTCTCAAAAGCACAGTGCTTTCAGCAGAAGATATATCATGTGCTACTCTAGAGAATATGTGAGAATTCGGACAAAATGCTGTCCGTCCAATTTCTACTCCTAACAGCACAACAGTGGTGCTGGATCTTGTAAGGCAGAGACTGTTCCATAGTAGTGACTATTCTCTTTTTCCTCCATTAACATTCAAGACAAGGGCATTCAGTTCAAACAGACACAGTTTTCTTCAGTAAACATGCGGTTTCAGTCATCTTGAAAGGATTAATGAATACAGGTCAAATTCACTGACTAATTTCATCTGGGGGAAAACAAACAAAGAGCTAGTGTCATAAAACGTTCCTCAAAGGTTGGAATTGTTCCTTCTTTACCCTCAAGCTCAGAGCGCCGTGGATATGTGGGAAATCTGGGCTTCATCTAGCACATCCAAGGCAGAGACTACAAAGCTTGGGCTATCAGATGAAAGCAGACACCTTCCCAGCAGTTTAAGTCTCCCTTTCTATTTACTTCTCCACAGAGCAACTAAAATGAAATACAGTGTCTAATCAGACAATCCACTTCATGTCAAGTGAAGAGTTGCTTTTACTTTGCCAAACTGAAACGCAACCACCGGTTCAGCTTGAACCAGCTTTTATAACTGTTTACTTTTTGAAGTGTAGGTGTTGAAAATCTACAGCCTTCTGCACTATTTAACTCTCCTTAGGATGAAATCTAAATTTCAGCTACTCAACATCTAAAGGGAACATGTACAAATAAGCAATAATCTCCCTAAATACTGTCAAGTCAAAATGCCTGTCTTTTATAAAATTGTACAACACAGAAAACAGTAACTACAAAATAATATCAAATGATGTCATTCTCTTCATTATGGTCTTTATAAATAAAGGTTCTTTCCTTGAAAACAAGCAGATTGGCCCTTAGCGTTTTCCTCGATCTTCAGTCGTTGAGCTCCCAGATGGCCTTAATTAAAATAGAGTAGTTTCTAATTTACAGCACAGGAGACATTTCGAACCTGCTGTTGAAGTGTTAGTGAAACCCCAATAACCCTAATCTCACCCCTAGAAAGTATGTCAGTATCTTTAATTTATCTACTTAAAGTCCCTGCTGTGCTCATAAATCTATCTTGCTGTACCAATTGTGTTGCACTTCCACAGTACCTCAACCCCTCAATATAAAAGTTAAGTTTCACTTCACATGTGTCACAATTTAAAGTATTTACTTCTTCCCATTCTTGAAACACTTGTGACTTGTTCCAGCTCTACAAAGAGAGACTAGCACATAGGCAAGACATTTTGTCTAGAGTACTATAAGCAGTCTTCTTTTCCTCTCATGCACATCACATTTGTAAATCCAGCATGGCAGCACCAAAGCATACAGGTGGGATAACTCCCATCCTAGTGGCTTACTTCTCATGCATCCCATCATGCTACTTTTCTCGAAAGCAGACAGCTGTAGCAGACAGGAATCATGCACACAGCTCAGTAACTCAAGGCAAGAGCAACAAACAACTCCTCTATGGCTGAATGGAAATCTTCAGCCTTTCCTAGCTATGCTTCTATAACATGCACTTCTCTATTTCTATACAAATACAGGTTTATGAACAGCTTACAAATGACAGGAAATGTTTCATAAGACAATGCATCAATCTGAGATAGAATATCAGCAAGTCCTGATGTATTTTGTTTATGGTACGTGTGATGATATTTCCTTCTCAATCCAAAAACACACATATACAACTGTAAGAACACTGAATAACTACATATCAACATGCTACAGAGGCATGCACAAAGTATGCTGTACAATAATAAGAAACTGGCTGCATAGCATAACAAGATGTCTGGACAAGCCATCTGTACATTTTCTGAAATAGAGAATTTTCTTCAACGAATTATTTCTTCTTCTTACAGAATTAATTCCAAATCCTTGGTAGTGAACATGTATTCCTCCTACTTTATTTCCAAACTTCATGAAATAAAAATTCTAGTTTGTGCCAGTCAACATTTCTACTGCACCTCAATCTCCAGGTCAGTACTGCTCTTTGAAGGAATAACACCAAGAAAAGTGCATTTCAGAACACTGAATTTCAACAACCGTACTTTGCTTCAGTGTGAAAACCGTAAATGTAGATTAATGTAAACTAATAAACGTTAACCAAAGGCACGCATCCTCACTTCAGCTTTTCAGTAAGGTGCCTGATTTAGCAAAAGGTGGAACCACAGACTTTTCCCGATAGCTTCTTACATTCATAAGACTATAATGCACTATCAGAAATCCTGAAACTAACACGAAGTTTCCTCAATTGCCTGTACACATAGATGGCTGGCTCCAATTAAAGTTAAGGTGATATTCATTATTAACATGAAGTGCAGCTCGGTATACATCCCTGAGGAAATCCTCACGCAGCTGCTGCAGGTAGCCACAGGTTTGCTCCTTACGGCCAGAAAAACTTAAGCGGCTTCAGGAGGCCCAAGGATCTAGATCCTTTTGGAATCATTTTCTGTAATACTCTTTTGAGGGAAACATGCCTGTTGTATGAATATATGTATGAAAAGAAACATCCTTGCTTGTTTCAGTAAACTATCCTAAACACCAACAGTAAAAACACTCGTTTGCCTGTACCCTTGGAAAGAACCGGAATAGAACATGAGAAGAAAAACTGAAAACTCCTTTTGATGAGAAGAATCTTGACTTCTTTCCTGCTACCTACAACCATACTACACATACAGCACACTTATGGTAGTTTTGGAGCACACAAACACACTGTTCATTCCACACAACTTGTAGACATGCCTAATTCTCCTCTGGGAGTCCTTCAGTCCCTTCATACCAACAACAATCTCGAACGGCTTAGGAGCCAACTGCTTTTCCATGTACACAATTTAAGAGAAGATGAACTAAAAAATAAGTAGTGTTGAAGGCTTTTCTGACATTCTAGTAAGCAGTTACCGCTACTAAACAATTTCCAAATAAACAACCAAAATGTGATGCTTCTTCACAGTTTCTCTAGCCACGTATTTTTTCCTTAGGTGCTTCTGCTTAATGACAGTGAAGACATGACCTCAAATGTTAGCATGTATGATAAGTCATCTTTATTTAATAGATGACAGCCTGGAGAATGATTGTCCTGCTTAATTATTTTCCATTCGCTCCTTCTTCCCAGTGGGAAAATAATTAGATCAGTTGAGTGCTCTTAACTGAGGTCAGAATTAATGTGATTTACCTAGTAGTGTCTGGATTGCTTTGGTCACGTTGTAATGAATTTGCATCAGGTAAGATATTTAAGCTTCTACAATAATGAGGAATTCAGAACTCATAATAGCTATCAATAGTTTCCCAGATTCTAAAATATACTCCTCTTCACGGAGATAAAATGATTCTTTAGTGAAGGAGTTCACTTGATGCTTAAACAAAGAATACACACACACCACATTCCCATCTGAGATCGTAAAGAGAGGCACCTGTAAATTCATACTCCCACAGTCATGAAAATCTGAAGAATGACTTTGTTTTGCTGGTGATTTAGACACTGTCTTTAAGTATGCTTTGATGATTTGAACACTTTCATTCCTTCATGGCTCAGGCTGCCTATTTCCTTTCAAGAGATGAAGCCTCTGTTTTCCTCTCTAGTTGGCTTTTCTATAAGGGCAAGAAACTCACTAGGCAAATTCTTTTTTTTTTTTTTCCCCCCCATGAAAAGGTTACACAAAAAGTACAGAAGTAACCCTTCTTCCTAAACTCCCAGAAAATAAGAGTCATTTAATAAAGTAGACAATGCCAAAAAATAAGTACAAAATGCTTGTTAATTATAATGAGCATATAGCATATTTTTGTAAGTGGATATTCTTTTTCATTATCATATTTAAAAATTGACAGTATATGACCTGACCACATAGAACATAACAGCCTTTAACCATGCCACAAAATCAATTTCCTACAAAAATTTACAAGACAAAACTGCAGAGATTTCATAAAATCATTGTCACTGGCATTTAGTAGGTAAGCCACAAACTGCTTGCAGCTTGATCAACAGTTACACTGCCTCCCACTTGGGCCAACAACCAAAAAAATAATCCTTCACTGCAAGTTTGGAACTGCAGCAGAAGATGAGAGGTCCGTACTTACTCAACTTGCTTCTTTGCAAACTTGAACTTTAGCCACAGCTTCCCCCTGAGCTCAAAGGCTCTCTAATCAAAAAGAAAAAACCTTTGCACAAACTTCCCAAGAGAAAGCTCATGCATCTCAAAATCTGTTACTATCTATGTCCTTGTGGGGGAAAAAAAAAAAAAAAAAGAAAAAAGTGACTGCTTGGCAGCACCCAAAGCATTCAAATATAATACCTACTCCATGACAAGACGGAATGGTTTTAAAGTGAGACAGGGAAGGTTAGGTTAGGTTAGATATCAGATATTAGAAGGAAGTTTTTCACCCAGAGGGTGGTGACACACTGGAACAGGTTGCCCAAGGAGGTTGTGGATGCCCCATCCCTGGAGGCATTCAAGGCCAGGCTGGATGTGGCTCTGGGCAGCCTGGTCTGGTGGGTGGCAACCCTGCACAAAGCAGGGGGGTTGAAATTTGATGATCATTGTGGTCCTTTTCAACCCAGGCCATTCTATGATTCTATGACATTAAAAGATGTTTGGTTTCAGCGTCGCCCATCCTCTGCACACCACCTCTTACAGCAAGAAGAGGTATTACTCTTCTCCAGGGAGAACACTGAAAGCTGATTTTCCCTCTGAAATAGTTTTAGTGCTCCAAATGCTTTTGAATTGTAAAAGCAAAAAACATGAAGAAAATCCCATGAGACACATTAGTCAATACAGTGAAATTCATGCCCAACACAGAGAACGGTAATGAAAACAGCCATTGTTTTATTGCATACTTTATCATTCAAACAGTAATAAAACTATGTGATGTTTCCAGAGATGGGATTTTAAGAGCAAACAGACCACCAAGATGCTCAGAATAACAACACACATTTGATATGATGGAAACATGCCCCCCTATAGGCTTCTCTTTCTGTTAAATTGAAAGCAGTGAACATTTCACATGAAACCCAAATTGATTTGAAACCAACTCTGTATTCAGCCCCTTCATTTGCAAGGATATAATATTTTTGAAGTCTGAATATTGAAACATCCCAGGCACAAAAATATTTCAAGAAAAACACAGAGGGTGGTGATGCACTGGAACAGGTTGCCCAAGGAGGTTGTGGATGCCCCATCCCTGGAGGCATTCAAGGCCAGGCTGGGCGTGGCTCTGACAGCCTGGTCTGGTGGTTGGCAACCCTGCACATATTGAAACTAGATAAACATTATGGTTCTTTTCAACCCAGGCCATACACTGATGAAAAACAGTATCCCCTTGACAGGCAAATAACGTTTTAAGTAAGTTCGGAGTTCTGTAAGCTTCAGTAACCAGCATCACTTGATTTTTGTGTTATCCCCTTTAAATGCTGAACAAGATGTTGTGTAACCTACTAAGCCAGCTGCATTTGCCAAAATACAGATGAACAGAGCAGAGCAGTCTGTCATTTGAAAAGTGACATTTTTAAAGAAAAAACCCAAAACTTTAAAGCTATCTCACAGTTGAATTCAAAGACCAAAACTTTTGCCCTCTGAATGCAATTAAAAATTAAATCATCTACCCATTAAAAACACCTTCAAGTTCTATTTAAATATCTTTAAGCTATTAACATGCATTGCAGTTGTTCAATGCAAAAAAAAAAAAAATCCCTTCCCTTGGTCAGCAATATGAAATGCTAATCCATTATTAAAAAAAAAAAAATGTAGTGACTAACTGGATTACACCATTATGCTTTTACATGAATAAAAAAGATGAGGAGTTCATGTAAAGTACGTTATGAACTTATAATCTATCATTAAACTGCATTCAAAAGATAGGTAGATCTATCTTGTGATGACCTCAAAGACTTCATAAGAAACTGCATGATTCTCAGAGATCATGAAGAGAGGAGAGGAAAACAAAACAAAACAAAAAGCAACAACAACAAAGACAGCTCTCCACATTTGATGGATGCTGTATCTGCTTTTATGATTCAGTTTAGCTACAGTGAACTGCACATTTAAGTTTGCTTAAACCTGACCTTGACTGGTGTGGAAATTGATGCATTTCTCTTGTTTCTACGAGCATGCCCAGGTTAAAATAAATATTTAAACTACTGATCAGCAGTGTTCTTGAAGTGATGTGGCTCAGTTCTAGTCTTTTGCAAATTAACAGATTAATGCTGTCAGCCCACAGGGCAACATTCCAATATTAGAGATGTAGAAATGACAGCAGAAATGACTGCCTATTTCTGTACATCGGGAACAATCATCACCTACTTGCACAGATCAGAGGAAAGGTAATCTCTGTGTCAGACCAATGAGAACTTTGACTTCAAGGAGTTACTTTCAATTTACACTGGTACAAAGCAACAGTATCCATCCCTCAAAAATAGATATAAAAGCAACAGAATAGTCTTTTTACACATCTGGAACCAATAATAAAAGCTACAGTATTAACATGGACAATAAGAATTACAGCAAATCCAGCAGAAATGCTGATCCAAAAGCCATGACAGACATGGACTTTTTTCCTCCAACGTTTCTTTAATGACTGATACTTTCAGGCAACTCCAGTTAAACCCAATTATACTCACACCTATATAGTGGGTTCAAAAGATTATTAGGAATAATCTTTGCTGAACAGACTTCTGGAGACCACCCTATCCACCTTCATACTACCCCCAGCTAAAGCAGGCTCTCCAGAATGTGGCTGCTGCCACTGCTGAAACATTCCACCCACCACCTCCCCATGCTCAAACCCACCGTTTGGTCTCCATAAACATTCAGCAAGTGCCAGTGACTGTCAGTGGGTACCATTTGTTCCCCATGGAGGAATTTAATTCCACCTTTGCTTCATACACACTTCCATGTCAGACACCATTCTGTCAGACTACCCCTCTGCTGCCATCTGTCACACAGCAACAACATGGAAGGGAACACTGGTGGCAAGGTTCAACCTCTGCTGCCATACCACTAACATCTATTTCTGACACCGTGAGCCAACATAGCATAAAATGGGAGGCATTATTTCTGTAGAGTGAAGGTGAACACCCATTGTCTCTGTCAAAATCTGATATACTTTTCTCTTCATTTAACGATGTTTCTACAGCATTCTCTCTTACTATCCTTACTGCTAACACCAACTTCTTATCTCGTAGGGTGAGAATAATTCATTGAGATATTTTACTTAGATGGATAGAAATACTCATAAAAGGCAACTTCAGGAAAATTAATCCAATTTAGCATCAGAAGCTATGACATCCTAGGAGTAATGAAATACCAAGATCACTTCCTAGATTTTTATTATTCATAATTTATTTTTAATAAACCCATTTCAATTGCTTAAAGACAGGACAACTTATTTCAGATTTGGAGAAAGAATGTAATGGGAGGTGAAGGTGAACTTAACAGGATTTTATCCTTGAATTCAGATTCAAATTCCAAAATCCATCTCATCTCCTACTACTGTATTTTGCTGAAAATACACTTCAGCCAAAGTTTTTATAAAACACACCTTGGAAATCAAATCCCGTTCTTTATCAAATAAAAATTTCTTAAACTTAGATTTAAACCAAAACTAGGAAGGTTTAAAGCTGTCAAACTCCCAACTACTAATAATGAACTGCACCTTCACAGAAGGTATTATAGCAATTTCAACTTTCTACCAAAAGAGCTTTTCAGAGGCATTGAAAAAGAGTGCTTTTAATACTGCTTGAAATAATGCAGGATCACACATCTGCAGGAGGTAGTTAACTCCTTAGAATTTTCTCAAATCCTCTTACCCCACCCACTCTGTTACACTACAGCCTGAGATTAACAAGTAAGTGTACTGCATGCAGCCTAGCTGCCTTTCCACTGAAAACCTCAGCCACGTTTACACCCAAAAAACCCTACTCTCCTGTATCTATTCCAAAGATTTAGGCCTTGAAATACTCTTCTGAGGTCAAGAGCCTATGCATCTCTGTATTTCAGCCTCTAAAGTGCATCCTGCCTTCGAATAATGCAGGACTTCTATGGTTTCTGAACAAATCACGTTCTCCATGTTGCACAAAGGACATGGGAATATTCAGCAAACTGTTGATTCATTATGGTCATGAAATCCAATAGGGCTTCATCAAAATTCCAAGGAAACCTGACAATATGCAATACATTTTTAAGAAGTGTATTTTAAAAAGTGTGTTCATGCACCGTGCTCTGATGGTGACATTTTTCAATTTGAGCAATGTCATTGAGACGAAGAGACCTGAGATTTGTTGATTTCTGCAGGGCCCTGTGACATCTCATTACCTACTTAAATAACAAGAACTTTTAAGGCTTAATCATGACACATCTGATCACATTATCGTAGAATACCCCACATTGGAAGAAACTTGTAGGGATCATTGAGTCCAACAGCTAGTGCCACAGAGGACCACTCAAAATTCGAACTCTGTACTGAGAGCATTTCCAAATGCTTCTTGAACTCCTGCAGTTTGAGGCCATGACCACTGCTCTGGGGAGCCTGCTCCATGCCCACCACCCTCTGGTGCAGAACCATTTCCTAACACCCATCCCAACCCTCCCCTGACAGCTCCATGCCTTTCCTTCAGGTCCTGTTTCTGTCACCAGAGATCAGAGCTCAGTGCTGCCCCTCCACTCTCTGTGAGGAGCTGCAGATATCATGGAGCATCCCCCCAGCCTCCTCTGCTCCGAGATGAGCAAACCAAGGGATCTCAGTCACTCCTTGTATATCTTGTCCTCCAGACCCTTCACCACATTTGTACATCTCCTTTGGACATTCTCTAATAGCTTTATCTCCTTATATTGTGGCCACAAACCTGCACACTGTGCTCAAGGTGAGGATACAAGAGCACTGAGTAGAGCAGAACAACCCTTCCCCTCACCCGGCTGACAGTGCTGTGCCTGATGTGTGCCAGGGTGCATCGGCTCTTTTGACAGCCCAGGCACACTGTTGACTCATATTCAACTTGTCATCAGCTAGAACCTCCAGATCCCTTTCCACTGAGCTGCTCTCCAGCTTCTCACTCCGCAGTCTGTACTTAGGGTTGCCAGCTCCATACATAGAATCTGGTATTTGCTTTCATTAACACAGTTGGTGTTAACAAACAAGTTCTTCCCTTCTAATTTGTCAGGATCTCTCCGCAAGGCCTCTCTACTCTCAAGGAGGTTAATAGCTCTTCCTAATTTGGTGTCAGCTACAAATTTTTTTTTTTTAAAACTTTTCGTATTTTAGCCCTGCTTCCAAATTTATTTATTTATCTTAATAGAAACATTGAAGAGATCTGGCCCTAAGATGGAGGCCTGGAGAAGCCCAAAAGAGGTTGGCCACCAACTCTAATATTTTGGAAACGAAAGAGTCCAAAGTACTCTGAGTCCAGACTAAATGGTTTGGTGCTTCTACCATTAAGTCTAGTAGATCTGGGCAGCACGACAGGTAGAATAGCAATACCAGTGAAATAGCAACTTTCAACTGGGGGGGTACTGAGTGTATTCTTCATATATTTGATGAAGAACACAGATACTTGGCTCATACCGTGTTAAGTTGTGGACCTAGTTCAACAAAGAACATAAGAGTGAGTGAGTCTGTTTGTAAAGCAAGACCTATGACACCTATGACACACAACACCATATTAAGGACTTGCATCTTGGTTAATTTCAGCACCTTGGGCCCTTTTCAATTAAGACAGTTTCAGAACACCGTCAGAAAACCAAACCTCTCTTACTGTTTCTCTCTTACTCATTAAAATTCCAGATCAACTCCCACATGGTTTCACTACTGAGCATATCAGATGGTTACGGCCAGCTGACCTGGTTTGGTTCCCTCACAAATTCTTGTGCACCCCCAACCTCCTTGCTGGCAGGCAGTATGAGAAACAGAATAGCCTTTGACTCTACGTAAGATCTGCTCAGCCACAACTAAGGTACATTACCAACACAATTTTTATTACAAACCCAGAACCATAAAAGCTACTACAGACAAAGTGAACTCTATCCCAACCAAACCAAGAAAAATTCCACACGTTATCTCATACCATTTATTATGCTTAGATCTCACACTTCAAACTTAATAAACGTCTGTTGATTTCATTTAAGTCCACGACTTTGGGATCCACCTCTCACAGTGGTCCTTCAGGCAAGGTGGATGGAACTTTGAGCATTATGATCTAGCGGACAGAGTCCTTGTCTTGGCAGGGGAGGCTAGAACTAGATGATTCTAGAGAATCCCTCCAAGACAAACTATACTGTGATTCTACAGCTGTTGAGATGGGGTGTGGTGTTGGATTGTTGCACATGTCCAATCATCATCTCCAAAACAACAATTTTGACACCAAACCAGCAAATAAACATCAGCTCACATTTCTTCAGAGTACCTATTACATACACCCCCCTATCTTATGCTCTTCATCTTTGACATTTAAAAGAACTTCTCTTTACAGCTTATTGCTAAGTAAATGTAAGAAGTGGATGATTATTTAGCATCTAAAATGATACAACCACAAATGAATAAAGTCTTGAAATTTTGTAATGGTGCTTTTGCATGGAGTTCTTTGGTTTTTGTTGCTTTTGTTTGTTTGATGATGTTTGTTTGTTGGGTTTTTTCTCTTGCTATATTTTGTTTGATTTTTTTTTTTTTTTTGTGTAGTTGGGTAGTTGTTTTCTGTTGTCTTTAAGATAGAAAATACACTGAATTTAACAAATTTTACAGTTAACAGCTGCCAATTACTACGTGATGTTACTGTAAAATTTTTCAGGGTTCTTCTAACAATGTAGATTTGTCAAGGCTTTAAGTAACATCTTCAATGTTTACAAAAATAATACATATTTCCTAACCCAACATGTTAGAGACAGCACATGGAGGTTTCCTTGGCAGTGCACAGGTAAGACGTGCAAACTGTTTCATGTTCAACTGATCAGCAGCTGCTTTACTCTTTAGAGTTTCCCAAGTATCAACATACTTCTCTATATAAATAAAAACTGCTGACAGTTACAAAACTTCACACTAGTTTAGTAACCGACAATCATTACTCGCCTTTTCAATGCCATTAAGACATAATGAAGACACTTGTTATTTCAGACTTATTTTTAAGACCACAAACAAGAGAAAGTGTCGTTCAAGGATGTCTTCATATCCATTCATATTCAAAATCCTTAAATTGTTTAAATCTTAAGGATAGATTATAATCCACTAGTTATAAGAGACAGACCCCTAACTGACATTCACACAATATTTATGCAACTTTGCACATTCATAAACACATCACTCTCATTTGAATGAATCAAGATTACAAAGCCATCTCTTCTTTTCCCCCTAACAAATCCCCCAAAGGCTGGAGACAAGTTTCCCATCACCACAGGGAGTGAAGGCCAGAAAGCAAACTTAATGAGGCCAAGTGCTGTTAGAGGTAGAGGCCTCCAATGTTAATCATATTCTTAATACAAGCAGAGGTAAAGAAAAACACGAAACTACTTGTAAGGAGAAGTACAGCATTTCTTTTGTTCAAATTTATCACAAAGGGCTCTAATTCAGAATAACTAGTGGGAATACAGTTCCTCTTGCTAAAACCTATTAATTACCATGATGTATACTGTTGACTCTTTTGAAAGGCAAACCAAACCCATGAGACACACAGCAGGGTCCTGCAAAGGCCCGCCCACCATCCTGGATTTACTTCTATGAGGTTGGAGTCCCAGAAGCTGCCTCTGAAGCTTCATTTCTTTTCATGTTGAAAAAAATTTACATTTAAAAAAAATCATTAACAGCAGCAAACCTCAGACTTCGACAGGAACATGTCGTCATTCTGACAAGGTCTCGAAGTAGAAAAACGTATCCACAAATGGGCACCTAACTTACAAATTTCAGATTACTGAAATCCCTAAATACATTTTTCAACTTTGAAACACAACTGTTGTTAGGACATTTTTCTTACAGCTTC
Source organism: Phasianus colchicus (assembly GCF_987193195.1). Lineage (NCBI taxonomy): Eukaryota > Metazoa > Chordata > Aves > Galliformes > Phasianidae > Phasianus > Phasianus colchicus. The sequence goes on along the minus strand of NC_143439.1, from coordinate 18,925,883 downwards.
ATTTTATATGCATACCTAACTCTGTTTATTTAGTTTGCATGAATATCCTGATCCTTAGAGACCGCACAAGCAACACAAGTACAATTTCTCAGAAATCAATATTAATTCACGTGCTGTCTGGCTGACTGATAAATAGCAAATTTAAAGAGAATGGTTTCATGTAAAAATAATTTTAAAGTTTCACTTAAGGTGCAAGTTTAGATGTTAAGCTGCAAGTCTCCAACACAGAAGGCAATCTCTATGTGAACAGCACTCCAAGAAATAAGTTTCAGAGGGCTGGAAGTGAATTCTGGTGAAATTACTGAGAGCTCACATCTGACAGAGATATTTTCAGTTCAGTGTTTTTGATTTACATAAATACATTTTTGTCCAACATACGTTTTTCTATAGGTCTTCTACAAGCCACAAGATTTAGCAGTATATGTACAGATGTTGCAAAGGATTTAAAAAACAAACAACAAAAAAAGACCAAACAGAATCATTCTCATTCATGAACACTATTGCCATAATGCTTATGTAAGTTGCAATGTATCAGTCATCTCACTGGCAAAGCCTTCTACAACATGAGCTTATGAGCATTAGCACGAGTGAGAACGATTAGCCCTGTGACATGTGTAACCATTCTGATGATACCTAAAAAATAGTACCTAACTTATCGTGCTGCTGACAGGCCTAGGAAGAATCTTATTTTTTGTCACTTAAGTCAATTATACTTTATGTCTATATACAGATAGAGAGCAGACAGTTCATGAATATGTTAATTTTACAAGTCAGTTTTTAAGAATTCAGCCAGACTTCAAAGTCACGCTCACACAATCACTGTTGCCACCTCAAATATATGGAAACATTGCCAACAGAAATATGTTGTTGACTATAATCTTCCCCACAGAAGGCACAGAAAGCACCAAGCTCAAAGTGCGATTCAAACCAAGCAGATATTGCTCTTACTCTTATTAATGTTTTAATGTATTTCAGAAATACTAGGGTATGTGACTCACTAGTGATGCTAGTGTCAACATACATCATGCAGTATAAAAAAAAATTAAATGAAAAAACTAACCACACAGTTCCTACAAATGCTACCGTAACTTACTAAGTTAGAAATAGCAGACAAGAAAAAAAGCACTATGAATCTTAACTCACTAACATCTGCTGTAGTATGTTTGCATTTTTTACTTGACAGTTTACCAACCAAGCACTTAATAGAGCCATACTTGCTTGACTTCCATGTAAAAATAACTCCTAAGAGACATATAGTCTCACTGAAACCAAAGTAAAATATATTACAAAAAAAAAAAAAAGCAAATATGTCAAAGAGAAAAAAGCCAAACACTGACAAGCAACTCTACAAAAAAGTTTAGTTACTACACAAAATAACTATATGCCCCAAAAGCATACCTTTCTCCAAGAAATTGCTTTAGCAGAGTATTTCCTACTTTTTATTTGTTGAAATAAGATCACGTGGCTGCAGTATTTCAGTACTACCATCCCATGAAACAACTGGCAGTGTTCTCTTTTCCAGATACCTCTCTCTTTTCTCCCTGATACATCCTTCTCTCCTGGACAATACATACTGCTTAGCCCCCAAGTTCCTCAGCTATGCTTTTCTGATATCAATATTATATCTATATCTATAATCAGCTTACCTTTTACAATCAAGTATAAAGATAATGGAGAATATATTCTGGGATCTAAAAACTGGCATCTCTGAAAGGAATAAATTAATCCAAGTTATCTGCCCGAGCAGTTAATCAGTATGGAATGCACAGGATATTCAACATGAGCAACACAGTGGCAATGCTGGAGCAATTTTCCAATGATTATCTTTCTTACTTTATGGAAGTAGACTAAAAGAAGTTACTGCCTTGTACCTTTCAAAGGTAATCTATTCAACTGTTTACATTGTCTTCTGCAATAGCAAACAAAAAACCACACCATTTTTATCTTATTTTGCAGCTGACTTACACAAATTTGGAAATTTACTCCTCCCCTCAGTTTTATCCGCTTTAATCTAAAGCACTCCAGTTCTGAAACTCCCTTGTATTCAGACTTCCCTCAGATGGTTCTTGTAGCTGTGCTTTGGACTCTATCTGATCCACATCTGTATTTAAATGATTCCCAGAACTGGACAAAACTGCAAGTGATACCTTACCAATCCTGAGTGGAAGAGCTGTCATGTTTCAAACAGGCTGTTTGACGTTTCTCATAAGAGTGTAGCCCTTAAGTTATGGTCAGCTTGTGACTCACTATAAACTGCAGGCATTTCTTCAGGGCAGCTACTTCATCAATGTCTTCACAACAAACTTATTTACAAGCAAAGTATTTTGTTCTCATCCACACTGGACCACATTTTTAGTTTTTTTTTTTTCCTTTCTTTTTTAAACTTTTTTTTTCCCAGATTGTTTCTCCACTTCTGAACTCTTGTAAATCTTTCAGTTCTGATGCCTGAATTCCAGCTCTGTCCTCCATCACCCTCACAGATCCTCTCGAGTTATTGTTCTAGAAACTCAGGCATACAAAAAGGAACACTGGAAGAAAGCCTGAAAGACAAAATGCCTTTCAACTTCAGCCTATAAATGTGTAATTACAATTCTTCTCTCCAGTTCATCTATTAAAGTAATAAACAAAGCTGTGCTAGATAGCTAAAAAGATTGTGTAGATGAGCTAAACAGTTCAAACTGTGGCAGAAATTAATCTGGTGAGGAAGGGGGAAGGAGTGGGGTGAGGGTCGGGGGGGGGACAGTTTTATATAAGAGAGTGCTATTTTATTTTTGCTACTTTACCATTGGCAGATGAGAATTCAGGAACACAAGAACACTGGGGAAAAAATGCAGTCTTAACAGTGCTATTGGCTTGAATGTGTTTACATTTTATCTTATAACTCACTTCTTTAATTAAGTATGTAACTGCAAATATCTAAAATATTACTGCAGTAAATTAAGTTACTCACTTGTCAGCAAATGTTCAACAGATCTCCAGAAGAGGTACATTAACCCAGCATAATGTTAGAAGCCTAGGTGTTTGAAAAATGTTAATAAACCCATTGGGACAATAAAGAATCATGCAAGTCTGACCTGCCAAATTATGATTTACTTAAGGGAAAAAAAGGAAAAAGCAAACTTTGAAGGACAGCAGCAATAAATGATATGTGATCCAGGTTGCTTTTTAACATGAAATAGACTTTAAAAACTCCACCATTTTAAGAGTAATGGAAAGCAGAGGAACAACTAAAGATTTATGTCAAAAAAGTCAGAAAAAAATGGGCTATAATTATTGGCACCAGCATATCTATATAGCTTCACGTGCAAATGAACTGCTGGGGACTTAATGCCTCAGATGTATATAACACCCAGCCCACCATTGTGTCCAACCATTTGGTTTGCTGGCAACGCTGCCTATGGCAAGGGCTTGGAACTGGATGATCTTTAGTGTCCCTTCCAACCTAAGCAATTCTATAATTCTCTCTATAAAATGTTTTATTACATCTTTGCAACTTCTGTCTCATATTTTAACAGTTCTTCACAAGCTGCAGAATAAGAAATCCATCTTTCTCCCCAGAGTTAAATCAAGAGATATTTTATATTCCAAAAAGGACCATGTCACAAGATCGTATTTTGTACACAACTAAAAAATAAAATTAACTGAATGCAGCATGCGTTGAACAGAAATGAACACAAGCTGCCTGTTTTGTGCTGCTGGTCACTAGTAGTTATAACAAATTAGTAACTGTACTGTTTGCAACATGTCTAGGAAGAAATTTATGAACCTTATTTGTTAATTATAAAGCATCAAGAGCATATAACTGTGTGTTATATGTGTTATAATTTCCTTTTAATGATTTAATGTTAAATATAATTACTTTTGTTATCATTTATTCTATAAAAAGTCATTTTGTTCAGTTGATTGATGACATAATTTCAAGACCTAATTGCATTTTATCAAACAAAAACAGATTTGGAATTGCTGGTTTCAGGCCTCCTTTTGATTGTTCATAAAGAAATTGGGAGGGTCACTTATTCAGGAGGTACATATGTGTACAATTACATCTTTTACGAAGCTTTTGTTTTACTAAGAACCCTCTGTCAATTCACAAAATGGTAGCCCTCTTGTGTTCTGGGGCACACAACAAAGTGTTTAAGAAACACTGAATGCAGTCACAATGGGTATACTTAGGCACGTGAAAGAAGATTATTTGAGGACATATCTGTCTTCATTTATATACAAGTGTTCTTTAAAACCAGCATTAGTTTTCCAAAGAGTTGGAATCATTTTGGCTGCATTAATCCCAAAGCTATTCTTAGTTACTAAGTTAAACAATCGCAGCTCATGTCAAATTATGATTAATAGCAACATAACAGTATTGCATCCCACCATTCTTTTCCTGTAATCTTCCATTCTATGAAACACAATAACACATGTAATGGGAATAACTTTTCTACAGCTGATCACTAGATATTAATCCAAACATTTAAGTGACATATTTTGGGGAAAAAAAAAAAAAAAAAGACATCTGGGACAGTAACTGAGACCCTGAGCTAGCAAAATATCAGTCCACAGGAGGATCAAAGATCAGCCTTAGCTGCTGTCCTTCCTACTCTACATAAATTAAGGAATCAAAGAGAGATGAAGGGCTGACAGCAAAACAGTGAAGTAAGGATGGTAGCAGCGCTGGAATAAATCAAGTTCACCCTTCTGCCTTTAGGGCTTCAGCATCAATTTATACCACAGACCACTGGTCCAGACACTTTAGTATGATGTTTCAATAGAGATAAAATGCAGTGTGATAGCTCCTAAGGGCTTTGAGGAACACTGCGACAGCACAACACATGCACTATTTTCATGCTTCTTCTTGCATAGTGTTAACTACCAGACCAGAACAGACTGCTGTAAAATTTAAAAGAATTATGATCACTCCCTTGCTCAGGGAATAACAATTTGCTACTGGTTCACACTGGCCTCCAGCTTCCTATAAATTCCTTTTCCTTGTCAGACCACCACAGAAAGATAACACTTTCTGTCAGAAGCATAGCATTCTGGTTGTAGATTCTCCCTGCATACTGTCCCTTAAGACAGTAAGTCTGGTCATCTTAGATGAGTTCACATCGTCTATGAAGTGCAGTTCAGTAGAAGACATCCTACAGACATGTCACCCTTCCTCTTGACATCATTATGGTTGTCAAGCCCTGTGAAGCCATTGCAGTAGTCTACAATTTAGCATACCCTGCTGTCATCCACTGCTAAGACTGAGTGAGCCATTAGAGCCTACCACTAGAATACTGAAATCCACCCTGAGTTAAGCTTTTCCAGATGTTGCAGGGAAAAAGCTGTAGGAAAAAGTATTCAAGTCTATTTTGCTACTTTTCCTTTGAAGGTTGCGTCAATCCTTAATTCCTCATTAAACTATCTTGGGAGACTATTAACAGAGGAAAAAAAGGGAAGAAAAAGGCCACTTGAATCTGACTATGCTATACGGCTTCCCAGTCACTGACAACTGGATTTTCTTCAAGTACAGATATCTCTTAGCAACAGGCTGAAGTACCTTCCCCTCAACTAGCATGCTTATTCTGAATTTTGATAGCTCAAACAGGGACCTACACATGAAATGTTGTTATATTGCTGCATGCAAAGAAACTTGTTAAATATTGCCACAGAGAAAGGAAGAGAATATCTGGATTCAGCAAATAGAGACTTTCAAGCATACCGTCAGGGAAGTAGAGAACAAGAGAGCTAGTTAACATTGTTAAAACAATTGGCAGAGCTGAACAGAAGGAGTAACTCTTGTGCAAGCATGAAAATTTATTTGAGTAAAAAAAGCAAACAACACATGCATATGTAAGATTCAATTATGTTAGTAAGGAAATTATGAGGGTCCAGCTACATACATGGCTATATCAATTTTTTGTAAGTGGATTTAATCACTTCCAAAAAAAATTAACAGACCTCAGAACCACACTCACAGCATCTGTAACTATGAATTGAGAAATTAGACTATTTATCAATCTCATTAAAAACAAAAAAACTGTCCAAAGCATTCCCAGAGGGACAAGAATTCTAAAAACTAATTTTTCTTATATGTACAATATACATAATATTCTTGCTCAAAGACTGCAAAGAATGAAGAACAAGCAAATAAAAAACAGCACAAGTAGGAGGAAAAAGAGCTATAAATCAAAGCTAAAGTAGATCCTAATGCACATATGAACAGGTATTCAAGAGAATCCTTACAGAGAGGGGAAGGAGATAAAGGGGAAAGGAAGACAACTCACTCAGGAGTCAGATGCCAAAGTAAATACTGATTTCAGTTCAAATCATGTGACTATTCATGTGCCTGAAGTGATCTATTCACACACATAGATCCACTGTCAGTCCAAACTCTATGTAGAGACTACTTTTATCTCCCACCAGGTAAAAAACATATCCGGGTCTTAAAAACTCTGGTAGCACAAGAAATTTCTTTCTTCTTCACATAAGTTATCCAAGCTGGCACTGCCTACCCGCTCTATTAACACTGTTCTCCAGATTTAAGTAGTTTTTACAAATAGTTTAAAAAATTATTTCAATAATCCCCCCATAAAACTTTTAGAAGATTACTTTCATTGAAAATGGATGCATTTGTAATTACCTAATTTTTTAAGAAGGTCGAAAGGATGATTTAGGGAACTACCAATCTGTTAGCCTCACCTCAGTACCATGGAAGATCACAGAGCAAATCCTCCTGAAGGCTATGCTAAGGTACATGGAAGAATGGGAGGTGATACAGGAAAGGCATCATGGCTTCATGAAGGACATGTCCTCTCTGACCAAATTTGTTGCTTTTTTTGTTGGCATAACTGTGACAGCAGACAAGGGAAAAGCAACTGATGTCATCTATCTGGATTTCAGTAAGGCTTTTGATATAGTCTCCCATAACATCCTTCTCCCCAAACTGGAAAGATATGGATTTGATGGGTGGATAGATGGACAAGGAGCTGGTTGCAAGATTGTACCCAGAGAAAAGTGGTCAACAGCTCAATGTTCAGACTGAGATTGGTCACAAGTAGTGTACCTCGGGTCAGTAGCGAAACTGGTGCTCTTTAACATCAGTGACATCAATAGGGGGATCAATTGTACCTTCAGCAAGTTTGCAGGTGACACCAAGCTGTGTGGTGCAATCGACACACCCAGGAGGAGGCATGCCATCCAGAGAGACCTAGATAGGCTGTAGCAATGGGCCCAAGTGAATCTCATGGGGTTCAACGAAAACAAGCATTTTGTGATTTAAGAAAGAATCTTCTGCTCTTCGATGCTTTATTCTTAATTTTGAATACTTCATACTTTGGGATACACACGACATTTGTATCAGCCCTATCGTATAGGTAGTGGAACTCAGATAGGAAGACATTCTGCCTTGCCTTTACTTCTCTGTAACTGAATATTCACAACACAGGACTATTGCTTATTTGTCTTCGCTGTAATCCATTAAGCATGATGTTTCCTCTAAATATGCCTTTAGTTTTTTCCACAATGTTCCAGTAATTATAATATGTGTTGCAAATATGAATATCTCACTATCTTAGAGTGGACTGAAACTGCTTGGATTACATCAGAAAATCCACCTCGCAACAACAGATCGATTTCAAGAGGGAAAAAAAGTTGAGGATTTCAGTCATTACTTTTTCACTCGTTGGTCGTTTACTTTTGAAAGTTGGTGTTTCTTTTTAACTGGCCACGATAAGAGTTTCTGTCCTGCCTGTTAATTGAATATGCTAAAAGAAGGTTTTCCTCCCAGACGTTAGGATGTGGCTCAGAGTGGAATTTAAACTAAGGAATTATGCAAAGCTGTCCTACAGTGACATTCACAACTGTCAGACTTAAATACTAATCTCTCTTCACTAAGATTAGTCTCCATACACTGAAGAAATAAAATGCACTTATGTGCTTACTACACTGGAAAAACACTTCGTCTTCACATATTTAAACATTTCCAGCCTTCTACAAACATGGCTGTCATCATGACAAATATATCAACTACAAATAAGTATTGACAATGGCTGTCTAAGCACTGGTTTATGATGCCACACCGCTCTATAGTTCATCAGTATTCTGCGCACCTACATCCAGGATCCATTTGGGAAACATACACAAGATACTCTTTACTTTACTGTAACTTCCTCATATACACAGCTACTGCAAACACCACGAGCCATTGCTGTGTTACCACTGCATTCATCTTTAGGTGCCACATAACATTACACTCCACACTGCATATTAATTTACACAAACAACTGTCAAGGATCCAGCCTGGACAGAGAACATAGAAAAGCAGGGTTCACCATTGCCATAAAGATCACATTAACAGTTGCCAGACTTTGGTTTACACTCACGTATGTCTGCACAGATTACATCTCCTGCCACAAGAATCAAATCAGGATTCATAAAGTATTTTTGCTAATGTTTTAAACAGGTATCTCAGATATGGAAGGAACTGAGAAGAATATTAGTCAGCTCTGTGTGAAGCTGAGGCAACAGTTCACAGCATTCATCATCCACTGAGCCATCCTTTCAACTGACAGTACCCAATAGTCCAGCAAGGGAGACGCAAACATTAAAGGAACAGTTGATAAACAGCGGTAGACAGGAGTGTCTCTGTACAGTCAACACATGAAAATACCTTCGTAGTGATGCCATTGGACATTATCTAGATGTAAATTCTAGATGAGAATATTAATCCACAGACCTATGGAGCTTATCCTTCTAATCCTCTGCAGCCACATCCCCGTGCTCAGGTATCAAGGCTTCTCTTTAGGAACATCAAGAGAATTAGAACAACAGCTTACTCAGATGGTATGGGCATGACGCTGGGGGAGGAGGAAGGGGTGCGTGCCTTCAAGCAACTGGTTCTCATATTCATAAAAAGGATTATTAGAGCTGCCAGCTAAAGGAAATACCTCCTCAACTTAAGATGCGCAAGCTTTGACTTTTAGCATTGCAGTCCTCCACTAAAACCCTACTATTATCCAGTATATAAGAATCCTTATGTCATTTCCTAGCAACGCTAGTACTAGCATCATAAGATATATTGTCTGTAGGCAACTGTTCTTGTTTGCACAGACGATGCATAATCATAGAAATCAATAGCTAACAGGTTAGTGTCCTTCAAAATACATTGTGCACTTTTGCTGTCAAATATAAACACAAATCCGCTGTAATTTCTACCACAGCTCTGATAAAAAGGTCTTGGATCTGATTTTCAATATATTTTTCCATTTTCAGAACTCCTTTCAGCCTAATCCCCATCACTTTAGAGGAGATATTTTAAAATAGCAGTTTTCCACCATAATCTTAAACACAACACCCTATGCATCAGTTTATTCTTGAAGAACCCCATTCCTAAGTTAACCTTTAATATACGCTTGTGGTATGATACTTTTTCCTGTGACTCAGGAAGGTAAAGTAAATGAATTTTTGTTAAGACTGCATAAAATTGCAAATGGCAGAGCCGAAAAGGCATTGAAACTATACATCCTACTTCACAGTTCCTTACTCCCAAGAGTACTAAAACTCTTCAGAAGAGTGGGAAGATGTGCTGTATGTGCTAACCGAGTCTGTTCCTTGCTGCAGAAGGAAGAGAAGATTAAATTCTTCTCTCCTATAAATCCTTGTAGCTTAGAGAAGGCACCTCTGAGATACCAGCAGACTGAAGTACTACCAGGAAATGGCATGAGCCAGCTATTTCAGCTAGCGGAAAGGAATGGATCAGCCACCTGGCACCACGTAGGATTTGTCTGCAAGCTCAAAATGTCCAGTTCTCCCTCCATTTATATTAAGTGAGCTATATGCTATGCCATGTCACTGTGACTTGGGAGGCAGCTGACTTTGTTTCCAACTCACAGAAGCACGTGGAAGCACCGAAAGTGTCATACTGCTGTGTTATAAAGTACAGCGTGATGCACTGAGATGAAGATCAAAGAACAAGAGGAAAGTTTATTTAATCTCCTTCTTCCTCTACTTAGCAGTCCTTCAGCTGAGCTTGTAGAAAAACCACAAGAAGAGTAGAGAAAGCTACTTAGAGGGACTCAAAACCATCATTCCCTGTATAACCTCATTTCCCACCTTCCTGAGAATTTGTGAGCCACTCTCCACTGCATGCCCTAACAAGACACACTGGCAAAAGTAAACGTGTATTTCTAAAAAATAATTACTAAGTCATACGAAACAATGTAAAAAAAATCCTAAATACAAAAAAAAAAAGAAAAAACTCCAAAAACATGAGATGCTATAGTAATGTCCTAGTACATTTGCCCAGCACACAATAATAGCAAGGTAAGTTTCATGAACGTCCAAATCTAAGATGATAACTTTAATGGTTAACAGAGACTATTCAAAGCTAAATGTACTGATTTTAATAGACCATCTAATCTATTCCTCATGTGCGCATTTTAAAGAAAAATATACTTTATTCATCCTTGATAACTTCCTGCTCAGTTTTTAAGACAGGGAAGGAGAAATGATTGTTGCTAAAAGTTACATCAGTTCTTGGTTGAGCATAGCCTTGTAGACAGAAGTCTTGGAAATCGTTGTACTATTTTTTCAAGGCACTGTAAGAGTAATAGAAATGTATCAAAATGATATTCTCTGTTATTATATTCTCTTCATTCCATTTATTGTTTCTTTGCCCTACAGAGGACCATCGTTACACCTCTGATGAGTATAACCACATACATTTCTAATGAGAAGGTCTACAAAAATGTCTTATTTCTTCAGAGAGCTCACGAGGCATTACCTGTTTCAAAACTTTAAAAGTGTAAGAAACTCTCTCTAGATGTGCATACAGTATTTAAAACTGTAAGTGCCTATTCCTGTAAACTGTGTCTGTACATATAAATGGGAAACAATTTTTATACAAAAAGACTTGAGAGCAAGAAAGGAGCAGGAAGGATAATTTCACAGCGTGCATTGCAGACAAGACTGTTCCAACGTACATAAAACACTGCTTTAAGAAGAACACGATCAGGTATTCTTTGTGAACATGAAGGATGGGACAAGGGGTTTACTTCACAAATAAGGAAATTGTAGCCTGCCCACTAAGAAAGTGCTTTCTTATTTGACAGTACAGCACGAGAACCAGGCAACCTATGGAAACATTTAAACACTAAGTTATTACAGCTCAGGCACATCTGTGCATCAGCTATTTCTTGTACTACACATTCACTAATTTACAGAGCTGCACATTTTTAACCAAGGAGAATGTTTACATGAGATGGCTGCACTTAATCACCAAAATTGAGCCATATCCAACAATTTGTTGAGCCGTGACTGACTAGAAACAGGAGTTGTGAACTACATGCTAAGAAATACCTGACAGTGATTGCCCATACACATCTGCTGTACAGCGCAGAATCACAAATATGATCTGCTTCATTAACATCCAAACTTGTATTTCTAAAGATTTTAGGGGGAAAAAAAAGTTTTATTTGCATGGAAGGTACATGTGAACCTGGCACACGCAAATTTGCCATTCAGTTTTGAATACATATCCCGAAATTCCATTTTTATTGAGCCCTCATGAACAACTTCTTCCATCTGAACTTAATCTCATGAAAAGAGATGAATTTAAACAGGCACTGCTTTCAGGCTTTGCTCAACTCTAAGTCTAAACTGGTAAAAAAGATGACAGTTCACAAGCCTCAGAAAAGCAAGCCTGCAGCACTGTGTTCACTATTGTGCCTATTATCTAACTGCAAGTTTCCACTTCATTTGTACAGGGGTAAATTTGTGTTTTCCAGCTTGCATTATTCTGTACTCTCTTACATCTCCTTAATAGTTCAAGTAAGCAGTCAGATTTCCTTTCTGTGGCTGACTTTTAGGAAATCTGGCAGTATAATCAACTGAAACAATGAAAGGGAAAACTATTCTGCCTTCCCGAAGAAGCTGTAGTTAGCAACATGACTCAAAATTCTGTGTGTGTTAAAGATCAATGGCTTCATGGGGTTGGCACCTTGAAGAGATTAATTATATGATTCTGGCAACCCAAACGATCCTGTAGAAGAGAGATTCTGTCAGTCAAGCTGATTGCATAGATCGCTGATTTTTAGTGCTAAGTGTATTTTAAAACAATAATAATGACAGGTACGCCACAGTCAATAAATCTAAAAACATAGGAAGGAGGATGAGGGGTGTAATGCAGTGATCCATTCTTGAAGCAACACTAACCTTCAAGGAAAGGGCTGAGGCTTCTGAGTTTAAAGAAAAAGCAAAGGTATTGCTGAACTGAACTCAGTTACCCCAGCTTTAAATATTCTTCAAGATTTAGGTGCAAGTATTGCCAATTTAAGAAAAACAAAACAAAAAACAAAAGACAGAGACACACTACTTCAGAAGTGGTCTTAAAGATCTCTTCTCACACTAAAGGACACACTGTACTGTACTCAACCTGTTCTGACACTTAGAGCTGTTCTTCTAGACAGACAGTTGCCACATGGAAGGAGACACGCAGAAGTGAAACACAAGCATTAAAGGACAATTAATTCAGGCAAATGAACTTTAATACACCTTGTCTGACAAAACTGTACTAGTTTGAAAAATACTGATTTCAGAATAAAACTTTGTGTTAATAATCTTCTGTGGTCAAAGCAATTTTTGTTACATGCCATTGACATCAGTAATAGTACAGAAGAGAATTCTGGTGCAGTTTGCAGTTGATCAGCTCTCCTTTGAGCTACATCACGTTTCATTTATCATGCTGCACACCCTACCTCCTTACCCAGAGGCAACAGAATTAAAAGGTCACATCTTAGCCAATAAAATATAAATATCTTCTGTGGGGAAAAAAAACAGTGTCTCTAATCAGTCATCCAAACAAGACAGCAGACTACCCAGAAGGTTGTGTGCTGCTGCACATCAATAAACATCTTTATCTAGGAACTAAAATGAAAAATATCAAACCAGCAGAAGTATGAAAGAGGAACTCAGAGGCCTGTCAGAAAAATTACAAAATTAAAGTTGAGCACTGCATTCTGCAAATAGATGATACAGACATGGCAGAAATAAGTAGTGCTGGGAGCTAGGTACACATTGGAATTTTAAGTAAAAGGGAAAAACAATATGGATACATTCTGTTTCTATCTGTGTTTTATTTCAGAATTCTTACCAGTAAACATTTAAGCCAGCTCCCTTTTTGTTTACCTGTTAAATCTTATAAAAATACTTCCCTCTAATTGCAATAAAAAAAAAGTAATACCATGCTGATAACAATTTCTGGATTCTTTTAATCCCTGAAAATGATTTCTCCTCCATCTTTCAGCCTCACTAATCAAAATGCTTAGGGAACAGTAATTCTGAAACACGGGGAAATAACGAAGAGTGCTTAAATTGCGTGGTCTGCTCATCTTCTTCCACTGCATGTCAGAACAAACCTTAGGTGTCTGCAAGGACAAAAGCATACTGGGATGCTAAGAGAAGACATCCATCCATGCTGCTACAAAAATACATACAGCACACACACCTTACTGGTGAGCTGTGGCCATAGAACATAACTTTGCTACTAGAATGACTGTTAGAAAAGGAAGACTAACTGGTAGTCTTCATCTTTCAAAAAATCTATTTAACCTAATGAATGAACAGGTTTATATACAATCAACTAGACTGAAACAAACTTTATAGCCAGATCATAGCAAATTGCATGGTGAAATAGGAGGCACATCAAATACCAAGCCATCTAAATGGCAGTATTACATGAACAGCATGAAATACTCAGCTAAGAGAGAACGATAGCTGTACCCATACCTGGAAAGGCTTTGAAGTTATGGATATCTGAACTGAAGTGAGAGAACTGCATGGTTCTTGATGGGGAAAAAATTACTTAGAAAGCAAAAGAATGTAAGCATTGTCTGTGGTACAGGCAAAAAAAAAAAAAAACAAACCAAAAATAACAAACTTGGCTAAACAGACAGAACCAATCAGTGAAGCTTAGACAATGTTCTTGGAGGAAAAAAAATGAAACAACAATAGCAAGACAACTCACAAACATGTAAACCCCATCATTTTATGTGCAAACTACTGCGAGCATACATACAGTGAGACACTGCATTTAGAGACAATAAACAAATTCTGTTATGCAACCCTATCTTTTGCCTATGCAAAATATATTTTTAAAAAATATGTATATATATAGCATATATTGACACTCCTACTTACAAAATGGGTGGGGGGGAGGATGGTGTTGTTTTGTTTTTAAAGGAATAAGTTTGCTATCATGACTTTCCTAGAGGTTAAAAAACTTTATCTGGGGAAGGGAGAGAAGAAAAGTAAATCACTTTTGATAACGTGCAAAACCTTTACAGGTGAAAGTCTCTCTTTGCAACCTTTCTATCTTCCTCAAAATTCTATAGCCCAAATCACAAGTTTTCTTTAGCAATGGCCAACCACTCCTGAGGCTCACTTCACTGAAATAAATAGAAGTTTAGCTATTGAACTGAAAGCAGCCTAAAGGAACATGCGGGACCATACCATATCAGCTGCTAGTCTTCCCACTCACCAAATCTGACCCCTTCTGTACTGACACATTTCAGTCCTACGTGACCTTGCTTCAGGAGCAGGATCTCTGAAGACCCCTTAGAGAATGAGACATCACAGCACTTGATTGCAAGTGTCAGAGCTTGACCCTTACAAGATAGAAAGGCTTGATTCACTGAAAACATGAAAGCATGTGCCTAGTTTGTGTTGAAGTCTATGAATCCTACAAATGCACTTGAACATTTTTCAGAATGAGTCTAAACCTTCTCTTAGTTAAGAATTTCTTACAACTCTACTGAATCGAGAATATCCCTGTGCCTTCCAAAAGCTTTACTCCTTCCACAGCAGTATAATTCTTGACTTGGTATTCAGCACTGTGGCTGACTGTGCCTAAAAAAAAAAAAAAACAAACAAAAAAAAAACAAAAAAAAAAAAACAAAAAAACAACTGATTATGGTACTGCAGATTACGGTACTGAATCTTTAAAGAAAGATTCAGGCATACGAAGTAATTAGCTACACACCTACGTTTTTGTTCATCTCTTACAGTTTGGAAACATTCGTTTAAAATAATAAATCTGGGAAACATAGGAAAAAATCAAAATATTAAGTTAAAAATAAACTTAGCCACTCAATCTTCCCCCAGTCCCCTGTGCAGAAGACTAACTGCCAGCAGTGACTGTTGCACTCCTGTTAGAGCTGAGGTAATTTAAGAGGAATGTCAGTATGCATTTACATTTCAAACTTTATTACTCTGCTTTAAGAGAAAGAATGCCTGCTATTGTCATACAAAAATATTTACAAAATCTTTGGTATCTGGTTTTAGTCCTACAAAATTAATATCAAAACTCTCAGCATCTCTACACACTGTGCATCTTTTAGAAGAACATGAACTATCGGAAAACACATTCAGAGAAAACATTTTTAAAAAACTGAAAAGCCTAACAGTTTCTCATTCTAGAGGAAGTTCAAGGCTGTTGTTGCATTACAAGGAGCTACACACGGTCAGCTTTGCAAACTATGAGGACTCGTGAATCTGGCTGCCTCTCCAGCATTCAAGCCATTCCAACCCAGTTTCCTTTGAACGTGCATTTCCTACCATGGAGAGCCACAAGTGGATGGACATCTCAAGCTAATGAGATCTACATCGGTTGCATAACTTTAATCCTAAATCAGAGACTATGTTCTCACCCTCTTGCCTGCAGATTGAATTTCCCTCTCTTCCTCTGGTATAAGAGAAAGTAATCTTTTTTCCAAATAATCTTTACTCCTCTTTGAAGAGCAGAATGGTGGAAACTTCCTTGGTGGCCATCTGGCAGCTGCCTTTTTCTCATAGCACTGCAATCTTTCAAAAAACTACCTGCGTACCAAAAAAGGCTTTCCAAAGCCACCTCAAACAGACATACATTGTATTATTTAATAAACTCAGGTAAGAAATGCAGAACCTGTGCAGAATAAAGCATTAAAAATCGAATTATGTAGTAAAGAGGTAATTTCTTCTTTGGCTTCACAGATAGCAGACAACAACAACAACAAAAAAAGAGACTTTCCATGATTCTTTTCCTATGAAATGAATGCATTTCAAAACACAGTAGTCCAAATTCGTAGCAGAAGCATTAAGAAAGAAAATAAAAAGCTCATCACATCCAGTCTAGAAGCTATTCCACAAACTGATTTGTTCCAATAAAGGAACAATGATTTATTTGCTGTCCCCTCCTGCTTGCCCTAATGCCTGCAGTCAGGAAGGCACAATACCAGGCAGTGGTGCCATTCAGCCCTTGTTCTCCCTGATAAGGCTCCCAGGATGTTGCCATTTTGATGTCAACACCTGTCCACAGGTAACAAGCATGAGAGCATCAACCCATTTTAAGATGCTCAAAAATGAGGCTATCACAAGGCAATATCTTCCAATCACTGCAAAACTTTCTTTCAAACAGAAACAGTGACCCAGAGGTGAGAAGCCCAGTATCACATTTCTAATCCCCATAACAGTTAGTCTTCACACACACAAGAAAATGCCCACAACTACCTATACAAACATTTCCCTTGTCTTATAAATCTTACCCCTTGAGAATGTTTCTCAGATCACTTTATTCTGACTTCCACTTAAGTGACTATTTTTACAATGCACGTGAGGAATATTCTGCTGCTGACAGTCTATTTGATGAAACATCTTTAGAAGAAAGGTCAGGTAAAAATTGGTATGATGTGGAGCTCTAGTGGTAGCGGGCTAGCAACGCACCACATAACAACTGTGAAACAGGAGGTACTGACCTTAGGTCTGAAAGCAGTAAGTGAGAACATAACAAATGAATTCAAACGAGGAGAACGAAGAGCGAGAATGTTTGGAATCAAATTAAGCAGCATTTCAAGCTCATAGAATACATCTGTGCATACAACATGATGAGCAATTCCATTTTCAACACATAAGCTTCAACCTTGTGATGATGACTGCAGTTAAGCAACAGAAAAATAAAATCAACACCATACTTGAAAGAAAATATGTATGTAGTACAACACTAAATCAATGCCTTTTATCACAACTAGCTGAGAGTGGAGTAATTCTATGCACTCTTTTGTAACAGTCATACATATTATTCTGCTTGTGCCAGCCATGGTAGCTCCTACACCACTGATGAAAAACACTCTGCTCCCAGTTGCAACATCAGCAAGATGCTGCAACAGCATGGCAGTCGGTTTTAACATTGTAATTCAGTAGCCCTCTCAGACCAATGAGTTCGGCTGAAATTGAACCCTTAAGAGCACCTTACTCATATGCGCACAGTGCCATCACACACCCTATTGGCAAACGTTATCCTCAGCTTAATGCTTGCTAAGCATCAATATTCCACCCATAAAGGACAGGTCTTTTTCCACACTCAGGGTGGTAGAACATGCAAAACATACTGTGCCCACGGTGTTTCACTGCACCGAGGATGCCAGTGTTCTTACAGCTATCACCTTGTGACATATCAGCGTTGTTCTCCTAACTTTTAAGATGCCATTTGCACTGGGATACGTACCAGCAGATGTTTATAAAGCAAGGACAAGAGCAACAGTTTTCAGACAGTCAGAAAGCAGCACCAAAACCAGACAGCACCGTACTGTGTGCACACAGACAACCAATCCCAGTATTAGGAGGCCCCATTTCCAAATCTGAGCAACACCACCAGTTGCATAAAGAAACTCCATACCGAATCCTCACTGCGAAACTTGCAATCCCTTCCTAGGGAAACCACTTCCATCCCCCACTACAGAAAAACAAGGCATTACTGAAAAGCTCTTGTGTGTTCATACTGCTGACTTGCAACGGATTCCTCACTTATTTTAATCCATGCTATAAATTTTCACTAGGAATTTTTGTTCTGCTTCCTGAACTGAGCGCAGAACGCCTTGATTCAGTACCACTCCACTTAAGATCGAATGAATTCCTCCTTGCTAGCATAGACCATTAACTTCACAAGTGTTATCATTTGGCATCTGCCAGCCTAACAGCGGTCTTTTAATCAGCGTATATTCCAACCCAGCGCCACAGGGGAAACGCGATACGACTCCGGGCTCTACACCTTTGCCACCCACTTGATGCGACTGAAGAAGGTTGCTCTAATTTATGCCCGTTTGACGCACACGGGACGCAGAATTAACCCCAGAACGCAGAGCTCCGGGAGGAGGGACGCCGAGCCGCGTTACCTGGAGGGCAGCTGCACTCTGCGGGCGCTTCTCTCGCCGCTCGGATTTTTGCCAAGTGCTCGTAGGACTTCTGTGGGGGAGAGGAGCAACGTGAGGGCACTCGGCCTGCCACAACCCCGCGGCACAGCCCCGCGCGCCCCGCTTTACAGCTGTCTCACCGAGCGCGGAACTGGCGACGGCTTCTCCTCTTGGACGTGACCCAGCCCGGAGGGCTGACTTCTCCACCCCCACCGAAACGAGCCCACCGCCAACGGCTTTCTCTCACCTTTACCACCCCTCACGCCCTAGAACTTCATTTATTTTCGATTGCAAGCCCGCTCCTCGGCACCGGCCAGAAACGCGGGGACGCGCGGAGGAAACCCTCCGCTCTCTGTGCGCGATGCCCTTCATTCCCGCGCCCCGATGGCCGCCTCGCGCTGCCCCACGCGCCCCTCCGTCTCCCCCTCTCCCCACCCGCACGCGGCCGGAGCTGCCCCCCGTCCCGCACACCTGGGCGAGCAGCCGCTCCACTTTCTCCTGCATCATCTCGTTGAGCCGTTCCAGAGAAAAGCCGGGCAGCGGCGGGAGCGGAGCGGCGGCGAAGCCCCCCCGGGCGCCCTCGATGGCCGCCAGCCGGGCCTGGAGGTCGCTGGTCCGTACCCCCAGGTACACGCAGGAGGCGGCCGCCAGCGCGGAGAGCAGAACGGGCAGCGCCGAGCAGCACGGCCCGGCCCGGCGCGGGCAACGCTCCCCGCCGCAGCCATCCCGTCCTGCGGCTCCGCGGCTCTTGCCCAGCATGCTTTTGCACCCTTCGGCTGCGGCAGCTTTTATTTCCTTTCCTCCGCCCCCCATGGAGGCGACTAATTTATAAACAAAAATAATAGCGAGGAACTAGACCGAAACGAGCGACCAAAAGGCGGGTGACGAGGACTAAATAAACAAACGGAGGCGGAGCCCGCGGCCGTCCCCGCACTTCGGCGGCGTAAAGCGGTGCGGGTCGAACCCCGCGGCTGCCGCCCGCCCGGAGCCGCGCTCTGTGCGAGCGCTCCGCCACTTGTCAGAGCTGTGGGGCGGGAGGGAAGCCCCGCTCCGCTCCCTCCCTCCTCGCCGGACTTGTTGCTCCCCCTCCACCTGCCTGCCGGCTCCCGCAGCCGAGCCGGGCGGGGAAGCCCCGAGCTCGGCCCCGCTGTCAGCCGCCGCCCCGCCCTCGTTTGCACGGCGTTCACCTGGGCGGGGGCTCGGCACGAGCTGCTGCCGCCGGCTTTGCCCCCTCCTACAGCTGTTTCTCTCTGCTTGAGGCAGCGGCGGAGCCCGAGGGAACGCGCGGCTCTAAGGGCTGCTCGAAAGGTGGAAAGAGTCCCCGGGTAAAGCCGGACACGGTGACTCCCAGACAGCGCCGAGCGTGCTGGTTTGCACCACAAACTGCAATTCCTCGTGGAGTTCTGTTTGTGCACTTTTATTACCTATTGTTTTCCAAGCCCTCACGCACGGTGACTGCAACTGCTGTGAAAGCACGAATGCAAAAAGCTCGGCGGGGTTCTGCGCAATCACGGAGCCTTTGCGTAAAGCGCAAATTCATCACTACCGCTTTAGACTTCATAATTTGTCTTTCTCCATGCTAAAAAAAAGAAATGCTTCACGGGCTGCTGTCGGGGAGCAGAAGCCATGACCGCCAGCCTTGGGTGACCATCCCTCATGGCAAACAGTTAATGGTTGTGACGGGCAACGTGCAGACAAACTCCAGCGAGCTGCACGTGCCTTGCCTTCAGGACTCATGGATAACAACCACTGCCTGTAAAGCAGGGATTGCTCACAGCCTATCTGCTGGCAACCAGAGGAAGAAGCGGTATGTGGGACAAAAAATCCCAAACAAGCACACAAGCATGCTCTTATTTGGTGCACAATGCGGGTCGGCTGCGTGCTATGTGCACCGCCTGCCATCCTGCAATGTGGAGGCCATTGGCGCCAGCGAGGCGCTGGGCCCCCTGCTGCACACCCAGCCTGCTGCCTGCTGCCAGCCCTTGGGATGCCATCGCCCTCTGCTTCACGCAGCAGTTCTAAAGCTGTCATATAGTGGCGTGCCAGTGCAGAGACCTGCCTCAGTATGTTGCTCAGCATGGTCACTGCCCAGGCAGCTCCTGGTCCCAGCATTGTGCCACCAGCTTGCTTTCAGCAAGGCATGTTTCACATCAGCAACTAAACGGCCTGAGATGGAAAAGTCCCTGGCTGCATTCAGTTTGCACAATGCTCATCATTGTCAAGATCACAGAACGATCCAGATCCCAGTGTTCCTTAAGGATGTGACACAAGCTCTTTTCTTAGTGGGTAGCAAATCTCATGGCAGGTGTTTCTCATTCTGAAGAATCTTGTTGCACAATCTTCATTTTTCTACCTGGGAAAACTTTTCTGTTTGTCTCTGCTATGTTATGATCAAAGTCAGCCTAAAATCAATTCAGAAGCACCCAAGGAATTGTGCTCGTGCTTTGCGTTGCAGAGGCAGCATTGCATTTTACATCTGGCTGATCTCACCCCTGGGAAGGGACAAAGCTAGCCCAGAATTTGGGATCAGAGCAGCACCAGCAGAACCAGCAGCAGAATGATTGAACTTCGTGCAGGAGCTGCTGCTGCAGGTGAAGGACGCAGCTCAGCTGCTTTACCTGCTGCAGAATTCACTTCTGTCTGAACAGCTGCTGTACCCTCCTGAGCTCAGTTGCTTGATACCATCAAGTGGACAACCAGCAGCTTTGCAATGCGCTTACCCATCTAAACACAATAAAAAACACATTAAATCTCAGCCTCGCTGTTCTCGCTGCCTTCTCCCAAGCGGGAGGCAGAGTGAATCCAGGACATGTGCAGGTTCAGTGCCAGTGAGGCTGATCCTTATTTTCCAGCCATGATGATGCCAGTCAAGAAGGCATCTATTTAAAATCATAGCTATGATTGAAAACAGATTTGAGAATGCTATCTGCGTAATGAAAGAACCGGTTTTCTTCTTTTATTTTTCCCCCTAGAAACAACAACAACAACAACAACAACACTTTTTTATGCCTTTTATCTGTGAAGATTTATTGATTTTGAATCACAGTTAACAACTGGGTCTAGGGAGTCAAACTCCTACTCCAGGAGTTTGGCTGTTCAATTTAACTGCTTGTGGGCAGGCAGTGTGCATCTCAGACATTGCTGATCACAGTTAAGGTGATAAACCACATAAGTCCAGGTTCCAAAACACTTAAAATGCCTAAAATGCCTGGTTTACATCTGGGAGCTGGAGTAAAGCAGCTTGAAATCAGAGTGGTGCCCCAGACGTATGGAGCTGTCTATTAACAGTGCAGGTGGAGTGTCAGAAATTGCAGCTCCACAGCAGCCCAACTCAAACAGTAGCAAAAAAAGGGAGAAGGTTTGAAGTAGGGCCTGCAAAGTGCAGACCTGAGATAGCTGTTCTTCACACCGGGAGAGGAGGGCTCTTGCTTTGAAGATCCCAATCTGCAAATGCCACGTCCCAGCACATCCACACGTGGCCAGGGCAGAAGCACTGATTAAGCTGCAACTGTTTGCGTTGTGTGGGTCTGTGTTTGAAGATGTGGATGGTGTTTGCAGATAACGATTTTCCACCAGACAGGCTAGTGTCTGGAGTTCTTTCCATATTTTTATGTCTACAGTGGGGCGCATTCTGGCTGACCAATCCACAATCCATAACTGGATTTCTTTACCAGATACAACATCAACTTGCCATTGGACAAAAAGAGAGCCCAGAAAAAGTAAGCACATGTCTGCTGAACTGACAGGTCGTATTCAGCTTATAAAATATTCTGTATAAGTGGTCAGGAATGGCAGAAGGGGTAAGTGCAAGTAGAAGGCGAGATCTGGGACTCAGCACTGGAGCTGAGATGACACACAGGAGGATAACAGATTATCAGTAGTCACACACACTCCAAGATGCAGCTAAAGCCTACTGTTCTGAATGTTCCTGCTTCCAAATTGAGTGTATACATTATTCATTATACGTGGACTTGAACTGTATCTTCAGTCGCCTGCTTTCTCCGTTCCTCTCATGCCTGCTCAGTTCACCCTCGGTGCCTCTCATGCTCTAAATGGGATTTCTCTCCACTTTTGTGCACAAGCAGAATTTGGTAATTCTGTGACTTTCCTCTCATCTCAGCTCCCTGGAGTTTTAGACAGTACAGTGTTTCTCACTGACCTGCTCATCCTATCTGCCAAGAAAAATAGTAAACAACTTACTTTCTTGTTTTGGAAGAAAGGAAAAAGATGGAAAAACCTGTCATTTTCAAATACCCAAATAGATTGCTTTCTGTCACTTTAAATTTAATATAAGCACACTGAAGTATAGTATACATGATGCAGTACATTAATATACTTAGCAGATGGATAACACTTGCTTATGATTTAATGCTTAGATATACTCATTTCACATCTACTGTACAGGCACTTCATATATTTGAGTCTGTAAGTCAGACTTATCTTCAGACTAGAAGCAATTGAGTCACATGAGCATAAGATTTAGTTTATTAGTTCCATAACCTTACTGGTATTTTGGCAACCCTGATAAAAAATAATAAAATAAAACAAAAAAACCCTTGCATCTGGATTTTAATATATTTCACAGGATTTCCTTTTTTTCAACATGATGAAGCCAGCTCTCCTAGACTTACAAACTGACTGATTCGAGACAAGATTCAGACACAGTGTATCATTTTTTTACCAAAATTCATGAGCATTTTTGTGTGTGTGTGTGTAAACCTATTACAAAACACTTCATAACAGATAAACTGACTACCTTGCATTTTTCAGAGCCTCAAATATTTGCTTTAAAATGCAGCCGGCGCTTGGGATGTTCTGGCAGGACTTTTGCTGACCGGAGAACCATAATCAGAAGGGGAACAAGAAGACCAGACTTGAGTATCTTGGACAGAAAAAAGGCTTCCTTGATCTGACTCCAGGCCAATTCACATCCTTTGGCTTCTCAGCTTGTTTATTTGTCTGTAAGCAAAGGCCACTGGAATTGATGGGTCTTTGTGAAGGACTGTGGGGATGGGGTTGTGATGAAGACTCTGAGCCTGCAAAGCCCTCTATTAACACATAGCTTTACTAGCACACATAGTCCGATCCTAATCAACAGGGTGAGTCCTGAAAGCAGTTCTGCACATGCGTTTGAGTATTTGGAAGACACATAAATGCCAAGACAAGGGTCAAAATATAGAATCCAACGTAAAAAGCCAAGAATAGGCAGGGACATTTTCTTGTTAGTTGTTAATCACCATTTCTGGTTGCTTTTTTCCCATCTTTTTTATGTGAGGTCATTACTAAATAACTTCTGTATGCAGATGCTGTTACATTTAAGAAGCAACTTTATTTCCTAGTGAAATGATTATGATGAAGAGTGGAATCCTGAGGGATCACAGTGGAAACCAAGTCTGAAAAATGCATTCGTAACTTTGAGGATATTTTCATGCCCAAAAACAAAAGCAAAAATTACCAAAGATATAGAAATGGAGAACAGAGGACATTGGCAATCATAGCTTTATAGCAGTCTCTATAATGCAGATGTCTCACAGCTGAAAATCCTTATCGGGATGCCTGGTACCCTCAGTTATCTTTGGCTCCCCTGATGCTGGTAGTGATCCCACAGTCCTCCTGAGATCTCTATTTGTTTCCAGGATTGAAAACAGCAACGGTGAGTTCTGAAGATTTGTCCTTTCCAAGTAATGGTTGAAACTCCCAGCATTACAAAATTTTGAACAGATCAAAGTCAGGTTCAGCAGAAATCCCTGTTTTAGTACTTCTCGTTCTTTTCTAATCCCCCATTTGACTACTTTTATCAATGTTAGTCCCTTCTCCAGCTATTTGAATACAATTTCAAATGCTCTGCCATTCAGAAACAAAGATTTTAATCTGCTTTTGAAGGACCAAAAGAGTTTCTTTTTTTTTTTTTTTTTTTAACTGTGGCCTGTTCACACAAGTTTTCCAAAGAAAAATCTTTCCTTCCTGATCATGCTGAAATCAGACATATATAGCAATGTCTCTATCTTCCTCTAAAAATGCACAACTACATCACAAGTCAGTAGGAAAGAAAATTTTAAATAATTAATTAAAAAAAAAAAAAAGAATTCAGTGCTCTTAAAAGCTTATCTGCATCTGCAAAATGACTGCTCAATTTCTCTGGATCAGACCAAGATAAACTGTAAATTGTCCTGGTATGCGTATGACAAAGCTATGCAACAGAGTCACCATGAGGTGGGAGGGAAGTCTGCCCGATGCGTTTAACTTTGTTCATAGCTCTTTTGAGTAGACATCTTGGTTTTCTCAGACCTTTTATCTATTTTATTCCCACCGAGCTGTCAGCTGTCAGATCAGCCCCTCTCCCTGCCATAGGCCTGGAGTTCCTGGCTCTAGATTTCTCCTTCTCTCTCTACAAAAGGGAAGGAGGTAAACAGCCCTGTTCCTTCAAGGCTGCGCACTAGAAATAATTACAAGAACTGTTAAAGGGTGTTTTATAAGGCATGGGATGTCCAACAAGAGAGGCTGATTCCAAAAATCATTACTGTCACCTCTTGCATGTGAAATTCTTAGGGAATGAGAACAGGGTAAGGCAGTCATGACATCTGGAAAGAATTAAATCATTATCATGAAAATTATGGAACAAACATCTCACTGAGCACAGCCTCTGGGAGCCATAATGTTGAATGTCAAAAAGAGTGTTCGAAACCTGATCATGAAATCTAGGGCATTTTTCCTTTCCAGTAGTAGAGAGATAAAGGAGGCCATCCAGGAGGCTCTATCAGCTAAAGAATCCATAGGTCTCCTAAAGATTTCACAAGTATTCATGGGAATGAGCACAATAAAGTAGCCTGGCTGCTCGGGATTACAAGTCCCAGCCTTATGTCTGCATCATCTCAACCCAGTCAGGCTTCCAGCTGCCAGAGACCTCGCTGCATCTTTCAGGGCACAGATTCTTCACATTACTGCCGCAGACTTCTCGTAGCTGTCACATTCTTCA
The DNA here is from genome assembly GCF_987193195.1 of Phasianus colchicus. NCBI lineage: Eukaryota > Metazoa > Chordata > Aves > Galliformes > Phasianidae > Phasianus > Phasianus colchicus. The sequence continues at coordinate 18,900,707 of NC_143439.1, read as the reverse complement.
AACTATTGCTACTGCTTTTATCTCAAAGGTAAAGTTGAGCCGTTTTGTCTTTGCCATTTACTGTGCCTGTTAGAAAATCTCAGTCTTGGACGATGATGCTGGCTGCAAGGATCCAACTCATTGAGGGCAGCATTAAGGGAGAAAGGGGCCAGGAAGTAGCTTGTTAGCTTCCCATCCTCCGTATCAGTCTTGCCCCTTTGCCCTGGATCTCCTCTCTGGGGCTTACATTTTCCATAGCCCTGCTCCACAACCTTCTCACTCAGAGCCCTCCACATTTTCCCTGAGACTTGCAGTGTTGCATTATAGATGTCTGCATAGAAGTCAAAACAAGCCTTTCTGTTCCTTGGTCTTTCCAAGACTACACTGTCAAAACCAGTCAGCTGAAATGTACGCACAAGTTAAACGCTAGCTCTTGTTCTCTCAGGGGGTTGACAGAGGTGCTGTCTTTATAGGAGAGCAGGAATGCATTGGTAACTGGTCATATAGGGTCTGCAGCAAATGGCAGTAATGATGGGAGCTGATAAAAGGGGAAGCCGGCACACAAGGGTGACCTTGTACTAACTCTGCAGAAAGCAGTAATGCTTGGAGGGAAATAAGAGAAAGATGAATTTATTACAGACTTGTAATTGAGGGCAATGCTCCTAAAAGCTCCTTCTTAGTGGAGGGGAGGTGGAACTGAGAGATGAGGGGGACAGGCATTTATGGTAATAGCTCTACGGGTAAGAAAGCAGAAGGACAGGAAAGATCTATCACAGTGACACAAACCACTTGATATTTATATACTGAAGGACTGGGAGGAGATATGAGAACTCTCAAATAAGTGTTTTGCCAGCTACCTGGCAGAATGAAGCCATTTTATCTGGGCTCAGCAGATCTCTGTGTAAGAAAGTGAGCAAGAAAGTGTGCAGTGCACTTAAGAAAGAATGTTTTCCAGCTGAGATTTTTGCTCTGGTTAAAGCCTCCAAAACATTGTCCTTTTGACTGTTTCTGATTCAGAGCAGCTAGGATCTAAAATTACATCAGTCCTTGTGCTGCAGGGACAGCAGCAGATCCCAGCAAGCTTTGGTAGCAGCATTCCCCCGGTAGGGCAGGAAAGAGAATGTTTTTGATCATTGTAGCTGAAGTATTTTCTGCTTGATGTTGAAGGCCAGGTGGGTGCGCAGAGAAGTGGCGTGCAGGCTCTCTGGAGAGGGGTCTGCTATGCCCATGGTTCTCTCTCCGTGATAAAACTGAGGAAAAAACGGTCTGGGAAGAAGTCTGCTCCATGCCTGTAGACCTGCTTTCTGACACACACATACCCAAAGTCAGGTTTTCAGTGCTTTTTGCCAGACGTTATATTTACATAAGTTATCCTTCTTGAACAGCAGGGTGATGTGTGCTTAATTTTTCATTACTGTTGAGTATGGATTTGCACCCATTTAAGATAATTTGTGCTCTGCTTTCTGTTCCATCTTGCCCTAGAGACAGTTTGGTTCAACTGTATTTTCCTGTCTGTCTCTGTCTTCTGTGATTGTAAGTGTTTAAGACTTATTAAATATAAAAGCTCTTTGATATCAGCTGGAGCACAGCTGAGGATTAAGCCTACCCCTCAGTGCTCGCTCTGCTGCTGGCGTGTCTAAATCCTGCATAGGAATCGCTCCCTTCCACAGAAATCAGCCGCATGAAACACAGCAGATGCTTTGCAAAACAGATTTGAAAGGAAGTGAAGATACCTTTTCCAATGAGCTTTGTGATGAATATAAAATCCAGCAGCAGTGACGCTCTTCTCAGGAAGCCAGTGAATAGGCATCTGTAACTCACAGCATGTGTCTTGCAGTCCTTAAGGGACGTGGCTGCCAGATTTCTGCCACACAGGAAAAGATGCACCTAAGAAACTATGTCCCAGACTGGCATATGGCCTGGGGGTCTCTCTTGCCCAAGGCAGGTTCCTGTGCAGTGCCACAGCCAGGAGTGAAGCTGGGCTGACCCCCAGCCAAATGAGCAGTACCTCAGCACCACGGCCTGCTGTTAGGACTGCAGCTGATCACGTTAGACTCCAGAAGAGAAGAAATACATAAAAATTACCAAGACCAAAGTGAACTGGTAGTCCTGGTCACCAAAAGGATAATTAAACTTGGCTGTAAGTTGCAAATCTACTTCTTTTTCTGGCAGCGCTCAAATATTTTTCTGCCAAGGTTTCATCAGCTGTACTATATGTTTTAGTTATTTGAGTCTCCATTAACGTGTCTGTCTGGAACTAATTTTTAGGTGGTTTACCCACAGGAATACCCAGCCCATATGCTTAAAATAAAATGGGGGATATGCATATATGCATGTAGAGAGAGAGGGGATATAATATTTTTTACAAGTGATAGCACGCCTGTATATGATTACAATGTGTAAAAAGTACTCCAAAGCCTTCTCCTCAATCTGTGTTTATAGGAAAGGTCCCACATACTTCTAACAGAGTGAGGAGTTCTGAAACCAATCCTATAAATCAGCTGTAAAACTTCTGCACTACAGCCATGATGTAAGGCTTCCTGCATTGCCGCTAGAGTCTGAGGGTCTGTGCAGCTTCTTGCTGAGGTCACTCTGCTGCAGGCTCTGAGGCTGGGAACCGTGGAGGGCTGAGCCCTCAATTCTTCCTCAATATCACCAGCAAACCCGTAGCTCAGTACAGGTACTTGTGGTGCTGTCTCTTGAGCTATTTTCTTCCTGGCTATATAAAAAGACAAACACAGACGTGTCTCTTCATTGTAGTATTTAATGCATGGCATAGCAAAAAGGAGAAGGAAAGTTCTTAACTGTAATGTGCTGCCAAAATCATAGAGATCTTTGCAGTTATCTGCAGGCCAGAGTGAGCAGTAGCTGCATATTATAGACTACGCCTCTGGTACAAGTCAAGGAGATCTACTAGCGGCAAGGAAGCTACCAGGATTTAGGATATAGCCCTTACATCAATTATCTCTTTATTTCCTCTGTTTTATCGGTCTTATTTTATTTTCCCAGTGGCTCCCGCAGTGCATCTGCACTCCACATTTCTTTACAGCTTAAGCTACTTGTTTTAGCTACCTCTTGTGCTGCTTCAAATAGTTGGATCCTATTTAAGCACATAAGGGTCACTGTTCTTTCCCCATGAGCTGTGCATTTAAGTGCCGTTAATATTAAATAGGATTTGGGGGAATGCATTCAGGGAAAATAAACCTCTTAAACACCTTTTTTTTTTTTACCATACCCATTTTATTTCTTTGGCATTTCTCACCTCTTGAAGCTATTTTCTTATTTCCCTGTCTATACAAGCACTGACCACATCTCACCCTTCCAGCAAGACTCCCCCCTTCCCTCTGGTAAGGACTCTCAAGGAAGCCAGGCAGTCGGATATTTACAGTTTTCTTTTGCACTTCCACTTAAGAGACAGAGTTTGTTTCCTCTCTAAACCCATTTCCATTCAGAGATCAAAACTACTTTTCCTCCGGCTTGCCCTGACAAGGAATACACACTTGCCTGAAGCCATTTGAGGACATAGAATGAACATAAAGGCTTATTTATTTATTAGCTTTCTTTGAGCTCTTAAAAAAAAAAAAATCAACATTTTTTTCTTATGGTATCCTCCATCCTTCCCAAGTTACCATTCCACAACTAACCAACTAATGCCGCAGGCTGTAGAGCTGAGCAGTTGTTACTGAACATAAGTCCTTTCTGAAAGGGAACTCTTCAGCACAAATCCAGCCCCTGCCATAGGCAGCGCCACTGACTTGTGCCACTCCATTACAGTGGACAGAATTAGGAATCAATACACTGCTTCTTGTGCTATTTCATTCCTAAAACAATGGCCTGAGAAGGAATGTGCCATTTCTACATGCTTTTGCCATAATGAATGGTAGTTCTGTGCTCAGATGAACCGTTTAGCTTCAATTGTTTTTCCATCATCTCAGAATGAACTGTTAAATGGGTTGAAAATCTGTTCTGAACTAAAGATGTCTTCTCTGTAGTAGTAATTGCTAACAAAGTGAAATGGAACATCAGGACAAAGGAGGACAGAAGGTCACTTGCATGCAATTTATATTCAAAAAAATTGATCTGGGAAAACTTTAGCTGTAGGTTAGAAAACTTAAAATGAATACACTTAGCTTTGTGTTCTTGGAGACTTCGCCATTTATCATGGATTAATTCTACTTTAGCAAATGACTTCCAAAGATGACTGTGCAACTTCATACTACATGGTTACCTAAGTTACCTAAGCAGTGTTCTCATCACAGCTTTTAGCTTTAGGTGACAATTTCAACATGTCTCTAGCTTAGTCATTACTATTTTTGCAATGGTTGTTAGCTAATCTTGTCAATCTAGAGTGCCCGTGATACAAATCTGTAAGGTTGTACAGGGCCAATTAACCTTTATTTCCGAGGTGAGCGAGATAGTTGACTGTGTAATGAAGGAGCACTAAATGTAAGCATCATTCCAACTGGAAAAGTCACAACAGGAGAGAGAGAGAGCATTACCATGCCAGGTAGCTCATAAGAGTGCTTTATAAAGGGCCTATGTGAGCTATACGCAGGGACTTCAAGAATAGCTCTTGTGTTAAGCGGAAAGTTACCACATTACAGTTTGTTTTATACTTCTTTTCTTCATTCCTCCCAAGAACAGTGGTCTTGTGAGCACCACAGAATAAGGCTTTTGGCTCGTGTTTGCTCTCAAACCAGCACAGCTGTTTGCTGCAGGGCTGCCCCTGGCTGGATGCTCATAGCACAGCCCGCATGCCTCAGCTGCTCTCACATGCAGCACAGCAGCTCATGGAAAACTGATGACTGAATTAGCTTCAGAGCCACCATCGATGCATGAACACTCCATGAGGAGAGGAGAACTCCCTCTTGCTCAGCAAGCAAGGGACTTTTGCAAGAGCACTCCTTCTATGTGAGGGGAGCACATGTAGTAGCCATTTCTACTCTGCAACTGCACAGGGGTGGCACTCGCAGGGGAACTGTGAGGAAGCAAGACAACCCCTTCTTGCTTAGCAGGCTGGAACAGGGGATGAATTTCTATGGCATCCAGGAGACCTGTTAGTCAGCACACTATTAAATAAAATGGTGTAATTGTCACAAACAGCACAGAGTGTTTCTGTACAGCCTGCTGTGTTCCATAAGCAGATGCAGAGCACAGCATACAGGGAGAGCATGCGAATGAATTAAGGTTTTGCTGTGTTCCCAGATCACCAATGGTGAAGTCAATGGGAGAGGGCACCTTCAGCTTCCTGCAGCAATGGCAAGAAGTGCCACGCAGCTGCAATAAGGCTAAGAAGGGGCAAGGAATACTTACGCAGGGGGAAATGATGGCAGATGTTTGAGGGAACAGAAGAGGTACTAAGCAGCTTAGAGGTGCCAGAGCATAAGAAAGTTCTTGGTGGCTTTATCTGCTCAAGTGTGTTTAGCATAGTGAGGTTATTACGTTATTTTTAGGCCCAGTTTTCACACGTGAGGTGTGAACATAGGCTTCGTTTTGTTTTCAAAGGCGTGACTCTTCCTTCACAAGCTGTTCTGAATACATGCCTCAGTGTTCAACATGCCAAAACAAATGTTCTGCTACATTCTGATTCTGTTTTGGATTTTCCTTCTGAGTTTTCAGCCAGTAACATGCACAATAGCAAACTTATCAGTGTTCAACAGCATCAGATACATGCTATTTCATGGCTATACCTTTTCAGCCATGTTCTTCCCCTTCATTAAGTTATCGGCTCGCTCATTGCCAAGAAAAAGGTGATAAAAGGGAAGTCTTAGAAGAGGACTTGAGTCCCTGACACAAACTCAGAATTGCAGCCATAATCTTTAAGAAAAAGATTGTCTTTCAGTTAGGTTTCAGGTCTGATTTTTTAATTAAGACTTATGAGCATGTTGGTAAAGGTTTAGCAAGCATTACTGACATCCGTTATGTAAAGCCTCAAGTGCTCAGGTAGCCACCAAAATAGCTGAGTTCTTATCAGAACAGCTTGCAGGATTCTAGCATTGTTTAGGTTGAATACAAACACTTATCTAAAGTTTCATATGGTAATGAGACTTAACACAAGCGAGATCTGATCTGGAGCCAAGCTCCACATCTGACCCAGCTCCAAATATGTTCAAATCTCCAAATATATTTTAAGTACATCACATGACAGACTCCCAGAACATCATGACAAGTTATATGACAAATATATCCAAACAGGAATGCTTTGATAAATAGAAGATCTTGTGCCATTGGGTCTCTCTGTGACAGCACTAAGGATTGAGCCACTACTTGCCTATACACACAGAACAGCATGGCTTCTGTTGCTCTTACATCCTTTAGCACTCCAAAGCCAGGAGCAAAGAGCTAGATGATAATTGCACAGATCAGAAGGAGAGCCAGGCTTCTCAATCGCAGTGACCAGGTGCAAGAGGGCTCCTGGCTGAGCACTGCTGATCCCCAGGCCAGCTGCAAGGCACCCGCTTGTCGGAGGGATGCAACACCTCAGGCTCTGGGCACCACACACAGCACTTTTGCACTCTCCGGCAGGTGGTTACCAAGCAACAATGCAGTTTCAGGCTGAAATTGTCCTCTCTGCTTCTAGATGAATGCATCAGCCACAGCTGCTGCTAGCAGGAGGGAGCAAATGTGATTTTGGGGGGGAGGGTGACTGTAAAGCAAGGAGTTTTGTATAAATGCTCTCCCCCCACCAGATTCCTTCTGGCTGGTACTTAGAGATATTCTTTGAGGGAAATTCGGGGATCTGAATTCATTCATGTCACTGCAAATGAGATTACCATGAAAGAGGAAAGATCCCAGATGCTTGCTTTCACTGCAAAAGAGCAAACACTCTCAAGTGATTTTTTTTAGACTAGGTAATTGTAGCACCTGCCTTTGCTGAGTTGTGTAATGATGTAGCTCACCCTCACGATGACCTTCAAAGAAGAGGAAATAGCTTGTATGCAGAAATACCTACAACATCTTGCAAGAAAAGGCTCTGAAGAGAGATTGCCTGCTGGCTATACTACATACAAGGGAAGAGGGGGATGGGACTTCATCTTGGATTCTCACACCATTCCTCTTTTATAACCAAAGGAGGTGGCTGGTTTCTGCTTTTTCTTGGCTGTTTTTCCTATGGCTGGATTTGTAGTCTGAACAGGACTTCATCCCACTCACTGCTATAGGAGCATCACTAATATGTACAAGAGAAGGAAAAGAGAATGCCCAGGTGAGACCCAGTGGAAATGCAGCAGGAGCCCTTGCCGTGCCTGCTCTGTAGGCACAGCCAGTCCCTCTCCCAGCATGCTGCTTCCTACTTCATGCTTCTTTCTGACCAGCAGTGCCAACTCCCCCTTTAGCTCTGAAGAAACATTTCTGCAAACTGTAAGGGATGCAGCATGAGGGGAAAGGGCAAGAATGCGCACATCCTCCCCTCCCTAGGGCATCCATTTAATTTAGCCCTTTACTACATATCTAGTTGCCCTTAGCTGTAGTCCAACCAGAACAAGCCTGGACCTTACCTGCTTTTCGGCTTTCCTCATTACATTGCATAAATATTCCTCAAAAGAGCTTCCTAAAAAACACACACAAAGGTCTCTGTATCTAGGAGTGTTCACTTAATGGCATTAACTTGCTTGTAGGCTCAAGGAGCTTCAGGAAGACCCTTTTAAAACTATTCTGTAAAAAACTGGTGCAATTTATTTCAGTTAAAAGTTGTGTTTTCACAAGCATGGGAGCACGACAGGCTCTTCCTATATTCCTACAGAGGCAGAGGACTGTGGACTGCCAGCTGCTCTGCCCTTTGCTGGTAGAAGAATGCAGCTGAATCTGAAAGCTTGTCACCATGCTGAGTCCACGATACACCTGTCTCTCCTGTCAGTCTCCTGTGGCAGACTCTTACAGGGACTTAAAAATTCAGGCCATAAAAATGGGATTTAACTAGACTTATCTTAGAATGCAATATGTAACATACATGCTCCATATGTCCCATGACGGGAATGTCCCTCTAAATGGTGATATGTAAACAAGACAACAGCTGTGGAATGGCATGAGCTGTCACATTAATTCAGAGAAGAGTTAAACAAAACTTCAGAGGGATATTCCTTTTTGATTTCTTTTTTTATTAAATACCTACATCCAGCAAAATATGAAGATGCATGATGGGGATTTTTTTATTTTTTATTTTTATTTTTATTTATTTATTTATTTTACAAAGTGGCAGAACAATAAGAAGCCTATTAGATGAATGAAAATAGCTTCTCCAACAATCAGAATAGGGAAAAATACTTCCCTTTCTCATGTTGTTAAGCCTTACATCTTGCTCAGGAAGACAGCAACTCAGTAATCTCCTAGAGCTCACCTTTTATAGGTCAGCAGTGTGGGAGCCCTGGAGGAATGTACTCTGGTAAATGTATGAAAACAGCTGGCTGCAGCTGAATCAGTTGTTACCTCCCTGGAGATAAACATTTGTCTATCTCTTTTTGCCTCTCTCTTAAACTAAAAATTGAACATGCAATAATGCAGAGAAATTTCCTGATACTTTTTGAGAAAGTCTGTATAACAAATGTAATAGCAAGCACTACTCAAAGAATCTTTCTCTATCAGTTAACTGAACAGGGAGAGAAAGGATTGTGGTTTTATATTTGTTCCTTTGGTGAGCTTTTTTCCCCCTCCCCATGATAAAACAAATATATTAATCTCTGGTTAAAGAAAATGCTTTATTTAACCACCAATCAATCACTTTGGCTGTTCCCCCCCCCCCCCCCCTCTTTCCTATATTAAACTTGGGGAAATTGAAGTTAAACATATCCAAATTGCAGGTCAAGATGCTTGACAATTCTTTAAAAAAGCATCCTGATGGTTTGATTAATTTGAGTTTAACCAAAAAATAATTAGTTCTACCAAGCTTTCATTACTGGTTAATATAACGTCTAACATTACTATTTTCTCCTCTTCTAAGTACAATATCCATACTGACTTTTGTGACACACATTAAGACTTAATATCCCCATGGGCAAATATCAACCAGGGCAGGAGGTCAATATTAGCCTGTCAACTCAATAAATCCAAACGTTTACATCCACGGTGGCTAATTTGTTTATGCCTACTTGAAAACAAAACAAACGTCAAGATTATCAAAGAAGGTGAAACTGCTGAAGCACAGTATTATGCTTTTTTAACACTTCTTTTACAAAGCTAGTAGTAAGAGTTTACAAGCAACATGAAAATTACAAGTTAAGAAAGTCATAAATCTTACCTACTTTGACCTAAACAGAAACTAGGCATCATCACCACGCTATTTTCAACTGGATATTTAAAAGCAGCATCTGACTATGCCTGTAACTGTAGTACCTGATTGGAGACCTACAGGGTCATAAGTGAGCATGAGGTCCACTCTTTAAAAATATGCCATCTCTGCTAAATACAGGAGGTAAACCCACTTGCATTGACATGCTGGTTATTCCTGGGAAAGAAAAAGAAAGCTCTTGGGGAAGAAAGGATAGATTTTAGAGTGATTTCTTCAAAGCTCTGGCTAGGAAACCAAAACGCACATTTGTGAAGATTTTCAGCAAGGAAGTAAGTACAAGGTGTGCATCTTAAAAAGCTTTCCATATTTGGTGATGGAACAGTAAGACTTCCTAGCAGTGATTCCAACTTACACTAAAATCTGTTATTTATAATGGCCTCATGATAAAAAGTCAGTATTCTATGAGTTACACTGAAGTGTGCATACACCTAATCAAGCTATCAGAGAGGATTTTGAAAACAATTTGCCAATTACTGTATTAATAACCCCACGTTTGAAAGAAGTACAGTGCAGACGCTAAGAGCAGAGGTAGAATGTTCTCTCTCCTCCACAAAACGCCTCACTAAGCAAAATATTTAAGGACTGGACTGTTTCTTTTAATTTCTAGAACTCAAGTGATCACGTTGATGTAGACTATCTGTGAGCTGGAAGAGCAAATCACCATGCAAATGAGAACTCTTATTAACAGCTAACAGAGACTTTTCAAGAAAAGAGAAGGGTAGCAGACAAGGAGAAAAGGTTCCCTTGGGTCAGCTATGGGGTTAGCCAGGGAAATTCAAGGCTTAGAGTTGAACTATCAACACTGTCTCTCCATTCTGACAATGGAACATTGTTCAAGCATCTGTGACTTCCTCTAAGATAATAATACTGTGTTCTCTTTGAGTAGTCTGTCCCAGAAACTGTATAGATTACACATTAAGTCCCACATACTTTAACAAGGGAAAGTGTAGAAAAGCTGGATTTTTCTTGCATTCCTTCAGTGCTGAGGGAAAAGAATAGCAAAAAGCATCAAGAAAAAGTTCTTAATGAGGTGCCTAATCCAGTCCCAAGAAGAAGAGTAAAATACAGTGCAGCACCAGTTTGATCCTCACTTTCTATGTTGGATTATGGTGATCTTCTCCTTCTTCATAGTAATGCAGACAAATTCGAGAGGATTTGTAGAGTGCCATTTATTTCAGTCATCAGCTGTAATTATGATCACCATCACTTGTACTGTAGCTGTAATTATGATCACCATCACTTGTACTGTAGTGATACCCCCGTTCAGCTAGAACCTAGGGAAGTGTAAAAGGCATCAATCCACTCCCAAAGAGCCTAGCACCCAATCAACAAGTAGCAAGGCCAAGTCCTACTTGTTCTCCTAACCTGTATTTAATTGGTCCCCAAAAAGTAAATGTCTCTTGCCAGAGCTCCTACAACTATTACAAAAATGATCTATGGGTAGTAATTCTTGATGTAGCACAGAGTAAGAGGCACCCTATCAGAAAATAAGCCTCTTTACCCTGCTTCCCCAGCTGCTTTTGGTCCAGTGGGGGTGGAACTCTTCCTGAGCCCTTCCAGGCACCCCCTTGCCTCTTCTTCTAGGTAAGGACATCCCTGTTACACCTTGCTCAACTTGGCCTTCCTCAGCCTGTGTTTTCCAAACCCTTTTCACTTGCCAGACTTTCATCATTACTGAAATACGTTAGTAATTTCTGTTTCACCCCCTCCCCTCCCCGAGCTTCCAGTGTTTACACTGGGATATCGGGTTTCCTGAGATCTCTGCAGATGATGGCTATTCTCACTTTCAATGTCCCGTCCCATCCCCATCCACAAGTAACACAACCTGCACAGTTACAGCGGGAGGGTACAGCCCCCAACTTTTTCTCTCACTCCGCATTGTTCTTACAAGCCGGGGGGTGGGGGGATGTGTTCCCATGCCTACCCAAACTCAAATATCCCGAACTCACTGTTTTCCTTAACATTTTCGCCATTGTTTTTTTGTTGTGGTTTGCTTGTTAGATTTTCTTTATTTGCTTTTTCACAATTCCACTATTTGTACACCCTCAATTACATTTCCATATACCATAAAAATTGCACTTTCATATGTCATCAAGACATATGAAGGTAGTTTCTCCCACTACCTTCCAAATCCACAAATCAAACAAACAATACAGATCTTCAACTTGCACAAACAACCAGAACTTGGTCTTATGATTAAGGTACTCAATCAAAAAAACTCCATTTAAGTACCTGATTTCTAATTCTTATTCAAGAATCCCCACATTCACCAGTATTTTTTCGACAATAACTGAAAATAAGACCTAGCAGGGATGCGACGCGACACGACATGACAATCATGTCATTGTTGTTTCCCTCCTCCCCTGCTCTCCTGCCATGGTGAGATGTTCCAACAAAGAGGTAAAGAGGCAAAGTGTAGGAGAGCTCTTACAAAACAAACCAAGACGACTCAAATCTCAAAGTAACTAATGGACTTGAAACCTTTTTCCTCCCTTCAAACAAGTTTCCTTTTATTTGATTGCCACCACCTTCTAAGAAATAGCCAGAAACACAAAAATGAACATATTTTTTTTTGTGGGGGGTTGTCTATTTAAAAACATTTGCCATTTGAGACTTCGACAATGGTGGCACAGACGCATCTTTTTCTCCTGTCACCATCCATTTGTTTCCTGACCAGAGGGAATGCCATCATCATTACCCCATTTCAGTGATCTTCCATCAAATGGAGCCAGTTTCAGAACAGTTTGTTGAACAGACACGCTGTGGTGGCTTTAGTGGATTACATATGATCTAGGGTAGAGAAAAAAAAGAGACCCACATCTTCATCCTCAGCTCATGCATCTAGAGCATTGCCTTCATTTCCCTAGATGGTCTAAAAACCAAATGAATGTCTGTATCGCCATGTCATTCACAACGTAAACATTTAACAATCACAAACACCAATACTGTGACAATAATCAGTGTAACTTACCCTCAGTATCCGTCTGCTCTCTACTTCTTTTCATGGCCCAACCTTCCTTCTGTATTTATTTCCCACACTTGCCCACCTCCTCCAAACAACGTATCAACATTCAACTTTATTTCTATCCACGAGTACACTTTAGGCCCTCAACATTTTTTTTATTTTTTCTACTACACTTAAAGGACCCTCAACGAAGGAAGTCTTCTTTCAACTCCAACTTTTCTTCTAGTAAAAATAGCAGGCATTAGCATACCATCTTTCTCTTGACCTAAGTAGACTGCCCTAGGAGGATAAATTAAGTATTAGTAAGGTTAGTGCGAGAGAAACTTAAACTCCGCTGGTCGCATTCACATCGCTTCAACTCCCTAGAGAGTGCATCCTCTCTCCTGAGCCCTGCTCAGGATCAGCAGCACGGCCACTCTCCTTCTCTGGATATGTCAATGCCGCTTGTACTGTTTTAGAAATTGAAGGGGGGGGAGTTATCTAAGGGATCCCATTTATGATCTGTCTGCTTCTCTTTCCTTTTCCTGTTCTACTTCAACTCCTCCTTGTGAGTAATTTTCTTTTTCCTTCTTACCTCCTTTCAGCAACTTAAGCCAATTCTCTTTCAGAAAAACAAGTCTTACTGTTTACGTATTAATATAAAGTCTGACAGGTCCAATCTTCGTCAGACCCCTATTTTGGTCCACATCATAGTTTTCCCTGTAGTGGCTCTCTAGCCCATGTCTGTATATAGTATTTAAACATCTTTTCCCTGTTCTTTTCCCTGATCTGGGGATTATTTTCTAATTCTGAAGCTTCTTTCCCAAGGGGCTGTCTCTAGGCACAAATGTGGGGACCCTTCTCCCCTCTTCTACGGAGCTCCTATTCCCCATCCCTCCGGAATGCTGCTGTGAACTCTCCAGCCCACAGGTTACCACACTCCAATTCTCAGATTTAGGGCCAATCCCTCCGGAGCACCTCACTCCCATTCTCTGATTAATAGGGGTGTACTGCTGGCACTTTGTCAAGTGTCCAGGGTACCGCACACCAACAGCTCCCTGCCAAGACTCTTCCTTTTACCCACACAGCTGCTTCGTCCATCTCTGGCCGTGCCCCTCACGGGACAACGGAACCGCAAATCGGGACTCCGCACTCACTTCGCACTCAAAGTGTGTCTCAGTCACACACACTCACTCAAGTCTCCACCGACCCCCAAGGCAAGAATCAAACTCCCTTACCTTGGTCCGTGCACAAAGTTACTGGGTCTCCAGGGGTCAATACACGTGCCTACCTGCCCCGTGGCTTTCACAGAGCCCATCCTTTCTATAATAGCCTTGGTTTCTTTTCAGCTGTCCCAAGGAGTCAACTCACTACCCAAGCAGGACCACTGAAATCAGCAGGGTGCACCTATCCTGTCCAGGGCAGTAGGAAGACCTCCAAAGAGGCGATAATCCTGGACGAGCCCCCAGATTGTTGGAAACATCCTAATAGTTTTTGTCAGGGCAGTATCTCTGATAAAAGTAGATTTTATTCACTATTGCAATGGTGGGCGTCCTGCAAGCAAGATCACACCTATGGACACATGATAATAGTCTTTATACCCTGTTTTTTCCTTAACCCATCCCCCTGTCCTGTTTCCCCAATGGCTGGGTACTCCAGGTTCACAATCTTAGCAGTTGACATTTATTGATTTGTGTGTTTTCCAGTGTCAGTCAGTAGCCATCCTGTTGTTTCCAAGATGTCTCAGTGCTCTTCTTGTCGTATTGATATGGCGATTGTCTCCCAAGTCTCTCCAAAGTCTTCGTTAAACAAAGAGCACGGGGGGGGGGGGGGGGGGGGGAATGATGCCAGGCCTTCCAATTGTGTCTTCAGGCACTTCCTCGGGCATGCCATGCCTTGTTCTCTGGTTTGATCTCATGCAGGATCTGCTTGCAATATGTGTGACTAAATATACATATATACACCTATATATAGAGCATGCATTCCTGGGAAGGTTTGTCTAGAGAATAAGCGATGTAAGCTATCAGACATCTTCCAAGTTAAGTACAAAGACTCCCAAAAAGAACTATGACAACTGAGATCATGAAATAAAAGATATTATCCAATTCTAATGCAGAAACATTTGATTCCCACACAAGTCACATAAAAGAAATCAGGGATGAGGAGGAGGTACTAAAAGGAAGATTATAGCCCTGCTGGGTTACAGTGGAGACCTATGTCCACAGTCAAAGGTGTCTGAACAACTTTGAAGTGTCAAGCTTTTTGTAAAACAAGTAATTAAAACATAACAGCTCTGCTAAGCCATGGTTCTACATGATCTCCTGTGCACGCTGATCTATAAAAGTGTGGTAAATCCATGAGTTCAAGCTCAAATTGCAACAAGGCTTTGCTTTTCTCGTGTAACTCTTATCTAAACAGAGATAAGGAGCTGCAGAGGAAGCAGGAGAAAATGAAGCCGGTTGTAGAAGACAAAGGCATACAGCTTAGAGGAGAACAGTAGCTACAACTGGAAATATAACAGTGGATGAAGGTGAGGTTCCAGCCTATAGCATCCCCATTTTCCTTTAGGGAAAGACAAGAGCAACGCGCATCCTGGAGACTTGTCTGGAAAGCGTTACAGGAGACTAGAGAGAAAAATGAAGATGTGTCTGTGAGCATATTCCAATATTTGACACTTGTGAAAAGCCACATTATGAGAGATGCAAGCTAAGTGGGTGGATAAGCTGCAATCCTGTCTACAGGGGAAATTTACTGACTAAGCTAACGTGTGAACTTATGCAGCTCCATTCTACTCTGCAAAAGCTTCCTGTGTGGATAGCCTTAATCTGCACTAAGAATGCTTTTGTGAGCACAGTGACACACTTACTACCAGAGCTAATGGTGAGCAGCTAATGCGCTGCAAATTCACACCCTGGCCAGCTCCATCGTGCCTGCCCCTGTTGATTTCACAGAAGCCTTTTCAGCAAGGGGCACTTCATGCAACAAGCAGCCAAAGGGATTTCCAGATGCCGATGCTGTAACAAAACAATGCTGCCTGTACTATACTTGGTGTATAGGGAACCAGATTTTATAAAAAACTGTTAACAAGGGTTGAGCACTGATAGCCAGCTGAGAAGTTTACTTTGGAAAGATTGACGTATTCTAGCAATCACACTGACAATGGACATGTCAAAATCTCTTGAATTACATGCTCTTTTGGAAGAAACATCTGGACTTCTTGCTAAGTCTGGGGGAGCATCCACAGGGAAAATTATCTTTTCTGATGTGGATGAGAACTATTTAATATCATTAGATATCTCTTCAAACATATGCAGGCTAATATGCTTCACGTGTCTGGACTCCTCTTTGTTAGACAAGGTGGAACTCAATTCCAGTGCAAAGTCATTTCAGCTGTAAGAGGACCCTTAATCTCCTGGTATTTAGTCCTGTTCTTAGGGAGTCTGACTGTGATAAGCCAAAACCTTTTTCTGATGTTCACAAAGACAAGAGCTGAGACTGTGGTTCAGCTACTGGTTCAAGTTTTGCAGCTGAGGCACTGTAGCATTTGATGAACTGAGTGAAAAATAGCTGTTGCTGGAGTGCATAAAAACATTACATAGAGACCCTTAAATCCCAATCACTTCTGAAAACTGTTTTCTTTAATCCTACTGACATAGCTGAAACACTTAATCCTGGAATTGTCTCACTTACTTGAGTACACAAGGGTGGAAAACAGTCTGGTTCTGTAGAAACAAACATACTCTTTTTCTAAGTGATAAGTTAAGCATGCAAGGTCTGTCATTACCATAACGACAGAACCAATGCTGTATGAAGAATACTAATGCATCTTCACTCATTCCATCACAGAGGGCATGCCACTTCTATGGTTGAAAGCTGCTGATGCGGATAACATAGAAAGGTTTCTCAACATTTCCTGTTTTGCTGAAGAGGATGTCACATTGTCACATCAGTGTTATATGATCTGGTAATGAAATACCATAGCACACTTACACATGAAAATAGGCTCTAGGATACAGAGAGTACATCAGCCCTGAATTGTATGGCCTTGGACATGCAGTTTTGACATGCTTTGTCTTGCGCGTAAATGCAGGAAGTAGCATTCCAAGCCAGCAACTAGCACTAGCCACAGGAACAAAATGTCACCATCTGTGAAGGTGGACAGCAAAGTGCCATTGCACAAAGAAGTGATGGGTACTTCTCAGAGACACTCCACCTGCCTTCACTCTGATTTTACCCTTATAACTATGTTTTACAAATAAATATACTTCCACAAACATACTGCCACAAGCATTTGTCTGCTGTTATATAAAAAAGCTTCAGTCTACTGGTTTGCAGGGATGAAGCTGTTTTATAAGTGGATGCTCCAATAGGAAACATCTGTCCCTTATTTGCAGGAATGGTTTAAGCCATTAAAGCACTGATTCTTTACTCCTTCCTCTCCCCCTCTCACAGTGGCCTATTCTACAGTTTGCCAACAATTTACAGCCTTTTCTAGACATCCTTCTTTAGTTTCCAGACCTGATAAGCCATGATATTACTCATTAAGCCAAGATCTCCAATATCTTGCATTTAAGGAGATGTCTGCTGATTTCTTTTCAGCTCAGACAAAATTAATACAAAGCAAGTAAATTCCTCCCAACTCCAAGGTAGCCAGTTCACTCAGGCAGAGAATGGCTTGGTATTACCATATTCCATTTACAATGCTATCATTACATGGTTGACTTGCAGTTTCCATTACAAGCTTCATTTTCTAGGGTTTGTACTTCATCCGTAACTGGCCATTAAGGTTGTCAGCCCAGCAATGATATTATTTCAAGACTTTGTTAGAAAACTGGCTTAGCTTGCCTTTTCTTTCTTTTTATTTAAAAGCTGAAGTGTAAAAATATATTTTAAGTGTGGGTTGTGAAGATCTCTGCAGATCTCAGTGCCTTCACCAAAATGTCACAGGTACTTTGACACACCCTCAACAAGCAGAGCAGCAAAGACTGAAACATGTTAGTTGAATTAAGGTTAATTGAATGTCTTGCTGCATTTTGGGTGCCACACTACTCCATTCCCAGCCTTCCAACTCTTATTAGAGACACTCTATATTTAGCTTTCCCACACTAACCCCCATTTTGTCCGCATCTCAATCCCACGGATTCTTCATTTGGTTTAGTTTTGTCCAGTTTCAAGGGCAGAAAATAGCAGGGTTAAAAGCTATGTATAACTCCAAGGAATGCAAAACAAATTCCACACTTAGATGTTAGTTCGGAGCATCACAATTGTTTACAGTTCTGAGTTTCATCTTCCCTCTGCTACCTAACTCTATTTGCTTGGCTGTCTGTGCCTCCACTGAGGAGAAGTCATAGGAAAGATTATGAAGGAAGTCATTTTTGCTCAATTTCCAAGTCCGAAGGAAGAACAGTACTCGTTCTTCTGAAATCAAGTGTTCAACTTACAGGTTCCCTAAAACATTGTGAAACCTGGATACAAGAAATGTGAACTCTATCTGTGGTGCCTGTCATCTTCACTTAAGAGTCCCCTCTTCTTCCCATAGCTCTGAAACAACATCTTCCATTTCTTTAAAAGTTCAATCCATTCATGAATTTCTCTAGTGTGAAAGGATCATCTCATTCCCTCCTGAGCTTGTCAGAGTTCCTCTGCTGCCACCAAGTTTCTCTTTCGGATAACATGAATGCGGCAAATATTCTACCACGGTGTTGAAAAAGACTTGTATCCATTTCTTAATTCTGTAGAAACATAGAATCACCAAGGCTGGAAAAAACTCCACCTATCACCAATGTTTTCCACTAAACCATGTCTCTCAGTACAGCATCTAAACATTTCTTGAACACCTCCAGGAACCGTGACTCCACCACCTCCCTGAGCAGCCTGTTCCAGCACCTGACAACTCCTTCAGAGAAGAAATTTTTTGTAACGTTCAGTCTCTATCTCCCCACCGTGGTTTGACTGTTAGATTATAAGCCCTTCAGAGCTAGGAGCTGCTTTTGATTTTTTGGCAAAATGGAGTAAACAGTGGTGATGTCACGGAAATGGCAAAGACTATGATATATTAATAGCCTTAGCAATTGCCTGTGGAAACACAAATTCAAAGGAATTCAGGTGAGATTCCACTAATAGAATCCTCACCTGCTACACTACAGTTCAAAGCTGAAGACAACAGCAGGAAGCCCTGTGAAAATGTAAGACTGCTATAATATTCTAGTAAAACATGGATAAAGAGTTCATACAGTTCTCCTTCCCGGCCTCTGTATTTGTCCAGATTAGTAGTGCCATACACAGTCCCCATCACTCATAGCAACATGATCCACCAAGTCTGCTGCCTCCCAAATCTCCTCTGTCTCTTTATCGGAAGCTGCTGCTCTGACAGCAAAGATAGCACAGCAGGCAACACATCGGCTGCACTGATGCCACAGAACACAACCCAATATACCAACTGACTTGCATCTTGCATTAAAATGCTGAGCAGTGCATTGTTGCTGAAGAGTGCATCTCCTGTTCTGTCCCTTCTGCAGCAGGAACAGTAACACTTCAAAAAGGGCTGGAGCAGCTAGAATTTTGTCACTGTTAAATCTGACAGGGATCACAGAGCAGAGCCCTCAATTTTATCTACATTATTCACTCACTGTATTAATTCATTCCTACCATCTTTTACTGCTTTGGTTAACATGTGAGTATCATATTGCACATTGCAAAGCCAAGTTTGATTCAGACCGCAACTGCATGGAATTCTGAGAAAAGAAAATGAGTTTGTCACTTATTCTTCTGGTAATGGCATGTCCAGGAATTGGGCATAACTAGTTCAGGGTGCCATACAGAGAAGTATTACTGTCTCCCTGCACCACACGCATAAGTAAACCACATCTGCTTAAGTAAACTCAAACACACAGAAAACTGAAGCTTTTCCCCAACCTCCCTCTTGCTTGTTCAGTTTCTGAGCTCTTAAGTTTTATTTCTTTTTGGAATGCCACTGCTAATGTAAAGGAAATTAAATATCAACATTTCTTTCAGCACTTTTTAATCATATGCTTTGTGGCTAGAACTTATGCCATTAATGAATGCACATTAAACCTTGAGGAGAACACAATGCAGCCCTGGGAGTTCAAGAAACCAAAAGAAAATAACCAGTCATTGTCCCACTATTATTTTATGGCTACCTAGAGTGTTAGGAAACAGAAAATTAATACTGATTAATGTGTTCCTCTGATTTACTTGCAACGCAAGAATGAGCTAACAAATTGAAAACTAAATTCATTTTGATAGGAATTAAAGCTATTGCATCCAAGTTTAAACTTAAAGACAGCCAAAGTCATCTGCTAGAAAGAGATGAAGAAAAACACAGTGTCTCTAAACCCACCACTTCCTCAGGAATGTAGACCTGCCTCGAGTCCAGCTTCCTTCAGATAAAAAATAGGTGACTCCTTCTAGCAAGTATTCAGCATTTTTCCGCTCATTTGAATTTAAAACCATGTAGACAGTAACCCTGCTTTAAAGTGAAACTGTGGTCCTATAGGAAAGATGAACAGAGATAGGAAATACTAGGAAGATTTGTTAGGAAAAAATACGAATAATTCCTTCTCAAGAATGGTGGTTAGGTGTTGGCACAGGCTGCCCAGGGAGATTATAGGGTCACTGTCCCTGGAGGTGATAAAGGAAAGGGAAGATATACTAAGGGACATGGGTTAGGGTAGGGTAGGCACTGTCCAGGACAAATGGACTAGATGATTTTAGTGGTCTTTTTCAACCTTAATGGTTCTAGATGCCTCAGAAAGAGCAACAGCACATTCCAGAAAACAACAAGATATCCACTGCTGACCAGAACTCTGGATACTTCTTCTCAGGTTGCATGTTATTTGGTGGGCTTTTGGAACAAGGCTCTCCAACAAGCTCTTGCCAGCTAAGTGTTCACTTCCTCAGTCCAACATAACTGCTGTCTTGACATGAGATTCTCCCTTGACAGTTCACCCTACTGCTTGAACTGCTCAACATTATGAACCAAAAAACCTTCCTCTCTTTTTTTGATAGGAATCAAGTAATTGAGTTTTGCTCAAACACCGGTTAACGATTTAACAAGAGGCCTACCAGCTCAGTAAAAAAAAAAATCTTACACTGCTGTCTTATTAAAATACACACCTGATATGTTTTGGAAGAAGTGTTTTACAATGGGATGAACAGTCCTACAATGTGATTGTATTTGCTGTACACGCAGCAGCAAGAATCGTGGGAACCTGCAATATGAAACAAAATCTATACATTAAAAGAAACAGTGTCAAAAAGGTTTTTGCTACTTTTAAGGTGTAAATCAGTAGAATGACAAAGATGCAGATGGTAAAGTAAGCTCAGATTTGATATTTTGTGGGCATAAAAGACACCAGCATGGATTGTTATTGAGAGGCTAGAAGAAGAAATTTAAAAAGCAACTACAGAGGAAGGAACACTCAGGGTCTGATTCTATTTGAAGGTAGTATCTTACCTGTTTTTCTTGCTAAACTCACCCATCCTTACAGCATAAAGTTTTTTCAATCACATGTATTACTGCAAAAATATTTAGCGCAACTCTGCTTTCCTACATACTCTTAAAGAAATAGCAATTGAGGTGCAAATTACATCAGTTCTGAAACAAATTCCTCACATCTTACTGGCTTTTTTTAAACTGTGAAGTGTTATAACACTAGAGTATGATGACTGAACATACACCACACCAGACCTAAACTCCATTATCATGGAGTTTATTACAGGTTTCCTTCCATAACCTCCTCCTTCTCATTCATTATGATATCAGTGTCAGCACCAAACATCAGTTGTCTGACTCTCAACCTTCCCATCACAGGATCCTTTTAATACTGACTTCCCATTCAGTTTACAAGGAAAGGATGTATAATCATCCTAGCACTTAATATTAATGCCTCTGCATGATACTCATCACATGATTCTCATCAGAAGACAAATACTCCATCTCTTATCTGAAGCCATTGGAAAGCTGAGTTTACTTTCGTAATTCAGGATGTAATATACTAAACCTAGCATCACTGAACAAAACAGCACAACTCTTCAAGGTACCTGGGAAATGTGTATTAGTGCATTCCAAACGCTGACCCACAAGAAGAGCCACAAAGAGAGGAGCCCAAGGCCAGCTGGTTAATTTTACTGGGGTTCGGTTCCTGGAAAAGTAGTGCATGTCATCTCCCTGCAATAGCTTCCCCCTGCAAGCCCTGTAGGCTCTGGTAATAAATGCATAGTTCCCACTTGTCAGTCCAAGATCACAGTGAGGCTGGGCAAACTTTTCTTAAAACTCTCAGTCATACCCAAGTACCCCGATCTAAAGCTGCAGGAACATTTGCATTTAAAGCAATCCTGTTTTTTTGCTAGGTGAATTCAGTGCTCCTCTGTTTTCCATCAAAGAATGTCCCACATGTAACACAGGAGCCTGGACAACCTCTAAAAGCGTATTTTTCTTTCCACTGTAACTCAGATACACCACCTTCTCAGCTCTATCTGCAGGGCCAAAATATATGTTACTGATTCATTATGAGACCAAACCAAAATAGCTTTGCTTAGCAGGGCTTCGTATTCTGCAGGATGAAGCAACGAACAAGTAGGACTCAAAGGTCACAGAAGACATTTATTTCTAAGAAAGGAAGGTTATAAACAAGGTGTATGCTATCTATAACACCTTATTTCCTCATTCACAGCTGAATCCTTCCTCATGAGAAAATTTAGCAGGGACATAACTATCATGACTATGGTGAAAGCACAATAAATCCAACCAGATATTCCACTCAAGGGAGAGATCCAGGGGGGGAAACGGTAGAAATCGCCAGCAGAAACAACTAGTTTTAAGTAGACCACCCTGAAATAACTTCTCCACTTGCTGATTATGTTGTTGACAGCTGGCCAAGAATTTTGTAAGAAGTACCTAAAGTTAGCTCAGAAGATCATACTCAGGAATACAAATGGTCCAAATTACATACATTTTGTGCTTCAGCAGCTCAGCAACTGTGTGATTATGAAGGAAGCATGCTACATATTCATCTTCATTAAGATTTTGAAAATCTTGACCTTTCATTTTCAACTCATGGCAATACAGCCTTTGTGTAATCAACAGTTCTTAATTGATTCCATCAAGAAAAAAAATAAGACTCCTCACATACAAGATTGTGAAAGGCACAAAAATCATGTAACCCTAGAATCGGTAGTGTTGACAGGGGCTCTGAAAGGCCATCTAGTTGAACTCCTCTGCAATGAATGGGGATACCCACAGCTCCAGAGGCTCCAACAGAGCCCCTCCAGCCTGATCTTAAGAGTCTTTAGGGACGGAGCATCCACCATCTCTCTGGTCAATCTGTGCCAGTGCCTATAAACAGACTAACAGAACAGTCATTCTTGTTCTGCAAGAATGGTCAACCCAAGAGCAAGTTGCCAAATTCCCACTTTTTAGATGCCTCCCTGCCAAAACAAGAGTGCCTGTTTTAACCCTTCATGGAAAAGTCAAGCATAGAGGATGTTAGCTCTGCAGTATCATGTTGTTGATGGACCCTGCTATGAAGCAAGTACATAAAATTAGAGACAGAGAGACTGGAGGATATGAAATAAAGTGGTGGGATCACAGCGGGGAACCGGAGAGCTGTTCGTGGTAACAGAAGAAAAAATTAATGCAAACCTTCATCAGCATTTCATGAGAGCAATTGGTAGCTATCAACAACATACATACTATAAATAGAGAATGGGGGACTGGCCACCTTCAGCCAAAAGAACAAAAAAAATCTATTAGGTCTCTTGCACATTAAGAATTAAAAACCTATACAAATAAACTTTCTTCAACAGGCAGTGTCAGCTGCAACACTCTGAACTGCTAGTTTGCTCTGACATCAATGAGAAATGGCAGCTACTCAAAAGATATCACCTTTACATTACTACAAAAAAGTCCAAATCAGTATGTGGAGCTCACCATCTGGCTGTGCATGAGGCACACGTGGAAAACCAAAAGGTAGAGTTCTGTAGCTGCAGCTCTTTTATTTATGTAAGCTTGCAGGAACTCACTTGGAGAGGTCAGTAGAAAACCCATGGAAGACAAAGAACTGACCTTATCTTAATCTAGAGAATCTCTAGGTTATTAAGAGATAGACAAGCAGGATTAGTGTTAATTTTAAACAGCATTTATTAGTCTAGATTCTTCCCTTTTCCAGTGAAAATATGTTCAGATACATCCATGTGTTAAAATACAGAAAAGACTCCCCATAAATCCACATACAGTGTGTTGAACTTTGTGATGAGCAGCAGTTGAAATAAACAGTGGAGAATGGCAGAAAAGGGAAGAACAGATTTGACCAGAGCCTCTAATTAACTGTTCTGATTCCTTCCTTCCTCCTCCACTTTAATTTCACTCCTTCGATGAGTCTAATTTCATTTTCCAAGTTATTCACTAGATAAAGAAATATTTTATTCGAAAGTTAAAGTAGTGCTGACATTCTACAACAAGACAAAAGCGTTACAACTTGCTCCAATAAGTTCTTGATTGCTCTGATGAACACTTCAAATACTAGGATCTCACATTAATATGGTTTCCATTCCTACAAAGTTTGCTTGAAACTAATTTAACAAAACACTTCATATAATAGTGGAGCTGATTGCAAGAAGATCATATCTATCTTCAGTATCTTTCCAACTCCCAGTGCCTGTAGATTTGTTAAACTAGATTCTTGTACAGCTCAGTATGTCACCCATTTTGATTCTCCTAGGAGCACTGTTAATCCTCCTTCCAATGGAGGGCATACATTTCAGATTAACTTTTGTAGGAATTCACTGTGAAATGCTCACAAGCAGCCAAGGGACTTCCCAGGCTCGACACTCACAGATCAAATATCCTATGATTTGTTTGGTGAGACTGTTCTGAATGTTGTCCTGTCATTTACGGATCATGTCAAACATTTAATCACCACCTCTCACACGCAAAGCTCCTGCCACTTCCTCCTTCAAATCCCTCCCTAAACGCATTTCCTTTGAAAGGCTTCCAGTACTCCTCTGCTCACCAACATCTGCACCCACTTTATGGTAAAGCAGTATCAGTGACTTGTGCTTAAAGTACACTTTGTGCTAACTGTAGAGGGACCAGTCTTCCATCTGTTTGCAGAGAATGCACTTGTCTTGAGATCATCCCCTTCCTTCCTAACAAAGCAACCAGAAACTGACACAATCCAGAATCAAATTTTGATGGCAGAACCTGTGGCCAGGTCCTGCCAGTTGTACTGCTGAAGAAAACAGCCCCCACATTTTCCTAAGAGTTTCTTAGACAAAGGAAAGAAAGTAATTTCTATTGCACATAAGAATATTTGAAAGCCTCACACAAGGACTATTTGCAAGTCATGTGAAACAGAAAAAACAAAAATAATTAACTTTATTATGCTTCCTATTCTCCAAGAAATACTTCCTCTAATTGCTTAGGGCCCATCAACATAGACTGTTGTATGAAGAGAAGGTTCTTCAACTCATTCAATTACAGTTACTTTATCCTTTCAGTGCACATTTATCTCCGTCTCCCCTCTAAGCACCATGGAATTACAGTTGCTTACTGTGACTGGCCTGCCATTATGCTCTAACACCTGATTACCACTGACCTATACAAAAATACCAATGTATTACGGAGCGCGTTTGTTCCTTTCACTACATGGACTTCCAGCTTCCTCAGACCCTCAGCCTCTCACTCCCTACATACCCACCTACCTCTCACACAGCTGGTTTTGAAACAGGCTTATGCTTTGCTCCCTATTGCTGCTGTCACTGGATGGTAGCTGCTATGCCTACAAGTGGGATTTGCCTGCAAGTGGCAGCAACAGCACTAGAAGCAGTGACAGGAATACGTCTTTTCTAAAGTGGTACCCTAAAAATATGAATTTGCTTTAGGTGCATAATATAGTAAATCTGTGATGTAGGAGTCAATAAATGCACAGCAAGTTGGGCCTGACCACAGATTGAGCTACTTGTACACAGAACTAGAAGTCCAGGGTAGTGTATGTAGATACCCAAATAAATGGCCTCTTTCTGTAAGGCTGAAAACCACATTTACTAAATATGGAAATAGGGTATCTAAAAATAACCACACAAGCATGAACATATTAGCCTTATTCTATAAAATGGGGGCAAGAAAACTGCAGCAATACACATATTAGAAACACTTCTAAAAAGTACCCCTTCTCTTGCCCAACCCTCAAAGAATCCTTGAGCAAAACAAAACCAAAAAGCATTCAAGAAAATTCCCTTAGTTGAACATGATGAGAAAGGCACAGAAAAGATTGCTAGTGATAAGCAAGCACCCTGCAGATGAATAGCCACTCACATTGCCAAAGGATAATAAAAATCCTGCATTGTTCTACTAATTTTCACATTCTTCTTTTTATGGCACAAACCATCACAGGACAGCAGAAGACAATACTACCTAATGGCAAGTGCTCATGGAATCCCAAGCAGCAGCAGAGAGTGATAAAGCTACACAGCATCTGAAGTCTGCTACAGCAACAAGCAAAAACAAAAACATAAATGGAGTTTATATTTAATCTTCATTTTTGGAAGTTCTTCAACACTGCTCCAGAAAAAGCTTTTTCAACACCTTAGTTTCAAACTGGAATCACCATTAAGCCTATCAGGTTTCTGCCCAGGCATGGAAAAAAATGACACAGATTCCCAGGAGTATTTCTAATTTCTCTGCTTAATTACATCCCTGAATTTTAGTTTTGTTTTACCCTGTAAGTTTTTCCAATCTGTTTAAGGTATATTACTGAGCAGGTTAAAACCTTTCACACCCAGAAATACAGATGATCTTGTTATCCAAATCCCAGCAGTCAATATTCTAGAACAGAGAAGAAAAACCCTGGTTCAGTAATTTGTACAAGACTAAAAGGCAATGCTTTAAGAGCCAAAGTCGTTCTCCCAAGTTACTGAAAACTGTGAGTTACTGTTTCACTCAACAAAACAGTCTTGAACATATTTTTGTCTCAGATTTCCCCTCTAAATTCCTACAGAAATGCGCTATGGCTCAGTGTAAAGTATTCCTTCCTCTTTCTTTCCTCAGGTTCAGTTATTCGGTGTACAGCAGCATCCCCCAGTGGCCATTTTGCTTCTGCAACGAATACAGGAATTCGGGTTTCCACCATCTCCAAATCCACCGGTTTGTGCAGCAAAGAATCAGAATCATAGAATGATTTGCGTTGGAAGGGACTCTTAAAAGCCATCTGGTCCAACTCCCCCGCAACGAACAGGGACACCTACAGCTCCATCAGGTCTCGGAGCCCCTTCAGCTGGACCCAGGGTGTCTCCAGGGATGGAGACATCTCTCTGGGCAACCTGTGCCAGTGCCTCACCATACTTAAAAAAAAAACATCCTTACATCCAACCCAAATATCTCCTCTTATAGTAACTATATCTGGCTCAGATATAGTTATAACAATACACAGCAGCACTTCCCTCTGAACAGAGGGCTGCCACCTGAACTCCAAAAGGCAACATGAGGGTCATCATCCTTTCCAGCAGCTGCTGAGGAAGGCAGGGTGAACTTTGCCAAATTACCCTTTCCAATAATCCTTGGTGGAAGAATTTCTCAGATATCAGGTCTAATTCTGCACTAATTTACAGTAGGGTAATGTTACAGAATTTCTGACTTCAGTAGGAATGGAAAAGCTATCTACTTTCTTTATAAGCAGTTTATATCAAAGAACTTACTTGCTTTAGCCAACAAAAAAAAGTTTGCATGAAATTACAGAGGTACTACAGATAATTTCTAGACAACCAAAAATTTATAGGGATCTGGGTACACCCTTCGGTACTTTCAGTAGATAGATTAGAGAGGATTTCGTGCAAAAGTTATACACACTGCCAACACTTGGGCTCAGCTATCAGGCCGGAGCTGGGCTCAGTGGTGTGAGCAAAACCACACCCCACCTTTTCAGCACACACAGAAAGGACAGTCCCCTGAGTCGCTGAGCACCCAGATTCTTTGGCCAGATCCAGAGTCGGGCACAGCAAAAAACACACAAGGCACAATCATTACTCAGGGCAGCCTAGGCACCCATTTAGCTCCTCTCAAAGAGATGATTAAATGTCAAGGCACATTCTGACTCCAAACAAGTTAATTATTTCAAAAGTAATTTGCCCACCTAATCATACTAAATTCTGATCACTGTATCTGTACTTCCATTACTGAAGTATGTTACTGAGCTTTTTTCCTCACCAAGCATGCCAGCTGCAGCAGTAAGAAAAGCAGCGAAGTAACATCCAACTTAAGCAGGAATCTTCTGCAATAGATACACCTGAGTTTTCCATTTTTTTTTTTTTTTTTTGAAATCATTCTGTTTTGATCTCTGCTTCAGTATAATTTCTACAGCAAGCAGTAACAAAGCTGGTATTATTTATTTATTGAGCACTCCCTGTGTGATTGGCATTTCCAACACCCTCAAGGAGACACAGGCCCTGCCTCAGAGACCTTGCAGTCTAGAAAAACAACAGTTTGGATTCACTGACCACACAAGAGCCTAACAAGTCAACCTCAAGCAGTTCACTATCTACAACTAAATGTTTTTTAGACAAATGAAGGCAGAAAGACTAAGTATAAGAAAAGTATTTCTGTTACAAAAAAGAAGAAAGGCAAATTTGAATATCTAAAGGATAAAATCCGCAAAGGGGCTGAATGATACATTAATAGGTAAAAATCAAAAAAATTAAAATATATATTAAAGTAACTGCACACAACTTTGTTTTTTGTTTTAGCAGTTCATGTGATATTGAAGTCCAAGATCAGCAGCACTCCTTGCATTCTCCCCTCCATCTCTCTCACTCAGGACTCCTTTGCTCATACGTATTATGTTCTCCCATCAAAATCTAATCGGATTCTCTTCTTCTTCAAAGAAGACGAAAGAAAAGACAGCAGTAGTGCAAAGAGCCCAGAACTATCTCTGAAGAGCTCAGTATGAACAAGCTGCTGCAGAGATTGCAGAGCAATCAGTTTTCTCTGAAGTACTGCAAAATCCAGCAAACTACACAAGTAAAAGCTCTTATGCTACTTTAGTAACTACTATTTCAAACGTGGCATTTCCTACCGATTCTCTATTATTGCACTGCCAGCAATATAGCTGCATTGTACACTGATTCAGACAAGCTGTAGACTAATGGAAGAATTTAAAAAAAAATCTGCAA
Source organism: Phasianus colchicus (assembly GCF_987193195.1). NCBI lineage: Eukaryota > Metazoa > Chordata > Aves > Galliformes > Phasianidae > Phasianus > Phasianus colchicus. The sequence goes on along the minus strand of NC_143439.1, from coordinate 18,872,316 downwards.
ATGCCACATTTTTTTGAATTCTGAAAAATAAGTGATCTGACCTAAGGAAAGAACAACCTTCAAGAATTTGTTCTCCCTTGGCATTTGTTGAAAAAAATCAGTGCCTTATCTAGTTAAAATCCATATAAGCAACAGACCTGGGCACACAATATGGATCTTAGGGATGGATTTGTGTCTGAAGCTGCAGAAGCCTTCCTGGTCACGGCTCCTGTAGATGTAAAATGACAGTGCTGCTATTTTCAGGGGACAGTTCACATTCCCCTGTGCTTGTTCAGCTCTCTTCATTAGTATTTTTACTTTGGACATATTAAAATAAAATTCTGAGTTCAGACTTCTCAGGTTCTCACAGATCTCCAAGGGAAAGAAGCCCCTCATGTCCCTTCTTTCTCCACTCCGCATACATATGGGGGTTTTGGTTCTGAGACATCCCTGGTGTGTTAAAAGCAAACAAGAATAGAAGCTGTCACACCTATTGGAAGTAACAGCACAAAACATCTCAGGTGAGGACTAAGTTAACCCCAATTGCCCTGTTCTAGCCTAGCCCAGAGCTGGAAAGAAAGTAGCAGTGCACTGTCACATGTTTGTAGCTTCCTTAACAGCTCCAGATTCTTCGCAGTGAAGGAGTGAGTTCCCAGTTCCAGAAACTTTCAATCACACAATGTTAATCTCCTGTAAACATAACTGTCTCTTACAAACAATCAAATCAGGAGAATGCCTGTCCAGTTGATTTTTCACTACTATTTTGCCCTTAAAAACTACACTTTGATTTATGCATCCTTAATCTAGAGGGCACGTTTAAAACATAAGATGAGCTTCAGGCACGTTTCTGAAGCAGAATACTTGCTTAAATGCAAAAGTAAATACAAGAAAACAACTGCTTCTAGGGTCAACCAGATTAGCAAACAAATCTTTGTCATCAAGTAAAAAAGGAGGTTAAGAGGAACGATAGAATCATCTGGTTAGATTTCAGGTGCTACCAGTTCTTTCATTACCCTTCTTTATTTCCATATTCTACAACTGTCCAAAGAGCTAACAAAGATATTTCTGTAACTGAAAGCATTCAGTTAGATTTCCAAATGGTGTCAATCTAGAGCTGCTTTCCTCTCAGGTAGAAAGTAATGCACCAGCAAATGCTCATCTACTTATAGACATGTCCATGGGCTGGGATCTCAGTTACAACTCAAGGTAGCGATCCAAAGAGCTCCAAATACACAACCTAGACAGAACATAGCTGGAGGAAAAGTGAAGCACATGAGCTCGTAGCTCTGTTCTTAATACTTTTAAATATCTGTTTGCCTCAGGAAAGGCTGGACTTGAACTTTAAGCACTGGAAGAGCCAGCAAGAGTGAAAGTAAGAAAACACTGGACCGCCATTACAACAGACTCAGGTCTAATAGCCCCAGACAGAGGCACTTCCGCAGCCGATTCTCAGTCACAGCTTCACCAGAAACATAAACTGGCAGCACAGAAGATTAAAAACAGGGACATCTCACCACAGGCAAAGAAATGGCAGTCTGTTCCTCCTAACTCAGGGCAAACATCCACCAAGAAATAGTTCCATAGACTATACCACTTCTTACATAAAGGAAACAGTTGCCCTTCGTTCCTACAGGTGTAATCTGCTCCAGCACTATTCCCAGCACAAGGTGAAACCACACAGCACAAGCTGCTCTTAAAAGATAGCGAAGACCCATTTTTATTTCTATTCAAAGCAAAAGCATCACACCAGAAGTAAGCTGAACTTTACACATGAGGACTTGCACTTTATGTTAGAAAAATATGATATAGGCACTTGATTCAAAGCAAACCACTGACCTCCACTATTTTATGTTGCTGGATGGTGAACTCTGCAGTGTTAGCAAAAGATGTACTTAAAAGCAGTGCTTACTCCACTCCTTCCTTATTAAGAGAATTTGAAACTATAATGCCACTGCTTATTTCAACACAAGTTGAATATAAAAATACAGAGTTAATTTACTTCTGTGCCATGTTACATATTGATTCAGAGGTGACTGCTGGGAAGAAGTTACAATAGGTGATAAGCCATAGTTAAAACAGTTACAAGATCAAGATTAGTAAGACTGTCAAAAGAAATAAACACCAAAGGTTTTTTCAAATGGGCAGTTTGTAAGTCTGAAAAAAAACTTAAACAAATATGCCTTTCTACATTAATACTCTTAGTTTTTTTTTGCATGGCAATGACATTATTACTTATAGTTTTTCTCATATATATAACATTATAGTTCTTGACTGCAGTGTTGTATAATCACTTTCTATTGCTGCAATATTAAAGCTTTCTACTAATTCCATTTCTGTACAGTGGAAGCTAAGTAAACTTGGTTGAAAACCATGGACATATACTCATTAATTAGTATGACCTTAAATAAGTAACATTTAGCAGAATGTAATACCATGAGTATACAACCTGGAGTATACTGAAAGAATAAATTGCTTACCATTACTGAAAGGTATAGTGTTTTTTTCTTACTCACATAGAATGCTATGTCCCTATCCATAGTTAGCCCCACAGCAGAGGACGAGGCAGTCAGTACAGGATCTCACCTTGGTCAACTAGAGTACATTTTATTTAATTGCTATGACATGCTTCCAAAATATTGCCAAAACATCTTGTGAGAGGAATTTTTCAATTAGTTGCAGAGGGCAGCAGTCTCCTCAGATAAGTATACAGGCAATTTCAGCTTCTTATGTTGTTTCAAATGTACACAGAAAACTACAGTTTCTAAAACATCACTGCAAAATCACAGAGGTTTATAGTATTAAGCTGCTAATTCACAGCATGGTGCTTTTAAGTTTTAATTGTGCTTGAATGGTTTAATTATCTTCTATTTCAGTCCAGACAGCTTGATCTATAGTTCACATGGGCCTATCTTACTGCCCCCATTCACACGAGAACCCCTTTGAAGCCAGTGGTATTTCCACATGACTGAGCTGCTCAAGACCAGCAGTGTACATAGTGGTGTTTGTGCAGTCATGTGCTGTAGGGGAGGAACCATCTTCTGATTTGAGTCTGTAGGTTTCACAGCATCCAGGTCAAGATTCAGAAGGGATCAGTATCATAGACATCTGGAAAAATCAACCACTTTTAGACATGGGAGCCTGCTACCTGGTGTAGGGAGCCTGCTACCTGGTGTAGGGAGCCTGCTACCTGGTGTAGGGAGCCTGCTACCTGGTGTAGGGAGCCTGCTACCTGGTGTAGGGAGCCTGCTACCTGGTGTAGGGAGCCTGCTACCTGGTGTAGGGAGCCTGCTACCTGGTGTAGGGAGCCTGCTACCTGGTGTAGGGAGCCTGCTACCTGGTGTAGGGAGCCTGCTACCTGGTGTAGGGAGCCTGCTACCTGGTGTAGGGAGCCTGCTACCTGGTGTAGGGAGCCTGCTACCTGGTGTAGGGAGCCTGCTACCTGGTGTAGGGAGCCTGCTACCTGGTGTAGGGAGCCTGCACTCGATGATCTCTGGAGGTCCCTTCCAACCCCTCCAATTCTGTGATATTTCCACCACACTGCTCTTTTAGAAGTAATAGCAAGATAAGCCATGGGGGAAGTAGCACATCTGGGGCCACCAGAGAAAGAAGTGAACTGCAATGATTTAGGAGAGTCATTGTTCCACCTTAATGGAAGACCTATAAAATACCAAACTACCAGAGAGAAACAGATCTTCCACAGGTTTATTAGTTTTACAGGTCTTATAAAAATTACCAGAAAAATATAAAACTATAATAGTTCAAGACTGAAAAGCTTTCATGAGCTTAAGCTCAGCCTGTTCAGATCACAGCATAGCTACACCTCCACAGCTGGTATGTGGCACACTAGTTGCAAAACTGCTTTTGTTTAGCTGCCTTCTGAGCTCAGACAGGATCTTGTACGTAGGATTTCCCTTCATAAAAAAAAACATGAATATATTTAGAACTCTGCATATACTTGACTTGCAGGTTCTCTCTTAGCCACAGCATGTCTGGTGATTTTTAAGTATTAATGTTGAGGACTGAACCATGAAGCTGATGAAACCACTGAGGATTATTACAGTAGAAACAGATACATTTATTTTCCTACACTGCATACTCAAGAGGCTTATCAAGCATAATTGCCAGTCAGAAGAATCTAGTTAAGAATTTGTGTCACTTCCTGATTTGAAAAGGTAATGTAAAAAAAAAAAAGAAAGACAAGACTCAAAACACAGGAGACTCATTGTTATGTTAGAAGATGAAATAACAGCTCTGACATTTAGTCTTGCAACCTCTCAGACTAAGTCTGTAACATGTGCCATATCCAGCACTTAGCAGATACAACAGTTTGCAGAGCTCATAGCCAAAGCAAAACTAAGTTGCATGTCACTTATAGCCATTCTCGGATGAGACAATCAGACTGCTGTTGATGCTAATGTAGTCACAGCTAGCTGGAGCGCAACTATCATGCTACTAGCACTGACAGTCCCCTTTATTGAGTAGTCCACATAATAAGTAAGGATGTTTTCTGTATAGAATGCACAGGTAAGTCTCTTGAGAGCTGGTGAAGACATAGGCAGATTCTATTGCTTTCTAAGCCTTCTCCATTGCAAATACAAGCACCCAGAATAAAAAATGATTAAGCACTGCCAAGTGTATCAGAAAAACAGAAAAGCCCCACCCTCTACTAAGGCAAAAGTAATAAATTATTTTGGAGTCTCAAGGTGACACAAGGAGAGCAGTGGCTGGGCAATCACACTCCATTAACTGTAAGCCATACCCAACCACATATCCAAAGCACTAGACATTAAAGAGACAGCGATAGATTACAAGAGAAGAATAGATCACAAAAGTTCTTTTCTCCTACTTACCATCAGCTAAAGAGAAAATGAGTAGCATTACTCAAATAGTGAAGAAAATAAGCCCCATAGAAAGTAAATCTTCACATGTGTAAGGAAGTTAAGCTATAACACAAATGACTTCCCTTTCTCCATTAAGTTTTTTAAGTTTTAGACCTTTGAATAATTACAAATTTATTAGTGCATGAGAGCAACTGGCAATAATACATTAATAACTAAGAAAATAAAAACTCCTGAATTTAACATTCTGCTTCTAATAAGCTAGAAAGGACTTAACTCAGTTTTGTTAAAGATTGAAAAAGTCTTCAATGAGGTTTAAAATAATTTTACCCTCAGATATTTCCTCCTTATAACTTTCATTTTCTAGGTTGAGCATTTAACACCCTATTTTACAGATCCATATGAACTTCAAACACCTCCACAGCTTGCTTCCACAAACCCAAACAACAAAGGAGCCCTCTCCCTAACACCAGAAGTCAAAATAAAACTACTAGAAACTCTAATGGGATAGAAAGCACTACAATAACAGTAAAGTAATGAAGTCCTCAGCTACAACAAATGAGAACAAGCCCAAATACACCAGCAACGTGAAGGGTAGAAGAAAAACAAACAACAAACTACTTACCTTCAAAAGACTTCCAATAGATAGCTATTTTCAACAAAAGATACCCCTACTTCCATTGCCAGCCCTTAAATGAGGTCTGGGAAGGGGTGGATCCTGGCTCCTCCCCTTCCAGTCACTCAGGTACATTGTATGCATCTGAGCTTTCCTGGGTTGGCCCTTCCTTCCCACCAGGTGCTCAATCAATCAGTGGTTCGGGCTGTGACTTAGCATTTCCACTTCTGTAATTAAGCCTCACTAGCTGGCTAAAAGAATATGTAATCCTTTCTTATCCATGACATAAAGTTTCCAAACTAAAATGAAGTTACTCTGATTACTGTGTAAAGATGCTTAGGTCTGCTGAATCTAATCTTTAAATACAGTAGTTTACATATTAGTGCACAATTATTAATTTGATTGATTTCTATTGTTTTAAACGGAGGATAAGAGTTCTGCAGACATTCGTGTGCATATCAAAGGAATTTCAGACCAATACAATGGAAAATGTGTAATGCATATCTGTATGGAAACCGTTAAATCAAGGCTTGAACTTCTGATTGATCACCTGAGGCAAGTACTGAATCAGCCACGGGAGCACAGGTGAAGGAATTCAGCTGTGTGACTGGAAAGGGGTGGAGCCTGGCTGCACCTCTCCTAGATCCCATTTAAGGGCTGACTACCACGGGGGCTGGCTCTTTTTCTGGTGATTGCTCTCTCTAGGGTTTTTTATGAGCCTAGACCAGGGGTGAGCAGGTTTTTTTGTTTTGTTTTTTATTACCCCCTTTTTGCCATGATAGCTCTTTTAATTTTAACCTGTAAAATACTAGCCTAACTATGCTATTTTGTATATTTGTTGACTGTATGATATCACAGAATCACTAATTGCTAAGTTTTGGTTACTGTTTTTTTGTATTTTTGCACAAGTGGATGGGACTTGTATTACATTTTTTCACTCTTCAGGAGAATGAAGAATTTATTATTTCTATAAGCTTGATATTAAACTAAGTAGAAATAACAGCCTGAGCAAGACAGTTAGCATGTTATTTGCTATGTGATAGCATTCACTGCATGCATTAGTACTCAGTCCTTGCTAATGCATTTAGTTGCATCATAAATAAGCAAAAATAAAATTAATGGATTTGAGTTTATGGTAGACTTCCATTAGGGATTTTGTTCTAGCTGCCAATACATCTAGATTTCCTGGGAATGAATTGCTTTAATCACTCTGTAATTCTTTGAGGAAAAAAAAAAAAAAACTTAACCATGTGAAAGTGTTGCAAATGCATTCAGATCTATGGGAAAAATCCCAGTTGCCTCTTGCTTCTAGTGTGATGTATTACTACAGTGATATATATCCTCTTATGCTTGATCAGACACTGAAATATTCAAGCAGTTACTGCAGTTTTTTACATAGATAATGGTATCAAATATGTTTATGGTCTCACAGTATAATTAGGTACTTGGAGAAACAAGTCTCTGGAAAGGGAACATCTTTGTTAAAATACAGTTTCCCACATGCTGAAGATGAGCAGTAGTATAACGAAGCACTCATGCACCTTCTAAAATGCCACTGAGGATGAAAAAGCAAAGTAGCTGTCCTCATTTTTGAAGAATTTTGCTATGGTATACTTCATACAAATACTTTCTGGAGATGGAGGATGGTTTCTAGAGAACAGGACTGAACAGTGGATCTTGTTCACCCTATTAGAGCAATGTAGTCCTGGGAGGATCTTCAAGAGCTTGTTTGAACCAAAGCTGGATGGCAATGGGGCTCTCCCTGCTTTTTTCTAACATGCTTAGAGCCCTTCAGCTATGGGAGCATCATACTGTTTCCATGTCACCCAATCTTCTAGTATTTGAAGGCAAAAGATTTTTAATTATCACCTGCTTTTTGCTGCGTTCTGATCCCACTGTTTCTTGCTGCATCTCATTAAAATGTAGGAAGAAAACCATTTTCAGAGAGAGATTCAACGTTGCCACAGTTCTAATGAAGACCTGTACTAGACACCTCTGTGCAGTGTTCCAGGTGTGCAGGCTGAGCAACTCTCCAACTTATTCAATTCGTTTCTCCAATACTTAAGGATGCCTTGCTTGCTTTCCCTTTCCTGGAGGCACTCAGGTCCAGGCAGGATGGGGGCTGTCTCACTCAGGCTGGTCTGGTGGAGGGCAACCAGCCCAGGGCAGGAGCGTGGGACTGGGTGGTCCTAAAGGTACCTTCAGACTTAAACTGTTCTCTGATTCTGTGACTTGAACAAGTAACTGATCTGGATAATAAGCTTAGCTTAGTGGTGAAGCAATTATCTATTTAAGGGCAAACATGGATAATAACTAGTAGGAAAAACGGCACACGCGGGGGTGGAGTTGCCGAGCACTTGTAACAAAGGTGACTCAAGGCTGGTGGCCTCAATCTTTAGGATGGCTGCTGTAATCAGCAGGATGGACAGACCCCTCTGCAGCCCAAACACAGGAGTCTGAGTAGCAGCTGTGGCAGAGGCAGGCGGCTCACCGTACCACCGAATGTGGGGAGTGCGGAAGTGGATGGAGCTCGTTTGGCAGCAGCGAGCGGGACAGGCTCACCGACGCTTTCAGTTAAAATACAGAGTCAGTAGCTTGTGCGGGAGTTTTGCCTCGCCGGGGCCGATCTGTCAGCACACCGGCGCCAGGCGGGATCGCGGAGGCCCCGCCAGGGAGCGCTGTGGGCGGAGGCGTGACCGGCCGGGAGCGGCGCTCGGGCCTGGGGTGTCCGCTGGTGTCCCCCGGCGGCGGTGGGAGCGGAGGAGCGGCGGCTCGGAGCGAGGAAGCGCCGCCAGAAGCCATGTCTGCGCCCACCGGGCTGCCGCCGCGGCCCGCCGGTGCCGTCGCCGCTTACCCGGGCGGGCCCGTTGGCTCTCGGGAGGCCGCGGCCCCTCAGGGCGCTGCGCCGCGCTGCCAGAACGGTGAGCGGCCTGCACGGGGCCTAGCGCGGCGGGCGGGGAGGGGCCCGCGGGGCTGCGGTGCTCGGGACGGGGCCGGGCGGGCCGCGGGGGCTCCGGCGGCTCCGGCGGGCCGCTCGTCGGGGCCTGCAGTCGGGCGGGGCCGGGCCGGGCCGGGCCGAGCGCGTCCTTTTCGGGCTGGGGCCGGAACGCGGGGCGAACTCGGGAGGAAACGCGGAGTCTGCTGGGCTCGGGGAGTCGTGGAGCTGCGATGGGGAGGGCGTGCGTTTCTTCTGCTCCTCTCGTGGTTAAATGTGTTTGAGTTCGTGGCGATTTTTTTTTTTTTTTTAAATTTTTTAAGTCACTTATGCCATAATCCGGCTTTTTTTTTCTTTGGTGTGTGTGTGTGCAGGCTTTGTTCTGCACAAGCTAGCGCGTGGGGTAACGACCTACAAAATTTTCGCTTGTGAATGTGCCTCGTGTGCGAAGGGTGGCTGGGTGATAGGTTTCTCAAGTAGGCTTTGAGTAACTTGGCAGACAAGCAGAAGGCAGTGTGATGAGGAAGGTAGTTAAATTGCGCCCTTTAGGGAGAAACCGCTGCTACAGATGTATCTGCCGACCTTTAATATTGTAACGCTGAGACTTGTCGAAATTATGTAGGAAAAATTATGTAGAAAACTCCATCCTAAATGGCTTTTAATAAAAGCACAACGTTGTGAGGACTCGGATACCCCATCAGCAGTGAGCTAAAGTGTTTCTCAGAAACAAACAGAAACCAACCATTCTTGTTTTTTTGTCCAAATGAAACAGCAATTTTAAATAATTCTCAGTAGTGCTTATTATTTTGATTAATTAGTTCCACGTTGTAGTCATCTTCTGTCAGTCAAAGAAATGTTTTTGCTTTTTTAATTCTGAGAAGTTTATATTATTCAGTAATTGTTTCATCTTTGTTGTGTAACTTGCTAACTACTCCTGTTACCTTTGGCTTCCATATTGAGGTGTTGCTCCATGATATATATTTGTAGGCCAGACCTCTGAATTTGTCACTTCGTGTATTTTAGCACCAGCAGCCTAAAATTCCTAAATTAGTCTGTGAGTCTTTTAAGTACTACTTTTCTGAAGTTACATAATGTAACACAAGACTTGAAGCTACTTTTTATAACTGTAATAGAAGGAATAGTGAGGGAGAATAGTAACAAAAAAAGACTGTACTAGAACTTTCCATTCTATCAAATAGAAACTAAATTTCACAAAGATTATTTTGGCATTTGATGTTACATCAGTTAAATGTAAATTACTTCAGTGAATGTGCTTAGTTCTATATTGGCTGTAAAACATGCTGTTGTGTGTCCTTGCAGATTTTTGAAGTGCTCTTTGTGTTTTAATTTCATAACACCTGGATTTTTTCAGGTTAAGCTTTCGAAATTACTTGCAACTGATGAAAGCAGGGTTGATTTCTTTTGCAGAAAGAAGCTCACTGCACGGACAGCGATAGCAAAACGGATGATCCACTTTGTCTTTAATAGGATTTGCCCAATCTAGTAACCACATTCATTTGAGACCTTTGGGGACATGGATTTTAGCAGAACTTCAGGTTAAAAATGAAAAAAAAAAAAAAACCAACCTCATACTTTATTATTATTTTTTTTCTTCTCAGTGTTCTCAATTTGGTTCTATCCTTAAATTCAGTGTTTAAAAAAGAAAGAGGATCTTGCTTGGCCTCTTGTTCTTCCATCAGGGCTTTAAGATACAGTTCTTCTGAATGAAGTGTTGCAGGCTCAAAATTACTATAGTAGTTCTGCAGGTGGCTTTATATGCAACAGGAGAATGACTCTGAATGTCAGCTCAATGTATTGCTTGTTAAAAACAGTGTATTTTTTCCAATAACCATTGTTAACAGCTTAATGTATTGACATTTCTAATGCTGAGAGGATGGCTATGCTGAATTTCCTTGCTTCTCTAGAAGATGTTTAATATTATCTGCAAGTAGTTGGTTAAAAAAAAAAACAAACAAAAAAAAAACAACCAAAAAAACAAAATTACAGTTGGTATCTCTGCTAGCATTTTGGGATTATCATTTTAATTATCAGGTCGTTTAGCATTGTTTTGCATCCCTGTTTAGGTCTTTTGGGTAGTTACAGTTCTATTAGAAGAAGGGGATAAAGGTATGAAATACCTGTATTTGTTGTGGAAATGGGAAGCTGATGAATTCCATCACTGAGCTGCTGTGAGAGCCCAGCAGGTCTCACTGTGCTGGGTGGTGTGCTGGCAGTGAAGGACATGCAGAGCTGAACTAGGCAGGGCAGTGCTGCCCCTTGTCCCTCCTGTAAGAGACACCCGAGGGAGCTGTGCTGCCTGCCCTCTGCGGGTGCGTAAAGAGATGCTAAAAGTTGCAGGAAACTTGGCTAGAAAGGCAGCTTGTGTTCAGAGTCTGTAGATTACACGTGCTTGGCAGAAAGCTGAATTATCCAGGTAAGAAAATGTATGTATGAAATACAAGCAAACAACACTAGAAAAGCAAGCTAATTTTACTAATTACATGGCTGTTGGTGTTAGTATAGCTGGGACAGTTTTTTGTTTCTCATATGGCAACACTTTTTTCTCTCAAAAAGTGCTAAGGCTTTTGGCATCCAGTTGTTAATGCACATGTGCTTACATGTTACAACATTATGAGGTACAGATTTGTCTATGGCAGGAGAGTTTCCCTGCTTGCTGTTACAGAAGTGGCATGTTAGCTGTATGCTTGCAGTGTGCAGGTAAGGCTTTCACCTCCTCATACAGAATTTTGGAAAGGGAGTTGTCAGGTGTTCGGGAAGGAAGGTGCATTGCCTGAAGCAGCAGAACAAGGACGTGCAATTATCCAGATTTCAAAATGACACCAAAAATATACCCAGATTTCCCGTGTTGAAAGTGGCTCAATTATCTAGTCATCATTAAAAGCTTCAGCTACTAATTGCGCTGCAAGTTACATTCTATTCATGTTCTTTATGATCAAATGAATATATAGCTCATTTCAGATGATGGGGATAATCTTAAAATAACAACATACTTTCAGAGGCTAAGGGTTTTGAAATCCAAAGGATCATAAATGTGTCTTTCTCGACTCTGTGGGATTTTCCTGTGTGCTCTTGTGTCATTTTGTACTTGTAGTAGCTGTTTCTGTTTACATCTTCGTGAATAAAGATGATTTGGGCATTCTGTGATGTGGAAACTGGTATTTTGTACTGGTAATTCAATCAAATCTGCGTTTTGTTAAACTAGAGCTAGAGACTGCCAGGCTTTACAAGATGATTTGATATATGTTTATTTAAAGTGAGGTGCTCCTAAACCAGTTTCTAAATTATACTTGCTCAGTTGGTTTATTCAGCATACCACAACACAGTAAAACAAATGCACAGAATGTGCTTCTAGAACAGCTTTCCTTGCCATCTTTAGTGGCATACCTGCTGAAAGCAGTAAGCCTTCATGTAAATTAGTTGTGTATTTTTGAGTTTACTTTGCTGTTCAAGTTCATGTAAGCGTAGTCTGTAGTTGCCAGTGGGTTACTAACTGGAAAATCATTCTCTCTAAAGGAGGATAAACTACAGAACATTGTAAGGTAGCTTCCACTTCGTGATAACAGTGAATCAGAAGCATGCAATTACACACTCTTCAGAATTGTTTGTCTTTTTGTTGTGTATTTAAAGCTCCAGTGCTTTCTCCCCTAGGGCCTTCCTGTTTCTTTACCCAGCACTTTTACATTACTGTTGTTTGTTAGCTGCTTCTGCTCAGAGTTTCGGATTGTCACTTATGAAAAGGCATTTCTCATTTGATCAGAAAGTACTTTTGGGTGTTATGTTCCTTGCTTACAGGATTCTATTAACAAGTCATTATTACAGTTGCCCTGCAACTTAGTCAGAAAACACCTGGATGTTACTTTGACTGCGGTGACTTCAAAACTTCATTCTTCGAGAGAAGCATGAGAGAATTATGAGAGAAGTAATACTTGCATGTTGACATAGTGAAAATAAGGAGGCAAAAAGATGAATTTCTGATCTCTTCTCTGCTGTTGAATGGCACAGTATCACGCTGCATGTCACAGTTCACCAAATACTGGGAAATAACATCATGCAGTGTGACGTAAGCAGCAGGGCATGGCGATTTTAAGAAAGGAAATAATCCAGGGAAATGCTGGCATGGTTCACTAGAAAACAGAAGTTAGGGCTTGGGAAAAGAAACCAAGAGAGCCTTTGATATTTACCATTGATCAATTTGAATAATATGTAAATAAAATTTGGAGCTGCTTGATATTTGGTGTGTCAGCATGTACTCTTGCTGGATTGGTATGCAGTTAACCTCTAATGCTGCAGAGCTGTTTGCTGGGACAGCTGAAACTCTCTGATATCAACACCTCCTCCACCTGATATAAGTATCAGGCAGTAAACAGAAGTGCCTCGTCGGCTAATCTGTGTTTTCATAAAAATGATGGTTTCTGTAAATACAAAAAAATGTATTAAGGAAAAACGTAACTGCTCTGAAGCACTTTATCTTGATCACCATGTAGGGGATTTATTGAGACAAATAGCCATGTTTTTTATATATTAGTATTTACATTTGGCTGCAGCTTTTTGTTTTCCATAGTCAGTTTCTTGAAGGCATATTGTTGTATTCAGATACTGAAATACTGGTTTAGCGCTTGCTGTTGCTCATTATTTACTTAAATATTTTCTTAAAACGATCAAAATGCAAATGTGATGCCTCGGGATCTTGAAGTGGAAACATATTTTTTTTATATAATGGAAGAGATCTGTTTTTCTGGTACTTCTCTGTGTATGCAAATGATTTTAGATGTGGTATTTTACATGCATTGTACTTGGTTCATTCATTTTGTTCTGCTGATGGACATTATCTTAAACGTACGGAGAGAAAACAAGACGAAACGAATTGCTTTTTAGCTACAAAAAGTACAGAGTACATTAACACTGTTAGCAGATGCACCTTTAATACATGAGATGCTTTCTCTTCATTTCAGGTCCCGTGCAGAGTCAAATGCAGTTCCCTGCTGGCTATGGCTCACATCCTCCGAACTACAGTGCACCCTCAGGACACTATTCCCAAGTGCCCAATAAAGCTGTTTCATCACCTTTGGATAATCAATATAGAGCCAGTTACCAATCTCCTTACTATTCAGCACCAGCACAAAATGTTATGACGCCACTTGTGGGAACCAATGTGTTGAATACACGGGAATCACAGCAGTTCTACAACAAAACTCCTCCCCGTACAGTGGGGTTGACTGAAGGACCCGTTCAAGGAGCAATACCATCTGGATCCTACTTGCATACAAGTGCACAGCAGTCATATTCTGCATTTGGTGATCACTACAACACTTCAGTCAGCTCTTCAGTTGCATCTCAGGGATTTCCCCTTAATTCTGATCATTACGCCATGCCCGTGGTTTCTAGTGCCGTGTATCCTAATGTTTCCTATCCTCCTGCAGCTGCTAGCAGCATGTATGGGCAGGCATTTACCTCTCAGAGCCTTCCTGCAGCCGGACAGTTCAAAGAGACAAACACATTTTCCAGCCAGAGTACATCAGTACCTCATTCACTTCAACAGCATGTTCCTGTGGGATATAACTCTACATTATCAACTATTTCATCTGCTCAGTCCTTTCAGGACAACCTCGGCAAGAATCTCACTGGATCCGTTGCTAAAGTAAACAACCAAGTAAACAGAGGTACGGTGTTATTTAAAGGATGCTCGTGGGAAACATCAGAAATCCCATTTGATTTCTGATCATTCTGTGAAATTCTATATTATAATTTTGAATTCTATCCTTACCGATTCTGGAAGCTTTTCTCATTTGGTTACCACGATCCTCGCAATAGCAGCTAATGCTGCCACTGACACACTTCTATTGAGAGATACAGAAAAAGACACTACTGTGGGAGTTCAAAGGTTATTTGTTGTTTAATTTTTAGGAAACTTAGAAGGGAATTCTTTCTTGCTGTTTAGAAGGAGGATGCAATTTCTTAATTGCCAATATACTTTTTTCATTTGATGACTAGAGTTTTTTTTTGATGTTTTGACTTAAGCTTGTTCTTCATCTTTTACCTAAATGAACACATATGCACACTCTTTCTTCAGACAGTTCACAAACCTAAATGGGTTTGGGGCCAATTAGTTTGTTTTCCAGAAGCATGTGACAGCTATTTAGGTGGTTGTAGCTGATTTATTATTATTATTATTTTTAATAAACAACAATGTTATTTTAGCACTGTTGTAGCAGTAGAGAATGAAGTATGGAGAGTGCCAGTTGAAGGCAAGTACGCTCAGTCCTTGCTAGTAGCTTTAGCTTCTGCTGCTTCATGAGAAAGGAGACTGCAAGTTCGTAGGGTAGGAAGAGTGGAAGGAATTGGATGTGCGTGAGGAGGGCCTACATAATGAAACATTTTGTTCTCCTTCTGTATCTGTATTAACTACGTAGTGTGTGGAAGAAAATTCTGATTGTCCTTCTATACTGGGAATGTTCTGACTTGATACAGTTCTGACTTGTAAGCTGTGGAAGACTAGTAGTTTTCTGATGAGATGGGTATCAGTGAGCTGTAGAATGTTTCCTTCCTTATGCCAGATATTTCAGATTATAGTTAAGCATCAAAATTGGTTTTGGAGTTGCTTGTAGCTGAGGCTTTCTAAGACCAAGGAACATGGTTTTGATGATGGTAAAGCTTTGAGTAGAAGCACCAGCTTAGCTTAAATCAAGTTCATCCAGTACGTGTCAGGGTTGACTTTAGTTTTTAGAATGTTGTTTTGTTTTGTTTCCAAACTATGAGTGGTATCTTTCAGCTCAGTTTTGGGAAATGTGAGTTCTGCCTCTGTATGGTACTCTGTGCATGTTTACTTAGTATTTCAAAGCCAAAACAAAACACTGTTCCAAAAAAAAAAAAAAAAAAGAGGAAGGGGGAGGGCTTTACAAAGCCACTGAAAATAATGGTGTTTAAAGGCTAAGCATAGAAAGAATTATTTCAAGGACTAAAGGTTTAAAAGTACATCTGAAAATTGAATTATCTTCAATATAGAACCAATAGCTGAACTTCATGGAATTCGGGTATCCTTCAAAGGATACTGCAGTAGTTGTATTAAAATTATTTATTATTTGTTCACTATCCTTCCAGAATAGTGAGATTTGCAGTAGTCTTTTGAAAACTATCTGTTGTGTGTTCAGACTTTACAGTTTAATTTACGGAAGTCTTTTGTTTAAATGCATATTAATTTGACTTCCTTTTCTGTTATTAGTTCATAGCTATTTTTGTAAAGAAGGACTGTATTATGGGTGAGACAGTGAAGCTGGCCAGACTGTAAAGAACATTATGAGGCATGGATAGCTTTCTTTCTGAGCCGTTCAATGAGCTTTAAGGGAGTGACTGAGATTATAGAATCACAGAATCCCTAGAGTTGGAGGGGCCTTTAAAGGTCATGTAGTCTAACTCCTCTGCAATGAGCAGGGACATACACAGCTGAATCAGGTTGCCTAGGGCCTGATCCAGCCTTGCCTTGAAAGTCTCCAGGGACAGGGCATCAACTGCATCTCTGGGCAGCCTGTTCCAGTGCCTCAGCACCCTTGCTGTAAAAGACTTTTTCCTTATATCCAACCTAAATCTACCCTCTTTAAGCTTGACATATGACGCGTCCTCAAAGAACTAGTAGCAATATGAAGCTTAAATTTTAAAGAGCTCTCTTCACAGTGAACTCTGTTGAGATTTACTTGGAGCGTAACTTCTTTTCAGTCTGAACCATTTTTGGGGTTGAAACTCAACACAGAAGTGATTCTGTTTGCTGACCGGGAGAAAGCAAATTAAGGTAGCAGCCAGTAGCAGACTGAGGGGAAAGCAATCTGGATTACTGGCGACATTGGCACGAAATACTGTTTGAATAGCAGTTTTGGTGCGGTTTCACAGTAATTTAAAAAGTCAAGCCTGAATTAACATGGTCCCATTCTTCCTGTGGTATTGATGCAAGTATTTGAGAACATTATAGGTAGCTGTAGGTGTTTCATCAGATTGAGTTGTCACATCTAATTCCATTAGATACAGATGTAATTCCGACCACCCAACTAGGACTTCTAGCCTCTCATTTAATTTTACAGAATGATATCATTAATGAAGTTGCAATGTTGCTTTTTTTGTTGGTTTGCTGTTTTTTTTGTTTGTTGTTTTTAAAGTATAAAATTCAATATCTTTGGCTTAAAATGCATTGAAAGCACTGATAGGTTGCCAGGTTAATGACAGATGCCAAACTCTTGTTTGGTCTTGGCATAATTGAGTTGCTTTTGGGGGCACTGAAATGCTTTCTGAATTTCTCTGCGCAGTTTTATTGTAGTCAGATGAAGTACTTTTAAATAGAGAATTCAAAGTGTTGGCTGACTTAAAAATAAAAAAATGTTGAAACTTGAAAATGACTTGCCAGTTTTTGTACATCTTTGGAAAGAGTACAACATGCTAGCAATCTAAGGAAATGATGAACTGTTCATAAAAAGAAATTTTCCAGAGAACAGCAGGGAGGATGAAATATTCAGGAAGAAAACAGTGACAGAAAACAGTTTCAGTCTCTTCTGTGCAAAATTGCTTAAAATCCACTGAAATTCCCAAGTGCTTTTTTATGACTGTTCATGTAAATAAATTTTGATTACCCTCTCCATTGCTAGTTGGAGAACCAAGAAGCCTTTTTGTCATTGCAGTTTTCAATTCTGTATTTCTGCAGAATATTATCACTATAAATCTGTCTAGATCAGTGCTGTCCTATATAAATAACACACTGTATTGCTCAGGGTTTTTTTCTTTCTAGGTCAGAAGCTTTCTTTACTGTTTTTCAGCTTATCTCAGTTGAAATTCTGATTGTCTTGGTACTTTCCAGGCAGTGTGGATCTGAGTGTTTTGCCAGTCAGGATGCCCACGTTTTATTGGAGTCTCCTCCCATCAATGAGGGGAAAACTCCAGAGGGTGTTTGGGATGAGTTTCTTTGCGTTATGGATCTTGTCTGATGTGCTGTAATCATAGGCAGGCAGCTTGACCTGAAGACACTTGAATTTCTTGGCCTCATACATGTCTTTCTCCATATATCAGATAGGGATCTAAAGTCCTTGCTGCCTCACTTCTGTAGGAATGTTATAATTCTATATATATTACAGGAGACTTGGAAAGTTGTGGAGATAGGATGCTACAAGGAGATGGTAAATCTCTCCATAGAAATTAAATGCTAAGTTGGGGGTTGAAACAATGAAGATCATGGCTATAGCAACTCAGAACAGATGGATCTCTAATCTCTTCTGAAAACTTGATGGTACTACTGTGGTAAACTTTTTCAACTGTTACTTTAGGTCTCAAGTTAGAAATAAAAACTTCTGGTGATAGTGTATAGGAAAAATGACAGTTTACCTCCAATTTGTACGTTTCCAAAGATTGTTTCTTTAGCATATCCTTCAACTGTACGTCTCTGTTGGTGCAAGGCTTTTGTAACCAAGGATTTGGTTTCAGAATCATTTGGTAATTTTTAGTGCAGGGTATCCTTGTGATTGAAAGGCATGAATGAAACGTTAGCACGCATAAATAAAGGTTTATAGGGGAGGGGAAAGTACAGAGAACGTTGTGTCACTGAGATGGGGTTTTGTATTTGTTGCAGCATAGTGAAGGTCTTCCTCGGTGGGAGCGTTGTATGGGCTAACCAGCATTGTCCTGGAAAAACTAATAGGAAACTTTAAAGTGGGTGATCAGTCCAGCTTTGTCTCTGAAATGTAGCACGCCACCCTGAACTGATCGGTGCTGGTGTTGCAAGACACAGTCTGGCAACTAGTCAAGAAAAAGAAAATATTGGTAGAAAATTACCACAACCGCTGGTTGTCTCATGATGAATTATCAACATATTTTTACAGATGAAGTTTGCTCACTTTTACACGTGGCTTCCCAAAGCTTTCCCGTCACCAAATAAAGTTTAATGTGTAATTTCACAACTTCTGTAAAAAGAGAAAATAAAAAATCCATAAAAAGAGCAAAAATTATTTTTTGCTGCAAGTTTGAAAGCATTCTCTTACTTTAATGAGAGATGAATCCTATTCGGATAAGGATCTACATCATTTTGGATGAGATTTTTGGATAGCCTGTGGTTGAAAATAAGACTCTAGTATCTGGCAGGGGAGTATTGAATCTTCAGCTAGTTCAAGTGTAAACCAGTTTTGACTTAAAGCATGTGGCACTGTTAACACGTTGAGTGTTTTATGGTAGTGCTTGGAACCGTGAGCATTGCTTTATTGACTTGAAGCGTGGAAAGTACCAAAATGCCATGCAGAACTCTTGCTGCTAAAGGAAGGTACGTATGCTACCATCACAGATCCTCCCAGGTCATCTCATTTATCTTGCTTGAGGAAGCTCTGTAGCTACCAGGGCATCATTTCTGCTGGAAGATGCTGGTGCTTCCTAGAGGAGTCCGTGAGGCATTGTGCGGAAAATGCAGGTTACAGCAAGTACGTTTCAATAGAAAATGCTGTGTGTGTGTGTACTTTGGAGAAAAATATTTTAATCTAGATTTTGGTAATTATTGCAAAATACTATATGTACTGCACACTGTATTTAAAAACTGCATTATAAATAGAAGTGCTATTAAAATGGGAAAAAGTATGCTGCCAATTTTGAAGATGAGTAAGAAAAACAAGAGGGTCATTTTAAACCTCATTTGCTCCTCCAGAGGAGGCAGGACATGTCAACCTTCTGCATAAAGTCCTGTCAAACATTAGCTCTTTTATTGAGGAAAAAGTCCAAGGTTGTATGTACTGCATTGTTATTTGTGCAGGGGAAGCAAAGCTAAAATTACATATGCATCGTTCACTGAATTCTGTACTTCAAATTAGTACTCTGAAAATGTAAGCATTTGAATTTTGTTTGTGCTTAATTTCTGTGTTGGTATGCTGAGTCATTGAGTTGGGGTCAAATCTTTTTTTTCTTATTCACATTTTAAACAGTTTGGTCTGTCAGAAGTTTTTAACAAGTAATTGTTTTTAAAACGAATGATAATACAATGTTTTTGCCAATTTATAAACAAAGAGTGATTCTGTTTAGCACAAACTTGATTGAACTTATATAGTCCTTATCTGATAGGAATTTCAACTGGACTGTTAAATCTTTCAAAGCATTAATCTGATTTTTTTTTAAAGCGGATTATATCTAGTCCAGATGTTTAAAACACATCAGAAGTTCTGTGGAGTACTCGGGGCTGATTGAAGCAGATTGCTTAGAAATGGGTTTTGTAGTTGGGTAACAAATTGCACAATATCTGGAACCTGTGAGAGGCAGGATCCTGGTTACACACAGATGACTTGCAAGTTTCCTCCTTGTGAGAGGGATATGGGTGGGGAGACAGCCCTACATTCCTCTTACCTAGGAGGAGGAACCCCTGAAAGCATAGTGTTTGAGAAATGGAATATAAATGCATTCATTTAGCTTCTGTTTAACCTTGGTTGCACTACCTAACATTTTTGCTGTTGTTTGTCAGAGCAGTCTGTTATTTTAATGGAGTTTTTTACATTACAAACCTTTCATATTAAAAAATGATGACCATCTTTCTCATAAATACTTGTGTGAAGGCATTTCTGCTAAGTACTTTGTTGTTTCTGTGGTTGTGAAATGAACATTAAATATAATTGCTTGTATTGTGTGTTTGCTTGTGTAATTACAAAAAAACCCAAAAGTGTTCCTGCTTTCTCCTGCTGTTTTCAGGTGGCATTGATTCTTCGCAGCCCGTGCACTCTGTGAGCCAGAGCGTTCAGCTTTCCAAGCCTGGGGTTGGGGCACCTGCTTCCTCTGCTCTGATCTCCTCAGTGAGGACGCCGGCTCCAGGCCTTTCTTCACAGCCACGGTCCTCACCCTCCATTACGCAGTCACCCGACTCAGCCCTTCAGGAAGGTACTAAAAAGGAGTGGGAAATTATAATACAGACCTCTATCCTGATCCATGCGCGGATGCGAATGCTGGAAGCTTTATTGCTCTTCTTCATTTGTCTCACTAGAGGACTTCTCCTATCTTGTTGAGCTGCTTTAGTGTTTGTGACACTCTGGTTCTGTTTGTTTTTTACTTTTTTGATTTCCTCTGGTTATATAGTATCACTGGCTTTGCCTGCCTTATTGTCACTTGCATGTCTCTTCATTTCAACGCACTTCACTTAGTTCCATTAAAAAGTTGTTTGCAGTGCTGATATCTTAGAAGAAGGGCTTAAAAGTATCTTTTGTAATCAATCTGTTGCAAAATCAGATATAAACTAGCAACAGTGGAGTTGTTTTCATAATGCCTAGCTGCAAGCTCCAACCTCCTGTGGAAAGCTATTGCAGGAGTTCCATGGGAAAACAGAGAGGCCCTTAAGTAAGCTTCTTCCTATTCTCATGTTGGTGACATCTTGATAAAGAGTGGGTCTTCAGCCTTCTGCCTTGCTAATGCAGCCATGATGTTTTGAGTTGCCTTTTAGGCTGTTTACTATCTCTGTTCTTAGTGTTCTTAATCTAATTTGTTGCAGTGTTTTCTTTCTTGCTATATTTTCTTCTGGTAATTTCAGAATTTTAAATCCTTATGGAAGAATAACTCGTGCAGAGTGGGAGTAGACGCCGGTTTTATTCAGAACAAGGCGATATCGCTAGCCTTCAAAATAATTCTCAAAATTGTAGTGTTCGGCAATCACAGCGTGCTTTTCATTTTTAGCTTTCAGAGTACTCTGACATCCATGTCTAAACTTCTCCTTCTCTTCCATTTCTTCCTTTTTTCCTAAGGAGTAAGGGACCTAAAGAAATAATTTCTGTGAAAAAGATGGAATCAGTTCACAAAGATAATTATTCATTGCTACCAAGTGCTATGTACAGTGTACTGTTTTAAGGAAAATAATTCAGAGCTGTGCTTGATTCTTGCACAGTTCTATAGATTGCTTGGGTACTGGGTAGAATTTAGTTTTACTGCAGCTGTGTTTGCAAGGAAAAAAAAACACTGCTTAACTTCTAAAGAAACAGCATAACCCTGTTGCAGATGAGAAAAAGGACTTGGTTGTTTAATTTTGCTTGCATTATGTATATATAGCACATTGTCACTATATATATATATACGTTTTCTGCAGTGATTTCTAAATAATGTACCACATGTGCATGTGGAATTAAATGCAGATCACTGTGGTCACTGCTGAACTCTGCGCTGAATTCAAAATCATATATGTAAGTTAAGGTTTGTGCAGTAAGTAGCTGGATGAGCACTCTTCACAACCAGTGCTGTGCATATAACAGGAATATGTAGCTAAGTCATCAGGTGCCTGCAATGAGCTAATTGTATTTACATTATTGTAATCAATAATTTATCTGTCTCTCATCAAATGTAAATTTCTACTTGTAGATGGCAGAGTGTTAGAAGACTTTCTAAACATTTTTCAATTAGTTTCTGTTTTAGGAGTCAGAAATACATGATGTATTCTTGGAATACCTTTTTAGCACCAATTAAGTGTGATAACTTCTTTTGTAGAAATTAATCTACCAAAGAAATTGAACATATCTTCTGAATATTTCTCTGGGTTGTTAGAAATTCACACGTGTTTCTCATACAGTAATGAAGTGGGGTGATTTTTATCCTAAGAGTAGTGTTGTCTACATGGGAATGTTCTGGAAATAAGATTTGCATTATTTCAAGTCTGTTTCTTTGCCTGTGTCTTAAGCCTGTGTGTGGGCATTCTTATGTAGCATTTAAATATTGTAATTGTTTAGTTGGTTCTAACCGGGGGGGGGGGGGTTCTTACAGGGGGGAAAAAAACACCTAAAATGTGTTCAAGTTTTGTCTTAAATGTCCATACAGATGTAATGCAGATAAAGTAATCTTCTTGAAAATGGCATCCTAGAGATGGACTTTTGTGTGAATGTATTCTGTCTGGATGTTTTTTATATACTCTCTTATGTTCTGTGTTGTTGAGAGGAACTGATAGGTAACTGAAAATAATACAAAGCTAAGAAAAAGAAGAGAGTTCACTTAGTAGAAATTACTGTTTGCAATATTATAGTGTTCTTATCCTCATAGCATGTGCATTGAAAATATGAGGCTTATGCAACTGAAGACATTTAAAATATAGTCTATTTTTGCATGTCCTTATTTCATTTTCATTTTTGGTGAGGCCTCTATTATGAAACTTAACCTATATAAGCGTACAGTTTGTTTTAAAGTCTTCTATTATGTGAGTGGATGTTACATAAAATATCTAGATAGTTGGTTTATTTCATAGACAGATGATTTCTTAGTATAGTTTAGCACTTCCCTTTTTAAGCAAGGAATTTTTAGGACTGGAAGATTTTAACAAATTATTGGCTACTGTAGACGACTCTAAGCAGAATAATTAGTTATGATAAAGCTTGAATTGCTGTGTCAGCCACCTGTGCTGGTCCCTCAGTTGCCTTCTCCCATGTGCTCCTCTACTGGTTGTGCCACTGGGCTGTGAACCAAAATGAGGGGCTTCTGCATCTGAGATTGACTTTTTAAATGGAGTTATTTTTCAACTAGATCAGTTCATGGATTTGTTTGCATCGTTGAACAGTTGTGCTGGTAGAACGCAGCAGAATCCTAAAGGCAGGAATTTGTAGTACTGCTGGCAACAAAAATAATGTTCTGAGCTGATAAGGTGAGAGTTAAGCCAGCCCTGCCTCCAGACTTCATAATGACCTCATAGTTTCTCATTACTAAATTACTGTCATTCACGTATTTTCATTTATCTTCAGTATTCTTTCTGAACCACGTGTTCTCTTCATGTATGAACCAGTGACAGGAAAAGGAACAGTCCTAGAAATACGAGTTTATTTACTGTTTTTTTTTCCCAAGATTCCGAAGGGGGCATAGTAGAATGTCTAATTCATTCCTTTCCTTTCATTTGTC
Organism: Phasianus colchicus; assembly: GCF_987193195.1. Taxonomy (NCBI): domain Eukaryota; kingdom Metazoa; phylum Chordata; class Aves; order Galliformes; family Phasianidae; genus Phasianus; species Phasianus colchicus. Next base: position 18,849,074 of record NC_143439.1, on the reverse strand, counting down.
CATGCTTGGAATTTTTGCATTGATGTGCCCTTTTCAGGTAGATCTACTTCCCATCTTCCTCTGTCTGTGGTATTTGTAAGGAATCTGTCTTTGCACTTACATGCTGTGCTGAGCTTTCATTGTGACTTCTGTTTCTGTTACACTTCGTAACTTGTCTCGTTACCAATCCCTGTTCTGATTTTTTACTTATTACTTGCATGTCAGTGATCTTAAGGTGATTTTTCTCCTTCACCATGATTTAATTGCTCTGTCTTCTTCATCAGGAGTTCTTCTAGGCCTGAGAGAAAGACGTGGTCTCTTCAGCTGTAGCCTCTTTTGGGGCAAAGAAAGTTTTGTTGTTGTTGTTTTGGTTTTTTTTGTATTATTATCAAGTGCATCTGGTAGCCTTAACAGGAGATGGGAACATGAAGCAGTGGTGCTAACAGTACAGAGAGACTAAAACATTATACCTTGGTCATCTTCATTGTTTCCTACTTACATTGAGGAAAAACTTGACTGGAGTTGTAAGACTGTGACGTGCTGAATGAAGAGAAATAATGTCAGTCACTTTGTGCACAAACTCTTTGTGGAAGGTACAGCTTCCCAAGAACGCTGTGATACACCTTTGCTCTGTTTTCTTTGTACACCCACTGTGCACAGATGCCCTTTGCCTTGACTCTTGTTCTTTAGTGAAATTGAAGCAGTGCTTTGAGACTGCTTACATGAATGAAAAAAAAAAAAAAAAAGAAAAGAAAAAAAAATGCATGAAAATAGCAGCATTTGTACCTGATATTTTAATTAAAATAAAGGTTGATGTAGTAGGTTTTAGTTTGGAGTTGGGGTTAATAAATACCATGATGGTTTCAGATTGTTTACTACTTTTGTAGTGCTATATAGTGTTAAGATAAAAAAAAAACGCTCTAGTGTAATGGTGACACTGTTCCTGTGGGAAGTAAAATCCCAAACTCCTGAGTTTGGAAGGTTTAGATCTTGCTATAGTGGTTAACCAGATTGCTGGGAGGGGGAATTATGTTTCTTCTTAGTATGTCTCTTTCTGGCTGCAAGCCCATCTCAAAAACTATCTTAATCCTGTCCCACAGCGAAGGAAATTTAGGAGTTCTCAGAAATGTTTAGACTTAATGAATACACAATGTTACTAATTATAAAATACTGCAATGTGCTTTACTCTTTTTAAAGTTATATGTGCATGTGCTGTTTTGTGTATTGTTCACATATATTTGTTTTAAGTATTATATGTGTATGGTTTGGAGTTGTCTATGAGTTGTCATCAGATCTTAAACGTGAATGGTAATTTTTAAGTATGGGTCTACAAGCTTGAATGTAGGCACTAATTCTAAAATAACACTAAGTTTTCAGGTTTGCCTAGTTTAAATTTCTCTGAAGGTGTTGCTGAAGTGTAAGTTTGTGTTCTTATACATTGTAACAGCAGTATGTTTCATTAATTTCTGACAGCATTCACACTTTGATAGTGAATGCCTCCTGCTTTAAAGGGCAACTGTGCCAAGTAGAAGTTGAGTATCAATGCTTTCGTAACATAATTTAAAATTACCTGGGAAGGAACACATTTATGTATAGATGTTGCTTTATGTAGGCATAAAAGGCCAAACTGCTGTTAATCATGAATGCAGAAAGTCTATGTGTATAAAAGTTACACACGCAGATGCAAAACTTTCTGCTAACTTCTGTGTTACTAATACTTCACTGATTCACTAAAAACTGCTTCTGCTGTACATAGTTCATAGATCAACTGTGGGTCTGGTTCTCTAGATTGTATAGGGTTGTATATTCAACTGTTTGCATGTTGGGATTTTCTCTGGAATGGCTAATACCTCTCACTTATATTGCAATGATTTGTGACTTTTGTTTCTCATCTTTCCTGTCTGTCTGATTCTTATGTTTGTGCTTTCCACTTCACAGGCATGCAGTATGGTGGATATGTTAATAACCAAGCTAGCTCTGCACCAACTCCCTTGTCATCAAGTTCAGATGATGAGGAAGAGGATGAGGAGGATGAGGAAGCAGGTTGGCTTTAGCTTTACACCAGTATCTTATTCCCCTCCTATTCAAGTTATGTTCCATATTTCCCTCCCCTGAAATTATTTTTCTTTATTTAAGACAGAAAGTCACTTTAACTCAGTATGTATCAAGTTAACTAGAAACTTCCCAAACATTAAGTACTATTGCAAACAGAAAGGAGTTTGATAGTGGTCATCAGGTTCTGTTTGTTTCTTTTAATATTAAGATCAGATGTTTAATGTATCTCATTGGGTAATATTCACAGCTTAGAAGACTCACTGAGTTTTAGTATTTTTATTTGAAGTAAGTTTTAAATTACCAAGTGAAGATATCAACATTTTGAACTCTACATTGATAAGAGTTTGTTTTGCAAATAAAGCAACTGCATGCTACTACTTATAATATTAAACAGCACTTACCTGGTTACCCATTCTGTGTATAGGAAAGCCTTCCAATTAAGGTAGTAAAGTAAATATTGAAAGTTTTAAATTCGGGTTTTTTAAGCCAGTAAACTAATCTATATCATTTTTCTTTCTTTTCTCTTTTGTTACATCTCTGCAGCTCAGATACATAGGTTCAGTTTTAACCTGCTTGCTTTGTGGCAATCTAAATGCATTTACTGTTTTTTAGGAAGTAGTTTGTCCTGCTTGATTGAAGTGTTAGGCTCTTGGCTGCAAGGATTTTGTCTGTATTTGTCAGAATTGTCTGGTTTTCATATTCAGTGTTTTGTGTTTCTTGAATGGCAATTATTTCTTCCAAGGAAACTCAAAGAAAAATTTGCTTTGGTGGTTGTGAGGCAGATGCTGTTTGAACTCTGGTTTCTGAAGAATAGAGGTTTTTTGTTGTTGTTGTTGTTGTTTTTGTGCAGGGCTTTCTACTGAGTTTTCTGCAGAAAAGTGTGTTTGCCTAATCGCCCCCACTCCCAAGCTTCTTTTACCACCTTTTTTTACTTATTCCCAAGCCCTGCTAGATACTAAATTTTCTTATTCTCTACCATCCTAATTTCTGAAGATCTGTACTTCTGTTAAAGCCTGTAGTCTTTGAACTGTCATTGTTTTCAAAATTCAGAAGAGTGCAAGGGCATCCAGACTCAAAGCATAAGTTGCCTAACTAACAAGTTTCCTGTTTTATGCCCTGTCACCAAGGGTTGACGTATATCTTAACAGATTTCTAGCTCAGTCTGTGCCAGCGGTTTTACAAAAAACAGGTGTGTTGTACATCTGGTTGTCTGTTTATGTAGGTTCTCAAAGCTTTTTTATACTTGGACCTTTGACTATCTTGCTAACTGTGTGAAAGCTGAAGTTATTTTGATGTAAATAACTAGGTAATCTTAAAAGCGTGTTGTAAGTATCGCTTCTGTCTAGATAGTGTCTATAATTATTATTATTTTTTAATTCTATAACATTTTTTTCCCTTTTTCCTAGCATTTTCTGGTCTGGTGCTTAAAGTACTAAAATAAATGAACAGCTGTTGGAGCTTATTTTAAGTATAGGGCAGCCATTTAATTTTGTGGAAGTTCTTGTGTTCTTTGTTGAGGGAAAATGGTGAAATTTTAGATGCTTTTAGTTGCCCTAGAGTCCAAAGGTATTTCTGATCTGCAAGGAACTGCACACCTCATTGTTTTTGTAATAAACTGCATAGTTCCCAGTGGAGAGTGGGACGTATATTAATTCTTGTTCTCATTGGTACCCTGACTATTCTGAGAATGTGTTACAAAAATGTCAACAGTCTTAAGAAGGAAAGACCTTATGTGTAAGCTCTTCAGAAAGTATATGGGATACTCTGAAGGGAATTTATGTTCTTTTGTTAGGCAGACCCTGTTTGTGCTTCAGAGTATCTGAGATCGTAGTTTAGCTAGAATATGTCTGTATGCTGCTTGTTTTGATTGATATTGTTTTCTGTTTAGTAGAAATAGGACTAAGTTGCATTATTTTTATTTCCAGCATGCATTTGAAATATTTTCTTATTTTCTCTATTTGTCAGTGTGCTTTCTCTTGCCCTCCAGGGAGAACTTGGGAAGCATATAATATTTATTATTTTTGGTAACTCATTCTATCATTAATATCTTCCATGGACAAAGAACAATTTAATTTTATGTACAACTGCATTCTAGATGGATTTCATTTTGTGAGTACAGCTTATTGTAGAGAAAAATGTCTAACTGGTGACATGGTGGTTAAATGGGAAATCTTGAACTAGTCTTATATGTTCAGAGTTGTGCATATATCTTCTTGGTATTCTTCTGAAATGCAGAACCAGCTCTTCTGGTCAGATAAAAAACAACTTAAACTCTTAAGTAAATCTTGTTGACCTAGTAAAAGCATATTTTGACTTCTTAGTAGTAGGACACAGCAAAGCTGTGCCACACATGAAATTGGAAAAATTTTTTTGAAACAGCTTTTTTACATTGTTTTTGTCCTACCGTGTATCTCTCTTTTGCCATTTGTTTTGTGTTTGTTTCTAACAATATGTTGATTATTCATCTTTTCTTCCCTCTCCTTTTTGCAGTGGTAATAGCTTTCAAGTCTTAGGGCTACGGTGTTTGTTGTTGCGTGGTTGTTGGGGTTTTTTGGTTTGTTTTTTTTTTTTTTGTAATAAATCTTCACAGTTCCTTACCAGAGTTTTTAGAAAAAATATTCTCAAAGATTTACCATTTGAAACCTAAAGGGGTTTTTTTTTCTTTTTTTTTTTTCCTAGCACTTGATAGTTCTTCTACTACTAGCAGTGCGTCTCCTGTTCTGAACAATTATGATGCCCTGGAAGGAGGTGGCTATCCAGGTGATTGATTTGTTGTTGCATGTGAATTCTGAATTGTTTCTTTAAATTTACTAAAGTGTCTGCTGTCTGTGATTTTTTTTTTCCCTTTCTGATGTTGATTATTGTCAATCATTGAACAGGTGAGAGGAATTACCTTTCACCTTTATAGGAACTGGGGTAGTCTTTAGAGAGATCAAGCCTTGCTTTTTCAATCACTTCTCACAGATTTAACAGTGAAGTTTGAGTAATAATTAAGAAAAATTTCCCTGTATCACAGGCCATACTTGCCATCATAATATTGAGGGTAATGCTGAAAGTATGCTCTGTGTGAAGGCAGTTATCTTTCTCTAAGTTATGCTTAGTGTTTGATTGTGTTGGCTTACTAGCTGATAGTAGCTGACATGCACCATTGAAGTTTTGAGAGACCAAAGATAGCAGCAGAGATGGCTGGATCAGGTTATTTTCTTTTTATTCTTCTACATGCGAATAAGATTTGAAAAACCTAGATGGTATGCTGCTTATTTTTATCTTCAGAAATATCAGGAATGTCAGGTTCGTATTATGTGACCTAATAGACTACCTCAGTCTGCAAATCTGTCATTTTGGGAGTGGGTGGCAAGGGTGCTTTTAGGTATGTTAGTCAATATTATGTTATATATTTTTATATTATAAATAATGAATTAATTTTGGGAGTCTGACCGTCTAAGAATGTCACAGTAGTTTGCTTAGAAGCTAACAGCCACCTTCCCCATGTCCTTTGGGTTGAGATATGTCATGCCTGTTCTTAACCCAGTGGAGTAGTTTATGGGTTCTTGTGTAAAGCAAAATCTATCAGCTAAAATCTTGATACTGCTCTTGTGTGGTCTGGTTGGTGCGGTAAAGGCAGAAGAGGCATGACTGCAGGAGTGTGAATTTTTCAGATAATAACCAAGCATTTTAGTCTTGTTGAAGACGTATTCTGAAGATGGCTTATTCCTTTTGTTTTCTTCAAAGAGTAACAGGATTAACTTTTATTCTTCTTGTTTTTACACCACCCATCTGAATTGTTTGAACCAAATCCAGTTTCTTAGATGTTGTATTTTTGGGTGATTCACATGCCACTTCTCTTCAGATCTTACCAAGCCTAAATTCTTCTAAGTCTTATCTCATATTCAGAAGCATTAAATTTGAAAGAGTAGCGTTGTTTTATTGTGGTTTTTTTTGTTTGTTTTTTACCATAGTGGTTTTCTATGGGTTGAGGGCTGTGTATTACTTTCATTTTAACCTTTAACAGTTGTGAGACCAAGCTCTGCTGCAGGAATAGGTAGGAAGGACTTGGATTTCTTCAAGAAAAGCCATGTGTCTACATATAGAGATTAGTACTTTAACCTCAGCGTTATGTTTTAAGAGTATTCGTAAGTGGCTGGAGAAGAGACTAAGCATCAGTGGTAAATCCTGGAATATAATTTGGATGTGTATGAGGGTGGCTTTTGTTTTGTTGTTTTTTTTCCTCTTTTAATTGAAAAACTTGTTTTAAATGCTATGGAGTTTTTGGTTTGGTGTTTTTTTGTTGTTGTTGTTTTTGTTTTGTTTTGTTTTTTACAGAATGACATCTAGAAGTTTTGGGTGGTAAATATACAGGTCTATGGTCATCTTCCCACGTATAAGCCCTTTTTGGTGTCAGCTGCAACAGACTTAATTGCTAATGCCTTATTTATATGTGATGAATGCAGAAAAAAAGCTTGCTGGATAATGCAAAAATTATAAATGGGAAAAGCGTCGCTCGTTAAAATGCATTCGGGAGTTGATGTCTTAACTAAGAAATTGAAATTCTACTGAATATCTGAGGGGTATTTTTGTCCTTCCAGAGACACGCTCTGTGACCAGCAGCCCAGTTCCTACTCCACCAGCCCCTCAAGCATCCAAAACTTCTAAGCCCTTTGGTTATGGATATCCAGCGCTGCAGCCTGCCTACCAAAATACGGCACCACCTACTCCTGTGCAGCCTGCTAATCCAAGCCACCATCCTGGGTTTCAGCATTATCCGCAGGTTCATATTTTTATTTTGAAAGTTACCTGATGTAACAAGAAGTCTTTTCTGTATATTTCTTTTTAACATTTTATGTTTATAATTTATGAATGAGTAAATGCTGAGTGTCATGCTGATCTCCTAGCTCTGATTTCCTTGGAAGGCTTTGAACTGAATTTTAAGTGTGTTGCCAAGTAATGAAGCATAGCCACTTCGCTTTTGTTAATTATTCCGGTTATTAATAGCAGCTACAATTTTAAGGTTTATTGTTCTGAAGACCTATACTTCATTGATGGAAACAATAAGGAAGGTCCACTTACACCAGTGAAGCATCTTACAAGTAAGGTGTGGTCCGGAGTCCAGATGAAAGAGCTCCTCAAAACTGGGGTGCATGATGTGTCTGGCTGCCTGCTTCTGTTCTGCTCTCCTGGGTACCAGAGAGCACCAAGCACCCAAACAGTCGTGTACCCAGTTCTCATTAGCGGTGCTAAGATGTGTGTAAAGGCATGCAGAAAAACAAACCTACTGATTTATATATGCTGCTTTTTCTTTAACAATGCTCAGCAAGCAAATGTCACCAAAACTACTGTTGTCAGTGATTAGAATTCCTTATTGAGCTAAGCATAATACCTTAAGGAAGCATGTAGTAGCCACGAGGCCTTTCCTTGTTACAAAGGTAGCGTAAAATATGATATATAGAGAAAACGCTTAATTTTTAATAGAAAAAGATCACTCTATTCAGTGTAGCTTTGTCTACATATTTTTATGTTGTTGTGATTTTTAGGAAAATCAAATGCCACTAACTTGAGCATTAGTTATTAATTTGGAAAAGTTACAGCTTAGCGATCTCTTTTTAAAAGTGTTAGTCATTTTTATTATGATAGCTCAGTTTTAATTTAAATGTCTTACGTAATGAATCTGAAGTTGTTTTAAATTAAAAACGCAAGGCTTATCCTAGTTTTATCTTCCTAAGCTTGCAAGAACATTGTGGTGTCCTTTTATTCCTAAAAGTGGCAAGGCTTATTTTGAAATTCTGGACTTCTCTTTTTTTGAGGAGACATAAGGAGAAGAGGGCATCTTAAATTCAGACTCCAGTCATATATCAGGTGTTGTACAGTGAAGAGAGATCTAGGTTCTTTTTAAGAGCACACAGCAAAAAGGATAAAAAATTGCTGGGTGTGGGAGGAGACATTCCAGTTATACATATAGAATGAAAATTCTTCAGAATGTGGTTGGGAAAGCATTAAAAGAGACTGTACTATGAAGTCTTCTATCCTTGAGCACTTTGAGAATTTACCTGGCCAGGGCTGTGTACATTCTTGTTAGCCCTGCTCGATGAAAGTGTTTTGGACTGCCAGAACTGAGGTGCCTTCTAACGTAACCTTTTCTCCTCTTCTTTGGTGATTACTATATTTAAAAAGAAATATATTTATATGTGTTTAAAATGTTTTTCTTTAATTTGGATGAATTTCACTAATATTTTCAAAGAGGGAAGAAATCTCCTCAGTTTTTCTAGTTAGGTACTTCCCTTTATACCTGGAAAGCTTAAAGGATTATATATGACTTCCAGTGATAGTTTGTATATTGTTTGAATTTGGTCCCATGAAACATATTTTAAATCACTGCTGTGAGACTATATTTTTGTTTGGTTGGTTTTGTTGTTAAACCACTGTTGGTATGCTTTTTAATAGAGCTCTGGAAGAATTCAAATTACATGAAGATTTAAGATAGTTACGTGAACATGACTGTATGTTTATCAGTTTGCAATGCTCTTGGGGCGTTTTTTGTGGTTTTTTTTTCAGCAATATCCAGGTGTGAACCAGCTGTCATCTTCCTTAGGAGGGTTAAGTCTGCAGCATTCTCAGCAGCCAGAAGGCTTGAGACCTGTAAACCTTACACAGGATAGAAATATTTTACCTGTATCTTCAGTTCCAGCTCCTGTGCCGAACTTGAATTCTGATCTTAGGAAATTAAACTGCAGTCCGGAGTAAGTATACGGTGTCTAAAAGAATGTGTTATGTGCTTCAGTGATGGCTTCCTTAGTTTTTGATGTTACAAATAATTTAAAGCAGACTACTATTTTGAAATCTTTGTAATAGTATAATTCCCTTCACTTGAAAATGTTTATCATCTGCATCTTTACGCAAAATGTGAAGTTGTCCTGCCGTCAGAATGCTTTATATGCAGTATGAGTGTAGTTTACTTACTAAAACATAAGAATCTTACTGCATATTTGCCTTGTATTATCCGTCTTTAAATAAATAAAAGAATAAATACTAAAACACCTTGATATCACGCAGTTCCATTTCATGGAATTTTTTTGTAATATTGCATAGGATTTTGTTCGAGATAACTATGATGACTGTACTATTAATGTACTAAATAAAATGTATGTTCAACCATTCTAATACTGCAATTGCGATGAATAATTTTACCTCCAATTAACATCCATCTGCTATTTCAAGTCAGGCACATCTCAGTGTAGTGAAAATTGCTTTCCTCCCAAATACTTCAATTTTAATTAGAAAAAGATATATATTCTTTGCTCCAGATTAACTCATATGGCTGCCCTATTGGCAATGCACGGTCCCACCAGAAAATAGGTCAGAAATGAGGATCTCAAAATCAGTCTTAGGCATGTACAGTACTGTTGATGCTTTGGATTTCTTTAGTACTACTGCTGATTTGAAATCAGTCCTATACTTTGCATTGCATGAATAAAAAAGGTTTTGATTGTCTCGGTATTTTAGGTACTCTTCTGCTGCTTTCTTACATAAATTTTGCTTTCTTGGACTAGTGAATGCTTGATTCCTTCTTTAGTTCCCTTGTTAAAACAAAATAAGATTTTGAGAATGAATAAAACCTGTCATTTTAAATTAAACGTTATATTTAAAGCAATTCTTTCTTGGTTTCAAGTTTGCTTTGCTGTATATGTATTACTGAACTACTTAAGTGATGTAGGGGAGTATTTTTCAATTCTTCTGAAAGTTTTTTTTATAATTCCTTTTCCATTACTCTTTAAATCAGCTTTGTAAAATAAAGGGTTTTTTAAAATTTCAGAGTTCTTTAAAATCTGGAGTTAACACAATGTTTTTAGCATCTTTTAAAAAAAAATCATTTTCAATGAAATGCTTTTATTTCTTTTCAGTTCATTTCGATGTACGTTGACAAATATTCCACAGACACAGGCTTTGTTAAATAAAGCTAAACTTCCTTTGGGTTTGCTGCTACATCCCTTCAGAGACTTAACGGTAAAATAGCTTACCTTTTTAGTATATACATTTAATATATTCTAATATCTTTTTTGGATCAGACAGAATAAGATATAGTGACCTATAATTGCTAAATTTAACAGAAGTTTGGGAATTAAAAGAGAATTTAAACCTTGAAATTGCTACCTCATTGAAATTGATAAGGGAAAAGCTTGGGACTTGCCCTTTTTTTTTTCCTTATTGTTGAAATGGCAAACAGAGACTTGTTTGCTGGTGGTTTTGTGGAGCTCTGAATTGAAGTTTTGAGTGTGGGGGCCAAAACTATAGGACGCTTTTTGAAAAGGTGTTCACAGTGCTTTCTTGAAAGGCAACACTAACATGACAGCAATTATTGTGCCAGTAACAGAGGCACGATAAAAAATTAAATAAAATTGAAATGTAGAAACTGTGTTAAGACTGTTGAGCTGCTGTTCCATTCCATCTAGCTTGTTTATAATTACGTAAAAAGGTTGATAAGTTATCTGATACTGCCTTCTTTTATTCCTGTGAATTTTTTGGCAGGTAAGGTTTGCTGTCTTAGCATCTGTAGTCACAAATTTGACATTTAATAACTAATCTTGCTGTAGTAGCCTTATTATTGTGGCTGACTAATTCTATTTAAATAGTGTAGCATCTGAGATTAATGAGTTTGGATTAAGATAAGTGGAATTATTACTTCTGATGTTAAAGAGATTTTTAATAGGCATTGTTATACACTGTGAAAATGATCTAGAAAAGATAATGAAAAATGATAGAACGTCTGGGCTTTTGAAGCTTTTATACACTGTGCTGCACAATAATGGACTTCATAAAATGTATTAGCTATCTTTGTAACAACTTTCTATTCTTTCATTTTAGCAATTACCAGTGATAACATCAAGCACAATAGTGAGATGCAGGTCCTGCAGGACATACATCAACCCTTTTGTTTCTTTCATTGATCAAAGGAGGTGGAAATGCAATTTATGCTATAGAGTTAATGACGGTAAGTTTTGTAACAGAAGAAGCTTGCATTAATATAATATATTTCTAGTGTTTGCATTGTATCACTCCGTGGGATACTCTTAAGTAGTTTAAAATGATAGTAATCTTAAGACGTTTTTTTAAACATCTGGATTTTGTCAGATATTGTGCATTTCTTAAGAAAAAATCATTTTGTAGTTCTGTGGGAGACTGAGGATGTAATCAAATTACCCCGGCTTCCTTGTGTAATAAAATCAATTTACACCACTGACTGCCATTGTAATGTGCAATTGGACAGATGATGACAGCTAAATACTGTGTGCAATCTAAGCCAGATATTATGATAAGCAGTAGAGATTGAAGCTTGTTGTGAAAGACTGTTTGCACTCCTTTTAACGCTTGTGTTACGTTACTGTTAAAAACGAAGCTTTTTTTGTTTCTAGTTATTTAACTTTGACATATGGGATGTTTTTTGTCATGTATCCTTAATGCAAATATTTTTTCTGTTAATTATTGAAATCTGTTCATTTCAGTGATTGTTCTTATTTGCTAGCAAGCGTATGAATTCTGGAAACCTTTTTTTTCCTAGTTCCTGAAGAATTTATGTATAATCCTCTGACACGATCTTACGGAGAGCCGCACAAACGGCCAGAGGTCCAAAATTCTACAGTGGAGTTCATTGCTTCCTCTGACTATATGGTAATGAATAAATTGTTGTGGTAAGCTTCCACAAAATTGCACGTTAATATAAATGCACTTGAAGTTGGCGTTGAACATGGCACGTTGCTCAGGTGGTGTGTAGTAATTTTCCTACGTAGCACCTGATTTAGATTAATTTAAAAGTACTCCAAGACCAGAGAACACTTAAAGCTGTTTTTTTTTTTTTTTTTTTGAGTTTTGGCAAATGTATACATACAATCCAGTGCAGTTTAACATTACATAGTCTGTTTTGATTGTGGTACAGTGCAGTTTCTGGATATTCCCTCTTAGTGAAGAAATTTTGAAAAGCTGGTTGTGAAATAGCAAGAGAGCTGGGTTCAAATTATTATTATGTTTCTAACCAGTAATCAACCTATGATTGCTATAATAGTAGTCTTGTCTCCAAGAATGATAAACAAAGCTTGGAAATTGGCCCTGTTCATAATGACAGCATTAACTGCAGCAAAAGTAAATTGCTCTTTTAAAATGGAATTGGAGCACTGTGGCCAAGATGTTTGGAAATGAATAAATAAAGCTTGCTATGTAGTTGTCAGTAGACTATTTTTAGCACAAGTTAATGTATTGTATTGTCCACGTTCTGAGAAACCAGTGAGTTTAGAAGAGTAAATTCTGTATCTGGAAAAAAAACTCAATGCTTGAGTTTAGTGTTGGAAGGAGAGTCTAACAGATAGGATTTTTGCTCTGAAACACAATGTTGTATACTTGCAAATAAAATAAGGTTTGTTAACCACTGGGAATTATTTTAAAAAGTTATTTGCCTGGCTGTTAGTTAATTTTATTTTTTGGTATGATGTATAGCTTGCATTAATCTAAATATTCCCTTTGTCACCTTTCTATTGACTGCAGTTCTTTAACATTTCTTTAACTACGATTTTTTTTTTATTTGATTTTTTTTTTTTTTTTTTTTACTTTGTAGCTTCGTCCTCCTCAGCCTGCGGTATATTTATTTGTTTTAGATGTCTCTCATAATGCAGTGGATGCTGGATATTTGACAATAGTCTGCAATTCATTGCTGGAAAACCTAGACAAGTAAGAATATAAGTAATCTTTTAAGCTTAGCTTATAAGTGATTATGAACCGTAGTAACCTACAGTTTTGAAGACAGCTTGCATAGGATGTTTAAATGAGCTGTTCCTCAGGGACAGAAGTTCACAAGATTCTGAAATGAAACATTCACATCTTAAAAACAAGAACAGCAGTAATAAAAATAAAATAAAATAGCCCAACTGAGAAGTGTCTTCCCATTTTGTGGTTAAAGCTGATTTGTGAAGAATATAGAGCTGTAATTTCTAAGAATATATACAAAGATGTAAAGTGCTCATTTATTCTTCAGAACAACAAAAATAATTAAATGACAGAGATTAGCCAGCCTTCGGATGCTGAAACAGCGGAGGTGCTGCATAATGGAATGTTGTAATGGCTAGTGTGATGCTGCCGTGTTGAACTGTGCAATCAGTTTGGGTTTTTTAGATGAGTTAGCTGTATCAATCTGTGCCATCTTCTGTACTTCCCTCATTTTTGCACTGGAACAACATCTGGAATTTTTCTCAGTGCTTTTTGTGCGAGGGCCAATGAACTTCACTATGCTCATGCCTTTCAAAAACTGATACGTATCATATGGAAGCCTTTCTTTGGAAATTCTTTTCTACAGCATCTTATTAGGAAACTTAAAATTTTTCTTTGATACATAAAATTCTTCACATACAAATACTATATTAGTCTTTGTTCAGAGTCTCATTTTTAGGAAAAATCGTAAAATCCCATTTGTTTACAATGCCATATGTAAGATTATGGGCCATGGGATAAATAAATATGTTGAACTGAAGAGACTGGATTTTGATTTAGAGATATTCTGTTATTACATAAGCAAATGAAGGTTTTCTTTAGAATCATAGAATCATTAAGGTTACAAAAGAGCACTAAGGTCATCTAGTCCAGCTGAGAGCAGAATGCACTGTTTTCTGTAGAATGATTGAGAAGACTACCTTCTTGTATGTGCTAGTATAATGCATGAACCACCTCTTCAGAAAACACTGAAGAAGTATTGTGTTCGTGCTTCAAGTCTTATTCTCTCACTGTCCTTTTCTGTTCCCTTTTCACCTTGGTAAGTGGTCTGATTAACGTTAGCAAAAGCTTTATGTATGTGTGAGTGAGAAATGTAGAGCCTAATAGTTGTCTTTTTCTTCTACTGATGCTTAGGCTGCCTGGAGATTCAAGAACAAGAATAGGATTCATAACATTTGACAGCACGGTTCAGTTTTACAACTTGCAAGAAGGTTTATCTCAGCCTCAGATGCTGATTGTTTCAGATATTGATGGTAAGTAACAAGAAAGCGGAGACATAAATTTTTCTGTTTTCCCCCTCTAGCAGAAAGATTTGAGTCTATTGAATATTCCAGTATTAGTTGAATTTTATTAGATGTATAGGGAATATATTTTTGAAAAATAATCACATGCTATCTACCGAATAGTTTGTGCTTAAAAAATGAAAATCAAATATTAATTTTGCTTTGAATAAAGCAAGCTTTGTAAAAGTTACTTATCTCTCCGTAAAGTAGATCTTATTTGGTAGCAGTTACAGCAGTGAGAAATGAAATGTTTTGTTCTATCTTGATGTTATTGTTTCTTTCTTAACTTTTTTTTCCCTTTTCTCTACAGATATTTTCCTACCTACACCAGATGGCTTACTAGTAAACCTCCATGAAAGCAAAGAGGTATGGTTACTCAAAATTAGCTCATCACAGTTAAGCAGTTAAATATTCAAAATAAAAGTTCCTTTTGAAGTTCGAATTCAAGACTATCTGCATGATGTGTAAATGTAATGCTACTTTCTAGTTATAAAAAATATTATACTTTATTTGGCACGTCATTTTTTAACGTTACAATTTTGTTTTCCCCTATCAAAGCAAAGCTATTTGGTATTGATTGTTATGGCAATACAACTTTTTAGAAATAGCAGAAAATCTGAAGCTTGTGAATCTCATAAACAGCTTTTAATCTGTCTTTGCAGCTAATAAAAGATCTGTTGAATGCATTACCAAATATGTTCACTAATACAAGAGAAACGCACAGCGCCTTGGGCTCTGCTCTTCAGGCTGCATTTAAGCTGATGTCTCCAACGGGAGGTCGGATATCTGTTTTTCAAACTCAGTTACCATCTTTGGGTGCAGGGCTTTTGCATTCCAGAGAAGATCCCAATCAAAGGTCAAGCACAAAGGTATAAAAACTTAGTTATACACCTCAGGAGTCCAGTGACTGGACATGTCTCTCTGACTTGTATAGTTTGCAGATCATTATTGCAGTTCACTAAATTTTAAATGCACAGAGTTAACAAATGTGTATGGTCACTAATTTAAGCATACATTTGTGGTATTACGCATGAACTGTTCTTCGGGTCTTTGGTCTATAACTTTTCTTGACAAGGAAAAGAAAGTGTGTGTATCTGCTCACTCCATTTATCATCGGCTTGGGCTTTTAGTATACATAACAGGAATATATTGACCTGTACACTTTAAACATGATTTTTTACTGTATTTACAAGGCCAACAACAATATCTACTAGTATATGTGTAATTATATTAACTTTTATTTGCATGAGTGTGTAAACTTCTCTAAAAGGACTATCACTGCTTACAAAGATGAACTAAAGTAACGTGCAACATAAAATTTTATTTAAAAATTAATGTAAAGAATTGCTTACAGGTAACTTTTGCTATTGAACAGTACGTCTGTTGTTTCTTAATGTCTTAAAGGAGCTCAGTCAGTGTTCTAATTCTCTCCTGTGTATTTTTTCACCAAAGGTGGTCCAGCATCTTGGTCCAGCGACAGATTTCTATAAAAAGCTGGCATTGGACTGCTCAGGCCAGCAGACTGCTGTGGATTTATTTCTCTTAAGTTCACAGTATTCTGATCTAGCTTCCCTTGGTAAGGAGTACCTAACATGTATTTATTCCTTCCCTAGTGTTTGTCTTAGAAAGTACAGGCTACTTCAGGAATTCTTTAATTGTGTCACTCATTTTGCACTTCTGTAAATGCAGCTAATGCTGCGGAGGTGTTGACTTTGAAGTTGATATCAGTAAAGAACAGGACTATTGGATTACTGTCATCAAAGATAATTTATTCTGAGATCTCAGGTTTAAATTACAAATGTACTCTTCTATTCAAAAACAGAAAGCAGTTCTGATGGCAGGAAATGAATGAAGTTTAATCAGAGGCGAGATCTGTGAGCTGTTCTCACCTTTCAGTATTAAGCCAAAATTTGTGCAAATCTTTGATGGTGTAGACAACCAGTATTTGTATGTGCACTCCTGTCTTAGTTGCTGACGGTAGTTTGGGATGTTGAAGTAAATGGTCACTGCGTGTTGAAGTTGACAGTATTACTGCCTTCAGTGAACTGAGTCACAGACAGTTCTTGTCATACAGATGTAGTTCACATCAGGAAAGAGGTCAAAGAGATGTGACTTGCAGAACATTGTGTGCGATTTTTATGTTTTGTTTTACCTCTTAACCATATCTTTTTGTCCTTCACAGCTTGCATGTCCAAGTACTCTGCAGGATGCATCTATTATTACCCATCTTTCCACCACAGCCATAATCCTGCTCAGGCTGAAAAGCTGCAGAAAGACCTTAAAAGATACCTTACCAGGAAGATAGGATTTGAGGCGGTTATGCGCATAAGATGTACAAAAGGTATATTACAATACTGTTACACATGAGAAAATTGATGTAAACATTTGAACTGTTATTTTGAATGTGCTTGTCTTTCACTGAAGAATAAGATATTTGCAACTTTTGCAGCAGCTGTTACATTAGCATTTTCCATTTGGTTAACAGGGTTTTTTTTGTTTTTTTCTTTGTTTAGTTAAGATTGTACCATTTCAGTTTCAACTTGAAATGCGTAGCGTAAGAGCAGTAGTCAGTTTGGAGTGTCAGAATTGAACACAAAATCTACAGAATGACTCAGAAATGTCTAATGATTTGTGTAATAATTGATTTTGCTTAGTATTTGGGATAAATATTTTTAGTATATATTTCCATATTTTTAAAGACTGAGTACTGTGGGCTTTAAATATTTACCAGAATTTTTCACGCTGTTAACCGTACTGTCTGAATTATTTGATCTACTTGTAGGTCTTTCAATACACACTTTTCATGGGAACTTTTTCGTCCGATCTACTGACTTACTGTCTCTCGCCAATGTCAATCCTGATGCTGGGTTTGCAGTACAAATGTCCATTGAGGAGAGTCTGACTGACACATCCTTAGCTTGTTTTCAAACAGCTCTGTTGTACACTTCTAGCAAAGGTAATGAGATTCAAATGAATTGGCCGCTGTTTGTGCTTGTTTTGTTTTTACTATAATGTTTGTACAGCTAGTTGTGCATAGTTCTTTGTTTATCTTCATAGCCTAGGGGAATCTTGTCAAAGTTAGGGAGCCTGCTTGGCAGTTAGTCACATTTACTAAATCTTCACAAACACTGTTTTGCTGGAGGTTGGTAATTCATCTCCAGTTTACATAAAGCAGTCTTGCTGAACAACTTTATTTAAAAGACATACTACTGTTTTAAGCAGTAACATGTTTGACATTTCATGTGGAATCAGAGCTAGGAGGGTGATGGACTTGAGCCAGATTCTAGTATTTTGAGCGGGCATAAAGAATAGCAGCCACTTACTGTTGTGGAAGATGTCTTTCCAAAATTTTGGAATGGAAAGCTACATACTTTGTCTGTAAGATCAAAACACTGTTTACTGCTTTGTTATGAACTGTGTTGACTCATAAGCTAAATACTTGAGAGCATTTCTGAATTAAAGACAGGGATAGGAGATGATAATATAGCAAATTCTCTGACTAATATATATATATTTTTTTTTACAAAGAGCTTGTATCTCAGATGAGAGATGTGCTCTCCTGTTATATATCATCTGCTGCCAATAGATACTTTGTGATGATTCCTCCTTTTTTTTTGTAGGTGAACGTCGAATTCGAGTGCACACACTTTGCTTGCCTGTAGTAAATTCACTGACTGATGTGTATGCAGGAGCTGATGTACAAGCGGTTGTATGCCTCTTAGCAAACATGGGTGAGTAAAAGTCAGAAAGATTAAAATATCTTTTCTCATGTTCACACAGAATCACAGAATGGCCAGGGTTGCAAGGATCATGAATCTCCAGCCCCCCAGCCGCATACAGGGTCGCCAACCACCCCATTTAATGCTAGACCAGGCTGCCCAGGGCACCCATCCAATCTGGCCTTGAACACCTCCAGGGATTGGGGCATCCACAACCTCTCTGGGCAGCCTGTTCCAGTACCTCTCCACTCCCTCTGTAAAGAATTTCCCCGACATCCAACTTAAATCTCCTCTCCCTCAACTTAAAACCATTTCCCCTCATCCTGCAGTTACCTACCTTTTCAAAGAGTTGATTCCCCTCCCCTCTGTAGGCTCTCTTTAGGTATTGAAAGGCTGCAATGAGGTCACCCCGCAGCCTTCTTTTCTCCAGGCTGAACGAGCCCAGCTCCCTCAACCTGTCTTCATAGGGGAAGTGCTCCAGTCCCCTGATCATCTTTGTGGCCCTCCTCTCGACCCTCTCCAACAGCTCCCTGTCTTTCTTGTACTGGGGGCTCCACACTTGGATGCAGTGTTCCAGATGGGGCCCCACAAGAGTAGAGTAGAGGGGGACAATCACTTCCCTGTCCCTGCTGGCCACCCTTCTTTTGATGGAGCCCAGGATACCATTTGCCTTCCGAGCCGCAAGGACACGCTGCTGGCTCATGTTAAGTTTTTCATCTATCAACACCCCCAGGTCCTTCTCCACAGGGCTGCTCTCAAGAACCGCTCCTTCCAGTCTGTAGGGATGCCTGGGATTCCTCCGGCCCAAGTGCAAAACTCTGCACTTTGCCGTGTTGAACCTCATCAGGTTCACCCGGGCCCACCTTTCTAGCCTCTCGAGGTCCCTCTGAATGGCATCCCTTCTTTCAACCGTGTCGACCGCACCACTCAGCTTGGTGTCATCAGCAAACTTGCTGAGGGTGCACTCGTTTCCGTCATCAATGTCATTGATAAAGATGTTAAAGAGCACCGGTCCCAAGACAGACCCCTGGGGGACGCCGCTCGTTACCGGCCTCCACCTGGACATAGAGGCATTGATGACCACCCTCTGTCTGCGGCCTTTAAACCAGTTTCTTATCCATCGAGTGGTTCACCCATGAAATCCACATCCCTCCAGTTTGGAGATAAGGATGTGGTGGGGGACCGTGTCAAAGGCCTTGCTCAAGTCCAGGTAAATGACATCGGTCGCCTTTCCCCTGTCCACCGATGCCGTCACTCCATGAAGGCCACCAGATTGGTCAAGCATGACCTTCCTCTGGTGAAGCCGTGCTGGCTGTCTCAGATCACGCACCTGTTCCTTATGTGATCAAGCCTGTCATCCAGGATGATCTGTTCCATGATCTTCCCAGGCACTCTTTAAACGAAGTAGTGAATGAAGCCTGGCTATTCCTTTTCCTGTTGGTTTTCCTGTGCTTAAAAAAAGAGAGGAGCAAGATGAGAGTACTTCTGACATTCTCTTCTCTGCATTAGTTTCCTGTAGTTGCTGGGTTGAGGAACCTTGCTTGTCTCCTACTTGCTGGTCACAAGTTGCTGTTTCATAGAGTGATCTCTGCCATTGAACGTGTATGGCTCTGTGTAGGATTCTAGTGTATGGCAAATAAATTAGAAAAAAATGAATTGTACTTCCATATGTTCTCGTAAATGTGCATTCAGTCCAGCCGGTGGCTTCCTCCAACCAAAAGATTTGTAGCCCTTTCTTAGCAGAGAAAAGCGAAGCTTAAGTTGCCCTATCCATTGTGCCATTGAAGTGATGGGAGAAAATGCATCTGTATACCACAGATTAAACATACTGTTAGAACTCCTCAAGAATGGGAATGAGAAAGTACAGACCAGCATGGCGCTTTTTTTTTTTTCCTTTGAGCATCATGAAAGATAGTTTCTCTATGGAAAATGGAACAAATAAACTCTACTAACTTCTCTTGTCCTTCTATCCAACAGCTGTGGATCGCTCAGTTTCATCTAGTCTTCCAGATGCAAGAGATGCCTTAGTTAATGCTGTGGTAGACTCTTTGTCAGCTTATATGTCAACTGCCTCAAACCTGCAGCAGTCTATGCTGATAGCACCAAATTCCCTCAAGTTGTTTCCACTCTACGTTTTGGCTCTTCTCAAACAGGTGTGTATAAGCTAGAGCTATTGATTTTTGATTGTGGTTCAGTTTGAGTAATTTTTCACCTAGATCAAGCAATGTCTGTCTTATGCTATTATCCAAAACTATATATATAGTTTAATTATATACAAATGTTTAATTGAACTTGAAGGACTGAAACAAAAATTAGCTTACTTTAAATTATTAGTGCTGGAAGAGGTTTTTGTTTTACTTTAATTTGTAGTTTTATATATATATATATATATATGTTTGATTTTTTTTTTTACTATGTGTGTATATATAGTATATAAAAATATATAGTAACAGTAATTCTCAGTTTCTAGGCAACTAATTTATGGTGCCCAAAGGGATTGTTGTAAGCCATTTACTAGTAATTCATTTTATTTTATGAAGAAGAAAACCAATAGTTTTCAGTGCATATTCTTTGTTTTTTCAGGTACTAAGAAAGAAAATTAGTTACAGAGGGAAAAGGGAATGTTTTAAAGTTATTGTAAAAATAGTTACTGCTTTTTCTTTTTTTTTTTTTTTTTTTAAGAAATGTCTTCATTTTTTGTCACAAAACTCATTACTTGCATATAATGAGAGCTTACCATACGCAGGCTTTTATGTTCAGTAAATCCCTTAGCTTTAAGAGTGTTGTTTGATAGTTGAGTGTTCTTTCTTATTATAAGCAAAGCTTTATGTAAGTTCTGTTGAAAATCTTATTGAAATTGTTTTTCTTTGATGTAGTGATGACTTTAGTGACTAATGATTAGGACTTTTTAACCGTTACATATGTTAGAGTGGGGAAAAAATGACCATTTGATATCAGGAGAATCCGTGTAAAAGACGGATTAGAAGTTAAAGGGGCTATGAAATATTTCAGTGCAGTTTTAGAATTATCTCCATTAACAATAATAAAAAAAAGCCTGAAATAAAGGAAAACTGAAACTGGAAGAAAAAAAATGACTGGCATGCATGGCTTCAGTAGAGAAGTGAATTTGTGTTTTGATTATAGGAATATCGTTCTCCGTTCAGTCAGTCACTTTCTCCATCATGTTGTTTCTCACAGCAGTAGTTTACCAGTTGTTTCTAAAAAAGAGCTTAAATGTTAATAGTAAGGAGAGTTAAAGAATAAAAGTTATTCTTTGATTACCTAATTTCTGCTTCAAAATATGGAAGTATATTTCCATCCTAGAGCTTTTCCTTAACGTTTTATTTTTAGTAATGTAAAAACAGATTTAATCTTACCCTTGCAAGTATCGTTTTCGAACCCTACTGGATTCTTACCTTCCTGTGGTCATTGTGTCAGTGAGTTTCACAGGCCAGTAAGGCTTGTCAGGAATGAAAATGAGAAGTGCCAACCATTAACCAATGTTATATGAAATAGAGACATTTTTTTAAATCCTTCTTTTTTCTTCTATAAGGAGGGATCATTGATTAATTTTGTAATGCTATTCTATTCAAGTTGCATTTGGAGGAATTTTCTAGTGTAGTGCTAATATTTTATTTAAAAAATTGTTTTTTAACATCTGAGACAGGTGTGCTTGACATTACCAGAATTTAGGAAATAGGCTATTTAGATGTGACATAAAACATGGGATTTGTTTGAGTAACAATGTTTTTTTGTTTCTTTTTCACAGAAAGCTTTTAGAACAGGCACTAGTACACGCTTAGATGATCGTGTTTATGCAATGTGCCAGATAAAGAGTCAGCCTCTCGTTCACTTGATGAAAATGATACATCCCAATCTGTACAGAATAGACAAGTTAATTGATGAGGTAACGTATGAGGCCTAACTTGTAACATTTTCAAGCTGTAATGGAGTGTCTTTTAAATTTTAATGTGTTACAGTAATTTATCTGAAAGTCTTGACAGTAATGTAAACCAGGCATTTTTCACATATGTGCTGGGGAGAACTTTTGTTTTTCTTCACCTTGTTTCAGTGACTACAATAATTCCACGGTTTTCAATCATATAAAGAAAGCAGAGATTCTATGCATTAGATGCATATCCAGTGTATTTTTGTTGTCCGGGGAGAGATGGATGAAATATAATGGGTACAGAATACTTGGTCTTGTGTACTGAAACCAGGTCAAGATGGCTGGTGTAACCAGCTTTCAGTCGTTTCTGTGCTGTGGATGAAGTCTAGACTATCAAGATCAGACTAATATCAAATTTATTCAGATTAAATATTTTAAGAAGAAAACTAGTTTTTAATTGTGTGCCCTCTACGGAGGTAGTCTAGAAAATGAATGTATTTTTTTAGTGGTAAGAAGTAAGATGAGATTTCAGTTATAAGCAAAGGCAGCTGTAACTGAAAGTAAGTAAGTTGTGTTTTTAATTGTTTTCGTGAGGTGATTAGTCATGCTTAGTTACAGCCCTTACACGAGCTTTGCAAGAAAAAAGACGACATGTGAGTGTTCATTTTTAAGTATCATACAAGCTTAATAGGCAATTGAGTGCTTGCTCTGGCAGTTAATATTATTCAGCACAACCTGTAAGCTATTTACCTTGTCAAACTTTCTTTTAAATTATTCCAAAAATTCACAATATTCTTCAGCGGTATTGATTTGTCAGGCTTTTCAGATTTTTATTTTTTGTTCCCCCATATTTGAGAAGCGGATTTCAGGTAGCCCTATCGAGATTGTTTCAGCACAAGTTCCATTAACAACGCTGTATTTCAGTGTCTGAGTGCTGTAAAAAAGCAAAACAAAGAAAACCAATAGCAGCAATCTCTTCGGGAGATTCAGTTTTATTTGCAAAGGATTTCAGATTAGTTGCTTCCACTGGAACAATAAAACATATGGTCTATTTTACCTACTGATATTAGTTAAGCCTCATGTTAAATTAGGTAAAGGAGTGTTAATTTGCTATTTAATATTAGTTCAGTTTGAAATATTTGTGTGAAATGCTGCTCTTGGATCTGTTTCTGTAGAAAATTGTAAGCTTTAAAAAAAATTGCAATTTTTTCTGTTAATACTTAATTCTTGGACTATTAAGCATAGCCTGGAACTTTTACAAGTGAACTTCAGTAGCTTGATTTTCATGTTTGCATATAAATCCTGATTTCTTTTGTAATGTAATATGGAATTTTTTTATGTTATGATTTTTTTTTTTTGTAGTCTTGTTCTGTGTGGGGATGTGTTTAACCTCCAGAATGTGTTTCTCCTTACGTGATTCGCTAAATGTTTCACAGGATTCTTCATAGCTATCTAGCTTTATCATATCCTGTTTTAGTCTGAAATATAGCTGGATGTTGTTTTGGCTTGTTGGTTTGTTTTAAGTGTTCTTCAGCATTGCTCTAGCAGATTGTTTCATCAGATCAGTCTTAGTGCTGCATAGACAAGCCCATATATTATGTTTAGCTACCTCTAACATGTCAGGGAGGATATTGAATCATGGAACTGGAATGCAAAATATTGAATCCTTGTTAGGAGTAGAATTTGGTATTCTTTTCTTCTGCAAAATTTGTTTAGTAAAGAGGAATGCAATGAGAAAACCTTTGAAGGTTGACTGGAGAAAATTTTGTTTAAGTATAGGATGCTAGACTTATTTTGTAAGCTTGATAATATACAGCATGAAAAAAGTTACATATGTGGTTTAATGAACTTATCATCTAAAAAAAAAGAATAATATAAAGCAAGCTTTTGGTTAAATGACATGTTAGAATTTGTTGATATAAATGTGATCATTGTCGATTTAATGTAGTGTTTTTACATGAGAATGCTCAAAATGTTGCTGGAGATTACCTGTGCTTTTTCCTCTTTTGGCACATGTGGTTAAGATAAAAATAATGATATAGGAATTTTTTTTAACATTACTGTGTTACTCTGTTGTTTTCTTTACAGAGTACAATACATGTAAATGACAGAGTTGTTCCTCAGCCTCCTCTTCAGAAGTTATCTGCAGAGAAGTTGACAAGAGAAGGAGCTTTCCTTATGGATTGTGGTTCAGTAAGTTACTAGTTTTATATATTCAAGATGCACTCCGAATTGTTGAAAGCAGCCAGTTTTCAACATTAGTTCCAGTGGTAAGGCTTTCATATTTCGGTCTGTGGAACATCTATAATAAAGATTGCATATTAAGTTTTAAAATGTTTCATTTCACTAAATAAATTGGCCAAGAGTTCATGTCGAGTCTTTTCTGAAAATAATGGATTTCCATTTTCAAACGTTTCTTTTAATGGATATTAAACTGGAGGGACTAAAGTGTCTCTAAGAAAGCACTTAGCCATGGAGGGAGGTACTTTCTCAGTTACGCAAAACTGTAAGTGGTTTTATGGTACGTGGCTCACATGAGGTAAGAGTTGCAAGAGCAGGGGAGTTGTAGGAATTGATTAAAACCTGTAAATCCAGTTCAAGTTAATCTTAGGAATTACCCTAAAAACACTTACTGGTATAAAACATGCTGCTCTTGTAATGCGATAAAATGTTACGCTACTCCAATGGCGCTGTAGAAGGAAAGCACTTTAGGGTTCATGAGCTAAGGGTGAATGTCAAACTAGCTGCTCTCCCCTTATGTCAGCAGTAATGGCTTCAGTGTGTTTTGATAAATGCTGCTTTGTGTAACTTGTTGAGAGTGGAAGTCTGTGTGCAGAATTGGATACGGTGTGTGACTTTATCAAGATCTAAGTTTTCTATTTTACAAGGTAAAATGCTTTAACTGTACCAACATAGACATGTCCTGCATCCTTGCTCTTTCCATATTTGCATTTTAACTTTTTTTTTTTTTTTTTTTTACTTTTAATAATCTTATTCCAAATGGTTATCCAATTATTACTAAGTTAGTGTTGAATTAATAAATATAGAAGTGGACTGCAACTAAAGCTCTCAGGTGATATATTTGCATGAACAGTGTTTCCTGGTAATATTCTAACTACGTTACTATTTGTCTCCTTCTCTAAAATGTAAGTACTAACCTTTATTTAAACTGATTCTGATATCTTACAGAACTTTTTTATTTGGATTGGAAAAAACTGTGATAACAACTTCATAAAAGATGTCCTTGGATATCCAAACTATGCGTCAATACCCCAGAGAATGGTAAGCATTTAATGATCTGTCCTGCTTAGTGCTTACATTTGGAATCTGTATTTAATCTAGTTCTTGTGCACTGTCAGTTTTTAATCATGCAATTGAGAATTAGTTGTTTTTTTTTTTAACTCACTGTCTAACTTCTTGCCAACTCCCTAGGATGCCGAAGTTGTCAAAAGCTTTTAAGGAAAGAATGTACATGTGTTCACTGAATGACAAAAATTGTTCATTAATATTACTGCTTTTGGGGCTTTCGTGGGATTATTTGGTTTCTTAATGCACGTGGGCTTACAAAAATAGTGTGGATTTTTGTAGATAATTTTTCTTGGACCTTTTTTAAGATACTCGAGTAAAGTTCTGAATGGAATTGTTACATTTGTGATTTCTAAAAGCTAAATCAAAATGTGTTTTTGTGGAAGCGCATAGGAAGAAATTTCCTGCTTATAGAGCTTGAATAGCATGAAGGGAAAGAGCAAATGAAATTGGAAGTTAAGAGAACAGGTCAGAAAGACTGGTGAGCTTTAAGACTGCTATAAAATTGAATGCTTGTTAAGGGTTTTCTGTTTTGTTCATATTAGCAACTTAAAATTGTTTCCTTGTATTATAACTGGTGGTAGAATTAGTTGACATTGTTTTCGGGGAAAAAAAAAAAGAGAGGATGGTTAAGAAAGTATCAGATGGTTAGATAGCATTTACTGTAATGAAGAAGGAGAGAAAAAAAACACAAAAGTTTTCATCTTTGCTTTTAAACTATATCCTCTACTCATTTACTACAAAGGCAGGAGCAGAACTATTTTTAAATGTGTGGAGTTTTTTCACCGTATTAGTCATCTTAAGTTGTATCAACTTGTATAAGAGACAGTATATTTATCTCAGTGAATGACTCAAGCAGGCTGACGTTTTGTTTGGTTTTAGGTCATTCCCGATCAAATAGTCAGCTGTCATCTTTGCTTACAATTCAGATTTTGTTTCTCTGTGTTTTGTTTCAGTTTTATTTCACCTCTCAGTAGTGCAAAAGGCAATAGAGAGGAACACTGTTGAAAGGGGAAGAAAGCAGGGAAAATGTGAAAGCAGCATTTTTGAAAGGATTATTTCTTGAATGAGCTTGCTTTCTAAATTCTTTGGCACTTCAAAGGCAACTTAGGTTAAAGGTGTATTACTTCCTGTAGAACAGATAAATACAAAAATTCTGTACTTGAGCTGAAGAGAAAATATGGCTACATATAAAATTACATGCAGTAATTTTGTAATAGCCACCGTTTCTATTTTGTCATCGGGTCATGTTGTGAATATCAGGCTCTGTTTATTAAGATAATTTTGATAATAAAAGATAACTTCTTTCAATTTCTTTCAACCAGACGCAGCTTCCTGAGATAGATGCACTTTCTTCAGAAAGGACACGGTCTTTCATATCCTGGCTTAGAGACAACAGGCCTTTAAGTCCAGTTCTCCAAGTAATAAAGTAAGTATTTTATTTAGATACTGGGTAATTATTGGCGAGTCGTATTTACAACTTGTGGTTGACACTGATAAAAAGTTGGAGTATCTAGGCCAGAAGAAATTGAATACTGTCCCCGCTCCAGATGATATAATCTTGTTATGTAAAACCCCTTCACAATGGAAATCAGTAAGTTCTGGTTTTAATCTTTATCGAGATTTAGTTGAACGTTTTCGGAGCTCGTTGCCATCAACATGACTTCTAACTTTGAAAAACTAATTCATTTTTATGCTTCCATTCTTGCGTTACTATGAGATATTTGAAATATCACCTGCTTTTCTCTCATGTTGTCTGTTAAAAAGATCACAGAATTGTAGGGGTTAAGCGGCCTCTAGAGATCGAGTCCAACACCCTCAGATGCTGCTGTTTGACGCTGTAGTGCAGAATTGAGATCTCTTTCCTAAGAATTGCTTTTTAACTTTGGGTTATTTTTTCTGTAGCGCCTTTAGGCTGAGTCTGAAATTCAAAAGAAGAGTTAGAAATTCAGTAGCACTTATGTCCCTGCGTAAATTTACTGCGTAAATGAAATAGTGGATTTCATTTTGCTTAATGTTAGGATTAAAAGACCTCCTTCTGTTCTTTCAGGGATGAAAATCCTGCCAAAACAGATTTTTTTCAGCACTTAATTGAAGATCGGACAGAAGCAGCTTTCTCTTATTATGAATTCTTACTGCATATTCAACAGCAGATTTGTAAGTGAACAAGAAATAGAACAGAAAAAAAGAACCCGGCTCCAGGTAGCATTGGCCGAGAGAAGTGTACGGGAAGCTGCAGAAGTGGGTGTTTGTTCTTCACAATATGTAGTAACCTGAACTGTTCTGGAAACTTTACAGCTAAAGGAGAAGTATACATTTCCAGAGGAATTTTGCAGATATACTTCACTGTAAAAGTGCTAGGAGCAATGAAGCTGTTTCACTAGTAATCTTTGAATTGGTTCATAACGTTTCCAGTAGTGCAGCGGTATGGTGCTCTGTTTATTGCAAGCTGGTGAATTTATGTAGCTATGTGGGATATTTCTTAATGAAATGTACAATTAGGTAAAGCCTTTTTTCTTACGTTTGTTATGGTAGCCCTTCAGAATTCAGATTCTTAACCATGATGTCAAAGGGCAGTGCTGTATGTTGGTCGTTTATATGAATTTCTTTTTAAAAGGAATGATTCGTATTTACTAAAGACTTCAGCAAATTCCCTGCGAAAGTTGTAGAATTTCACTAAAGTAAAAGAATTGTAGAAATGAAATATATAATGTACATAAGTGTTACATTTGTAAAGAAAATGTAAAAATGTAACTAAAAAAAGACTTAGCTTAGTGTACGGAACTGTTGAGTGTTCAATGATGAATTGTTTCGGTCTCAAGTTGACTATTAAAACATGCTTAAAAAAAATTCCTGTAGAAAGAACACAACTTCTTGTTCTGTTTAATTTTTAGGTGAATTTATTTAAGATTGGCTTACTAATTAAAAATATTTTGCTTTATCGTGTGTTTTTTATATCTATGCAAGTATCATGTTTTTGCAACGGAACTCTTAACTGAACAACATACTGAGGAGAACATGTTTACCACTTCTTTTTTCACAGACATCCAAAAAACCGTGGAATGGTTTTAAACTGAGACAGGAGAGGTTTGGCTTAGATGTTGGGAGGAAGTTTTTCACACAGAGGGTCGTGACACACTGGAACAGGTTGCCCAAGGAGGTTGTGATGCCCCATGCCTAGAGGCATTCAAGGCCAGGCTGGATGTGGCTCTGGGCAGCCTGGTCTGGTGGTTGGCGACCTTGCACATAGCAGGGGGGTTGAAACTAGATGATCATTGTGTCCTTTTCAACCCAGGCCGTTCTATGATTCTGTGATCTGGAAGGGAGGAACAAACGTTGCATAACCTGAAATGAGCTATCAATACAATGGTTAAAGTTGCTGAAACTCTCCCTGTGTATTAACCTAAAGACATATCTGTTAACCTTATTTTATTTTTTGTAAACTGCTGTAGTCTTGGTCCAGGCTTCTGTAATTTCTTTTGTCTGCAATTAGAGTAAACATAGGTAGTCATCCAGTCTGACCTGATGCAGTTATTTCTGATGTGATATAAAAAGGAAATAAAAAAAAAAAAAAGGAAGGAGGGGAATAAATGAACTCGCAACAATGAAAGTGAAGGTATTAAAATGACTTCAAATTGCAAAATGACATAACTGTTTCATTTTTCTAAAGCCGTGTTCTTGCTAATGTTTTATTATAACTTAATGGTGGAGTTTCAGATAGATTTAGCCCAGATTTTAAAGTTTTGATTTAAAGTTAGGATGGTATGGTTTTGTTTTGGGTTGGTTGTTTTTTTTTTTTTTTTTTTTTTTTTTTGCGGTATATTAGAAATAATTAAGAAAGCATAGTCACTCATGCGTAGTATTTGGAACTTTTTTTTTTTGCTTAATGAGATGTGACTAAAAAGAAATAAGTATCTAAAGGTAATTGGTATGATTACATTTTATTTTAAAGTGGTTTTTAGAATATTAACATGTTGCATAACTACCATATCTCCTGGAAACAGACCTTGAGTAGTCAAGAGAAAGAATATACTAGCTATGGTTTGCAAATGCTTTAAAAACTACACTACTTAAATTGTTCAAGTATTATTCTGCATGTTAACACCAACTCATTGTTTGGAAGAAGTATAATTTGTGTGTTGTCTTTAAATGTGTTTAAGTTGCCCAAAGATTACTTGAGAAGAAATTTCCATTTAGTAAACTGTCATGTAATAAATGTCTGTGGCTATGCTGGATGTTGTTTCTAAGTCAGACCACAAGGATTTCAGTACTGACATGCTTCATAGGCGACTTTGCAGTAATGAAGGCTATTTGCTGAAGAGCAGAGCATTTCAAATATTACTTGTAATTGCAAAGAGGAGAAGAGCATCTTTAAGTTGATATGCCTAATGATATCTGCTTTTCGTTTGTATATGTAATCGCTTCTGTGGAATCGCGTGGTAAAGTTCCAGCTCTCCAGAAGAGAGCAATGTAAAGGCTCTTGGACCCATGTAATTCTGAGGCAATTAACATGCTTGTCACATAAAAGTTGATGGCCTGTAGATACGGTTTCAAGTAGTGAAACACATTACTGTAGCTGCTCAGCTCTTAGATGTCGAGGTCAAGCAAAGCATCAGATTGTGTTCGCCTCACTTGTTCAAACACCGGCGTGACTATTCTGTGGTTTTTTTCCCCTTTATTTTAAATTTTTGGGTGGTTCTATTTGTTCGTGTGTTGCTGGCTCCTCTGTCATTGTCATGGGGATGGGACGAGTTTTGCAGCAGTTCCGGAAGGAAAGGTCGGAGCACTCACGGATAGCTCGGGAGGGCAGAGCTTGGCACCGGTTACACTCACCCTCGGTTGCTCTGGTGCTGCATTTTTCAGCTCATTTTCATGCTGTGAGCTGTGATGGAGATCACATACCACGGAGTTGCTCAGGTGCTACTGTGATGGTGAGCAGGTGAATAAGCACGTGGTATATTTGTATGCTGTGTTTTTGACCAATAAAGAAGCTACCTCAGGGGTAAATCAGCCACTCTGGAATGCGTTGTTTTTGTTGTAATTTTTCTGTCAAAGCAGCAGTTGCTATCATCAAGAGCAGGATCCTCAGCTGTCCGCTTTCCAGCTCGGCAGCTGGACAAAATCCTCAACTTCTTTGATGGCTCTGATTAGCTGTTACGCTTTCTGTATGATGTTTATAGAAATCGTGCTTAATTTTAACAAGTTCGTTTTTTAGTTACATGAGTTGATTTTTATAGCGTAACTTTTTCTTTCTGAGAAGCATTCAGTGTTTACATGGACACACAGATCTTCAGGCTAACTGAAGCGTGTTCTGTTTTTTGGGCAGGCCTTATTATTGCTACACAGACTTCTGTTCCCAGAAGGATGTGATCTGCTTTGGTAGAGTCACGGATTTGTCACAGCTATTTGGTGTTTGCTGAAACCTCAGGGCTGCCAGCTATTTTGCTTTCTCTTGGCTTGCACACGTTAACTCTATGCTCAGAGAAATGCTCTGCTTCCACTGCTCTTGGTGAGGAAGAGTTCCTGTTACTGCATCATTATGGAGAACAGATGTGTTAGCACAATCAAGCTGACAATTGCCATTTTTTATTGGCTGTTCACAAACAGTCTGAGTCATAAAAACTGCAAGGGCTGACTTTTTTTTTATTATTTTTTAAACACAATAGAGCTAGATACCAATTTGACACTGCAGAGAAACTAACGTGGATCTGCGTTGTACAGCCATTCATATACATGAGATTTAGTTCATGCTGTGGATATCTGTACCAGGCTGCCTGCAGCCCTTGGGTTTTCAGCTGCTGTTGGAAACAAAGCCTGAGTTATGCAGTTGCTTGTAGCTTTCAAAAAACGAAGTTCCCTTGCATTTGCACGGTTGCCTTTACCAAAACTGTTTTTGTGCTGCGTGGAGTTGCTGGTGTGGTGACAGCGTCTCCTGCAAGGGGAGGGAACTGTAATGAGAGAGTAAGGAGGGAACTGAAATGGAAAAACTGTTTTTTACAAAGCAAGAGTTCTGTTTAACATCATTAATTCAGAATGTGTCATGCTTTTACGTGTGGGATTCTCTTAATTGTACATCTACACAATAAAGGTTGCGTGTAAGCTACAAGATGAGTGCAAGTGTGCCTGTGAGAAGTGTTACAAATTTGTTTTCTTTCCGTGTTAGGAAATACTGTACGCTTGTTGCTGAGGAAAGGATTCTTCCTACTTGCAAACTGCAGCCAGTTGGGGGAGCCACTGGGTTTGGTTACCTGCAGAAAGCAGGGCAGTGAGTAGTTTTGGTTTTGTTGCTCCCAGTGTCATCTCTATCGGTCAGAAATGTTTCTTTTAATGCTCTCAGCTGACAAGCCGTTGGCTATCCTGTTCTTCAAACTGTCCCTAACTTTGTCTCGTCCTTCCTGAGAATGACTTGTAGTGACTCTTGTTTTCTCCTATGTTGTCATAACACTTTTAGTGTTACTCATTTCCAGTTTGTCCTTTAGTTTTAAGCAGTGTGGGGAGCATCAATCTAGATACATCTGAATAGCCACAGGAGAACTTAAAATATGTTTTTTCTTTTTTTCCTTGCTTGGTTTTTTCCTTTTGTCCCCTCCCACGGTACTCCACCAAACTAGCAAGTAGCAACCTAGCAACTAGGACATCACAGGCAGCTACAGAAGAAGTGGGTTATCTTTGAGTGTTTTGTGCGGTTGAGTATTCCACTTAAAGTGCTTTGTCCCTGCTGTGTATTTGCAGCCTACACGGGTCCCTTGGAAGCTGGGGTATAATCGAAGCTGAGAGCTTTCCCCTTCTTTTCCTTCCCTTTCTACAACATAAGTTTGCTTAATGATCCAAACCTTGTTTTCCAATTCAGAAACCTTGTGCTTTTACTGGAGCATGTCACCAACATCACACGCTGTTCCTTCCAGCGCTCTGGGCGAGGCTTTTTTCTGTACCTGTAAAAAGACTGATTAACTCAAAACCTCTACAGAATATCTGAGAAGATTGCTCTGCAAATGCCTCAGGAGCTCTGAAGATTTACCACAAATCACTGCCAGAGCACTAATACTTAGAGCTGTTTACAAATGTAGGGTGTGTGTTAGCATTAGTCTCATTATGCTTTTTTTTTTCTTTATGTTCTTATGTATTAAAATCTCTTTTGGCACTGGAGAGAATGCAAGCAGTATGCGTGTTCTCTGCACCCTCTGCATGAAGGGGGTAGGAGCTAAAGGAGAGATAATGGAATTGCTAGAACCAGCGTTGGTTTCCACCATGGCAGCATACTTGCAAAAGTTAGTAGCAAAGATAATTTCTCATTGATTGCTGGTTGGCAGCAGGGTTACTGCAACCAGGTGAGAAGGCAATAAGCTCTTCCAAGCCTGGAGGTGTTTCACAGCCTTGTTGTAATACAGTGTTGATTATGAGATGCCTCTGTTAATGGCATCTAACGCCAGCTCTGGCTCTGGGTTGACTCCTTTCTACTTTCCAGTAAAATGAAAGGGAGAGACAGGCTCTCTCCCAAGCTAAATGTTCTAAGCTGAGGCGATGAGCCCAATGAACAGTTAAGCCCTTTGTTCTCTGAGCTGGAAAGGGAAAGCGAGGAAGATGACAACTCTCAGTCCTGCCAGTTACGTGCTGTGACCTTTTCCATCCTTGTCTGACTCACGCATCCTGGATCATCTCAATACTGTGCCTGATGGCTGAGGGAGCTGGGCTTGTTCAGCCTGGAGAAAGGAAGGCTGCGGGGTGACCGCATTGCAGCATTTCAGTACTTAAAGGGAGCCTACAGAAGGGAAGGGAATCAACTCTTTGAAAGGGTAGATAACTGCAGGATGAAATGGTTTTAAGTTGAGGGAGAGGAGATTTAGGTTGGATGTTAGGGGGGAGTTCTTTACAGAGGGAGTGGTGAGGTACTGGAACAGGCTGCCCAGAGAGGTTGTGGATGCCCTGTCCCTGGAGGTGTTCAAGGCCAGATTGGATGGGGGCCTGCTCAGCCTGGTATAGCTTTAATTGGTCTAGTATTAAATGTGGAGGTTGGTGGCCCTGCATGTGGCAGGGGGTTGGAGATTCGTGATCCTTGAGGTCCCTTCCAACCCTGGCCATTCTGTGATTCAGGCCTACCAGATCCTCCACTCTGCCAAAGTGCAGATATTCTTGCATGCCATCTGCAGAGTGCTTTGTGTCTGCCAGACAGACTGCTGCTTAATTCCTGTGGTGTGGGAAGATCGACGTGCTCTGTAAATGTGCTGCTGTGCATCACTTGTAGCTGATTGAGTATGTGAGGAATTTGTGGTCCCTTTGCTGTGAGGATAGGTGGCTCACAGGGAAACACGTGACATGAAATCCAGAATCCCCAAGGGTTGGGGAAGTGTGGATTTAGACTCGGAAGGTCGAGTTTGAGTCTGGTAAGTAAATCCCTCATATTAGAGTGGCTTTATCTGCTATAACACAATAGCTGAAGAAGAGAATAGAAGACAAAAATGAGCATTGATTGGCCACTTGCCTGCTTAAGATCGTATCTCTTCTTTATGGTCCATGAACCAGTTCTTCATCCACACCTGGCTGGGGGTGAGCAGTCTCATGCTCTGCATGGCCATATCAAGCGTCAGCAGGCAGTGCATGGTAAACAGTGTTGTGCCAGTGTGGTGGTGCACAACATTCTGCTGCTGGGGAGGGAACTTCCCTTCAATGAGAAAAGAAATGTTCATTGTGAAAACAGGAAATTTGCACTTTTAGAACCCGCACGAATCACAGTAAGCAGACGGTGGCTAATTCTGTCTGAGAGGGGATTTTAATTAGTCACAGATTTCCTCCCCTGTGAAAGGGAGAGCTCTTTATTTCCTGTGAATGAAAGCCACCACAGATCACCATACACTGGGTACATCAGGAAAGCACACTATGTCCAGTGAGAGGCACATGTGGTCCACAGGCACCGGCAGCGCGCTTTACTTAGGAGAAGGACTCAAAGGGCACCCCAACACAGAATTAAATTACAACACAATCAACTTACTGCTGACAGGCTACAAGAAGCAGCACGAAGTTCCAGGAGGAGGAGGAATTTTGGAGGCGGTCACCTGCATTGTGCCTATGCCCTCCGACCCATTTGCTAGACCCCTGGGATAGGTGGCCAACCCCAGGACAGTGGCAGCATTTCAGTTGGCACGTGGTTCTTATCTTGATATGCTCCACTATATCTTCCACTGCAGCTCACAGTGAACTACGGTTGCTTCCAGAGAGGAGCCCAGAAGTGCTTAATGGAAAACGTTCTGCCTGCCTTGATTCTGCATTTGCTCCTTTCCTATTGTATTGCCACTTGCTGGTCTGGTCTATGCAGCTCTGCTGAATTTCAACTCCCACCAGTAGCGTTTTCCTTCTCACTTTGTGGTCTGTGCATTTTATGCTTTAAAACACTAAGGCCTCCATTTTTCCCCCCATGAAATGGCGTGCTTCCACATTAAAGTTATACTGTAGCATTTAGTTGTGATTTATATTAATCGTGGAAATTAGATTTTTAAGATGCTGCTTTTCCTCAGGACTAAGCTGTTCCAGACGCTTTCTCGCTACATCAAACAGATTAAATTTCACATTCCTTTGTACAAAATACTGTTTACTGCTTTCAGTTTGGCTGCATAAAAGCAGAAAGAACTGTCATGCACTTTTGAAAATTTATTTATTGCAGTCCATGTGCAACACAACAGAAAACTTTCAGAGTACTTCTGATTTCTCACCAAACTACCAAGTGGTTTGGCTCTTTGTTATTAATGCATGGAGAAGTGTTTTCATGCACCTGGGTGCCCGAGCACTGCATACAGACCTCACAGCACCCAAAATCCACGAACACTGCACATGGTACAAGATGCTCTCGGGAGCTGAGGACTAAGGTTCTTTTCTTACAAGCTTATCTCCTTTGAGTACCGCTTTAGAGCGGTATGAAGACAAAAGCTTATTTCTTTTTAAAGGTATTGCTGTTTAAAATGGCAGTAACGTGTGACCTTTTCCTGGATAACGCCAATGAAAGGCTTTACATCATTTTTCTATTTTTTTTTTTTTTTTTAATAAAAACAGCTTCTTTTACCTCTTTTAAGTAACAGCTGCTTTTACTCCTCACATCTTGCTGCTGGTGAAACTGGGAAAAGACATTTTTATTGAGGAGAAAAGCATAGACTCATCACAGAATAGCTTGGGTTGGAAGAGACACCAAGGATCATCATGTTCCACCCTCCCCTGCCACGGGCAGGGCCTCCAACCTCCAAATCTGGTAGCAGACCAGGCTGCCCAGGGCCCCATCCAATCTGGCCTTGAACATCTCCAGAGATGGGGCATCCGCAGCCTCTCTGGGCAGCCTGTTCCAGCACCTCACTACTCTCTCTGTGAAGAATTTTCCCGTGACCTAATGTAAACCTTCCCTCCTTGAGCTTAAAACTATTCCCCTTTGTCCTATTGCTATCTACCGAAGTAAAAAATTGATTCCTCTCCTGTTTATAATCCCCTTTTAAATGAGGTCGCCCCACAGCTTTCTCATCTCCATGCTGAACAAGCCCAGCTCCCTCAGCCTGTCTTTGTAGGGGAGGTGCTCCAGCCCTCTGATCATCTTCGTGGCTCTCCTCTGGACCCTCTCCAACAGCTCCCTGTCTTTCTTGTACTGGGGGCCCCAGACCTGGAGGCAGTACTTCAGACGGGGCCTCGAGAGGGCAGAGTAGAGAGGGACAGTCACCTCCCCTCCCTGCTGGCCACCCCTTTTTTGATGGAGCCCAGGATACCACTGGCTTTCCAAGCTGCAAGAGCAACAACTGCTTTGAAAATGATGTTCCTGAAGTGTCTCCTTACGCTCTGGGATGCTGTGATGGAAGCCTTCTCCTCGCTCAGCACGCGCTGCTTTGCGCTGAGAGCCTCGGGGTGAGGAGCGTGGGTGCGGGAGCAGCTTTGCCTGCAGGTGTGAGCGGGCTTAGAGCTCACGTGGGCACGGGGAGAGCTTGTTCCTTTTGCTTCGTGTTCTGCAAACGTGAGACTTCTATTTCTGGAACGGTCTCTTTTAAAGAAATTTTCTTTGAAGAAATAATAAGGTGTCCTTCCTTTGATGGTATGAATGGGGTTTTTGTAGTGTGTTTGGGTGAATGCGCAAGGAAGGGGCAAGAAAAACCGAGCAGAACCAGGGCGCCCGGATGGGCTGGGATGGTAACGCGGCACCCTGCTTTCTATGCTCCGTGGCTTCCGCGGGCGGGGCGAGGCCGGAACTCCTCGCCAGCCCTTCCCTGGCTTCCTGCTTCGAAGCCCGACAGCGCAGGTTGCCCTGCGTGCTGCAACAGAGCTTCCCTCTCAGGGAGCCAGAGCCGCTTCTGCCGGGCGATGCAGAAAACGGGGCTGCTCTCGGCTGCAGCTGCTGCCCGCGTAACTGACACGTTTTGTTTGTGTTTGTTGTGTTAATTAGAGAGAGGGTAGTTGAAATTCCTTTCCCCCTTCTTATTCTCTTTCATTTCTCTGCGTGGGTGGATGTGCTGATAGCAGCATCTGTATGTTCTTGTGTGACCATCCTCATTGCCATAGTTCACAGCTCCCTAACGTTGTCTTATCTCCATGGGAGAGAGAGGAGCTAAGCTGTCACCTGGTGCATGTTGTGCATACAGTGAGTGTCCCCCGTGCTTATAACTGTTCTTGATGTAGCCAGACGTATCTCAGTGTGA
Organism: Phasianus colchicus; assembly: GCF_987193195.1. NCBI lineage: Eukaryota > Metazoa > Chordata > Aves > Galliformes > Phasianidae > Phasianus > Phasianus colchicus. The sequence goes on along the minus strand of NC_143439.1, from coordinate 18,812,440 downwards.
CGAGGAATGGCCATTCCTTGTGTTGCAAGGCTCTGTTCGACCGGAGTGCAGCTATTGCCAGACCCGACACAGCTGCACGCTGTCCTAAGTTCTGTAACAAACCTTCCCTCACTGCTTGCTCGCTTCCTACCGAGGCTCACCCCTGTATTTCTTGTGCAAATTGGTTTTGCTGTCCTTTCAGCAGTGCGGTTGTGGAATCGCCATCGCAAATCCTGGCACAGAGGCACCTTGGATCCCTTATAGCTGCACGATGGCAACAATTCCTTCTACAAAAGGAGAGTTTCTAGAAAAGAAACAACTGCACTATGGGAATTGGTGGAAACTGTATCTCAGTTTCACATCAGATCCTTTAATTCATTAGCAGGGCAAAAATGTGTTCCTGCTTGCAGCTTTCAGCACAATATTTAGTAGCTGCTCCACATGCGTGTCGTGTTCCCCCCAGAGCCAGGCAGTGCCTCCCTCACCTCACCGTTCCCCGATGGCAGCTGGGGAACACTATTCAGCGTGCAGGCACCATCCACAGCACCTTCAGGAGAGATGAAATGGGCGTTTGCTCCCCCCCCCGACTTTTCCTACTTGGCAAGCCATTCGCTGATCAGAAGCAGTAACTGGAACGTTAATCAGGGATGCTGTTTCTGTGAGTTAGCATTCGACTGAGAGTAAAGTATCTGCTGCAACCATTTCCTACACAAAATATGGAGAAGGAGCTCCAAAGAAGAGACAAAATCACAGTGCTGCATGGGCCACAGAGCTGCCAATTCCAGCATGACTTGTTAACACTGAACTTCAGTCAGGTAGGTCAACTGCATAAAGCAGTCTATGTGGGAAATGACTGCAGGAATGAACAGTTTTTGTTTCGTAGAGAAAAATCTATCAGCCTAGTTTATAGCAGAGGTTTTATCTGGCTTGATGAAGATTCTCACCAAAGCCTTGGCTTGGTCTCAGTGGCAATCAGCATCCTTCTTTCTGTTTCCTGCAAGGCATGCAAACGTAATGGTAGCTGCCACAGAGTCTTGAAGGAGATGGGAAAGCACAGGAGTAGTAGTTAGCAAAATTAAGTAGACGCCGTGAGAACAGAGAGTGGCATTGGCCTGCACTTGAAAGGAGGAAGGTGTATATATGTATTCTTCATTATGGCCAACTTAAAACCCCCACTGATAGAACCGGAGCATGCTGTTTGGATTCAACAGTTCCTCTCATTTCCAGACTTTCATGGCAATCACAGGAGCTGCCAGCACCATGCTTTTTTACAGCAGCATCTCAGTGACTCAGCTACAGCTTATTAGGAGGAAGTTTTTCACACACACAGTGTGTGGTGACACATTGGAACAGGTTACCAAGGAGGTTGTGGATGCCCCATCCCTGGAGGCATTCAAGACCAGGCTGGATGTGGCTCTGGGCAGCCTGGTCTAGTGGCTGCCAACACTGCACGTAGCAGGGGGGGTTGAAACTTGATGCTCATTGTTGTCCTCTTCAACCCAGGCCATTCTATGGTTCTGTGGTTCTATGATTAGTGCTACAGGGTGCTGATGAGGATGAATAATGATAACAGAGGAACCCAAATCACCCTCTGATTAGCAAATGTTTTTTTTGTTTTGTTTTGTTTTGTTTTTAATCAGCAGCTGAATCTTTAGTCATTGAAGCTGGGATTTATTTTTATTGCTTCCCGTGTATGAGTGAGTCTAAAATATCTTATAGTAAATTGAAAAGTTGTCGCACAACTTTTATGGCACGTTTCACCTTCTTCCTTATTGTGTCCCCTCCCTGTGGATAGAAAGAAAAGGCTCGGCACAGCTGAGCGCTGTGGGCCTGCACTAAGAGTGCCAGCCTGGACCCAGCGAGGCCACTTGCATATGCAGTAAGAGAAATGTCCTTCAACACAGCCTCTCCTTCACTATGTGTGATTTGGAGTACAGTATTCTTTTATTCTCCAGGTAAGTAATTAGAGCTATTCATTAAGATGGAGATAAGCTTATTGATCACAGAAGTGCCTTTTTTTTTTTTTTGCCTATAGCCTTCCTAAAGGAGCCATGCAAATGGTAACAAATCGAGGAAGCACTGAGCTGAGATCACAGCCTTAGAAGTATTTAGAGAAGCCTCCCACTCCGTACATTTGCCATGCTCAGAGAAAGCTTGTAGCACAGAAAGTAGGAGTTTTAGAGGTCAGTTTTCTAGCTGGAAGAAGATCAGCGTGGAATTCCACATTCATGATGTGAGAAAGACAACGAACAGTGAAGTGATACAGTTTGCTAGGTTATTCACCATAAGGAAGACAAGGGTAATGACCAAAAGGATACAGAAGGCTTTTTCGGGGACTAGTGGTAAAGTAGCAGAATAAGTTCCATGTCAATGTTCACAGTGCGATGAACGCAGGAAGAAAAATGGTGGTAACTTATCACATATAACAGTATATATGGAATTAGCTCTTACGCTGAGAACCTTGTTACTGGGTGGTGTTAGAATTATACAATACTTAGTTTCTATTTCCTTTGTATTCAAACCCTAAATATGTAATTAAAAGAAAAAAAAAAAAAAAAAAAAGAAAGAAAAAAATAAAGAGAAGGAAGCGGAGAGCACTGTTAGCCATTATATATACATCTGCCACTTGACCTCAGTTGCTGTGTACAGACCCTCTCCACCTTAAGGCAGTACAGTAAAATGTAACGGCATAGAGACAGCATAGCAAAACTCAGTAAGATATGAAGAAAAGTGGTGAGGATAAAGGGAAGATGGTACAGAATTTGTGCATGTATTCAGGGAAACTCAACTATGAAAAATGGGAAAGAGGAGCTGCAGATGAAATATATAAACAATAAGGTGTCTCCACTCCTATGCTCATGCAGGGGTACCCGTAAATGACCAACCAAAATCATGCTAGCTTTTAAACCGCACTAAACTAGCTCGGTTATACTCTCTAAAATTATTAACTATACGTACTTGTATACTGAAGCAACGTTTCTTTTTCATGAAGGACAACGAGGCTTTTCTTTGCACAAACATCATCCTTGAATACCCTCATATAATTTCTATTGAAGTTACTGTATATCTGAAATTCTAGGGAAATGATAAACAAGTGGCACTGAACTGAATAACAAGGGAAGTCTCATAAATCTGTAAGTCAGAAGTAAATAGCTTGGCACCCCTTTGGGCCTAGTTTCTTGCATTTAGATAAGTCAATTATACAATTATTAGATTCACTACCTCTACCGTTACATAATTAACAAACTCTATCACTCTATCACATCCATTTATTTCCCGTTTGATTTGTTTCTTTCTCACTTCTCAGACCGCTCTTAATCCACAATCCGCCCTTGTTAATCCACAGTGAGTTGGAGAAGAAATGAGACTAAGTTACAAATGTGCTTTGTAAGGTGTTTTTTCATTTGTTTCCTTTTTTTTTTTTTTTTTTTATGGGTTACTCGCACCGATTCTTTATTAGAAAATGTAATTTAAGTCAGCATGGAATGTGTGCAAGCCCCTGATATTATGGGTTTACTACTGCTCTTAGACTTAGAGCACTCTTTACCTTCAGCTGAGGAAACTGTACACTTAATTGTGAACGGCCAAGATTTATTTTCAGGACTGGTGGAAGTGGTGCTGGTCCAGAGAAAAATAGTATTGCGCTGGTTTTAATTTTGCTTGGTTTGGAATCTGTGATTTAGGTATGGTTCAATATGGCCGTATTTGACACAAATGACAATTACGTGGATGTGCTTCGCTTGTTCTGGCAGCAATTGCTCTTAAAAATTCCATCCATCTTTCAAGTCCATGCCAGTATTTTATTTTGCCATAATGAAGATTTTGTTGGATATATTTATTTGCTTGTATCTTATTCAGTTACCAGTGCATGATGATTTTTTTTTGGCAACACGTTGTGTTTGAGTGGGATAATTTCTAAAGCGGCACCATTCTTTGTACTTACTGCGACCCTTTGGTAATGGGATGGTTGTACTAAACCATTGATATGTCTATTGCAAGACTGATTGCTATTGGCACTATTGTATTTGTGAATGGAAGGCTATGGTTATGACTGCGGTGAAGGGACCAGAAATTAAGTTCTGCGGCAGCTAAAAATCAGATCTGGGTCAGCTGTAACAGCAGTTTTTCCCTCAGCTTCCCAATTCTGCCTCTACCTGTTGCATAACTTCAAATGTACATTCTGCAAACGTGAAAAGCAGCTCTTCTGGGACTTCTGAATCCGATTCTGTTTTGAACTTATCTATTTACACAGTTTTCCAGCTTTGTCAGCCATTCCTTAATTGAAAAGTGGGTAAACTGCTGTTTATTCATAGTAAACCTATTAATATAACTTCTATTCAGCTACAATGTCCGCTTAAGCAAATATGTGTTAGCATGAAGCCTTATGATAAAGTAAGATAAAATAAACGTGTTAGCGTGAAGCCTTATGATAAGTAAGATGAAATAGGTTGAGTGGAAAGGGGAGAGGACAATCTCTTATGTGAGCTGTTTACATACACGTTTAGAAAACCTGAGATTTAAGAGTGTGTAAATGGTAAGGGTGTTTAATTCACTGTGTATTAATGAACCCAAATAACCTTATCCGTCAGCTTCTTTAAAGAAAAAAGTCAAGTAATTTCAATAAAGCCTTAAATAGGTGTTGAATTTACTGGTGGAGTCTGCAACAAACTCAAATCAGCTGAGGAACGCTAGAAGTGTTTTACATTTTTAATGAAAATCTTCTAAACCAACTACATTAGATGTTTTTGTGTGTTTCATTTAAGCTGTCGTTTCTCACTGGTTTGGGGTTTCCTGGCATAAATGGACAATGTCCAGACAGGGACGATGTAATCTACTTTATTTACATAAATATGTTACAGTACTTCATTTAGAAACTTCACTTTATTTATCCGAGTCATAGCTTTAAAGGATGTTCAGAAGCGACTGCTTTACAGGTCTTCCAAGGTTGTTTTTTTAGGAATCAGATGAAGGGTGAAAGTGGTCACAGCTAATGTGCTTCTATAGGCAGAAGGGTTGCAGTGCAGCCGATACACTGGAGCTTTTTAACGGCTCTCTAATATAGATCACGAGAACGGACTCTTGCCAAGGACTGACCGCTTTCCCTGAGGAAGGTGCCACACACATTTCTCTGATGGCAATGCTGTCTTAAATGTCCTTATCTCTAACCAGTGCCTCTTGCCCCCCTTGCTGCTGTGCCGGGACAACTCATTCCACAGCTTAGTAGTAAACCGGACTGGGAAATGATACTTTCTTTTTTTAAAAAAGCCAAAATAATAGTCTCTTTTCAGTGGCGACACTTATCCTCCAAATACACAGAGAACGAGATCATGTTAACTTCAATGTTTTATCTCTGCCATATTATGTAAAAATACAGTATTTTCAAACGCTGGAAGCATACATTAGATTCCTATTTTTAGGTAAAATTGTGTTATTTTTAGATGAAGTCATATTTCCATTTCCATACATTTGAGATAGGCATTCAGAAATATTTTCTAACCAACTGTAGTCAATTCTTTTGAAAATATAGATTCAGTTCATTTTCTTATTTACTCTTCTTTTAATTGAAATGTTAGGTGTAGTTTTGCAGATCAAATAATGACAATGGACCTTGGAAGCGAAGCGTTCTGAATACCTACACCATGATTGCAGTGGAAATCACCACAGGAGCGGACATCCTAAGTCACAGCTGGAGCCAGTGATTGAGCACCTGGCGGAGGGCAGGGCCAACCCAGGGGAGCTCAGCTGCATGCAATGTTCCTGAGTGAGCAGAAGGGGAGGAGCCAGGCTCCACCCCTTCCCAGACCTCATTTAAGGGTTGGCAGTGCAGGCTCACCTATTCTCAGAGATCTTTCCTTTATTTTTGTGTCTGCTGCTGTTGTGTTTGAACAAATCTTCACTTGGGGCCCCCTGGGACCTTGCTGCACTGTTGTTATTGCTGCATTTTCCATTGTGTTACGCTTATATTTTCTTATTCTCCTTTGGCCTTTTGCAGCTGATGTGGAAGCTCTTTTGGTTTCCTGTGTACTTTAATGATGCTTTACGTTGTGAAGAAGCTGTAATGTAAAATAAAACCCATATTTAATTTATGCAGTTGTTTTGGGGGTACTGACTGTTGCTCAGCTGAACATGAGCCAGCAGTGTGCCCAGGTGGCAAGAAGGCCAATGGCATCTTGGCTTGCATCAGGAATGGTGTTGCCAGCAGAAACAGGGCAGTGATTGTCCCCCTGTACTCAGCTCTGGTGAGGCCGCACCTCGAGTGCTGTGTGCAGTTTTGGGCCCCTCACTGGAAGAAAGACATCGAGGCCCTGGAGCGGGTTCAGAGAAGGGTGACAAGGCTGCTGAGGGCTCTGGAGCCCAGGCCTTATGAGAAGCGGCTGAGGGAGCTGGGATTGTTCAGTCTGGAGAAGTGGAGGCTCAGGGGAGACCTTATTGTTCTCTATAACCACCTGAAGGGAGGGTGTAGTGACTGGGGGTCGGCCTCTCCTCTCGTTTAACTAGTGATGGAACCAGAGGGAATGGTTTCAAGCTGCGCCGGGGGAGATTTAGGCTGGGCATTAGGAAATACTGCTTTTCTGAAAGAGTGGTCAGGCACTGGAATGGGCTGCCCAGGGAGGTGGTGTAGTCACCGACCCTGGAGGTGTTCGAGGAACATTTGGATTTTGTTTTGAGGGACATGGTTTAGCGAGAGCTATTGGTGATGGGTGGATGGTTGGACTGGATGATCTTGAAGGTCTTTTCCAACCTTGGTGTTTCTGTGATTCTGTGAAGTTCTCTGTAATGATTATCCTTTTTTTTGGCATGACGATTATGTGTGTAGAGCTCATTGTTTTGGATTTGTTAGATATTTATCATGTCTTTAGGTAATTATATCTAAATGTCATGGAAAGGTCACAGTTGGGTGGGACTAATTTTATTTTTCTTCCAGAAAAAAATGAACATCCACTTCTTTTCTTTTAAAGTGTGTGAACTAAAAAAAACAAACAACAACAAAAACCAACAAAAAAGAAACATCCAACAGTGATTTGCGTGTTAATCACCTTCGGTAAGCATGCACTAATTTATTTTCTTTGTTTGTTTGTTTTTTTACTTCTGCAGTCCTTACAGTTATAGAATTCCCAAGTATAAATTGAATCTCTGATTGTGATATATTTTTCCATATTTGATTTCCTCTTGGCAAGGAATGTTGCAATGTCAGCCTGTTTTCCACTGATTTTGTTATTTTACTTCCTCATCCTCTCTTAAACACTGATGTGAGGAAAAGAAGGAATGATAAGCGGGCGGCTATAAGTTGAGAGTTATGGTTTGTGATCTGCTGATCAGTAGGACTGGACTGAAGTAGTAGATCCTTTAAATGGCCTCTTAATGTTAAAGATAATTAAATCCTAGCCTACTATTTGGAATATAATCTCAGGACACGCTCTTGGCAGGGAACTTGATGATCTTTGAGGTTCCTTTCAACCCAAGCCATTCAGTGATTCTGAGATTTTAAAAATTCAAGCTTGGTCTTTGTTTTGTGGAAATGGTTCTTATTTTATCCCAGTAAGTTTTTTTCCATAAATTGCTGAACATATAAATTAGAAGACCTATAACTGTTTTTTTTTTTAATTATAATTTTCTTTTTCTAATACTCACGGGACAATTTTTGTCAGTAAGAACATTATAGGCAAGAAACGATGTATCCTAGAGCTAATTGGTTTTAATTCCGAGTAATCAAAAGGTATTGCCTTAGTAGGAGCTGGGAAAGATTTTTTTCAGAGCATCTGGTATTAGGCCATGTTTTGGTTCTAGGAGAGAAAACAACGTTGATAACACAACAATGTTTATGGTTGCTGCTGGGCAGCGTTGTTCAGAGCCAATGCCGTTGTTAGAGAACGATCCATGGAGCTGGGAGGGAATGGAATAGGGACAGCTGACTTAAAGTGGTCAAGGGGTATTCTGTAGCGTGTGACATCACATGGAAAGAGTTTTGAAGGGGGTGATAATTCATCTTGCTCTCTTCCATTCACTGGGGAGCTAGCTGAGCATCAGTCGGGTGGTGGAGGTGGAGGTGGAGGTGATGAGCAATTACTTGCGCATCACTTGCTATGCATGTTTATCTGTATACATGCATGTATATATATGTGTGTGTGTATATATATATATATATGGTGTATATATGCATTCATAATGCTTAATCTTTTCTCTATCTCAGTACAAAGTTTCATCTCTATCCTTGTGTAGTGGAAATGCTAAGTCAGGGCCTGAGATAGTGATTGAGCACCTGGTGGGAAGGCAGGGCCAATTCAGGGGAGCTCAGGTGCATGCAATGTACCTGTGAGCAGAAGGGGCGGAGCCAGAATCCACCTCTTCCCAGACCTCATTTAAGGGTTGGCAGTGGAGGCGAGGGTTTCTCTTGCTGGAGATTTCTGCCTACCTGAGGCTGCTTGAGGGTAAGCAGATCTTTCCCTTCATTTCTGCATCTGAGGCTTCTTCATCTGGGTTCGTTCTCATTTGCTGCAGCCAAAGACTTTGTCACCCTACTATTGTTGCAGTACTTTCCATCCTGTAATAGCATTACACCATGAGCTCTACTTTGTTTTTTTGCAGTTCTCTCCCCCATCCCTCTGGGAAGGCGGGGGACAGAGCGCTTAGCCGCCAGTGGGGTTAAACCACAGCTGGTATGCCTCCCAGTATTTGCAGAAGGGCATTTATTTCAGCAGACCTAGAAGCAAGTCTTAAAAATAGGGAATATTGAGTGCGGAAGCTGGTGAGTCTACTAGTAGATGACACTGATGCTGCTTAGTTAGTTACTGTAACAGCAAAGGCATTCTCAGTACAATGGCTGTACAGAAAAAGTACCTTTGGAGAAAAAATGGCAACACAGAATTTCTGCCATAGCTCAAGCTTTCTTTGTAAAGCCAGCAGATTTATCTGGAAAGTCTCCTTAAGTTTTTTGCAACTGAAATGAGAAAGAAGAACCTTTTGGGTTTCTCTGGTCTGTAACAGTTGGATCAGGTGGCATGAAGCGTCATCAGAATCCAAAGATGCCTTCTCTTGAGATTTTTGAGTGTTTGAACTCGGGCTATGAGGAGGGTGAGTCTCATTTTGTTACAAGGAATCATTTATTATTGTAGCAATAATGATTAATTAAACACAGGTACTTTAAAGCCATAATTAGAAGAGCATTCTTTACAAGTAATGTTCTGGTAAGGAAACTCTCAAGAAATGGCAGCTGCATATTTTGAAAGTGCATTATATTTAAAATTTGATAACGTGATGCTGGAGAAAATTCATATCGGAAGCACAAGAGGAGTAGTCTGTATCTATAAACCTTTAGGCTAATGGTAGTTGGAACATTTGAACACATGGAGAAAACTGGGTACGGAAACCGTAATGGAAAATAGTGGTATATGCCACAGTTCCAGCAGCGTGGTAATGCAGGGACAGAATTCAAAATACTCCTTGCAATCTTAAAATAGCACTCTGCAGTACTAGTATAATTTGACGTTGATAACCCAAGTTGTGTTCTTCACCTTATGTTTCTTAAACTGAAAAAAATAGAACCAGCCACAGGAAAACATCTCTGACTCATTACCAGAGTAGTATAAAGTTTAATATGGGAGAAGGGTGATACTAGAACTGCAATGATAATGTAAACCTGAGAAAACATGTTAGTTTACATTTTTTTTTACAAGTCAATTAAGCATACTTGTATGCAAGAAATGCTCTTGATAGAAAAGCAGTCTTTCCTTTTGTAACCTGGATTTTACACAGCAAATGTGCCCAAACTAACACGAGAGCATCTATAGCTCAACAGTAGAATATCACATCAAGAATTACACACCTGTTAAAAAGAAACTAACTCAGTTTGTTTGTTATCATTATTGACAATATACTAAACAGTCAGAATCCCTGTTCTTTTAAACATTGCACGACTTGTCACAGAACTATGAACTGTTAGAGTTGAGTGGGGACCCTTAGAGGCCATCTCACCCCCACTCCCCCCATTCAACAAGGACACCAACAGTTATCCCCTGTCAAAGTTTTGTCATCTGTATTCTTCACAAGAAAATACGCAGACATAGTTTAATGTATGCAGTGGTTATTCACAAAAAACAATCATTGAACAATGTTTTGACCAAAGTAACTTCTTGCATTCACTTCATCTTCTGAGGTGCAGCTTCCACCATCACCGTTGCTATTCTATGCTTCCCAAGAGTTTGTGCTTTAGGAGTTAAGTTTGCAGAGCTATAGCAAGCTGTGACGGCTCCAAGACTTGAATAACTCTGGTTTTAGAAGAAAGACCAGTCAGAAGCCCAACAGGTTGAAGTACTTCACAAGACATTTGCTTGCAGCAGCAGACTCTGAAAGTAGTAGCGATTAAAATTTCAGTTGAGAAAGAAGGACCTGCAGCCCAGGCTCTTGGCATGTTAGAGCTAAGCATAGAGAAAGGCTCTCCTCTTCCAGACAAGTGCTCACTAGTTGCCTTCTTTTTATTGTCTGAGTTTAAGGGTGCTTTGCATGTATGAATTTAAAAGTAGTTTACTTTCAGAGGGTGAAAGGCAATTATCTTCCTGCTACCAGCCCACGGTAAGACATCTTATACTCATTCAAAGTACTTCTAGTTAGTTTTCTAGTAACTCAGTTTTTCTTAAACTTTAAATCTAAGCTAACTGCTAAATATCTTACATTCAGAAATACTGGGAAGCTTACTGGTAATCTCACAAAAAACTGAATTTCATAAATAATTACAGCAGAGAAACTTCATTTTCACTGCTTTCAGAGGTGTTCGTTCTGGTTCACTGGTGAATATTTAACTTCCACAGAACTCTTATGAGAAGGTGAAATGTTTTAGAAGCACTTCTATTTTGTATTCATCTGTTACTCTGATTTAGTGAGGCTTTGAGTGTTGGGTTTCAAATACAAGAAGCAGTAGACTAGCAAACTTACTCTGATTTTAAAGCACTACTTCAAGTTCCACTGCCTGAAATGCTTGGGCTTTCCCAGACAAGAAGATGGAAACTGCTGGTAAACAACTGCTGGTTTTGGGATACGCTGAAGCAGAGCCCCTGCCTCCCAAGATCCCTTTTCCAGAGGTAAGGTCACCATAGCCAGACACTTTCCAGTTCAAGTAGGATTTAAGCAGATTCTCTCATGAACATTAGCTTTCCTGAAGCCTGCCTTACCACATCTACTCCTAGCAGCCATAGCAGAGGCTTAAGCTCTCATATTCACACAGGGAGCCTCTGAGAAATTAATTGCATTTGCTAAGTTTGCTATCTTAGGCTACACAAGCAGATAACATTTTACAAAAGAGTTAAAGCCATTGACTGCTAGGTTAGGTAACAGTACAGCTCAAACCTAAAAATACAACTAGATTTGAGCTGTTAAACTTAAGAAAAGCTACTGTTGATCTGAACTTCACAGTTGAAGCCTGTGAATTTTTACACAGTAGCATACCTAGTTCTAGCAAGTTGTGCCAACTACTGCAGTAGAACTCCCAGAGCACTGAACTTGCCCTGTGGAAACAGGCTAAGTAGTTTCTTTTTCCCTAATGATCTAAATCAAGTTGTTGTACACCTTGTTGCAAAATATCTATATAGCAAACAGAAGCAGCCACCACCACCCAGGAGCCTCCACCAGCACTCAGGTATCCACCCTCCCACCAGGGGCAGCCCCCAGGGGCCAGAGGGGGGGAAAAAGGTAGTGGGGCAGGCCCCAGGGGCCGGGGGGGGAGGGAGGGAGAAGGCAGGGGCCAGGGCCCAGGGGCCCGGGCCCAGGGGCAGGGGGAGGGAGAAGGCAGGGGCCAGGCCCCAGGGGCCAGGCCCCTGCCTTCTGTCTCCCCCCTGGGGGCAGGGGCCAGGCCCCAGCCCCCAGGGGGGAGAGAGAAGGCAGGGGCCAGCCCACAGACGACAAAACCACCCTCCCACCCAAAAAAAAAAAATATATCTCTTTAGAGATAGTGCAAAACCCAGCCTCCAGCACCCAAAAAAAAAACAACCACCCAGACAACCTCCCCACCAACAGTGAACTCAACACCATAATAAAAACTAGACAACCTTCAAAGCATTCAACCTCAAAACTCCTTCACTAAGGAAATAGACCAAAACAACCAGACTCACCTAGTCCAACCAGAAGCACCAATGGAACACACTCCAGCTAAAAAGAAAAAGACAAACCAGTCAAAGACAACAATCCCAGGGACCTCACCCAGCAAACTGCTTTAAAACCACCTCCCTCCCATGAAGGGCAAGCTACCTAGCCAGGCAAAAGGTAGCCTGCCTTCCTGTGGGATACATTACTTGCTCATATCAACCTTTAACAGCCCCTTCATGCACATAAGAAGCACACCCAAAAAAACCAAAGCCTTAATCTCACCAGTCACTTGTGACTCAAGACACAGTCCTGCAGCAGCACCAAGCACAGGAACAGCTATTTCAGCCACCAACTGTCAAGAAACAAAAACAAGTTTACAAGGCTCAACAGAAACCCAGGAAAGGTCATACATACCATTTCCTCCACAGCAGCCACCGTGCACTTCCATGCATTGCAGCTGCTGAATGAGTTTCACAAGGGCAGAGTTGGTGGCCATCCTCAACATCAACTGCACCACAACCTGCAAATAAAAGACAATTCAGGGATGCAGGGCCCCTGAGAAGACAGAGCAAATCACCACCTACACCCCAAACTCTCACCATGCTTAGAGCCATCAACCCCTTGCCTCCAGAAGGAACACACTATCAGGGCTGGAAAGGAAGCACAATGCTGCACACCACCAACTACAAGAGAAAACCTGTCTTCCAACACCCAGCTTACAACTCCATCCCAAGAGCTCACCTCACTCTCCAGGTCCACCTGCAGTTTAACACCACCAGCATCCTCCTGCTGGCCCCAAACCTGCAGGAAAACAACATGAATGGCACCCTGAGGCCAGGTGGCTCTCGCTCCTGGGCCCCCAGCACCCACTTACACAGTCCCTTTGTGAAGGAAACTACTCACAGCAAGAATCGACCACCATCTCATACCCACTCCACAGCTGATCCTTGCTTCTGGAGGTTCTGCTGCAGCCCTCTCCCTACAGGAGAAGGTAACAGGAGAAAAAAAAACTTACCTTTAAGCAGCCCTTGTATGGCTTCTCACTCACAGCAGAGACAGGGTTAGACGAAGCAGCGCTGCCCTATCCCAGTCACCTTCATCACCCAGAGTAGGAAGACCTGAAAGCACCCAATAACCACCTCACCCTTCCTCCCAAGGAGGCAGGTGGGAGCAGGGTAGAAGCACCATTGAGACTTCAATAAAAACAAAGGGAGCCCACCAGTGGCCCTGCATTACCTCCAAAGCAGGCAGGATGTGAGTACATAAGCAGCTACTTGCACTAGCTGGAGGAGAAAAAAAAAAGGAAAAGCAGGAACATAATGTCATGACAACCCCATGCTGGCTCTGAAGAAGCAAGGTCAGGGCCTGGCAGCACCATCCTTGCGCAAGACGGAAAAGCAGGGTAACTGCCTGGCAGCTTCTTGCTGGTGACAGGGAGCTCCAGGAGCAACCGGCAGAGGCTAAATAGCTTTGGCCAGGTCCTGCCTTGGGCTCCAATTGAGAACAGCTGTGCCCAGACAAACCCAGCCTCACAACACCTGGAGGTTATTGCTTCATTAGCACAGGTGGGCCTCATTAGGGGCAGGCAGGGAGCACACAGGCAACGATGTCCCAAAAAGCATCCTGCTGCAAGCCTCGATGGCCATGAATGTCTTCTTACTGTGCAGAACATGGTGGGAAAAATAAAGAAAACAAAGTGAAGGCAAAGTGAAGGAGGAATGATTCAGGATGAAGCCACTGCCAGCAGAAGGGGCTGCAGCACCTGCACCACACTCCTACGGTGACTCTGAGCACCCTAGAACTGTGTATGGCCTCAGGGAGCAGCTAAGCAGCAGCACTGTGCTGATCCCACTCCGCCCCCCGAAAAAAAAAAAAACCAACACAAAACGTAGTGGGAGCTGAACAGCAGCGCCATGCTGAAGCCAAACAGCAGGGGGAACCCGACGGTGGTCCCGCGCGCCGGCCCCGGAAAAGCCGGGCGGGAGCCCGGCAGCCTTCTGGCGGACACGCGGGGCTCCCGAAAAAAACCCAGTGTATGTCATCCCCATCCCCCGGCGGCAGACCTCCTGCTGGAGGGGGGAGCGCGTGCCCCTGGGCCCCTGGCACTCACAGCCTCCGTAGTTTCACTGGTGCCGGAACCGCTCATGGGCTTCTATTGATCCTTGCTGCGAGAGCCCCCGCTGCAGATCTCACCCTGCAACAGGGAAGGAAAAACAAAACAGGAGCTTGAGGTAAAACATCTCAAGTTTAAAGCCAAACAATCAACCCGAACAGAAACCCACAAGAACAGCATGTTGCATCACTTCTTACCTACAAGCAGCACGAGGGCTGGGCTAGAAGGCACAGCCTCATGCTAATCGGCTCCCCGTCAAGGCGAGTAGGAGGAACTACAGCACCCACAAACCTAGGGTTGTGCTTTGCCTCAAGAAAAAAAGCAGCAATCCTGTGCCAACCCCCAAACCAAGAAGTTAGAAACCAGACAAGATGACCGTGATGACTCCCAGAAAGTAAGGGGAACCCAGCTTTAGTTCCAAGCCAGGCCCCCCAAAAAAGAAAAAAAAAAACCCAAGACCAGACAGAGAGCCCAACAGCCTCCCCTTGCTGGGTACAGAGAACCTGAAAAGCTCCCCCTGTGGCTCCCAGCAGCCTCCGGTGGGGTTTAAGAGGCTTTGAGGCAGGCCCTGCCCAGTGCTCCAAACAAGGCACAGCTGTGCCCCAGCAGCCCCGGCCCCACGGCACCTGGGAGTCGTTGCTTCGTTAGCACAGGTGGGCCTCATTAGGGCCAGCCTGGGATACTGACAGTGTCCGCAGAACCTTAGGGTTTGGCTCACCCAAACAATGATGTCTCCGTACATCTGCAAGCCTAGATGGTTATGCCTGACATTTTGCCGTGAGGGACGTGGTGGCAGAGTTGGAATGAACGGTGCGGGGTTAAGGATGAAGCCGTGGATAAAGGGAGAATGAAGGATACAGGGTGCTCCTGTGCAGAGCCAGGAGGTGGACTCGATGATCCTTGTGGGGTCCCTTCCAACTCATGATACATGATATTCTTCGAGTTTCCAATAACCCATTCTTAAATCCCATGAACTTTCCTGATCATCTCAGCTTGTCAGCTGAGCCTATGTGGAAATTTTATTTTAATTTCAATTTTTTCATATGTGCGTTTGATTACCCAATAAAACCTTCACAATAGAATTTTGTCTTTGAAAAACTGCAGATCAATCTCTATGTTATAGGTAGGACTCAGATTCCTTTTCATTAGGAGAAAACCATTTCAGTTTCTTCTTTTAAAACTTACTTAGCTGGAATAAACCCAGACTATCAAGGATGGTTCTTATTTAGAGAAAGACTAGGAGAATAGCCCTGATAAAATGGAGATGATTTCTCACAGAGACACACGCATATCTGTATTAAACAGAAAACTACGCTTGGATTTGCCAGTACGACTTATCGTCTCCTGTTGTCACTATTAAACTGATAACAACACCTTTGCAGACATTTCTTATTCGTATGCACACAGCTCAGCGTTCTTCCATGAGCCTTGTATTTTGAGCGCTGCAGCCTCGATTTTTAAGTTGATGTCATTCAAACAAACAGGAAAGCCGAGAACTGAAATGGCTGCTGCAGCCACCCTCACTTGTCCCCGGCTGCAGTGCTGGTGCTGCAGAGAATAAAGGGACTCCACACCACTTATGGATTAGGCAGGAAAATCGGCTATTTTAGTTGGTTTGCAGCTGTCGCGTGCTGCCAGCGGGCCACAAAGTGTCTATAAAACAACACGTGGGCTATGTGGAAGTGCGTGGTGTTGTGACTGTCCTTTTCTATCCTATTCTAAGCTGTTAAGTAATGTAACCCTTGATACTGATCACTAACTTTTCTAGTTTCAGACTGAAAATCAGCAGATAAAATGATGCGACGACTGGTCTCCCTAGCTCCTCGGCTACTTCTGCTCTCTCAGCTCTGGAAAATGATGGTCAGTTAGTGCCACTTAAATACGTGTCCATTCCGGGTGTGCAGCCGGAACGTCAGTGTATGGATTGGGCCTGTGAAGGAGATGCAAAGCCAGAAATAATGGCAGACCTGTGCTGAGATGATGCAGGAGTGGCAGCTGCATCTCTAAATCTTCCATCTTGTTCAACCTCATCTTGATTGGCACTTGCTGAACTGAGGCACTGTTTTTGTCTGTTCTCAAGTATGAAAGAAGCCCACTCTCCAAATGCTACATGAAGTGCACCCAGCTTGCCAGATCGCCACCAGCTTTTCACGTATTTATTCAAGGAAAAAAATAACAAAAACTTACAGCCCAGGTAGAAGTATAAATGAAAAAAAAAATATTAAGACACTAACATTGAGGGTGTTTCACCCCACAAGTTTTCCAGTTTCGTGTGGCACGTGTCACCTTAGAGCATTGGCTTTTTGAGACAGCAGAGTGGAAGGGCTTGCTTGGTCAGCGTTGCCTTCTGAAAGAACGGATATTTGGGAAAATAATGAGCTTTCTTGACTCAAGTAATACAGATCCTGCTCATGCCAATTCAAGGCAGCGAGACTCATTCTGCTTCAAAAAAGTGATTTTTTCCCTTATTCAAACTGTTTATTTAACTATAAAAAAATCATCGTTCACTGATATATACTAATAAAAAATGTTTGCATTTGTAGTCTGAACTATCTGTTACTTGTGACAATCGGAGCGTATGCTATAACTGTGTTACACTAAGAATTAGCAGAAGCAAGCAACGGCTGGCTTAGCGTCACAGAGATTTGCTGCAAATCAGAGGCTGCTGTCAGAGTTCCAATGTATTGATTTTGGTCATTTTTCCCGCAGATTTCTTTGCCGGATATCTGACGCTGCATTTAAAGCCATCTTGTTTCAAAAGTTGCTGAGCAACTTCAGATTTTCCCAAGTCAGGGAGCTCTAATTTTAGATGCCCAAACTGCGAAGCTAAGCATGTAATTAGACAAGTTCTTGGTTGTATGTGAGTAGTGAAAGTGACTTGAAAAAGAGCTGCTCGTATAAATGAGGTTAAAAATGCATCTTATTATTCCCTGGAATATGGTACGGGCTTCAAAAGCTATGAGCTAATTTTTTTGTTCCTCCTCCTTGTTCCTCGCATTAATCATTCAATAAGAAAAAGAAACAATACAACTTCTAAGAATTTTTTATTCCATTTGAGTGAACCAATACACGCCTTTGTGAAATGAGAAGCAGCAGTTAATACTGAACGTTATATGCCATCTAGTCTAATGTGGCAACAGAGAAGCACGCGAGATTCTTCTGTATTGCTTTCACTATTTTAAGATCGATTTACACTGCGATGTTTCTGGAACAAATATGTCTGATATTGCATATAATTTTAGGTTTTATCACTCTACTGCTATCTCGTATGACATTCTGGTCTACAGCAGTTAAAGAACACGGTAATATTAACATTAGCTGCAGAAGCATTAGTAACAATTGTAAATGTAATTAGAGGTATAGAAATTAAATGCACACATCTCAAGCCCGTCAGTTTTCTGAAACACACGTTTGGCATCAGCACACGTGCAAGAGATCGCTGGCACGTCATCTTGCAGTCCAAGCAACACCCTGGTTACAGAGGAATTTGTTCACTGTTGCTTCAGCGTTTACGTTCCTCATCCCATTGGAAACCACAGCAGTGTTCCGCTTACGGTCCTACCGGTACAATTATGTGAACGCTAGAGTGCAAAATCTTCTCAGAGGCCTATTTTTGTATCTTGGAACAAGAGGCCTTTGTTACTGTTATTTATTAATTACAGAAGCAAAAGTCGGGTGTAAGACTTGGAAAGACTTCAAGTATGTTCCCTTCCTAGCATCTTACAAAGAAGGGACTCACCACTGAAGATATTAAATGCAAGAAGTTAGGTCACCGGTTATAAAGTTACATAGGAAAAACAGGTGGTAATGAACCAGAGAGGACAGAACCAGCAGAAAATAATCAGAGATGGCAGAACTCCACATTCGGCCAAGGATAAAGCCTCCCCTGTTTTTCAAAAACGGGGTCTTTAATGAACATTCTGTTACTCTCTGTGGCTCAAACCGCACGCTTGGATAGCAGGCCGACTTCAGAAGCTGCAGGAGGGCAGATCCCACGCCAGTCACCGTGCCGTGCCACCTGCTAACTGAGCCGATCCTCAGCGTAGGAATTGTCTTCAGAAGTATTGAGCTGATTGCGGGTGGTTCTGTCCTGATGCTCTGTCCTGGACGAAAACCCTTTGCCCGAGGAACTTCTGCTTTCTCCCAAGATATCCTGATGCTTTGTGAAGAACAGTGTAGCTCAGCTTGTCTACATTTGAAGTTCAGAAACCAAAAGGGAGGGAGTGGAGAACATCTTTTAATAAGGGAAAGTGAATAACTAAAGAAAGAATGTATTTAGGTGTAAAATGCGAGGAGGATCTTGCAAGCCTGAGCTGTAACATAAAACAGACAAAACAAACAATAACCACAGTTAAAAATGCAACTGCAGGTCCCGTAGCAAACAATACAGATTTCTGAAGCTATCTTCCAGGGTGATGTCTTACCCACAGGAAGGCTTTTGGAATGTGACCTGCAGAAGACATCCATCTGTGAAGTTTCAGAAGAATCTCTGCTGAAGTGACACATAGCGGCTAAGGCTTGATTCTCGCGAATGAATTATCAAGCCAGCTGTGGATGTTCATCCTTTTAATCACAGATTCGTTAGGGTTCGTACACATTTTAATCCACAATGAAAATCTCAATGTGCTCAAAGTGCTTCCAGAGGTGAAATTACATGTTTTGGCATCTATAGCACCTTGCATTTTGACATTCAGGTGATTACACTAACGCTGAGGGAAAATCCAAAATTTTATCATTGAAGTTTAGAAACAAGCAATCTCCCCCCAGCTACGTGAACAGTCCATGTAATTATGTTTACATTTATATATTTAAATAAGAAATTTGATTAAAAGATAGTTTGATCGCCTAGCCATATTGCCTCTGGGGCTGGTGGAAAGCTGTGGTCTTGTGGTGCATACCATCACCTCCGCAAGAGAGCTGCCAAAACAGGAATGCGGTTTCACGCGCAGGCAGCACAAACATTCAGTGGCTACCCCTATTTCAGTTCAGTTGTTTTTCCTCCTGCTGGTATCTGTGGTTGCAGATCAAGGTTCAGGGCCCCATGAAGCAGGCAGCCAACTCCACTGATGCCACTTGATCCTGCTGCCAGATCCTCCAGTGCTGGATCTGAAAGAAAGCTTTTTTCTATGCCTGAACTAATCTGGACAAAGATAAATACGAAAGCTGCCTATTGGCTACCATATAAACATACAAAAAGCCTGATGATCTAACGTACAAGGGTTCAGTTATTTGGTATAACTAAGGGGAGAAGATGCCAAGAAAATAATTGCTAGAAAGTTTCCTTTTGACGCACTTATGATAGAAATTTCTCAATAGCTTCGAGGAACTCTGTAGATGAGCTAAGCCCTTCCAAATCCAGCAGATTGTTCTTTTTGTCACGGAAGTGGAATAATTCAGTCTCTTCCTCTTCAGGTTCCTCTTGAAATAGGTTTGTCTCTGAGGTAGGAATGATAATGATTCGAGGGACTGTATTGCTAACGATAGAGTCCAAGCCTCCATTATTATGACTTTCTTGAGTTTCCATCTGTGAGGTATCTGAGCCTGCTTCTCTGCTGATGCTGCCGCTGTTCAAACCGACAGGCAGAGAAACTGCTCGGAGGGAGCTGGTCACGAGCGCTACAGGGGAGCTGAGGAAGGCTGACCGCCCCAGAGCCTTCTCCAGGCAGCTGGATGACAGCGAAACCTAGAGCAGAGAGAAAAGCGTCAGTGTCACTGCAAATCGGTACTTGGAATATTTAGTGCCACTAGTCGCTACATTGGACACTCATCATGTTTTCTAAATGGTTAAATCACTGACTAGAAAGGAGGAAAATCACAGCGCATTATCATCTACAGCTTGGAAAGCAGAATGTTAAATGAAGCAAAAGAAGATGTGATCAAACACAGGCAGAGACCAAAAAGAAAAGAAAAGCCCGGTCCCGTATCTGACTTTTTTCCCCCCTCTCTCATTTATAATGTCTGAAACTACCATTTCTGAACCCCCTCTTTCACTGAAAAGATCTCAGAGGAGACTCTAGGCAGCATTCTCATCGTGTCCTGAAGCAGCTCCTCTTACTGCCTCATAAAAAGTCAGTGGCGTTGTACACTGGACAGTATTTCCACAAGGAAAGAGGAAAGAACAGCAACCAAGATTCTGCGTTGCTAACCATTTGACATCTTTTTGTTTGGAAAGTTTATTTCTAACTTGGCCCCGATGATAACTCCTCCGTGAACTTTCCATAACTGATCCTGTACAAAGTCAGGGTAATTTAAGTAAGTTTTGAAGGCGTCAGTTAATATTTAAAGGCCCTAGAAATGAAAGGCGTGAGCGATTACTTTGGGCCTGCTGTAGAAAACGGCAGATAACGTTATAAAATCTCTGTGTCGGCTGCAAAGAGAAATGTTACAGGTTCCTTCCTTCCTGAGGAGAATTAACATTTAACATGCAGTGCGACGTTTACTTTGTTATATGCGTATTTGCGTGACGCCTAATGAAATTCAGAGTAACAAGAGGCATTACTGAGCTACTAACAACAGTTCTCTTTTTTTAAAAGAAGATTTATTTCTTTTTTATACAGTTTTGAAGTATACGATTTAAGCATAGCTTGAGATTCTCCTAATACGATCCTAAATTATTTCTTCTGATGCATATTTTCCTATGTCAGCCACAAACTTCATCAATTCCACTTCAGTCTTCTTGAAGGATTTAGGCAGGTAACTCTCTTTGCTATGAGATACGGTTTATTAGCTTAGTGGGTAGTAATAGTGATAGGAGGGCGGTTGGACTAGATGATCTTGTAGGTCCTTTCCAACATTTTGATTCTATGACTCTTATTGATTTATAGGATTTTGGTGCTGAAATGGCTTCTAAAAATGGTAGCACATGTTGTAGCCTGCCAACAGACCGACTCTCAGCTCCCTTTCTCTCTCTTTAGCCTGCACACTGCCTTATTGCCAGTCTTAGGGAGTCATTTTGCGTAACATATTGCACTGCAATCGATTGGGCAGAGAAAAAAAAACAAAAAACAACGGAGCAGATGCATCTGTTTTCACTCAATTTTTGTGGTTTTGCAAGGAAAAAAACAACCAGCCCTTTCACTGTGTGTTTCTCTGTCAAGCCGGGTGTAAATTTAAATACTGACACACATCGCTGCACATTGTTCTACTCTACAGGCACTAATCCTTTACAGATCTCTGCCGATAATGATTTCTTTCACTGCTGTACCTTCCCCCGTGCAGAGAATAACAACGTGCTAAAAAAAAGTGGTTTAAGTAAACCTGACAGAGAAGAAATGCCTTTTACTTCAAATCAAGACTGTGGAAGAACGAAAGAATAATATAAAATCCCTCACGTCTGCTGTTTTTAACTGCTTCTGGCTCAGTGGGTGTGACTTCCAGGTCACTTCCAGGAGCACTTCCAGGTTTTCCTCTAGACAGGACTTTGCTAGTTGAGCACTGGGACGACCAGTGTGGGCTTTGGTTGCAACCCCTGCTGACTTACAGAGCGGCAAGGAGTGAAGAGAGAACAGATCTCGGCACTTGTTCATCTGAGTGACAGCCAATCCCTGGCTGCCCTACGCTGCCCTGCTGGTGGTGGTCATACTGCTGCCTGAAGACGCAGCTTTCTCCAGAGCTGAGGTACTCGTTCGTGACGGTGTTTAAAACATCGCCAAACAACACGTGGACATTCCCTTCAACCTTGCTGTGAGATGACTTCTCTGAGCAGGTGTGAGCCACCTTTCCTCCGTCACAGACATTTCCAGAGGGCACACCCGCAGGAGGTCAAAGCTGACAGCTATTGTTTCACACCGAATAGTTCCCTGGCCCGTGGGAAGGTGCTTCTCATAAAACAAGTTTCTTGTTTTCCTTGTTTTCTCTGTGCCTTCAACAGAATTGGGCTGCTGATGGAGGGCAAGAGAGGTACGCAGGACTTCTGAGTCCGTGTCGCTTGTCGCCACAAATGAAACCAAGGCCTCGCTACAATCCTTTCACAGCAAGAAGCTAGCTTGTGGCAAGGACAAAAAGCTGGACACTACTCCATTCTAAAGTCAGTTTAGGTCAATATTGCCAAAAACAAGTAATTAGCAGCCACGGTGTAGATGGTCCGTGAGACTTGGGCTTGGTCTCTTCGGTAATTATTATCCCCAGAGAATGGAAGACTTATGTGCTAAGGCTGCGGTAATTCATCCTATCCCTTGACTTGCAAGGAGTGAAACCTGAAAGCTCTACCTCAGCCTGTCTCAGCCATAGGAGATTTTTTACCAGAACAGAGAGAGGGAGAAGAAGTGAAGAGGGTCAGCAGAATGAAGTTGCTCCTGCTGTCTGCATAGCACAAGTTTTCACAAAGATGTCAGTTGTGCAGAGCAGAAGCACGTGTCTTTCACAGGATCAGGACTTTGCTTAACGTAACAGTTCTGCCACTCCTCTCTGAGACTGAAAAATGATATGAGGTACCTGTGCCTTTCAACAGCACCATCCCTGCTGTACTTCCTATAATGTTGTTCTCAATAAACGCTACTCACAACAACCACAGGGAAGGACTGAGGTTTCCCAGGACTTGATCTCAAGGAGACACATGAAGGAAGACAGGGCAAATGCATGCAGGATCCATGCCATCAGATGGTTGGAAATTTCCAGAATAGGTTCTGCTTTAAGCCACGTCTCTGCCACACCGATCTCTACGCCTGAGCTGCTCCACGAAAAAGCAGGTGGCACCATGACCAGTTGTTGGCAGCGTACTGCATGTCCTAATTCTTTCTTGTTGAAAATACAGCACTGACATACGCTTCATGATGTACCTCCATACAAATATTCATCTTGAAACTGGTTGTACAGCAGTGGCGGAAGCTATCGGGTGACCTACTGCTCCCATCCTTAGCAGTTCTGCAGAGAATGGGGAGGAAGCTCCTCACAGCATAGCCCCAGACCTCAGCGGTTTGGGTAAGTTGTATAATGCATCCACAGAAGATGCTCTGAGTACTCACCATCTCCTCTTTCAGTGAGGGAAGGGTGGCATCTGCCAGACTCTCCCACCCTTAGGGAGAAATGGGAGTTTCTTTCTCGTCTTCCCCCTCAACAAAAATAAAACATTTCAATGTACGCTATAAAAAATGGAAAAAGGTGGCTTCTATCATGTCAAACTCTGTTTTGGAGCCCTTATATTTTCATGAAAAGACGCTTTCACGATGTGATCATGAGGGTCAGGACAGGAGAAGCCAGAGCTGGGGCGGGTGAACATGCAAAGAGACAAAAAAGTTAACTTCTTACACACCCTACTGAATCCTCTTTAATGCAGCTTCAGAGCTGCGAGCTGCTCTTGGCTTTCCAAAACCAGGCAACGTATTGGTGAAAAAAAATTAAAGCTTTACTAGCATTCTCGTTAGTTAAAATAAATGAATGATAGCAAGGATGGAAAGGACATCAGAATCTGTGTAAATATGATGAAACAGATAGACATCAAGAATAAATTATTATTTCTCAAATGACACACTGCAGCAAGCTTAGCCACTACAATGGAAATTTCCCCAGCAAAGACAACTTTTTTTCTTTACCTTTTCTTCAGTTTCTTCACTGTAGCTATAGGTCTCTGGGAGAAGGTCTCTCTTCTCCTGTCTCAGACTTGCTGAGAAGGAATGACTTCGGCGAGGCTGTAGTTTCGCATGAGCTGGCTCTACTGGGTCAAGCTCTACATCACTCCAGTTCTAACAAAAAATAGTGACAGATTTCAAAAATTTACACCTTTTTTCAAATATTAAGTTCTCAAACTTAAGCAGGAGCCTTACGCTTAGAGAAAACTGCAGTCGCTCTAACACAGGTCTCACACTCAGAACTCTCATGAGGAGAGATTTGATTTTTGATTTTCTCGCTTACACTGGACTTCTTTTCTGAATAAAAAAAAAAAACCCAAAACAAACAAACAAAAAAAACCTCAAAAAACCTTTGAAAACAGATTAAATCCTCTTTCATCATTTCAACAGTAAGTTATTCGCCTTTCTTTTATCTCATTTCTTGTACTATGATTATAATTCCTTAGCTGGTATCTAAAGATGGCTTCACATTATTTTAACAAATGCAACCAATGTGTTTAACATGCTTTATGGTATTCTGCGTGATCCTCTGACCCAGCTGGTCCAGAACCATGGACGCACACACGTCTAAACTGACCTTTGTGTACGTCCCAGCTGGATGCCCAGAACTCCAAGGATTTCTCCAGTTCCACAGGCCTGGTTCTTCTCCAAAACATCATTAATGTTTGTTAGGGCCCTTGAGCGGGCCCTGCATGAATTTTCCAAAAAAAACAACTGCACTGGAGCAGAACAGTGATTTTGTAGTCAGACTGTTCCATTCCTAGGCTTGGGCCATCTGTCATACCTAACTTTGTGGTGCCTTCTTGATCGTGTCACTATGATGAGATCATTCTACTATCTTCCACACCAGCGTTTAGAGATAGACAGACCAGTGTTTAGGGATAGACAGACCGGTCTCCACACAAGTAGGAAGCTAGTGCATAATTCCATTGCATTATCTTGCTCACACATCCAGATATTGTTGCCTCAAATATATTGTCTCTCTGCACAGACATGCACAGCACACAGCAAAGCATTGATGGGAACATCTGCAGATTTTATGGTACTGACCGTGTCATTCCTGCTTGGCAATACATTATTGGAGCATTCCAAAATTTCACTCTGTGCTGTTGTCATGTGCTGGTTGTCGAGCTTAGCTTGTATTTCAGCAGCCGCTTTTTCAGCTGTAAACCAGTTAGCTGCACTGAGTTGTCACCGTAGGAACAATTATCTTTGGCTGCGTCAGCTTGGCACAGAACGGCCCTGCTCATAATTAATGGCAATTGTTTTCTTTGTGATCTTTAAGCAAAAGCTGTGCGAATGGCTGAAGACTCTTATCTGCATCATCCCATCTTTTTAAACATCAGCCCCAATCAAAGATGCACAAACCAAGCAGTGATCAAAAGCAAAAAAAAATCAAATCAGGACGTGTGTGACCAGTGGTCTGAGCGTGTAAACCAACAGGTGCTCAGAACATTGTCGCGTTAAGAGAAGTATGCCATCCATGCTGGTTTTCTGGTGGTCCTAGGTTCATTTCCAAACCAAGGATGCCGGTCTTCCCCAAATCATCCAACAGCGTTATGATTTCCTTAAAATGTAGCATCACGGTATGACTCTGAGTGACAGCCTGACAGCTCCTTGGAAGCAGCAGTAGCTCCCAGGGTGCAGCAGATAAATAGCTTCTTCCTCCTCACTCAGACAGCTACCACTTGGCTCAGAAGAAGAGCCTGAAGATTGCTGCTCGGCCCATCGTGGGAATTTATACCTTTGTAGAAGATTACTGGCCTCTTGTGAGACCTGCGTCCCATTTAATTCTGTTTGATCAGAAAAGTGATAAAGGCTTCACACTGAGATTCTTTTCTCTGTCACTTTCATGCCATGTTACCTATCTGTTTTTCTGTCCTGTGACTTTTTCCTGCAAAATGCCCATGTGCTGTAGGTAGCTATACTCAGCCAGTCCACCAGCCTTACCAAGACTTAAGGTACGATGCATGCAGAACACTGCACCTGGTTCCAGGTGCAGAAGGCTTTCAGTCCTCATGGTGAAAATAAACACAAACCTAAAAGTTTACTACAGAAAGTGGACTTTCTGCAAGACAATAGGACACTACTGGATAGGTTAGAAATCTTTGGGAGGTGATTTTCCTGCTCTCCACCTCCCAGAGATACCTGATTACAAGGCAACTAGTTGGTGACTTGGAGGTGCCTGGCAATGGCTCTTTTTAATTAGCCCCGAGCTCAAACATCCCTGCTACAAGTAAGCACCTGAATTGCCCAGATAGGCCAGCTTCAATGTTTGTTCTGATCAAAACTCATCATGCTTGAATTCCCACAAAAGCTTTGGAGAAATTACCTCACACGTCCAAAACAATTTAGCTAGAAACATCCTCCTTTCCATTCTTTAATTTTAATAGTGATTTATTCTGGGAGTTGGAGAGATATTATACTCACTGTTCTTGGTGGAAACAAGAAAAAACTTACAGCTTCTCCAGTGGAAACTGACGAAACACAAGCGTTCTTGGTCCTTCCAGAAAGAGACTGGTGGCTGGAGAGAGAGGTCCTGAATGATGATTCATTTATGGAGCCCCTCAGGAGATCATTCTTTGATACTCGTATTAGGAACCTCAAGCAGGGAATAGCATTGTGGATGGTTTTCCTGAAGAAAAATGGGTGAAGAGAAAGACAAACTATGTAACAATACACTGATGAACGGATTTGAAAATCATGCACTGGCAGCACTTTCTACCAACTCAGCACAGCTTTTGTTTTTGATTGAAGAGGACCTTAAATCACACGTGGAAACAACGCGGTATTGTCAGTGGAAAGTACTTAACTGAAAGTCCAAAAAGAAAATAGCAGTTGGTTTTAGGGCCTTACATCAAAACATTCATGGAAGAGCTGCACAAATGAGTACTAAGAATTGAAAATAGCTTGGAAAAAACCATTGCTTCCAATTTATTTGAAAGATTAACTCAGAAAACTTTCAAGCTACCTTGTACAAAAGTCTGTGTGCTAAAGCAGATGAGAAGTGAAAAAGGGAGCTCTGAGTAGAAAAACCTAGGGGTCCGGGTGGCCGGCAGTGTGCTCTTATGGCCAAAAAGACCAGTGCTAACCTAGGATGCATTAAAACGAACCTGGCCAGCAGCAGGCCAAGGGAGATTATACATTGAGGAGGCCCAGAGATGGAACAAGGGGCAATGAGGAAATCCTGTGAAATTCTTTACTGTGAAGGTATCAGACTTTGTCTGTATCACGGTAGCTCCCATAAACTCCTGTCAGAAGTCAACACACACTGCTTCACTCATGCACAGTGAAGAAGGATGACCAAGGCTCCAGATAGCAAAAACCTGCTTTATTCAGTCAACAATGAGTAGAATAAAGTTTGTACAGCTACATTCCTCCCAATCTTTCATGAAGCAGAGAGGCCACAGATTTCCCTACACAATGCCAGATGACCAAGCTTCTCACTGCTTCCAAGGAGATGCAGGGTGATGCTAGCCAGAGTGCTGCATTTTGT
The DNA here is from genome assembly GCF_987193195.1 of Phasianus colchicus. Classification (NCBI taxonomy): domain Eukaryota; kingdom Metazoa; phylum Chordata; class Aves; order Galliformes; family Phasianidae; genus Phasianus; species Phasianus colchicus. The sequence continues at coordinate 18,785,211 of NC_143439.1, read as the reverse complement.
GCAACACCTCTACAGTGCCACGTAATTCATCATATCAGACCAGGAGATGAAGCTAATACAGAACACATCTGAACAGGTTAAGAAGATAGGCATCTGGAAAATAACAGATGCAAAAGATATATACCAATGGTAAACATATAGCATATCAACTTTACACTGTAGCACAAGACAAGATGTTGTAAAATCTTGGTTCTGGAAAACATTTTCTTACATTTTTTCTTCCTGTGAGTTTTTTAACTACTAGATTTGTCAAATAATTTAGTACATTTTAAATCAGCATTTCACTCTCCAGAAAAGATTATCTATCAAACATCTCCACAGTATCTGCATAAACACTTCTGTTGTTGATATGCCTTGAAATAAAAGTTAGGAAGTAGGAGAAAAGAAAAAAAATGGGGGGAGAGGGGGGTGGATTTTGAGGGAATCTCTGAAATCCTGTTCTGGCAAGAGCCTTTGTCTTAATACAGCCTTACATGGATAAAAGTCAGTGCTGGCAGGAAAAGGACTAAGTGAAGCAATTCATTATATGGTACTTGTTCTGAAAACACATACTTGTATACTTGTAAAAAAAAATGTAAGGAATCACTGAACGCAGTATCTTTTGGGTCAGTAAAATAATACCAGGCTCAGAATATGTCAGCCATCCATGCATTTCTTCTCACTACACTTCTGCATGACACTGAATAGTAGTCCTTATTGTAAGCTGAAATATTAGACAACTTTCAAAAACTAAGACTCAGTTGTCTCGGAGGACGCAAACGTCTTAGCTATGATAGTAGATATTTTCAAACAAAATCTGTTTTCACCGCTCCATGTTTCCATCAGCCTAGTAAAAAGATTTACATACACACCTTCATTTATCGGACGTTCAAAACAACAGACTCTGCTCTCCCCAATCAGTTTCAGACAATGTACGGACGACCCACCCTGCCATCTAGTGGCATTCCTACCTTTATCACCACGGATTCCTTCCTCCCGAGGTTAATCACTGCCTTTTGCTGAAGATACGCTTTGAAGGAAGTGCAGGAAAATCTGGTGACATGCTGAATAACAGTTCTCGTTCATTCATTTTTAAAAACACTTTTTTTTCTTGCAGAGTTGCACACATACCTATATGCTTACTGTACCTGTATCTCGGGTGAATTATTGCATATATGATGGGGTTGTAGATTGCAGAGGCTTTAGCAATAACAGCTGGCAAAGATTTGGAATATGGCGTCAGAGTGTTTCCTCGGCTGTAAAAAAGGAAAAATCATTAAGACAGAGCTATGCCATGGATTAATATTAAACCACTGAAACGTGTTCTTCTTGACAGTTTTTGTTATTTGGTATCACGAGAAGCAACACTGCTGAAAAGTTAAATTTGTTCAAACGCAGTCTTTGCTCAGATGAAAGGCTTGTTTTTGACAGCGTATACTTGGTTTCATTTATTTGGAAGGAATGAGAGATATGCAAATACAATCAACTACCTCTTTGAGGCTGACCAAGAACAGTGCTGGCTCACGTTCGGATGAGTGTTGACCGGCACCCCCCAGGACTGTTTCTTCTACACTGTCTTTCAGCTGCTCTGCCCCAAGACTGTAGTGGTGCCTGGAATTGTTGTGGACAAAGTGCAGGACCTGGCTCTTGGTCCTGTTGAACTTCATCCCATTGGCCTCATCTCAGCAATCCAGCTTGCCCAGATCCCTCTTTAGGGCCTTCCTACCCCCAGGCAGATTGATACTTCCTCCCAACTTAGTGTCATCTGCAAACTTACTGAGAGTGCACTCAGTGCCTTCATCCAGATCATCGATAAAGATTATGAACAGGACAGGCCCCAATACCAACCCCTGGGAAACTAAGTTATGGCTCTACTCTAAGGGACACGGTGCAGTGATAGGACTCTAGAATATGTTGATGGATGGACTTGAAGATCTTGGAAGGTCTTTTCCAACCTATATGATTCTACAATTCGGTGAAGGGCACAGTATCACCACTACCAATAATTTAAAACCATTCCAAAAGATAACACTAATCGTATTTATGTTTTAGTATAAATACTCTTTGGATTATGTTTTCACTTACCCTGCCCAGGCAATCAAAGTGACACAAGCATATGGAGACCAGGACAAGACATACACAACGATGACCACAAATGCAATTTTTGCCAGTTTCCATTCATTCTTCATGGACTGAGAGAGGAAAGATTTGCGGCTGCAGGACCCAAGCTTTTGGACATCTCTGTTGTGGGAAAAAAACACACAGATATACAAAGTAAGAGAACGAAGGAGTGAAGCGCGATGTCTTTAGAACATTCTCAGTGGCGTACAATAATAAAGCAGACTTCATTTTTCCTGCTCTCACTCTTCTTTTGTCCTCTGATAGCTACAAATCTAGAAGGTAATTAATGCTGTACAATATTCCCAGACATTTTGCTCAGGCTCAGTCTGACTGTGGGACTGAAGCAGAGGGACCATTGGGACTACAGAACAGGAGTGCGATGTCTTTACCCTGACTTACAGAGGGTGAAGAATCAGAGGGCAGGTGTCCCCTTGCCCTTGATTGTTCTCATAGATGAAGCAAGCAAAAGCACGCTTTAAGCAAAAATCCAATGAACACATTAAAGGAAACAACTGGACAAAATGAAATGTCTTCGTAGATCTAGTACCCTGATGAGTTTTCGCTTCAGCTCTACCAATATACACTAAAACTCTTGGAGGGAACAAACAAACAAAAACAACGGAAGTATCCTAATAAGCACAGCCAAATTTTATGTTTGTTTGTTGTTTATCTGCTTTAACCATGAGGTTTTTGGGATACTTGCTTGAACCATGAGGTTTTTGGGATACTTGCTTTAAATAAAGCTGTCAAAAAATAGAAGGACATTTATGTTTACAGAACAGCTCACAGGCAGATGGTGGTGCCATTATTACACACTGTTTATTGTCTCTCAGAGCCGAAAATCTCTCTGTAATACACAAGCATCCCACTCCTCATATTGCAAATCTGAAATAAATAATCGAAACTATCAAATTATCTGAAGTATTATTAATTACCACACTTTGGACTAAGATTAAAACAATCTGAGACTACTTTGTCTCCTACTCCAAAATGCGGGTAATCCTTCCCAGTTTTCACACTGGCAGAAATATTTCTCCAGTTACTGCGGTTAATGACCAGACGCTTTATTTCTGATTTCAATGGAGATTAATTTTAGATTTATCTGCAGCTAAAGGTTTTCAGAAAATTCAAGAAAAAAACTAGTTTCACATATTTCAGTTACACTGCTTACCTGCCAGTACTTCTTATGGCCAAGAACATAAATAAATAGCAATGGAATATTATTATCAGTGGAATAAAAAATACGCAGCAGCATAAAATCATGGTGTAACTTCTGTTTGCAGGGGAATAAGTTACATAGTCCCATGTACAGGATATCATCAAGCCCTCAGGCACGTAGGAACCTATGAAATAGGTGGAATATGTTATTTGCATATTACAAAAACTTGTATAATTACTAATCTAACAACAGAGTGATTAAAACAAATGCCACGCTGCATGGATAGCATTTAAGAGACGTCTTGGCTGTATTATATGCAAGTGCACACATGGAGAGGAGGTCCCGATTGCTGACTATCATATGCATCCAACGGCCAATCTGCAACTTAATCACCTTGAACACAACCCAGGGCAAAAAAACCAACCCAGGGTGCTGCACTGTGATAGACATAGATAATATTATATGACAATAAACCATCAGGTAGTAGCTATGCATCCATTCAGGAATTTCCCTAATTGTCATTTTTTTCATATCTTGAACGAGGCAAAAGTAGACTGCACTGAGAAGGCTGGAAGAAAGAGTGAGCAGACAACATACTCCACCCAAGGAGTGGGGCCACGCTCCACCCCAGCGAGTACAGCCACACAGCAGCAATAATCTGCATGGTGCGCTTCTTGGAGGTCCACTGGATGGAGCGCAGGGGCTTGGTGATCACCAAGTAGCGGTCAACAGAAATAGCTAACAGAGTCATCATCGAGGTTATTCCAAAGAGTGCCCCACAGAAAGCGTACAAGTCACAACCTGAAGCAGAAAAATGGCAATGTCAGGGTTTGGTTTTTTTTCTTAAACATGTATTTGTTCTCTCTCACAGCCTGGTCTTATAAATTCCCACACACGCTCTCATCTTTAAAACAAACAAAAAATCAGAAATCTAGCCCAGGGCTTTTCTCCCATTAGAATAATGGGATTATTCTTAGCCTTGCAATTGCATAATTAAATGTTCATTAGTAAAAAAACATGTATACATAAAATACAAAAAAAAATGTATGTATTAAGTCCTACTCTCCATCGCGGACTGTAGCTGGAAACATTAAGTCAATGGAAAACTGCCTCAAAGAAAATCCAATCTAATTAAGGTTACATTTTCCTGGACTGTTGCCCAATATATTGATCTTAACAGGCAGCAGCAAATATCTATATACTAATGACAAATGGATACCTCAAAAAATGTTGCAGCCTAGGATACTATTGGCCTTCCATTCTGCAAATGCACGCTACAAGCTTTTAGTCCACCAGAACTTAGCAGTTCTGGTTCTCAGACCAGAGTTCTTCTACACAGGGCTGTTCTCAGTGAGTTCTTCTCCCAGACTGAACACATACTGGAAAGGACCCAACCCAAGTGCAATGCTTCGTTCTTGGCCTCGTTGAACCTCATTAGGTTCCCAGATGCAGTCCTCAAGCCTGTCTATTGTATCAATTGCACCGCTCAGCTTAGTGCTGTAAGCAAACCTGTTGAGCACTTGATCTCTATCTCTATGTTCTTAAAAAAGGTGTTGAAGACCAGCAGTCCCAAGATGAACCCCTGGAAAACACCAATCATGACTGTCCTCCACCTGGACGTGAAGATCTTGGCCGCAGCCTGCAACCATCCAGTCAGTTCTATGTCTGCTGCACAGTCCTGCCAAATCCCTACATTTCCATAGTTAAATGTGTGATCCTAGGAACACATTAATTGATACCAATGTACTTTTCTAAATATTAACTGCTTCTTAAACTAATAAAAATATTTACAATTAAAAGGAAGCTTTCCTATCCGTCTTTATCCATGACATTCGCCCTCAGAATTCGCCATCACTACATGTTGTTGTTGACTCCTTTTTTTGTAACCTGACATGGAGAAATAGATTATTACACAAAATGTGTCATGGCCAGATCATGTCAAAAACCTAGGCTGTAACTCCAGAGTTTTGTGATGCTCTCTCCATTGCATAAGCCAATATTATTAGCCCTAAAATATGTTAAAGACAGTAGAGCTAGTGAAAGACAAATTAGTCTCAGAAAGTACCTATATCGCCAAGGATCCACTCTCTGTGCAAGCTGTTGATAAAGCATATGGGGGCCTGAGAAGCTGACATCAAGAAGTCACTCACAGCCAAATTCATTATAAAGAAGTTCTGGGGTGTCCTCAGCTTCTTGTTGCTTAAGAACAGATGAGAAATGCATCACTTGAAATAGGCAAAATGAACAAATAGCCATCCTGATTGCTTTATTTACTAGCATAAACAGTCTACAGGTGGCAATGAGCAGTTACTCCCATTCAGTGAATTGCCAACCATCAATCAATTACCACAGCGAAAAATGCATTGCTTCAAAACGATGATTGACAAAGGCACGGGGGATAAAATAAACCCTTTCTCTTCCAACAGAGGAAGAATTCCATCTATCCTTAAACACATGATTTTGCTCAAGAGAAGAGCAATCTGCCTCTTTCCTTGGTTCCCTGTATAAGCACCAACAAGCGTGTGCCACACAGGGCAAGACTAGTCTCTGAGGTTGCAGAACGTGCTTCAGGTAACCTGAAGTAGTTTTGATCTCCTGGGAGTCCTTCAGCTGGTATTTGAGATTGCCCTTGTACCTAGCTAAGGAGAATACAAACACTGTTAACATAATAAAGAACCCCTCTCTTCTACTTTGGGTTATCTGTTTGAAGTGCTGCTTTCTGCTGATTAAAAAGTACAATAAATTAACTCAGGAATTCATCTTTCCTCTACCTTACAGCTGGCACTTCGGATGGATACGCTGAGAAGGTGTAATGCTGAACTGCTTGTCCCTCAGAATGAAACACTGTTTTGATTGTGCAGCTAAATTAAGAACTTTGATACCTAGAGTTGGAATTCAGGAAGACAGAATACAAAAAGAGCTGACTACACATTTTCTTCTAGATAAAGGCAACAAACAGGATTTTATAAATAACTTCGTTCTTGAAAACTGCATGGAGCAATTCTAAATGGCTTGAAATAAATTTTCAGAGTACTTCATTCAGTCTATCAATTGAGGCCTCTCTGATGTGCTTCCAATGTAACAATATTTGAAGTAATGTGAATGCCTTTCTTCATATCAATAAAAAGCGAGCAAAAAGGATTTGGAATTTTCAGCATCATAACATGGAGTAGAATGCAGCTTTTCATTTCTTTTTTCATGAGATTTTTGCATACTCTAGATGCAGTAGCTTCACCCATCTATTGCACTGTCAGAATCCCAGAAAGCATAAAAGCTGACAGAAATCCTACGATCTGCCTGAAGCAGGGAACACACTGGTGGCATGAGCTCATTAGTGTAGCACACTACTTCCATGTTCTTCCAAGATAATCTGGGCTGATGGGAACCTCATCCTTAGTTATTATTAGCAAAATCTACAAAGGGAGTGAAGGAGTTTGTAACAGAGGGGCTGATGTTTCTATTATCAAAATTATTAAACATGTCCTTAAATTTTATCTAGAATTATTACTAAATCAATTTTCTACGTGTTTTTTTCCACATTTTTTTAGAATCCCCAAAACACAAGGAATTTATACAAGAGTACATTGGTGATCTGCATGGATATATATGAGGTGTATACATCTGACATCAACAGCCTTTTCTTGAAGTTCTAACCCAAGAAGAAATCCATGCAGAATATCTTCACAGAGATGCATACAAACTACAAAGCAAGTTGAGAAAGGAAAGAAATCCGGGTACCTGTAAAATGCATAGAGAACTAGGAGGTTTCCTATGATGCCGATGGAGCCAATCACAAGAACGCACGTCCCTATCGTGTAAAGAACGTGGTCTGGGATCTCTGACTTGGTCACAGAATGTGGCTGGGTGCCTGCACTCAAATCCTGGATGGAAAACAAAGGAAAGTAGAACTGAGAACATTCAGTACACATATTCCTGGAAACACTTGCTTAGCATGTTGAACACAGAGACACTTCTGAGCTTTTATCAAATTAAAATCAAGTTTCCCTCAGGTATCCTTCATTACATTTTTAACCCCTAAAGGAAACACACAAGCGAACAACTGACTTACCATAATGTAAACACTGGGAAATCGTCATGGGAAAGGCAGGAGATCAGAGGAACAACACAGCAGCAATAGCAATACCTGTGAGAGTACAAATAAATTAGGTAGTCTTGACAACTCTTTCATTGTTCTTTGACACCAAAACATGAAGAAAAAAAAACCAACCAACCACCACTAACAGCCTATGTATTTTTTGAAACCAATTCAGACTAACCGCTGGCTAAACAAAGTAACAGAACAGCCTACAGCAAATCCACTCCACTCTCATCAACATCATTGATGAGCAGATGCTGACTCATTAGCCTGGTCGCAACTCTTACTTATCAAGGCAGGTAAACAAGCTTCAGGATGATAAATATTGCCCAGCTAAATATATTGAAGGGGCCACTTGGAAATGATGATAGCAGCTTTTTCTCTGCAGTTGCTGGCTCCTAGTTCCTAAAATTTCTCACACTGCTTTTTCTTCTTTCTGCTACTTCCTCACTTACCTATGAGGTGAACATACAACAGCTTCTTCCTTGCATAACAGCACTTTTCTAGCCATAGGCATTACCATGATAATTGCGTGATGCTACTGATGTGCTCCTGGGGGCACTCCGCATAGTGAAATGCATAGCGCATCTTGAACATCCATAAAACAGTGGCTCTGGAGCAGAAACAGTGGGAACAAAGCCCCTAGGACTAAAACAGTGTCTTAAACAGTACAAAAGCTATGGCTTCAAAGCTGAAAGCAGAATTCAAGATCTCTGAGTGGTCTGTCAGATTCCACCATAAAAGGACAGCCTCCTGCAAAGTGGCACTGCACCAAAGATAGCATTCACGTAGGAGAAGAAACTAATGAAAGGGATCATCTTCTGATGCTGACTGCAGTGATAGGTCATAGCCATTTCCAGCGGTTAAGCAGCAAGAAAAATTGTTTCTGTGTTGCATTCACTCTTAAAATGAGGCATGAGACCTAGCAGCATTAGGTAAGGTGGTTCAGTGGAAAAAAGTAATGGTGGCTGTTTGATGACACCAAGAGCAATTGGGTCCATGCTTCCATAGCCAAGTAGCCTGGGTCATTTCAGGACTGTAGTACACGAATATCTATGACAAACTCCACTCTTCCCTCAAACCTCATCTTCTTAACAGTGTGCGCACCAAATCAGAACCCTGCTTTATTCATGGCAGTGCACACCAAAGAGGATAAAGCATGCGAGAATGTGTGACTCCTCTTTTCTCTTCCTTTTCTTGTTACCTATTAGTGATGCTCAGGATTTACCCCTATGCAGAGGGACATGGTACAGAATGATATGCTTCAGAGCAAGTAGGACTTGCCTGTCATACACATTAAGCTTTACTTCCTCATACTGGGAACTCACTGCTACAGAAACTCACTTGAGAAACACCCAAAGGGAGCCCTCCTTTTCTTTCTGCCAAAGAGAACAAAGTTGGATGCTTTGGCCCCATTTATTCCATTATTATGAAGAGCTCTGTCAAAATCTGAAAAGCATCATAATTTGTAAACTCTGCTAATAGTTTGTAAACTCTTGATGACAGGACAAAATGTGAACTACTGAAGCTTATAGACTGGAATGTGGAAGGCAGTAAATACTGGGGGTTACTCAAAATCTGAGATATCAGTAAGCCTCAAGGGGAGGCACTGTTTAGAAAAACACAAGCTTTGGAGAAGTTATCCTGCCTACAGAGAAGTGTCTGGAACGATTTTTTTTTCCTAGTCTGTTAACCTCGGTGATAGCAACATTGAGATCTGAATGAAAAGATGGCTACTAATTCAATCTGTCAGTGCTGCCCTGATGTAGCAGCACAAGGCATGCATCCAGCTGTATGGCAAGATGAAAAGGGAGAACCATTTATAACACTGGAATACAAATCTAACAAGATAAATGTGCTGATATATATGCACACATACTTTTTTTCAAAAGCAATTTCATCACACTAGTGAAAATCCCCTAAATAAAAGAGGCAAAAATGATACAAATGATTCCAAAGCTAATCACATATTTCACCGATTTGACATAATTCCACAAAATAAAAGGTTGAGAATGACAATTTAAACACGTGTAAGTCTGGGAATTTAAACTCTACTTTTTTTAACAAGCATTCTTTTTCTACTACAGATCCTTTCTCAATACAGAATAAATCAACAGGAGGAAAACAAAAGCATCATCAAGGATTTAGGATATCCGTAGAAGCTTTTTCTCTTTTCCCCACAACACCATCTCTGATATTTATGTTAATTTTGATTAACAAGCTATATAATTCCCATGTAAATATTTACTATATGAGGATTAGGACTAGAAATACATTTTAAAAACAAAAAAAAAATGGAAGCTCTGGTCATGCGCTCTACTGAGAAACTGATTTTGTTATTACAACTCTGCATGTTTTTTTTCTGGTAATTTTAATTTCTCATGAAAAATAAGAATAAAATTAAAATACAGAAAAATGTTTGAAAAACAGAATTTTTCAAATTCCTTCCACTCCAAACCCAAGAAAAACAATGTAACTATTACAATTTTTTTCCAGATGACTCAGTAACCAGAACAGCAACTAAACAAGAACTCATATTCAGTACAATCATCATTGTGGTCTTATCATGTTTAGTTTGTTAGCCTCTTTTAGCAGGAAAATGGTACAAGCTCTGTTCTAATTCAGTCTGTATATTTTCATTTTATGAACAGTGAACTTAGAAATCCTGAGCACACAGTTGAGAAGCCTGCAAAATTACAAAGCTTAAAGACGTGGTGCAAGAAGTTCTCCTCAGCTTTTCACACTGCTGTGAAAATGCAAGGCTGCACGTGACTCAGCACAACTAGTCTGATAAATTGTACTTCACAGAAACTCTGTATTGTCATGGCTACATGAAGTAGGGTGAATGGCCTGTTTTGTATAAGCCGATCTTGCTCATTCTCTAATGACATGAGTTAAGAGATAATGAACGAACACTTGATATTTTGCTCAGGCAATATATTGACTCTTTAATGGGTGATACAAGTTTTCAAGAGCTCATGTAAAATGCTTTCACCTATTCATTTATCTCCTAGGTTGGCTTTACTTTCTCCTTTTGATAACTTGAGAAGAATCACAAGGACTGCGATAAAGACACAACTGTTTCCTGAGTGCAGATTTTAGAGACTACATCCATAAATGATCTGACTGTCCCACTCAGAAGCAGAAATGCAAACAAGCAGTCTGAAAAATGCCAGTAATTGCATCACGGACAGCTTCTGGCACACTCGCCTGCTCTGTGCTGACTTTGTTTGGCTTGTTCTAAGTTAATTTTACAATCACTTGCATTTTGATTGTACAAAATGTTGGACCTGACAACTTGCATCAGTCACAGTGAGGTCGTATCCTTATGTGAGATGAGACTGACATCAAAAAGCTGTCATCCTCATATCTGCTTGGAGGGCTTTCTTGGAAGGGCAACTAACAGCTCTGCAAGCAAATCAAAGATAAATTATTAACAGTTGTCCCTCAAGTAGCTGGCAAAAGGCGGTGGCATCAGATATGAAAATAAACTCGGTCTCTTTCACCAAAAATAAAAATTAAACTCTTAACAGATGGGGAATGTTATTCTATGAGAGATTTTTAAATTTGATTTTTAGTGATAAAATAATGTCTAAGTAATTAGAGCCATCTGTTTCTGCTTGCCAGCTGGAGAGATTAACAAAGATTGCAATGCAGAAGGCAGAAAAAATGATTAAAATGGAAAGGGGAGGGCAGGTCTCTATCAACAGGTAAGAAATAACTGATCAAATCCAGAAACAGTGATGCGATCTGCATTATGTGGATACAAGAGTATCTAAAACCTTATTTATGCTCTGATCTTGATCACTGAAGCAAGCTCATCTTGTAGAAATGATTTACAGTGAAATGAGCTTAAGTAAAGGCTCGCTTACATAGAGGATTAATGTGAGCTAGCAAGAGAGTGAATTAACAGCATAGAAGCTTCTCTGTGCTCACACACTACACAGGCTCCTAAAGACGACTTTGATTTTACTAAATCAAATGTCGTTACATCCACACAATTGCAGCTTGAAAATTAAAGGAAAACAACAAATAATATTCAGGCAATCGACATGTTAGCCAGCATTTCCTATAGAGACAGCTCGTTCATCAAAGCAGCCACCAGGTAACAGTTGCCAAGTTGCTTGTAATTCACTGGAAGATGTTGTTTCACTAAAAAGTATCGTCTGGTTTAAAATGACAACAAAATGCGGGGTTTAATGAATATCTTGTATGCATGAAATCTTGAATCAACAAATAGAAGACGGTTGCCATGTGGCAAAAATAGCTGAGCAAGTAATGGTCAGATACTTCATGAATAATAAGCAATTATAGAAAATACTGTTAGTTATTTCAGGTATTAAAAAAATAAAAGCAAAACAACTTAGCTTATTTTGGTTGACTGTATTATAAATGCAGTGTAAGTAGAAATTAACTTGATCTGCAGAGAGTCAAATCGCTGAGTTAATTTTCCTATCAGTCTCCAGGTGACACTCTTCTTCCACAGTTCACTCCAATCTGTTCATACCAGGAGCACTCCAGCACACATTTACAGTGCAGATTGAAATGATAGTTAGCTTAGTAAGCTGAACTCTGAATGTGATGCAGGTCATCCAAAAGCAACAGACGAGGAGAGGAACTGCCAGAGCCCCTCACAACAGGTCAACTATCAGAGGCGGTTGAACATTGCTGGCCAGATCTAGGCTAGCACTCATCCAGATAGATATCCTTAGTTCACACGGTGCTTGACTTGCAGACCCATACAGAAGTCATAGCCATACAGTGCAAAACAGAGGTGATACAAAGCAGGTGGAGAAAGGCAAAAAAAGGGAACAGAAAATTAGGGGAGAAGAGAAAGAAGGAACAACTGCAGTCTGAGTATTTTTCTTGAAGATAGAAGTTGTAACTGGGTATGCAATTATCCATCAAGATTTGTTTGAATATCCAAGGAGATTTTTTTTTTCTTTTGTAAAAGTCCTGCATCAGCTCACTTGTGATATTAGGGGAAAAAAAGCAGATTTGAAAACTTGTGGGGGAAAAAGAGACTGAGCATTTTTGCTGCAGGAAAATTTATATCTGACTAATGCCATTGTAGAATGCATTTCTGGGCTATTACTGAACTGGACAGACAGCTAAGAAAAACATTTCTTACTTCACTCCAAGGCTCATTTGGGAAAATTCTGTGCTGTGTCATCAGAATAATTCAGTGCAGAAGTGCCAGCCTGGGGCGAGATGAAAATGACCAAAGGCACGTTTGTGTGCCACAAATATTGGCTATTTGCAGAGATGGAAATAATGCCAACTGTCTCCCTGGCACGAGATCCCATTAGTTTGTCTAGATGGCCTCAAGGTCTCATGTTTATAATGATCCTTTTTTTTTTTTTTTCAGGTCTTAGCTATCTGTACTTAAACTTCTTGTACTTGCAACCTGTCAAACCACATTCATGTGAGGCATTAGGAAAAACAAAACAAACAAAAAACCCAAAGAGAGAAAATCAGCAAAAAAAACTAAGTTGCTATTTATAAGTTGTCAGTATCTTGAGAATAAACCTATTAATTGCTCATCAAGGTAGGCATACTCATGTGTCTAGATATCCAGTCCTTTGAGCCTTTGAGTTGAAAAACAAGTAAATAGAAGCCCACCCCAGGAAGCTGTTAATACTCAGCTGAGCTGGGGCTCAGTCCACCTTCCCCTTCTCACCTCTTGCATGCTTGTACACTCCTTCATCCTGGAGACTCCCACCACATTATTCCATTATTCATAAACCCCTTCTAAATGATCAGATGCTGTGCTCACATACAACCCAAACACCAGCACAAGCTTTGCGTGCCTAGGGAGGCAGCAAACTGAACAAACACAATCAATGCTGGTGCTGCATCAAAATTATCTGAACAATCACATCTCAGTGCATATTTGTTTTGCCCACGAGGGAACAGACTACTGCTAGCACAGGAGAACGAGGCAAAAATTTCAGAGCATGTTTTTCAGAGAGTTAGAAAATGTTTAAAAAAGCATATGCTGTTAAACTGTGATGATGACTTTCGTAGTCTTCAGGGAAAAAATCATTTGTGCACCATAGCAGTGGCATATAAATGCACTGCTACACCTTGCTACTTTTATCGTGAGCATGGTGAGGACTGTTATTGCATTTCCATAAGTAACTGCATTTTGAAATTCTGATCTTTGTCAGAACAACCCAGCCTGACGTGTCAAAGGGTTTGAATGCATACTTTGGCTACTGGAAAGTTAACTGGTTGTATTTTATTTGAAAAAAAAATATATATATATATATTTTCTTCCTTACTTTTGATAATCCGGAGAGGGAATCCTTCACCAGCCACTTCTGGTCTTACTCACTGCCTCTAACATCAGAAGTCCTTTCACTGCACTGCTTCGTTTCTCAAGGAGACCTACACAGATGCTGCCCAGGGGTCTGCGTGCAAGAGCTGCTTTGCAAGTTGTGTCCTGCAACTTACAGGAGATCCCATGGAAACATTGGCTTATCTTTATGTCTTCTGCAATAAATAAAGAAAAAAATTGAGAACTAATAACAGCTTTTCAAAGACGTATTTCAAAATTATGATTCCTCTTAATTAAATAGTTAATCAAGTTGATGCTCAGTAATTCTCTATAGAGCTTATAACACTAATTTAAAAACTATCCAAAAAATTATCAATTGCTGCCAAATCACCTGCTATTTGTATTTTTATTCTGCAACTTACTATGAATCGTTCACGTGAACGATGAAGGAAATGTAATGAACAAATCTTCTCTACTAGCTACAATTCAGTTATGCATCACTTTCACTTTTACTGGCTGAGTAAAACTGGCCTGCAGTTTTACCAGAGAATTCGTTGCCTACATTTCCCTGATGACTTCGCAGGATATTGTTAATAGAATGCCTGATACCAGAGACACTTTGAACCAACTTGGGAAATTTGTTAGAAATTTTGGTCATGGGTAAAAGGGACAACTTCAGGCTAATCTCCACTTTTTGGATGCCATATTCATTATTTTCTCATGTAAGCTCAGATATGTGAGAACTACTAAAATGAATCAGAGCAGAGCTCCAGCAGCTCCCATGCCTTACACATGACATAGGGCAGCAGATGCTCAGGGAAAGAATACAGAAAGTAAAGCACGTGCAACATTGCTTTGCAATTCTTTATCCACTAAATTCAAATATCAGTGATATTCTTACGAACTCTGCAGCACTCAATTCCTCGCTTCAGTTTGTTTGACAAATTGCAGCTGGCAAAATGTTCAATGAGATCTGTGAAGCACTAAAATAGGGAGGTAGCACAATCATCATCTACAGAAAATTTCAAAATATTGAAGATATCCACTCTTAAAGGAGGAGGCGAGACTTGACAGCCAACCTTCCCACCTAAAATATTTCAGGATGCCAGGAATGCAACATCACAAAACATAGAATTAAAAAATAGGGTGCTAGAACATAAGTAAAATTAAAGGTTATTTCAATTACTTATTGAAAGACAAAAAAGTATTAACCAATCTTGTTGCTTTTCCTCCAGGTGCTGTAGGGTGGCAATGCTAGAAAAATGAACTTGCTTCAGAAGAACAATTGTAACTGGCAAATGTATTTGAGATTAACAAGTTACTACAGTACTGAAGACATATTTCAAGGGAAGATTTGAGCAGCAATGACAAACTGATAAGAAACTGTGATATGGACATAATTAGAGAGCAATTACAGCAACCCAGGGACTCAGAGTCTTATAAATAATAGAGCATTTGGTGACACATTTGGTGGGGATAGTGACTTCTCTGTCTCTCAAAAAAAGCCTTACTTATCTCCCAACATCACTAGTTTTGGAGGAAGCAACATCTCCCATAAAAGCAAGCACCTTTATCGTGATATGAAGAAGCATCAGGACCACAACATAGTAGATCCCATGTGGTCCCCTGTTTCAACTACATTGACAATCATTTTTTCCTCTAAACAACTTTCACAGACCACTTCTCAAGACCATACAATATGTAATGAAAGTTTTAGCACATCCATAGTGGGTCTTCCTGTCTGCATGCTTATGCCTAGATATGAATTATATTTGAACTAACTCATGTATCCCCTTTGCAACTTTTGAAACACTGTAAGAAGCTACAAGAAGAGAAAATCCGTTCTTGGACAAGCCAGCTTCCTCTTATGAACTGAGAGGAGGAAAAAAGGGAAAAAAAATAAAAGCTCTCAAGTTGGTTAGGTGTAAGCCTGTTTTCTGCATTGAATCAGAAAGCCACAGGAAGCCCCCACAGGTTTTTTGTAGAGATAAGAGATACCTCTTATCTCAGAGGGAAAACAGCTCCTTCTGAACCTATATTTTTAAAGAGTACATAAGCAAGCTGGTGAACTAATATGCAGCAGACAGTCTCCAAAAACAAACAAATGAAAGAAAGTCTAGCAAAGCATTGCTCATGCCTCAAGTTTGAGCCTATACTACACTTTTCAGTCCGCTCAATTCCAAAAAAGCAGTTAATTTCTGGTTTTTTTTTTGTTTTTTCTTCATGATCAGGTAGTGTACACAACACCACTGAGCTAATGATAACATTAAAAAGCAGTTCCACAGCATTTATCAGTGAACATAAAATAGTTCCTTTGCAAGTGGGTTATCTAAAGGTCTTGATGCATTATCTAGAACACCACTCTGCCCTCTTATGCACTGCTGAGGAAAGACTGCAGACATATCTGGCAACCCACTGGCATGCAAGGCAAGCTGCCTTTCCTTGTCAGCTTCTGTAGGAGTGACTGACTCGTACTAACCTGCAGCAGTGTCACAAGATCTTTCCCAGTCAGTGCCACTAATGCAGGGGCTCTCTGTTGCTGCTGCCTTGACCTTTAACTCATTTGCTAACGCTCAGTCTCCTGTACAATGAAGAAAGTTCTTCTATCATAGTAAAGGTTCAATCAATTACATTATTTGAACTTCAGCAGAATTTTCAGCTAAAAAAAGTGTTGTGGGAAAAATTACGATATGTAAGAAACTAGGTATGCGTTACAAACAAACAAGCACAATTTGCTGATCACAAGCATCATTGTCTACAGAAGGTTCAAAGGAAACACTTTACCCTCTTCATAATTCAAAAATAAATTTCCTTCTCACCTGATATTATGCCCCTCTTCATGCATTAACTTATCAAGCACAAAAAGGACCTCTGCTCAGTGGTACTCCTTCCGACTGCTCCATCAGCTCTAAACTACCTTCAGCTTTTTAAGTTATACACATTAACAGCCAATCAGCATGGACTTCATTTCACCTGACCAGTGATTTCTTTGGCAACACAGCTGTGCCAATAGTAGCATACAAACATTTGTGGGCATCAGGCATAAATCCTCACCCAGCATTCAAGTCTTCTGGTCTTCCTTGTCCATTGAACCTCGCAGCTCCTCAGAGTACTCTACCAATTTGTATGGTAAATGTCAAAATAACTATCAGTTCAAAGGGCTTTCTATCAGGCTAGACCTAAAATTCACAAATCTATTTCTAGTGCTTTGATAAAGTACAATGTGTAAGTTGTCTATCAGTTGATTTTCATGAATCCTGCTTGGACTGCTGCTTGGCCAGCTAGAGCTGCTGGGTCAGGCAAGCACTAGCTTGCTTATGCACTCTTTAAAAATATAGGTTCAGAAGAAGCTGTTTGCTATCTGAGATAAGAGGTACAACACTACAAAAAACTTGTGGGGATTTCCCAGGGCTTCTGATTCACCCTCTCTGGCAGCCTGCACCCCTGCACACTGGAAACACAAAACATCGTGCAGAGAATAATTGGCAACCTCTGAAATTCCTAGACTCAGTGTAGGCAATCAATATAAAAAAATTTCAACTTTGAAGCCCTTGATGTCCTTACTGAGGTGTATGTGCACATACTCGTGTTCTTACAAGGCTGTCATTATGGCAAGAAAACTAACATAGAATGTGAAGTAGTTCAAAACATGCTGAGTATATAATGACAGGAAAAAAAAACAGATTTCCTAGGAAATATTCTCTGAAGTTTAACAGCTTTCATAACCCAAGCAGCCATCCTAAAAAAATGTGATCAGAAAGGCAAAATCAATTAGAAAGAAATCTCGTTTGGTGCCAGGACACACTCAATGCGTCTGAATGATTTGATTTTGAGATACGACTTACAGGCTCAAACCCCTGTAAGCTAAATAATGGTTAAGCAATCTACATATTGCTTAAAGCCAAAAGGGCTCTACAAGAAGCTTGCTCCAATTTCTTTCCTTCTGATTTACTCCAGAAGACCTGTTGCAGTGAGACAGCATCCACAACTTCTATCCCCACGCTGAAGTTTCTCTGACACTCGTATAATTTGTGTGATAGTTGATAGAAAAAGATGGCAGTTTTTGTGGTATATTTCTTTAAATCTCAGAGCTGGATTCACTGAGTGCAGCCAAGTTATCAAAGATTGAGTAGGAAATCTTTTATCCTAAATTCTGTGCACTTTAAGTTATGAGATCGCAGATACATAAGATAAGGGGCTTAAGAACAGTAGCACACTAATTCCTCCTATCTAGGAAGCACCCATTACAGTTTTCTGCATCGTAACCTACTTGCAGTGCACAAGCAAATCCTCTTTTCTCCATGAATGTTTTCAAATATTCCTAGTCATACATATAAATAACCAACAAGCCTCCCTACAGCATGCCATTTAGGTCACTTTACATTAATTGACTCCAAAAGGATAACAACTGTGAGATCTGCTTTAAGATTTCACTTAACATTTCTCTTTTCATTAAAATTTTCCAAACATTAATGATCATGTCACAGTAAGGTTTAATCAACTAGATCATGATGATGAGACAAGTACCAGCATGAGCAATCACCTGCTACATCTGCTTTTGCACAGCCAGGATTTTCCCATCAAGCTAAACTCCAAATCCACCTTAAAAATCTAGACAGAAAGGCACATAATTCCCATGTTTTCCTTTGTGGAGATCTGAGTCAGCTGCACAAAATAGTGATCAGAATTGAACGAATGAAAACAAACTCAGATTTTTTTCTTTCTTCAAAGACAAGTACATAAGCACACTTTAGAAAACAAAGCAGGAGATAAAGGCTCCCTTCTAGTGTCCCTGCACAGCTCCCACTTCCCCAAGCCTGCCTCCCACTACATACGTTTGAGGTTCAGCTGAGAGTGTCTCCCTTCTGTCTGCACAGTCGCTCCACGCAGGACTGGCACATGCACAGCTCATCCCATGGAGCATCTGCAGCGCCGGCGTTTAAAGATCCACTGGGTGAGCCAGCCCTTCTCTGCTCCCAGCCTGCCAGTCCCAGCAGCATATTGAACCGCTGCACTAGCCCCCAGCAAACGCCCATCCCATTATTCAGCCTGACTGGCCCCACTGCCACCCTTAGAAGTGCAAAAAGATGACGTTTTTAAGTATGGTTATTGTAAATAATGGACAGCTGGAGGAGCTCGCTTCCCAGCCTGATGCTCACTCCCAGGGCTGAGCACGCTCTTGCCCTATACCCACACCCCAGGTGGGCAGTGTGGGCAGTCAGTGATGGAGGGCACTGTCAGGGATTTCCTTCACAGTCACTGGCACCAGTGGCCTCTTATGCTTTTGCTGCCAGGAACCTGTCTCTGTCTCCCCTTGACCACTCCCTTAGCTAGCCTGAATCAGCACTCAGACCCCCCCTGCTGCCCCCTTGTTCAAACCCAGCTCTGCTTCCTTCTTGCTGACCAGTAGCCCCATCCACATGGCCAAGAGCCACGCAGATGGACACGAGTGGTCAGCCACGTATTAAATGCACAGCTGTATTTCTGCCAAGATGTTGAGCAACACAGACTAGGTACAAAGCATTGCTGCTGCCCAGCAACTGACCCTGCATCAATTAAATTCCATCTTCAAACATACAGCTCAGCATTCAAGCATCAATACATTGCTCACCATGTGGATGCTCGACTGACCGAAAATAACGGGAATGGCACCAAGTGTGGTATAGGCATTTCTTACCTCACAGCACCTCAATGGTGTCACTTTTGTAACGCCGAGCTCTTCAGAAGCACTGAAACATGATGAAAATCACAGAAACGTGAAGGCATTCTCCTTGGATTCTTCATTCTCTTATAGGCTGCTTTGGTCAGAAGGTATTGTAAAAATAATTGCGTTTTTGGCTAGCTGTGACTATAAAAAAATTGAAAGTACTCCCCTTCTCATTGGGAAGCAGGTATTCAGAGTTACAGTCAATGAGTTTGCAGAGTTTTTTATTACTTGTTACAGCCCTTATTTTGCTTATCAGCGTGAAGTGCAACAGGCACCTATGGCCCCAGGGCACAAGAAATGGCCAAATATGAAACTGCCGTTTGATGTGTGCTGCTTAACCAAGGAGGAGAAAGAACTTTCCAATAAATATGAAAGCACAGCTGGCCTTAGGTGGCCTCATAAATTTTCATTTTAGGGTTTTACTATTGCCAACACTAAGTATTCCCACAAATATTAGAAGAATTAATTCAAATAGCATGACTTTATACAATTCTAACATTTCTCATCATGAACGCTTGTAGTAGTCCTGGTGTTCAGCAGTCCAGTTTCCAAACAGGGTACTTCCAAAGTAAACAGTGAATTGAGTGAAGAACTTCCACCTGCAATAAGAAAGTAATGTTACCTTTAAAGGATTTAGAGATTACAATTAATGGTCAGAAACCTAGACAGAAATGTTGTAGCACCTGAAGAAAACAGTAATCAGTGTAAATACACAATGTATGCTCACAGACTTTAGGATATGTTACATGGCTTGTTTTAGTTTCTTTTCTGGTCTATATTCTGTCCATATTGATTTAACCTGACGCACCTATATATAACACCTCCAACATTTAAAAGACATATCACTAACATAAAGAGCTTTGCACTCCCAATTGCTAAGAAAATATTGATTTTTTTATTGATTCTGTCCAGAGCATATTTGTTCCATTCAATTCTCCCATTCTTGTGAAATTTACTTTGTAATAGTATTTACTTACACAATCACATAGCTTTTTCCTATTTTTTCTTTCTTTTTCAACTTACAGTGCTTCTAAATAGAATATTTTACCTCCTTGCTGCAGTCAATTCAAACCAAATTCAATCTGACAAAGCGTAGCATATCCCTGTACCTTAGAAAAGCCCGCAAACCTACAGCTTTTGAACAGTTACTTCTTGGTGATAGCAAGGCATATGTTTGTCCACCTGTGAATTAGCCCAGATACCTATGATTTGACAGTTGAGCAAAGAAGCTTGAGCATTAGAGCTGGATGCTAAAGATGAAGTTGAGTAACAACCACCATTAATTCTTTTACTAATTGTTTTGAAGATGATGGAAGTTCAGCTACAGACATGAAACTTTCAAGTATGACAATGTACACCTAGAGACAATCTAGAAATGTTAAAGATTGTAGAGGAACCTCTTAAATTGGAGGCTGAGATTTCAAAATAAATTTTACTTAGGCATTTATTATCCTGAAGGCATGATTAATATGTTACGATGAAATGAACATTGTTTCAGAACAGAAAGAATGTACTTCAGTGGAGGGACACACATACACAGAAGTGCCTATATAATATAGAATTATATTTTTGTCTTTTATATTATAATATATGGTTTGATAGCCTTATGTAAATTTCTGGACACTATATATTGATTATTATTTCATCTTTTGTTCCCATTACTTGTTGAAGTACCATATTTCCGTTTAACTCTTTGACTTGGTGCGTTCTACTTCCCCTTTAAAGATGCCCAGTAAAAACAAGAGATTATTATTAGCTGCTGTCTTGTTCTTGTCTCTTGGCTTCTTGGTGCTTTATTTTTCAAGTTCATCTATTGACTTACTCTCTGTGACCTACCAGTTATGAATCTGTTAGAAAGCAAACTATAGTTCTTGACATTGCTTTGTATACTGCGTACTCAAATCAACCAAATGGCACATATTTTAGAGACCTTAACAGCTACGCATCTGTTTTTGCTCCTTTGTTCATTAGATATCTCTATTACCTTGTTGATGTGATCCATTTAATACATTTTTTTGCCTTTACAATTACCTTGATATGTTCTATGTTGATATTTGATTGATTATGGATTTTTTTTTTTGCTAATCTTGCAACCTCTGCCCTAAGCATTGGTTTAATAAATACTATATAGTGTCTTTGAAGTATTGGGAATCTACTTAGATCCATAGTTACTTAACAATGGTATATTTTACCACTAATATTTTTTCAGTATCTTTTAAAAAGAAATGCTAAGCCCTCTGACATCCACAGGTGGATTTCCTTTGTTCTTACTTAAAGAAATAAGGAAGTGATTCTTTGTAAACCGATGAGAGACATGGTTCTAGCGATCCTTCTGGGAATGACTGACTCTACTCATGCTGTTGTTCATTCTTATGTCTGCAAGATGGAGCTGAAACTTCTCAAAGATCAAACCACTACACACAATACCTCTCAAAACTGGACTTCAAAGTAATCCTTTTTGCATGAGAAATTCTAATTAAAGCTAAGATTTAGATGCCAAGGGAAAATTAAATGCCAAATAAAGCAAACTTTTTCAAATTTCAGACTTGTTTAGTCTGACAGGATTCCGATTGATAGCTTGAGTTGGCTCCACAAATTATGGCATTTAAGTGCAACTAAGCTTCAAGCTTGTGGTTTACTGGACTGCTGCCTCATATCTCTCTTCCATGCATCCACATCAGGATTAGTCTTTCTTCAAGAATTTCTATTTCAGCTGTTTGTAATTAATCCTTGGACATGGAGAAAGACAGTAAATCTATTGAGTACAAGAAGACAAACTAGACTCACTAAGCACTGTGATCCAAATTAACATGCTTAAACTCAGCTAGAGTGAAAAGCATTTGAAGTTGAAATTGCCACAGAATTAGTTCCAGAAGACAGAAAGATTGAATAACAAGCAGAGCAGGTCAGGTAAATAACTGCCTGACAAAGGTCAGAAAAACATGAGGGCTGTTGATACTCGAGTGTAAAGAACTTATGATTGTAGTTCCATCTGGGCCCTTGAAGAAACCATCCAAATAGAGAACAAAATACAGGAAAGAAAGAAAAAAGAAGTATTGTATAGTCAATGAATATAAAGATGTTATAATTATGAAATAAGCAAGACAGTTTGGCAAGGCAGATTATAATAACAAAAAGAGAACAGATAGAAAGCTTACCCACATCCTGAGCTCACTGCAAAACTCCAGAAGAGGGACCTTCAGAAAAAAGCCTTACCAACTGCTGATCAGCTCTTAAATGGGTCTAGGAGAGGTGCAGCCAGGCTCCACCCCTTCCGGCAGCACAGGTGAATTGCCTTCACCTGTGATCCCGTGGCTGACTCATTGCTCAACTCAGGTGATCAATCAGAGGTTCAGGCCATGATTCAGCAGTTCCCATACAAGTATATTAAAAAAATAAATAAAAAATAGAGGGGGAGGGGGGAGGAGATAGAGTCATTCAGGGTAAATACTAACACTTTTTTGTATTTATATGATACCTTCCATCCCAGGAAGGTATCCCACAGCAGCTGGCAAATTTAACAAATGGAGAGCCATTGCCTACTATGTAACAAAATTATTTTATCTGTCTCTTATAGTATTCCCCCTGAAACAAAGAGCAGCATGTTTAACAAGGTAGATCTACTACGATGTACAACACAGTTAATTAAAGCTATACTAAGGATAAAATTATCAATAGCTGGAATGGATGCTGAAATCTGGATTGAGCAACTATTGGGAAGAGTATTTCTCCAGTTAGCAACGGTGTTGAAGCCTTTATCTCAGATCTTACAATCCTGCCATGCCCAGGGCAGGCATTCTCATGAAGGCTCCTCTGGGCAGCTGCCTCCATGCAAGGTGCCTTCACAGCTTGAAGGCTCTCTAATGGCAAGGTTTTGTTGCTATATCCCCTGGACAGTGATAGACTGTAAATATCCAGGCACAAAGGCAGGCCCAGCAGTTGATCAAGGCGTACTGTACACTCCAACTTTGAGATGTATCTGCATCAAGATCATCTGTCTTTCACTGTGGACAGAAAATAGGCAATGTGAAGAGGTTCAAAGTCATTTCACAGAATAAATAAATAATCCAAAACCATCTCTAGTTTTGTTGTTGGAACAAGAGGAAGGTATGTTGTCAAAAACCAAGAGATAATTTGCAATCACATTCATTTCTGAATGGTGCAAGGACATGTTAAGAAACATGTTTTAATGAATATGACACGAGAAAAAAATATAACAATGAGCAAAACTGACTAATTCAGCAGTCCATGTTTGCTACGCGTTATTCTTCCACAGGTTTTAAACAGCTACAGGTTGGTTTGGGAATTCATCTTCGGACTGTTATAAGCTAGAGTGTAAACAATCAAAGTCATCCTACTGTGATTCTGACATCTCTGAGAAGTCAGACATGCTTCACACGACATCCGAAACATCTTAATTGCAAAGAAAAATGAAAGAATTAGCATGGCCAGGCCATTTTCTTGTATTAAAGAACGAATGTTAGGAGCTCAGGGCTTGGAAAAGTTCTCAAGAAATCGCATGGTTTAGACTCAGCCACAGATTAGAATATGTATGGAATATATATGGTCCTCCATCTGGACTGTCACAAGTCCATGGGACTAGATGGCCTACACCCTTGGGTGCTGAGGGAGCTGGCAGGGGTGATTGCCGAGCCACTCTCGGCCATCTATTAGCACTCCTGGTTAACTGGAGAGGTCCCAGAGGATTGGAGGCTTGCTGATGTGACTCCCATCTTCAAGGAGGGCTGTAAGGAGAATCTGGGGCCTGTTACCCTGACCTCAGTACCGGGGAAAGTAATGAAGCAAACTGTCTTAGGTGAGATCGCACGGCATGTGCGTGGTGTCCAGGAGATCAGGCCCAGCCAGCACAGGTTCATAAAAGGCAGGTTGTGCTTGACCAACCTCATCTCTTTCTATGACTGCGTGACCAGACTGGTGGATGAGGGAAGGGCTGTTGATGTAGTCTACCTAGACTTCAGCAAAACCTTTGACACGGTCTCTCACAGGCTGCTTCTGGGGAAACTGGCTGCCGGTGGCCTGGACAGGTATACACTCCGTTGGGTAAGAAAGTGGCTAGAGGGCCGTGCCCAGCGGGTAGTGGTTAATGGAGTTAAGTCCAGCTGGTGACCTGTTTCAAGTGGTGTCCCCCAGGGGTCGGTACTGGGACCCATCTTGTTTAATCTTTATTGATGACCTAGACGAGGGGATTGAGTGTACCCTCAGAAGTACAAGCTTGACTCGTTTCTATCCCACTAACAGAGGGCACATGGCATTAGCCAATGGTGAAATTTAATTGCGCATTTTTCTTTTCTTCCTATTCTGCCTATGCCAAACCCATGGAAGCCACTGCTTGCTGCCAATCAGAGAGAGAAACTGGAGGTAAATAAGGTAGTGGTCCCTGCTGGAACAGGGACTCCAGCACAGTTCTTATTTCTTTCTTCCAACCTTCTTCCCCTTATCCCACAAGATCTGATACTGTGTCTATCTCCTTATTCTGCCAGAAGAAATGGTTGCCAGGACTCAGACACAAATTTTCCTGCCAGCTTTATCATTTCCTGGAATCCTTTCCAAAGAAAGAACAACAGGGCCAAAATCCACTCCCAATCTTTTGTTCTTCAGGTGAGGACAAAGAATCTTCAGCCACATTTTATGGTCTTCAAGGCCACTGAAGTCCCTAACTCCCAGGAGAGCAGTATCAGCACCAACCCGCCGTACCAATTTGTAAAGTAAAATATTTACAGTTTTTTGACAAAGCTGTAATATTTTCACCTTTAGCACATTTTGATTGAGAAACATTTTATCAAATCAGAACTCTCCACAGAAAAAATAAATTTTGCTTTCTGACTAAATTCAATCTGGCTCAATTAAATCAAAAAGTTTTCTCCAACAACTTAGTTGAAAAAAAAGATAAAAGATAAAAAAAAAAAACAAACATAAAAGTTACAAATTTTGCTGTCAAAGTCATGGCAGTGACAGCACACAGATTTTTTTTTGTTGAACCATTATCTTCCACACTGAATTTTTCCATTTCTGGTCAAAGGTGACTCGTTTCTATAAACAGAAACAACAGAAACGTTTTCACACTTTAAATGCTTTAAAACAAAATTGTTTTCTGTAAAAAGCAGGCTTGGAGAATTTCATCCTCGAAGGCTAATGCATCAGAGTCCCGTATCAGTGCTGATAAGGGCTCTAGATAATGAGTTTAAAAAAAGAAATCCAGTCCTTGTGTTGCTTTCCTAATTCAAACACGGTTTCAAAAAGAGACACATGTAATAAGGAAGTCCTTATAGATCTTCAATTTCTGTGTACTAAGGGAAGGAAGGATATACGTGAATGTAATATAGCAATAATAGTTCTGTCCTTGAAGAGACAAAGGTACAGCTACTAATACCCAGAAGGAATACACATTTGACAACTGCTATGCTACTGCTTGGACATCCCAGCCCAGAACACTTAGCAGAAAATGCTCTGCTCTGTTAAGCATCTGCTCCAGGGAATCCAGTACGCCAGCTAACACAACTACAATCACCCTAGAGACACAGTGAAACATCGGCCTTCCTCCGCGCAGCGTGCTTGTGAGTAATGGCCTGCCATGTTCTAAATACAGCACATTGCAGGGTATGGTAATGAAAGAGCATCGAAAGTGACCTTCCTGAGCTATACCTTGACAAATAGTATTTTACTGACCATACATCAACTCCAGCTCTGCAAGTCCTTCTTTTGTCACAGCCAATTCTTGAACTTACCAGTGGGAACTAAAATCCAGGTTCCCATTAAAAGTAACGGTATGAGAGAAGCAATAAATTGCAGAACTTCTCAAGATGTGTTGTGAAGCAAAACCGAGAAATATATAACAACTTCTTCATCCATCTTAGATACAATATTTCTGTGTTTTAAGTTGGTCTTCACATAAAAATATCCTCAAATAAAGGTGGAACCAGAGTAAAATGGCACTTAAATGATAAACCCAATTAAGGTATTGCTTAGAGTCTTCAGTCTTGAATATCTTCAAGACTTAGTGGCAAATACAGACAACGCTGTTGATTCTTACCTCAGAAAATGAAAGTAACAGTGTGCTGTAACTGAATTAGATGCATCGTAACAATTTTACCCTGAAGTGAGAAGAAATTTGGATTTCATCTCTGCTCTCAAAATAAGCCATCACTAATATCTTCTGGGTGACAATTTGACGGATGAATTTGACAGGTTTTCACACCAAGCGCTTAAATTAAACACAAGCAAACTCAAGATATCTCATCTTTCTTTCAACAGGATCTTCTGTGATTTTATCTTCATGAAATTCAATACTACTCAGTTGGAAAAAGGAAAAAAGAGAGAAATAGTTTAGAATCAAAGAATGATTTAAACCATCTAGCTCCAACAGCCTGCCATGGGCAGGGGCACCTTGCACTACATCAGGCTGCTCAAAGCTCCATCCAGTTTGACCTCGAATGCTTCCAGGGATGGGGCAGTCATGTCTTCTCTGAGCGGCTAGCTTGTTCCAGTGCCTTACTGCTCTCACAGTCAGGAATTTCTTCCAAATGTCTAATCTAAGCCTAATCTCTTGCAGTTTAAAATCATTACACTTTGTCTTATTACTGCACTCTACACATGAAAGTTCCCATATGCAAAAAGAAATTACATTTATATACACAGACTCACGCATAAGCAGCATAAATCTCACACTGTATCTACAGGGTAGTTGATAGAAAGTATACACTGATTAGGCAGGAAAGCTCCATGCCTTTTTCTTCTTTTAGATAAATCTAACACAATATAAATGCACACTTCAACCATATTAGCATGGTTAATACCTAAATTCACTTTTTTTTTTCGACCCCTCCAGAAGAGAAAAAAATTAAGATCTACTCAAAATCCTGTTGTTCCATTCACTATGCAATTTCAGTTCTGTAATCTCTTCTGTGTCATGGTCTGGTTTTCATTTCCGAGTTTCTCTTGCAGTAATGCTACATGAGTTTCTGTAATCCCTGTTCCATCTGGTATAGAAGGCACTGGGGCACACTTACCTTCATCAACAAAATAGGTATTACTGAAAATCCAGCACTTCAATAACATAAAAAATGGAAGATAAAACCACTTTCCTATTAGAAAATATTTAAGATGAAACCTGCCTTCAGATGTTAAACAAGGAGCCTAGCTATGCTGACAAAAGTTCAGTATTTTGCATGATATCTATTCTTTGCAGAAATTTGTGAATCTAATGATGCTCATTGTGCTATTCAAATCCTGAAAAAGAAAAAAAAGAAAAAAAAAGGAAAAAAAAAAAAAAAAAAAAAAAAGTATGCTTTCTGAGCTGGCTTCCCAGGGAGCAGCAAAAGCAATAAAATTTACAAGCACCAAAACTGCTGCTGGTTTGGCTGAGTTGCACATGGCTGCATTTCAGGCCTGACAGAGCAAACTGGTAGAAGAATTATAAAAGATGGAAGTTATTAGCTTCAGTTTAGAGGGGGAAGTACAGCACATAAAAATGGAAAGACTTGCTCAGAGTATCTCAAAGGAGGATGGTACTCAGGTGTTCGGGCTTATTCTACCAGCTGGTGTCATCCTTCCCATTCCTACATGCATAAGCAAGAGCAGCTATTACAAGAGCTTCTTTCCTGTGGAAATAGAAACACAAAAGGACACATCCCCTGAAAAACAGATAATGCTTCACTTCCTCTATGAATAACTTATCAAGAAAACTTTAAAAATATTAATTTTTTTCCCGATTACAGCAAATACAGGATAGCCAGAGTGTGAAATCAGTGCTAGGTGACTTCAGGGAGATATGCTTTTCCTCAACTATCAGAACTGCAAAGGAGAGAGAAGCACATGAAATAAGATGCTAAAACAGAAGAATAAGAGGATATTTTTGTTGTGAGACACAGTCTCTTACAAAGGGCGACTTTAAGGACCATTTCAGAGTTCATATATCTTCTAAATTTTATGTATATATTTTTAAATCACATGGTTATAAATAAATGTTACTGAAAATTTTGGTTTGAGTTCTAAACCGGTCAGTTTGCATACCTAAAACTGCTGGGACTGCCTACTTTTGTGTGCATCTACACATTTTGATTAAAAAAATGCTTTAATTTAAAAAAAAAACAAACCATTCCCTAATATAGTGAACAATATTCATTGATGAAATTAAGTGCCGCTTTACTGGTTGCTTCTTCTGGCAACTCTAATTTTGAACTCTTCACCTGAGAGCTCAGCTCAGCAGAAGGCAGGTGTACAGAAGACATCATGTTAGCCTGCAAAATACACTTTGCTACAATTAAATTCAAGAAATGTGGCTAGACGGGATAACATTGATGTAGTAGTTCTCTTAATTGTTTTGAGCTTTTCCCAAATCTTCCACATATTCTTCTTCTCTTACTCCCAAATGATAAACAAAAAACAACAACTCTCCACTCCCAACCTCCCCTCTGCCAAAAAACAAAATAAATATTCCTTTGGCAGAGGTATAATTTGGCAGCAAGATCTTTGAGGCAGATATACTTCAGAACAGTTCCACTTCTACCCAAAGTTGTATTTAGATGCAAGAAAAAAAAAAAAAAAGAGTAGAGCAGCGAGAAATCAAAAACTTGTAGATGAAGTAGACCCAGTTCTCCCTTGCCTGCTCCATCAATCAAAAGGGCACATCATCAGCATTCCAGGATGGACTGTATTATTCATTTTTACAACTAAAATAAAAGAAGAATTTAGCATAAATTCCACAGGAACCACAGCTGCCAGCACATAATGCAGATTGCTTAGGCAGACAGCATAGGTTTGCAGGTTCTTGGTTCCTTCAACGTTGTAGTACTTGACTAATCCATTAACTTCATAATTGCATCTCTGTCAAAAAACAACAGTCAAAGAAAAGTATGAAGAACCTTCAAACAACATCATAGCAATTGTGTAGCATTATATGCCAAGGAGGAAAAAATTCCAGACGTTAGCAGGTTAGATACGCCGTGACTTTTTTGTTCTTACTAAAATAAACAAACAAAACCTAAATGAACTAAAACGTCCTTACACCCATCACAATCCAGTTAAATCAAATAGTGGTAAATCGGAATTTGGTGCAAGATACTGGAGAAACACTAAGCCTCTGTTCAACAAATTCAGTATTGTTTTTCTCCTGTCAGTTTTTCCTATAGCCATCAAGACCAGAGTAACAAATCACTCCTCTGTTTACCTCATGGAATCAAGATCTACTGTTCTATCACAAGCTTCACTTGGGCTCTTGTGTAAGTTTTAGGGAAGTGAGAACAGAGGTTGGCCGACAGCACTGATCTTCACACCTGTGTTCAAAACACAACCTTTCTCTTTTATGCACATTGCTGATGAGAAATATTTTTGGACAGAAATCATTGTTAGCTCTTATTTCAGAGTATTTGTCCTTTTTTTCTAAATTTTTCTCTCAGCTCACTTTTTTCCACACCTAAACCAGCGAACATTTCTCCAGTCCATTACTAATAAGATCTGCTCAAATTCTGTTTCATACAGAAAGTGCAGAGGGAGGAGGGTTTGGGTGAGCAGGCACTACAGAAGAAAAGGAATAGGTTAGGCTAAAAGAGATGGCTGTGCTAATCTTGCCTCTTCCTCCAGTTTTCTCTTTTTTATCTTGCACGGCTCACATCTTTGTACTTTTTCACAATTAAACATCTTTCTTAGAAGTCTGCCAAAATTCTGCAGCTGTGCCATATCAAAACTAGATTTTGGACCATGGACAGCTGAATTCTTTGGAGGGGAGTCACAGCTCCTCAAAACATACCCAGAAAGAATTGAAACATCAGCGCTGCCAGAAGGCCAAGCCTTTAAAAAACTAGGCAGAGAAAGGCTCTCAGAAAAAGAAAAAGAGGAGGAAGGAGAGAAAAAAGTAGACAAATGATCAGTTGCACTGGAGATCCAAAGAGAGAAAGGAATGCAGTTACAGAAGAACACTCATAAAGAAAAAATGTAGAATGCACAGCAATTTGTGTGACAACAGTAAAGAAACTGAGGTGAGCAGTGGTGTGGAGAAGAACCTGAAGGACAGGAGAGAAAATGATCAAACAAAAGTAGGTGAGTACTTCTCAAATCTGGAATGTAACCTCTTTGTATATCTTTTATTGCTACCCTTCAAAGAGCAACTGCCTCTGACATGAATCTGCCAAAAGGCTTTTATTTAGAGTTTTACATGTATTTCTTTTATAAGGCCCTCTATCTCCCTCATACGTGTGAACATTGGCCCTTGAAATATTCCTATATGTCTGTAAGCTCATTTTTTTTGTCGGCTAAATGGTACTTAACCACATTGATGATAGCTGAGGATATAGTCTGGTGTGATCAAAATTCTGTAAGCAACCAAAAAATTTGAGTGACAAGTGACAGGATTTGCTAAAAGGAGAGTTGACCAGAACATTTCAGACTCTCTAGTTCCCAGCAACAGCATATGGTGATGAAATGTGTTCTTGCATTGGAATCCTGCTAATTCTGGCTGTGTTCTGCACCTGTGATGGGAATGCCTCTCAGGAAACAGAGGGTCCATAATACCTCACAGCGTCACCAGGTTCTATTGTGTGATTAATGTGAGCTGCTCACACATTTGCTCTTTTTTTTTTTTTTTTTTTTTTTTTTAACCACATATCCAGGTCTCCTTTTTAAAGGATATTCACACACCACAGCCTGCAGGACACGGACTTGCTGCAGGTCCTTTTAATTCTGCTACCACTCTCTGCTCTTGGCTGCAGCTTGTGTTTCGTTCCCTCCACAGAAGAAATTCCTACCAGAAACACGTGGTCAGAAAAGGCTGCTATGGAGACTAAGGAATGAGTCCCAGCAGTCCTCACCCAGGAAAGTTCAGCCACCCAGTGACCAGAAATCTTATTCCAGTTCTGAACGCCTGCTGGGAGATGTTTCACACTACAGAAAAATACTGGTGAGTCCCTAAAGCTTCTTTTCCACAGTGTGGGAAATACATACCCCGAGTCCAAGGAGCTTAACCCAGGAGTCACCTGATTTGGCTTTGGAGAAAAGAATAAAAGAAAAAGCATAAAGTTTATTCATTAAAGTCAAAGTTTAAACTTGGAATTATAGAGTATGAAAGAAAGCTAGAAAAGAAAAACATAGACATCACACTATTTATAGAGAACCAAACTAACTCCAGTCTGTCCTTCTGGCTTGAACAGGGCTTCTCTGAGACATATCTTGGACAAGGAAAACAGTTGATGACCCACATCCTATCTCCAGCATCTGTCTTGGTGTCAGAGATGATCTTTGGCTTTGTCCACCCTCAGAGCCAAGACATTTTACTCCCAGGCACTGTCTTTCAGAGCTGAAGTCCCAGTACAACAGACACGTAGATCCAAACACCTCTGGGATATGTTACCTGAGATGCAGCTGCATCTTCTCCCTGCTTTTTGTTTCCATGTACTTTTGAGTGCCTTCAAATGAACTTCAGACCTCCCAGATCCTCTTTTGTTTTAACAGGAACATGGCATGGCATCATGCAAAGCAAGTGTAACTTTACCCTTGTACCAACTTGTTTATATTTCATTTAAGTGGTCTTCTTGAAGGCTTGACATCGTGAAGAACAT
The DNA here is from genome assembly GCF_987193195.1 of Phasianus colchicus. Lineage (NCBI taxonomy): Eukaryota > Metazoa > Chordata > Aves > Galliformes > Phasianidae > Phasianus > Phasianus colchicus. The sequence goes on along the minus strand of NC_143439.1, from coordinate 18,753,300 downwards.
AACAGCAAACTATACATCTTTCTTTACAAACTATACATCAATCAAAGGATTAACTACATAAACATTATATTAAATTTGCTGTCACTGTTTCATCATTCACCAACTATAACATATTATTGCTAATACTAATTATTAGTCTTGATAGATTTGCCCCTCATAGTGATTTCTACAGTCCCTACACAAGCATTTCCTCACCTCTGTCTTTGTGACACACATGGATAATTTCTTGCTTTCTCCACAGGGTTTCTCAATCCTTCTATCTGATACCCCAGCAGCTCTACCTCCATCTAATTGAAAGGGTCACAGCTGGAGAGGAAAGAAACACGAGTTGAAAAACCATGAATTGCCTCTGGATATAACATTTCCTAGTGATGTCATGCATTTCACAAAAAGGCTGTAGGCAGAAGGAATCTCAGGCAGAACTGAAAGAAGCTTTTAAAGGCAAAGAGGAGGAGATGATAAAAGCAATCCCTATCTTCCTTTGGTGGAACAATTTCAGCCATAATTCCTTGGTTTCACATTTGGCTTGCTAGAACAGTAAGGTACTACAGTGCCTACTCTGAAAATACAGGATAGATTTTCAGCTTTCAAAATTCGTTTTCATGATTATAAAGTATGTTTATTTACAAGTCATAATTTGGTACTTATCAACTGGAGTTCCAGAAAACTAATAATTTTATCCTTAAAAATGCTGATATAGAAACATCTCCAGAAAAATAAATTGACTTCAAGATATCAGAGTTATCAGAAGTAGGCAACCTTAGCCCAGTGTGTAGATTTAGTTTTGTACAATACATTTTGCCTTGTGTGCTCACACTTATAAACAAATTTATTGAGTAACAGAGGTTTAAAGAAGCACACTGATGAGTCTTCCTTCACAGGTTTTGAGAAAAGGAAAGTTGACAGCTATAGAAAAGTGTAAAATCAAAATTCCTGGACGTGAGAACCATGTCTTTCATACTATATGGAAAGCAAAATATTCACACAAATAAATGAACAGTTCCTGGTTATGAATTTACTATGTAGATTTATTTTTTTATATCATTTTTAAGAACAAAGTTCATTTTGTTAAAGAGCAAGGAAGTGTCTGTCTCTATATGTTTTCAATATTAATGGCACAAAAACTGGTTGGATCTTTGGAGTGTTACCACTGTATTAAGCCTGTACTTCCTGAAACATGCTAGCATATATATCTGACAGATTTACATGACACTTTAAGCCCTCAGGATTCTTGCTTAGTGTACAAAACAAGGAAAGTCTGTTAGTAAAGCTAATGCTGTGCTAGTTGTAAAGCCAAGCATAAAATGGCATTAAGTTATAAAAACAGCATTATACTCACCTGCTACTTTGTGCTCACCCATAGCTCAAAATGTGACAACAAAGCAGCATAACTTATTTGAACAGAACGGATCCATGATGACCTCACCATGACTGGCTATCAATAATGGCCAACATTTACATATCCTGTGAAAAGCAGAAAGAAAATAAGTTACAGAGACAGCACTTGCTTCTCCCAGTGTAAAGTGTCTGCCACATTATGCTGCTCGAAATAATTCTACTACTTGGGAGGGACAATTTGATAGTTGGAATAGCTGAAATCTAAGAGAACTTTCCAACTCCAATGATTCTGTTTGTAAAAGACTCGACACCTTACATATCACAGGATCTGTGCCCATTGGAAGCCATAACTAAGATGGCAGGTATCTTAGCATAGCAATTGGACTGCTGCAACCAAGAGAATATGTATGTGTCCAAGCCTTAGTGGCACGTTCTTGTCCACGAATGGGCAAATCTTCAGTTTGGCTTTAAAAGCCCAGATGCAAATGAAGGATAAACTGGTTCTAAGTTTATTCTATCTAAAAGCATATTAATGTGTTTAAAATTCTTTAAATTAATTTTTGCACCCATACTTGATTGGATAAATATTTTTTTCCTCAAAATTCTCTGTTTAACAACTTTCTTAGAGCTGTCTTCCAAAGTATATTCACTTAAGTTTTCTGTATTTAATCTGTAATTATTTTTCTCCATTTCCTAACCTGACTAGAAATTTAAAACACCTCATACTGCTTCTTAGCTATAAATTTTAAAGCCAATAACGCCACGAGGAAAAGCAATGTGGTATTGCAGAGAAGCATTGATAATATTCAATATTCAAAGCTTTGCTAAAAAGATTTCAAAAAAGGACTAAATACATCTTAAATAAGAGCTTTTTTCTGGAGCTATTTAAAATAAAAATTCATTTTCAGCTATATTTTTTTTCCAGGAAAACAGGTTATACTGAAAAAGATCTACATTAACACAGATACATTAAAAAAAAAAACTATCACTTCAACATGGCTTGTGCACAAATCACTGTATTTCATTCTGCTGAATGGACCCTCATTATTTAGTTTTTTGGGAGCTAAAAAAAAAAAAAAAAAAAAAAAAGGGAGATAGGAGATAACCACTCCCTATTGATATCCACCCTCATCCAAGTAAAACATTACCAATTTCTCACTGCCTAAAATGCTTGGTGTGTGGGAGTTGCACAAGCAGGTGATTCATGAGAAAGTTATTTTAGTAAACATCTTAAAAAGGTATTTTTTTAAAAAAGACTCCTTTTCCCCTCGCCTATCCCTCTGATGCATTTACGGAAAATCTGGATAAATACTGAAGTTACAAAGTGCTGTGAGATATTTGGAGCTAGATTATTTTTGAGGTCCCTTCCAACCAGCTATGGTTTCAGTAATTCAAATCAATTTATGAATGCAGTTTATCAACTTTGACACACTAATATATCCTGAGATGGAATATATTTCTATGTAAGTTATTGATTTTTGAGACTTTTATTCCTAAACAGAATGAAATTTGAAATATGAGAAAGTCAAATCAGTAAAGCTCTGCATTCAAATACCAGACTGTATCGTGCAAGTTAATTCCAAATCCTATTACCTCTCACAATAGCCCCTTCAGTCTGAGAGATTTTGGCTGTGTGCATCAGGTGGCTATAATTACTGTTCTTCTAGAAAACCTCTTATTAACACTTTCTGCTTATGCTTCAAGGAAAAGAACACTTCTCCATCCAGGCTACTACTCAGCAATATAACTGCAATTTCCTGGAGATGAGATTTTTGTATATGGCTCTATACATCCAAGAAATACTTTAATTTCTCAATTACATCCTGAGTGTGCAAACATAAGGGGCACCAGGAAGAAACCTTGTCATCTCAAAAACAAAAACCAAAAACCCATAATCTAGAAGAAAAACATTTGAAGAGATGGACATCTTGAATTCCTTGGTTTCTATTGTGCTTCAAAATGATCTAAAACCTAAAGAAATTTGGGAGTTTACTGATGCCTACTGCCCTCTTATGCATTACTGCCCAGTTTGTTTTTTCCATCATATTTCCCTGTTTGTACAAAGTACTCTGATGTGCGTACCATAAGGATGAAATTATTCCTGCATTTCAACTCAAAGAACATATTTCTGTGAGCAAAATTTAGAGCACCTATTGAAGGATTTTTGCATCTCCATGATACAAATCAGCTGTGTCAGTATTCACAGAACATCCTATGACTGAGCTGTTGCTAGAGTATTACCAAGTAAAACCTGTCAGTGGTATCTAAAACAGCTAAACTAAATCTATTGACTATTTTCGGAAGCATCTGCTGGGCTCTAGAAAGCAGAAAATGACAGATCTTAATCAGATCAGACACCAGCTTCTCTCGACTCTAACTCAAAGTCTATCTGATTTCATGCTTCATTATAAAATCAATTAATTGTTTCATTGCCCAGTCATTCTATGTATTGTTTACAACACTATGTGCTGATATTCTAAAAGATCACAGGCAGTGAAGATATTTTGTCTGGGAACCCCAAAGGACATGTATGGAAAACAGCATTATTTTTAAAAGACCATACATACAGAACTATGCCATGAATGACTTCCCCTAATCATTCAAAGTGACACGATCAATTGTACCAGCCACAGGGCATTTCCTGCATGTCTAAAAGCTCTGCTTTCATAGGGGCATCTTGGCCTCTTTTACAAGGGGAGAGGTGTCATTCACAAATCCGTCCCCAGTGCCACCTTTTCCAAGAAATGCACTCACACTTCTCAGCAGAAGAGCTCAGCCTCCTCAGAGCTGAGAGCCAAAGCATCTTCAGTGCAGTGAGTCATTTGCTACGCTGAAATCAAGCACAAAACATACAGTTAATTAGTGCAGATAAAATAACTAGTGACTACAACATGCCAGATGTGGAATATTTAAGCTAGAAAATTTCGTCGCTGTACAGAAATTATTTCACTTTCCAGGCAACTTAGAAATTTGAGGGAATGTTTATGGAAAACTGGATCACGCACTCAAGCATGAGTTTCCAAAAGAAGTTTATTTTAAGGAAGTTACGTATAGTTTATTCTATCAAGCTTTTCATTTACATCTAGACTCAGCAAAGCACTTAGGCATGACGCGTTTGAGCTCAAGAAGTACTTTCATGAATACATAACTAGAAACATCAATTTCAGACAAACAGGGCTGACATTATCAAGAACGGAAAGAATTTGTAAAGATTAAGCCCTGCAAAAAATGTGTATATATCTTTTCTACTACAGACAGTCATTATCGGCCGAAAACATTTACTTCTATTTCATCCTAAGTTTTGTTCCAGTTGCCATGCATGTGTTCCAAAGAGCACTCAGCCTTAGCTTACCTGAATAAGTACTTCTATAACAAGTACTTGATTTTTACCTTGAGCTCAGTATTACAGTGTAGATCTACCCACTGTTTTTAAGCTTATTCATTTATGATCTGTTGTGCTCTTTTCCTTTGTGATTTACAAATACTCTTCAGAAAGGGCACAAAGATGGTACTTTAACACTCTCTAGCCTTAAATTATCAATAATTTACATAGCCCTGTCTCATGGCTCTTCTGAAATCATTCCTCATTCATACTGAAACTGCAATCAGAGCTGTTCTTCATCTAGTGTAGTATCTTGCTCTTGACAACTACTACTAACTCTCTCAAAGGACACACACCAGAACATATAAAGAAGAGCTGTAGAAAAAGCTTAATTCCCTATAGAAATTTTTTTAGCTCATTAGTTAGGTGATTTAGATTTCCTCCCATATTTTAGGTCTTCCTTTGTCTTTTACATGGAAGCAGCTGAAGTCCACGGTGTTCCACATCCCCCACTCTAGGTAGGTGCTGGTTATGGGTGGGTGTCTGCTGGTTATGGTTTTACTTCTATCCATTCCAGGAAAGCGACAATCACACAAATCTTATATTTCTTGAAGCTTGTTCACTGCTACTCTGCCCTGTCCTGGTACAAAGCACTAAAACTTATTCAATTTATTACACTGATTTAGTACTGGGAAGTGGCTTATTCAAACTTTTCAAACTAACATAAACCTAAAGCTCATGAATTGGGATCACGTGAGAAAGACAATGTCCTGTTGCCAATAGGACCCTGTGGGTGGGATGAGCACATTGCAATGCTTGATTACTGCTTGAGAACCTGTCTTCAAAAGATGTACTCACTTCTATGAGGAAACTCACTCATAGCTTCAATTTCTGCCCTGTTCAGGACGTCGCACATTTGGCATGTTGGGTAGAGCCCTACCCAACCCATGGGCTCCAAGAGTGGGAGGACAGCAAAATTTCCCTTCCACAAATATAGCAAATGTCAAATGGAAAATGGAATGTTTTAGAAAATGGAGTCTAAAGAAACAAGTCTCATTCTGAACACCTGACACGATTGCATCCATCAAGTCTTCAGCTTCTGAAAGATGGAAGCTATTACTCTTCTGGAGAGCACGCGTGTTATAAGTAAAGACTTGGTCTTTCCAAATTCCTGATGGTTTCCATGGGCTTGGTAAAGAATTTCATCACTTTTTTATTTAAAATTTGAGCTGCTAGGAGACATTTTGATTTAAATACAACATTTCTCTGAGGAACAGAGATGTGATACAAATGGATTCCCTTTTCATTGAATTTGTAAGAATTTGGTAAATATTTATTCTGGCAAATCTACTTAAAACAGTACTTCAATAAACTTTCATGAGTTTGGTTGACTGCATACAGTACTCATTATCTGAGGACTACATTTACTCACATACCTCATTCACAAAAGTACAAAACTTTGTTTCCAGTCTTCTGCTTTCGCTATTTTAGAATCTATGGAGAATTTGAGGCTTGCTATATAACATCCCCATTGTTTGCCCAGGCATACATTTAACAGTTTCAAAAGCAAAGACAAGACCACTTCCAAAGGGACTGCTCCCTTCAGGGAAAGTGGAAAAAAGAGCTGTGAATCATAATGCCAGTGGATTTGACATTTGTGATTTGTCCTTTCAACTCAGTTTATTAAAAACGAACATCACCGTTTGGCCACTGCAGGGATGCCTCTTAGGAATAAGTGGTTCTAAGTCTAACTTAATCAACAACAGGCTCAGTTGTTCTCAAGTCACTGCTGCATAGGATTCAAAAGCCTGGCTTAGTGATAATAGTACTATCAGGTACTACAAAAAATTCAAAACTCCTTCCTGGAATAAATCCTAAATATGCATAACGTGTTTAGCTAGTAAAAGTTTTCCCAGGGGTTAGCACAAGTTCACTAATAGTCTTAGAATCTCACTTCTAGGGGAAATTGAACCAGGTGCTCTCAAAAGGTGAGTTTAAATGGTGCAAATAACTTTAACACGATAATCTGTTTAGTACTGATGCTACAATTGTTCCGTTGCTGCTACATTCTTGCACACATAACATCAATTTTTGCATCATCTGCAGTTCTCAGTGGGCTACAAATAACTGCAAATAGTGCCTATTGATTAGCCCTTCATTCATAGATAATGTGAAAATATGAGGTCAAAGATAGCTTCAGCAATGGAACAAACATGTCATCTGTAGCATTAGGGGTTGGCTGAAGTGTTTGCAACCAAAGTCATACAAAGGGCAAATCTTTCCAGCATCTCGTTCTGCTAAGAGGTAATCCTTGCATTGCCCGTGATGGGGTTTGGTTCAATCTTCTACGTAAATTTAGTAAGATATATGTAAAATAAACCTTGTGAGGAAGTATAAACTGGGCTATACTTGAAGTTGTTTGCCAGCAATTATTTTCCCCTCTGAAGAATGTACATACATGTACATACCTGACCACTGAACAACTAAGTGTAATTTTGTAGGTGACAAAACTCTTGCTTTCACGAACACATACAGCCAGGACACTTCACTGGGTCTCAGACAGAACCCTGGAAGCTCTTAACCTTTCGTAGTCTAGGAAAAAGCCCTTATGCTGTGAATTCGATCAGAAGGTAACTGATTCATTTCACACTGGAAAGAGAAATGCCTCTGCTGTTAATCTTCTACTGGGGATAGAAATCTCATCAGACAACTGAGGACAGAGATCCTTACCTCTAGATGGATTTCTTTTTTTTGTATCAAGACTCTTCTGGCTCCATTTCAGGTGAGAGCTGTCCTCACTCATGGTAAGAGGTCAACCATGCAATGTGTGATGAGCAGGTAAGACTAAAAAAAAAAAAAAAGCAGGTACTGCTTTGTCAGTCAGCTTCTTTAAATGAGTGTACCATTTTAATTTTGTTTACTTTCAGAAGTCTTCTAAAGTTTGCAATATTACATTAATTCTCAAGAACACAAAGTTACTTTCATTTATTTCAGTTACATGGGAAAATAAGCAGAATTCTCCCATGATTTTGCTGTTTCTTTTCAGGAAAAACAAAAGCATGTCTCTGAAAGCTTGAACAATGGCAGAGTTTGACTAGAAGAGGATTTCTCAGGAGTTTAGTTAGTTTACTGATAGCTTACTGTAAGTGGCAATTTCTGGGCAAAAAAAAAAAACCAAAAACACACTGGTAGGAAGAACTTCAGCACGGAAGAAGAGCCATATACAGCATGCTGAACATTTTCTACAGTGTTTTCCTATTGCGTGAAGACAGGAAATCCATCTGTTTGGATTACGTATTGCGTGGTGAGAAGCAAATTGTATTCACAACTTAAGGAGATGTCATGTTTTTCACACACATCACAGAAGGAAATGATAGTATTGTCTCTTGTCTCTTGGAGATGGCTTCTCCCAAGCCTCAGGGTTACCTGGATCATTAAAACTTTCCCAGACACTCATTCAGGCAGGTCAGGAGGTGGGTAAAGAGGTGAGAAAGCTGCCTGCAGGCAAGCTGTCAGACTGACAGTGAACCCATAGGGTTGGACAAATACCTGTTTTATCTCAGAGAGCAACCTGAGGTCTGATATCCAGCCGCACCCTAACAAGACAGTCAGTTCTTCCAAGTCCCATGTGGCAACCTGCTTTTCTGTCTTCCTGTTGCTGTCTGAATCAGGGGAAACAAAAGGGTGCATTGTCTGAACTGGTGAGCAGATTCACTGTGGTTTCCAGAGAAGTTGATCAACTAAAAAGAAAAGAGAAAGAGACATTATCCTGTCCCGTTTTCAGTCCCCTGCAAAAGTGCAGTGATTATTTAATGTACAGAGGTGTACAGGTGTGGGGAGCCTCTAACACACATGGGAAGTTGCATATACACAGTTTCAGTGCTTCAAATAAAAGAGCATTGTGCATCAAACCATGTGCCATTCAGCAAGACATTCTTAGATAGGTCAGAACTTGGAAAAAAAAAAATCACGTAAAATATTATCTCAACCATCAAAACTGCACAGAGCTACAGCGCAGATAAAAGATAATTTACATACGTATTTAACACTCCTGAAAAGATCAATTTTAGCTAAGGAAAGCATGTTTAAAGATAGAGATGTTGCGAAAGCCTAAAGATTACAGCAAATATTTTGAGTAAGACATCAAAATAGTTATCCTCCAAGCAATTTATGTTTTCCTTCAGTTTTATGAGGGTGGCTGGAATGGTGTAAAATATATAAAACATGCCTGAGGTAATCAAATGTTTTACATCAACGTTCAAGTGTTTTTCCTACCCCAAGCAGACAATGTTAAAAATAGCTATGTCTAGAACCTGGTAGAACTTGCTTTTTTACACAGAGCAATTTCCATTTGTTTGTTTTCCTTCCTGTTAAAAAAGGAACTGAAAGGAGAGTGGCTATTCGAAAGTCTTTTTGGAGAGACTGCTGTGTTACCTGAATCTCTTGAAAAGAAAACTGTGAGGAAGAGAAAGGGTAGAAATAAGCATTTTCACAACATTATAATAGAGGATTAAACACTCAAAATCAGCAATGTTTCAGGAACAACTCATCTTTATCATCTCAAACTTCTTCAAGGGAAGCAATCATAAGACAGGATGTAATCTGACTTGAACAAAGCAATAAAAATACTTATACTGACTTTGAAAACTCAATTCTGTGAAAATCTGAGATATTTAACATCATTTCCTGTTACATCTAAGAGAAAAGAAAACAAATCCAGGCATTGTAACAGTGCAAGCTCTGGTCTTCACATAAATTAAAGCTCAAATCACTGAGGTTGTGCTGACATGAAACACTAACAAAATTTGGATCATTTAAAATTATCATACCCCAAAATGTCTTCATGCATCTACCTCACTTTGCACTATCACTTTGGAAACTGTACTGCTGTAAGTATGTCCAGCTGATTGTTCACCTTTCTATACAAATCTGAGGCACTTATCTCCCCAAAGATGAAATGAAAACATTACAAGAAAATATACTGTTTCCCCCCCTTTCACTTCTACAAGAACAGCAGAAAGGATTGTGGTTTTGCTCTGTATTTTCTTATTTGCTATGTCTGGTTATCACAGAGAGAATATCAGTCATTTTTGGAAATTGTTTCAGCCCAGATCAACCTTCTGGGCATCAAACATTTTATGCTCCATAGCACCTGAGAAAAAGGAAAAGGGGAGGCTCTCCTGTCGTCTCCAGAGCTGCAAGAGGAGAGTCTGAAGCCAGAGGTTCCATGCAGCTTTATCTCTATCCACAGATGAAAAAATCACCAGAAAGAAAATTGATTGAATCATAGAGTAACTTGGGTTGGAAAAAATCTTCAAGTCCAACCGTCAGCCTAACCTACTAAGTCTCAGCCATGTCCTGTGTCTCTCAAATACCTTCAGGGACAAGGATTCCACTGCTTCTCTGGGCAGACTCTTCCAGTGCCACCCATTCTATGAAGAAATTCTTCCTGTTATCCAGTTCTTCCTAATACCCGTGACAACCATCACAGAGAAAAAAGGAAAAGTTTTCTCTGCCTCAAGTATTTAGCTTATCCCTATCACATGTTGGAGAGCTTTCCCTATCTGATTCTCTTTCTAATCATTCCTAGTATTTGTTAATTTGTAATTAGTTCTGCTGTTTGCACCTGGCCTGACATCAAACAAATACTAGCTCCCTTCTGCTGCACTTTAAGCCACTAAACAAAAGAAATTGCTCTCATGTATTTAAGCCTCAACAACTGCAGACAAGCGTAAGGTGAAAATATTTATTGCAAGATTTAGAAACAGCCATCATGTCTATCCACCAAGCTTGCTTTCTATGGGAAGCTCGGGAACACAGCTATCTACCAGGTGCATGATTTTCAGTTAGTTTTGCACCTAAAGTTTTAAGAAACTAGAAGTGCATACCCTTAAATGACATGCCTGCAGCCTTGAACATACCAACCCAGAAGAAGACATGCTGGAAAATCAAGGAAACCAAGTGGTTGCAGCGTGGGTCAGGGCAGCACACGTTAGCTGAAGTCCCCAGTGGCCACAGCCAGACAAGCACCACGTGCTGCGGCTTAACCAGGAACAGGTATACTTTGTAACCAACGCATGCTTGATGAGATGCCTGTCTTCACTCTCAGCAGCCATCACACCGCTTCATGGGACAAAGAGGTTAGAACCCTGTTACCTACCTATTTTTCTTTCTCCATAGCTGATATTAGAAAAGACAAAAAAGGTACCTGAGTACCTTCTGTTTAAGCACTCCAGACTATTACTTAGTCCAAAAAGAAAGGAGATCAGGAAGTAATCTGAGATTAAAAACTATTTCTTTTCCCATGTTTTCTGAAAAGCAGAACATGAAGGGCTCTTTTTTCCCTAACACAAAATCATAAATGAATAATTTCCTTGCTCATAAGTCCATAACAATTATTTATTAACATCTGTCAATTTTCTGTTGACTTCCAAGTTCAAAGATGCTGCGGTTTAGAATTCAATTAATTTTTGGTGCACATAGACAGATTTACCACTTCTTCCTCCTGTCTCTTTGTCCAGTGCCAAGAGATGACTCAATCTCTTGGAGTTCGTTCTTCCTCAAGACTTGCAATTAATCAAAGGCATCCACTATTCCAGCTAAAAAATCTCATTTTCAACTAGTATTTTCAGCAAGATTTTCTTATATATTATTGTTCATACACTTCATCTAATCTCCTTCAGCATAACAACAGCTTTAGGCCTTAGTAGGCTAGTTTCAGAGTTGGATAAGTTCTGACCTCTGAAAACATATTCAAGCATTTTTCCCTATGCACAAGTGCTTGGAGTCATCTGCACAGATTTGTGTCATGACTGAAACAGTCGTTGCTGGAAAGCTGCTGCTGGAGTCATGAGGGTTGCTTTAAAAGAGTCCTGGGTTTTGTGTGGAATGAAGAACTTAACTTACCTGCTTCAAGAGGGATGTGTGGCGTTACTGAGTGGTAGGTAAATGGGGCTGTGGAGACTGAATCATTTGTCTAACTTGCTTTACCAGATCATCCCCCCGTACTTCCAGAAACAAAAAACTTCTACAGCAATGATCTGGAAAGGAAATACAACAAACAACAAGTTTTAAACGTTGTTCTTCACAACCTACTTTTGTTTCTTTGAAAGAGATTCTGTTTCTGAATGATTCATTTTGTTGAATCACAAAGGATGGCACAATGAAAAACTTTTGGGAACATTCACGTTCAAAAGGCTGCAGGGAAGGATTTCGCCTTTCCCCACAGTCTCAGCATGTGAATCTGCAAAATGGGAGGATGCCTTCCCCACCCCAGCCCTGTACCCCCCGTGCTTCCAAGCAAGACCCTTCAGTACTTCATGAGGAGATGAAGCAGCTTAACAGTTTTAAGATGGCTGCTCTTTAAACACTTGCATTCCTTCTTAAATAAAATGCGTGCAATGATATTGCTGTTAAAACCTATCTGAGTGCTGAGTGGGAGACAGCACATGCCATGTTACGTTATGAGGCTTAACATTTAACTAATTGCACTGGCCTACTTACGTGAATCGGAGATTATTCTCTCATAAAAGACGTGATTTCTCTAGGTAGCCATTCATGCTACGAGAGACAATTGCAAGGGTTCTCAAAGGGATGAAGCCCCGTGATTTAACTATTCAAACATAAACAGAGAGCATCTCAATTTTTCATCAGTAATTTAACCACATGCAAGAAATGCAGAACAAAACTCTTCTCTTCTGCAACTTCTACACAAATGTTTCATTTTTAATTCTTATTTCTTTTTTACAGAGGAATAACAAAGCATTAATTGAAATATGAAAAGCAGCTGACTGGCCCTGACATGGTGATGTGCTTTTTTGGTGTCAAAAATCCGAAACCATGTTGCCAGCAGGAGCAAGGAAGTAATCATCCCTCTGTACTCAGCACTAGTGAGGACACATCTTGAGTAGTTTGTTCAGTTTTAGGACCCTCACTACAAGAAAGTTATCAAGGCCCTGGAATGTATCCAGAGAAATGTAACAAAGCCGATGATGGGTCTGGAGCACAAGTCTTATGAGGAGCAGCTGAGGGAGCTGGGGTTATTTCATCCCGAGAAGAGAAGCCTCAGGGAAGACCTTATTGCTCTCTACAACTATCTGGAGAGAGGCCGTGGCAAGGTGGGCGTTGGCCTCTTTTCCCATGCAACTAGTGATAGGACTAGAGGGAATGGCTCCAAGTTGCACCAGGGGAGGTCAAGGTTGGATGTTAGGAAATACTTATTTCTCTGAGAGAGAAGTTAGGCACTGGAAGGGGCTGCCCAGGGATGTGGTGGAGTCATCGTCCCTGGAGGTGTCCAGGAAACATTTAGATTGTACCGACTTATTGGGAAATATTGGTGATAAGCAGATAGTTGAACTGAATAACCTTGGATGTCTTTTCAATCCCTAGTGATTCTGTAAATCTTTCAGTTTATGCTTTTTATTGTTCATACAAAAATTCTGCTACCAGGAACAGAGAAATAACTCCCCAAACTGCAGACATCTGTTTAGCTGATTGCTTCTCTAAGCTGCCCAGCTTTCAAACCAAATTCATCAGATTTCATTGATCATTAAACTTGGCCTATTATTAGAGCTCCAGTAATGTTGATGGGGACTGATTAAGAATGGATAATCTTTCAGATTCATTCATGACCTTTACTGTACATCTTTTTTTTGTTGTTGTTACATAACAAAATATCATAATCAAAGCAATGCATATGCATGGACAAAACAAGCTACAAAGGTAAAAATAGACACATTCAGATAAACAATGGGTTCAAAGTATGCTCACTTTTGGTATTTTATTATATTTCAAATTCAAGAAGAGCAACAAAGAGTAATTCACAATGAATGTGGCAACATTCAAAAATGAAATATGTGGTTATTTTCAATTCTGCCATAATACATTGTTCTTTGAGCAAAACTGTTTGTCAGTTTAGGTCAGTCTGAAGCTTTCTTTGAATATATCATTTGCTATAAGAGAAGAAAAAATGCTGAGTTCCATTATGCATAAACATAAAAGGCTAAGTGTCGCTGTATTCACAGGTTTCTAAATAATATCCCTCATTAAAATTACGATGGCATTACTAATCTGTAATATATTATACTGACTGACTTGAGCGAATGAACATTTAGTACGAGAAGAAAAACGTTCTGCTTCACACAATAAAATGACAAGGTCAGGTGAGGAAATTTTCAAGGGAGTGAAGACAACCACTACTTATAGAGTTACACTGAAACCTCTGCCTTTAGCACTCAAGGACACTTCTGCAGACAATTCTCCTGACACACACAGCACGCAAGCAGATGCACTAGCATAAGGCAACCTTGTGTTTGATTTCAAACTGTTTGCCTAACTGGGATGCAATGGAGTGTGGTGACCGGCAAAGGAGGGGTGGGGAAGGGCTGGCACTGATTCAGAAACCAAGGGAATGACACCACTTGTGATGACAGAGAAAGACGTGGGCTGTAGTGTGCTTATCCAATAACAGCCAGTGAACACTCTGAAAGGGACCATCTGCTGAGCTAAATCTTGGATTTAGTTTTAATCCATGTGGCTTCCTCTGCATTTATCTAGGGCTTTCAGACAGAGCGGAAGGCCGCAGTGTGACCAAGGAAGAATACAGGTCACTTAGTTAATGTCTCCATGTCCCTATATGACATTCATAGAAAATTGACTTGGTGACTCCATAGAATACCTAAACATACGCCCACAAAGCCTTCTGACTGTGGCTGACCACAAGAAAACCAGAGAGGCTGCTCTGTCACCAATGGCCAAATGGCTGAAACAAACTTCTGTGTGGTGGGGCAGCAGATTGTACTAGGAGACAACCTCTGCCATGGACATCAAAGAGAAGATATCTGATCCGAATTGATGTGTATCCAATCTGGATAGAAATATACTTCCTTCAATAGACAAGAATTCCAGCCAATTTATTTTCAGTTCTAAAGCTTCCAAAAGACGGACAGAAACGAAAGATCATTGAGATGAAAAGCAAGGTCTCTCACTGCAACAAGTTGCAATGCACAGTCCCAGGCTAACTGCATGCAACTGGCTGGCTGACAATTTTTTCTTGCCATCAACATCTGTTGCCCGCTGTAAGGGGAGCATAACTAGAGAGCTTAATCTGCAAGAAATCACCAGCAGAGGAAGCAAAGGTTAAATCAGTTCGTCACATTACTGACTTCATTAGTTTAAATGTATGTGCATAAACTGATTCTAATTTTAGGAATCATGGGAATTTATTTCATTGTTCACTCATGCAGTGAGTAGCATATAGCAGAAAAGAAGGATTACTTTTTCTTCAGGAGAACGCATCTGCTTTTAATCCTGTGCGGAGCTGTGTTCACCTGTACTATGAGAGCTTCTGAAAAGCTCTTCATACAGCTTACAGTGCAGTTCTGCCACAGGCAAAGCTTTTCTCCTGGAAAATTTTCTTCTTATGAAATGGAAATAAGTTCTTCTGCTGCTTCTTTGCAACTGAAGGAATTATCATCCCTCATAGACTGCTTTACATATTTAATGAACAATTAAAAGCTGGTAAAATATGGCTTTAGTTAAACCTATCTTAAATACCCTCTTTGAGATGTACCCCTCTTCACTGACATACTGGAAGAAAAGAATGCCAAAGCATAAATATTCACTGCAAAGTTGAGACAAAAACAAATGTAAGGAGGTGCTACCATCACGGTTTGCCTAGGCAGTTTGACTAGAAACTCAGATTATACAAGTCCAGAACACCAACAAATACTGACCTACAGAAAGTGAATGAAACCCCAAAGCATGTATGTGAGGCGTATATCAGACCTATTTATGTAACACCAGCCAGCACTGTTCCAAAACCACTGCATTTGCAGACTGCACACACCAGGAATTAAGCACAACAATGCTGAACAAACTTTCCTGAGGTCAAACAAAGGGAGGAAGATCTCCACTGACTTCAGGAAATCAGCTTAAGTAAGTCTAACACCACTTCCTTTTCTCTTTCCTTACTGTTTCCTTATTGTCAACTTTCTTTGCTTTCTTTGCTCCAACTAGTGGGACTAGCTTAGTTCAGTGAACTAATATTTAATGTGAAATATCTGTTCTTTCTCAAAAAATATGAGGAAAAACTTCCTCAGGTATTCTTTCCTTAAGCAGGACCTTAGTAGATTAAAAATTATTTTCCTTAAAGGGAGGTCAAGATGTAATAACAAGGATGTCATAACTATTTTGTGCTTGATATCAATGAGACATGATATGATAACACCTGAAATACAGAAAAAAATACTGAAGTAAAATAATGGAAAGAACTGAAGCTATTGATCCAACTGGAGGCAACCATGCAATAAACTGTCATTGTGTGAGAGCCCCAGAACATCACCTCCTCGTTACATTCCCTCAGCTCTTGCCACAGCATAGTTTCCAAAAAAGTTCACCAGCCATGGGAAAAGACAGCAAAAGACATAATTGTAACATGTCACAAGATCAGAACAGAAAAAAACAACAAGCCTATATGCCTAGAAATAATGCTGAACAGTCATTTTTACTTTGTGCATAGAGCTTAATTAGACTTATGTAGCCTACTGGGACAAGAATGAAATGTGAGGCAGCATTCATTTAAATTCCAAAACATGAAGTGTTAAGGCATGAGCCTTATTCTTGGAACAAAGATTTTTTTCCTATCCATAAAGCACAAGGCATATTACTGTACCTTTCCTGCTATGGCTCTTAAAAGCCTTTAGGTGTGACTTTCCTGCATAATTTGCTTACTCCATGTAGTTTCTTCTTCAGCAACATGATGTCCAATGCAAGCCAGTTAGTTCTACTGGGAGATGCCCCTTTAAATGGGGTTACAAGGAGCTGCATTGTTTTGTTCCAGTTCAAGATCTCGTTTCTTGAGATTGAACACCCTTGCAGTACACTATACTGTATTGATTAATTACCAGCAGTGATTAGTCCAAGTAGTTCCCTTTTCCTGGTCCTGTGATTTCCTGTTTTTGCCTATTATATCCTTACACTTGAAAGTTTTATTTTCTTATTGGAACCAGAAGACTCCACACTGCAAACAACACCAAAAATATTGAAAGTTAAGCTTCTATCTTCTCTATATATAGCAGCATGGAAAGTAGAACTGTTAACAAACATCTACCCTTGCTTATACCTTGGGAAATGCAAATGCACCCAGTTGTTCCATTTTTTGGAAGACATTCTATAGTCTTAATTATTTTCTCTACAAGAGAAGGCCAAAACCATATACAGTTTTAAAGATGCCATAGCATAGTGAGTTTGCACAATGAGCCAAGTCGTGCTTTAGTTTCTCTCTCAGTAATCATTAACACTCACTTTTCTCATCAGATATCAGGTTTATCTTCTCACAGCATTACATAAAGTGACCTTAACATCCTGCTCCTGTGTATCAGAGGTTTATTTCTGTGTAGGTGAAACTACTACTCCCCTTGTGCATCAGTTTATGACTATACTTTCTGAACTCCATCAGCCGTTATTTCACTCGGTTGCACAATCACTGGGCTTTTCTGCCGGTTCCTATCATCACCACCATGAATAACTGTATCCCAAAAGTTTCTCATTGCACTCTTCACTGCTTTTTCCAGATAACTTAAAAGCATGCTGAACACCAGAGCCACTAACAAACCGTGAAAGACTCTGATGAATATCTCTCTTCAGAGAGAGAATTGACTTCTAGTCAGCAGTTTTATTCACGTGAAGACCTTCCTTCTCATGATTGCTCAGCTTATTTGAAAAGCTTCGGGAAAAAAAAAAAAAAAAGATTATGTAGAAGGCCTTCTGTAAATCTGTGTATGCTACATTAATGTTCTCTCTTTCATCTATATTCTTATTGACTTCATTGCTACCAACTGTAAATGTTCATAATGAATTTTTGACACATCCCTTGTCTTTACATAAGCCTGGCTGTTTCTTCTTCAGTATATCTTATTTACTGTGGTTTTGCTAATCCTGTTCTTTTACAGTATCCCACAACAACTCCAGAGCAGATTACAGACATAGCTGGATAATTTGAGAGAAATTTCCTATGAACTTTAAAAAAAAAATTAGTCTTGTCACATTCCACTCTCTGCTGACAAGGGGTTTTTGCGTAGCACTGCATACCCTGATTCTAAATAAGTCTGTCAGTTTTCATCCCTAACTGCAACCCATCTGAATCTAGTGTCTTGTTATTCTTGCTGCCATAAACATTCCCAATGGCACATCTATTTGATACTCGCACTTTCATGCGCTCCTTAAAAAAGTGCTGTGGGAGCACATTATCTCCTGCGTTTCTTTTCTTGACTGGAGAAGCAAACCAAGGATTGCTTACTAGAAGAGGAAAAAAAATAGGAACGTTATTCCATTTTCACTTTAGAGCAGCTGTTACTTTGCTGAGTTTTGGGCAGATTAGTAAGTAGCCATAATGTTTTCAGTCATTTAAGCTATGAATTAATGTCTAAAGTAATAGCCTTAGAATTCTCCCTCCTTCTTGTTTATGCTTTTCCAAATTTTACTAACCAGCACTTGAAAGTTATCCATTTTACATTGCTCAGATTCAATATGCCACCTTTGGGAAGTTAACGTCTGATTGGATTCTGCTGCCCTGCTTTACTTTGTCACTTTTCTTTAGAGCAGACTCTTTGGAGAAAGAGACATTCTGGTTCGCGTCCCACTGAACAAGTGTGCACTGCTATTGCAAGCCAACTACAATGAATTCGCACATTCTTTGACACTCCACACCACAAGTTGAAGATTACTCAAGTTTCTAAATCCTCTAATGAAAACCAGATTGTTAATCGACAGGACAAAAGCTTGCCCAGTTTTCTCTCTTCTGCAGTTTTGAAGGGAAAATACTGGTCACTGAGTTTGTTCAACATTCTGATCCTCTGCAGCTGGTAGAACAATGCAGTGTGGTACTTTATAATCTCATTTAGACTTTGATTCACTTAAATCAGTTTGAACTGATAAGTAGCCAAATGTCCATTCCCCTATATAAAACCCATGACAAACAGTAAAATATTATCTCATATTCAAGTGAGTTCATTCCAGTGCAAAGTGCTGTAAGAACTGGAGAACCACTCCTATGAAGAAAGGTTGATGGAGTTGAGCTTATTTAGCTTAAAGAAGACAAGGCTTTGTGGAGACCTCATTTCAATTTTTCCAGTACTTGAAGGGAGCTTACCAGCAGGAAGGGGATCAACTTCTTCCATGATCTGATAGTGATAGGACAACGGGGAATGGCTTTAAAATAGCAGAGGGGAGATACAGGTTAGATGTCAGGAAGAAATTTTTTTTCCTCTCAGTCTGGTGATGCACTGGCACTGCTGCCCAGAGAGGTTGTGGATGTCCCATCCCTGGAGGTGATCAGGGCAGCCTGATCTGGTGGGTGGCAGCCCTGCCAACCCCAGATAGTTGGAGGATTGGAGCTCGATGATCTTTAAGGTCCCCTCCAACCTAAGCCATTCTATGATTCTGTTATTAGTTGATCACAAACCGCATATATATGTGATAAAATATTAGTCTTTCCATATCATTACATTTAATTTGATTGTATAACAAACCTCCTCACAAGGAAATTTAGCGGTGTATAATTGTTTCACTGTCCTAAAGTTATTGTATATAAAAAATTTACAAGTTGCATGTCTTCAATACAATATAATGATCCTCAAAGGTTTGTTTCAGAAAACAGAATAGTGAAGTTAAAAAAAAAAAAAATCATGAATTATATGAAAGAGTCTGTAAGTATTAGTATTCAGCCTTGCTCATGACTGGGACACAGGCAAAAAGGTCACGTTAATATATAAGAAATCATTCAGATATTTAAGTATTATTCAACAGAAAACCAAACACCCCTAATTTCCACAAATGACAAGAACAGTAACACAGAGTGTGGACTACCAGCAAGTGTTACTCATGAGCAGAGTTCACTAGAATCCCCTTTTCCCCCTTTACTGTTAGCAGTGAGAATCTCTTCATGAAAGTGCTTGCAAGTTGAATTTGCATTTTTTGTTTTTCTTATTTGTCTCCTGTGTTTTAATGTAAGCCATTTAAAATATTCTCCTTTAATGCAGTCAGAGTTGAATGGCTTTTTGTTAGAGATCAAAGAATCATTTTGCATTCTGCTTAATTTAAAAAAAAAAAAAGGCAAAAAAAAAAAAAACAACCAAAAACCCACCAAACAATCTTCTGGCTCAGTAACTCAGTGTAATAATTAGTAATTAAAAAAAAAAATCCCCAAGCTTGCTGCTTTTCCTAGAAAATGATGCATTTGCCTTGTGAGCTCATGTGAGAGTTACGATTGGCATAGTTGTCATTGGGGGAGTGGTTTGCATGTTAACAAACACTATATGTAAGCCTTTTCCACCGGGGCCAGCTCTCACAGAGCAGCTCCTGTGCACTGAGGAAGGGACCACGTACGACTGCACCCAAGTGAGTTCTGTTTCAGCTTTGCTTACTGCAAGAACCTGGTTTCTCTCCTGACTTTCTTCTCCTGATCTCCTTCTGCTGTTATAAAGCTGCACAGCATTTGCTCTCTACAAATCATACTATTTGTGCAACAAGTTCTGAGAGTACCTAGTTTTTATAATTTTGTTAAGTTTATTGAACATAAGTCTATGGCTGTGGCTGCTAGCATACCGAGGATAATTCTGAGTTCTAAACATCTGCTGCACTGTCTGTATAACCCTTTTTTAGCTGCTTACAATCATCAACTTCCACCTGTACGCCTGGCACCTGTACAAGTGCTCACACTGCCTCAAACAAGCTTCAGCTATATCTTCTCAGACGTATTCCATCAGATCAGATCTGATATCTTCTGCAGATTGCAGCAAGCCCCCACGTCTCGTCAGCAGCTGATGCAATCAGCACTGAGCAGCTTTCATACTTGAGATAATTACCAGAGAAATGCATTCAATAGGAAAGGCAGGCAGAAAAAACTAATGAGGGTTAAGCATGCAGGGCTCTGCAGAGGGCTTTCAGTAAGCAAGAGAAAATTTTAGAGCAATATTCTGCTAGATGTAATGACTGACACATGCACTTGCTTATGTAACCAAAACAAATCTAGGCTAATGTCAGAGAATTAGATACATATTAAGCAGCACTAACCAGTTCCTCTAGGTCATTTTTACGCACTGTTCTATTCATTTTCCAAATTCCCGCCTGCTCTCTGGCTCATCAATGGATTAACATACTCTCATTCTAAT
Source organism: Phasianus colchicus (assembly GCF_987193195.1). NCBI lineage: Eukaryota > Metazoa > Chordata > Aves > Galliformes > Phasianidae > Phasianus > Phasianus colchicus. The sequence continues at coordinate 18,732,471 of NC_143439.1, read as the reverse complement.
TCCTACTATTATTTTATAAAAGAAATCCTCCTGTATCTGCTTCTACCTAATGCATTTTTCTCCATTCAAAAACACAATTTTTATCTTCTCTTCAAAAGGATTCTCTGAGTATCTGTCCAGGATTTTTTTTCTTTAAAATCTCACTGCCTTCAATTGTTTATGTGCAGAATTGCCCTGGGCACATTTTCTCTGCTGAAATCCATCCATTATACAAGGTGACTTCTTGAATTCCCATTTTGTGCAGCTACAATTGTTACCCTCAAAGCAGCAAACTCCTATGCCACTGATGGAGATAGTCTGTAATCTCAGGGTTTGCTCTTAAGATTTCTAGTAGCTGTTTGTCATGCACAGCCTTCTACTCAGCTATTAGAAAGCAAAGAATTGTAGAAAATATACATAACTTTTGAGCAAAATCTCACTACCAATTTATTACACTAACAGCCATTGGTGGTTAGGTTGGTGTGCCACTTGTTGATTGCTAATCAGCAAGTTGCATGCCATGCTGCTGAAAGATAAGTACAGGAATATATGAAGGCTTACCATGTAGGCTGCAAACTTGAAATATATTCACCCTGTTACTAGTTAATCTTGAAGAAAAATAAATAAAATTTGCCATATCTACACAGCTCATACTCAGTGTAAACAACTGCACATATTTGGAGTCTGCCTACTAGCACTCCCATAAAACAAACTATAGCAATGTAGTGAGAAAGTTAAATACTCAGAGTTGCCCCTCCCTAGAAGTACTGAAAAGTAGTGCTGGAATGACTCTTTAAAAGAGTAAGAGCCTGAAATGAAACAGGACAGAAAACAAGGATATTCAGCTAATAACACACAGGCATTTCTATGCTTTGAATCTGGGTAACAAATGGCAGAGGAATCTTGTGATACCACCTGCCTACTTTTCACCTGGTGATATTTGTGGGAGTGGGAGAGTGGACATTATGACCTTCAGAGTCTACCTATGCTAACTCCTACTCACAGATAATTAATACCAGGATACTTCAAATACAGTCTTGTGCTGAGCTGAGCTAGAATAGAAGCAAGTCTCCTTTCAGTGTATAAAGGGAGATTACAAACAGGAGAGAAACCAACTTCTTACATGGGTAGATAGCAGTAGGGCAAGGGGAAACAGTTTTAAGCTGAAGGAGCGGATGCGTAGATTGGATGTCAGGGAGAAGTTTTCCCAGAGAGAAATTTCTGAGGTACTGGTGCAGATTGCCCAGAGAAACTGTAGATGCAGCAACCCCAGAGGCATTCAAAGCCAGGTAAGATGGGGTCCAGGGCAGCAGTCTAATGCCTGATCTAGCAGCTGGCAACTCTGTCCATGGCAGGTGGTTGGAACCTGATGATCTTTGAGGTCTCTTCCAACCCAAGCCATTCTATGATAACGCATAAGGATGTACAAAAAGTGGGAGTTGAAGGGCTTCAAAAACTTGCTGTGGTACAATAACTTGCCAGCCAAAAAGAACAAATGCAGGGCCCCAGTCTCTAGCTGCTTGTCTCAGATAAATATGTTGTACCAAGTTCTGGGCACAGGCACTGTCTGCACAGTCACAGAGCTAAGCTCTGCCTGTTGTTCCCATTATTAAAAAAAAAAAACCTAAAATGGCCAAAAATTACTGCTCAGTAAGTACATTACTCCTAAGTGTAGGGATTTACATGTCAAGCAGTTTGTGAACATAAGTAAGGACATATATCACCAGATGTAGGTGATCCCCAGCCTTTAGGCCAAGTGTTCTTCAAAGCTGCAGGTCCACACTTCTCATTGCCACTGTTTGAGAAGACCAGTGAAGTTTAAAGAGCAATGTAGACCTTTGTCTCCTCTGGTTTATTCTGCTGTGAAATTAATGTCAAATTGAATGGAAAAACACCACCACAACAGGAGATAAGAGCACTGGGTCTGACAGCAGTGTGTGCCACCATTCTAGGGCAGATCAGGAGGGTGCACAAGACCTGGTGGGCAGTGCTGGAGACCTCTGCCAATTGAATAAAATCAGCCCATATTTGCATGTGTGGTAAATTGAGGGGGCACACATTCTTGTCAATATCTTTTTTTTTTTCTTAATGTCTGCAGCATTGTTTAATCTTGGCTAGTTGCACTGCAGATTCACAGCAGGTGACAGTTGAAGAACAAAGCAGTTTAGACTAGTCCAGACATGGAGCTGGTGTAGCTGGGATACAAGGAGAGGAACAAAAATAAACAAACATTAAAAAAACATTAAAAAAAAAAAAACAAAAAAAACCTCACATCTGAGGAAAGATATTAGGTAGCCAAAATAGCAGTTAAAAAGTTGTGGTGTTGAACTTGAGCATTCAGGGCAAGGACATAAATTCCTCAGGCAAAACCAGCAGCTGCCTATGGAGAGCTGACTAACGCACTTAAGCAGCAGTAGTGACTTGCAGCTATCCTCTTTGTTTTATGGGGAGTTAAAAGGAGGGCGCTGGCTTGTCTGAAGACTACAGAGACTACAAGGCACAAGTTTTACAAGAATGACTGGTGTTGGCAAGAATTATGATTATTTAGACTTTTGTTCTACCGTAAAACACTTCAAGGAATTTTTAAACATCCAATGAGGAAATAAGACTTAAACAGTCTCTCATGAAAAATCAACTTAGCCACTCCTTCTGGCTATTTCCTGACATTTCTCCACTTGCAATTTTATCTGTGTCCGTGGATCTCAGGTATCCGATTTACCCATTTGAAACTCATTACAGCTTGGGAGGTGTACAAAACTGTTTCAATATTTATTTAAATCGAAGTGGGACCAGGGAACTAAAAATAAAAAAAATAAAAAAAAAATGCCTGAGGGTCAAACAGAAAGCAGAATTGTCACAGATACTGAGGGTCCTAAATCAAGAAGTCTGCCAGACAAAGCAGACTGAGGAGCCTTGTTCCACTGCTGTTCTGAGCAGGCCACCATCACAGTGACTGATTCAGAACGATCATGTGAATGCACAAGACTCGCATCTAGCCACTCACATGGAGTTAAGCATGCACTCGGATGTACAGAACCATTCTTTCATCCAGCACTTGCTTTGACCCCAACAAAAACCTAGCACAAAAGAGAGTTAGGACCCAAACCTATTGATTCCTCCTCCATCTCCCACTGAGGTTCTTATTCCAGGCTGGACAACGACCCAAGGCCTGCTGCAGCTAACAGGAATTATTCCCAAGGACAGCGATGGATACAGGGCAAGCTTTAGGGGAATAGGACACTGAAAATGCATTAGGAAGGAAGGTACCCTTTAAATTCCAAGGCAGTACTGCTACCTTACTCTTTTTGTAAACACTCTGTGGCTAGTTCCACATACAGAAAGGCCAATTTTGCCACTAACAAATGCCAATAACAAATGCACTGGATAATGACACACAAATGTCCATGAAAAATAATAATAAAAAAAATATATATACACACACACACGCTTATAGCTGTGCATACACCTAATCACAAAAACCAAGCTAAGGAGTATCAGGCTGTAACTATTACATTTGGGATTTGTTATTTCAAAACTCAGTCCTACATAAAATTGCATAAACATTTACTTCAGATGATTTATGTTTTAAACAGAAAGGAGGGTGCAGGGTTTTTTTTTTTTTGTTTTTTGTTTTTTTTTAAGTTTTCCTCTCCAATCCAGATAGCCTGATTGCTATCTGGCATTGGAAAAAAAAAAAAAAAAAGGAGGTGGTGGTGGGGAACAAATTAAAATGTTTATTTTCTGTAAATGGGTGGAGTGGGAAGAGACATCTGCTTTTCAGAAAGTTGGCTTTCAGATTTCAAATACCGTACTGCTTAGGGAGGGCATGATCTCTGTTTTCCACTTCATAAAGCAAGATACTTCTTGGCAGAAAGATAACTAAAGATTTAAGAATCTTTGGTGTCCTATTGTAAAATAAACAGAGGTACCAATCCATTACCTCTCTTGTCTTCAGGGGAAGATTTTCACCTTCCTTGCCACAAATGGCTCCAAGTTACCTTCTCACACCCTTCAAAGATGCAGGTTTCCCCTCAGGGAGATGCCAAGACCTAGCCTTATTTTTGTTTCATCAGTAACATTCAAAATTTCTCACACACAGCCACCTGTGCCTGGTGAGCTCTTGGCTGCTGAACCCTGAACAGCCCCCACAAAGCAATGCATCACCTCTTCCAGGCAGACAACTTGGTCTGCAGAGACACACTGATGAACCTCAGATCAACACTTCTTCCTCTTGCTTGCTGAAGAGAATACCCAGCTTTTAAAAGTCTTCTAACAGTGATGGAATCAAAGCCTATCTATTTTAGGAAAGAGAAGGCCTTGTTTTTTCACAGTGAAAAGTACAATCAAAGGAGATTGAGGAATATTTCCTTGCATTACTTTGAATGCTGGATTCTCAAGGAAAATGATAAAGCACTTCTACAAAGGCCAGCATTCCTCAGTTTAGCTGGACAGAGCACACCAGGTCTCTGCACGAGGGTGCGTCATACCAGTAGAATGCATGCTGTGCATTTGTGAATTAGAAATGGAAATGGACACACAAAGGACCTACACTTTTACTCAGGACAGGCAAAAGCATTGCACACCTTGCAGACACAGAACTGTTCACTTCAGCATCCTCCAGATTTCTTTGTACAGTTTCTAGTCTGCCAGTAACTTTTCTGTAGTATCACTATCTGAAACCCAGCATCTTGGTTCTCAGATAACAATGCTGATTCCTTCTAAGCTTTTAAACTTCAATCTTGTTTGAAGTTTGCAAGTTGACTGTTTAGTCCCAATTACAACTGGAAAGAAAAGACTCCAAACTCATCAGATAATACAGTTTCCCCATAAAGACATATATTTGACTTGAATTACTTGAAATGTGTTGTAAGATGCCTAAGAAGCCTGTAACTTTAACCTGGACTTTGACTGATGAATTGTATAGAGGATGACCCCTCCTACACACAGATAGAATGAAATGAGTCCGAGATGCCCTGCACAGCTCCATGCACCACTGATACCAGCCACAGACCAGTTTTCTCCATTTTCAGCTATATTCATATCTTAAGAAAGAAAAATACAAAAACAAACAAAGAACAAACAGCCAAGAAAAAACATGATAACAAACACATCTAAGAACATAAAAATCATGTTCTTAGAAGACAGATTTACCAGCAGAAATCATATACTCCCCTTCTGCATTTATAAACACTCGTCTTATGACAACCTGAACAGACCTCACAGCACTAAGCAGGTGGCTGCATGTTCTCAAGTGGGCATTAAGATCCATCACCCACTTTAAGGCTTCATTTTACCTGAAGTTATTTTTTTCAATATTCGTTTTTCCTAGAATTGATGTTTCTCAATCGCTTGGAATAATTTTCTTAAAACAAGTTTTCAGTTTGCTCCTCATGTTTCATTCCTTTACAAAACACGATAGGAGAATGAGGTAAAGGAGAATAAATGGAAAATGTTACCATCTTTCTTTCAGTGTTTGGCAAATAGCTATTCAGAATACAACCTTTCCTTTCATTTAAGAAATCAACGTGGAATTGTTTAGAAAGTGCTACTCCTGACATTTCACAATGAATACAAATAAGAAATAAAACCTACAAACATTTACAAAAACATGCCTACAGTGAAACTATAGAGGCTTCTAAGATGTCATGCTTTTTTGGTAAACTCCTCATAGGGTCACTTTGTTGTTGTTGTTGTTGTTCACAGATGGAAAAAAAACATAAGTCTTAAAGTGCATCAGCACTGCAAATGTTTGATTACTCCTTACAGCGTATTTATTAGAAATTTGTTTAGGTTTGCTTTAAACACTTGAAACAATAGTTTCCACTACTTCCTCAGCAGACTAAAACATTCCACAACCTACTGCAGCTCTCAGAAAGGCTTCATAGTATACTGCCAAAATTCTCATTTCTTTACATCATCTCAGTGCTCCTGATGATACGCAGCTTCCCCTTTTATGCGTAGAGTTCTCTTGTGGTATAAATCAGGCTGCTTCACAATTCTTACTACAAAAAAGACATTCTGCTTCACTTATCTCTAGCCTGGTCTATACATAGTACCACATGTTCAGCCTTCTATCTTTGTTCTTCTCAGTGCCTCCCAACTACTGGTAACTTTCCACTAACAAAGAATCGGGGCAGCCAAGATGCTCAGGCTGCAGATGGGAGGTAGCTAATGTCAATTGCACTGGACTCATTAGAGAAGAAAAGAATTTGTGGACACCCCTGGAGAACAGAACAGACAGTTACATGGATTTAGCACGTTAAAGGTTGCATCCCCTACAAACGGAGATTGAATCAGTGCTTTTCTCCTAGCCTATAAGGCAATAAGAATGTAACAAGCAATGTCTTTTTGTTTAGTCCCTTCTTCTACCTTTCTCCCTTCTCCCTCAAAAAGAAATCACAGAAATCACATACCTAAAGCATGCTTGAGAACTTGACAATTGTCAAAAACATTCTCTACAGAGAAAGAAGTAGCCAGGCTAGTAACCTGTAAGCTCTACTTACCAAACAGCAAATACATTTGCCAGTAAATAATACATCTAGAATACTAATCACACCACTCACATAACTTATTTTGCCTGCAGCTTCCATCTTCTCTACAACACGAATGAAAAAAAAAAAACAACCAACCAACCACAACACAATTCCTTGACTTTAAAGACAACAGTAGTGGTACCTTTGTTCTGAAGCACTTAGATATCTTCACCCACTGCAACCCTGGTGGTTGCAATTGCTTCCTACTACAGCCGGCACCTTTTAAACACCTCCTTTGGATGATGAGCTTTTCTGACCCAGCTGTGTGCTATAGGGGAGAAGGCATCTTTCATGGGAAATAAAGCAGTTTCCACTGTGCTCATTTGGAATTATTTTTGTTTTCCTTTACTTCTCTCATTATGGAAAGCAGATGGTTTTACTTCTAAGGAGAAAGTCGCACATGCAGTTTGCTCCCTTCAATGTGAATGAAATACAAGCTTTCCCATTTTCCCGAATAAAGAACTTCTCCCTCTGAAGTGAAAGCTGATGATAAATCTGCTTTCAGACACGTTTTCCAAGGCCAGATGACTAAAAAGGAGGTCATTTCTCTTGCAAGGCCATTTATTAGCACTTAATCACTAAAAAGTTCTCTTTATTTACTGGTGCCATGAAAATTATCTATGTAGCACGTTTCATTAATAACACTCTGAGCCTGATGCATATCAAAAAGATGATAAATGACATGTAAGATCTACTTTAAGGCTGCAAAATTCTTGATGAGAGAATTCTGTGTTAGAGAAAGTCGTGGGTGGTTGTTTTAATTTCCTTTAGCCAGTACATTTAAACCTCAGCTGAGCCCATACTTAACTCATATTAAAGTGCTGCATGCACAGAGTATAAAAGCTTATTTTTAGTTTAAAGGGACCTTGCCTGCTCACCGTTCCTGAACCATCCACATTGTACAACCCACCTGATAACCATTTTCCATTGTTGCCTGTTACACTGAGAATCAAATTAAACCACCCTGCAGTGTCACTCCACACTAGCACTGAAGGAAGAAATTCACTTGAAAACTCAACAAAGTTTTTTAAGTTTTCTTCTGGCTTCTAAACAAGGACTTGCAAGAATTTGATGCTAATTTTCTCAAAATCACAGTGTATTATAACTGCTACAGAAGACTTTGCTCATTGCTTGGGTAATCACAGCTAATGAGTCAAATTTCAATACTTTGTCAGTTCTACTGATTAAGTCTTAGATGCAGATCTCCATGAGCAGTAGAGGTGAGCAGGACAAGCTTGAACCAAATGTCTGTTCGACAAAGCATTTATTTCCTGTTACAGTAGATGGTTTTAAATGTGCACTCTGATCAAACACTTCATAGAAACGGCCAGAGCTTGGAGTAGCAACAGAAGCAAGCCTAGGCTGAGAGTTATTAATATCTGCAAAAAACAAGTCATCTTTCTGGAGACATCTAAGGAGCCTGTGTCCGAATATTGTGGCTGATTAATCGGAACAAAATGACTAATGCAAGGATTGCAATATACAACACATCATGGCTTGGTGTAATACATTCTTTGCGTTGTACAAGCACATTTCATTAACAAGCATAGATTGTGCTTTGCTAAGAAGACTGTTGCTCATATTTCAAGTAACTTGGCGATTTCCCTTTCAGGGATCCAGCATGCCCAATTACAAGCTGACGTACTTCAACCTGAGAGGAAGAGCAGAAATCAGCCGCTACATTTTTGCCTATTCAGGCATAAAGTATGAAGACCATAGATTGGAAGGAGCGGACTGGCCCAAAATTAAGCCAAGTAAGTAGCATAGATTCTTATATCAAAATTTCCACCAGAAATGATGTCAAAATCAAAACAGTTTAGGAGGTAATTGTGTGTTTCACAATCAGAAGCACATTCAATCTCGGGATATGGAAATTTTATTGCCTAGATCCAACACGGGCAAAATAGCATTCCTGATGCTTTCACAGAATTCCAAAAACAAATCTTCAAGCAGCCTAAAATGACTTACTGTGGTCATTCAAATAGGCTTTTACTCCTAACCAATTTGGTTTTACTACTACATGCCTAAAGCTGACTTAATGTATATTCACCTTCCTGGGTTCTTTAGATTTGGTCTCGAAGATCATACTGCAGCCTTCATTCCAGTTTTAGAAAGCCAGATTGGAAAAGAACTGCTAAAGACACAACTTTGCAACAAGAAATGTCTTCAAAGAGAGAAAGTGATGAGAAAAAAAAAAGAGAGAAATAGGATTACTTAAAGAGACGGGGAAAAAAAGATCAAAAGGGATGTCTCAGTACTGTTGTTCCCAAAAACAGCACAGCTCTTCCCAGACTTCTGAGAGTATGCTGCAGGCTACAGTGCTCCATTTTATGTGTTTTTAAGTTAACAAAACCTCCTTTGAGAATTCAGATGAATTGAGGAAATAACTGTATAAGATATTTTTATATTTAAGTGTGCACATATTCAGATGCACACACCAACTTATGTCCCAAAACAAAGTTCAGAGAATATTAGCAACATATCAAGCCAGTATACAAAATTCAGGAATTCCAGTAAGACAAATTAAAAAGATAAAGCAAACATAGTGACTTGCAGGCTATAGAAACACCTACAGTTTGCACCATAGGAAAAGCTATTCAAACAGCAGGTCAAGGTCAAGATGTTACATCTCTCATTGAGATTCAGGTTGGATGTTAGGAGAAATTTATTCTCTAGAAGGCTGGTTAGGCACTGGAATGGGTTGCCCAGGGAGATGGTTGAATCACAATCTCTGGAGGTGTTCAGGAAACATCTATATGTGGTACTAAGAGACACAGTTTAGTGTGGAAATACTGATGGTAGGCACATAGTTGGACTGGATGATCTTGGAGGTCTTTTCCAACCTTGATGATTTTATGATCTGTGCAAAATTTCTACTGGTTTAAAAATTTCAGGCTTTGTTTCCATTCAGTCAGCCGATGGAAACTCAAATGGATCATACTAATTTGACCAAGATTTCGCTTGTGAAGAAATAGTTGGCTGCGTGTCAGAAAGTACTATTATATCTCTTGCTTCTGGAAGGCTCACTGACCCCTACCTAATTCAAATACCTATGTAATGGTGGCCTTTACCACCAGTGGCGTTTGCACTGCAGTTTTCAAGTTCAGACGTTTATCACCTGAAATAAGAGTTAAGATATCGTTCTGTGTGCAAAACAAAGTAATACTGCTAAGGAAATTGCTTGGAGACCAACCAGTTGATGACTACCACATCCTCCTTTTCTGTGAAGCAATAGTTACTCACTCACAGTATTTCCAGACAAATTATCTGACACAGGCTAATCATTAAGCTAAGCTTTATATAAAAGGTAGCAGTGGTGCTTAAAGGTTAACAGCCTTGCACTGTACATGATCAAGGGTCACTGTCCAGATCTGCCCTCACGTGCTCAAACACTGCCTTCACATAGCATGACTTAGCAAGAAATTCCTCTCAGCTAGGTTGTATAGGATTTGTGCATCTTAACACTACAACATAACATAAGCCACTTGGATTCTCTACTGGGCTGAATCTTCAAAATGGGCTTCAGCTCTCTCTGTGGAGGAGCATATTGAAGAGGGAATGGCTATCTGAAAAAGTACCAGTCCTCAGGAAACTGGGTTACAGGGCCATTGCCAAAATGTTCAGTTACTGCTTTGTTCAACACTAAATGTGAAATGAGGGAATCCCTGGAACCCATTGAATGTACAAAGGCTGACAGATCTAATTGCTGTCATTTCTAGACATTTCTAGAGGTGACTTCTGATGAATATCAGGTATATTTTCCCCATTTTGCCTGCACTGTGCTTACTCCTGTAAGAATAGAAGTTAAAGTAGTAGATTCCAGTTAATCTCAGCCTGCTGAAAACAAAAGAGTGCTAAAGTATTAGGGGGAATTACAGCTACTTTTGCTGTAACCACAGCTAAAATAATAGCAATTTGATACACTGATTATTTTGTAACCCTCAAAAATCATTAAAATTGGCCCAATTCATTGAACTAATTACATTATTATATATTTATGAGAGGTTAATAAATAACACACAGTCAAAATGCTATGTAAACTTGCACACAATGAGGTATGTTCACAGTACCTAAAGGGAGCCTACAAACAGGAGGATAGTCAGCTCTTTATAAGGATAATGGCAGGACAAAGGGAAATGGTTTTAAGTTGAAGGAGAGGAGATTTAGGTTGGATGTCAAGAAGAAGTTATTTGCCAAGAGAGTGGTGAGGTGCTGGCACAGGCTGCCCAGGGAGGTTGTGGATGCCCTGTCCCTGGAGATGTTCAAGGCCAGGTTGGATGGGGCCCTGGAGAGCCTGGTCTAGTGTTAGATACAGAGGTTGGTGGCCCTGCCTGTGGCAGGGGGGTTGAAGCTTGATGGTCCTTGAGATCCCCTCCAACCCAAGCCATTCTATGAGTCACCCACTTGACTTAGGTAAATCTAAAATCACTTTTGACTGCAGAGTCTGCAAGTAGAATTTATGTGTGCTTACTGCAAAACCTGAAGTACAATAAATTAGGAAAAAACAATTAAGAGACAGGACATTGTTCTTTTAACAAGTTTGGACAATGACAGTCCATGACTCAAGGGAACAAATCAAAGCATTTAAGTTTTTCTAAGAGCTCAAATTGTCCGCATAAAGTTTGTTTCATCAGTTACCAAAAAATTAAGGTATGATTTCACAACAAATGCCACCCTACTGCCCAAATCATCTCATACAAAATCGAAAATACTGCCACTGTTCTGAAGAAAGAAATTCTTTATTTCTTAGTTTTCCTCTACAATTGAAAGGAAGATAGAAAATGTCTGCGCTGAGATTAATGTGCAGAAAGGTCATTCAGAAAGCAGAGTCGCAGCTGTTGCAAGTCTAATTTTGGACTTGCAACAGACGAGTGGACTTTGGACAGAAGAGTGTTATGCTTTTTGTTGTTTATTTTGGCATTTTCAAGTGGCTACCCCAGCAAGCTGGTCCTTTCAACATGTTCAAGCAAATAAGTAATTTCTTGTGCCTAGAAATAACGTCTCACTTGATTCTGTTTGCACCCAAGAGGTGGGAGTTTATTTTGTAGGGGAGAGGGAATACTTTATGAAGTTAAAAATGTGTCATTTGTCTCATACATTGTAAATGTACATTTTCTGTAACTCAGCAATTCTTTTGTGCAGATTTGAGGCAAAAATTGTATTTTTAAAGTGAACAAGTCAAAGAAAGCATTGAGTTGATCAGCTTTAGCACAGACTTCAATAAAACAGCTGAATATCAAGAAGCAGCTTTAAATAACATTCCCTTTACATAGTCAATTGTCAAAATAAGTAAACAAATTTACATTTGTTTTAACTTGAATATGCCATATTTAAACTTTAGACAATTTGAGAACTATATGGAATCACGTGATAGGCTCTCTCAAGATGTATTTTATCACATAATAGGCTCAAAAGAAAAATAAAGTATTACACTGAAAAAAAGGCACAACATAGCTGAGAATCTACTGCAATGATGTTCTAAGTTAACATCCTCTTGAGACACTGGATTAGCGTGCAGTAGCAGCCATGTAATGTGCTTCATTCAAAGAATTTGATGCAATGGCAATTGCACAGAACTTTTAGTCATAGCAAAGGATGCTTTAATTGCGCTGATAGCTGTAAACACCCCATAAACAGTTTAGGAGGTGGAATGATTCCTAAAAGGGCCTCAGGAAACTTGGCAGACTAATTATTGTACTGAAAATATTTCCAATAGATAAATTTTTATAGACACTTGACAGCAGATCAAGATTTTTTGAGGGAGTACCTGTCCTGTTTCTAGGATCACATGCTGCTACATAGATCTTGCTAGAATAACATACAGTAGTGATCTTTGAATAAAAGATAGGGCTTAGCAGTGGCTTTCACAGAAAATCTGAGTTTTAATAGCATCAGCATGGAAGCTGGACTGAAGTTGGAGCAGAGCACCATCCTAGTCATACATTTCCAGGAGACATGGGTGCTGGACACCTCCAGCTCTAGTCCAGTCACTTCCCAGGGGCCTCGCTCCTCTGCTAGCCTTAGAAAAAATAAGTATTCTGTACACTTGTACTGGAAGAAGCAACATTTCTGACAAATGTATTTCTTGTGATCCAATTTAAATATTAAAAGAAAATAATAACGGACTGTTTTCAAGACAAGGAAGAATTCATTTTGACAAGGAAAGGCAGTAAGAGGCATAGCTGTGATGTTTAATTTCCCTCATCTTTAACCAATTCAAATACCTTGGTATGACACCAATCTCAGCTGCCTGATTGCACCATTATTCTGGTTTGGAGGGACATTCAACTACTTAAGTATAGTCTGCTTAGCATTAAGTCTATGGAAAATTTAACTGTAGTCAGGAGGAAGAATGGGAAGGAGCATGTCAGTTGGGATGTATCAATCACAGGAAATATGAGGACCTAAACTGAACATCTGGGAGCAAAACTGAGGCAAGCCAGGATGTGAGTGAGGGGTGGAAAGAACAGAGATGATGATGAGTAATGAAAAAGCAAAGATGAGCAGAAAAGTAGCAAAGAGCTAAGGGAAGGAGAAAATTAGAAGACTATATATCTTTGCAGGAGCTTTCTCAGTAGCTAAGGAAGCACAAGTGAGAGCATAGCTGGCAGGCTCGAGAGAATCTGTTTAGCTCTGAGTTACTTTACTCCTCCCTGTCCTTGAGAGAGAAACAGGTCCATGTGGTTACTATCCACTGGGCTGCGCCCAGGAGGCTGGGCAAAGAGATCTTCCTGCTCAATAAGAAGTTCTGAACACTTTAGTGAGAACCTATAGGCACTCCAAGAAGACAGTAAGTGCCACAGCTCTAGGGGGACTTCATGAGATGGAAGAAATTTATACAGACATCCTTGCTTTTAACTTGCATCAGACTACATCTTCCCTGCTAAGTATCCATCAGAGACTATGAACATCATAGTTCCAATCACAACAGACATTCAAAACTAAGGTATATATAAAAAGAAATTATCCACTGTTAAACACTAGGCAGATACTTCAGTGAATCCCTCCTGAAACGAGAAGAGAGGATGTAGATCAGCCTGTACTTGTACTCAGCCTCTGTCAAAGTTTTCTTGAATGCATGCAACACTAAAACTAATGAATGAGTAGGATAAAAAGAAAAGTAAAAATTTGCATATGCAAGTTCAATTTAAAGCCAATCATGGAATCGGTTTTCCAAGCAGCATGCTTAAAAAAATATCACAAACCCATTCTATTTTTCATGGAGTTTTCATTTGAAATCTATAAATCAACATTGTTATCCACTATTATCTGCATCAGATAACCAACAAAACAAGGGGATGCTAAAGGAGAATGTGTCTGCCTGAGAGTTTTTCTAAGACGACAGTAGCAGATTATTCTAGTTTTCCTTATTAAAATGAATTTGATTAAGTGGGAATTGAAACATTTGCAAAACCATTTGCTAATTCTGTTTTGAAAAACATAGAAAGAACATCCATATGCACGCCCACAGGTATGTACTGATGTAAGAAATCCCCTAGCTGATCAAGGTTAAAGAAAAATGAGTGAAGCAGTTTCTCGTTTAAGGTAGGAGCAGAGCAGGAACTGCTTTGTTCACCTTGAGATACATGAACTATACCTTACATCAGTATCTAAAAGGAAGTTCAGTATCTAAAGAGGTGCTATAAGAAAGAACAGACTCTTTAGCAGGGTCTGTTGTGGCAGGAGAAGGAAAAAAGTTTTCAAACTAAAAAAGAAGAAATTTAGACTGGATATAAAGGAAATTTTTTTGGCAATTGAACTAGAAAATGTTGCTTAAAGAGGTGGTAGATACTCTGTCCTTGGAGACATTCAAGGTCAGGCTGGATGGGGCCTTGAGCAACCTGATCTAGCTGCAGATATGGCCTTGTTCATTACAGACAAGTTGGACAAGATAATCTTAAAGGGTCCCTTCCAAATCAAGCCATTCTGTGATTCTATGACCTAAAATGGATGATGAAAATTGAACAGTGTTTTAATATAATATTTCATAGAACTCCAGAAGTTCCTTGAACATATGATGTCAGTGAGGAGAGCAAGGGCCAAAAGCACTGACAGGAGAAAGCTCAAAGGAAGTCATGGAAGCCCACATCTATGGTGTAAGGAAATCACTGAGCGCTTTCCGTTGTAACTTGAAGTCTGCAAGTACACAGCCTGGCTGTGTTATCCGTACAAAGGAAACAGGCTATATGCATGGCATCTACAGAGGATATGTGGGGGTCTTCTTGCAAACCCTGCAAGCAAGTGGCATCCATTTGTTGAGAAGACTACTTGTGTCCTACCTAACAATCAAACGTATGAACACAAATCCCTCTTTTCCAATCATAGAAGGAAATCTCCAGTACTCACAGAGAACATATTCCAGCCCACAGCATTCCAACATGAATGTACAGACAATTTCCTAATGATGCTGTGAATTTATCAATATGGAAGTTTTTAAGTGATAAGAGCAAGATGACACTTCGCTGCATGATACTAAGACCTTGGACATTACTTGATGAATTTTGGATACTAATGCTTCAAAAGAAAAAGGAGCTTCTTAAAAATTCTTTTTCAGCCTGAAAATCCAACTTTGTAATCCATTATACCTTATCCTCTAACGTGCAGAAAATGCACTGTGAAATGTTTTCTGTTCTGACTGTCCTTGGGATGTCTGCCACACTTTTGTGTGTGCGGCTAAAGATTTTTGAAGAACTGATAGATTTTTACAACAGTCAACACAAGTGGACTCTCTTCAAACCTCTCAGAAGTTGCACTCATTTGCAGCTCAGTAATTCAATACTCAATGAGAAATCAGCACAGTAAGGTCAGTGCATAGTCATATCAGGCATTGCACCATCATGAAAAATATCTATGTTCTATGTTCTTTGCAAGAAAGAAAAATAATCGAATCACATTTTGAAGAGGAAAGAAAGGAAAAAGGCTGTCCTGTTTACTAACAGTTATGCTTTGAAGACTTCATTGCATAGTAATGATAACAACATACATGCTGCCTCTTGACAAAAAAAAAAGCAAAAATAATCAAAAAAAAACCCAGATTCTAATGAAAACAGGTCAGAGCTGAGAAAAAAAAAGTTTGTAGGCATGACTGGTGCCTTCAAGCCATTTCCTAGAATTCAGTGGGATGCCAGGAAAAAACAAAGCAATCCAGACTTGGGCACAGCCCTGAGAAACAGGACATGGAAGATGATTAGCACACTGCTGCCTGTCACATCTTCACCCATCTTCCTCAGCTGTCAGAAAGATGTCTCCCCCCTTTTTGCCATCACTGAGGTCTTTTCAACAAGCAAACAAATAAGCTGGTTTTCATTTTCCACTTAATGAACATCAGAGTGAAATGTCAGTCAAACTGAAGCTGTCAGACTTCCCCCCTCATGTGTAAACTCTTTAAAAAAAAGTAGTCTGCTCTGTTTTGGATTAAGCAATTACAGTTTCCCAACCTGAACTGTCATTGCTGTGTTCTGGCAGTTATTGCCAAAGAATCTGGCTGAGTCACAGTGATCGAGTCAAAGCTGTATCAGACTGCTGTGCCCCTAGCAGACCTCTGCAGGCATCCCACAAACTCCTTCTGGGAAACATTCTTTGTTCTGAACTACACTTTATCTATTACCCTCTTGCCAACCTCTGCAGTGTGATCTCTTTTTGGACTGGGGTGTTGGAAGGATGCACTGCTGTCCAGTACGAGCAAATACATTCCATGGCTCTGCAGCTTTGCACACACTGGGGCCCAGGGCACCCAGCACTGTTAGCCTGTGGCAGAACCCAGGCTGTTCTCATTTTCACAACCAGAAAGTTCTTCAGTTTAGAATGTGCTTTTTCTTTCTGGATTTGATAAACAGGTGAAGCAATATGTGGAATTTCAAGGACTTTGCTGCTCAGATAATAAACATATGAAGTCTTCTATGAAAAAAAGGCTCCTATTGTTTCAGAACAAGCAAGCATTGCATGCTTTCTTCCCTGGGGAAATACAGTTAATTCTCTTTGAGCTCCCTCGCTTCTGCTAGTCATCGATGTTGACATGCATCCTGGCCTCACAGTGCATTGAGCTTGGGGAAGGAAAGGTACTCTACTCACACGCAGGAAAAATTGCACACAGGAATTCTGTATGTTCTGTGCAGCTGCCAAATTCATTCTGCAGATACAGATTTGATATTAATGGTCTCATACCTAAAGTAATTCACATATTGCATGCTAAATCACAGAGCCATGTGGCAACACTATTATTAGTTTGATAAAAAGGTGAAAAGTGCATCAGATTTCATTATTTTCTCCTTCTACTGCTCATCGACTTCAGGAGAAAGAGTGTTCCAAATTACTCACCAGGAGATCCCATAAAATTTGAAATCTGGAGTGCACTTCTTAGCAAGTGTCAGCAGCGGAGATGGAGAAGCAGAGAAGTCAGTAACATTTGTGGAGAGAAGGTGTAAACCTCACAGGTAGCAGAGCTCTTGTATTCGTCTCATTGGAACCTGCAGAAAAAAAAGAAATTTAATTCAGTCACTAAACACACCAACTTAGTTGAATTGACACACAGATTCCTCTATTCTCCGTGGCTTATACTAATAAGGAATGCAATCCCAGCCATGTCTATCTAAAATGATCATTAGGCCAAAGGAAGAACATATACATCATGCTAAAGGTGACAATTTCACACTGCCTTGCACATGGTGGCATCCAGATAAGCCTCCTACAGAACAGTCAAAGAAATCCCTCACCCCATTAGACAACCCTGCGGGTCTTTCTGAATTACGGGCCAGCAAAGATTTTTGTTGCAACTGGAATAGATGAGGGAATAGTGTGTTACCTCCCTGCTAGGCATGGCCTGCTGCACCCTGAATTCTCTGCCTTGTATCGTACTCTAGACTCCTGTGGTCCTTAGATTCTCATATTTTCCAGCTTCCCATGTTTTTCTTAGATTCAGCTTAGTTCCAATGTTCCAGCCCCACTTGAAGTCATGCCAACCAAAATGTAGCATAACAGAAACCCAAGTTTTGACATACAAGATATCACTAATTGAATTCATTCTCACATGTATCTATTGTGCCTGCTCAAATTCTTACAGGTATCTATCATGCCCGCTTAGTCTGCCTTCACATGGAGGCCTTTTCCCTGGGACTGAGTTTTTGTTTTTAAATGCAAGCCTAGTCAAGTAGATTTGAACATCCTAGATTTGTGGTTCACTGTGAGAGCTGTACTTGTTTCCCAGTGAGATAAGCTTTCATATCATCTCTGTTGGAGAACTGCCACATGGAAAGTCTTGTCATAGGATAAAATTCTGAAATACAGATACTTCTGCTGAATTTAAAACAACAGCAAGCAAGCATCTTTACAGTCTCCCCAATCTTCTATTTCATACCCCAGCCAGACCCTGTACTACAAGGACTTCAGTAGTACTTTGCCTAGCCTTGGCATTCACTTTCCTGGGGAGGAGAAAGCTGAACAGAAAAGGAACTATATGCTTCTGAAGGAAAATCTCCCTCTGTAAGGAATCCAGGGTATCTAGGGATGTATTCAGGTTTTAAAGCACAAGCCTAGGAAATAGGAAATGCAGTAGTTGGTTTCTACACTACAGCTGCCTTCTTGCAGTGCGAGGTGGTTTCTCCTTACCCTGATTTTTCTTTTTAGTCCGTGTCTATAGCATTTCCCTTCAGAAATACAGTGAAACTGCTAAGTGCTGTAACAGAGATTTCCCTTCAAGTGTGGTAAAAGTGCAACTCACTGTTAAGGACAACGATTTTATTTCATTTCTTTCTTTTCTTTCCTCCCAGCCATCCCATTCGGCAAAGTCCCCGTTCTGGAAGTAGATGGAGTTATCATTCACCAGAGCCTGGCAATTGCAAGGTACCTCGCCAGAGAATCAGGTAACTCATCTGACACCTTTCTTGCTCTGTTCTGCACTCACCTCTAATGCTCTGGGAAAAAAAACCACACCCAATCACAGCCAAAAGCGGAAAAAAAACCTAACAGCTTAATAAGCCCAACCACGGAGTAGGACTTCTGTGAGTCACTGGAACCCTAGGGCAAAATATAGAGCTACTCAAATGGAATGTAGAGAATAAAAATCAGACCACAGTAAAGACTAAGGCTCAAAGTAACAGTCTGCAACATGAAGTGCTATGGTTCACAGCTGAAATCACTTGGCAGAGCTTCCCATTTGCACGTTAAGTACGCTGAAAGGAAACTTCACAAATAATCCTGAGCAAACTGTTCTAGCTATAGATATGTTTCTGTTCATAGCAGGGGAGTTGGGCTAGGTGACCTGTAAAGATCTCTTCCAGCTCAAATGATTATAAAATTCTATGAATCCCTTTTAAATCCAAGTGCATTCCCCTCTGCATCTAACACCTGGGTTTTGGTCCGACTTTCCCAGCCACTAAACCTTACCCTTCTGTCTCTGCATGACAGAAAGCATGTACCTGTGACCCCCAGTGGCTCTCTGGGTAATTTTCCATGCAGCTAAACTTTGGGCTATCATGAGAACCAGAAAGCACCAAAGCAAGGAGCTTTTGAAAGCACTTGAGATGACTGCATCCACCGCACTCTGAAGCAGATGTAGGCAACAGTTCTGTTCAGGCAGAGAGATTACAACAAAAGGTGACTTCACTCATCATTAAATACTACACACCATGAAAGCACCCAGCCAGCTATACCAAATGATATAAGACTCTTTAGCAATGCAAGTAATCAAACAGAGTAGTCAGGGCTTGCTTTAGGTCAGCAGCTATCATTCAGACTTGTGCAAAACAAGTCTGCTTAAAAGCAGATGTGTTGGTGGTGTGGTGCACGTCAGCAAACCAAAGACAGGGTGGGAAGCAAAGTGCTGTGAGACTATTTTTTTATTCTGAGCAGAGAGAACATAACCTGCCTTTAAGAGCACTTCCTCATATTCCATGTTCTCCAGCTGAGGAAACAGTAAGAAGCCCACAGTTATTCTTCAAGGCACTATCATAATGTATTTTCACATGTTGAGCAATACTGCCAATTTCCTCCATCCCTGATACAATCTATTACTTGCCAGGCAAGAGGATGATGAGCATCTATGTGGTGATATGAGACTGGGAAAAATTATGAGAAATTCCTCCTTCCTCCCACACCACCTTTCTTCCTGTCTCCTGCTGGGAGGCTGATCGGGAGCAGTGCTGCTTTTGTAGTCAGAAATAATCACTTGAATGTTAAGGGAGTCAAATGCATATTGTTAGCATCAGAACACTCTGGATAGCACATATTTTTTATGGAAATGCTCACAAAGAATAGACCTTACTGCTAGAGTATCAAACATTTCTGACATGTCACTATCCTCCCTTACACTTGCTTCTGACAGGTCTGGCAGGTCAGACTCCAGTGGAGCAGGCATTGGTTGATGCCATTGTGGACACCATGGATGATTTCATGATGCTGTTCCCCTGGGCAGAGAAAAATCAGGATGTGAGGGTAAGACAGTCACTAAGCTAAACAAAGATAACCCACATGCATGTGTACCTTAGCATCTCCTCTGTGGAAAAAGCCTCATGCCAACCCATCATCTCACCTCACCCTGAGGTGGAAGACCTCTGTGGCTCTTCCTCTAAGCTAACTGAGTTGAGGTCATCTGCTCCCTTCCACCTCCACAAGATTTCCCCCCATTGTGGGAACAGCGAGGTCAGCATCAGCCATCTCACCAGTTCATTTTAAATTGAGGATACCATATGCATATACATCAAACTGCTCTTCAAAGGGACACTCTCTTTCCAGTCAGCACTGTAATATCTGTACCCTGTCACAAAAAGCTCAAATCTTTCTGCCTCTGCTAATTCAGTCCCATTTTCTTTTTGTGCTCCTACACCTTGGTTTCTTCTTATAAACCCCATGGCCCCACCACTATCCAGTGTGGATCTTCTGCAGACACCAGTGCCCATGGTAATGCTGTGATACTTTAACACAGTCACAGACAAGTCCTAGATCACTTGAGGTTTTGGCATCCTTCTGTCTCCCAGTGCTTGCTCATCACATCCTTAAATGCAAGCCTACAGGGTTGTAGCTCAGGGAACAGTGAATTAATGCCAGCATTGCAGATATTTCACAGAGCTCTGTCCTCAGCAGATGACACAGACCTTTCAGGAAATTTGAGATGTAGCAGCATGTGTATTCATTAACTACCAAAGCAACCACCTTTTCCTTATCCAAACATCTTGGGCTGGCTGGGATACTGTGTTACAGAAACCACGGAGGACCAAATGTTAGCAAACTAATAAAAAACAATGAAACTTTACCCAACCTTCTTGGGGAAAATCTGAAGTTTGAAGGATTTAGTACTCAAAAATGCTGATTACTTTGCTTCCTAATGACCTCTTGTAGTTTCCTAATTTCCCTCGAGTTTGGCAAGGGAATGTTGACTCACAGTTTTTGAACATTTAGAAACAAGCACAGCACTGCTGGTGTAGCAGTGCAGCAGAGCACGTAAGCCATAGAGCTGCTGTCCCTGCTCTTCCGTCACTGTGTGGGCACAGCTGTTCCCAAGACACTTCTCCAAAACAAGGACCTGGACCGTGCCTCAAGTGCTCAACGTGAAAGGGAGCAGTGCTCACAGGCAACCCGCAGGTGCCTGTGTGAACACATGCTGCATGGCATTCTTTGCGGGGAGCAAAAGATCTAGAAAATTGCTTTCTGGGAGTCTGTAGTATTTCCGGCACTAATAGATCTCCTTGGGTCCACTGCCACCACCTTGTGGTCGACGTGCAAAAGGACGGAGACTTAGAGGGTAACGAGAAGATTTCATTCATTTTCTATATTTTGCAAAAGATGGCGATACTAAAAATATATATATATATATGTTACAGCACAGGCTGCAAATCTAACATTTCTGGATTGCAAACCTGTGGCTGTGATTTGCAGTCATAGCACTCAGTTCAAATTCAAAGAATCATAGCACATCCCAAGCTGGAACAGATTCACAAGGATCATGGAGTTCAACTCCTGGCTCCACACAGCACCACTCAAACATCACACCTTATGTCTGAGAATGCTTTCCAAGTGCTCCTTCAGTTCCAGCACCTTGAGGCTTTGATGACTGTCCTGGGAAGCTTGTTCCATACCCACTACCCTCTGAAGAGGTGAAGAGCCTTTTTCTATCACCCAACCTGACCCTCCTGTGATGCAGCTCCACGCCTGCCTTTCCCCTAGGTCCCGTTGCTATCAACATAGGGAAGATCTCAGCACTGTCCCTCCACTCCCCTCACGAGGAGCTGTAGGTTGCCTCCTCTCAGCCTCCTCTGCTGAGTTACAGAGCTCTTCACAGACAGCAGGAGGAGATGCCAAGACTTCAGTCTGATCTGCAGAAATATAGGTCGTATTCCAGCCGGTATTTTTGGGATCAGGCTGCTGCTGCTTCTAAATTTTGGCTTGGTTAAAAATGTGGCCAGGTCACATATTAACTGCACAAACTGTGCGAAAAAGATCAGATAGATGATCACAGTCATTTGTAATCTCAATCATTTCCATGCAAGTGACAAGAGAAGTTGCTATCTCCCAAGGAAACAACTAACCCTTTACTAGCAGCCTTAAAACCTTCTCTGGGTGCACAGCTAGTGGAGAACCACTACTATTCAGTCTTATCCTTCACTCACCAACATGCAAGGAATCCTCCCATACAGACTTAGCCTCAAATCTCACTTTTGCATGAAAAAAACAAACAAACAAGCAAACAAAAAAACAGAACCACCTGCTAACATAAAAGCCCAACATTAAATCCAGCAAAAGCTCAAAACCCTGGTTCATAGCCCACGCGAGGAGGGCTGGCAAGGAAAAACAACTGACCAACACTTGACCAACAGCAGGAAAGAATGAGCTTACGGGATTTTGTGAACTGGAGAGATGGTACAAGAGGAATGGCTACGAATTCTTCCCAAATCCATGGCAGGGCTCCTGCCACGTTGTCACAGGTTATTGAGTGGCATGACCACACACATTTCTCTATGGGAGATCTCAGCATTCTTGGGTGATAACATGGGAACAAATTGCCTTGCTGCACAGCTCACTGAGTCCAGTACTGGGTGTTTCAGGCAGGTGACAAGCTTTCCTACATTGCACAGTATCCCCTTGCAAGTACTCCAGTGACAACGCAGCTGCCTCCACATTTCTTCATTTTAAATAACCGCTCTGTCTGCATTCTTGATCAGTACTTGGATGTTAACACATTCCTCCCATCGAAGAGGAACGTGATGACTCTACTTGGGTCAGACCATCTATCAGCTTTTCCAGTTTTCCCTGTTCATCTTTTTTCCTAAGAAATCCTCAAGAACCCAGTTTTGCTGACCGCTGTGTGTGTTCTGTTCTTCCCCCAGGAGAAGGCTTTTAACGACATCCTCACCAACAAAGCCCCTGACCTGCTGAAAGATTTGGATGCTTTCTTAGGAGACAACAAATGGTTTGTAGGGAAATCTGTAAGTATATTTTTTGTTTCTCTCAGTGCAACGACACTGCCAGTAAAATGCAACTGTTGACTACTATTACTGTTATGGATTTCATGCTATCCCAATGAAATCTTGTAAAAACAAGTTACTACTTTTTTTTTTTTTTTAATAATTCTTTGTTGTTACCAATACACAACTGGTTGCTCCATTGTATAGTGAAAGCTGTTCACGCCATCAGAAAAAGAAAGCAAACCAGGATAGATCTACATTTCCTAAACCATTCTAGATGTTGATACAAGACATTATAAATGCTTTTGTACTACTTAGTGGAGGTATGAGTTACAAACTCTGTATAGAGTCACTGCTTAATTTATGAGACAATACTAAAAAAAGAAGAAAAAACAAAATTAGTAGCAAGGACCTGTTTTAACTAATGTTTAATCAAGTTAATCCTTGCATCGCAGCACAGTTACTATCTCTGTAACTTAGGAAAACAAAACCTAGCACAAAACCAGATCATTCATGCTTTCTTTTTGCTGAGAATATTCGTTGTCCCAATTTTTTGAGATTACCAATTCAGGTTTACAACTTTTTCCCTCTTTCCACCAGGTAACATGGGCTG
Source organism: Phasianus colchicus (assembly GCF_987193195.1). Taxonomy (NCBI): domain Eukaryota; kingdom Metazoa; phylum Chordata; class Aves; order Galliformes; family Phasianidae; genus Phasianus; species Phasianus colchicus. The sequence continues at coordinate 18,708,952 of NC_143439.1, read as the reverse complement.
ATTTCTACTGGGATGTGTGCAGCACAACGCTCCTGTCCTACAAAGCTGACCTGGCAGACAAGTACCCCAGGCTGTTGGCTCTCAGGGACAGAGTGGAGGCACTGCCCGCTATTGCAGCCTGGATCCAGAAAAGACCAAAGACAACAATTTAGATCAGCTGTTCACTGGAAAAACAAATGCTTCAAATATTGCAAGTGTGCTAAGTTATTAATTTTAGAATCATTTAAATTAATTTCAGGTGGGTGTGCAGTACCAAATCAGAATCGAGTAGAGTAGAGCCTGGGTAGAGGTGTTGTTCCAACTGCATTCCCTTCATCGCTAATAAAGTGTTTGAAAAACACAGTTCATGTTCTGTGGGTACTCAGAGGAAGAAAAAATAATAAATATTACTGACAGATAAAATCTCAATGATGCTTTGTGTTTATTGTTGACTTTCTTGAAGAAGCCAGGTTAAACGAGAGAAGTGCTTGGGAGGATGAAGGACACTAGGCAGCACTGATGAAAACTACTCACTCCCTCAAGAGATGTCAAGTTCCTCCAACACTTTCTTAGCCTCCTGCAATTCCTGCTGTGCCATTACAAAAATGCAGCTGCCCAGCTGAGACGCTGCCCACATCAGCACCAGCTATAAGCACACCAGCTGCAAAAACATTTAATTGCTCAGCATCTATCCAGTAAAAGCAACAAACAACAGCGCCAGGGTTGAAAACTAAATTTAGAACAAAATAAATGGAACACACAAACAGTTTGTTCTTCTAGCAAACAGGGAAAATAGGTCTGTGGAACTGCTGAAAACAGAGATAGTTATAGATGAGATAGGTTTATCCACACTCAAGGGGAGACAAGCACTCCTAAGAGGACTCCACTGCTCATAGTGGTTTATCCATTTAAAACAGACTGGGCTGAAAATGGGAAATTGCTGGGAAATTGCTTTCCTTTACAGCTATTCTTTCCCCCTGCCCCCACTCCGATGAGCATTATTTCATTTAGCTCTAAAAGTGACATAAACCAACCACTAAGCAGTTCAGAAACTAAGAGGTATCAGAAAAAAAGAAGCAAGGTTCATTCTTGCATTGATTTGAATACGCAGTCTCCACTTGCTCTTGCAATTCCTGCATACTTTGTTGTAGCTCCTTGTTTTTTGTTTCCTGAAGGGAAATTTTTGTTTCCTGAGAGGGAATCTCATCACTGTTTATAAATACCTGAAGTGCAGAAGCCAAGTCATAAAAGATGGACTCTTTTGTGGTGAGCAACAAAAGAAAAAGGGGCAACAGCTAGAAACTGGAACACGGGAAGCTCCATACTAACACAAGAAAGAACTTATTTACTATCAGTGATGGAGCAATGGAACAAGCTGTGCAAGAGGTAGTGGACTCTCCTTCCTCAGAGATACTCAAGATCTGTCTGCACACCTTCTGCACACCAAGATCTGTCTATGCAACCTTCTATAGGAGCCTACCTTAGCAGGGAGTTGGACTGATGGATCAATGATCTCTAGAGGTCCCTTCCAATCCTTACAGTTCTACGATTCTCTGACATAAGTTTTGTAACTAGGGCACTTCACTGTCAGACCGTAGATCTGGTATCTCCAGGACTGACCAAAAAAATTACAACCCAAGCAGAAAACTCAACTTGACACTGTAATACAAGGAAAGCACAGTAGTGACAGTAGAGGAGCAAGGTCCTAGGCTGCAGCAAACAAAGACTTGCTCAAATGCAACAGCTGTGGGCACAGAAATAAAAGACATTTCTTACCTTCAAGAAGGCCTCAGGTACACAGGGATCTCCAGCAAAATATCCTTGCATCCACTGCCAACCCTTAAATGAGGTCTGGGAAAGCATGGATCCTGGCTCCACCCCTTCCAGTCACTCATGTACAATGCATACACCTGAGCTCCCCTGGGTTGGCCCTGCCTTCCCCCAGATGTTCAATCACTGCTTCAGGCCATGACTTAGCATTTCTTCTACAGGCAAGAACTCCTATTTTCATAATCTGTATTCTAACCCAACTTTTATTTGAATGTAATGAAATAATAGTAAATATTTACTAACAGACAAAGAGAGATCAGGTCAAATGGAACATTCTGGATAGTTTGAAAGCTGCCTCTGATTTATAGCATGCAAGTTACCAATCCCACCCTCCTCTACCAGTAACCACAACATGAGAACATCCTGATAATGTATGGAATTTTATTTGAACAAATTGATACAAAACCAGGACATCAAATGAACCAGAACAAGCAGAAACAGACTTAAGCATTGTCAAATAAGGCACATATAAAAGAAATCTACAAGCATAATCCAGTGAAACAGACAGTTTATTTATACGTCTGGAGGTAGAAATAATTACAAAAATACTGACAAATCTTAAGCAGTAGCAGATTTATTAAAACAATTACTACATAGGTCCCCATTTTGAAAAATGTCCTGAAAAATAATGTTTCTTCAGCATCTGATGTTGATAGACTTGTACTGTTTATGTTTTCAAGCATCAAAAGAATGCTACCAGTGTTAAAAATTGTCAATACCATGAGGAATAAAATGAAGAAACTACAAAAAGTTATAAAACTTCAGAAAACTCATGGTCATCAATAACATAAGAGTCCTTGGGGGCATGGCATTTCATTTCTTCCTTAAATTCCACATATTTACAGTTTAGAGACCTAATGAGGCTTTCAGTAGCGTGGCTATATCTGCTGGAATGGCCCCTTCTTCTCCTGAAGAATCAAAACGTACATTAGTAAAGCAGTAAGTATTTTACATAAACTGACAAAAGTCTAGAATCCCAAGCTACTTGCAAGCATTTGGTCATCGTGTTAGATGAAAGAGACACTTCCCATCAAACTGAAAAGTAAACTGGCACAACACATTTTTCTAGTTTACAGCAGAACAAAATTCTCTCGTCTTCATTATGAGTGCAGTTTTTTGGAATAATGTATTGCAGTGATCTCCTTAACTCATGTAAGGGGAAATCATTACTAGCAAGAGACTTACCCAAATCTGCTGCAGTCATATCTTGTTCTAACTTCAATTTCTGCTGGTTCATTTTGAGCATGGATTCTTCAATAGTCCCTTTACTGATTAGCTTTATGACTTTTACTTCTCTGAAAAGCACAAAATAGGATGAATACATCTTTACAGTTTCTTTGGATTAGTGCAAAAGGAAAGGACTTATGCCTTTATTTGAGTGGAGTAGTTTACAACAAGGAGGAAAAATAATAGAGGCAATACTAAAGCAGATAGTTTCCCTCTTTGGACCAGTTATGCTGGTCCATACTGACAGAAAACTTGTTTTCTCCTATACTCAGCCAGCATAAGGGTCTGTACGGTCTCAAAAAACTCAAGTTCATAGAAACAAATGAATATTCCCCAATCCGATACTACAGGCAAAATGCCATTTACTAAACACATTCTATTGCTCACAACTTATTCCTTAGTGAAGACTACAAAGTAGAAGACTGATCCTTTCTTCAAGGCACTACAGCATTTTAAAGTTTAGAAGTCTTTGGAAGAAAACAAACAGCTTTTTCAGCCAGTTCCAATGACTTCAGACCAGTCTTCAAATAAATTTCTGGTGCTAAGAACTGATGTGAATTGTGGAAAAATGAAAAATAAGAGTAGAATGTAATTAAGGTTACTTCCACCTACAACATGCAATTGTAAGACAACTGCAACTATTTAGCTGCCAAGCAATCCAGAGATAGCTCAGAGAAATCTGATTAAAATGGAATCTTTAAATCAAACTGTTTGCCTCCAAGAGAAACAAGCATCATAATTAGGAAGTCTTACCTTGTCTGACCTACTCTATGGCATCGATCTTCTGCTTGCTTATCATTGTATGGATTGCAATCAATGTCATGAAGAATAACAACATTTGCTGAGGTCAGATTGATTCCCAAGCCACCCGCTTTGGTTGACAGGAGGAACACAAATATACCCATATCTGTATTGAACTCATCTATTAGATGTATCCTACAGAACACAGGAACAACTGCATCAGGTCTTAGAAAACAACAGAACTCTTGCTTCAGAGTTGAATATAGAAGTTACGATTATGATCTGAGGAAGAGGCCAGTGGTATTGCAAAGCAACTCAAAAGTACAGATGTTAGGCATAAAGGAAAAGATGTGACAATTCTAAGGGGTGACCAGAACATACTTAGAGATTGATAAGACAGCACAGAATGATGTTTGGAAATAGACCTTGGATTATCATCACAGAATACAAAGAATAAACTGGTGGAGGAGGGTGGGGAGGACTGAGGTATGGCAAAACAGGTGATAGGAGAGTGAAAAATTTAGGTTCACAACTGTCTTGCACTAATTGCACATGAAAGTTAAGAAGAGTAGAGATTTCAGCTGTAAATGGGAAGTAACATCATACCAATAACTTGATTAGTTAAAAAAGAAAAGAGCATCTGAAAACAGATTCCATGAAACGGGAAGTGTCTACAGAAGAGCTTTTGTTATGTTATTGTATGTCAGCATGCTGACATAAAAGCAAATCAAAACATTGTTTATAGCAAAGGTGAAAGTTTTCCCAGATGGATATGCTAAGATGATAATCTGATCATCTAAACTCATCTTTCAGCCTCAACTTTATTAAGGCAGTCTGAAATTCAAAATTAAACTCCTACTAGAGTCAATTCCCAGCAACTACAAAATTCTATATATTAGAAAACAAAGTTCATTAAGCCAGATCCTCCCTGCAAATTGCAAATCCATTTCTTCAACTGCATTCAGAAAACGAACAGAAAACTCACGTACCTGTCAGAAATCTGTGTTTTTCCATCCAACCTAATATATCTGTGTTGCCAATGTTTTAGGAAAACTTCCAAGATATCCAGTACCATTGTAAACTGGCTAAACAACACAACTCTGTCACCCTGAAATGACAAGCAAAACAGAAGTTTTAAAACACTTCAGTTAAAGGTGATAAACTAGACAAATATATTATTTGCATTTAAAAAAGTGATTTTACTTAGAACCCCTGATTTACAAACTGAAAGACTAAGCTGAAATTACTAAGATGCAGACTGACTTTCAGTAAAACATGGCCAGTATTTCTGTTGTGTTAATCCACCTTTAGTTAAAGCCAGAAGTTTTTTTTAATTATTTTGTACTTGGGTCAATGAAGCAACCTAGAAATCACAAATCAAATGCAAGAATGACAGATCTATTAAAATATTTGTTACAAACTGCTAAATTTGAGCTGTTTTCCATATTGTAGCTCCTTGTTGAAATATTTGGCTACGTGCTTATCTGAAGAATAAGCCAGTTTGAGTTCCTAACTCAAAACAGTGACATCTTATGTTAAAACAGCCATGTATTAAACTAGTCTTATTCAATGGCCAAAAGAAAGTCAGATGATTCAACCCTTATGAGCTGTGAAAGTGATACTGCGCCTTCCCACTAATTGTCATGTTAACTTGGGATAGAATACTCAACACTTGGAAAAATGAGGAAGCTTACTTTCATTGTGTAATCTTATTGTCTATAGAGCGAAGTGCAAAAGTAGCACTACATGTTAAAAGCAGTGCGCTGCACACACATTAAATCACACTGTAATACTCCACACAAAAGCAACTGAGTAGCACATACAACCGTTTGTGACCAGATGGTGAGGGTTTTTTGGTGCCAGCCAGTAGACAGACAGCAAAGGACATTTCCATGATTTGTAGTACAAACCTTCTCTTTAAGGTCAGATAGAAGGCGTTCCAATACTCTAAACTTTCCCGAATCCAAAATCTGATCCATATCTAACTTGAAGTCACTGACATGAGAATATTGCTTACAAAGCAAATGCAGTTCAAAATCTGTCATTACTGTCATATCTTCAAAGATAAGGTCAGGATTAGCATCACAATGTGTGGGTTCCTATTAGCAAAAATGAAGGAAAACAATACAATATACAATCTTGATACACAGACAAGGAAAAAAAAAATTACATCCACAATTTCTGTAAGAACAAAAAGTAGCACAACTAGACATTGACGAATGCTAGAGCATGGCTCATGCAAGCAACAGAAGATGAAATCTGCAACCCCAGGTTTATAATAGAAGATTGTCACTTTACAATTTAACTCTTACAAGAGTTTGTACTATCAACAACTAAGTATATTCTCAACCTCCACAGCCATTACCTATCAAGCCCTACGATCTTTTGCCCCTGTATCAGACCTCTTCCCCTGAAGACACATTCCCTAAAAGGGAGATCCAATCCTTGGTTAGATGGTAGAAGACATGGGAAGCCCAGCCCAAGATGTAGGGTGGGTAGAGGGATGTCATGCCTGGAAGAAAGAGGAAAAGAAAAGCCACATCTGGAGAGTACGATGGCATGAGAAGGAATAAAAAAGGGACAAAAATCCTTCATAAAAATGAATGACTTCTTCCCTTCCCCCCAACCCTGACTGGCTTTATTTTTAGCAAAGCTACAGATACTCAAAGCCAGCTGCAGCCTTCTCGGAGTACACCCTCCTGAGTGTCCCAAGATCTCTTCTGTTCGCACTTTAGAAAGATGCAACAATTTTTCCCCAACTCCACAGGCACTAAACCCAGACATGTGACCAAAAAACCCTCAATACTTCAATACATCAGTGTCCTATTTTTACATCTATATCACCTAGATTCCTTGCTGCTCAGCAAATACTAATAAACTCAGATGTCCTCCTCCTGAGACATTGTCTTAAGTATTATGGTTTTAAGTTTTGATGTAGAGGGAAGAGGTGTTAAAGGGTGAGGGTCATAGAAAAGATGACGACTGCAATCTCAGAACTGTTCTCTCCATTTAACATTGATCCTAGAAGTTAGAGTGTTAAAACACACAGAACTTGGCTGGATAGATGCAGAAAAACAAAAAGCAGCAACAATGAATTAAGATTTACAAAGACACATTTTTGATCCAAGGACTGACAATAAAAGTAAATTCAAGTTACATTAAAAATTCTGAGGAATTAGAGACTGCTGCTGAATCTCATCACCTTACCTTGAGCATAAGTTTGGACATTGTCTTGAGTTTGTCAGCTGTGTAATACTGACGATGTAAGAGAGGGTGATTAGCCATTTTTCTAAGTTGCATCATTGCATTTCCCATATCAGAGTTTTTCTCTGTCAACAAAAAAATAAGGTATATTCAGAAGCAGCACAGATCTGGATGCATCTTTATCTCTCAGGAGAACATTAGTTCTAAGGAAAACTCCTTATATTCAATATTTCATCTATTTAAAAATAAATCACAGAAAGGATATAGACACTTTATAGTATTAGACATCTTTACAAAGCAAAAACTTCGTAGTTCCACTCAACAGAAATCTAAGCCTAGGGGAAAAAAAACAGCAAAAGGAAATGAAACCATCATATACCGTTACCCTTCATAGTTTTCTTCAGCTTGTTTAAGAGATCACAATATAGTTGCTCTTGCTTCTCAGACATGGCACATAATTCAATGTGATCTTTTTTGGGAGGTAGTTGTTTAAGGACCTAAGAAAATAAAAATGTACTGGGTGAAAATTGTACTGTAAAAATAGTAGTTCTGCATTGTTTTACAAGCCTACTCTTAAGTTATTCTACTCATTCTCTTCATGCCAACTTCTTCCATTGGCTGCAACTTTGCTAATTGAAACCGAGTCAGTAGTTCGACTTACAAATTCAGAACTTGTCTTGAATTACGCATCAGACATCTCCTAAAATAACATGATCTGAACACTTCAAAAGAAAAAAAACAACCAAAAACCAGCACTTGCACAAAATAAAACACTACAAGGAATCCACTTCCCTGCTAATCAAAGCAAACTATTTTTGAACCTACTGACTACTAAGTGCATGTGAATCACAGTAAGACACAGAAACCCTCTTCAAATTATTATATTTTTCCAGTCTATTCAGAACTGCATGCATTCAAGAAGGATTTAGCTAAGTTCTGAATTTAAAATGAAAAAGAAACATTTGGACTATAGCAACATAACCTGTTTTCAGTCAATCACATGCAAAAAAGCATACACAAACATTTACTGCCTTAACACTTTGAATTAAAGTAAAATGTCATCCTGCATCATCCTAACACAGCTGGTAAAAGAGACTATCAGGGGAGGTGCCCTGCTAGACCTGCTGTTCACAGAAGATGACTGGTGGGAAACATGGAGTTCAGGAGCCATCTTGGACAGACTGACTGCAAAATGGTAGAGTTCTCGATTCCTGGTGGTGAAGTCAGAAAGGGGGGTGCAGCAAAACTGCTACTTTGGACTTCTAGAGGGCGGACTTTGAAATGCTCAGGACACTGATAAGGAGGGCCCCTTGGGATTCAGACCTGAAGGGCAAAGGGGTCCAGGAAGGCTGGTCACTTCTTAAGAAGGAAGGACCCCCCCATGATTCTGGTGGAAACAGACCTAGTGCTCCATCTGGACTGCCACACGTCCATGGGGCCAGATGAGATGCACCCAAAGGTTCTGAGGGAGCTGGCAGAGTTGGAATGCAGCTTGGCAATCATCATCTACCAGCATTCCTGGTCAATCAGAGAAGTCCCAGAGGATTGGAGTCTTGCCAGCATAACACCCATCTGCAAGAAGGGTCATAAGGGGAATTTAAGGAACTACAGGCCTGTCAGCCTGACCTTGGTGCCAGGCAAGGTTATGGAGCAGATCATCATAAGGGAGATCACATAACATGTGTAGGACAACCGGGGAATCAGGCCAAGCCAGCAGTGGTTCATGAAAGACATGTTCTGCTTGACCAACCTCATCTCCTTGTATGACTGAGTGATTTGTCAGGTGACTGAAGGAAAGGCTGTTGATGAGACCTACCTAGATTTCAGCAAAGCCTTTGACACTGTCTCCCACAGTATTTTCCCAGAGAAGCTGGTAGCGTATGGTTTGGACAGGTACATGCTTTGCTGGGTAAAGAACTGGCTAGAGGGCCAGGTCCAGAGAGTGATGGTGAATGAAGTTACATCCAGCTGGCAACTGGTCATGAGTGGTGTTACTCAGGGGTCCATTCTGGGGCCTAACCTGTTCAGTATCTTTATTGATGATCAGGATGAGTGGACTGAGCACACCCTCACGTATGCAAACGATATCAACTTGAGAGGAAGTGCCAATCCGCCTGCGGGTAGGAAGGCTCTACAGAAGGCTCTGGCCAGGCTAGATTGAAGCCTACAGGATGAAGTTCAACAAGACCAAGTGCCACATCCTATACTTTGGCCATAACTACCCCAGACAACACTAAAGGCCTGGGGCAGAGCGGCTGGAAGACTGTGTAGAGGGAACAGATCTGAGGGTATTGGTCAACGCTCAGTTGAATACGACAACAGTGTGCCCAATTGGCCAAGAAGACCAATGGCATCCTGGCTTGCACCAGAAATAGTGTTTTCACAGCAGGAGCAGAGAAGAAATCAGTCCTCTGTACTCAGCACCGGTGAGGATGCACCTCGAGTACTGCATTCAGTTTTGGGCCCCTCACTGTGAGACAGACACTGAAGTCCTGCAGTGTGTTCAGAGAAAGGCAATGAAGTTGGTAAGGGGCTTGGAGCACAAGCCTTATGAGGAGTGGGTAAGGGAATTAGCATTATTTAGTCTGGAGGAGGGTCAGGGGAAACATTATCACTCTCCACAATTACCTGAAAGGAGGTTGTGGCAAGGAGAGAGTCAGCCTCTTCTCCCATGTAACTATTGACAGGATTAGAGGGAATGGCCTTAAGTTGAGAGGGGAGAGATTCAGGTTGGACACTAAGAAAAATACTACTCCAAAAGGCACTGGAAAAAGCTGTCTAGAGAGGCAGTGGAGCCACTGACCCTGGAGGTGCTCAAGAAATGTTTAAATGCTATACTTAGGGACATGGTTTAGTGGAAAATATTGGTGATAGGTGGATGGTTGGACTGGATGATCTTGGAGGTCTTTTCCAACCTTGGTGATTCTATGATTCTATGATCTCACATGACCAGTAGTACCTGGTCTGCAGGATAACAGGTCCCAGACCTCTCTCTGCATTGCAAGGGGCAAGTCCAGTCCCTGTACAGTAGCCTTAGACATGTGCTAGTGGATGCAAACAAGTGAAATTTTCAGAATTGACAATGAAGTCACTTGATGTCTGCTTAGTGCACAGGATAATCTTTCAGTGATCTTTCCTAACTAAAATTCCTGGCTTCATTAAACAAATACTGAGCATTGAAATCCAAAACTACCACAGCATGTCACATTCTTGCAAACTTCAAGATGAAGAGTAACAAGATTCTTGTTCATCCTAGAGAAACATGTAAAATTAGCATTGATGAAACTTGACATAAAATTCCACAAGCCTCAAAGATTATGAGGTTTTCTGATACCAAGGAACCATTATTTTAAAAATAAATAATTACCTCATCTTTTACTCTTCTCAAGATGAATGGTTTTATTATCTGCTTCGCATGTGCAATCCTTTCCTTTTCATATGTGCTTTGTTCTTCAGCAGCCTTCTATGGAAAATATTGCAAGAATTCAATTACAGGGTGAAGTTTCCAGCAATAACACCACTGTCGTACAATTTCTAAGCTGATGGAGAACTCAACCAGAAGAGGCAGATCTAACAGGACAGTTAGCATTCTGAGACATCCTATTATGGTATCTGTTAACTTGAAATAGTTTATTTTACTGTTTCATTTTCTAGATTTTCACTACCTGTTTCTACAAGGTACCGATAAGCAAGTGGCAGCAGCAGTGATATAGTAAAAAAGTTAGTTTCAAGGAAAGAATATACACTCACTGTTTTTGAAGAGAACATCCTTCGGATTTCACTTGTGCTGCTACTGAACATATGTGGCATAACAAAATTCAAGAGAGACATCAACTCCAACAGGTTATTCTGAACTGGAGTTCCCGTTAGCAGTAAACGATGCTTTGCCTATTTGCCCAAATTAAAAAAAAAAAACAAACCACTAGTGAGAAACACTAGTTGAACGTGTTAAAAACTAATAAACTAATACTGGAAAGTGAAACACCACTCCTTGAGAACTGACATGAACTTGATTTAAACTATAACTATTTAAATTTTAAATACGCTTAAGTCTTATGAAATAATTGATGCTTTTGAATCTGTCCAAAGCTGACCTTAGATCAGTGTAAGACTACTCAAGAAGCTTAGCCCAGATGCAAGACAATCCTCCCTGTCTGTATTGTGCTTTCGGTTGGTTGTTTGCTTTTTTTTTTTTTCCCCCTAATTAAAATTAATGCAGTAACTGTTGCCTACATATTTTGTTTTTTCTAAGGTGAAAGAGTAATTTGCACACGTTTTCAACTGCAAGTACAAGCGACAATTTAATGGCTTAAACATCAACTTCCTAAAAATGCTTTTGGTGAAAATATGAAAAATAAGTAGTAATAATTTAAGCGATCGTATTACTTCTTATTCATTATTATTACTTCTTATTCCAAATCTATCTTTTAAAATGCCACTGAATAGGCTGCAAACTTCGAGAAAAAGCTATTTCAAAGTTGCTTTTTTAGTACAGACCTATCAGAATACATTCTTAAATACTACAGTATTCCAGCACAAATTGTTTTAGTTTCCAGAACAGCAATTTTACCATCTTTACTGCGAGTAAAGACTGGAAAACTGCTTAATACTGAAACTGAACCACTACCACAATTGTACCGATGCAAATCCATCTACATTTCATAAGAAACTCATCCCCTTGAAAGAGACCACAACACAGGATAAACTCCTAAAACCATACGAAAGCTTATGTCCACCTGCATACTGTAGTTTCTCAAAAATGATGTGCATATAAACTCCTTCCCTCCATAAGGATAACACAGAAAAAAACCCCAGGGAGTCATCCCTCCACCCCCTCCTCTCAACAACCAAGTCTCTTACATTAATTCTCATAAGCTGCTGGTAGCGTACAGAGCTCATGTTCTTGAGCATATGACCTTCATCAAAAATTGCATAGTTAAGCTTCACTTTGCGAAACAGACTTCGATCATCTGAACTGCTAATTGCACAGTTATACCTGTCAGAGGAATAAATCACAAAATAAACATTAAACGCAACTTAACATGAAGATACCGCTCCCTCAACTAAATTACATTCTGTATAATTCTAAGAGCTACAGAAAAGAACAGCAGAGGCCTTAAGTAAAACTGTCTAGAAATAATCAATCACAACATAGTTTAATATTGTCAAATAATTACAGTTTACTTGATAAGCCAGTGTTATTCATACGACTTTACAAAAATCCATACAAACCTATTAGAAAGTATGCACACTATCTGCTACAGCATTAATAAAAGCCTTTTTATCATTACTTGGAGAAGATGAAATTCCTTTTCCATCTTATCACATTCTAAATATTGCTTGTTAGTTATTCATTCTATGAATTTTGTTGGCAAAGCACACTTCGCACCTCCCTCATTCAGTGATACTGCAAAGAGCAACCTCCATAGGCTTTACCTCTTGCCAAACAAGACAGAGAAAGAATGAAGAAAGCCCTTTAGTGAAATACAACTGGCAGAGATCAAATTTTGTTATATCACTAGAGGTCAGTAGATAGTAACTAGATTTCCTTTACTTTTTTATTACTGTACTTACGTAGTTACAATGACATTGAAATCTACAACTCTGTTACTAATGTCAGCCCGGAGATGTTTCCTATCTTCCTGGGATCCTATGGAATGAAAAACAAGAGTACAACTACATATGCATATAAAATCTAAATACATACTAAAATCAAGATTATATACATATAATTAATGCTGTTTTCCTGTATAAGAACAATTATCTAAAAACAATGCTTCTATGAGCAATTAATGTTTTCTGAGGCTGAACATGCAACCAACCGTATGAGTGGATTAATTTCTAAATGACATTGCTCACCATAGTAAAAAAGGACATTCAGTTCAGGACACCACAGATTAACTTCTCTTATCCAGTTATCTGTAAAATATCAATAAAAAAATCCAAGTTATTTCTTCTCACGCTTTACATAATTCCAAAACCACCTCAGCATTAAAACTAAAGCCTGACTTTAAAGCAAATAACTTAAAATTCTCCCAAATGTTAAGAATTATCTTTCCGAATGCTGAAAAATTGTTAACATTTAGGGAAGCTAAGCAACCATCAGACCCCAAAGGCTCCTCTTTCAAAAGGATTCAGAAGCTTTCTTCAATTCAAAAACAGCAGTTTAACATAAGCAAACCTTTTCTATATGACTCTTGCTATCTTAAGTAGCTCATGCTTTAAACTCCTATTAAAATCAGAGTTTTTACTAGGTCTGCAACAATATAAGTATGGGGATGATGGGATCCTCCAACAGAAAAGTCTGAGAAGTTGTTGGCAGACTGTACTTTTCAGACTTTACTATTATTCAGTGCTTTAGAGCATGGAATAATAAAAGCTTAGCCACAGTTGCTGCTACAATTTATGAGTCTCTACGTATCACTTCAAAAAAAGCACCCTCATTCACACCTCAGGTTTTAAAATTGTACGCATTTTTATGAGTTAATAAAAAAACTAATGGATTCTAGTGAGTTTTAAAAGCATACTGATAATGGCATTTTCAAACAGATCTGACTGAAATCTTTTTTGATGTGTTAGAAGAAATGTAAGATATTATTGGCTTCAAAAATTCAGAGCAGTATTTTCTTCCTAATCAAACTTGCTACTTTCTCTTTTTCACAGTCTTTCAGTAAATCCAATTTAACTCCAGAGAACTAGTTTATCCTAAAATTTATCAGCCTTGCTGAAGTATTTCATTCCACTATATTCTTTGCACTTTTAATTGATCTCATTAAACAATCAAAATACAAAATTAAAACACACTATTAGCCTCATCATTTTAGGATTTTGATCTGCTTTAAAATATTGCGTGAACCAAAGAGGAAAAAGGCACTGAATGTTTTGAATGCAATAGAAATTAAATCTAAGCACAGCCTGAAGATACAGAATTTCAGCCAATGTTCAGTAAATAAAAGACTTAGCTAAACAAGTTCAAACTGTAACAAGCAGCTTTATTTCTTGTGAATCACACACAATATATTAAAGAAATCCATGTAAGGTCTAATTAATTTATAACAAGCATACCTGCACTACAGTTTGCATTCCATTTCAAATTCCTCAAGGAGCTGAAAAGCATTGTGAGAAAACACAGCTTTCTTTCTTTAAATTGTTATCCTAATTTTAATAGCCCATCCACAATTTCTCTCCTTTTCCTTTTTTTTAAGGTCAAGTAACTTTGAGACTTGCAACTTACCCAGTGTTGAAGCTGGCACAACTATCAAATGTGGACCACTATCACCTTCTTGGTAGATATGGGCCAGAAATGCAATAGCTTGAATTGTTTTTCCTAAGCCCTACAAGAATACAAATCCAATTAAACAAAATTTAGTCTCCAGAATGTAACAGCTTCATACTACTGAGATGATTACACCATAATCAATGATAACTGAAGATACAGATCTGCATAGAACAATCATTCTGCCAAACAGCATTGTTTTCAGAAGACAATTCTTTCAGTCATGATTAATTGCCTTTTCAGCACTATATTTGAGCATCAGTGATTCACCTACTTCATTTACGAAGTTTTTCATTTTAGTTCAGCTCAAAGCTTCAAGAAACTGATGTTCAGACAACAGCTCATTTGGAAACTAATCATTTCTTTCAATAAGAACCGATCATGCAACTGATTCTAGCTATTTCTGAGGTGGGATTTAATATGGAAATCACATTTATTTGCAATAAGCTTACATTTCTGCCAACGTTCACTCATCTGTCTTTTATACCAGGGGTTTAAAGTTTTAATTTTAGCTACCAGAAAATTTTCTTGAGGTCATGCTTACTAGCATGAAAAGTATGGAAGAAACTCTGTCCAAGTCTTAGTGAAGCAAACCAATCTGTTCATTCACATTAAATCACAAGATGAAAAGCAACTAGCACTCAAAACCTCAAATCTGTAAAATTTCCTGGTTTTAATCCTGTTAGAAAACTTATGAGGGATACACTGACAATAGACGGTTAAAATTCTGGAGAATCAGATTATAACTAAGATATCTCCAGTACTTCTACCAACTGTCAAATAATCAGTTTCACACTTACCATTTCATCAGCCAAAATACCATTCAGTCCATGTTTATGAAGAAGTGCTAACCAATTTAAACCAATCTTCTGGTATGGCTTGAGTTCCAAACTTGAAAAAAGAAAACAGAAGAATATCAGCTTTACCATGTTGCTGTCTTTCGTTTATTTATCTATGAAACACAATTTTAAACTTATGTTTATCACAGTACGGCATGTTTAACATTGCTTGTATTTTAATCCACTCCAAATCTCCTGGTGTAGTGAAAATGCACCTCCAACCCATGTCATCAGTCAGCTGAATATCAGAAAGCATTTCTGAACTAAGCAGTGTGCTGGAATTCTTACACATGTTGAACAATCAAAAATGAATATTACAATACATTTCTTACTTTTAAATCATTTTTAATACTCTCTTGGAGCTTATTACCAGTTTACGTGCCTAAAATAAATCCTCCCCTTCAGCAAATGCTCCTGCATCCATGCACGGAAAAATACAGATCATGGCCTGAACAGACAACTAGCCTGCAAGAGAGGGCTGATTATAGATTGGGAACACAAGTAAACTGCCTCTAGCTTCTGCGTGTAGCTAGAAGAAATTTGCTCATAAGAAACTGCTCTGTAGCTGCAACCTGGTATCCTTGCTTTCTGTGAATGACCTAGCTTAACCCAATCCATGATGTTTTATCGTCTCCCACTGTTACATATATGGCTGCAGTACTAAGAGGTTGTGTGGAAACCTTGCTGGCCAGGTGCCACTGGTATCTGCTGGGGGAATCCCCAGGGCAGACACTCTGCCAGCCAGCTGCCACCAATAATGAGGACCTGGGGGAGACTTTCTCAGCTGGCTGCCTCCAGTAATACAAACACCTTTCTACTAAACTGATGAATAGTAACTTGCCTCTGTGTACTTTCTTCAGGATCAGTAAGCCTTATGCAGAAGCACTGGAGCTTTTGCATGTCACGCTCCCACTAGATACAGAGTTCAAAATCATTTTGTACATCTGCCTCCTGACTAAGGTCCTCAGTGAGCAAACTTGAAGGTTATCAGCAATAGATTAACTGCCATTTGGCATCCTTGATATATAAGGATCCCCTTTAGAGTGGTGGGTTTGGTTTTATCAGTTTTTTTTCAAAAAGAAAAACAGAACAACTTGTGATCCCATTGCTTAAAATCCTACATTCAGAAAAAAACTGAATGGTTTAATCATTGCATCGTTGTGTTACATTCACAATACTTCTCATCAGCTTTCCTGATGAACTTGAAAATATTTATTGCATTCCCCCAAGCACTGCAAGATTCCCAAGATCTGATGAGTGAGACTTACAGTTGCACTTTCACAGAGAACAACACTGAAAATCCTGGAGTTCAAACACAGCTTATTATCCAAGACTCCTTCAAACGTAAAAATAAAATAAAATATACCTCTGGTTCAGAATGGAGGGTTGTTCTATGTTCCATTTGCATCCTCCATCTTCAGTAATCTTGGTTACTTGTTTTGTCAGCTTATTTGAAATTTCTTCACATTTATTCATGAGCTTGAGAACCACATCTCTCTCCTTCAGCAGGGTCTTGCAGTTCCACACAATGTCTTCTGACAAGCCAGCAGTCTTAGTTATTTTTGAAAACTACAAAAAATATTTTTAAAAATACTATGAATATCATCTGATAAAGGGAAGCAGAAGATCAAATGCTGGTTTGCAACTCTCAGCATTGTACCCATCATCCTTCTGTTCACAAAGCTTTATAAAGCTGTACTGCCAGATGCTTTCAGCAAGTTTCTCCCTAACTTTACTTAAAATTGCCAGAGCAAAATCACTTTGCTTTGTGTAGCTGCTGCAAGTCCCTGTCCACCCACAGCATACAAAAGATTATTTTTGGCTGTGCCACTCTTTTCCTAAATCTGACTTAATCTCCATGTAGGTACCTGATAAAAATTCAGAAAAAGGTGTTAAATTTAACCCAAGACTTAAACAGATTCTCCTAAAATTCCTTTCTTAAATATAAAAAAAGATCACAGAATTATTACACATTAAGTAACAGATCAATACCTCAGAGTGAAAAAGCAAAATAAGTTAAATTGGACTGTACTTGGTTTGACCCCAAAAAACTCCTGTGACAGCAATGCCCTCTACTGACAGCTCTCAGTCACAGTTTCAGGTTTTTTGTTTGTTTCAGGTTTTGCTTATTTTAAACAAAATCCATAAAGTTTATCAATAGTCATAGGTTAAATCAGGCTAAGGCACACATGTCAACACTGGCAAAAAAAGTAGACACCCTCTAATAAGGAATTGCAAAGAACATGATTTTCAATAGGCCATTAGGAAATTTCAACATTTGTTTTGGTGCCTAAAGCTTCAGTTGGCATAAACATAAATCCCGTAATCTATAAATAAATGTGTGGAGATTGAAGCCATCTGCTATTAAAAAAAAAAGTTGAATTACTTCATGTCAGAGTATTAACATTCATCTCCAAGTTACAACAAGAAACACTCCAGCCACTGGTTTACATGTAGAAAAACAGAGATGTGCTGTCACTCAGAACACAAGTAGATTCGTGGATGGCCTCCGCATTACCATGGGCTCTCACTCCTGTAACTCCACGAATTTTTCAAAGGAGGTCCAAAACTCTGAGGCTATCACAGATACAATCTTCCACAGTAGGCCTGAGGAAACATCCTGTAGGAGAGTCGAGCCAAAGCCCGAGTAACACCACACTGACACAGCCTGCTCCAGTTTACTCTACTACACTTAAAGGTGATTCAGGATTTTACTTTACTGCTTAGCCTCATCCTTGATAAACAAACCCTAACTCCATTTTGACCAGTGTCTATTTCTAACCTGATGCATTTGTTGCTTCCAGTCAGTTTCTTCTTGTGGAAGATTTCTGGATTTGTATATATATATTTTTTGGCTAGTTTGAGTTTTGTAAGAGTTCACAAATGTAGAGCCAAGCATAATGAAAAATGACAATACAGCTGGAGCTCCCATCTCTTAGTGGGTCCTAGCTCATCCAGTATTGCAGTGTACAGAATGCAATAGACAAGACTGTCTTCTGGGGGAAAGTAAGAACTAAAACAAAGAAACAAACTACATATGCTATGCCTACACATCTACATAATGTTTTGTGTTTAATCTCCATTAATTCCTTAAGAATTTTCAGGTGTTCTTGGTTTTTTTTATTGTTGTTGTTTTCTTTTGAAAGATGCAGGCATCATTTAATTCACATGAGGTCTTTAATATCAAAAGAGGTGGCTTGCTTTGTGATTCAACAATACTACCAGCTCCTCAACATTACTAATTTCAGCTTCACAGTCCTTTAATTATATAAATCCATGTTTTGTCATGGTTCTACTTCTTGTGATTTTTTGTGAAGACAAGTACCAGAAGACTCAAACACGTGCTTTTTAGGATCACGTATCCCAATGTATGATGCTACTACCTACTCTCTTTAAGTACACACTGTAATCAACAGGAGGTCACAAGTACTTGTCCAGAAAGCAACTGATCTATAAATGAAGAAGCAGACAGCTAAAGCCCCAAGGAAATACCCAAGCAGTATCACCAAATCAAGTTAAACATCTGCTTTCAAAATCCACTCAAAAACACAAGTTAAGCAATTCCAAGAATTTTCAGTGATTTTATAACTTTGAAATCCATCTGAAAACTTTAAAACCATCTGAATAAGTAACAGTCTTAGTGCAACTTAAAAGTTTTGTCTAGAAAGAAAATGGTATTTTAAGTTTTCCTGGAATAAGCCATTTAATTTATGGAAATGTAGGCTTCCCTGTTAATGACATCAATCGTCACCTCAGATGAGAGCTCTAAGATCTTTCTCAGTTCTCCTGAAGAACAGTAACATCATTTAGTGCTTTATAAAGTTGTTACAAAAGTAAAAGTTCCAGGTACCTTCATATTAAAGGAAAAAAAAAACCTTAAAAATAAGCCAATTTCTTTAAACACTGTAACAGCCAACTCTCTACATTATTCTACTACTCCATTAAGACGTAAGAGAAAAAAAATGCTGGGCCACTGTGCTACTGGATCATTATAAAAAATTAAGTAACGCTGACATTAAACATCTGCTAAAATCTGCTGCAAATCATTTCTACTCCAGGCAAGTATTCACAGTACTACATAAACATGTAGTTGCTGACAGCAGCAACCTTTAGGAAAGTAAGATTCTGAACACAAACAGGCCCATACAGTTTATCTGTTAAATATTTTACACAGAGAAAAAGAGAACAGCCCTGTAGCAAATATTTCTGCAGAGAATTAAGCTCAGGCAAAACCCAACAAGTTTAGAAAGGAATTGCCATATGACAGATGTTCTGTAAGAAGCCAAAGGCTTGAGGCAAAACGGATTTTTTTTGCAAAATATCCGTACCTCTCTTTTTTTTTTTTCCTAAAGATCCTTCTTTTTATCTCCCCCTTTTGCAACACAATGTACAAACGTGATTTTGTTTTCTTAAGTTTCTCGATCAACCCTTACCGTTTTGTGGTAAGACAGTTCACGCACCAAATAATGTATTATTGTTTTAGGAATATTGATGAAATCATATTCTGCTCTTAAAATAATACAAGCACATCTTGTATACATCAATAGGGGTGGTTTCAGAACCCTTACTGATGAAAAAAACGTATCAGTTACTCTTTAAGAGGGCCTACACAGAATTATTGCCTTAAAATCCAAAGCAGTAATAACTTCACCAAGACAGTCTGCTGTAAAGCACTTCAGATTTCATATTAAAACATTGCTTCTATCTGGTCTGATGTCTTGCAGTTAACTGAAATGCGTGAAAGTTGATGGCAACAAGCAACCCATGGGAAACACTTCAAAGTAACATCTCAGTGACAACAGATAATCTACTTACCAAGCGCTACTGCTTTCCCTTCTTTTGTGGATTGTAGTTTATCCTTCTGGTGCTTTACCTTTATTAATAAAAACACAGCAGTTTCCTCCACTAAAAAAAAAAATGGCTGCACTGCTTAGCCAGCAAAACCATGCTAGAAACTAAGCTGCAGTAGAATAAAAAAAATAGAGCAAAAGAGACGACAACTGCTTCTTGTATGAGACTAAAAATAATCATGCTGGAATCTTAAGTAATGGAGCTACCCTTGAAGAGGCTGCAGTAAAAGTTCTGCCACATTCTTGTCTTCTTCATGGGTTTTCAGCAAAAGCAGCTCAGAACAGGCTAGTAAACACCTCCTTCCTAAATGAAAGCTCTAATTTCTTCTACTGCAGTGAAATCAACCAAGTTTCTATGCTAAAAAGTGAGTGGCAGTAATGTCAGCCAATCAGCTTAAGTTTTTCAGCAAAATCACCCCTTAATTCATTCAAATTTAGGTCATATGACACTGTTTGAAATGCTATTGGCTTACAATGAACATAGCATTTTAGCCTAATCAGGCTAAGGCCTCCCATCTATGCCTCTCTAGACCTAAGACACCTTGACTCTAGGCATGCTGGGGATGTTAAAACAAGAATGCAGACTTACCAGAGCTTCCCAACTATTAAAGGGCCGGAGCGCTATTATCTTCTGAACCTTTTTCTCAGAACACTGGGGAATCATAGTGAGTTCACTTGGAGAAGCATCTTGCAGGAAACTTAGGATTTTACTTTTGTATACATTTTCTACCACTTCATCGCCACTGCCATAGTCCTCGTCAAGAGAGCTACCACCATCTTCAGCAGCTGACTCATCCTCTGAGTCTTGTACTTCTGTTTTAGTGCTCCAAACATTTGCTTTGGCTTTATGGTTTTTCCTAAGGCAGTTCTGCTCTTTCCCAGAAAATTTCCGTTTCTGCTGCACCTTCTTCTTATCGCTTCTGCTATTTGCAGAGACTTCAGTCCAGTTAGAAACTTCACTTTGGGAAGGAAATTCCACACCTACAGATGTGATACAGAGAAGGCAACAAGTCACCACATATTGGTTGAGGGCAAATAAAAACTCTGTGTTCTTCCAAACTAAAATTTTGCATTAAAATATTAAAACTGTGTTTCATTTCAACACACAATGCCTCAACAAGAAGTCTTACCAAAAGAAGAAAAAGAGCAGTAAATACCACTCCATCCTGTTTGAAACATGAACAATCTCAACTATGATTAGGTGAACATTTAATTTTTACACTGCTCAAATATTACAAAGTTTTTTTTAAAAAAGTATCTTAGAATATAAATGAGCAACAAGATGTTACATGTGTGAGCTGCAGAAGCTGTGAGGTAAGAATCACAGAATCACCAAGGTTGGAAAAGACCTTCAAGATCATCCAGTCCAACCATCCACCTATCACCAATAGTACTCACTAAACGATGTCTCTTAACACAAAATTCAAGTGTTCCTTGAACACCTCCAGGGTCGGTGACTCTACCACCTCCCTGAGCAGCCCATTCCAGTGCTTGGCCACTCTTTCAGAAAAATAGCAGCCTTCTATAAGTTTAAGAGTTCTGGTAACATTGCTGGAATGAGACACTGGTCCCACTCTGCCCAACGGCCAATAAATGAGTTCTGCTGAGTTCAGTAAACAAACCTACTTTCATATACAGAAGTATAAATTCTTTCCCACTTTATTGCACCTCAGTACAGCAGTAAAGATGGGATAAGAAAAAAAACAACTGTTAAAAAAACTGGAAGAACTTTGTCAACTAAAACAACTCTACTATCTTGAACTAAGATACAAATTATTTAGCTCTAAGAAAACATTTTCAGAAGGATTTGTATGCTGTGGGCTTTCCCCCCTCTCTGCATGTCATGTGCACTGCTTTCTCTTCTGCCCAGTGCCAGCTTTCTTCTGAGCCACTCCAATCCCCAAGCTTTTCCTTCTAATTATTGAGAAGGTAAGGAACCAACTTTATGCATGCTGATAGCATCCCACCTCTTGAAAGAATTAAGAATACAATCCTAATCCCAAGAATACTGAAGGAGTTGATATAGCAAAACATATGCATTTCTGACAGCTGTGTAACACTGAAGTTATCAACTCAATAAATAGTATTTAAGGTCTTCTGCCCAGATTTTCCTGGGGTTATAGATTTTACTCTGCACCACAATTAATGAACTGGTATGCATTATAATAAATAATAAAAGCTGGTATGCGTTAAATAATTTAAGGCAGTACATTATTTTAATATATGTATAATATTATTTTATTAATATAATTATTATTTAATTTAAATAATAATTAAAATAATATAATTATTTATATATATTTTTACACTACAATATATTTTAAAAGGATGCAAGTATTGGCAATTACTGATTAACAAATTACTCAAAAGAAAAAAGCAAGCAAGCAGGATGGGAACAACTGACAGCTTTAATACATTTCAGAATATATTTTATGATGTAGATAATTGCAAACTCATAAGTAAGTCTATATTAGCAAGGCAAAGATACTAATTTCTACATTTATAGAGAAAAAGGTTAAAAAAAAAGATACTGTAAAGTAGAGAAATATCCAGTTTCCTTCTTTTACCTCTATTCTCCTCCCTGCAATACTACTTTCAAATATTAATTCAAGTTTCAAGATGTAGTGCAGCGGGGTCATTACTGCTCGACATGGGAAAAGATTTACAGTGCAAGCCTGTTTGCTTTATCTTGGGATAAAATGGATTATAAATCTGTCTTTACCATCATTGTCTCCTGCAAAAACTCTCAGGGCCTCTCGTGCTTCGTGAAGCACCCAGTTATGTTCCCGAAGTACATCTCTCAGTTCCTAGAAAACAAGAAATTTTGCTTTATGATAAGGTAAGCAGACAGTGTATTTCTCTATAGAGAGACATTGAGTCACTAACACTTACTTTCAATTGCAGAAGGCAAATAACCACCCCCAAACTCCCCGTAAGTGTGAGGATTCAAAAGAGAAGAAATCAAAAGTAGAAAGCCTTTCGGTTTATTTTTATACCCTCAGTTTATACAGACCTGCACTCCATTTTTGAAGGCTAGGAACAAGCAAACTTTGCTTCCAGTAATTTCAAGTACAGCATTAAAAGGCTATGATTATCTTTGTGTACTAAATTAATGCACAGCACACAGAGTAAGAAAAAAGGAAGACATAACATATCATATCATAACATATCATAGGTTCAAGTTCCCTATGCCAGGCTTGCCAACAGGGCCAAAATACTAAAGACAAAAAGTACCATTTAGCCTTGATTATCTCCAGCTGTTCTCACTTCAAGGCAAAATACATTCCAAAAGCAGGAACAGTGAAGACCTTCCTACCCCAGGCTCCTTCTGAGAGTGCAGCTGGTGTAAGGATTGCTTCATTTGGACTTCAAGAACAGATACAGTGCTCTTCAGATATCAAAACCTAATTTGCCACCAGAAAACAAACTCACCTCCTTATCCATGCTAGGGAATGTGTTTTGCAGCTTCTCTACAAGCATCTCTTGCTTCTCCCATTGTATTTCAGACTTTGACCCATCCAGCTGTGTAAAACAAACAAAAAAAAACAGAAAAATCAAACTGAACCAATATTGCTTACCTTTAACAAGCCACTCTAAATGACAAAAGCACTTAAGGCAAATCCAAGTTGCAGAAATGATTTCTCATATATAAACAGTACTCAAGGCTAGAACTTTCAAGAGTGTAGAAAGTCTTTGGTCACGACAGACTGGCATTCTTTACTTGGTTAGCATGTACCATGAGAAGCTGCATACCAAAACATAAATAATTTAAAGCACCTAGCTTGTATTTCTTTAAAATGGAAATTATAGTTAGCAGTGATTCTGCATGATACTCAAGGCAGAAGGCAGTAGTGTTAACATTCAAGAGGTACACAGCTAGTCAACGATCTTAAATGACTATTGTATTTAACCCACCAGAATCTATAGATGTGTCAATTGGAGTGTTTATATGAAGATCTATATATAAAAGCCAATTTCCAAAAATGGTGTACTGGAGCCATCAAGTCACACAAAAAGCTGGCAATATGTTTTCATCTACATTAGCTTCACTAACAGCTACTGTAAATTGAGAAAAAAGGGAGGTTTCTTATGAACAAGTGCCAAAGCTTCTGTTATGCCACAAGCTGTTCTCTTATGTACTCAACACAAAGAATTATGCAAGTGTCTTCCATGAATGCAAAGTGTTTACCAATCTACATACCTACAGCAGAGATCCCAACATGTTTGATACATATTTACTTAGCTGAATTACACTATTTGCTGAAAGAACATAAACTGGATCACCCAAAATTACTCCAGGTGACAGAGGACATAGTTCCTACCCTCACGGAACCTACGGTATCAATAAGGGTAGAGCTATGGTCAGCACAAAAATTGGAGCTCTCTGTTTCATTCTGATGGAAGAAAAAATTTAGTTACATTTCAATGCAGAAATAATTATTCATTCCCCATACAGCCTCCAGTCCGTATTCTAAAATCCCCATTCTCAAATATTTTCCCATGCTTTCCAACAATGCATCAATGGTCTAATGATAGTACTGTAGGATTGTAATACCAAACTGAATGTGCCAGGATCATTTACACAGTTCCTATTTACAAGCACAGCTCAAAGTAACCATTCCTTTTAACATAACCAATTCGTTCTTTTCCGTAAGCCATTGTTCTTTCCTAACCAAAATGATTCTATGATTTAATCACTCCTATAACATAGGGTAACAGTAACACCAGATGTTGAACTCCACCTATTTGAGGAAAAATAAGGAATGATCTGATGAGGCAAGTTGCCTTATAGTTTTAAACTCCCACTGATGGTACACAAGAATTGGCACATACCGCTACTTGTCATCAAGTTCAACCATGAAAGCAAGAGCAAATGCACATACACTGAAGATTAAAACAAGTAACTTTCAGCATTGCCAAAAACAATGAAGCAGAAAACTCATCCAGAGGGCAAGATTTGAATATGATAGGATTTTCTGATAACACACAGCAACTTCATGGCACAACTGTCAGTGATACAAGTCAGGCATCTCCACTTACTCCATAGTGCTCAAACAGAAAAAACAATACTTACATAATCAGCTTTTGGCTTTTTTGTTATATGTTTATCACTCTCTTTGCCATTTATGTGAGAATCATTTAGTCTCCTTTTACGAGAGGCAGCTTTAAAATGGAAGTAAAAAACAAAATGAAAATTAATTTCATTGTAAGTATTACTTTCAATTACTCTCATATATAAGTAGGATCATTCAAATAACTGCTGTAGTAGCTACTTGTTAACAGCATATTTTTACTAGTCTTCTATAATAGTTTCTTACTACAGTCCGTACATATTCAGAAATTCCAAGCAAAGAAACTACTAAAAATGTATTTATTCACACATTTATGTATCCTCACATTTTCTTCAGTACTTTAGCAGTTAAACAAGCAGCTTTGTCTTATGTGGAAAAACGGGCTTTGTTTTATGTTTGCTTTTTTTCCTTTTAATTGCCAAGCATGTTATACGGGAGTAGCTTTCACAACGAAAGATAATCCTGTTTAAGCTGTATGCTATTGGAAAGTTAGTACTTAACCAAGGCTAAAATCCTACTGTGAGTTAGAATATTTACATCTGGAAGTGCTGATGACTGATTTTTGGCTCAGATGTTCACCAGAAAGGTTATTATCAAGAAGTTTTCAACATTAAATCAAAGCCTTTGAAAGTAAACTACGCATAGTAAGTCAGAGATAACTAATTATAAATGAGCATTAAATTACCTATGACTAGCTCATGTGAGTCAGAACTTTCTGAATATCTTTGGGCCTGGGTGATTATCAGAGATTATCATCTTAGCATTAAGATCTGTCCAGTCAGGTGCATTTTCAGTTGCCATTGTGTTTTTTAACTTCATGAGCTGTGCACATTATTGCTATTTCTCCACATTAGCTTTAGTTGAAGCAACAACTGTTACTGGATGAATGCTCCCTTTTTACTATAGTCCAAAATATTTTAAATATTCCTAGTTGATGATCTGATTTATTACTGGCAGTCAATCTTTTTGGAAGATTACCAACAGAGCTCTGATGTTTTACATCAGCATCTGCAGCGAACCTCCCCTCCTACCTCCCAGACAGCCCAAGGACAGACAGTCAGCAAACAAGCAGAGCTGATCGCACACACACACAAAGGACACACACACAAAGCACACTTGCTTTCAAACCCTTAAGACTATCTGGAACATCAAAACAGTTTCAGCTGTGAAAAACAAAATATCTACTTATTTGTATAAACACATGTTTTTGTGTGAAAATACTTTCCTAGAAGTTTTCTAATAGACTCATTCACTCTCTCTGTTGAGAAAGAGAGACACGGTATATAGACTAAAAAAAGTTAACATTTCTCAAAGAAACAGAAGCAAAGCATCAGCAGTAACTGAATCTTCAGTAAATGAAGTACCTAGCAAGATCAAGGTACCTACTAGTGAGATTTTCAAAAGCCTATGTGTTCTGTAGATCAATACAGACAAACAGAAGATGCACAGCTCAAAAAGAATCCTGCAAACATGTTGGCGGAGAAGAAGATAGCTTCAGAATTCAGAGAACAATGCATTTCACTTCTGTCCAAGATGTTCATTTAAACAACGTAGCCAGGAAAAAAAACACTAGTAGCTTAAGACTCAAATGTATCTTAGCCTTGTCTTATATCAAGGCTTGGGGCTATCAGGTTGCTGTTGGGTAAAACACTAAAAATTTAAGGAGTTATGACTGTTTAAGATCAATCAGAACTGTACCCAAAGTGGTTAACTGCAGACATAAACAGGGACCCATGCAATCTTCTCAGCTCTAAAAAACACACACCGACTCCACATTAGAGTATTTCTAAGACCATCCTCCTTTGAAGTAAGTAGCTGAATGACCATCGGTCTTTGGAGGAAAAATAAATATATAAAACTGATTAAGAGCAATTTTAGTGACAATTAAGCCACAGTAGAGGATCTGAATAACCATGACCTCAGGAATCCATCAACATAAAATCACGTAGAAATCCTTCTGTGGGCTTCCAAAACTAACCACATCTACAACTGAAAAATAATTTTCTGAAGAGATTCACTTTGCAAGCTACACATACATAATAATTGCTTCTTAGACTAAGGAAGCATAGAACTGAGGGGATAAAAAAGCCCTGCGACTGCTAGACATGAATCATCCTCAGAATGGAACCAGAGTGCATGGGGCCTGGAACTGATCTTGTCCCTCATTTCTCACCCAGTCAACACTTCGTAACAAGTAAATCATAAATTGACATGGATAAGCAGATGTTCAATAGTGTCTCCACATAAAAAAAATTGTATCCAAAATGAGATGATTTATACCATCATTTTCAGGCATGCTCATTCTTAACTAAATATTTTTTATATAACAGCTGTGATTGAAGAGAATTTTGTTGCCAAGATTCTTCTGTGGGCTTTCGCACTGAAAGCATGTGAAGCAGCACACAGACTAACACAAAAATGTTGGACTTGATGATCCTTGTGGGTCCCTTCCAACTCCAGATAATTTTATGGTACAAAAAGGCCAGAAGGGAGAGCCTAGATACCAGAAATTAAAGTGTTATACCATAACTGTTAAAAATCTTGCGAAGTGTACACAAATATCTGAAGATGAAAATATGGCAAGTACAACAGGGAGAACTGTATCATATTTATAGTAAAAATAAAAAAATCATCTATGTTATAATTGAAGTACAACTGTGTTCTCCTCAGCACAAGAGCTTCCTGAAGAGAATTTTCAAATCCATAGCATACTTCATGAAGACCTATCAATCACATAAAACAAAAATCAAGAGAGATTAAAAATAGCTCTGGACTTAAGTGATGCCAAAGAGAGAAACCCGAAGCATGAAGTGGTTACACCGACATACTTACTGCTTTCTACACATTTCCACACCTTAGGGTTATTTGATAATATCACGAGGCTGCACGGATTCAGATGCAGAAAAAGAATGCCCTAAGCAAGCTGAGGGCTCAAAACACAGCTTGCAGGATGTTCTGCTACAGAAATTGTCCAGTGTTTAAGACCAATAGTTCTTACTCAGAATTACAAGTACAGAATTCACTCTGATAATAGTAACAGAACTTGACACAAGATTTGACATAAGTTAGAAATAGCTACTTACTCCCAGCATAATTCTTCACATCAGATTTCTCACGCGCAACATTTAGAACTACTATCTCTAACCTATTACAGTCCACCTCAACTTCTGAGTAAAGAAGGAAGCAATCGGTAACAACAAAAATTATTAAAGACACCAGTCTTCGATCAGCAAACCTGACCTACACAGAAAAAAAAAACCCACACCCTTTTGTTCTATCTTTGGATTTTGCTGTATATCCACTTCTCACGTTTCCCACTGTAAAGTCTGTAGTTTCAGTTTTGTACTATTACAATAAAAAAACAGAATACTTCTAATGCATGTTTTACCACTTTTCAAATAATACCCCCTGCGCTCCCCTCAAGTTCACTTGGCAACTTTATTTACTAATTTGGCTGTAGACTCTAAAGTGTTCCCCCTCCCCCTGCTTTAAAAAAAGCAAACAAGGTACCTTCATCATTGAATTTCAAACAAGCAGCTATCGCTTCATCCATTGAGCATGTTGATTTTACCAACTGGAAAAAAAAAAAAATCAGCTGCTAAATGGTAAGATTTAACCCATTTGAACAGAGGATAACAATTATAAACAAGCAGGACTGAAATATACTTGGACAAATAAAGGCCAAAAAAACTTATACAAAAACACATCAAAAAGACATGTATTGTAAAACCCAAAGCCAACACTTTCGGGTCATAAGTTTTATATCTATATATTGAATACAACCATATCAGCTGTACTTGGAAATATCTTATTTAAGCTGTTTTCCAGTAGATTTTTAAATCTTATTTATTACTGCTTCACCTGCCATCCTTCTGATTTCACAAATATGCCATGCAGATTTGCTTGAACTGCTTTTTCCAAAACCCCTTTGTTGTTACTATTATATTTTATACTATTATTAAAGTCAGGTGATCCAAAATGATCAATAGCTCAAGTCGGTAAGTTTGTATATGCTGTTGTGTCATACTGGTTGACTTTCTGAGATTACGCACATGAAATTTAAATCATGCCTCCAAAAGGCTATCATCCTTCAACTCTAGATTCTTCTTCCATCCACCTCTAGTCTCAGAATACATAATTTTTTACAAATTAATAGAACGTTGAGACTTTTAAGTGCTGCTTTTTGCAAACGTCACAACTTCAACAGAAACAAATGGTGTAACGGTTACAAACACACAAAAGCCCTACGAATAAGGAAACCTGTTTCCCAGGCATCTGATTACATTTGGAAACAATGCCTTATAATTTTACTATAATTAGCATTTTGAAAGGTTCAGAGTAGGTATTGCCCACAGTTTTTCTTGAACAACACTCACCAGTCATGTAGGGTTTGTCAGGACAAGCTGACCCAGATCCTTCATGAACAAACAATAGATTTGCCCACTATTCCATCTTCCCTCAAGAATGTTGTAGTTACACGGAAAAAAGCTTGCACAGCCATTCTGTACTACAAAATTCTCTTGATACAAAGAGCTATCTTATGCTCTCCTGAGAATAGACAACACTACTACAAACCATTACATAGTTAAAACCACCCCTAAAGTTACTCCTCACTGAAGCCACAAAACTGCATCAGACACACCATACAAGTGTCATTTCTAGTTAGTTCCTAAGCTACAGTGAATCATGATCAACCTGGCTTTAAATATATTCTACGTGGTAATTGAAACACCACATGCTCTGGATAGCCTAATTTCTTCAAGAGAAAAAAAGGAAATAAAACCCAAAGTGATACTTGCAATCCCTTATTTCTTCCTCAGGCCTAAAACTTGATCCAGAAAAAGAAAAAAAAAATCTGTATTTTTAAATGACATTTCAACCAGGAAAATTGACAGATTAATTTAAATTTGGCTTTTAAAACTAAAGTTACTGAAAAAATATCAGCCCTAAGAGGTAACATTCCTGAAGATACAGTAAAATTATCTTCAGTGCAGTAAAATGTAATAAGTTATTGTAACACCGTGGTAAATTTGTGATGTACGTTGGAAAACAGCCAAGAATATCTTAGCTTTATATGGCAGCATAATCATAAGAAATTAATTTCAAAAGTACTCTTTTTACCTCACTTTCATTCTAAGGGCTTTGAGTATTAAAGATGAAGAAAGCAAGAGGGAAGTGTTTCAGCTACTGAAGATGACAACAATAATTTCATTAATTCTGCATTCTATCGGTTAACTGCATTCCAAAAGTTATCAGTAGCTACCAATCAAGATTGTTACAAAAGGTTGAACGACAAGACAAAATAAATAGAGAAATTTACTATACCCTAGAATTCAATGTTGAATTGTTTTTGTTTTTTTTAACAAATCTTTACACATACATATATGCACTTGAACAACAGAGAAAATGAAATCAACGTCCATGGTTGTAGTTCCCCTAAAACAAAGACTTTCTTATTAGCAAAAGCATATATGAATCAAGGCTCTTCTCTGCTGTAAAACCCAAAGTATAGGAATGCTGCCTGCAAAATAGTTATCAAAATAAATAAAAAGAACAGAGAATTATTACTTGTAACAAATCCTGGTCACTCCTCTGAGGAAAAAGTTCCTTCAGTGTTTGTAGCTTTGCATTTCTGATATCTTCCTCTGTATCTTCCTGCAAGTCAACTAGTTGGTCCCCATTGTTCACGTAAGCTGCCTGCTGTAGCTGATACACAGGCTGGTCATCCTCTGATGAGTCTTCTGAGCTATGATGTATGAGGGGCAGGGGAAGTATTAAAGTTGTTGTTTCTTATATTTATTCTACCAGAGCATCATTGTAAAAAGCAAACAAACAGGATCACATGAGCTGAAATTAATGTTATTAAAGGTTAGCTTATTCTAAAAAATATATTATCTTAAAAAGTTGCCAACCAGTATGCACATAAAACATTTTTGTGGCTATATCTTCCTATAGTGGTTGCAATAGGCAAACTGCATTACAATTTTGCAAATAATAGTAATATACTACTCATGCACTTATACCACCAAAAAGCTAGTATAGTAAAAATGGTCATAATGAAGAATAATTTAAATTCAAACCACCAGTCTAGCCATAAGCTTCAAAGGTCAAATCAGCATAAACTTAAAAAAAGTCTCAGAAAAATGGCATTTTGAAATTCATTAGCATATTTCAAACATTCCTGTCTTGAAAGTTCCCTTACAAACTGTATATAAAAAGAACATCAATTGAAATTGACATAGTAAAATTAATGACCCCATCTTTTCTTATCAGGGATTAACATCTAGATACTTGTCAACAAAGCCTGAGTGCACACAAAATCTCTTCTATAATCACATTCTTCACGAGCACGAAGAAATGCTCATTTAATCACTAAAAGAATATGACTCTGAGCCACAAAATCTTGTGTTAGAGTTCTGTTTTTCCAACAAAGCGCAGATAGCTACCTCCTGCCATGGTCTTAAGTCCAATCTATTAGCACAATGCCACTTGTGAGATAGCTCAGTGAATTCAGTATATGCTGATTAGCATGCAAGACAATAAACCGCGATAAAGCGTTAAGCAATGAGATACCTTGTGCACTGAACATAAGCAGCTACAAAGGAATAAGAAAGAGTAAGAGAGGATATGGCTCGTGTCAGACTGCTATGATTTAACCCTGCAGGCAGTTAAACACCTCAATGCCTTTTGATCACACTCCCTTCAACCTCCCCACCCCTCTGATGGGATGGGGAGAGAATTGGAGAGAGAAAAAAAAAATTGAGATTTCTGAGTTGAAATAGAAACTATTTACTAAGACAGAAAAGGAAGAGAGAAATAATATATATTTACAAAACAAGTGATACAGAATTGCTCAGCACACACTGATGCTCAGACAGACCCCAAGCAGAATCTACCCCCAAAAGCCAACTTCCCAGGTTGTGTTTTTTTTGTTTTTGTTGGTTTTTTGTTTGTTGGTTTGGTTTTCCATGATGCCGTATGGCCAACTGTCCTGGTTCTGACTCCTCCCAGCTCCTTGTGCCCCTCAGTCCCTCTCATTGGCAGGACAGTAGAAGATGAAAAACTGAAAAATCCTTGGCTCTGTGCCTCGCTGCTTAGAAACAACAAAAATATCCCTGTGTTATCAATGTTTTTTCTCTCAGAGCCAAAGCACAGCATCACAACAGACACCATGAAGAAAATCAGCTCTGTTCCAGCTGAAACCAGGACACAGACCAAACCCACTAGGAGATGCTTTGGTGTCTGCCTGACTTTCTCACCATGTAATCATGCTACAGTGTAGAAATAGCAAGTTGCAAGCTGGATCCTGCATGGCTTATTAGATTCTGCTCCACACCACACATAACCTATTGCACTGCTTCCAAAACTATTTGACTCCAGAAGCAGCGTAACTCCATTTGCACAGCACTGCACACAAATCAAGATAAAAAAAGCTTATACTATGTGCTGAAGTAGTGTTCGCCTTCCCACTCCACTACAGTTTCATTAAAAAACAACTAAAATTTCAAAATATTTTAAAATAAAAAGCTAGTACTTATAAGGGTAAACTTTCAAGTGCCATCAAAAGAATTTAAGAGGTGCATGTGTGTGAACAAATAATAAACACCACAAGTATCATTCCATATCACGGAATTCCTCGCTCATAAACCATGTTTTCAGAGAAGTCACTTAGGAGCTGGAGTCTTCTTACTTGGAAATCCAGTACCATTTAGATAGAGGAGGGTAAATTGCAAACAGTAAAGCCAGAATCTAGCATATTATTTCGAATTCAATATTACAACTGAGAACATTGCATCAACCTGCATAAACATTACTAGCTTAAACCTTACATTAAAATCACATCCTTCCTTGGAGCCTTGTTTTCTTTCGAAGCACTGACTTTTCTTGGTACTTCATCTTCACTGTCTGAAGACACATCTAGGAAATGTACTCCTTTTCGATGGTTGAAATAAGACAGCTCTCTTGTCCTCTCAGCTTCAGGAGTTTCTGGGATGCTGGAGTACCCTGTAGCCATTTCAATAGGAGAAAGGATGGGAGAAGATGACTTAGAATTTGAAATATTTATTTATTCTTAGAGCATCAGATTGCTATGATATCTTCTTTATACACAGCAGCCATTTAAACAAAACTTGCATCTTCATGCATCAAGAACTCCTGTAAGTGGTATTCTTTAAAGCAGTGACTTACCTGATAAAAATTGCCTCAGCGATTTTATTTCAAACAAATATAGGTTTGTATGTTGTCAACCATTAAAAGGCCACATAACTATTTAATATCTTGTTTATTTTTTTTATTATTTTTGGCAAAATGATCAGCAAAATCTTCTGAGCTACTTTCAAGCTAAGCAGGACATGGATAGAAACAAATCAGCCATCAGAAACACTCGTATATATCTGTCACAGTTTTTCAGAAAGGGAATGCCAGTATGAGATGGCAGAAAATCAGGAAGCTACTCCGGGGAGCTTAACAGATATGGCAAATCCTACAGAGGTACAATCTTCACCAGTCTTTTCTACACAATGCTCCAGATGATTCTTAACAAGGGAAGGAAGGATGCTTTGCGTACTTTCACGACACAAAGAATTTTTTTATTTTTTTTTTATGTTTCCACAAGGAGTTACTGCAATTACATCTCATAAATGATACAACTTCCCATGAACCCTCCAAACAGAGTCGCTACGCCTCCATTAGCCTGTACTGACTCTTCACTTCAGAATATGCTCTTAAGACAACCAGCAGCAGCCAATCTACCCATGTAATCCCTGATTAAGTAATGCATGATAAACTCTCATTGTCAACTACACCTGCAGCCAATTCCATGCATGTATCTTGATGGGGAAAACATGACCACAAAGGGAAAAGGCACAGAATATGATATACAAAACGGTTCTTGAACCTGAAGCAAAAAAGAGGATCAAATACTATAAACAAAAATAAGAAAGTATGCAAATCATTATATTTTGCACAGTTGCCCTCCTTCAGCAAACTATCAAAGGCACAGCAAGCTCTAACCTCATGTACTGTGTATTCCAAAGTAGTTTCTGTGATTATAACTGCAAGATTGATGCTCCCAAATGAATTAGAGCAAGCTAAAGCTCTAATCCATCATGTACCGAGGCTACAGCTGTTCAGCCACCTTCCTTTAGAAAACCCTAGAAAAAAAAAAACAATCTGTAGTTGACACACAAGAATTTAAATGTGCAGATACTACACCTCTTGCAACTTTAAACCCATACTACACAACTAAAGAGGTGGCAGTTGTATCCAAGTAGTAAGTCTGCTATTTCATGACAGTAATTGAAGTATTGGAAGCATTTTGCAGAAGCTGGGAGCCAAGAACAGTAGCCTGACCCAATGCACTAGTCCCACATATTCCAGAAGTAATTTCTCCCTACTACTTTATTTACAGCCTGTGCTGAAGAGAACTACTGAACACAAAACAGTTGGTAAGACAAGCATTTTATTTAAGAGCAGACAAATTATGAACCCCAGAAGTACATGACTGAAGAAGGGATGAAGAATGCATGGAGTGGAGAACACGACAGCTGCAGAGAGCGTTTGCTGTCCAAATGTGATCTTGTAGAAAATAAACTTGAAATAACTCACTTGATGGAAACAGAGATAAATTCCAAAAGTACAACCACAGGAATTTGCTAGAAACTAGAAATTACTAGGTGATACTGGATTTGTAAAAGGAGAGGTACCCAGTAAATTAAAAAATACGGTATTGTTGTGTATAGCTGAAAAAAAAATAAAGAATTTAAATACTGAACGTATTAACACCAATTAAACAGAAGTGATCTTAACTCAAACTTCTTTAACATCCAAAGAAAATGCAAGTAAGAGTTCAACAATAGCTCAAAAGAAGTAAATTGTTAAAGTCAATCTTCAGAAGATCTTAGCTATGCATAACAAAGATCCCGTAGAAAGTATGGAACACCCTTAACCAGGTATTAATCCAATAAGGATGAAAAGAGAATAGGAAAAAAGGAAAGCACACAGTAAATCAGATTTTATTTTCATTTTAAAACTTTGACACTTCCATATTTTGTAGAACATCCTGCTTCCCAGGCTACAGGTGAGTTCTGCTTCTTATGTGCTGCTGCTGTTACATGGTCCATGCTCATTTTTCTGTTGCAGAATCACCAGAGATGAGCAATGACAAGGAGGACTGAAAACATAACATCTAGCTTCCTGAATGTGACATGGCAGGATTTCATATTTGCCACCACTGAAGAGTCAGGTAGCTTTTGTTGTCAGTAAGACAGTTGGAAACCAAACCTCAGGTTCCCTTTACAGAACAGCAGACATCATAACCAGTCTGAGGGGCCAGTTGAGAACATGCTCTTACTAACAAAAGCCTCCACGCTTGCTCAGATCCCTCTACAACTGTCCCTATATGCAAAACCAGAGCTCTGACTTCTCTTCAGATGAACACAGCTGCATCCCAAACACAAAACCTGGTAGCATGCTTCAGTGCCCTCCTGTTTCAAGATGCATTTGCCATGAGCTGCTTCATGCACAGAGATGAGTGACTTGGAGCCTCTAGTCCCTGCCAGGCTTCTCAGGTCACTTAGTTCAAGGCAGGCTAGTCCAGCCTGCTATTTACCAGCAGTCAGATGGATACAACTACAGAGCTCCCCTTTTTTGCCCCCATATTCCTCTATTTTCCTTACACTTGTTTCTCCTCAAACTGATCCCTTCCTTTCCCCACCTTTGGCTCTTCTCCAACCATACCACAGAAGGTTTCATAAGATCCTAAAGAAGTCCTTATTGATATGCCCCAATAAGCCTCATGCCTCTTAAGACCACCAGAATGATGCTCCCAAGAGCCTCTACGCTTATGTTGACAGGCATCATAGTCAACCCATGCGACTGACAGCTCTCCTACAACAGCCATGGGAGTAGCTGGGACAGGTTGAGGTGCTGGGGCTCTCCCACCCACCTCTGTGCTCCCTCATATGTGTGGAGATGAGCCTTTCACTCCATGACAGAACATAAACTCCATTTGTACAGTCAGTACAGAAGTAACAGGAGCTCCCCACTAACAATTTCTGATTTACACTTCAAGAGGATAGAATACCAAAAACCATGCACAGTATAATAGCTATATCTTATTATGAATGATGACAGTAATATACTTTGAACTGGGATGGCAGATGGGTGGAAAAAAAATATATTCATATTCCTTTCCTACTCCAAAGAATTCAGAATAAGAAACTAGACCAAATCAACTGTACAAGGTAAGTCCAGGATACAGCTACAGAACTTGTGGGAAGGCTGAGTTTTAATGATACAACTGTAAGTTAAAGCTCTTGTATAAATGCATTTTATATCCTCAACACATAAATACAGTGTCTTGTGCATGCTTTTCTCTCAAGTGTACCGAACACTTCTTAAAAGTCATGTCCCTACGAGCCAAACACTAGTGCTTTTTCCTCAGCTACCAGCTCTGGAAACAGCTGAAAATAAAGGCATTTTCTTCTGCTCCTGTCATTTAACACAGGAAAAAAAAAAAAAACAAAACTCAGCTCGGTTACCACAGAGTAATCTCAGTTCCCAGAGCTAATCTGCCAACAGAGACCAGAATTCAGTTGCCAGCTAAAGGCAGAAGTGAACTGCAGGTGGTCAGATTCATTCCTTTATGACGACAACAACAACAACAACAGTCTTGATTTTAACCAAATTACCATGAAAATCTCAACTTTTTCTATCACTTTCAGATGTGGTAGAAGATTATAGTAATGATTTTTGAGACAGTCTATCTGCCTGAGGACAGGAACGCTCTACAGAAGGACCTGGACAGGCTGGATGGCTGGGCTGAGGCCAGCAGGATGAAGTTCAACAACATCAAGTGTCAAGTCCTGCACTCTATATATCCTGCACTCACAATAGCCCCAGGCAATACTACAAGCCTAGGGCAGGACAGCTGGAAGACTGTGTGGAAGAAATGGGCCTGGGGCAGTTGGTCAATGCTTGGCTGAACACAAGCCAGCAGGGTGCCCAAGCGGCCAAGAAGGCCAATGGCATCCTGGCATGCATGAGAAATAGCACAGCAAGCAGAGCACACCTCGAGTACTGGATTCAGTTTTGGGCCTCTCACTACAAGAAATGCATCAAGGCCCTAGAATGCATCCAGAGAAGGGCAGCAAAGCTGTGAAGGCTGAGGCACACAAGTCTTACGAAGAGCAGCTGAGGGAACTGAGATTATTCAGTCAGGACAAGAGAAGGCTCAGAGGAGATCTTATCACTCTACAACAATGTGAAAGGATACTGCAGCAAGGAGAAGTTGGCCTCTTGACCCAAGTAGCTAGTGACAAGGCTAGAGGGAACAACCTCAAGTTGGACCAAAAGAGGTTTGGGTTGGATATGAGGAAGAACTTTTTCTCAGAAAGAGCAGTAAGGCATTGGAACAGACTTCCCAGGGAAGTCACCATCCCTAGAAATGTTTAAGGAAGGGGCAGATGTAGTACACAGGAATATGGTTTAGTGGGGAAATACCGGTGGTGGGTGGACTAGATGACCTTAGAGGTCTTTTCCAACCTTAATGAATCCATGTTATCTTGAAAAACCTATACACATGTAAGCTTAAGAAGGGTAGCCTAGAAGTACCACTAGTTCTGGAGCGGTAAGTGTCCCAAAACAGGCCTTCCTGCAACCAAGAACATCACACTGGCAGCAGGAAGTTCCTCATCTGTACTTCTATCTATCCATATGTAGGAGACGTTGCCCCTTTTATGTCTGATTTGCTTTATGTGAAAACCACTCCTATGCAGAAGTTTTAAGAAGAATGTAGAAGAGACACTGGGGTAAGCATCACACACTTCTCTTATATTTAAATGCAAAGT
Organism: Phasianus colchicus; assembly: GCF_987193195.1. Taxonomy (NCBI): domain Eukaryota; kingdom Metazoa; phylum Chordata; class Aves; order Galliformes; family Phasianidae; genus Phasianus; species Phasianus colchicus. The sequence continues at coordinate 18,671,086 of NC_143439.1, read as the reverse complement.
TGTGCATAATTGCTCTCTAGCAAAAAAAACTCTAAAGCGTATCACTTCTCAAGGTTATCAAGTTGGACTAGCAAAGCAAGGATTATCACAACAGCACAGAACTGACAGGTGTATGACAAGATTTTAATAGAAATATCAAGACATCTTGATAAGTAATGAGACATTCCAGCTCTAGAGAATTAAGAGAACTGATAAAGACCATTTTCATGATTTTTTTTTTTTTATTAAAACATGTTTAAAACACACTCCTGCAAGTAGCACAATATGCAGTTGGCAGGTATTCATGAAAGCTTCAGTTAGCATCTTTACTTGATTTAAACTAGGTTTACAAAAATAACACTGTCTTAAAAATTATTCCTTAGAACAAGCCCTGTAAGAAACATAGATTTAAATTAAAGAGTTAATTACTGCTTCGCTTCGGCTCTCTTCAATTTATTTGTATTTTAAAATACCAGTTACTCTTCCTGACAGCTCCTAACTTCCATAACTGTGAAATGCTGAACTGCCTAGAAAAGGCATCCTCCCTCTCAGAAAAGCTCTACTTCCTTCCTCCACCTATTCCACTGAACAGAATCTCTTAGGAGAAATGGGAGAAAAAAAAACAAACAAGTTACATATGGAATAAGAGCAGTGGTTCCCATGTGTTTAGAGCAAATTATAACACTGTATGGCAGTAATCATTTAAATAGTTATTACCACAGCATGTAATTATTGGAGGCAAAATTCCCTGATTGCATGATGATTAAAGGGGACTTTTAATGAATGCCTGTAACCACAGGATCAGTGTTTGATTCTAAGGCCATAAGAAAACACCGAAGTAACCCTACACAGAGAGTGAGGAAAAAAAAAACCAACCCAACACAATCACACATCATATTCAAGATAGGCTAGCTCTTCTCTCCCCCAAATAAAAACAAAACGGAGGCAGTACTTTGAGGCTTACCGCATTTAACACCACTGCACAACAAACTAATTGTCAAATGGCAGATAATTTCTACTAAATTTCAGAAAGAAGTATCAAAGGCATGCTGCTTAAGTGTACAAGCTAATCAATATTTTTGTTTCAAATAGGTCTTTTTTAATGTGAATCCTAAAGAGTAGCAATAAATCTGAGGTGATTCTTAAAGAGACCATTTTTAAATCATCAATGTGTCTTTCCAGGAACCCTTGGAAAAGTTCATTAGGTACTGAAGGCATTACTTTTCTCAGAAATGCTTTAAAAACAATATTCTATGAACTGCAACGTAATAAAAGACATGACATCCTCAGTTCATGGAGGAAATGATAATAGATGAGAATACCAGGCAGAAGCAGTCCCAGTGCAAGCAACAGTGTGTCAGTGAACACTGGAACTTCAGAGTTCAATCATTTGCATTTTACACCTGAATTAATCAGAAAGGCTATTAACAACAACAGTCAATCATCAAAAATAGCATTGTATACAAAGGTTTAATTTCATCCACAACTTTTATTTCCATTCAGTCCTGAAGTTTTATACGCACACTTTTGGAACACAAATCTTATTTTGAAATTCTTGACTGTAACTCTTCTAATCATATAGTTTTACCACAGTTCTGTTTCATTTCCACAACTGGAATAATCTCACCATTTCAGTACACCAGGCTATTTAAATAATTAAAAATAGCTAAATGAAAATTAAGACAGCTTCACCATATAATAAAATCAAACATGCGCATTATTTAGTTAGTAATTTCTAAAGTTTAATAAAGTATTCCAATGCATTTTCCCAGCTTTTTAGAGAGGCACCTTTCTAATGCAATCCAATAACTGCCTCTCAGTGGTTGATGGTTCTACCATCCTCACTCAGTGAAGTGATGTTCAGAACCAACTACCTCCGACTTGGCTGCAAGCCTACATAATTTTCAAAATATACAAGCACGTAGAGATGACTAATTCTTCTGGTCATCATACTGAGAACTGCTTGTTGAAGTGTAAGGTACGTATGTTCCATACAAAGCAACAAGGAACGTTACATACCTGCGGTGCACGACACTCCACCAATATTAGTTCACACCGGCAAAAACAAGAATTAGCTAAAAAGATAATGTTATTTCATGACCAGAAAACATAGTCTGACTACTTTTTCTCCCCAGAGGAATGAAATTACCATAATAGCATCTTTTTGTTAGACCTGTATTTTGGGATACATAGCAAAATGAAATCAAAAGAAATCCATCGGAAATGATACTGGAAGGAAGGAGACTGAGAGACTGATCTTAAAGCTCTTTTTACATATACAAAAATAACCATACTATATCACATTAAGAAAGACAAGAGAAATGCCTCCAGCTATTTAATCAATTATTTTGGTTTGTACAAATGAACTAAGAAACACCCTTCCCTTTATCCCAGCTTCATATGTGAATATTTTGCAAATCCACTGTGTTGGCCTTCAGAAGAAATACAGGTAATCGTTGTCCTTGTATGATTTACTAAGCAGTTAGAGCACATCCTTTTTAACTACAGCTCTTTGTACAAAGTAACTCAACTCTTTTGCTTACATATTCAGCAGAAAAGAACGGTGCCATAAATAGGTCATTTTTGCATCTTTTCCACAATAATACAAGAAATAAAAAATATGTACCTGTTTTACTTAAAGAAAGAAAAATTCTGTCTTCCTAATGCCATTTAGGAAACAAGAAGAAAGTGCAATCGTTAAACCAACGTAGTTTATTCTTTCACACTTTGGTATCTCATCTGCTACAGACAAAATTTGAATACTTTATTTTCAGTTAACTTCTATTGACTTAAGAAAACATGACCTAGTTTTTAAAATAGTTTATTTAAATGCACTGCATAGAAATGGTGTGCAAATGTGAGGAAAAGTCAGAAAATCACCAGGAATTCTTTACACACTCAATATTTGTGAAAGATAAAGATGATATAAGCACTAATAATTACAAATAAAATTTAAGTGTTAACTAGAACCCCTGCTCTACATCATACATATGTCCATGATATCTTATTGAAGTCAGGCACTTGCCCTGCACTTCTACCCAACTCTGATTTACTGCTGGTCACAACTGCTTTTCACTACCTTTCTCATTATTACTTAACCCTCCACAACAGTTCCTTTTTTAGGCTGCCTTTTATTACCTCACATATCGGTACTCTCAACAAGAGAACCAATGCCTCTCTAAGCCGTGTATTCCTTTCCTTCCACTCCATCCATACTTTGTCCTACCTATGCAGTATCCAACAAGCCAAGGCTTTTGTCCCTTTATTTAGAAACACAAAGCCTTCATTGATATTGAAAACATTAAACCTGCATAACATCAAAATTCACAGAAAAATAATTACCTACCATAGCACTGTCAGGTGGACCTGTAAAACAAAGAGGAACTCCTCCTTTACAAGAAAGTTCTCTTATCATATAGATAAGGCACTACAATAAACATTCTTCCAAGGGTAAGCTGCATGCAGAACAAATGATGTTTAACACCAACAGATATTGTTGTTCCTTCATTATCTAAACACATAATCAAAGCCTGTCTGATCTCTCCAATGACACTTCTATCTTGACATCTGTATGAGAAGTTACACAGAATAAGAACCTCCAAGGTGTATAAAACAATCAGTAACAAATACTTTTTGTTCTTCCATTCCCACACCCTCAGAAACCAAAAAGCTGTCAGTATAACAAGGCAAAAAAAAAAGTTCATGAGTGATTACGTAGTTGAGAGCTACCAGCTGCACACTGGTATCAACTGATGAATCCAAACAACACTCCCACATATCAGCCAAATAAGCTAATCAACTCCTATATGAGCAAGGTGTTTTTTTTCAGATTTCCATTAAAACCACAATCTACTAGCAGAACATGGGACAAACGCTGCAAAACTACTAACACAATCAGTTTCTGATAACAAACAACAGGCATCTCTGCTCTCTGCAAAACCAGGCCAAGCTGAAAGACAGCAAGCAAGAACAAACACCTGGCTTCAGCTTTATCTGGCATATCCCACGTTGCATTCCTAGAATGGCCTGGGTTGAAAAGGACCACAATGATCATCTAGTTTCAACTCCCCTGCTATGTGCAGGGTCACCAACCACCAGACCAGGCTGCGCAGAGCCACATCCAGCCTGGCCTTGAGTGCCTCCAGGGATGGGGCATCCACAGCCTCCTTGGGCAACCTGTTCCAGCCCATCTCAGACTCTAGTGGAAAAGTTACTTCCGTACAAGGCCGCATTTATAGTAAGGCCTGAAAAGGCCTTAAACTTAGTTTAAGATGCACATCAATAAACAGGAATGCTTTGCATATTTTAAACACAGCCTGCTTACTGAATTGAAATAATTTCATCTCTGGTTACCAGGTGACCATGGATGCACAGATTCAAGCAAAGCATGCACTGTACGGATGCTTTTATGGAAACTGCTGTGAAACGTGTGTACAGGGAAGCACCTTTATAAAACAACCAACAGCAACAAAAAAAACCCGCAGCACAGGAAGGGCAGAGTGCTTTACTTCTAGCAATACAGCCCTCACACTGCACTACACACACAACACCTGACCCACCTGCTGCCTCAGAGGCTGGGCTGCCCGGCCTGCCGCTCCCCGCAGCATCGTTCCCCCCGCCGTCAGAAGCCCGGCTGCCCTCTTGGGCCTGGGCTGCAGCAGCAGGGCTGCCATCCTCCTGGGCCCGAGCTGCAGCAGCAGGCCGCCCATCCTGCTCCGCGCTTGTCCTCCTCTTCTCGTAACGGAAGCGGTCCAGGTTGAAGAGACTCATCGCGCCAGCCCGGCGTCTCTCACCGCCTGCGGGGAGAAGCGGGATGCGCTCGGTTGATCCCGCGGGAGGAGACCGGAGGAGAGCCGCGCCCCCACAGGGACGCGCAGAACACGCGGGGCGGCCCCAGCCCCTTTACACTCACACACGCACGCACGCACGCACGCACGCACAACCCGCTCGGATCGTCCACGCCGCCCGCCTCCCCCCCTCGCGCACCTGCCGCTCATCAGGATCCACACGGAGACGAGCAGCAGCGAGGCGGCGCGGTGCGACGCACACGCGGAGCAGCGGCAGGTAACACCGACCCGAAATACGGCCAGGCGCGGCGCTCCGTTGTGACGTCACCGCCCGCCGCCCAACAACGCGCCCAAGCAGCGGACGCGTGCGCTTTGCTCCGCGGGGGCGGGGCTGCGCTGATTTCGCGCGCGCGGCGTGCGGGGCCGCCCCACGCACACACTGGGGGAGGGCCGTCGCAGTCACAGTGCAATAAAATACACGGCTTAGGGCCTTTTACAGCTGCGTTACCTCTCCTTGGGCAATATTGGTGGAAAAAATAAAGAAAGTCTTGTCTGCCCGTTTCTAAATCATCATCATCGTCGTCGTTACCATAAAGTCTGTTAGCCTCAAGGGAACTCTCAAATAAGTTGTCTGGTGCTTCCTTTGCCGTTATAACCTTAACACAGCACAGTGCTCAGCAAACAGTCACGTACAACCAGCACAAGCAAATGAGCCAACACATTTGTACCCGATTTCAGTGTTCTTTCCCCTTCTGTCAGGAAAACAAGCAAGGAGAAGTGGTCTGGGCTCCTGTGCCTCCCACTGCTGTCTTCTCTTATTCCAAATGCGATGCAGTTTGGAGCAAGAATATAGAGCTGAGCACTGGACAGGTAAATAAGTGACATAATGAAGCTCTAAGGATTTGGAAGAACCTCTTTCCAAACCAAGCTCTGGGAAAGATGTCTTCTCTGTAGATCACATATGAATCTAATATTTGGACAGTGAAGGATTTAAAATAAGAAACATGGAAGCTGAACTTCTAAATTGTACAGAAGAGATTTTCCCCACAGGGATGGATGCGGGTGGATTTGCAAAGGTGGTTTCCAGGTGGTGGAACTCCTGATGTTACAGAAATCATTAAGGCCAGGCTGGATGTGGCTCTGGGCAGCCTGGTCTATTGGTTGGCAACCCTGCACATAGCAGGGGGGTTGAAACTAGATGATCATTGTGGTCCTTTTCAACCCAGGACATTCTATGAATCTATGTTTCTATGATTCTATGATCCAAGGTTATCATCTGATGAGGGCAAAATTCTACTAAAGAAAGCTGAGCACAAGGCTGGCGTCACTGGTGACATAAAAAAGCAACCATTCTGGGCTTTTTCTAGGAGAATTCTCCTTTGCAGTTCACAATCAAGGTAATTAATGCATTGGTCACTTTGAGAAGGGGAGAGGGATCTGCCTGTTGCCCAGGGTCTGGGTACTGCCAGCTGACATTTGCAAACGCGCATATTCCATCCACCTAAGAGGCTCGTTACTGCTGTAAAAGGGAACAGAGCAGTTTGTAGAGACACCAAAACCAAGATGGATGAAAAAAGATAGACCACATGGACACTTCCATCAGAAGGTGTGGGATTAGCTCCCTCCTGGAATCTATTAGTCATCACAAAGTTTATCACTTTTTTGCAATTCATCAGCACGTCTGACATGATTGTCTCACATAGATTTACAGCAACACTTGAAAACATCTGCAGTTTTAAAAGCCAGACAACCCTCAACCCATTCTTTCTTCAAGAAGAGAATAATTCATGAGTAATAGATGTTAAACCACATTGCTTGACTGACTTCAAAGTCAACTGCTAAAGAAATATTAATAGAAGACTTGAGAAAGGAAGACAGCTCTGGAGAAAGCAAGTGTACAGGCTAGTGTCGACTCAGTCTGTATTTTTGACTCTCCATCCATCACTCAGTCAATCTCAGGGCATGGCAGGGTTGGGGGAAGGGGTTGGAAAAGACGTGAATTCCAGAACTTGGAAAAGAAAGCAGGTGAAAGCTAAGAAAACAGTGAAAATGAAAGGGATGAAATTCAACACTCTAGAATGTGTTAGATTTTAGAAAGCATTGTGTTAACAGGAATTAGCATGAATCTAGAAAGTGCTGCAGCAGATTATTTCAGTTTTTCACAAGGCTTTGAACTTGAAAGGACGAGGTAACTGGAAGGTATCAGTATTATTAGCACGCTATACAGAATTCCTGGCAAGCAAAGCAGGCAAAACTTTTTTTTTTTTTCCCTTGAGGTACTAGTGATGCCAATTATCTAATATTTGCAGGAGATCTGACAGATTGCTGTCTGCTATTGTTCTGAAGGGTGGTTTGTGAGATCTTCTAAAGAACCCTGTTGTAAACCTCAGGAGCAGAAATTTGAAAATAATCTATTTACAAAAAGAATTACTGTACATGCAACATTAGAGCTGTTAAATTTGACACGTTTTTACTTAAACTACAGTTTTGTTGCTCTGGCAGTGATAAAGACAAGCATACCAGATGGTACGTAGGCCTTCTGAGATAATTATGAGGGTTTATGCAGCAGTAATGTATAACTATTTCCCAAACAGCAAGAGTTGAAAACAAAATTATCAGATTAAAATTGCTCTTTTCAAAATCGATGCTTATTCAAGCATTGTCTTGAGTAGAAATAAAATCAGTTGTAAAAGCTTGATATATGTCCAGATAGAAAAAGCCTTATTTTGCGTGCCATTTTACAGACTGACAAGTTATTAGTAAAATTGTTCATTAGTTACACAGTGGCCAAGACAAAATGCATCTGTGGCCATTTGTTTTGTTTTAACTACTGTTCTTTTACTGTTAATTGATGCCCTTTTTATGCCCTGTCACAACTAGGAATATTGGTAGATGTCCTGTCTCGTGTTAAGAAAAAGTGATGGTCTACCTTGACTACAGTGTTAGAACATGCCAAAGTTACATCAAAGTGATATGAAATCAACAGAGTCTGTGACACAGATTCCCATAGCACACCTGTTGGGGCTTGTCCCCAGATATTGTGTAGGATTGATGGTAGGTGTTTCAGCCTTGTTATAAATTGTGAGCAACTTGACAAGCTGTTGAGTGGAGATGAGCTTGCACTTGGTAATAAATTATATATATATATACACATATATATATAAAATGTTTGAACTAGTTCTTACAGCTGCAGTTGGGAAAGCAATGGGAGTTGTGTGTTGTACATGACGTTGCTGTAGCAACCCCACTGTACTTAAATACATGAATATCCAAACTATTTTGATGTGTAAGCAGCACGGTGATTACTGAGTAAGACCTCAGGTCAGAACTGTCCCAGAGCTGTGTCTTTTCTGTCTTACCCAAGGGGGTGTTCCTTTTTATGGCCAATGAATAGGCAGCTTTCTCAATTTGAGAGACAATAAAAAAAAAACACCCTTTGAGGAAGAATAAGAGGATAAGACTGGTTTTACAGAACAGTACTGGCATTACTTTACATAATTCTCTCTCATTTATTTATTTATTTATTTATTTATTTATTTATTTATGATACTTTAAAAGTGTCTGGCACAGTTCATATTTACTAGGAAATATTGTTCTAATATATTTCTTATTATGTAAAGTTGAATTAATCTCAAACAATATTATTTCAAGGTTAATTTTTTATTTCTTTGTTTTACTAAAAAAAAACTTAGTTCTATTTTAATTTTCTCCACTTGTCTGAATTTCTTGGTTTTCTAAGTATTTGACTGAAAAAGTAAAGAGCAGCTTTTGAATTTAGGATGTAGCACTTCTTAACCATTTCATTAGGTCAGGCAGATGGTATTTTAGATATAGTGCTAAACATTTATAAAATGGGGGCCCATGCCAACCTCATGAACTTCAACAATGCCACGTGCAAGGTCCTGCACCTGGGTCAGGGCAATCCCAAGCACAGATACAGGTTGGACAGAGAATGGCCTGAGAACAGCACTGAGGAGAAGGATTTAGGGGTGTTGGTTGATGAAAGATTCAACATCAGCCAGCAATGTGCGCTTGCAGCCCAAAAGGCCGACAGAATCCTGGGCTGCATCAAGAGAAGCATGACCAGCAGGTCGAGGGAGGTGATTCTGCTCCTCTAATCTGCTCTCATGAGACTCCACCTGGAGTACTGGCCCTAGATCCAGTTCTAGGGCCACCAACACAAGAAGGACATGGAGTTGTTGGAATGGTTCCAGAGGAGGGCCACAAAGATAATCAGAAGGCTGGAGCGCCACCCCTGTGGGGACAGACTGAGAGGGTCGGAGCTCTTTAGCCTGGAGAAGTGAAGACTCCAGGGTGACCTAATAGCGGCCTTCCAGTGTCTGAAGGGAGCCTACAGGAAAGCTGGGGAGGGACTTTTTAGAGGGGCATGCAGGGACAGGACAAGGAAGAGGGTAAATTTAGACTAGAAATCAGGAAGAAATTGTTTACTTTGAGGGTGGTGAGACACTGGAGCAGGTTGCCCAGTGAGAATGTGGATGCCCCCTCCATGGGAACAGTCAAAGTCAGGCTGGACGGGGCTTTGAGCAGCCTGGTCTGTGGGAAGTGTCCCTGCCTACAGCAGGGATTTGAAACTAGATGATCTTTAAGGCTCCTTCTAGCCCAAACCATTCTATGATTTTATGATTCTATGAAAAAATCACTAATTTCCAAATAGCTATGTCTTGCTGGATGCTATCTATATTTCCACTGATTTTGTTTGTTTGTTTGTGTTTTTAAGTTTATTCTCATGTGATTTCAAACATGATGCTCCTGAAGAAATACACAATTTGATTTGGAACTGAATCATACAACAGTGGATTCTACAGCAGTAAATATGGTGGTCATTTTTTCCAGAAATCAAAATGGCTGTGTGCTCAGGACCAGCATGCACAGCTTTCCACCCTTCTACACTGCATTACCATTCTCCTGCAAAGACTTACATGAAATGCAGTCAGGCATATTTAAGTAATCCCATTTAATATGAAGGACTTTCTGTGCCATTGTCTTATACGATAATGCTTAGTGAAAATATAAACTGTATTTGAGATAGTAGGATTAATGAAACTTGGGCTCCTATTCGTTTAGATCTTTGTCCTCCAGCTCCTCTCTGTCCTTCTCTATGTTCTGTCTCCACCTCCTGTTTAAGTCCCTCATGATAACATCTCTGTGAAGAGAGCTGACCCACTATAGCACATTCAATAGCTGCTAAGCAGCTAACTGAATAACAGGATTTTTTTTTTCTTTTCCTACAAGTTTCTCTTCCAAGGAATGTATTGAAAGGACTTCTGCTTCTTTATCATATTTGGTTGCAATTTAGATGCTTATTTCACAAGGCTTTGTGAGGAAAGGGAGGGAGAGAAGGAAGGGAGAGAGTTGGCCCGAGGGAAAACTTGTCCTCCTTAGGAAACTGGGCTAAATATTACAGCAAACGAATAGTTTACAGTAAGCTTCAGTCATTTGAAGATGCCATTTTGGCACTTCTAAAATTATTTATTTACAGTACTATAGAAGGAAGTAGTAAATGTTATCTGAGCTATTAAGGGACTTCAATTCCTAGACATTTCTGTTCAAACTTGTTCTTCCTTCTGTCCAAATTAACTTCATTTTGATAAGATTGTGTAGATATTTGGGAGGAGTAGAGGAAAAGAAGGCTATTCTCAGAAAGGAAGGTCAAAGACAAAGCCCCAGAGAGCATTTCTGGAGAGCTTACACACTGATAAATTACTATCAATACTTTTTCTCCTGTTGGATCATTTTACTATGTCATGGCCAGTAGTACAAATTAGAATATCTGTAACATCAAGCTCTCATGGGGCATCCTCTCTGTTTTTTATGCGCAACACCTTGGAAGAGCCTACTTTAGTGGAGTTCTTTGACAGGTATTACATATTAATGCTCCTGCATATGCTTTCCTCATTGGTCTTCTATCTTGGTCTTCATGTTACACATAAGGTACAAATCACTACAGTAACATAATGCATCGAATTTGCCCAAAGAAGTAATGTCCAATCTATTCCTAATTACATGAATAGGAGAATTCTGCTAGTTATTTTCCAGAAATACTTTTTGCATATTAAATAAGGTTTTGAAATTCAAAAAATTTCACCTAAAAATGGGTACATTTATAACATATTTGCTTACAAAAATGTGAATATGACTTTAAAAATAGTATGCAATGTCTCAAGGTCTATTCATTATCTTAAGGTAATTATACTGTATACAATACCGGCACTGGAATGATTGTCTATGTGCAGAGCATTCATCCAGTGGGAAAACAAAACAAAGCAAAACAACACACTTTACTGCTTTCCATGTGTGCTGGAGTAGAAATTTGATTGTGAACAGCTACTAGGATTGGTACCACTTCCTTTTTATGTACCTCTAGAAGGTACATAAGGTGTGGACCTAAAGATACAGTGGTTGACATTTCCTGGTGTTGTAAGAAATGAAATTGGACTAGTCTGAACTAGCTTTCCAGGTTGGCTGACTGAAAGCTCCGTTACAGGAGCTTCAACTGGTGGCTTATACCAGAGCACTTTTTCCTGTCCACATCTGTTCCTTCCAAGGATATGCTGAGTTGGAGATAGATTTATCTGAGGCTAGACTATCAGTTTCACTGGAACAACCAAAGAGTTTCACATTTAATTGTGCTTCTGCTGTAGTGTCATTTGGGCACAGTGGTTCACCCCTGCAGAGTTCACGGCAAGACTACAACCTACCTTTAGATCTTTTAAAACATTCTATACAGGACGTAGTCAAGGATAAGACGTTATTTTAAAAACCGGGGACATTTCTGAAAATATACCAAGTCTTTGAGTATGACAAAATCTACTGTGAGAACTGGGTAATTTTCGTATAATACAGATCTTTGAGTAGCAAAACCTGCAATAATGGGTAATAAGATATTTATTTGCAAGACATTTGACCTACTTAGAAAAAGCAAGCATGTAACTTAGAGTTTGATTCTACAGGATGACCTCAGGATGTGAGGGTGGTGGACTTCAGCTGCTGTATGTAAAGCTGAGAATAGACCCAGAATGAGAACTTTTAAAAGACTTCTTGACAATGCTTTTCTACACAACACCGTCATTCGGTGATTTACGTCTAAACAAATAATCCTAATTTATGAATCAGACGCAGATCTTTAGCAGGACAGTTTACACTACTGATAATCACACTTTATTTCTCTTTGTATTATATTTAGATTTTGTTCATTATAAGGAAAACTACCAACACGCTAAGTTTACCAGTACAAGACCACAATCAGTAGCAGATGACTGAAGGAAAAAAAAAACCAATGGTTTATAAACAAACTAGTTAGCACTGGAAACTAGATATTAAAGGTGATAGACACACCACAGATGTCTACTTGCCAGTCCTCAGAACTTTAAAGGGAACTTACCTTCAGAGATGTATACGTGTACATCATTTCCAAGGACCTTGGGTTCATTGCCCAAGCATGAGACTTGCCAGATTACTTGAAAATCACAGATTAATTACTGCTCTGTTTTTCTTTTCTTTTCTTTTTTTTTTTTCTTTTTTTCCCAAGGAGCAATTTGGTGAACAGCATAAGCTTCAAAATAGATGCACAAAAATATTTTAGTCCTTCTGACTCAAGTGGAACAAATATTTCTGAAGGATTATCTTATGCTTACTGTAATCAGAATATGCTACAGTAACTCTCCCATACCTTTATGTTTTCAACACTGTGTGATATATAAGAGGAGAGAGTAAAAATGAACAGGAAAAGGAAGTTCTTTGGCTCAGTGTTCATGTAACTGACCTCATATTTCACCAAAGCAATGTCTCAGGTTTTTGCATAAATAAATAAAAACATAAATAAGCATAAACAAATATGCATAATACACCTTTGCAAATACACTTAAAAAAATTTTTTTTTTTTTTAAACAAATTGAATTTGTAAGACCTGACCCAGATATTTTTCCCAGCTACCTTTTCAGATACAAGGACAAAATTGGACTTAAGAACGAGTATCTTTTAAGGCAAAATTTGGGTTTCAGCAAATAAAGTTTCTTCACTAGTACATCATTAATGTAGAAAAAGTAAGAGGATTCTGTCATGTTTTGTTCTTGTTCTCAAACTGGAGCAAGGCATGTACAGTCTTTCATTAAATACATTTACATGTATTTCCCTTCCTTTGTCTCTAATTTCATTTTAAATTCTAAAACCTTATTTTACAGCAAATAGGGTGCTAAAGGAAGCCTTGCCTGTGCTGAATAGAAAGATCAGCTAACCCTAAATATACTTAATAAATATAATTTACTTAATAAAATACTTAATAAATATACTTTTTTAAGAGAAAAAAAAGAAGTTCTTAGCACATTGTTTATGTTTTTGTTTCTCTATAACCAACTAAATTTTTTTTGTTACAATTTTTGATATTTAAAAACTGGAGTCAAGATTTGCAATACAATAATGGAATAAATACAGATGAAGTTCAATTTGCGGCTTACTGTTCCTTCCTTCATTTCTACATCTGTAATTGGATTGATGCACTTTGTTTCACTTTATATTCCTTCCCAGGAAAATAAGTCTTATTCCTAAAACAACAGTATTACGCCAAACTTCATAATCTCCTCTTTCATTAAGTGTATATCTTAAAAACTTTTCAATTTAGTAAAGCTCATATAATTAAAAAAGCATATAATTAAAAAAGGATTTTCTTAATACTAACTGCTTTTAAATTAATTTATATCATGTTATAAACTCTTTCATAGTAAAGCTTACAGTTAGGTTGCATTTAACGATTTGCACCCAGTAAAATCTTCACTTGTGTAAAAGTTCGAGGAAAGGATGACAATTTCCTGTTGTTATCTGTGTTGTGAGATTTTGCATTAACTCTAAACTAAATTGCAAGGTACTTTTTAAGGGCTACAACACAAGCAGTTGAATCTTGAAAGACTTCTAATGAGAGGTAATGATTATGGCAACAAAAATTGAAACAATTATAAACACTTAATACCCATCCCCAGCCCCAACCTAAGGAGCAGCAGCCAGTGTGAATTTATGTAAAAGCAACATCAAAACAGTCTTTTTTTTATTTATTTTTTTGCATCAAGGCAGGAAGGCATATGAATATGGAAAAAAAAAAAAGAGCAAATGCTGACTTTTATAAGGCTTTTTGCACCATACATTATGTGGATTTGCACACTGTGGCATATCCATAACTTGGGGAATCATGTAGAATAGCTGTAAGCTATAGAAACATGGTGAGAGACTCTGGAATTGGTTAAAAGCCCTAGAGATAATTAAACTTAGAGTGTAACATCTGGTTAAGGTTGCGAATTCTTCAGTATTAGAAACTTTTAAGAACCTGTTAGACAAACATCTGTCAAAGTCAGCGTACTTACAAGTTGATCCTGCCTTTGGGCAGGGAATGGACTGGATGATCTGCAGCCCCTCCCAGTACATTTTTTAATGATTCTTTCTCTCTCTCTCTCTCTCTCTCTCTCTCTCTCTCTTTTCTCTGTTTCATTATCGTGCTCTCCAGATTCTCAACCTTCCTTCTTGCACCTGATTTTAACAAGAGCAGTATGTAGAACTTGTGGAGGCTTTCCACAGTTTAATCTTCTCACTTATTTTTACTTTGCAAGACAACGATAGCACACATACAAGTTCACAGAGTTGATTTTAAAATGTTACAGTTTTCTTTGGTTGGTATGCATATATTTCAAATGAAGAAAATATTAATGGTTATTTACAGTGTAGGCTTTATGTAAATTATCAGGAGTGAATCAAACTCCCATATTCCTACTTCTGTAGGAAAAATGAAAAGAGGGAAAAGGCAAATGCTTATGAATACTCTTGTTCTCAAGCTATGACTAATGGAAGAACATCTAAAAATTCTACTGCTTCCCACTATCTGCTCTTTCCTCTCACTTTGGCCTCTACCTCTCTGTAATGTAAGGACCAAAGGAAACACAAGCCACTGCTTAGCTTACAGCGTTCACCACCCCTTACACTAACTGAAGCTGTTGCTGAGGTTAGATATTCCTTATGGTGATGGTGTGGTAAGGGCTGTAGTGGACAAGAGTTCTCTTACCCCTGCTGCCTGCCACACTGTGATGAGTATCACAGACAGACAGTCATGGCCAGCACTGAGAAGACCAGCTTTCCTTCTGCCTTTTGTACCACACTCACAGAACCCAGCAAGGCCAAGAGCTGGAGCACAGAAATCATCCAGCTAGTGGCATCCAGACTCAGGTGTGGGGAAAGGAAAAGCTGTCTGTGAAGCAGCTATCAACTGATGGCCACAATGCCGTATAAATGCAGTGTTCTTGTTTTTCTGCTGTACCATGTGCTTACAAAAGATCTATTTTTTTCACCACGAGAATCAGCACAAAAGGAGACCAAGTATCACACTGAACTTATCTCCAGAGAAATTTTCAATTTCTCACATTTTATATTCACTTCTTCTTGGAGAGCCAAGCAGAGGGAATATTATTTAAGTATTTTTGAAGGCGTGCTGTGAGCTGCTTCGCATTTAAGCTTTGTTGAGATTTTCAATTAAAACAGAACAAACCTTTTGGGATGAAAACAAACATGCTTCTTAATTGACACGGTAGCATTAAACTCAAATACATTGCAAAAGCCAAAGGGATGTTTGCTAAGGATTCTCTAGCAAGTACTGCGGTGCATTATTTTCTAATTCACTGCTATGCTGACAGTTCAGTTTTCAAATTATCTAAGTAACATCATTAACATTTCTATCACTTCTGTCTTAGCTTTATTAAAAAATGAATTACACTGTCTCCTTTAGAAAGACCAAGAATAATAAAATGCCTATTCCTAGGCCTTTGTCTTTTCTATGAATATTTGGTTAAACAATCTACTCATGTCAGAATTTCCTACCAAAACAATACAAGTTACATCGTCTGCCTGTCAAGTGTCTCATTACTGCTCCATTAATTTCTTCAGTGCCAGTCTAGAATGATAACTCACCACTGCTATCTGTAGTAAAAAAACGATTTCTGTGCTACATTTTTATCCTCTACTGGTTTTCATTTCCTGCAGAAATCAGGTCGTCCAACACATAAGCAGGATGAGGATGCTGGCTGATTCAGAAACCAAGTGGAGCTCATGTCCACCAGGGGGAGAAAAGTGCCATTAAGGGCTTGTGCCAGGCTTCGCAATAGCAGGTTTAAGACTTTTTTATTCCCTAAGATTTTTCAGAGACTTAGATCCATCTATTGAAATAGTAGTCAGAATGAATTCGTTTTGAGAAAATTATGAATTTTAGCTTTTTTCTGAAATACATTAAAATGTTGTAGAACTGAATTTAATTCGTAAACATAAAATAATTTAATCACATGGATCGTGTCCTCTCCTTCTGTTAGTACTGCATATTATCTTATTCCAAAATTAATCCCATTACTTTTAATTGGACTAAGTACATAGCAATGCATAACTTAGCATAAGTAATAAAAGCAAAATAATGCTCTAAATGAAAGTAACACATCAAAGAAGAACAAAGCTACTGTGCCAAACAGCAGTTACAAATTAAAACTTGGCCTCTATTAAGCTCAGAATAACATGAAAGAGAAGAAAGAGAAATTTAAGCTTAAGAGAAGTAGTCTGAATGCTCACGTTAAATTCAAAATGTAAGGAAAGAAGAAATTCAACATTGCTTGCATCTTGTTGGAACAACTAATGAAAATATAAAAATATATTTGACGCTTTCTGATGTGAGTTCTTCCCATGGTACATTTTATCAATACTCTATCTTGTGTTCTCTCATTCTGAATAGCTATTCAGAGCAATTTCATTGTAAATCTCATTTTTTCCCCCACAGCTTTGTATTCACTGTGGGAAAACAAAACAAAACAAGACAAAACAAAACAAAACAAAACATGGAAAACAATATAGTGCAGAAAAGCAAGTCCCATAGAGGAGCTCTTTAAAATAGCAGCTCAAATGTAATTTTTCAAGTGGCAGCCAGACAGATTAAAGACTCAGAACGAACATTTAACAATAGTTAGGACTTAGTCACCTCACAACAACTTGCAGTCGTGTGCATGAACTGAACATCGGTGCTCAATTCTGTATAGGTTCTATATAGGTAGCTCTCAGCTCTGCTAAGCAAAAAGGTAAAAGTGATGCAACAGCAAAACGTCCACTAGATGCCAGGCTTCCTTTGCGGAGCAGAGCAGCAGCACAGACTTTGCAAAGCTTTGCACAAATAGCCTCTCTCTCCAGCATACAGTGGACACAAGTTGTAGTGTTTAGCACCAAATCCTACTACCTTTTGGGTTCAGTGACAAACCCTCTGGATTTATCCCCGTTATCTCCCAGAAGTTTTCAAGAAGGGCAAACGACATTTCAGAAGAACTAAAGATAGGAGCTGTTGGTAAGAAGAACTGGGTTTTTCTACGTCCCTTATTTCTGTATCAGCAGAAAGCTCCCAGAGGAGAGACCGGAATGAGTTTTGTAGCTGACAGACTCGATCAGCAAACAAACCTAGTTGAACAGTAGCATGGATGATTGCTGACCCTGCCTCCTGTACTCCCAGTGCCACCATCAACAGGTAGGTGACCTCCAACCTCTGGCTGTCATCAAACAGTCCAGGCAGCAGCTCAAAATATTGACTTAAGACCACACTGGGGCAATATTTGCTTTTTTTGGTTATCTCATGCCTGTGGTTGATCAGTATGTGTGAGAGAGGCTCCCTGGGTGCCTCCCTGGGAGGAGTTAGAGGGGTGACAGCCTGGAGCACTGCCACCAGCAGTGCCAGGGGCTAGGCATGCTGCATCTCACGTGGCCAGCCACAGGCCTGCAGGGCACACATCTCTTGGGATGGAGGGCTCTTTGTGAAAACCACAAGCATGCAATCAAGGGTTTCTAGTTGGGTTGGGATTACCTCTCAGAAAACGACATGGTAGTCAGAAATCACAGTGGCTCTGGTTTCTGTAGAGACAAGAGTTTTATCATCTTTGTGGTGCTGGTAAATGGAGAATCCAGTGCTCTGACTCCTTCCTCACTTGCTCAGCTCTGTAATCCTGTTCTGTGTTAGTTTGACAGGGCTGGCTGCTGGAAGAGAAAATACTTGATGCGAGCAAGGGCTTCTGACAAGTTAGAAAACACTAAATAGTAATAGGTAGATTGAAGTAGGTCTGTATCTAACTTAGAAAATTACCTATTCAATAACACCTGTATATTATTCAGGAAGCCCTTTCCTGAATTTGCAGTAGGTATCAGATTTTAAAGCTTTCTGGGAAAAAGAAGAAAAAAAAGCTCAAACAAACATAACAATTAATTTGAGAAACATCACCAGTGGAAAACAGTAAAAACCGCTTTCTTCCAGCTAGGATAACATGACACAAATTGCTGCCTTGCAACTAACACATTTTATTTATTTTAAACAAAATGAATTTTCATTCACTAAAATAAACTTTGGTGAACCGACCAGTATTTAGTATTTGTATAGATGTATTTCTCTCCTAGGCAGTCAGATTTTGCCTTTAATTCAGGAGGCCCTGCTCAGGTTTGCCATGCATCTCCCATGGACTGCAGGCAGAGACCCAGGCTCACAAAGTTTTTGAAAAAATCACTCAGAGTACTTCAGTTCTCTGCTCACCTAGCAGCAATAGCCAATAATCCTGCCTCACACTGAACACTGAAAAAACAATTACAGGGGATACAATAGGGCTCTTGGCCACTTTGCCTATCATCGGCTTCCCTGTTGAGATCAAGTTGCATAAATGTTAATGGTTCTGCCCATCTCGTGCTCTTCATTGTTGAACCCCCTAAGCCCAGCAAAACTCAGAGGTATTGTGTCAGTGTAGTTGTTATATATGAAAGGATTGCTGCTGTATTAAGCTCTGTAAGCAAGAGCTAAAGATTTATTTTAGAACTCAAAAAAGAGCAAAAAATGTAAAATCAGCTACTAATACTGCACTCAGGAAAAAATAATAATGCTATTCTTTAAGCACGGTAGAGGTACCAGCCATTTTACACTAGGCAGATCCTTGTAGATAGAGACATTTCTTTATTCATGTATCTCAGTGAGTGGTAAATGAGGCATGCTCACAGAAGTTATTTGGGATGGAAATGAGTCTAATTAGTCTATCCAATTTAGGAATAACACTGTGAGGCAAGTCTGCAGAAATGGGAGTTAGCAACAGAAAAAGCAGTGGAAAAACAGAGCTATGGACTTTCTACATTTAAACAGTATATATATTTGAGATTTCATTTGGCAGAATAAACAATAGATAAGGGGACAGCTCACGCAGGCAAATATTTCCAAGCAACTAGTTTTAAAACATTTTAATTTCAGGGTTTATAAGCAGTTTCCTACGTAACCCTACTTTAGTTTTCATTGTCATCTTTTGCAGTACAGTGAACAGTAAAAACTGCTCAGTTATTCAAAGTTTTCTGAATGGGGCAGGGACAGATGTGCTCCAAACTTATGTAATGTTTCTGAAAACTGGAAGCTGCTCAGGTTGGTGAGGGTGTTGCAGTAATTTTAAAATAAGCTTCTAGAATATGTATATGTATTTTATATACTGACAAAACTTTTAATCTGCAAGAATCACATCTAGTAATGAATCACATTCTTGGAGTGAATAATTCAGCCCTTGACGCCAACCTCTGAGGGAGAATATTGTGGTCATGGTGTCTGAACAGTGTGGTAGCTATGGCTACCTATATAATTCTTAGCAATGGAAAAAAAAGTGACAATGACATTAAATTTAATCAGGTTCCCCTTTTCTGTGGTTCCCACTGGGATGAGCCACTAGTGTCTTGCCTTAAATATTCAAAGCCTTCAAAGTTTGCATGTGTTCATATACTGGGACAATATCCTGCTAATACAGAACAATGGATCTGTCATGTATTTCTCCTGTGAGTAGCCGTAAGTCTGAATTTAGTTAGTATAGGGTATTATGATTGCTGCTTCTTTAGCGATTGTCTTTACATTAGTCTTCACTTAGAAGGAAAAGGATCAGTAATGAAATGTAGGCAAAAATACAATGAACTTGGCTATTTTGGTTTGGAAATATAGAGCAAAGGACTGTGTCTTCTTAAAAAGATCCAGCTTTATTTCCAGTCACACTTCATCTGATATGAATGAGCTGGTACTACATATCACATGGCTGAATACATTTGGGAAACAGGACCTAACATATATTTAGGAAGGAGAGCATAGAATCGAGCTGGACTCGTTCCGTGCATTAATTCTGAGACAGCTTTCTGTAGTTTGTTTACAGAACTGTGAAAATGTGACTTTTATAATTGTTACTTAGTGTAGGAACTTTCATTTGGTCTTTCCTTAATCTGCAATAAAAGTCAGTATTGAAAAGAATGCTACCAACTATAAATATTTGTGAATATTGATTTGAAGTAGATATTTAAAAAAAGAATCTTCAAAAGAATTTTTACTTTTTTTTTTTTTTCCCTATGGAATTAGAATTAAAAATTTCAAAGCAGGTAAATGTGGCACAGTGAAAAAAGTGTCCGTAACTCTTACAGTTAAGCACAAATATTCGGCAGAACTTTGTTCCCTCAGATTATGCTCTTTTCAAGAGTCCCTGTGCTTAGAAAATGGTGATTTTATATTCCATCTCTGACTTTTTGGTAGCTTAATGGTGCTTCTTTCTGTTTATCTGGCATTGTAAACCTAATACTGCCTTTAGTTTCTTAATTCTTTATAGTCTTCCAACTACGGTGAACTCATGCACATACATACAAATAAATGCTAATAAGTAAGTGAACACATAAGCACCTGCCAGCATTTCCACATGAAAACCAAAATACTTTAGAATAGGTGACTAACAGCATGCCACATTCTTACAATCTGTATCTCATTAAATGATGTGCAAATAGGAGACCTGTTTGTTTTGTTTGAACTCGAGCTAAAGAAAATTACACTGTTCTACAATATAGTAAATCATAAATGAAGCAGGATGTGATCCACCCATATTTTTCTAGGTTATTTTATGTTCCTATATGCTACTCATTATTTATTTTGCTGATAATTTTTTCTTAATTATCATGCGTTTGTGTGAAAACAAATGTTTCTTCCTCTTGCCCTTTCTTTCTTTCATTCTGACCAGGTTAAAGACCCAGCCTTATATTATTTCTTCTAGGTCATTTAACATTAGAAAGTTAGATATGTATCAATCGCATAACAAAAAACAGATGCTTTTCCTTTTATTTTTACATCATAAAAGCCATGCGCTAGGAAAATGAATTTCCAGAATATTTGTTTGAGCCCATGCAGCTTGGGTCCTACCTGAAAAAACAAGTTCCACAGCACAATCAGAGATGTAGGCCCCATTGGGTTCAGTCCCTGAAGATGCAGCAATCCAGGGATAATCTAGAAGTACTTTTAATTTACTTGAAAATGGCACTGTTTTAGACACAGGCTATCCATAAGCAGTATAAAAATGTTCACCCAAACACTCCTAGCAGGAGTAGGACTACGCACAATCCAGGTTTTCGCAGCCACATTTGCTTTTCCACATGGAGAGTTTCTCCAGGTGGGATACAAAGACTTTGGCCTTTTGTCTAGGATTTTACAGGCTGCCCTGCTTAGCTCTAGCCTCTTGTTTTGAATGCAAATTTCACACCAGTGGCTTTTACACAAGCGCAGACTGATGACACAGCATGCACACAGTAGTTACAGTTCTTCCTCAATTTAACACACACATGAAGGTCGGATGTCTCAGACTCCCCATGGATGTATGCTGCATGGCACTTGCTTCTATCCAAGAGATGCCAGATAATATGGAAGATCTGCTCAAGACTTTCAATTACCTTTGAGGATGAAGAGAGCCCACTCTTATTTCCTCCTGGCTCATTATGTCCTTGATGATGATTGTCCAACCCTGCTGCATGTTATACAGTTTTTTGTTTTTGAGATTCATCTGCAGTTTAATCTTACATTTAATCTTGTATGGACAGAACTTGAGATTTTAAACAGGACTAGATGAGTTTATGTCTTCAAACTTTCCTAGGATTAATAAACTAATGTTATTTTAACATGCATTTTACATATAATTTTGCTTCAAACTCCACCCAAAACTAACCTGCACCTCTTACTATTCCTTCAAACACTTTGCAGATTGTATCACTGTTATGATAATGCCAGAAAAAAAGGCTGGGGAATCACCAAAATAATGTCTGGTCTAATTAAGACCTAGTAATGAGCTACATATTAAAATACAGAACAATATGAAGCTAGTCACGAAAACTGAAAGAGTTTTACCTCTTGCTGAGTCAGAGTCATTAAGTGGTCAATCAAGTGTAAAAGACAACATCTGCTTTGACAAAACAACTTGTGCTCCTTTAAAAAAAGTGAACCCCAAGTTTAATGTATAGAAGAAGAGATTCAGAGCTTCCGTGTCAATTGATCAGTAGCAAACACTTGACTAGTGGTAGTAAATCCAACAGATTAGGAGCAAATAAAGAGCTGGGCCAGTTGTTTCAAAACTGCCATGTCTCTGACACTGACTACATGCCTCCTTCTGCTCTGAGATCATAAAGTGAGTCAGTCTGTACTTCTAAGTCTACATCTAAATGAATATACTATTACCATAATTCTCTGGAATAAGTAAAGGATAAATTCACAGTAAATTAATATTAACAGGCATTCCTTAAGCAGCCATGTAGCAGATATATAAAGTGAGATACCAGATGACCAGCCAGAGTATTCTCGGATGAATCAAGCAACAAAAATAACAGAAACTGCATTAACTACTTCAGAAGAACTGGTTCAGAAGCAGTAGTAGTGAGCAGAAGACTTCAGAGGGGAAGAGAAGCAAGTGCTCTTCCAAGAAACTGTTGACAACAGACATTATTACTAACAGCCAGCCAAGTGTGGGCCCACACCTGAACCACAAACATGCTAAGGGTAATTGGCATAATGAGGAAAATATTTTCTCTTTCCTGGACATATAACATCACTGAGTATCAAAATGCCACTCAGAATTTCCCGATGATTGCTAACTTATATTCCAATTGATGCTGCTACATGCTTTACAGCAAACTGTAAAGAATTATTAGCTGTGTTGATTATCTGCAGTAATATATATTGGTGATAGAATAGAGGCTGATAGGCTTATTTCTCATTTGAAATTGAAGAACATACTCAAGATAAAAAAACAAAAAAGTATAAAAAGAACAAATCTATAGTAGAAGAGAGTAGAAAAATTGAGCTGTGACAAAATTATGCTCAGTACAGAAAGATGTAAATTTAAATATTAGGCTATCAGTTTTAATCTTATCAGATATTCCTAAATGGCTACAAGAAGGCATAAGTGAATACGTGCCAGTTTTTCTACAAACTGCTGATATGCCAAGAGAGTCAGGGACTGTTTTGTTTTAACTCTCTTTAAATCAATTAAAGATCTTAGCATTAATACAAAAATGACTTGGGAGTTAAACTTCTGGTGGGCATTTAGAGGTGTTCAAGGAACGTTTGGAGGTTGTGTTGAGGGATATGGTTTAGTGAGAATCATTGGTGATAGGTGGATGGTTGGACTGGATGATCTTATAGGTCTTTTCCAACCTTAGTGATTCTGTGAATAATAGCTTTACCTTCATTTATTTTTTTTCTGGTTACATGATTAGATATTAGTGCAGGACTGTTTAAAATTTTTTTTTTTTTCCAAGTAACTGGATAATCTAAGGCACAGTTAAATTATTACAAGAGCACAGCTAGAAAAACATTTGAATGATCTTTCTCAAAGTATGGATACTGAGATTCATACTGCTGTAGCATAACACCTAAACTTATGTCTGATACATGTTCAATTTCCAGTGACTACAAAGAGAACTGCATATAGTCTACTTACCAGTAGGGCCAGAATTTGACCCTTAAAATTACTTTGCTGTTTCATTGCCATTGTATTTAACTTCAAAATCATAACATGAGCCCAATACTGAAATATTTATCAGCTTCATTCCCTGCATTTAAGAAGAGGCAGAAAATTCTTCAGATAGGTAGTACACCCAAAGTGTTAAACCTGAAATTGTACTGTATGTGATCTCTGAAGACACAGAAACAAATGAGATGTATCTACAGTAAATTCTTCTAAAGTATAATACAATTCACAATATTCCATTATCAGTAAAGCCATTTAAATCAGGAAAGCTGGTTAATCTCAAGATTTAGTGGAAGATCTGCATTACTAAAATTACATTATTAGTGGACAAAAGAAATAAAATGGGAAGAGGCTTTGAAACAAGACAGCTAACATGAGTCAACTGCTTTCATTTTGGCCAGAGATGTAGACTCAGTCAGAAATAAGGGGCTGGATTGTCATCATACCACAAGAGCAGAGGCGTGGGATAACACAGAAGGAAATTTTATGTATAATCCAGATTTCAGATGGTACAGTTAGGGGGGCCACAAGTAAACACTTTTGCCTTGAATTTCTAGATGCCCCAGTCTCACTGTAGAGAACACACCTGCTCTGTCTCTATGTTTCTATAGGCTCATTCCTGTTTTCATGCAAGCTCAATCAAGCAGTTTTGTCTGGGGATGATTAAAATAGTGGTTGGCCACAACTAAAAGCTCTTCAATTTTTTAGTTAATTATTGTGAAGCCACCATAGGGATTCACTTTCTGAGGTATAAAAATTTCATAATTACAGGAAAACTGGTTAATCAAAAATGGTGGTGCTACAAACACAGGCTGTGCAGGCTTAATGGAGTTATGGGTTTTTATTGCTAGATTCTCTGGATCCCTGTCATAGCTCTCATGGGGGGGGACCAATGTAATGAAAAGGTAAGCTGATACAGGCCTTTCAAATAACAGAGTTCTTATTTGCTTTACACAGTCCTTCCATGGGTTCATCTGGCAGTTCACACCCTGTTGGCAAACAGAAGGTTCTAACACAGGCACGAAACAGCCATTCCAAAGTGCAGCAATTTGTGTGTGCCCAGCAAAGCCTAGTTGAACTTTTATCAGCCCAGTGCAGGGACACCCAAGGATTGTGTGCAGCTCATTCCACAATGTGCTCCTGCAGATCGGCATAAGATTATATGCTGGGACCATGCTAAACCTGTGGCATGAGTTACATGTCTGCAGCTACAGACGTCCTTATGAGTTAACAAACCTTCTGTCCATCCTGGCACCACGCCTGTCGTTATTTAACACCTTGAAGTCTTGCAAGGTGATGAATGGGTTTCCTGGGATGCTGGGGACCGCAGACATACTGCTGTTGGCACGAAGCAAAATGTACTGTTTGGTGCCCTCTTTTGGGTAGGATTTGGTGACAAGCAAATATTATACCTTTGTCACTATGATAAAGACTCATTGTTCTTCCCACTGCCCTAAAATAAGCCAGCTAAGTGAGCACAGTTGGGCTTCAGATTTCAGTGGGAGCACAGCACACTTAGGAGAAACTGTTTTCTCTTTCACAGACTGATCGACACAGACTCAAAACCAGTTGGAGACAAGTTGATTCAGCATCCGCATTGTTTCTCTAGTGTTTGTGAATTGGCCCGTAAAGTCTACCTGCTCCAGAAGCCAATCACTTCACAGCCTGGGGGACACATAACTTCCTCAGTCTCATAAAGTATCAAGGCCTCACACTTGCTGTTACGGTATGGGGACTTTAAAGCCCAATGTTTAAATTGAGAGAATCTGTGAGATTCAGTAGCTCCTGAATTATGAACAGTTAACATCCTCAATCTTTATCATATGTAGTAATTAGAAATGGAATAACAGGCTAAATATAGTTTGATGCCACAAAAACAATAAATAACTTACAAAAAACATCTTTTAGCACGTGAACACCAACATCATTTAGAAAAGGAACCACAAGCCAAAGTTCTCTGAAAGATTGCACTGGCAAATGAAGACTGTTCTCAGTCCGATTCTATCCTAAAAGTTACCAAGTACAACTCCCAACTTCCCTCCTTAGCATAATAACTGCCTAAATGACTAACGACTGGAATACATTTGCACTGCTCGCAGCTCCCACAGACCCTTCAGGACTGAATTCTGTGCTGTGCCAGGGGGCAGCTGTCTGCACCTCGCAGCTCTCTCAGCTTTGCATTAAACACATGCTAGAGGGAAGGAGAAACAGATCTTCCCTTTGCATGGTGGATATCCTTGTGAGACTGAAGAAAGTACTTCTTTCATTGACTTTGAGACAGTATTTAGTGGGCACTTCTCTCAAGCGTCAGGAAATAAACTATAAAGAATTGTATTTTAAGATGATCTCATCAGGAGATATTTCTGCACCGGTGACAGAAAAAGCTATGCCTACTGTCCCTGCCAGCCAGAAATAAGCTGAAAAACATTTTCACTTTCCAGTTAAGGCCAGAGCTGTGGCTAAGTAATGAAGGAACTTGTTGTTAATCCTTGCCTAAAGACACTTTATGTCCCAGTAGGCACATTGCTTGAATTCTGAAAGATTTTTACAACTATTATGATTTGCTTCCTTGCAGCATCATTCAATACCAAATATTTATGTGCACACTTGGCTCTTTTTTTTTTTTTTTTCTTTTTCACGCCTGATATACTTACAAGACCAAATGTAATTTAGAAATGAGGAAAAAAATAAGGATAAACGGAAAAATACTTTGCTAAGAGCTTAGGGGCTCATTGGATAACACAAAGATATTTTTTTCCTATCTTGTAAGAGCTTGCTGGTTTGCAATGAGATGTTTCAGACATTCATCTTTGTTCCTTTATATCACCACACATTACCTGAAATATATTTATGGGCATATTTCTTATATTCAGAGTTAATATGAGCTAACCAAAACTTGCTCTGATAATAATCTCTACTCTGCTCCCTTGTCTTGTTGATACTGTGATAAAGCAGGTTCCACAGACAAAAAGCGTGTAAACTCCCCTGTTGTGTCCATTTGATTCCATGGCTTTGAACAAGAGCAGCACGTACTGATGTAGTTGCATGGTGAATCTGTATCAGTCGAGCAAAATTAGTAGTCAGAGTTCTTGTTTGTTGAAATGCATCAACTCCTTATGACCCACATTAACTCCGTTTGCCTTCGTGTGATGTCAGGGAAATTCTTCCAAGGTAAACAACAAGGTAAACAATAAATATTTAGTAAGCCTTCTGTAGATTAGGTTTGTAAGCTTCTAAATGACTGAACAGTATGAAATTGAATAGGAAAGAAGGGGCTTGGTTGTTTCCTCAATAAAATTACATTTCAGAAGACAGCTTGTTTCCATGAAAACAGTAACATGGTGCCTGTGACTTTCTTGAAGAGTCTTCTGCTTCCTTTCAACCTTTCTACATCTGAAAAAGCCCTCAAATTGCACAGATTAACGTGAGAAATTGTGCAGTGGCTTGGCCGCACTTACACGAGCCCTGGAGAATCAGGGGCACCTGACTCCCGTCCCCTGGTGACATTGATGGATGTCCCTGAGCAGCGCTGAGTTCAAGTGCTGAGATTCCTGACACACAGGCTGTGCACGGCTCTTCTCTCGGGTGAAGCATCAAGCGCTAATGTGGCGACAGGACGCGCCAATCCCCAAGGTTCAGTGTCTGGTAGTTAGACTCATTACAATTAGTCAACTTGATATATTGTTTACAATTTACACCAAACAAGCTTGGGGCTAATTATGACTTAGCTAGTTTGTCTCTTTGATGTCAAACTCCCCTGCAGGAGGCCCAGCAAGCGAATAGAGACTATGCTTGGTCTAAAGCTCAGGTACCAAGAATCAATATGGCTCTCCAATTCAATTGCAGCTATGCAAAGTCCTTAGATGTTCAGAACGGTGTTAGTGCAGCTAAATGAATTTTCTTGGAAAAGATTTCTCTCTGTACCCTAATAAAAACACACTATCCAGGAAAGCACTAATGAAGAAAATAATAATAAAAATCAACCAGAAATTTCAGTCATTGCTTAGACACAGCAAGATTCTACCCATACCAAATACAATGAAAGAGTCCAAATCCTGGCTTCTTTGCGCAGTAATTTGTGGGTTGCATTTCTAGTTGAAGTTACATTATTTTGAAGGCTATATCTTAAAAGATAGAGGGTTTGGCCCTTTCATGTGGAATTCCAGGTTTCCTGTACCATTTGAGTCACTCAAATAATATTGTTAAATGAAAGCTATGTGGTCAGATGCAGTTGTTGTAGTTAAGATAGGTTGATGTGTTTTGGAACATAGAAATGATTAGTGAAATTTTTAAGACAGAAACTAGATCCTGTCAGAAAAGTAGGGTAGCAGTGAAATAAGAAAGAAAAGGATTTCCAGCAGCATATCATACTCCCACCCGAACGAGAATTCTGAACTGCAAAAAGCCCTTTTGCTGTGGGCACAACAGTCAAATAATTGACCTTGACTCTCACTCTCACCTTTGGCACTGAGTACATAACTCACACCAGAACCAATTATTCAATAGGCATGCCCACAGTGGCAAGAAATGTGGTAAGAAAAGTCTAGCATCATTTAACCTCTCTTAACAACTTCCAAGTCAAATTTGTATGTTTTGTAGCTTACAAGATTTTTTTTACCCTCGATTTTTGCAACTCAGCATAACAAAAAAATTTCGCACTTCTGACTTCACAGCAATAATAAAGAACCTGCAGCTAGGTTTTTGCTGACAACTCTGGTGGTGAGTCATGAGATAAAATAGCATTCCCTTTGTTCTTGCATAGTTGGATAGAGTCTGCCCTGCCTCTCATAGAAGCAAAAATGTATGTGTATTTCCACAATAAGGCAACACACTGCAACCTGCGATTATTCACTTATTTTTGTTTTATAGTTCTAATCACACTGGCTTACATACAACACTTAAAAACTATAATCTGAATGAAAAATTTAATAGTTATTTAATTTACTTATATGAGTCCATTAAATGAAACTCACCACATTCTGATAGTTCAACCTGTCTTCAATTGTTTTATTAGAATTTGCAAAATATCAAATAAGATACAGATCTCACTGTGTTTAAGATTTCACAGAAATTCTGAGCTCCTTAATGATTCTAAAGATAGGAACAATTTTATTAGTCAGTTTTAAACAAAACAGGAAAAGATCCCATCCAGAACCTGAAAGATTGCTTCAAAGATTGTTACCTTTTGCAGTCCAGGTTTGGAAGGCTGAGGGCACTAACTGAATGGGAAAAGTCTCATATTCTCTCCTGTCAAAGTAAAGTATAAAACCAAAACCAAGAACAGTTGGCGTGTTACAGCAAATTCCCAGCCACCTTCTCTGTATTTGTGCGTAATAATAGCAAATACTGCTTAGCTACTCAGGCAAAGTTAGTTTATTGGATAGGATAAAAATTTTGCTCATGAAAGATGATGCTTGTCAATGCTGCTTTTCCTGCCTACCTCCAAAATACCACTTGTAAAGTCCTTGTGTTTGTTTTCTCAGAAAATAATACCATACTCAAAGTTTACAAAACTGAATTGTTTTCACTTCATTTTTAAAAATTATTTCAGGTTCAGATTCTTTTTCTTCATATGTTAAAGGAAAGTATATGCCCTAAACTCACAATCCACAGATACTGGGGTTAACCATGACTTTCAGACCTGTGATTTGCATTAACCCATCTCTGCTATACAGAGAAACCTACAGATTGGAACACCGGTCTGTGAAAACCTTAACCAGCCTCTTTGCAAGACTTTAGCATAAAAAGCTGTCTATTGGATCCCATGGGGAAACAGCACACTGGGCCACATACTTCACAGGGACCTAACAAAACCCCATTGAAATCTTATGTCCATTGCAGTGTACCACAGTAATTTCCAATTTTCAAAGAAATGTGATGGGAAGTTTTTATTGGAGACACCTCTGCTAATTACAGAAGGACTTTTCCCCTTTGTGGAAGGACTATTGTTTTGCACCTAGGACTGCCAATGTTCAACATGTTTATCCCCTTTGAATATCTCTGACCTCTGCCATTCCCTGTGTCTTAAAAAACAAAGCAATGAAAACTGATTAATCAAAGTCTTCAACTCTATCAGCAAAGCAGTTAAAAACACAGGGAATTTGAGTGAATTGAAGACTATGTCCCCTGAGGCTAAACACTTCTTCCCAGTCTTTTGACTCATAGGAATCTTCTCTCTTTCTCCACCAAGTAAATTCACCTGGCCAGCTAGTAGCAAAATTGTATTTCCATATCTCCTGCAATAGAAAGATAAAGTGAATGGACCATTGTAATCCCTTTATAACATGAAAACCAGTAGTGAATTTGAAACACCTGAATTCTGTCTCTGCAGGACAGTGATAAATGTCCGCCTGAAGTGCGAAGATCAAGTGCTGGGAGAGCAAGGTCAGATGCTTTACATGACATCTAATGCGACTGTCATTTCTCAGGCTTGGTAGCCGATGGAAATGTGGAGACAGGATAAGCCAGTCACTAAGGTACTATGTCTGGCATTTAAACAGAGTGCAGTAATTCCAGTGGTACCCAGTGATTACAGATGTAGTTGCCATTGTCTAATGTATTTCTCTGTAGCATGGTGCATATGTTAAAAAAAAAAAAACAAACAAGTTAAGCTTGGTCTGGCAAGGAGCTCGTAATAAAAATGCATTTAGAAAAGACTAAATTATCATTTCCTACCCCTTAACAGTCTTATGGATTAATAGGAAGTTCTACATAGGCATATCTATAAATAATGGATGACTATTTTTTGTGTTTTATTGGGAATTACCTTTCTATATGTCCAACATTTGTCTCTAGGGAAATACTGTTGTCTATATTAAACTCCACTCCAAGATCATGAGAATTAGAGAATTCAATTTGAAAAAAAATCATTATCAATTTCTTTTCTTCAAAGAGTATATCACCTTAGGATAGTTTCTATGTACTAGTTGCAAATTTGAAATACAAAGCATTGATTAAAGGAGTGGGAAATCTACCTTGTTAGGAGACTGAAGATCTCAGTATACTCCGGTTACAGTGACTCAATCATGCTCTTTGACTATATCAGGGAACAGAAATTTGGTAACAGATTACTTCTCAGTTGATTTAACACAAGTTGTTACACCATGCAGTGGTGTAATATCACAAGCGTATCTTTGATAAACCTCATCCACAAAATTAGAGGTCTCTTAAAAAAAATGAATAGTAGCTAGCCACTGAAGATGTTCCAAAGATTGTGGTAGCCTTTGTCACATTGGCAGTGGCAAAATACAGAGAGAATTATTGCTTTGTAGAAAAGCACATTCTATTTCAAAGAATCAAGAAAAGCGTCAGTCCCATGACCTGTGCAGCACCAAAGTCCCACGGGCTGTGGTTCTGCAATTCCTCTCTGTGCAGTCTAAGCATTTCCTCTTAAACTCAGATTTCAATACACACATGGACTAAGAACCACATAAAGAAATTAAAGTCTTGTCAATCTGAATGTTTACTGACTTAAAAAAAAAAAAAAAAGTCTACCACCAAAGTCTGCCTTCTTCCTAAATGGGGAAGTCTTCTAAATACTTCTCCGCATCACTTGCTGATCTCGTCCTGAAGGTCAGATCAAAGTGAACAAGTGTAGGCAGATAAAGTTTAAGGCAAAGTGGTCTGAGCTTTTTTCAGATCCTGTGATTGACAGCTAAGGCCTTGCACAGTGACAGTGTCACTTGAGAGACCCTGCACTTTTTTTCCCAGGTTCTCCACAGTCTCTGATGTCACAGGGGGACAGCCCCCTGGGGTAATGCCAGGCTCCTCACTGTTAGGGGGCTAAGACCTGGACTAATTCATTGCAGTGCAGTTTAATTAAACTGCACCGGAGTTGTTTCCCTGGTAAAATAAGTGTGGGAAGAGAATGTGTGTCAAAAGAGACATGCCTCTTACTGTGTGTGCTTTATTGTTACACCACAGCTAATATATTGTGGGAATTCCCATGGAGGCGGTGATAAACTATATTATCAAGCTCCATAAAATAGGCATTCTACTAGTGAGGGTTACTGTAGCCTACAATTACATTAATCCTCCTAATTTATTGTATTATAGCTGTATGTGAGGTCTCATAAATTTATGATGCCCCTTTCATGTTGATAAAAATGCTTGTTTCTCTTCTCAACTATAAACCCTTATTATTTGTTGTGTCTGTCTCTAAAAAATAAGTGTATCAGCCACTTGCAAGAAAATATGATTATTGTCTGAGAAACCTAAACTGCACTTGACATGTCTGCTGCCATAAAATTAAAGAATTTTATTAAACCTTGCTTTCTGAGTACAAACACCAGTATATGAAGGCCCATTGAATTTTTATTTGCTTTGGTTTTAGGGCATTGAATTCTCTTTTATTTATATAGATATCTTTATAAGGTTTTTTAATTTAAAGCCACAAAACCTGCATCTGTCAGCTTTGCGTTTTATGAAGGAGGCAGTTTTTGAGACTCAAAATTACGCATCTCTTAGAAATTGATCTAGGTGACAAATAAAATTGTTCCCTCTTTTAGGGCATTTCACACAAGCAAAATATTTGCCTGTAGGTTACTTCGCATTAACCTGTGCTAAAACATTTTATAAGTGCTAATATACATGTTAAGCTAAGTAAGTCTATATGATGAAAATAAACTTCATTCCTTGGAGCTCATGTCCCTGAAAGGGATGCAAAGTGGTCTCAATCTTTCTCTTTAATGTCAAGGGTGGTATAGGAAGTTTGCTTCAGCAAAGTAAAGATAGAAGGATTATCCTGATATAGTAAAATTTCACTAGAGATTAGGGAACACAGAAAAGGCCATACTGTTTTAGCAACAGAGTCCTTGTAGGACTCCGATGGTGGTCATAAGTAGGTGCCTGAATGAGAAAAGGGCAAAGTGCATGATGTGTCCCTGCCACAGTCTCAGCCGCAGACAACTTACAGCTGATAGAATTTCTTCACAGTGATGTGGCTTATCTTATTTACTAATCCTCTACAGACCTGTTTTTTAAATATTTGTCCATTTTTCCACTGAACCTATGTAAGCTTTGCAAATCTGCACCATCTTTTAGCAAGGATGCGGCTACACATTTGAGTGCAGAGGCCATCTCCTTGCATTTGTTTTGACCACGGTTTCTCATCACATCATACCCAAGATATATATAGATGAAATAACAAATAGCTCATACCTAACCATTGTTTCCATGCTTCTCCTTATTTTGATCACCTCTATTAGTTCTCTCTGTTGAAAACCAGAGTCCAAGCCTGCTCAGTCATTCCTTACACAAAACCCACTCTCCAGACCTACATTTTAAGAACAGAAATTCCTAACCCTCCTTTACTTTTCTTCTTTTATGGATTCCACCCTCAACAGAAAAGGCATATTACAAGCTTTGTTATATTGTGGTCATCTACTAATCCAGCTCTTTTCATGAGTATAGTGCAAGAAAAGTGCTTATTGAGACTAGCAAAAATACATCTGCTTTATCATAGGACAATCCCTCTTATTCTTTGCAAAAAGTAGGGCCATCAGGTTGGTCGATATTTGTGTTCCTACTATTGCAGCAGTGGTATTGCCTGCATATTTGATGCTTTGTACAGTGTTTGTACCAAGATATGCATTGCTGTGGTTTGTCAGTAGCTTAATGAAATAATCCCTCAATTTGCTTTCATCAGACGTTAGTTTTATGGCAAAACACAAATGTGAAATGAGTAATAGACTCACATAGCGCCTGCTAAAAGCTAAAAACTCTGCAGAAATTAGAACATCATTATCACATAGGAAGCACTTACAGCAATAGTTGATTAAGCTCGATGATTGTAGCATGGGACACATACTGACCTGTACACTGTTGGTTGATAGACTGATGGTTAACTGAGCTCCCTGTGATTGCTCACAGGTACCTGTGCACCCTGAGGCAGCACACGGGCACTTGGAATGTCTCTGGGAGGCCTGCAAGATCTGTGAGTTACACTTGCTTGGACAACTACAGTCCATTCACAAGCTTTTGGCCATAACTGAAATGAATAAACCTCACCTCACCTGAAGGATGGTGTCTGTAATTATGATTAACGCTGGAAATACCTACCACCCAAGGTACAGTTCTATGTGTTCACTGTCAACAAAGGTAGTAGACATACCTGATTCCAAATGCTGATGAACGAGTTTGAAGCAGGGGGAAATGCCATTCAAATCCTACTGAATAGGAAACTTCCAATCTTTGTGACTGAAGAGTCTAAATAAATTGGCCGGATGTAGATCTTCCGTAGGCTACATTAGAACAAGTGTCAGCACTAGTATGTTGCGTGAATCCCTAAGTTGAAAAGGCTACAGTGAACAAAACCCTTGGGAAAAAAATAATTAAACGTTGTGGTATGGTCTTAAAAGAGGAACAAGTATAAAAGAAAGCTAAGAAATGCTTCAGACAGTCCCTAATGAGATAATACTGATTCCTTTCTCACAACAACAACCTGGTTTTCTGTATTTCAAGATAGTTTCCTGCTCCAAGTTAGAAAAAGTCACTTTTAAGAAGGCTGTCATCCCAAGAAAATTGAAGATGTTAGAAGTTCTGATTTGGTGTAATTAACTGTGATTCAAGCAATTAACATTAACTCTTAATAAGCAAAAGCATGCCTTTGCTGAGATTCTAATTGAAGAAACTGATTTAAAATAGTATTGAGAGCGTACTACTATGATCTCAGGCAATCAGTGAAACCAGAAACAACATTGAGTTGTATTGATGCTGGGGCTTAAACAAGGCGTGTATATAGAGTAGTAGTAAGAAAAGCTCCTACTATTTAACACACTTGATATGTTTTATGACTTTGAGAAAAAAGTAAAAAGAAAAACAGTCACATGAAAACCTTTCTTTCTCAAGCTGTTCAGAATAACATGATGAGAGATGCTTTCTGCAAACTTTTATGGAAACCCTCAGCTTGGAATGTGAGAGTTGAACAGAAGATTCACTCAGTTCTGTGCTGATCTGTGCTGCTGCACATGCTGCAGTGCTACTAAAGCTAACAGCAACTAGATTATTAGCTTGAGTGTAATGGAAATAAGAATCTGCCTCTTTCCACAGCAGCCTCTTAGATGGACCAAGGTGGGATACTGCAGTCCTAGCTGCCTTAAAATAACCTTGCATATGATAGGGAATGACCTTCCACTCACATAGCATCCTGTTGTGGTCAATTTTAGACTGTTTTGTGTCTGAAAACTTCTTACTTAGAAACAGAAGAAAGAAGTTTTCCGTTTTAAACCAAGTATGAATTTCTTGTGTATTAGCTCAATGTTTCTGTGACTACTTTTCAAACCACAGTGAGACTTAGCTACCACAGCTGAAATAGACATTAGAAGTTAAAGAAATAGTGGGAGAAACCTGAAGATGATCATAGGATAGCTGTGCCCTTAATCATATATCATTTGCAGTCTTAAATTCACAGTCCTATTTCCAGTATATTTAGTATTCAGTCATATTTAGTAGCAGATGATAACAACAGCTGAAGTCTGAATTTCTGTACAATTTGTATCCTCAAATGCAAGCAAATTTTTTCAATGACATGTTTAAATGATCAGTTTTCAGGTAGAGCATGACATATTCTGAAGTTCATCATTTTAATGCTAATAAGATCAGGTAACACTCACCATTATTGGCGAGATCCTGGCTGATCTGGATGTGATTTTTGTTGGTCAAGCGTTCTGGTATGACTATTACCAGAAGAAGGTGCTGTCTAAAAATAGAGGAAATAGTCTTCACAGGACCACTGCCTTTAGTTGTAATAGAAATGAGGCACTGAGGAAGTGTATGGATGTGGGTATAAATACTTCTGCATTTCAGTGAATTCAATGAATAAGCAAAAGTGGCAAGAAGAACTTTGCAGGACTGTTTTCTGGAAATCTAACTTAGATGTTTAGAGTACAGTGAGACTAAAACCAGGTGGATATCAAAGCTTTGTTTTCTCAAGAGGAAAGAAAGGAGGAAAATTCAGGAGGATTTACTGTGCACAGGTAGCAATTTTCACACAAGTCAGCAAGACAAGGAAAACCCCACATTTTTCACCAGTATTTAACTCACCAAATAGGCTGAAACTTGTAAACAATTCTGCCTGCTAGAACAGCTCTTTTTATTAATTAATTCACTTGGGAAAATAAATGCTTAGAAAAAACATTGCATATCCTTCCTTATCAACGCATTGAGAAATTACAACAGCTGCACGTTTTGTTTGGGAAAAGAAATGCACCAAGACACTAATGAAGTCACCCCTAGTCCAGACAGCAGTAGATCCTCCACATCTAAAGACTCACCTCATCTGCAAATGCTTGAAATTGCCTTGACACCTGAAGGCACTGTAAGAAAAGTGAGTGCTAACCATGAGGATTCTTCAGAGAGGGAAGCATGCCACAAGCCCCCTTGCTCTGGAAATCCAAAGGTTTCTGCTCTTAGTCTACAACTTTGCAGGCCTCAGCTATGACACGAAGGGGCAAGAAGCAGTGATGCCAGCAACTGCTACACCACTGTCTGTTTGGAATCTGGAAATTTGATTGGGAAGAAGATCAGAGGATTACACAACTTGCCAAAAAAAAAAAAAAAAATTAAAGGTAGAAAGAAGTGCCACCAGGGAGAGGGCCCAAATGTGAATTACTTTAATAAAACTGAGAAACATTTGGTTCATGGAAGGTTCTTCCAGTTCTGCTGACAGCAGAGTCCTGAGCTGACAGCACATACCAAGGCTTGAATTTAAGTAGTCTCCAAGACAGCCATTTAAAGAAGTTGTTCAGTCTTGAAACAAAACAAAAATAAAGCCATTGCACACTTTGTCCGGGGGAAAGTTCAGGGAAAAAAAGTAGGAAAGAGAGAGCTGTGCAGTTGGTAAAGATTGGGAAGATCTAGCAGAACTATATTACTACATTTCTTAACATAGGGAATTTTCTGCTCTCTTTCCCTCTGTGAGTAGTTTGAATTCTTTTTTCCAGTACTGCTGTGAGTTGCAAGAGCTTTCGTCGTGACTGATAAATACATAGTGAATAGATGAGGTGAATGAAATTTCACCCTGAATTCCAAATCAGTACTACTGTGGTGGATTGACCTTAGGCAGCCACCAGACTCCCACCCAGGGCTCTCCATGTGTCTGTCCTCATCAGGGCTGGGAGAGAAAGTAAGAC
The DNA here is from genome assembly GCF_987193195.1 of Phasianus colchicus. Lineage (NCBI taxonomy): Eukaryota > Metazoa > Chordata > Aves > Galliformes > Phasianidae > Phasianus > Phasianus colchicus. Next base: position 18,634,348 of record NC_143439.1, on the reverse strand, counting down.
ACAAAAGCTTGTGGGTTGAGGATAAGGACAGGGGATCACTTAGCATGTATTACTGTGGGCAAAGCAGACTTGATTAGGGCAGGATTAATTTTATTTGTTGCCAATTAAAATAGTCTGGATGGTGAAAATCCAAGAAACTAAAACACCACCTTACGTCCATGCTTTTTACCTATGTTTGCCCCTGCAGAACCCACTGCCTAGTCTTTGCCACCAACAGCTAGTAGTATTACTCACGAAATTGGAGTGATAAAGGCATAATTTAACTTTTCTCTTATTATTATTATATTTTATTTTTACTGTGGCTGATGGGTAATGACAGCAAAGGCTTGCTTTGTACCACTGTGGGAAAGTAGCAGCTTTGCAGCTTCTGTGTACCTGTTTATTATGGTTGTTACCGTATTAAATGAGCTCATTCCAACAGCCCAGCAGAGCCTGTTAAACAACAGGTCTACGATCAATTTAAACAGGAGATGGAGAAATAAGAAACAGCAAAAAATCATAGAAAAATAGGAAAACAGAGAGAAAAGGTGGAAGAAAGAATATGTGGGAAACTTGCAGCTATTTACTCCTGTCAGAGCAAACCGCTGGCATCACCCTAAGGACCAGACTATCTTTTCTTTTCCTGCAAATTCCTTGCTTACAAACCCTGCGTGTTCATTTGTTCACCATCCTCCCTATCAGCTGCTCATGGAAAAAATAAAAATAAATAGCACGTGGCAATAAAATTAAGAACAGAGAGAGAAAACGTACCAAAGATCGGAAACACAGATACAAGTTGTCTCTTGCATGCTTGAAATCCTATATTTCAAATTCCTTTTAATACGATAAAAGGAATATATTAACATGTTTGCAATTGCTAACTGTCCAAGGCAAAGCAACTGAAATTATACTGGAAGTGACAGCCCTGCCACTCTGCACTTAAGGAAGCATCCTGCAAAGACTGTTACTTAAATACCTCTGAGTGCACTGAGGTCTCAGTGAGATGAGGATGGATCACTGCTTGCAGCTTTCATGCTTACCCTCAGCCAGACTCATTTTCCACAGCGCAAGCACAGTCGCTCTTGCAGTAACCTGAAATTTGAGGACACTCGTTGCAGACCGAGTTCCACTAGACATAAATTTTACTTTCACATCCCCAGCCTGCCGCCGGGGCTGGTAGGAGCCTTGTGTCTACACTGAAGATGTGCTTCCAGGGGGTGGTGACAGCTCTCAGAAGAACGCAGCGAGTGAAAGGGGAACATGACAGGGGGCTCTGTCTGACATGGACCTTAGCAGCATGGGAGAGGTTGCGGGGACGGCGGAGGGAGCAAGTGCAGCCTGGCAGGGGACAGGACGGTTGCATTAATTCTCACCCTCAGACAGAGCTTTCTACCAGCAGCCTGAAGCAACGAGAAAGTTTGCTTTTAAATCACAAGGAAAGCTTTAAGAAGAAAAGCAAAACATAACAACAAACAAGAAACCTACCACCATCACACACATTAAACATGAAAATGCCTTAAGAATCACATTCATTCCTGATCAAAATGAAGGCTGTTTACTTCAAACTACTCACACACAAATCAGTATTTTTGGATAGCGAGCTCACCTTCAGCCATGAATGTTTATGTATTTTTTGGATGGGTTTGAAGTGACTGATGAAACTTCGGAGTAAGGCAATGTGTTGCTACAGACAGCATGTGGGAATAACTGAGCGAGCCTGTTAAAATGCTAGGAATAGCCTAGGAAGTAAGAAGAACATTTCCAAATAGAAATTTTAGGTGTAAAAATCAAGAGATAAACATCAAAGTGAGACGTCTTTGCCAGTGAATAGTTAGAAGTTGAAGAAGTTTGGCATTTATGCATGGATTAATTTCAGTGACTTTGATTGATTACCTGAGGGAGAGTGGTTTTGCTCCCAGTATAAGCAGACTTGATCCCTTACAGAATTGATCTTTGCCTTGGTGAGAAAAATACTGCTTCAGTTGCCCTATGTACACTCTCAAAAAAAAAAAAAAAAACAGTCAGTGAATTTAAAGGCATTTTAATTTCTGCTTTTGGCCAGAAAGCTGGGGCACTCAGACTGCCCGGACGTCACATTCTTCTCCCTGCTCTCACAAGTGCAGTGAGATGGTGGAGCAGAGACTACAAAAGATGCACTCTCCCTCATTTGTACCACAGACACACTTGCTGACTGAAGAGCAGCAGCTTGATGAATTCAGATCTCAATCTCAAAATCTGAGTGTTATTCCACTGTTGTTTTGATGTTTAGTTTGAAGGTTAGGGGAAGAGGGTAAAAACACCTCCAAATAAAAGCTATAGTACAAAACAGTAAGGACTCGTGGCTTTCTTTGCTTAGGTCTGAGAATAAGGGTAGCTGGCAGCCTCAGAGAACAGCATCTTCCAGAGATGCCCCTGAAGGGTTTGATTACGGATTGACTTCCGACAACTGGTGAAGCTCAGGAGATATAGGATCTGCTCTTCTTTTAAGTGTTGAAACAAAATTGCACAAATTTCAATAGGTCTTAAGGCCAGGGGAAGTCAGAAACATGCATATCCTCTATTACAAATCTTGGTCTGAAAAAACACGAAATTTTTAATGAAGTAGCACACCATCTAAACTATCAGCAGTTCGATTTTAACACAGATTCTTGAAGAGCTGATTGAAAAACAGCTTCCACAAGACATATCTCACTTTACCCATATATGTCAGCAAGTCTCCTTCACACAGTCTTAACAGGGAGACATTCAGCATCCCTGAATAAAACACACAGTACATCAGCAGTAGATTGCATGGCTACATTCTGAAAGCCAAACTGAGCCCCAGAATTACCATGCTAGTAAGATCTGTGATTAGCACCAAGATTATGTCTGAAGTTCCTTAACAAAATGAAAGAACAAAACCCCAAACTATCTACCTGTCAGCTATTATCCTTGGCCAGCACCTGGCATAAAGAAAACTATCTCTGTGTGGAGGCTTCAGGCAACTCTTCTCTGCCACAACAGTGCAAACACAAGAACAGGTGCCCGGAGAAACTGTGCAAGAGAGTGGAAACCCATCTAGAAAATAGGTAATTAAAAATAAGCAGCAGCTCTCAGTCACTGGCATGCCACCAGGCCCCTTCCATGCATGCCTTTAGGACTATAAATATCATGTCTAACACCTCTGAGAATTTCACTTGGCTTTTATGGATAGAAAGTCTCAATTAGGACTCCAAGAAAAAGTCAGGGTAATCCTAGGTGAAGAGAAATGGAAATACAGTTTCCACATTGTGCTGACATCAGTCACGTCCAGAAGTAGTAACACATGCATTTGCATGAACATGACGCTTCGGTGGATAGAAGCTAAGATACTTGATGGCAGAAGTCTTGGGAAGGGATGAATGGCAAAGTTATTCTAGAAAGAAAAAGATTTACTTGGTCAAAAATAAATAATAGTAATAAAGCCACATTCACCAACCTAACACAAGGGTGCTAATTCTAAGTGCTTATTCTCCATGAAGATGCCCTCTATTTGAAGAGGAGGGAAGAGGCTAACTCAGTGCCCTGGTACACCAAGGCATGGGTAATCCCATGCTGACAGCTCAGTTTCTCCATGTAGCATCAGCTGGATCCAGCATGTGTTTATCTAATGACAACAGGAGACCACAGCCCACAAGATCTGTGTGAACTAGTCTCATGGGCACCATGAAAATAAAGAGCCTCTAGCACATACAATGTAACTGCAAAGTGGTTATTAATAAAAGTGCAAGTAATTATTTAGGGATAAGTTGAAGACAAAAGAGCAAATAATTGCTTGCTTTCATTATAGATCACTTAGACTGTAAAACAGAAATCTAGGTTAAAAAAAAGGAAGTATTTAGCAATTCACCTTGAGTTTCTAGCTCAGTAGATGCCAAATATTTTTTGTTTGAAGTGAGCACAGACCCCTGTAAAGACACAGTATTTTTTCCTGCCAGCTTAGGGAAAACGGAGAAGAGAAACATCCCTAAGAAAAGCCAGCTAAACATGACTCACAATGAAATGAGCCTTGAATACAGCATGCAACCACCTCTTCAAACCAATCTGTGTGCAAGGAAGCAAATGACGAGGCTTGAAACAGAAAACTAAAAGAGGTCACTCCACTTTTATTGAGCTTTTCCTCCTTGTCAAACCACCAGGCTGTGTGTTGCAATCCTTATGGGTGACCGGGAGCCTACCACAAAGCCCCCTCTGTATGGATACCCTTCTGTGAAACTCCACCAGCCAGCAGAGCAGAAACACTGAGGTGGAGCTACCGTCCAAAAGCTCCCCAGCACAATAGCTGCTGCTGTCACAGTAGGACAATAAAGTGGATTTTACGCTGGTATATTTTTCTCATCATATGCATGACAGAAAGTTTAATGGGCCTTGCTAGTTTCTTAGTGGCTTTTAAGGCCCTATAAAATAGCCTGCTATCAGTTCAATCTGTGTTCTCAAGATGTCTGCCTCAACATCAGAGAGCTCCAGCAGGAGCTATGTTTTCATTCCCAAACTTGCACAGGAGAGATAAGCTAATTAGCTGAGAAATTAAAAAAGGAAACTATTAGCATCACAGAAGTGAGAACGAAAGCTCTATTAGAATTTATGGGTGGGGATCTCCTACCCACCTAATGCTCTCTGAAGTCCCAAGTTTTTTTTGTTAACACACCTTTTATTTTCCAGGAGAAGGCAATTCTTGCCAACAGCTCCAATCTGCAGGGACTTGCTTAATGATTGTATGTTTAGGCCACATGAGAAACGCTGTGCCCTTCAATAGCCTACTTGAATCTCTGACTTATGGGATTTCAAAAGGAGCTCATTTATAGGGGACAAAAAGCCTGGGTTTTAGAATTACTGATTACAGAGTTACTGACAGAAGCAACTGGCAAAGATCTGGATAAACAAATAGAAAAGTAGATGTTTCTCTTCTGATTAGAACTTCACATTTGGCCACTGAAGCTGTATCCTTCTCCCTTCTCTTCGCAGCCTGGGAGTGTCCAATATCACTTTGTAGACAGGTTACTTGTTACCAGCTCCTTCTGTGGGACCACCAAATCCTCATAGCTACTACATGTACATCATTACCCTCAATTCAGAAGAAAGCAGACAGTTAGTCATTTTGCCTCTTCCTCGGTCAACCTATTAGAGCTGAATTAATGTACTCCAAGAATAAAGGACACGCAGGCTGCATAACGCTTGTGCAGCACAGCTTACAAACTTGTTTCTTGGAAAATAAAGGGAGATTGAATCTATTTTCAGCTTTACATGGATCTAGGTTTGCTACAATCACACCTGACCATATGTTAATTAGAAGATGCAGGTTTGACAAGATCCACTGCACGTATGTTTGTTATCATTGATCCAGATTCTACCAGTCTCCCTCACAGACAGGAACACCTTCCTTGACAACCGTTTTCCACAGATTTAGCAAAATTTCTCATAGAGAAAGCCACATACAACTCGAGCATCATTTTTCAAGTCAGAATAGCAGTCTGAATAATGCTGAAGTTTCACAGAGAACACTTAAAATTTATCACCAGTATTGCTTAGATGAAATTTCAGACTTCGAGGACTCTCAGGTTCAGGACAGTTTCTAGAGATTGCTCCTATAACTGTGGCATTCATCCTATGTAAAGGCTACAGAAAACATTACACTGAATTAGCATTCATCTTGTTCATTTTTATAGTTTACAAAATGATGGCAAAATATATCTGTATCCTGGAAGCAATGCACGTGAAGGCTGAAAACCTACAGAACAAGTACAATCACTTTACAATCTATGTTTTTTTGGTAATGCTAAGTGGAGAAAAATTTAGGCAAAGATAATTTTTATCTCCTCTTGAAAAGTAATAAAAAGAAAAAAACACACAACTACTTTAAGTAATAACCATGTGTTACAGTTGGTGTTACAGCTGGAGAGATTATTGTGGTGAAAATGAGAACAGAAACAAACAGGGAAGGAATGCTCACCTGTATCCAAAGATCTAGGTCTGCAGGAAAGACTTCACAGAGATCTATCTCCAGAAAGAAATACTTCCCTAGTTCCAGTCAGCCCTTAAATGGGGTCTGGGTCTTGCCTTCACCTGTGCTGACTCAGTCCTTTCCTCAGGTGATCAATCAGTGGTTCAGGCTGTGACTCAACAGCTCCCATAAACCACGTTAAAAAAAAAAATAGGCAAGACAAAAGCATGCAAGCAAAAAAGATCCAATGGACATTTCACATGGACCACATCCACATAGAAAGTCAGCTGCTAAAGATTTCATTTTCAGTTCTGTTCCTGGGAGATATCAAAACATCTTTGCCTCTGTTAAACATTGAACAAATCAAGGCTGGTGGTAAAAAGGAAGAGAGATACAGAAGCAGAACTCATTTCCCTGAAGCCATCTCTCCCACAAGTTTTGTTCTTAGCCCTAGCCACAGCATTTTCCAAGATCTTTCTGAGCAATGAGATGCCCTTTTTTTCCAGTCCTCACCTGCCACATCTCCTTCCTGAGTAACCTTTTCAGAGGATTCCTTGGCAGAAGACAAACTGCCAGACCTGCTCCAGAATACACTAACCACACTGTTCATGAATAATCCCATGTTCTCACTGCTGGACCAGTTCTCCTAGGTCCTCTCTCCTGTATCACCAGGGATGCACTCCTAACTTTATACCCATAAAGAGATAAAAACCAAATTAATTCCCTTAAATCTAAGGGTACTGCCCTTACAAAAATACCCATTTTTCCTTGCTGCTTCTCAGGAAGCTTCTGTACATAGTGGAAAAGTAATGTCATGATGAACATAGTATTCCTTTCCACCTAATGTTCCTTCAAATTCTCAATATACCTTCCTTTAAATAAGCCAAGCTTTCTCAGTGCCAATTCCTGGAATTTCTATTACTCTCCCATGATCCAAAAAACACAAACAACTCAGTAGGGAGAAAGATACTCCTACAGCCAACTGGCAAATTTGACTGCAGGGTACCCAGATCATTCTACTCTGGCTTAAGTGGATGTTTGACTACTCTAACTGCCACTGTGCATAGGCTATTCAGGTGATGTAATTAGGAGCTGATTTAGAAACAGCACGCCTAATACTTCCTATAACATACACAAAACCTTGCAGTGACTTGCAGTGTCAGCAGTGCCATGGAAAAGGCAAGGGCAGAGACCCCCTTACCTGTGGAAAAGCATACGTGGCTCAGTTTTCCCAAAGTGCCTGGATCAGAAGAGATGACCTAGCCTCTTTCTGCTGGTGTGCCCAGGCCTTTCTCAGGACACAAAAAGAAAACACTTGTTATGTGACCCAAACATATGTATTACAGTGGTACCCAGCTCTTTCACAGACAGCTGGGAACAATCTGGCTCCTCACCCCTCGCCTATGCATCAGTGTATAGACATGGGATTGTGTGGCCCAATATCCTACAATAGTCCCTTTGAAGACCAGGAAAAAAGTAGAAGTTTATAAATCTCTCTCCATGCTCTCTTGAAAAGACAGAATGCCTTTCATCAACTGTTAAAGAAAAGTTTCTTCTTTAATAAGTGCCTGTACTAAACAAATATATGTATTTACACAAACATTTTGTATATTTACTGTTGGTTTTGAGAGACATGATACATATGTCACTGAGGTCAATAACATTTTAATTGCAAAAGAATTTTTTTCAAAGCCACCTGGGAATGGTAAAACAGGATACGGGCCTTTTATTCCTGCTTGCCTTCACGAAACAAGCCCTTTTCTCTGCAGTACACACGATAGTTGCTATGCATACAGATAGGGTTTTAACAATACTATTCTGACATTTAAGCATTTCGCCCTCTGTGCAGTACAGCCTGTTTGTATTTTTAAGCATGGTTCTTAGGCCAAATGCAAAGAAACCACTGTGTGACTTGGAACTTATTGTCTGTGCTCCCATCTCAAAAGTTAATGCTGGAGTGTGTCGGGTATCACCTGGGGATTTAAGCAGGAGGCTTTCTGCAGTTAACCCAATCCCGTGACCTGCTCTGAATTACCTTTGATTTAAAGGCAGTTTAGTTAACTACGAAAGCTGCCCCTTCCATTAATCGGAATCCAATTCTCCTGAAATGGGGGCATACAAAAAAATTCCTATTTTGCCTCCTAATGGCTCTGTACATACTCTGTTACACTTTAGAGCAAATGTACCACTGAGACACAGGTGGAGATGGTTGTTGTTGTGCTTACCTTCTCAAATCTGGTTTCCTTCACTGAGCATTTTTAAAGTATCAGTACCTTGTCTACGCAGAAGCTAGAGCATCCATTGTAAAAGTGCTTTAGATTATAGATTACTCATCACTTGCTTCTTTTTCACTAATCCTCTATTCACATTGAATTTTGTACCCCCCATCATCTAGAAAAACAGGTAATAAGCATGAGGTCTGTGTTCCAGCAGAGGCTAGAAGGGCCGCACCTCTGCAGCAATGCCCCTCTGGCTCTAACTACAAACCATTGCATTCTGCAGAATATGCAGCAAGGAGAGGTTTTAAGAAGTTGTGTTTTAGAAAAGAAGGATATTCGATGCAACATCAGGGCCAGTCACTTTCAATTGTTTACCAAATTGTTACTGTTTCAGAAGTCCTTGCTGATGGTAAGAAAGAAAAGGAGCATCTATCAGAATTGTGCCTAGATAGCTGGTACATTATTAGAGGCTACCTCTTCTATTATATCTGTGGGTTTGATCACTTCTACGGTTAGACTGTCAGAGCCACATACCATCTCTTTCTACTGACTTGCCTACTTAGGGGATGATGCGTATGATAAATACTCCATGCCTTACTGATGCAAAAGCAGAGGCTTAAATACAGAATCACTTATGCTGACCTCAGGGACACAGGGGCATGCTTGTACAGAGCAGTTGTTATCGTTTTGCCGCCCTAACCATCTCTGAAGGACAGGTGCTTTTTGTTTACAGATCTCTGTGTTTCTAGAAGAGGCAAGATTGCAGGCTATGCATAAGATATGCAATAAATACAACTTTCAGTAAACGAACACCACCTCTTGAAAATCCTGCTAGGAATTGTCCCTAGGGTATTACCTTTGGGAGAACCTAACACAATTTTCGTGATTTAAAGGTTCTGTCTAGTTCTTTTAAATATTCCTTTGACGTTGTATTGCTCTGCTTGTAATAGGTTGTTATTGCCCTGTATTGAGTTTGCAGAGTGAAGGTAAATCTTTTGTGATGCGATTGTGCTACCCCAAACTCAATATTGTTCAGAGATCCTTTATAACTCTCTGGTTTCACTGCAAAAAGCGGGACGAATTTTCATTTTTACTCTTTTAGATTTTTATTCTGTGTTCTGAAACTCTAAGGGATTGTATTTGTAAGGCAATGTCTAGTGCACTTTTCATGATCTGAGAACACAAATGCCATGATGAGATCACTATTATTCCCTTTCCCCAGCCACTGGTCTGCAACATATATGCAGCAGGAGAGACTGTGAGAAGAGCAAGTATGCTTGTATCTTCTACAGGCATCCTGAAGTATTTTTACTAAGGCAAAGCTGCTATAGAAAGCCAACAAGCTTCCAGCTGTGATATAAAGTACATCACAGCAATTCTTGCTTCAGAATTATGAAAAAAAATTGTGTTTACATATAATATTATCGACCTAATTTCTTACTGTGGTACTATAGGCATGGTAACTATATATGTACTGCAAAAGAAGACACGATGACATGGCTAATTAGCAATCAGCAGTCAATATCACAGAATTATTTGAGCTGGAAGGGACCTCAAAAGGTCATCTAGTCCAACTCCCCTGAAATGAACAGGAACAGCTACAGCTAGATATGGTTGCTCAGATCCATCCAGCCTGGCCTTGAATGTCTCCAGGGATGAGGCTTCCGCCCCATCTCTGGGCAAACTGTTCCAGTGCCTCACCACTCTTATTGTGAAAAACTTCTTACTTATATCCAGTCTAAATCTCCCCTCTTTTAGTTTGAAATCATTCGCCTTGTCATATCAAAGTCTGTTCCCTTCTTTCTTATAGTCCCCCCTTTACATATAAAGGCCACTCTCAGTTCTCCCCGGAGCCTTCTCTTCTCCAGGCTGAACAGCCCCAGCTCTCTCAACCTGTGTATGTACTATCTAAGATACAGCTATTTGTATACAGTATTTATATATGCAAATGCATACCTAAGCACCTAGGTGGGAAATTTGCCTATTTTTATAGCTGCCCAGATGTATTTTTTGAGAATCCTTTCTACATGGGCGAGCAAATTTTTCAAGTGTGATGTCAGTTAAAAGCACACAATGCTGACATCTACAGGTCAGCAAGGCTTTCCCTTTTGATGCAATGGGCCAAAAACCTTTAGAAAGCACAGGTAGCCTCTGAGCTCACAGCAGTCTAGTGCTAGGTCCTGAACTCCTTACCAGCTTATCTGCACAGAGCCAGCAAAAGCACTTCTTGGATTCCTCAGCTCAGTTCAGGCAAGTAGTCCTTATCCCTTTCTTAATGTAGGACTTGCAGTTTCATTCTGACAAGTGTGAATAACAATCCCACCTCAAGGGCACCATCCTTGTGCTTGCCCTTGCTTACTGTGCGCCTTCTGTTTGAGAAGCTCCCTTGCTGCCTGATTTCCTAACAGAGGCTTAAATAATGAAAAAAAGCAAAAGTTTGAAGCAAATACCATTCCTCATTGCAGTAATCTACACACTGAATTTCTTCTCCCTCCTCCTTAGGACATTTGTTAATGTAGAATGGGGTTATTACGTAAATATAGGATGGGGTTTTAATATTCTGTCAGGGAATTAGTATATTTTTGTATGAGAGTATTTTCATTTTATGGCCTGCCAAAGAGCTTAGGAGGTAGCAAATAAGGAGAACTGTCAGCTTCACCAGAGATCTCTTTAAACATCAACTGTCCCCAAAGTTTTTGTGCTTCCCTTAATGCTTTGACTCCTTTTAATGATCCTTTATAATCCTTTTAATGATTCTGAAAGCAACACCGGGTGCAGCACAATGTTTCTTCAAAGGTAAAAAGAGGAGCATTCTTTTTTCCTAATCTTTGTATTAACCAAAAATATCAGTACTGCCTAAGGCTATCTAGGAAAATGGCTTGACATTTATGGAGGTTAATAAAGTAAAGAAAGAAAATAGGTTGTCACTACTGTGCAGCTCTTCTTGTTTTTATTTCGTCTTTCAGTTGGAGTCTTTTTTTTTGTGCTACATACTTTTGAGGAGGTAGAATTTCATTAGAAATGCTAAAGAAAACCAACCTTAATTAGTCTGAAACACATCAGTAAACTCAAGCTTGCTGGCGCAGAGTCATGTAGTGTGAAAGACTGATACACTGAGGTCAGTCATGGTGAGTTAGTGGTTTAGTAAGACTCCCAAGAGTCTACCTCTCAAAAGTACAAGCAGTCAGTAAGACAAAATAGCCTTGATCCACATTCACAGTCATGCCTCTCTGGACAGGACAGTTAGTTACAGCTTTCTGCCTGCCAATGTTCCAGTTATTCCTGGTGTCCTTTGTATCCTGGGTCTCTTATTCTAAAATGCTTGGCTCAGACCCTTTTCCCAGGTGAGTGTGCGTGGGCTTTGTGTAAGTCAGAAGTCCTTTATGAGATGTGGCTTTGAGAACACGAGCTGTGAACTTTTTATAAGGCACTTCAGGCTGAAATCCACTCTGACAGTCAGGCAAACACCCATGTAGTACAGGCAGCACTGGCTAGGCCAACAGCTGCCCCCTGCAGCCTATCAAAGACCCTGGGAGGAACTTGTCCAAATTTTTACCAACAGCCTCAAAACACATAAAAAGTAACAAAAATCTCTAGGCTTGTTAGGAATACTCAGTGTTTGATGCTTGTCAGGAAATGAAACAGCCAGCATGCAGGGAAGCCCCCACTTGGGTACAGTGAAGGTATCAGTGTGTGGTGGCGGATCATAGATGTTACAGAAGGGGAAAACATCCTCACACAGATAATTCAGTCCATTTCAAATACCATGATTCCATGCCAACAAGATTAAGAGAATAAAAAATAAATTGAAAAACAGTATTTTGAGGGTGCAATCTGTCATCTTTTCTCTGATCACAAGGGTGGAAGGGGAAGCCAGGAATGTCTAGAGCAGAGACTGCTAGGCATTGACATTAGTTATGGAGCGAGAGTTTGATGTAACAAAAAAAATATAAATGTTTCAGTGCTGCTCTTAAGTGAGAAGTTCTGTAATAAAATGAATTGACAGAAAGGCCTGGTATTGAACCGAAAAATATTGACACGGTAGAACTCCTGTGGCGTGGAACAGCACTACAAAACGTTGACAGCTAAAACCTAAACAGGCCCAACTAAGATAAGCATCCACAAAACCCAAAATTTTGCCCAGTCTCGCTGTTTATTTCTTGCACAGAAAACAATAGACTCTTAAAAAAAGAAAAACCGTACTTGAAGCCTCAAGAGTTTTTGCTCACCCTAAAGCAAAGGAAGAAAAAATGTATTCCAGCAGTCCTGGGACTGGAGAAACTGCAGAAACAACCCTGGAGGTTTATTGCATTCTAAGAAGCTACTCATACTAATGAAATGAAAGCAGTAGAAGTGCAAGACACTTAGAGACAGCCCCAGCACAGCACCACGAGGCTCCTGGAGAGGCAGAGAAAAAAGAAGGTCCCCAAAACTATTTTTGCCTATTTTGCCACTGGTGTTTTTTTACTTCCAAATCTATGTGGAGATCTCTCTGGTCAGTGTTTACTTTCTTTGCAGTGATGTTATCGCTGCTACATAACACGTCCCAAGGCAGGAACAAAAGAGTAAACCTGCTGGGACAACCCAGCTGATCACCAGGCACTGATACGCAGGAGCTGCCATCATCTGACTTCCCACTGAAAGGAGGCTGGAAACCAGAGGCAAGGTGCCCAGTGACACTGTGGGGACGGCAAGGAAGATCACCTAATGGCATTTTGATGTCTTATTGTTAGCTGTGCCTGATCCTGACCTGCAGGTGCTGGTAGGTGAGTGTTCAGAGGATTGCTCCCCCTATTCACACTCTGCGTTAACTCCCTCACTGCCAATGGCAACAGCTGTCCTGCACCTGATCAGCAGCATTCTGAGTAACTACGGGAAAAAAAAGATCAAAACTTTTACATAAGTCAGGATTTGGGATGGTGGAAATACTCTGAAAACAAGAAAGATTTTACTTTAGGTCTTCCTGGAGCTTGCCTCCTCTTGATCACATATTTGCAATAAGGCATAGTGGTTTTGTTCTTTGATGAGAATCATAGTTCTGTTTATAAAAAGGAAAATTCTGAGCTATGAAATAATTTTTTTCTACAGAAAAAAAAAAAAAAAGAAATCAAGCATCACTTTTCTTTCTTTTTCCTCTCCTCTCCAGCCTCTGTCGTACCTGTTTTTTCAAAAAGAGTTAAACTGGGTGGTTCTCAGGGCCTTAGAACAGGCACAACTATTACTGAAAAACAATCTGATACATTCAACTTTGCAAGGCCCTGCTCTTTCCCTCTAATCTTTCAGCAGGGCCCAAGGGAGGCTGAAGCTGAGCTCAGCCTATTCTCCCCTCCAACTTTGATTCACTATTAAATTCCGTCTAATGACGATGACTTTGCCATCTCACGTTCATCAGCGGGCTATGTGCAGAACAATGCAGGTCCAGCCTTGGATAGAGGGACATTGTTCCTTCCTCCTGGTTACTCTGTTTGGGCAGCATCACGTGAAAACTCTCGTCCACAGGCGACACGTAAAACCCACAAGCAGTATTACTCTCCAGGGTGTGACGGTAACTCAAGTCCTACCTAGTGCGTAGGTGTTTGTATTTATGTCATCTCCTATTGAGTTCTGAAAGACAACAACCACCCCCACAAAAGGATATTGCATAAGGTAATACCAGAAATCTTGGAAAGCGAAAAACAGTGCAGCAACTGAGGCATTTCATGCATGCCAGTGGTCCAAGGGAATTAATGATCTGTGCTAATATACCTCAGTTCACGTGTCTATGCATGGAAGCAAACAACACTTACAGCCTTTTAAATTCATGATTCCTTATTCATTTATAAATAGCACAGCCTATAGCAAGTCAGCGTGTTTCCCATCACTGCTAGTGACAGGACTAGAGGTAACAGACTTAAGCTGTGCCAGGGGAGATTCAGGCTGGATATTAGGAAAACTTACTTCTCAGGAAGTGTGGTGAGGCATTGGAACAGGGAGGTGTTCATGAAACGTGTAGATGTAACACTGAAGAACGTGGTTTAGGAGGCACGGTGGTGATGGGTTGATGGGTGGACTTGATCTTAGCAGTCTTCTTCAATCTTAATGATTCTATGATTCTGTGATACTAACCACAACCCGAAAATTCACATGGAGATTTCTCTGCTGTTTTACAACCTCTTCTGACACAGCTCCATGCTGTCCATGCTGTCCCCTTGGGTCACCACTGCCACCAGAGACCAGAGCTCTACACTGACATTCCACTCCCCTTGTGAGGAGCTGCCATGGGGCCTCCTGTCAGTCTCCTCTGCTCCTGGCTGGGACCTCAGCTGCTCCACACATGCCTTGCCCTCCAGACCACCATCTTACATTTTTATTCTGCACTATCAGAAGTGTGGGTTAGCCATCACTGGTGCATACTGCGAGTAGTAAGAGCAGGCTCTGCCATAGTGCTTTAATAGACCCAAGGCAAAAAAAACAGCAAAAGCCTTACATTTGCTAGAATCAGTTCCTCCTTCACTCATGATATTTAACTCTCTCACTGCCCTGCTCCAATAAATAACACATTCCCAAAACACAAACATTATAAAATGTCTAGAGAAAAACTGGAAAGCATATCTAGAGAAAGACTGGAAAGCACTAGTCCAGGCATGAAGCAAATTCAGGGCTAGCACTATATATGAGAGCTACAAGGATTCTGCTTCTTTCTACCACTCTATCAGCTCTGTCTCTTACAAATATACCTTTAATGAATTCAATATCATTATATAAAATATTTTTCTAAGCTTTTTTTTTTTTTTTTTTAACTCACCAGTTTTACCATTCTGTTTAGTGAACTGCACCCCACTACTCACACAAGGTGCTTTTTTGAGATTAAGCTTGACTGAGTTTGTTCACCTTTCACCAGTTCAGCTCGGCAGAGTATCCACTGTAAACAGAACTTATACACCTTATTTCTTTCTGCTTTTTCATAGCAAGAAGACATTTCGTAGTATTTTATATTAGCCCCCAAAAATTTGTTCATTGTTTTGCTACTGCATCTGTGCAAAGTAGAAGAAAACATATTGATGCCACTTACTGAAAAGTATTAGAAGTTTTTAAGTTGCTCTGCATGTACACACATCCGTTTGACTCAGGAACACAACACCTAAAGTCATGCTGGCATCAACATTGTTTAGGGACAAAGAAATCCATTCCCCAAGCACAAAACTTAATCTGATTTTTCTTGCAAAGGCCATTATGAGATTTTCAGTTGAATCACTAGAACAAACTGATGCAGGCATCAGATCAGGAACCAGACCCAAATTTACTGGTAATCAAGTTTTAACGTGTTAGCAGAAGTACAATATATAGTATCAGTTATTATGGTAAAAACAGAGCTTTATCCACAGGAATATCACTGTCATTCAAATAACCAAGCTTGAAACTACCCATCCATTTACAAAATGGCTTAGCCTAGCTTTTGGCTCACATTCAGTCAGGCCCTGAAACCTGTATATATTAGTTTACCAAATATCACGACAGTATTTCTCTCACATAGCAAGAGAAACTGAACTTCAGGAGCTAGCTTTTATATTATTGGCTAAAAGGTCTCTTAGTCCTTTTTTCTGATTATAGCAACAAAAGAACAAAGAAAGATCTAAGCACTGGCAAAGCATGTTTTAACCCATGTTTCAGTCAAAGGGAAACAAATTACTCTGCCCTTATCTCTGAAAGGAGATCCAGCCTCAGGGTAACTAGGCCTCACTGAGGATGTGTCCTGCACCAAAGAGTAGAGCTGCACAGTGAAAAAGACACCATTCGGCTTTGTGATGTTTTTTTTATTACCTCTTACATGCATTTCCATATGAGGCATTCAGACATTAGGATTTGTGTACTTGCATGGTCACCATGTCTCTCCCAGTGACAGATGCACCTTGGCTTGCATCCCTCAGCCATTTTGAAATGCACAGCCCTCACACAGGACTGTCACAGTTTGATTACCCTTTGTGATAATCCTAACACCAGAAGAGAGGGCTCATGGGCTAGAGATAACAAGGAGCAGTGTCCAACCATAACCTGCTTTCAGAAGGAAAGTGCAGAGCCCCGTGAGACATCCTTGCTCCACTGGCTACCATTCTGGTGTTTTGCTTGGTATTTTATCAACTTTCTATGCTGTTTTGTTGCTATTGTTTTGTATTTTAGAAAGTTACAACAGTTTAACTTGGACAAACAACAAGTCTTCTAAAATAATGGGCCATTAAATCTCCTGTAGATAAGTCTCTACTTGCAACGTGGGCATTTTCTCCTTTACTGGAACTAGCCAGTCCCACCTACAGACCCTCAAAACACCTTGAGTTCATCTGAACACAGATTACTCCCAACAACTTGATCAGTGGCCTGTGATGGCTTTCCCATCAAAATTGAAATTACAGATTCTGTGGCAGCACAGCAGCACCTCTGTTACCATTTCTGCTGGCTCAAACCACCTCATCCTACTATACCGTGATAACACTTCATTTGTCAGTGCAATAAGGGCAGAAAGCTTTATGACATGAAAATATATGGGCAACACATACATACTACAGATATTAATGATTCTCCAACACTGCCATTTATATCCATGCTATTGCACTGAAACCAGGACAGGTGAAAGAAACATGAAGCCACACTGCCTGCTTCTAGGACACAGATTAATGTAAACCACTTTTAAAAAGGGTTTTTGAACAAAATATACCTGCTTTGCTCAGGAGATGTTCTAAGGCTTTGGCTGTTTGTTCCCCCCTCCCCCCCCTTTTTTTTTTGGCAGAAGTGTTTGCAATCAATAATTATTACATAAAGCAAACAGTTTCAGACGTGAAGCAACTTTCAAATCTCCAGCTGGCCTGTTAATCAGAAAAATCTCAAAATCTGAAACTTCGGGCCAATTGTTCATTGTGCTGAAGAAGTAAAAAGATTGCTGTAATATCATGTGTTCTTCCATCTCTCAGTCATCTTTCAAAACTCAGATGTGAATGGAGTTTGCTCCTCTCAAAGCCTCTCCCCTTTAAACACTTGTTGTCTCTACTGCCGATCATGTTTCTGAGAAATTACTTTATGCAAAAGATTGAGCAAGATAAGGTTGCCACATTTCGTTTTATCTTTTTGGCTGAATGATTAGGACTTAACGTTGTGGTGACAAGGCTGCTACTTCCTAATAGGCCTTGTTGCCATGGGAGCGGTAGTTTTGTAAAGAACAAGGCCCATGGTCACCAGGACCTCTTTGCTATTATCTCCGCCCTCAGCCAGCACAGGAATCCTTAGTCAGAGCCGGGGCAATGCGGTGTAGTATACACAGTAACACTTGCTGACAGTGAAAAACAAAAGGAGTGGAAACTAATACTGCAGAAAGCTGAACTGCATCACAGCCTACAAGCAAGAGCATTTCTCTTCTCTAAAAGAAATGCTTTGTGAAAGCAAACAATCCCCTGTTCTGGTCTCCTCAAAGATAAAAAAAAAAAAAGAGGGAGGCTGTCATCGTAGGAAGTTGGCATTTTGGAAGGGGCAGGAATCGGCTCTGGGAAAAGGAAACGCAATGTGGCAAAAAGACGAGCAGAAAACCTCTGCTAGTGGTTCACCAGCTTCAGCATTTGTCACTATCTTCACCTGGAGAAGGACCCACTGCAGTGGGAGCTAATGGGAAGGCTTTCTTGGTGCAATGACTGAGACCCGAGTTTGCCTGTGGCTACCTTTGACCAATAAATATCAAAGCCCAGCTGGTGGCCTCAGAACCACCAATGGGAGTACATAAACCGTTGGACAGGTGGGGAAAATCTGGTGCCTTTCTGCCTGTTTTGCAGGCAGACATTGAATCAAACCTTGAATTAAGGAGGTTTTGAGATACATCTCCCACCACAAATTGACCATTATCATTTAGAGAGTTTTATGTGGGTGAAGACCAAGATGTTTCTGTAGTTCAGCAAACATCAACTAAAGCCTTAAACGCACACCTATGTGAAAAGATATTCAGTACTATTTTCCTCTCACGGTTTTATTAACGTGAGGATATTCCTCTTTCTGAGGATTATGTTAAACAATACAAAGTCTAAGACACAGTGGGTATTCCTGCCAAAATGTCAGAAAGCCAGAAATGGAGATCTCCATGCATCACACTGAGGACAATTATGTGTACACTTGATCCAGTTTTCATGGATCCAACAAAAAACATATGGGTTATGCTTCTCAGGATTCCCCATATCAAAAATGAGCTTAATCTGAAAGCACTATGCCATTATTTAAAGACTGCATCTTTAGGAAATTTCAACACAAAACTCACATAAGCGCTTTCTTTGCTTCCCAAGAAAGCTCTTTCCAGACAAAGGGTGGTAACAGAAATTCATATCAACAAAGTAGCATGAAAGAGTAAATAGTGAAATGCATCTCATCTGGAAATGCCAGGTTGCTCTCTGACTATATTCTGCTTGGTTTATCTGGGCAAACAGCAAGTTCACTCCTCATGTGCAGTCTAAGTACGGCTCTGAATGGGATATGTTTCTTTAAAAAAATATCACAAGAAAGGACCTCATTTTCATTCCCCAATTCCATTCCTTAGTCTAGACTAAGCAACAACACCAAGAAGGATACTTAACCAAGCACCTTTACTTTCCTGATGCTTTTTCAGCTCTGTTACAACCAGGTTCATCAAATAGAGAAAGCTTAATATAAATAAAACAAGATATTTGATGTATGCTACCTTTTTATTCAACCTGTCCCTACTTGTCACTTCTTAATTATAGTCTCACTTTACTTGAGTCTAAAGAGATGGAGAGATAATTTTTAAGAAAATACTTCATTTTCACCTATTTTGTGCTTTTTTTTTTTTTTTTTTTTTTTTTTTTATCATGGATAATGGGATTTATTTATTTATAAGAAATTCATTTTCTCCAGATGGTGACATTTAGTCTGCTCCCACAAAAACCACTGTCCTCTCTGACTCTAACTTTGTGATATCCTAGGTAGAAGGATACCAGAATACGACACTCTGACTGAGAAGAAACAAGTCATTAAAATATCAGTGAAAGTTTTATGTAAATACAAATACAATGCCCCCAATTCCCCTAAAGGAAATAAATCTATGAAGATGTAAGGCTCCTCTGCCCTCAAGAGGTGACTCATTAGAGTGAAAACCCTGGTCCACAATCTGAAGTTCTTGCAGCATCCAGTGTTTCCCAGGTGCAATAAGCTAACAAAGTTTCTGCTATACATAAATGTTTATTCTGACTGCACTGTCCTGGAATATTTTGAGACAAAAGTACACTTTATCTATTTTCTAATATTATCTAATTATCTAATTTTACACCAGACCATGTATGGTCCATATATCAGAGTAAGGAATACGTCTTCTGCTGTGCTTGCCTCTAAAGTAACACCAATAGCTTGAGGCCTCAAGTAGTCAAGTTTACAGTAGAAACAAGGAGGAACACTACATTTTGAAGCCTGGTTTCCCAAGACATCAAGTCTCACACTGTCATCTGTCTTCCACCTTGTTTCTTATTGCTTTTTCTTCCTACTTTTATCTTTCAAGTCCACTGACCAATCTCATCAGAATTTGACCAATCCTTGAGGCTTCAAAAGCATCAGGATCTGATGGGCTTCATGAAAACAAGCGGCTGGGAGAAGGCAAACATATTAACACTCCTTACAGAGAAGAGTGAGTTTCAAATTTTCTCATTACACATTTGAAAGCTTGCATAGTTTCAAGGAAACTTCATGAGTTCTGCTGCTTCCAAAGCACTCGGTTAAACATCTGCAGGCATGCAATTGAAGCCCATCACTCACCGGTACGTGAATGCACCAAGCAATGCAGAAATCCTATAAGGGTCCTCAGAACAGTTACCATGTTTCGGAAGGCAACAAATTTTGTGCAGTTCATGTTCTGCAAATACAATTACTTGCATATTATCGCCTAAAGAATTTCTTCATACTATTATTGTGACAGTGAAAGCAAAAAATTCATAACGCAAACTACATTTACTTTCAGGCTATGAAAATAGCATGATTCCATATTCTCTTAAAATTAATGTGAGAAGGAAAACAAAAACTTCTAAGATTACTTTAGAATCTTTTGTTTATTATCTCCCCTTTAGAAGAGAGATATCCATAAGTCCTCTCCACGAACTAATCGGTTTGTGGAGCAGCTCCTTAATGGGCTCATCCTACTTTTGCCAAACAATGACACTTCTCGTCAACAGAAGTGTCATAGGAACATATTCCTATGACAGAAAATTCACTATAAAGTCATCTGAAATTAAATCATATACAATGCTGCCGCTCTTTTTGTACAAGAAGAAGTTGTTTAGAATATCACCAAAGATCATAGTCCTGGAGAAGACTTTAACTAGGTAGATTTACAGCTTACTGGGAGTATTATCTGTGTATTCTTACACATTGTAAGAATGTTTAAAACTGTAAATAAATAAAGTTACTTCCTTGAAACATCTGTGGTTCTATACTAACTTAGTTGAAGAAACTCTCTGGCTAGAGCAGCTTTTATTTCTTGTGAGTAGATAAACTGTTGGTGGTATCGAAATAAAAGGAGCAAGCACATGATGCTACAGTTCAAACTGAATAGATCAATACACTCCTGCATCAACAGGAACAGCCTTGAGTGAGTGTCCTGTGATGGTGCCAGGAGGCTGACCTGCAGTTCCAGAAAAGGGCCTTCAGATCTGTAGGCGCATCATACTCTCCAGACCTGCTCCACTACAACAGTATCCTTCTCCTTTTAGGTACAGGATGCATACATCCAATCAACACTTTCTGCTCTATTTACATTTACACACCTACAAAATGGCCTCTTGATTTTCAGTTTTAACTACATTTCTTAGTCTTCCCAGTTTGGAGCAGAAAGAGTTACAAAAGAGATTGAAGTTGGGAGGAATAGATCAGGATATTCTGTTAAGAGTGGGACCAGAACACTAGGACTTTCTACGTCCCATAGGAAAGGGCACACAATAGCTATTGATGCTTGAGATAAAATATGAAGTACTAACATTACTGTCAGCTATTGTACATGCAACTAATTCATCCTTCCTGTGTGAATGGGTAATCTTCAGGCAGAATAGTCTGTAAATACTGCTAGAGCAAATAAAATATTTTTCTACAGGCTTATGACATATAAGTTACTCAAAACATACTGAAGAAGGATGAATATTTTAAGAATGAAGGTGTCATATAGAAAGTTGAGGACCAGAAAGTACTGGCAAGTTATTTACTAGTTAAGGAACATCATACTATTCTCTGTTCAGTGTTCTTCCAACCACAAAGAAAGACATAAATTCCTTTCCTGGAAAGTCTATGTGTGCAGCATTACTCCTCGTTCGCACAATGCTCATAATCTCACTAAAGGATCTGGAAACACTTGCTGATGTTAAAAAAAACAGCAGCAGTTTCCTTGAAAGGCACTGGGAGGTGCCCCTAATTCTCTAATCCCAAATTACATAGACATCACTTCAATTTAATTTATGTAGGAGAAATGTCAAGTGTCCATGAGAGTGGACCTCCTGGGAAGCATTCAGACATGTATATGTAAGGCCCGTGCCTGTTCTTATTTAATCACAGGCATCCTTAGAAGCAAGGACTTGAAAGTGAGTAGGGGTATTCTCTTGATCTTCATCTTTTTGCAGGTGTTTTATTTCAGACCTGCCTTCATTTTTAGTGCTCAGCTTACCTTTCATATTGGTCTCCTAATGCAGTTTTTTGTTCCCCTGATTATGCCCACTCTGAAAAGAATATTACCAGGCAGCCAGCAGTTATAAGCATTATGACAAGTTCCAATGATATTCCTAACTACTGAGAATGCAAGTTGCTAAACATTCACACCAGACTCTTCCTCACAAATCCCAAATGCCTTCCGTGCAAGCAAACAGCTAAATATATCTACATTTCCACCCCACCTCCTGCCTCCACACCCCTACAAGCACGTGTTCTTAAACTGACTTTCTTCTTTTCTGTTGTGTGCTGCAGGGAAGCACAAATGAAAAGCCATGGTCTTTAAGCATGGTGTGGAGGTGGCGAGTTCTGTGGTGGTTTTGATCTCCTCCAGGCATTCCATAATCATGGGCCAAGTTGCCTAGAGATCTTTGTCTCCCACCCTTCCAAGCCTCTCTGTTGTGGCTGACAGATCCATTGTCTTGGAAGCATGTAGCTGTCATGGGAGGTCATGATCTCCGAGGCGTGAGGCAGTCCCTTCCCTACTTTGGGTTGGGCTTTGAAGATAAAAATTGTAAATTTGAACTTGGGCACCAGTGCCTTTGATATCAAGCCTTCCCTTCTGTTCCCCGAAAGCTAGTGCCAGCAGCCAGTTGGCAGCGCAGCAGCACGCCGCAGATTACGGTGATTATTATTATCATTATACTTTAATAGCTGGGTCAGGGCCCATACCACCAGGGATAGTGCAAACATATAGTAACAGACAGTCGCTCAGCCAAAGCATTTACTTTTGACTTCCATATTCCTTCTGTTGCATCCCCTCATTTGCCACAAAAAACACGACATCAGTATAACATCAATCCAATATTGCTTTGTAAATTTATTTGGAGAAAGAAAATGAAGTTTCTGATAGCAAAGCCCTTGCAAACCTGTTAGAAATATAGATGTGAGGCTTATACTTGCTCCTATATTTAAAAAGTTGAAAAGAAAACAATGAAAATCCCTGAATATTTATATTACACCACCAGTGTGGACTCCATCATCCTATACTACAAAATACAGAATTCCAGTGCATAAACTCCCGTTGTATAACACGAAAATAAACACAAGCACAACACTTCCACTAAATGAAGGAGCACGCGTTCAGCTGGTCCCACCAGTACCTTCACTTAGGGTTTGCTCAAGAGCCAACTCTACCACTCGCCATGCAGCATCAGTGATTTTCCCCTCCTGCACCCCTGCTCTGCCACCCCCGGGTACCAGCAGAGTGGATTAGAGCTGCCTGTCAGCTCTCTGCCATGCGCTGGCCCCGCTCCTGCTCCTGTTGGCAGGAGAAGCAGTCCCGTCCCGGCAGGGCATCCCTCTGTCATGCGGCAGATGTGGAGCTGCCCTCATCCTGGTGCAGCTGGGCAGCAGAACAGCAGCATCAATCGGGTGCTCTCATCACTTTTTCTGCTTTTGCATTGAATTAAGAAAAATGTGTGTTTATAGCGTCATACCAATGGTGGTATCACACAAGGAAGCTGCTGTTTCCCCACTACCAGACTGCTTTTTTCCAGTAGGCAAAGTAAATAAATAAATAAACAAACAATAATAAAGATAGCATTTGTACTCTGGGCATCCCTTTGTTCTGAGAGCAACAGCAATACACATCAATCAGACAGCATTGCCCAAAATGTAGGCTGCTGCTGAAAGAAAGCCTGTTGATACCTTGTTATCCTAGTGGGCAACCTGTTGATACCTTGTCATCCCAATGGGGAGCTTAGGGAGACTGTGCAAGCAGTGTGCCTTTGCTGTGCCTAACTTTGGGATAGGATCTGCCTCTAAAAACCCACTCTGCATCTCCTTAACTGCACTCTGAACTGCAGCATGCTGCTTCCACACCAGGCAGATAAGAATCATAGAATCACTAAGATTGGAAAAGACTGCTAAGATCATCTAGACCAGCATCAACACATCACCACCATGCCCACTAAACGATATCCCTCAGTACCACATTTCCACGTTGCTTGAACACCTCCCTGTGCAGCCTGTTCCAATGCCTCACTACTCATCTGAGAAGAAATTCTTCCTGATATCTAACCTGAGAACATGTAATTCCAATACAGGGACATAGCAATATACTCTGGTCAAGTGCAGACACATTGGAAGAAAAGGAACATTATGTCAGTATTCCTCATTCACCCATAAAAGATTGTATTTAGCTAAGCTGCCAGGCACTATTTATTGGTGTGTCTCACAAAGACATAGATAGGCTGTCATTTTCTGTCATTTAGTAATGGAAGTGTTATTAATCACATTAAAACCAGAACAAACAAGGCTCTCTGTCACTCATCCTCACTGAGACCATGCATTTGGCAGTTGCTACAGGCAGAGGTGTCTCAAAAATGCAGACTGACTTGTGAAGACGGGTTAGGTTTTAGGTTTTGTTGTGCTTTTCCTTAAGTGCATTTCTGCACAGCGCAGACTTTTTCAGTAGTTGGACAGTGGATGTGAGTCAGACTCGGATAAGAAGTCACAACAGAAATTAGAAACAAGAACTCAGACTGAAAACCCCTAGTAACTATGGTAGATCAGAATGTTCTGGCTTGGGGACAAACACTGTGGGTTTAAATTTTACTTTAATTTGCCAAAATTTTAAAGGTTACCATGAAAAACATTAATGCAAACACCACCTTCTCTTGTCAAAAGGAGAATAACAGAAATTCTGCTCAGCTTTGCTCCCAGCAGTACCTACCAGACATAAGAGGCACAGCTTTTCTTACTGTACTTGCAGGTATGCACAAGCAGAAAAGATACGCTTGCAATGTTATCACATTTTCCAACTGGATTAGATGAATTGTCTAGGTTAAAAGTAACAATTAGTACTGAGGTTTAAAAAATTAAAATTGAAATCCATCCATTACTCAAGTTATTAATTACTGATGTGCAACACTGATTGGCAGATCCCTCACTGTATTATCATTGTTTCTATTATGCAGCCGTGCCTCAAGGATGCTCCTCTTGCAGTCCTATGGTCTAAGATTCTCTAAAAGTGAAGAAACTTCAGGCAACCTGGTCTGCAGAGCTTTCCCAGAAATAGAAGACAGGAATTATCACATAGCATGGAGAGGGACACTGACACCAGCAGAAACTCCATGCCAGAGGTCGGAGAGAATGGGATAACTATATTGGAAAAATGAGGAAAGAAACCTGACACGGAGGAGATGATGCCTTTTGTGATATCCTCATGTGTGAACAAAGGGACGCGGGCAGTGGGGAGAGCTCCCACCTACAGCTCTCAGTGACCCACTAGAACTAACAGGGCCTGAATTTGTTGACCTTCGGTATCTAATTCAAATGTTAACTAAACGCTTGGGCTATGTTTGAAGAAGATGATTGGAAAGCTTTATCCTTTGAGTTGCTATTTCACCAGCTTAGTGACTAACTGCTTTAGGTTTTTAACGGAGCGTTTGTGCAGATGAAAACTAACAAACTGCAGCGCAAAAAGAGCACTCTTCTAAGCAGAAGTTGGGAAAGGGAGTATTAGTACTATGCAGCAGAAAAATTTAAAAAAAAAAACAAAAAAAAAACCCCACACTCAGGTCTCAGCTCAATTTTGTTACTGCCATAAATAACTTCCTAAGCCTGCTTTTAGCTGAATGTGTATTAGAAAATGCAAAAGTAATTTTGCAGGCAAAGTCAAGAGCTACCAATGGTTTGAGAAGCAGGCTGAACATAGAGGGAATGAGCTCCCCTGAAACTACAGCAGAAAGATTCAAGAGGGAAACTGAAGAGGTAAAACCCCCAGCAGAGAGGGATGAGGAGAGGTCTGCTGGAAGGACTGTTATACTGAACATCTGGCTTTTCAGTTGTTGGCATCTTTAATACACTTACCAATTTAAAAACAAAATATTTTTGCAGCCAAAAGTACTTAGGGAGTTTTTCATCACTAAAATTCATGGCAGGCAAAATGCTTTCTCCCTTTTACTTGGAGAGGAAAGGGAAGCACAGGTGCAGTCATTTGTTCAAGGTCCCCAAGCAAGTCCCTGACAAAGTTAATTAACGTCTTGTCCACTCAATAATGGTGCCATGCAGAGAAGGTTCTTCTATGTGATGCGAGTCAAATTCATTGCATGAACCATACCCAGAAATATTCTGAATCTACGCCACAAGAAGATAAAGGACATAACTCTTTCCGAGTATTCTGAACTTTTATCCTGTAGCTCAGGGCTTCAACTTGTGTCAGGGTTCCACCATCATAAGTTACATTTATGTAGATGTCTCCATAAAATATACTGATGATGCAATCTTCCCATTGTTAAGCTGTCAGCAAAATGTTGACCTTTGCTCCTTCTAAAACAAACTTTCCTGTCAATCAAAACCTTGTTATACATGGATATGACATTAGACCTACGAATAACAATCTTGTTGATGGACAGCTCATCTGCACTGACTCCCTTTTTAAATTGCCTTGAGTTTAAAGCCTTTAGCAGCCAACTAACCACACTGCCTGATAACCTGAGTACTACACTTGAAAATCTACAATTAATGGCTCTGTAGACCATAAGATTCCCAAGCAAACATGATGGTGAGTTACAAGCCTCTGGGGCTACACCTGAAAAGTGAGCGAAGCAGAAAAAGCGTTCCAGAAAACACCTGAAGGTTTGGCAGAGCTTTCTTTTCTCTAAGGGATCTGAGGTTAAAACCAGCAAATTTTCATTGCATTGCTTTCAGTAATTAGCAGTCTAGGAAAAGCAAAAGGTGAAACAAATAGAAAAAGATAACACACAGATCAACTGATCTCTAAACCAGAAGAGCCACTGATTTAGAGTCAACTGGGGACTATTTCAACTTCCACAAGCTTGTAATAGTTGCTCTCTAGGAGACCTCACACCTTTTTCTGTCACTACAGAAGTACAGAGGAGCTAGCTAGTGCCACGGTTTAAAAGGTACTTAACTCAACAGCTCATTGCCTGGCCCCTTATCTTCAGGTCACAGGGTAATTCGGGCTGGAAGGGACAGCAGGAGGTCTCTTGCTCAGATCAGGCTCAGCTATAAGATCAGAGCAGATTGCTTAGGGTTTTGTCCATTTAGATCTTGAAAGCCTATTCATTTTGGTTGAAAAGCATCTTATTACTAGAGTAATTTCTAGGGAGCATGACTTCCAAAGAACTCTACCTCATCATAAAAAAAAAAATTACTGTGATCAAGTAGAGGAAAAAAAAGCATTCAACCTTCAGAGTAAATTAGAAAGGACATGCTTGCTTGAGTAGATCATTATAGCTTCTGAATAGATACCTGACTGCATTTCATGCCATTTTGCTCTTTCTACTTTCCAAATGGCATAAAAAAGGCTTACCCATTTCCCACTATATCTTTTATATGCTTGTACCTTCCTTATAGCTAGAAAGGCTTCAGTTAAATTGCCGACAGTCACTCAGGTTTAATGTTTTGCTTCACAAAACTCCAGTAAGGCGATCCCATTCACAATTCTTGAGCATCCACCGCTCACCAACCTACTCGCTAGGGTGCTCTTGCCCAGCCAGATCCTGCCCTTTCTGCATAGCAGGCTCCAAACCAACTGCAGTGGAAGAGAAAATGGTGTTTCTGCTGACTTAAGTGCACTTGAAGGGCTAAGATGAAAGAGCACTAAGCTCTCTGGGATGTGGATGACATACTGAGCTGATGGTATCTACGGGAGTTTTTCAGTATTACTATTTTAGTCATGTTCCAACCAACCAGACTCCATTAAGGAGAAAAATTTTCAAAAGACAAAACATGGCAGAAAAGATATCGTCTTTCAAGGCCTGACTCCTACCCATGTAGGGTGCTGAGCGATGCAAAGCAGCACCCTTTCAGATACTCATCCTTCTGTCATTACATTCGCCAAGACCACTTAACCACCTAGGTTCCTCTGGAGCACTAAGGACTTCCTTAAGGCATGCTGGGATGAGGAAGGAGATTATTTTACAGGAGTTTACAGTTGTAGGGAGAACACACTTCTCACTTTTACACTGGAAGAAAGTTATTCTTGGCCTCAAGGTATCACCATTCTTTGTCAAAATTTGGAGCACAACTCTATCAAGTTGCTTTAGCTTTAACATGCACTTTGTGATGATTTTGTGGAACTGCTACGAAACTGGATTTGGGGACAGTCATTATATTGGTATGCTTTTTACCAGGTGATGTTTGATGTTACCAGATCCAGCTCTGTTTCTGTGGAACAAAAAAAAAATAAATACTGGGAGCAGACTCAGGTAGAGCTTACACCCAGGTGGCTTACAGAACAGACTTTCCCCAAATCTACTCCAGATGCTTTGCCACGGGGCTCCTCTATGCACACCTCCTTCCTGTCTACAAACATCTTATGTAAGAATCATGCATCTCAGAGAAAATAAAATTTACATTATTCATCAGGGCCATGCTGCAGGTCTGTATGATTTATAGTTCCTGTAATTCGGAAAAAGGCAAGAGAGAAGGACTGAAAATGGAATGAAGAAAGGAGATAGCATGATGGTACTGTACTTCTGTACAAACAGAAAAACAAGTCATTTTTAATTAATAGAATTTTCTTATAAGAATTAAGAAATACATCACACAATCTATCCTAAGCAAAGGAAAAAAAATGAATTCATAGAATGCAGAACCTGAAATATTAGAGTCAAATTGTTGTTGTTTTTATGGGTGTCACTTTCAGATTTGGGAAATTACAGGCACTGTGATAAATATTTCAGGCAGTTGATTACAATGAAAAGTAATTAACCCAGCTACAACAACAGGTGTTGTATGGGGAAATGCTGGCTTTTATCTTGAAGTTGTGGATGCATGTGCTAAGTGCGTTCGTCATTTTCTTCTTTCTTTTATTCATAGAATGCCCCAGGGAAAGTATTCCAGTGCCAGCATTTATAGGATATAATGAAACCCCATTAAATATGTATCCGACTGCTAACAGCTGCTTAGAGAAAGAATAACCCAACTATGGCTATGTAAGACTGTACCTACAGCCTGCTTTGGTAGTAGTATTTCCATCTGATCTCCCTCACCCTGTACTTATAGCTTTGAGCTGAGGGGGAGAATTGCTATTTTTGCAGAACCAAATCCTATTTTCTAATTAACAAACACACACAGAAAGATTCAAAGCTCTAGTTGCTTTAAGAGGAGCAATAGTCCAGAAGTCCAAAAAACACCCATAAGCCTCAATCTGGCTGACCATAGATAATCAGAGAAAAAAGGGTTGTCCAGAAGAAAGTTTACACATGGCAAGTTTTAAACTCGCTATTCACGCTCACTCTGAGCTCCTGCTCCTGGCAGCTTGGAGCAGGCAAGGCTCAAGCACTTGCAAGCATAGGATGCTAGAGGCACTGCCCAATTCAGACCCACATTTGCAGTGCTCATTTTCTGCAGAAGGGGCCCTTATACAGAAATTGCCAGTGGATATATCGCAACTTCATTTTCCCGTCCAAATGATATGAAACACATGCAGAATCTTGTCTTTCTCCACTCTGACTCACATTTGGAAGGAAGCAGAGGAGTGCCTGCTTGTCCTGGCTTTCTTCCCTAGTATAATCTTCTCCAGGCTCTGAGGGTCATGTAACAGATGGCAAACTACAGTTTAAAAAATAATAATAATGAAGAGCTGAAAAGCCAGGTAGACCATAGTTAGCTAGGGAAGGACTTCTTTATTCCATTTTCTTGTATTTTTGGTGGGATAAAGGCACTGCTCTACTTCACTGAGCATTTGGAGCAGCCAGGTAACATTGATGAGCTGTAGGCCCTCTGAAGTGGTAATTAAGAGTTTTCTCCCTCCTTTCTGAGGGATTTCTCATTAGGACTATGCAGCAAAGTGGGTTAAAAAAAAAAAAAAAACCACCAAACCCAAACATTAGTTTGTTAGATTGCTATGGATTTCCTCACAATTAATATACTTAGCTGGGAACACTCTCTATGGAAAAAAACACAGAGAAAACGCATTTACAACAGCACTTGCTATTTTTCTCCAGCAGCAATAGATGGCAAGCGATGTGTTCACAAGGCGGATCTGTTTGTCTTGGGACCAGCAGAACTCTTCCCTCCTGGGCCAGTTCCCTGATTTACGAGGGAAAACTTCTCAGCCTCTTAGCAGCCTTAACAGCCTCTAAACATGCTCATAAAGTGTAATGTTCCTCCCATCAGAGGCTGCGTGAGTTCAAAAGTCATCTCCCACTTGTGCAGAGATCACCACTGCCTCATAAACTGTGAATTTACGGGGAGCAGGTTACATCCACTGACCCCCCGAGACAAAAGCTGAACCTGACATTGGTTATTTAATATCTCATTGACAAATGCAGCTCGGAACAAAAAAAAAAAAAAAAAAAGTAGATTTGCCTCCAGGCATTTGTAAATCTGAGCTTTCGTTTTTGGGTTTGACTAAAAATTGCAGGCCATTTTTTGTGGTGCCTGCCACGTTCCTTCCCGTGATCAAATATTGTCACAAGCTTTAGTTGGGGAAAAATGAAAGGAATTTTCCCTATCACATACTTAAGCAGTTTAAAACAGCATCCAGTCACATGAGTCAAAGATTATGATGGCTTCATGTGTAATACAGAGCCCTTAGGAAGGTTGGAAAAGGAAAAGTAGGCAAGGTGTGAGAGATAGAGAAGATATATGAGGGTAAAAGGCCAGACCCAAAGCCCAACCCCACCAGCAGATTTGGTTTCAACTGCAGGTATGTATCCTAGCCCAACTGAACAGCAACAAACAACTTACAAACACATTTATCTTTCAGGAAGGACTTGTTGGAAAGACCATGCCTTTACATAGCAAGATTAACTGATAATTGTAATAAACCTGTTATCTGGAAGTTGGCTGCTTGCTGCTGACACTGCAGTGGTGTGACTTCATTTAATCTGTGGTCTAAAAACCAAACAACTATCTATAAACCAAACAACTTAATATTATTTGTGAAGATTTTCACCACATTTTCATATACATAAAAACAAATAAATGCAAATTTCACCTGGGATCCACTTCAGTGATATGCATAGCATACTTTTATTAAGTCTTCTAATTTACCTTTGGAAAGGCAAACACAATGTCATGTGGGATAACTCGCAAGAGCTTCAGAAATGACAGTTAAGCATCTTAAGCCTTGCCTTACAGGCAATAATTCATCTGACCACCAAATTATAAGCCACTGGAAAACTGTTTGCTAGAGAAGAAATGATTGACAGACATTGTCAGCTTCTCAAAGGATGCTCCATCCTGCAGCTCTAGGGCCTCGTGAACCTTGAAGACATTCCCCTTCAGCTGCAGCCTTGGGCTGAGGAGCTGAGGGCAAGGAGATCGCTTTTGCTTGTCCTGCTACTTTTGAAAGAGCAGGGAAAAGGCACTGGAGACCTGAGATAGCAGTGTGGTGGGAGAGGAAAAGGAGGTTGAGCACTGAAGGAGCCAGGCAGCTATCAGGGCAAACAATGGGCACAAAGCCCTGGGAGAAACCTTTGGATCTACAAGCCTCAGTGCTTCCCCACAGGTAGCAGTGACTTCTGAAGTCTGAGAGCAAAATGGGCTCTTAAGAGCCCATCAGTAACAGTCTCCTTCAAATATGAGATCTAATGATTGTAACCCGTAACTAGTAGCTCAAGCCTATCTCAATCAAGTCCTACTGATGACCAACTTAAACACTAGTTGGAAGATAACTGAAATTCTGGACTTTTCATTTTTACTGATGACTTAGAAAAACGAAACAGAAATCACAACAAAGGCAGCAACATCACAACCTAAAAGTTCAGGACATAGGAGAATTGAAGTTGCTGCTGTGAACACACTGCAATACCTGCATTATGTTTTCACAGGACTTTTCTCTTTTTTCCCCATAGGATCACTGCTTCCTTTAATGCCTGTGGGAGCAAATCATGGCTGTGTAGTGAGAAAGCCTGCTGTCTGTATCCAGGGCTGCAGAAATTGTGAGCACTCAGTAAGCAGTCAAGGGGTGGCAGGGCAGCTCTGCACTTCAGAGCAAGCACTGCAGGGAGCCGCATCCTCAGCTACAAACACACTTAATGCTAGTTGGCAAGGAACCTAACCAGGTTCTGTGCAGGTGGGGTGCACTTTTCTGAACTTTTTTCTGATGGGCAGAAAGGTTAAATAGTAGAAGCTGGAAGCTGAAACAGCAGTAGCTGGGATGCTTGGTATGGGATCAAGAGCATCTTACACTGACCAAAGTAGTGCAGTTGAGGCATAAGTCTCATTACCTCCCTTCCTATAAAGCAAACAAACCAACCAACCTCAGAAAGAATAACTACCACATCATCCTACTGCCTTATCCGGAGAAGAGTCCTGGAAGAAAAATGATACTTCCAAAGCATTCAAAATACTGGGGCGGGGGGTGGGAGGGGAAACCCTGCAGAAAAACCTCATGCAAAGATGAGTTGGTTTGTGTACAGAGTAAGACTTAAACCGTGCTACAAATACAGGGCCAACTGAACCTCATATACAGCTCACACACTCACACAACTACAAATTAACAAATACTATTATCATGTACTTGGAAAAATAAAGAAAAAAATCTCTGCAGACATTGCATAATGACACCAAAACTTACTTTAGGAGTGAGCTTTAATGGCAAAAATTATTCCAGCATTAAGCAACTGCTGAAATCCCTGTCTTTCCAACTTTCATGTTGTTTATAAAATACTTTATTGCTGTTTGCTCTTTGTATGAAGCAGAGCATGCACAGCAGCCTTCAGAGCAATGCATCAGCTCAGCTCCCGCACACATACAGGCAGTTGCACTGCTGCTGTGAAGCAACAGCTAGAAGGCTGCCAAATGCACACAGCTTTGTTTACAGAGATTTTTAGATATGAAATTATTTCACAAGAAACCCCAACAGAATTGTTCTTAATTGAATGAAAATTGGATAAATTACTTGGACCCAGGGTTTCTGTTATAAAAATATAATATAATATATAAAAATATAGAGAGATTTTTTTTTTTTCCCCTAAATCACCAGACTGACAAGGAATTGTTTTGTAAAACAAACTCTAATTCAAACCCCACTTTGGCCAGGCAGCAGCACACACATCGAGGCAAACAGCAGGCAAACAACAGTTTGTGCTACGAGCTGTCAAAAGATGCTGAAAACACAGCCTTGGCGAAAAAGAAAAAAAAAAAGTCAGAGGGAGTCTATCTGTAGTATTATTTACAGACAGGACAGCTGTGCCGGTGACTCAAGTAAAACACCCTGACTAAATATAATCTGAAGCCAGAGATAAGTAAGTGTTTCAAAGATATGTCCCTACAACAGGCACATGTTTAGCTTTTCATGCATCACAATGGATGTCCCACATGAACTTTTTTCTTCTTCAGGTTTCCTCCAGCCCCCGACTGTCCCTGTCACCCGGTGCCAGATGGGAAGTGAGAGCTCAGCCGATGCACCTCTTTGTGGTGGAAACCCCCCGAGCTTCGGCTACAGGTTACTGAAGCCTTCATGAAAAATTCAGAACTGGTATAACAAGCTCGCTGAAAGTAAAATGCGTGTCACATTATCCATCCCCCCTCCCTTTTTGCTAGCACTGAACTGCCATCACCAAGAGGTAGAAATGTTGTTGGAGCAAACTTTTATAGGGATATACAAGCAAAAAGGAAAAAAAAAAGAAAAGCATGAAACTCAACTAAACTCAAAGTGTAAAAACTAAGGAGCAAAAAAACAAAACAAAAAACAAACAAAAAAAAAACACAAAAGAGATTTAGAGACAGATAAGGGAAGGGAGACACTGGAAATTACTGTAACAACCGAGACGTGGATGTATTTTATGCCTTTCTCAGCAGCTAAGCCCTTATTGCTGTTATGTATTACAAGTCATAAATGAGTGGCAAATATCTGAAAGATTTTCAGGTTCTAAACGTAGCGTCTTTTAAAGGTGGGATTTGCTGTAACAGGAAGAGACTGAGCAAAATATCAGAAAGAAAAGCAGTCCAAGGAGAAACTTTGTGCAAATGCAAAGGGGTCTGTGCTGTGCTTAACGTGGGCTTCTCATCCCCACACTCTGCACAGGAATGACTGTAGGGAAAAACTTAAATAAGAGATGGAAGAGCTAGTGAGGCTGTCCACCTCCCGGTGGGATAAGCAAAGGCTGCATGGAACACTGGTTCTTTCCTCATCAAGGCTTCAGCTTCCAAGGCAATACTTTGCATCGTGTCCCTTTGTCACCCAAAGAATGACACTTCTTCCTGAATTAAAAAAGAGTTCAGTACATCTCATGTATATGAAGCACATGGAGGGAGATGGCACACTTACTGAAGAAGCTCTGAGGCATAATGGAGCCATTAGAATGAGCATAAATTTGGTCATTTCACAAGTAGTAAGTTACTGACATCATGGGGAAAGCAATGATCTTATAGCAAACAATGTCATTTGAAAACTGATTCTCAGAACATAGCATTACTAGCAAGTGATGATTTAACAGAAGTCAGAGAATCATTTCATTTTAGCCTGTAAGTGTATCAATACCTGCACCTTTAGATGTGCATTTTCCTTAATTTCAGCTCTGAGAATTTATAAAACAAATCTTTTCTAGAGGCAAAGTTCTACCCAAATTATTTCCATCTGGCTCAACAAACTATCACAAATTAAACATTCTTGGCATTTTAAAGTGAGTCGTGCATATAAATTTTATTTCTATACATTAAACAAAAGTCCTCCCTATCCAGAGAAATGAATATGGGGATTCCAGGATAAATACTAGGTTAATGGTTGGACTTGAAGATCTTTTCTAACCTCAATGAATTTTTGTGACCTCTTTTCATAGAGGACCTTTAATGGATCTCAGGGGGTCTATTGATGGAATAGAAAAATAAATAAATATGCAGGGATCATTTTATTTGCCACTGAAGGACAGCTGTGTCTGAGGTGAAACATCAGCTTCCACTGCTGTGCTGGAAAAGCTGGACCCAGCAGCCTAGGTCACAACTTGCAGATGTTGTATTGATTTGAAATGGCAAGTGTAATCGAATAGACTAAAAGGAAAAAAAATAAAAAAAGGAAACATAGCTGCAGTAAGTTAAGACGTTCATGTTCTTAAAAATATGATGAAACCATTAAACTCTTGAGCCAACCTGAATACCAAGTGTAAATGTCCCTTGCAAAACAGCTCCCATGGTGGGATCCTCTGCGGGAGCAGATGCAGGGTGAAGTTCAGGAGCACGCTTCAACTCTTGAAGCCCTGCCCTCATTAAATTATTTTAAGTGATCTTCATTTCTCATACATCCCTCTACTATATTTTATGCTTTGTTGTTCACCAGTTGAAGATATTATTACCTACAGTCACAACACAGAACAATTTAATAGATACAGGAGCATCGCTAAGTCACCAAGCGTACATTTTACAGCACTTGCACCTAAATCTTTGGGACTATTGATATAACCTAAAATTCCTGTTTTACATTTAATTTGCAGTTTAGAAAACTGAAAAATGTGAAAACTTCATGGAAAATACAGCCAAAAGCATGCCAAAACTTCCCATCTGCAGTGGATGTGCAAATACTGCACAAAGAACTGGGTGTGTGGGATATGACATCCCAGCAAGCCTCACTGGGTTTTTCTTCCCTTGTAGCCTGATGGACCCCACCTTCAGCAGCAGCCCCAGTAGATGACCCAGGAACGATTTCCCTCACGTCATTATGCACAAATGAGATACAATGTCATCATTTATAGCATTTACTTTCTTCTGGAAAAACAGACCTCTGCCCTTACTAAACAGCCGTAAGATTAAGGAATAGTTACCTTATTAGTTGCCAGTATTACGTTTGCCCAGAGAACATAGATGAGACCTAAAGGCTAAAGGGTAGCTTGAGTATATTTTATGTTATTTCTACCCTTATGTTTCTTGCTATCAATTTCTTTTTGCTGAGAAATCTTTAGCACAAGCATTTTTGCATAGATACTGATTGAAAGCTATTGACAGGAAGACTGATACATACATAAGCCATTGAGAGCAGAACATAAGTGATCTCAGACATGCTAACAGCATAAAACCACAAAAGGCAGAAGCTCATACATTTTTTTCCTCCCCCCTAATTACTACTTCCTCCTCTTGCCAAACTCCAAGAAATCCAAAAATTCTTGCAGCCATTTCCCCAGATTAGGCCTTTTGTTGATGTTTTGCAAATCTTTGGCTTTATGAGTCACGTCCAACTCTGTCGTCAAACACTGGTGCAATTACCTTAATGAAAGCCATTAATAATTCACTGGTATTTTATTTTACAGTATAAGAAGGCTTGTGACAGTTATGAATAACATTCAGCTTTATTTGCTAAGGATTTTTTCCTTATTTGTCCTTATCTCTAGTATCTTACAACCTAATCCTCTGCCTACCTAGTCTGACTGCTTTTGCACTCCCTCATTGTTTACCACATGAATAATTAATGGCTGATAACCTGCAGCCAAATCCCTCCCAGACCATTTCTCCTGCCTTGTCTATGCCATTTTCTAGTTTATTTCAGCAGCTTGGTTTACAGGCCTCGATATCACTTACATGTTTGAACGAAAGAAATGGGAGCAAATAAAAGTGTAATAAGGTCAAAGATCACATTAACATGAGCTATAATATTTATCTATTTGCAGGTCATTTTTTTTTTTTTTTTTAGCATTTGTTACATAACAAAATATAATATGTCCAGCCTTGTCTTTATGAAGTAATACTAAAGCCCACATAGAAAAACCACAACAGCAAGGAAAAAAAAAAAAAAAAGAAATCACTGCAGATGCCATTACCAGTTTCCAAAACATCACTTGTTTCCCAGCAACAATCTACACTGTCTTCTTCTCTCAGCACATCTTTCCACCTTTCACAAGCCCCACTTAATTCTGCATCCCTCAAGCTCTGCAGAACTTTCATGTCCCCTTACCACTTGTACTACCAGATTGTCAATCAATGCACGAACACCAAAGATGAGCCCTGTCCCAAACCACAGTGAACTGCAGCATACAAGAACCCACACTGCAGAGTCATCACACAAACGCACACAGCCCTCTATGAAGGCATGAACTTCTGCTTCCAGGCTCTGCAACAAAAGCTGGGTCTGAGGAGGTTCATTTTTACTTTTAGTGCAGACTTCTAAAGACTACTTTTCAATTTAATATTCAAGCTCAGCATCTAAACTAAAATCTAGCCCTCTTCTTGCTTCCATTACTTCATACTTGCAGCATTTTTATTCAAGTTGTTGGTGGAAATCAGAGGCCAGAACATTGACAGCCTCTCCCAGATGTATTCCTCTACATCTGTGTAAGGAAGATAAAGTTGCTCAGATTGCAACAAACAATTAACTACATGAATGTGATCTGGAATAAACAGGCCATTAAATTCAAATATTAGGCATTCAGTTTTCTTTTTCAAGCCACAGTTAGAGAGTTACCAGAACCTTGGCTGCAGTAATAAGCAGGAGCGTTCAAGAATTGTACTAGGGTTGAAGGCACAACCAGAAAAGAACGGGCTTTTGGTTTTGTTGATGGTTTGAGAAGTTAAAGAAACACTTTTGCATTTATCCCACTGATTGATATCACATAAACACAGCTACAAATCCTTTTGAAGTTGTTAAATAAACATATCTATAATTAAACACATCACCTACTGTAATCTTAATGATAGAGTATGTGATGATAGAAGAAATAAATGAAATAGAAAATGCAAAGCTAGGATTACATTTTGTTATGTAAAATGTTTAAAATAAAAGTAACTTAGATTTGATGTTCATGGTTCATGACATAACAAAGATGTTGTTCTCTCAGTCAATTAATTTGGGGTCTGAGTCCTTGCAATGCGAAACACCTTAAAGGCTCAGAGTCTTGCATACTGGTAGCACATTCACCAACATGGTGAACTAGTTGCAAATTCTCCTCATTCAAGAGAAAGAAATTAGTCAAGCTGGAAAAATCAATATCTGAAAACTTATTTCGGTTCCAGTGCTTATTCATTTGATATTCAGAAAGAGTTAGGGTTTCAGACAAGCCACCTCAGAAGTTCTGCAATGAAATTTACACTGTGCTTTGCCTGTGCAATGACAGAAATAGCAGCTCTTGCAGCAGCTGCTTCACTCTGGACAGATCAGTTTTGGGCTATGTCCCAGAACCATCACCCATCCAGATAACTTCAAGAAAACCTAGAGCCCCCAAATCCATCCTATGTGAAATTTCAAGAACATTCTCCAGTCTGGATTAATGATGGACCTGACACCGGAGACTTCCCCCAGAGCCACCCACATCAGAAGGCCTTCATAACAGTCAGAGGGCAAAGAGCTGCATGGTCCAGTCCTGTTAGCCACAACAGAGTTACAGGGTCTCAGCAACATAGAATGCCTACCTGCATCTCAAGGAAATTATTTGAAGCTGAGAGGCTTCCTGCAGTATTGCTTACAAAATACACTATCGCACAACATTTTCTTCCCACAGAGTTCATGGAATAATAGAATATGTCAAGTTGGAAGGGACCCACAATGATTACTGAGTCCACCTCTTGGCTCCACACAAGACTACCCAAAATTCAAACCATATTTCTAAGAGGGTTGTCCACACACTTCTTGAAGCCCAGTAGATTCGGGGTTGTGCCCATTGCCTTAGTGAGCCCATTCCATGCCCAAACATCTTCTCAGTGAAGAACATTTTCCTAGCGCCCAACTTGACCATCCCATACAGCTCCATGTCATTCCCTCAGGTCCTGTCCCTGTCACCAGAACGCAAAGCTCAGCACTGCCCCTCTGCTCCCCACAAGGAGCTGTAGGCCACCATGAGGCCTCTCCACAGATTCCTCTGCTCTGGGCTGAACAAACCCAGGGACCTCAGCTGTTCCTCATACATCTTGCCCTCTAGACACTTCACCATCCTCGCAGCCTCCTCCTTTGGATGCTTTCTAACAGTTTTATATCTTCCTTATGTTGGGAAGCCCAAACATAGTGCACAAAGTGCTTGTGGTGAGGTGGCATCATGACAAAGCAGAGCAGGACAGCCCCTTCCTTCAACAGGCTAACAATGCTGTGTTGTTATTTAATTAGAAAATTCTGACGAGTTTAATTATGAAAAGTTCAGCATTAAACAGAGAGTGCGTGGTTGCCAGGACAAGAGGGATGAAGACATGAAGAGAGGCCAGTGGGATGTGAGCAGTTGGCACCAGTTTGTGGATACCATCAGTGTCAGGGCTA
Source organism: Phasianus colchicus (assembly GCF_987193195.1). Classification (NCBI taxonomy): domain Eukaryota; kingdom Metazoa; phylum Chordata; class Aves; order Galliformes; family Phasianidae; genus Phasianus; species Phasianus colchicus. Next base: position 18,595,398 of record NC_143439.1, on the reverse strand, counting down.
AGCCTGGCAACTCAACAAATTTCAGTCAAAATAGCATCTGTAGTATTTCAACAAGAGACAACAGCTAATTTCCAATAATTTTGGCTTCTGGAGTCTAGATTGCTGCGGTTGGATGTTCAACTTGGAGTCAGGAGTTCTAGGTCCATTTCTAGGCTTCTAGTGAGACTTCAGAATACACAACATTAGCATCTGGAGTTTAGACTAGCCCTAAGAGAAAATGGGAGACATACTGAGGGGAAATATAAAGGAGCAATGTTAGTATCAGGACCATGTAATAAATCAAAACAGTAATATCTTACCTACATTTTCAAAAAAAACATTTCTGTAGGGAAATCTATTAAGGAAATGCAATTGCTTAGCTTGCCAGTTAAATCCAGCAGCTAACCATTTCTATTCTTTTCATTAAAAACAAACAAATTAAGTTGTTAGAGTTTTAAATTTCTCAGAACTCTCTCAAGAGATCTTTGTAAGAGGATTTCTAAGGAACCAGCTGTTGAAAACTTTCCACTAGCAAGATCAGAAATGTGCAAAGACATCTTTGAAAAAATGATATCCACTTGTGTGCCATTTATTCTTTATTTTTAATTCATGCTTTTATCAAAATACCTAAGAAAAAAAAGTAGCTTATCAGAAACTCCTTAACTCTTTTCCCCCTCTATTCTGTTACACATGCACTACACAAAGCGTCAGAAGGAAATTCTTTGTTTTATTTCGGCCATAAAATACATGTTATAGTACTATTGAAACACTGCAAGATACGTTATGCTCCTATGGCCTCATGCCCTGTGACCAAGACACGTGGACGAGGCAGCTGAGTGCACGCCCTGTCGTGTGTACTCACTTTTTATTGCCCATTCAAAAAACAGCAGTTTGAAAAGAAACAGAACGAATGCCAAGAGTACTCCAACCTGCACAAAACCCGAGACAACTGAATTTATAGCAAAATTGCAAGTAAATCTATACTCTGACTCCTTATGCTGGAAGAATATTTAGTTGATTTAGCTTTTCCATTGCCACACTCTGTTTCCCTGTCACAACAGAGACTAAAACTTTCAGTGGTACCAATATCAAATGAAGTTCCTCTAAAGTCTAAGTGTTTTTTTGTTTGTTTGTTTTAAAAGGAAGAACTTAACATCTTTTTTAGGCTGAATAAAAAAAGCATGCACACATATGTATAGCTACATTAATGTTCAGAGATACAGCACTTTGTACAGGGCTCTTCCTACTCTCTCAAATCTACATCTGCTGACTGAGTAGGCATTCATTTAGTTATGGGGCTCTTGAAACCATCTGTATGACCATGTAGCAAAGAACAAGCATCCACTGCCAGCACCATTGCCTGGGAACCTTCCAGTAGAAGATTCACATAGAGTTGCAGGAGCAGTCCTTTTAATGTATAGTTTGCATGCTAGGCAGAACTGTTGTGCAGGCAAACTAACAGGTATGTCTACAGATATGGAAAGGAAGTATATTTCTAATTAAAGGAGATGAACTGTCCTATTTTTATTGATTTTTTTTTTTTTTTGCATGCAAAGATGTCCCATGTGATCCAACAAACATGAAACTAAAGTACTTCTATTTTTAGTACTTTAGTACTTATATTTTAAGTATCAAACTGGTAAGGGATCCATTCTATCTGGAGGGAGATGCATGTTTTACAATCTAGAAGTTCCACTTAAATAGCTAAGATGCATTTCTGCAAGTTTCTCTAAATACACACCATGAGGTGGTATTTCATGCAGTGTGGAAAAGATTCTCAAGGATTCAGCCAACTCACTTTCTATCCATTTCATTCAGATACATTCTCACATTAAGTAAGTTAAAAACACTTCTGTTTGACAGATGTTTGTGTGAGCAGGGCTCTACAAACTGCATATGCAAAATTCACCAAACTTAGAAATATGAAGTTGAACTTCAAGCACTAGCACCAATATGAAACTCTCTACAGCTGTTCTAATATTATTTTATAACATCAAGAAGGGCTCTTATTTCATGCAACAGATCTTTGTTTCTAACTACACTGGGTAGCTTGTTTTAATTCAGTTTATGGGCACATCCTGTACACTCTTGCACAGTTGAGTAATCTCATTCAATTCCAAAGGCTTATTTATGAGCCTAAAATGACTTACAGTAATAAAGAGCTACACCCTTGTCGTTCCAGCACTCACCTGCTCACAGCCAATGTTATCATAATATAAACAATGAAAAAAAGTAAACAAACTATTTTCAACCATGTCTGAGCAAAGCACAGCTATGCAGAGAAGTACAAACAAGAATCCTACTGCAGCTTCTAATTCCTGCACCAGTTCAAGCTGAAAATGAAGTTTTACCTACCATTTCTAGGAGGATTAAAAGTTCTTGTTTCACTATGGATCTAAGACAGATGCATCTGCCATCATTTCTTACATGGGAATGAATCACATGCTTTTTCAATGCACTGCCAATATTTCTTTTCTTTCTGATATCAGAATAAAATTCACAAAGCAAACAATTTCATCTAGCATGCTGCTTCACAAGATAAATACAAATCCAAGATACTTCAGATCAGCAAGGTTTTTTTCTTTTGATACAACCTTGCTTTTACAGGTTGTTTTCTCTCCTGTAGCTGCTGATGCCATCGTTTTTATTTTATTCTGTAATATATATAATATATAATATCCTTCTTTCTCACTCTTCATGGAAAAAAGCCCTCTCATACCCCACTTTCCATTCAGTTTACTTCTTGTTTATCCCAGTGAGAGACTGTGCTCCAGCTAAGGAAAAGTTAACATCCTGAAGTGGGGCCACCACACAAGGAAATAGATATTTCACTGCCTGCCATGAGCTATCAGGATTCTCCTTACACAGAAGCAATTCAAACAGAAACTTTTGCCAATGTAAATTCACTTGAGTTGTATGAACAGAACAGGACCAGAGAGAATGAGGACTGGAGAGGCTGCTTCCTTGTGATAAAGTTGAGCTGATAAACAAGTTTACAAAACACTCCAACTTCAAATGTTGAGAGCTTCAAAGAAGGATCAGGTAACAAAAACTTTGTGATATTTCAGACAAAATTATTACTCTGCATCAATCAACTGAATTTTTTATTTAGGCTTCACAGACTACTAAGAAGTAAAGCCTTTTAAAGAAAGAAAGTGCAAAGGTTTTGCCTATAACTTCACTGCTTGCCCCCGTCAGTGCAACGTGCATGCCAGAGCCAGACCAAATATGTCCTTCTCCTGATTTGCAGCACCTGCTAACGTCTCCTAACTGATGTCAGCTTGCAGCAGAGAGGTGCTGTTTCACATTATCTAGCAAAATGGGGAACTGAGAAGAGCGAGGAGAGACTTTCTTTGGTTTCAAACATCTGTGCTGTATATATTTACCTATTTATGTTGGAATTTTATCTAGAAGCTTTGGGCTTAACAGATCTGTATTTTCAAAATATGATCCATGCCACACAAATGTAAATCTTTTGGGCTGATGAGAAAATTGCTTTGAAGTACATCAGTTCTGATCATTTTTCTCTTTTTTTTTTTTTTTTTGGACAACATTGTTAAATGAAATCAAGTCATAGATCTCAATGTACAAAACCCCTAAAGACTCAACTATCTATGATAGATCCTTTCAACATTTGTTATATAAAACTTTTCACCTTTAAAGAAAAATACTCAGAGTGAAGTAAATTATGTTTTATTTGTTTCATAGAGATGTTTCATTTTATGTAAATGCTCATAAATGAAATGCATGCAGATGAGAATAATATAGTTCATTTCACCAATTACATCATAATCAGAAGATTTCTTACACAATTTGCAGAGAAAGACAATCAATAGAGCAAAAAAAAAAAAAAAAAAAAGTGCCTTTTTGTGCATTATAAGTCAAGTTTCTATGTTTCCATTATGGATTCAACTGAAATAGAGTTAACTTTCTTCTTGGTAGCTGATATGGTACTTAATTTTGGATTTACTATGAGAAAAGCAGTGTTTTAGTTGTTGCCAAGCACTGCTGCACAGAATCCTTTCAGCTTCTCGCACTGTTCTGCCAGCAAAGAGGCTGGGGATGCACAAGGAGCTGGGAGGGGACAGAACTAGGACAGCTGACCCAAACTTGCCAAAGGAATGTTCCATAGCATTTCACATCACGTTGAAAAATAAAAGTGGAGGTGTTGGCCAGAGGGACAGATGCTGCTTGGGGACTGACTAAGCATAGGCAGGCTGACAGTGAACAGCTGCATCGTGTAACACTTGTTTTGTCTGTCTTACCACAGTTTTCCTTCCTATTAAACTGCCCTTATCTCAACTCATGAGTTTTAATTACCACCCTGTGCCACTATCCCCACTTCTCTTCCCTGTGCCTGTGGAGGTGAACGAACAAATGGCTGTGCGGTGTTGAGCTGCCTGCCAGGCTAAACCACAGCAGCTTCGCCTGTTACTCAAGTCTTATAGCTATAGTTGCTGCATGGATTAAAAACGCAATGTGTTGAACAAGCCGAAAAAACATTCTTTGTAGGAGTTTGTGCTAGCAGGAAGGGAAAAACAGGCATCAGCGACCATAGACAAATAATTTTTTTTTTTTTTTTTTTTTAAAGAAAGCATAGGACCCGAAAAAAGAAAAAAAAGACCCTTAATTCCTCTCTCGGGGAACAGAAGGCCGTCGAGAACAGAGCCGCCCAACAGCGGAGTGCGCACCATGGACAGCGCCCGCATCACGCACGGCAAGGGCGGTCCGACAGGAAAGTCAATATAACAATTCCGAGGGGGGAAGAAAAAATATTTAAAAAATAAAACAATAATTTAAAAATCAAGTGTCATCCAACAGCTCTCCAGGATCTGTAGAGTTAGCCTGCTCACTCGCCACCCACTCGACCAGCACGTGTCGGACCTTCATGCATCCGCTTTATCGAATATTCCTTTGTGGAAAGTTTCCATGGCCCCATCATCAGCGTCAGTGCTGGAAGCCAGGATTAAAGCTAATAGAAGGAGAGCAAGGCGGGCAGGTTTATCAGTGCTGCTCAAGGGGTTTTATGGCCATTTCTGAATCAGTTTAGACTTCCCTCTGTTGATTCACCTGCCTCAGCAGTTACCACACTAATATTAGGTAAGCGCAAAAGACGTAAAGTTCAGTTGCAATAAAATGTAAATAAAAGTTTATTGCAGGGTGTGTAAATCTAAAATTTTAAATTAATCAAGACAGCAGCTTCTAGGCAACTTCAAAGGCAACTTTTTCTGCACTTAACTGCGTCCCACTAGGCAGAGCACAAAAGCCTTGTACTTAAACCCACTTTCTTTTGGCCAAACTACTTTTCCTGCAGGTTGATGCTGATGAAGAGGCCATCACATTGGTTCTGTGAGAGGGGACACTGTGACTGCTCCAAGGTTTTCATATCAGGTATGCAGCACACGTAACACAGGAATTTCCTATTGGCAATTTTGTGCCAAATTTTACTTCAGAAGCAGTGAGGCAATTATTATTTATTTTTCCCTAGATAATGCAACACAACAGGGAAATTTGAAACAGCAAAGACTATGACACTGAAGTTCACTACTTTTTCCCCAAAAGCTCCAAAAGTAGAGCTAATACCTTTAAATAGCTCACCACAGACCAGATCCTAACACTCAGGTTCAAGCCAATTCATTATGATCAAAATCCAAAACTGAATTCAGAGGAAGATTTGGAAAAACATATCAAGTTAATCAACACAAGTATCCAACACTGCCATTGTTAGCATACAAAGTAACAACCTTTTTTTTGTTGTTGTTTCTTGTTCCAATGAAAGATTTTTCTAAGAGCGTCAACTATTTAAAAACAAAACAAACAAACAAAAAAGAACAAAAATAAAAACAAAAACTCAAATAACTTCACCAAAAAGCCAATAGCATGAAAAAACAAATGAGCCAAAAAAGACACAGGGAAAAATGCATTTCAATTTCAGAACCAGACTGCTTTATCAGTAGCAGTTTGCAAGAAATACAAACTGAGATCAATATGTAAACACCCCCAAAATTTTGGTGAAGCATGGCAATGCTCAGAACTGTTTCTCTGGAATTTTTTCCTTTCAGCCAGACACCTTGACTTGATACTTTTCATCTACATGTCTCTGATTTAATTGAGATCCACCAAAATTGATACTTCCATAATAAAGCTTCCAGATTTGATAATCTGTTTCTTTTCTGTTGTTTGCTTTTATTATTATATAAATGAAAAGTTACATCGAAGGATGACACAAGCTACTTGTTTCCATTATTTGCTGCAAACTTAGGATAGATTTATTCAGCCTAATCTGCCAATTTTCTGCACAAACCATGGCACTGTACCACTAGGTATTTCAGGAATCTTTGGGCCACATCCCTATAGCTTCTCCCCACACTGTTCTCAAAGCGTGCACCAAGTATAATAAATGTGACTGCAAAACACACCCATCAATATCTCTTCAGTGTTTATGGAAAGAAGGAAGAGGCTGACTCTTCCTCATCTACTAAACAGCAAACTGCCACAGAACAAAAGAAAAACCTCTGAGCTTTCAAGAGCCATAAGCTCTTGAAAGGTGAGATGCTCACCATTCATGTTTCCTGTTTCCTTTCTAGGGAATAACTTTTATAACTCCCTGTTATATGAAATTATAATATTGTTCCAATATTATATTTGACACACTGTTTTCACAGTGCCAGGATTATGCTCCTCTGTTTGTTCTGCTTTCATTGGAAAACAAAAAGAAACCAAAAACAGAAGTTCACCTTCCAAACATCGCTTCCCCCCATGGTTGGAATACTGACAAAAAACTGAAATCAACATTTTAAATGTCTGTTCACCCAGTCTTACGTTGAGGTTTGCTCCTCCAGCACACACTTCTACAGCTGAACACCCAACCACACTCTCCAATGCTGGAAGGTGCCTGGTTGTGCGAGCATCAGGAAAGGCTGTGCTCCAGGGCTCATGTTGTCAGAACTTCCGTGCACAAAGCACTACAAGTGCAGGTTCAGGAATACCTGCCATAGAAGAATCACATCCCAACTCCAAGAGCAACCCAAACTGCAGGGCAAGGTTGTGAAACCCCCATTAAAAACACAGCACTGAGTTTCCAGCACCATAAAGGAGTTCAGGTAAAAATGGGTAAATGGGAAAAGCAGGTTATCTCACTACGGAGGCACCTGCTAGCTTTTGCAAGATTAGGTAACAAGAGCACACAAAGCCACCTTTCCTCAAACTATGAATAGTGCTTGGTCCAGTTCCCCTGCCACAAGCAACAGCCACACTCACATGAAGTGATTTGGGTAGTATGGTTAGGTCGTGGTTGGACTCAATGACCTTTAAGGTCTTTTCCTATCTGAGTAATTCTATGATTCTATGATCTCGTTTCTTGCTAACCCCAGAATTAGAGCCAGCAACACTTCAGAGCATTCATCTCTTTTCCTAGTAAGCAAACTCCAAAACCTCTAGTGACAATTCAAAGCCCTTCTGTCTCAGTTACCACTCTCACAGAGCCAAACTTTTTTTTTTCCCCAAGCCCTCTTAAACAAACAGCTTTTAGGATGCTTTGCAATGCAGAAAAGAATAGGGTTAATTGGCTCCCCTGAGTAATAAAAGTGTAACTGATTTCATCCAGAACACCTGTCGTGATCACAAAAGAACTACATAATTTTTTTTTTTTTTTAAAAAAAAAGGTCTGGTAAGCAATACAACAGAACAGCACAAGCCTAGCTGCATTTATTCTAGTCTGACCACAAACATTACAGCACTGGTAACTTCAGGAAAAAAAAAGAACAAACCACAGCTATCCTTCCTACCTGAAATATAACCAAGGCCTGTGGGTACCTCTGCATGTCAGAAGGCATCTTTCCTTCTCTCCAAAAAGCAACCTCCAGCTAACACCCACATCATGGAGAAAGATCCCAGAGAAATAGTGTGTGCAGCCTATTTCAAGGTTTCTCACCTCCAAGTGACCTGTATGGACTCTAGGGAGGGAACGAGCTACAGGTGGGGGGGATGACTTGTCTGCTGAAGCTGCCTGCAGCTGCCAACCTTCCCAAGGCTTCCTCAACTATGCCCTGTAACAGAAATCTCTGCTCTTTCCTCCCTCTCAGCCCACTCCAAACAACAAACTAAAGCTGGAGTAAGGCATCTGTTCTACATCCTGCTTCCCAGGGTGGGAGGAAGAAGGGCCCCAACAAGAGGCAGAGCTCAGGTGAACCACATCTATAATGGAGAAAAACAGCATCCCTGACTGAACCCAGTCTCCTCGCTGGAAATAATTCCAAAGTGACTGGGGAAAAAGTGCATTGTACAAGCAGCATAAGAAGACACACAACCTGTGCTCTTGCCCTGATACTGAAAGCCACCTAACCCTGGTAGGTCCTATGTATTTTGCCACAAACAGGACACAGGGAGCAGCTTTGAGGGTCTGAGAACTGGAGCAGCACTTCTGACAAGGGATGCTGGCCAACAGTTTGGGCAAGCTCCCAGCTGTACGACTGCTGTAGGGTTAAGCACATAGGTGTGGAAGTGATCCAACAAGTCATCCCAGCTGTCAGCCCAGAGCCAGCATTTTGATGGACCATCTTTAATGCTGGGACTTAGTTCAGCATTAGTACCAGCCAGAAGAAAATGAAGGGAAAAACAAAAAGGAGCATGCAGGTGGACGGGAAACAAATAATAAAGGAGAAACTTCTATTACAGGAATTGACATCATGGAATTGCTTAGGTTCAAAGGGACATTAAATCCAAAGAAATCCAATTGTATGGAAGCATTTGGCCCACTTTCCTTTGCCTTTTTAAAATGCAGCACAAAAGAGCCTGGTGTCCACTCCTAACAGGTATCCCTGGTTCCCGGAGTTCCAGCTTTGTCCTTGCCTCTGGGGCAACCTAACCCCATGCACGGAGCCTTCTCTCAAGGCAGCGTTTGTGTGGCATGGACAAACACAAGCCTCCCCGTGTCCCTCCTTTTAAAAACAGACTTTGGGGAAACAACAACAACCATAACAACAACAACAACAACAAACTGTTGCAGGAGATTGCATTTGTTACAGGCAACAGAGAAGAGGTGCCTGCTCACACTGCCACTATGGGGCTGGGTCCTGCAAAATGAATAAATAAATAAATAAATAAAAATTAAAAAATTTTAAAATCCCAAAGATCTTAAAAACAAAGCCAGCAGTAAGTGGTTGAGGATGAAATAATGCGCATTGGCATGGGCGGTTCTAAGCGTTTGCTTATCCCAAGGAAATCTTTAACAATCCCTCCCTTCTAATCTGACAAATCCAAGGGGTTACGATGCCGGTGGGTTGAGGTCTCTTATTTCAACGAGCATCATCAAAGAGACATTTGGACAAGTTTGCAGCACTGAACCCGGCGGTTTTCGGGAGGAAAATCCTGTGCGGGCAGCGCTTGGGGAAAGGGTTAATTCAGTGGCCGCGATGCGTATGAAATGATGGTAAATTACCCGGCGCGTTCTCCCGGGGAAGAAATTAGACTTCAAAAGGGCTGGAGCCCTCCTGTATATATATCAAGCAGATGGGCTGATGCGCTGTCTCGCTGATGCGCAGTTGATTAACCGCTCCATAAAGAGCGGCAGCACCGCTCGGACGCGCGTCGCTGTCCCGGGTTGTGCGCGGGAGCGCGCATCAGGGCGGGCGAGAGGACACGCGGATTACAGCGATTAAACACAAATACCGCAAACTATAAAGAAGGAAGTTTGAATGAATGGGAAACTGGGTCGTTGTTAAGTGAGTGCGATTTGCTTTGTCAGCCCCAAAACTCGTTTTCCCAGCCCCGAACGTCGCTCTCCTAGACCCAGATCTCGGTTTCCCTGCCTGGCGCAGGGGGCACAGCTCCTAGCGGCAGCAGCCCGGTGCGAAGGGCTCCCGTATCCCCGTCCCGAGCCGGGCGGGAGGGAGCGCACGGCAGAAAGGCACCGGGGGCAGCGAGGAAACGCTTCGCCGTGTTGACACGTCCTGGCCGCGCTCCCAAAGGCGTCCCTCTGCCACCCGATAGCCCTTCGGAAGGGGCTCTCTGCCTTCCTCGGAGCCGAGCCAGCGGGGGGTTGCCCTCGGCGGGGAGGGGTCGTGGGGGCTCTGCGCGGCACCCGCGGGTGACATTCCTGCAGGGGAACGGCGGTGATATCGCAGCGCTTTGCAGCAGATGCGAGAGCCGGGCGTCCCTCGAGATCTCCTCCGGCGCCGCACGCGTGCACCGGGCTAGAGAGGAGCCACGGAAGCACACACACGTGAGACCGACCCCCCCCGCGCAAGCAACCGCTGCTTTTCCCCTTTTGTATCCCTCTCCGACGGCCGTCGCTCCTCGGGCGAGGCGAGGAGGGGGCCGGGGGGAGACCCGAGCGCGGGCTGCCGGGGCGCGGGGGGGCACGGCGGAGCTCCCCGCGGGCCGCAGCTCCCCGGGGCGCCGCCTGAAAGGCCGCCGCGCCGCGCTCACCAGCTGACAGCGCGTGCTCCGCTCCAGACACGGCGCACCGCGGCCGGGAGCGCGGCCAGCCCCCCCCGGGCCGCCCCGCCGCATTGTCCGCCCCGCTCTAATTAAGAAGCGCCGGTGTTAACCCTTTCTTCCCTCTTCCTTCCTTCTTTCTACCCCCGGGACCAGAGGTTGGGCAAACAGTAGCCGGAGAACCGCACCTCGAAGAAAACGGAGCATTTGATCAAAACCGAACGCACCCACGTTAAAGAAATTCCTCAAAAAGTGATAAAAATGGCACAAAGCAAAGCAGCCGCGAAGTGCGCGCTCTCCACTTTGCAAACTTTGCGCTCGCCCGTGCAAAACAAACACTGTCGCGAGCTCAATAAAGCGATTTATCCATCTTCATTACTTAAAGAAATGTTGTCTCTTTGTTTGTTTGGGAGCGTGCTTAGCTTGCACGGCAGAGTTGATGCCTTTGCTAGTATCTTGGATACTTGGATCCCACTTTGGTAGGTAGGAGCTAATTGCTAATAATGGAGAGAAAGGAAGCAGCCAGCATAGCGGGAGCGGCCCGGCATATGGGGAATGAGCGCTCCGAAACGCTCAATATTCAACTTTCCAAAATATTAATGAGATTAGAGCAACCTGCAGCTCTACGTTCCAGCTTGTTAACGGGGGGAGTGAGAGGGGGCTGCCAAGCGGTTGTTATGCAAACTCCGGGGCTGAACCTCAACATGGAAATGCGCTGCGCATCTCTTTCAGAGATGTGTTAGGGGAAAAAAAAAAACACACACACACACAAAAACAAACAACAAATCCTCAGACAACGAGAGCTAAGGATCTGGTGCGCTCCGCTGTCGGGGGGGAATACGACAGCGGAGCGAGGAGGGCGGATGCGCGCGTTGCGATGGTTGCGCTCCAATTGCGCGGCCCGGCCGCTTCTTGCTGGATGAAGCACCGCCGCCGGTTCGTGGGGAGGAAAACACAACGAGAGGGAACGAAACGAAAGGAGAGAGAGAGGAAACAAATAAACCAACCACCGTAAAAGAAAGTAAAACAAAATAAAGCCCTGGTCCCCCACCCCTCCAAAAAAATTAAACTGAGTAAACTGGGTGACGATATTTTTCCTCGCTGCATTCCTCTCGCCCCCACCCCCCCCCCTTCCCGCCGGCAAGACACGGCCCCGGCAACGAAAGGTGCTCCCTCTTCCAGCGCTTTGGGAAGGGAGGGGGACAGGGGGGGAACCGTCCCGCTGAACTCTTCACCCTGTGGGGCAGCCCCCGCCCCGTGCGGCCGCTCCGTGCCGAGGGCCGAGCGGTTGTCGGTTACCGCGGGACAGGTGCACGACTCGGGCAGCGCCCGCTCTGCCCGGTTCGGCACCACTCGCGGGACCACCTGCGGCGAGCGGCATTCGCTGCCCGTTTCGGCGTGGAGGGCGGGACACGGGTGCGGTGCTCCGCGTGCTGCGAGGACGGGGCCACGTCCTGGCGCGGAGTGTGCGGGGAAAACGGGGAACGCGACCGCGCCGCAGCTTCGCTACGCCTTTTTGTTTTTCCACCTTTATTTGATCTCGAAAAAAAAAAAAAAATACATAAACCAGTGGCAGTTGGCTGGGCTAAAATTCAAATAAACGATTTTCGTCGTAGAAAATTTTGTTTAAAAAAAAAAAAAGACAACAAAAAACAACCAACCAGAAAGCAGAAACAGTAGCAAACACTCCGTAATAAATAAGTTTCCTATTACCACAAAAGCGAAATAAAACGAACATAAAAGTTTGACACGAGCGAAGAGTTCGCGTTTCTCAGGCTCGGCGCCCACCGCGGCGCGGGGCTTCCCTTGGCAGTCGGCGGCTCTCCTCCGCGCCCCCGTCTCCGCCGCTGATAAAGTGCTCTGCGCCGCGCTCTCGCCGGGAGCGCCGTCGCGGTGCGTTCTGCGGGGACGGGACGGGGCGGACGTCGCGGCGGTTCTCGCCCCGCGTTGGCAGGAAGGGACGGCAGCGGCTTCTGGGCAACGGAAACTCTGACAGGAGCGGCTACGCAGCGGCGTAACCACGCGGCCCCGGCGGCAGCGGGCAGGTGGGAGGCGCGGCCCCGCAGCCCCCTAGCTGGCCTCGTCCGAGTCACTGTAGTGGGAGCGCGGCGAGAACTCCCCGTCGCTGCGGTGAGAGCGCGGCGACGCTTTGCTCCTCTCGGGCTGCTGCGGCGCGGGCGGCCCCAGGAGCAGCGCGGGAGAAGGCGCTTTCTGCGCGGGGAAAGAGGGGAAGCGCAGCGGCTCGAGCTGCGCCGCGAAACCGCCCGCGGCCGCCGGCGGGGGGAAGCGAGTCCTGGCGGGCGCGGGAGGCGAGGCGCGGGGCGGCGGAGGAGGGGGCGGCGGGGGCGGCTCGAAGGGGGCCCCGCGGAGCTCGGCTTTGGCGGGCGGCTCGGGGGGCGCGGGGGGCCCGTGCAGCAGCTCGGCGAGGGCGCTGATGTAGATCTGCGCCATCTGCAGCGTCTCGTACTTGGAGAGCTTCTTGTCGTTGTTGAAGGAGGGGATGACATTGCGCAGCTGGTCGAAGGCGTGGTTCAGCCCGTGCATTCGCCGCCGCTCCCGCGCGTTGGCCGCCAGCCGCCGCTGCTTCTGCACGCCGCTCACCTGCGCCCGCGGCCCGGCCCCGCCGCCGCCGCCGCCCCGCGGCCGCCCGCCGCCGCCCCGCGCTCCCCCGGGGCTGCTCCCGCCGGAACGCCGCGCCGCGCCCCCCGCCACGGCCGCCTCGTCCTCCTCGTCGGCGGGCAGCAGGTAGCGCGGCGACGCGGCGGGCACGCGTGCGGCGCAGCACACGCCCAACCAGCCAGGGGCGAAGCCGCAGCCGCCCGCCTCCGGCCCCAGCAGCGGCAGCGGCTCCGGCTCCCGCCCGCCCTCGACCCACTCGGCGGCGGCGGCCCGCGGCAGGCTCATGGCTCGGCCTCGGCGCCCATGGGACGAGGCACGGCACGGCTCGACGGACGGCTGCCAGCGGCGCCCGCCTGCTGCCCGCCCGCCTCGCGCGTGGCAGCCGCCGTCTCCGGTGTCGGCCGTGCGCCGCGCCCCCCTTTAAGGAGCGGCACGCGCCGGGGTCCCGTCCCGGCTCCCCCGCTCGCCCCCCCTCCCTCCGCGCTCTCCCTTCCTTAGCGCCCCACCCCTCCCCGCGCCGGTCGCGTGTCGGGGCGGCCAATGGCGCGGGCGGCTGGGGGGCCGGCGCGTGCGGGGAGCCAATGGCGCGCGGGGCGCGGGGAGGGCGGCGGACGGGGGGGAGCGGCGGCACGCGCGGCCGCTCCGCCCGGGGAGGCGCGCGCCTGGCGCCCGTCCCGCGCCGCTGCCCCGGGCGGACGGGGGCAAAGCGGAGCCCTCGTGTGGTGGGAGCCCTTCGGGGCCGAGCGGGACGTGCCGCCCGTCCTTCCGCGTGCACCCGAGTGCCGCCGAGCCGCTGGAGTGCGTCTGGACACGGGCACGCGGAGCCGTTTCCACGTCCAGCGCTGCTCAGAGCGGGGGGGAAATACTGCTTTAGAGGCCGCCGCTCTCCGCGTCGCACGCTCAGAGCCAAAGCCAAAGGCGCGGGGCGGTGCGCGCTCGCCGCTGCTCCCCCAGAATAAGATAAATGTAAGGGATGGAGAACTCCTGGGGCCGGCTGAGCTCATTCTGCATTCAGCGCCGCCCGGCCCTTTTCTCTCTCCTTTCTCCTCTCTTTGTATGTTCAAGCCTACTTGAGTTTCTTTTTTCCTTTTGTAGGAGTTGGTTCTTTTGAAGCGGTTCGAGGCACGCCCTGCGCAGAGGGAACTTCACGGGAGTCGGAAACACAAGCACACCGCTCTGCAGCGCTTACTGTACAATAGCAGGAATGCGGGAGCCGTGGAAATGAAGCTGCCCTCTCTCTCAAAGTGTCAAAGCTTTCAGAGCCGCACGAACTGGACGCGGCCCCGTATCTTTATGCAGATTTCCTCCGCTCCCCCCGGCCGGGTTCGGGCCGAGGCAGCGGCGCGGGGTCAGCACGCAGCGGTGTCACGGAGAAATGGGTTACAGACGCGGGGGGGGAAGCGGGGGGAGAAGAGAAGAAGCGCAAAAAGCCTCCTCTATCGTTACAGTCAAGGTCGTCTCAAAGCACACAAAGCACACATGGGTCAGCCCTCGGTTTAATTGTGCTCGACACCCCGATTACTCATTCAATCTCGCTTCAGGATCTGCGGTCAGCGCGGCAGGCACCGCCGCAGATTAGGAAGTATCCCGTTCCTCCCTTGCCCTATTTTTTCTGCGCTTTTCCTTCCCTCTGCCTGCACGGCTCTGCAGCTCTGGCATGGCAGAGCCCATCCCGGCGGCACAGACCCGGACCTGTGCAGAGCTGCAGCGGATGGGCAAAGCCAGTGCCAGCCCCGTGGCCTCAGTGACTGCACCACCAAGCTGATCAGCCACCTGACAACAACAGTCATTTATCACAGAGCACGTGGGATCGAAGCAGGGCCCGAGAACAGTCTTTTCTAAGGTTCCTCCTATGATTAGTGGTGATGCTTTGCTTTCAAAAGTATTTGAAAAAAATTTTAAATCAGAAGTGACAAATGTAAGGAACGCAAAGCCCAGGTGCCTGTTGCTGCAGCCTCCAGCAGCTTTGAAGGCTGCCCTGTCCCACCCGTGGGCAGCACGACCACCCTGGGACATGGACATACCCCAGTGTTGCAAAGCGACCTTCCCGGATGGGTCATCACATCTGCCTCATCTCATCCACTTTGAGTATCTGAGGGCCCATCAAAGTAATTCCCTTTTCCTTGTCCCACAAAGATCCAATGCAGACCCACACCCTGGGCCTCATCCTGCTGACAGTTTCTGCTACGCACAGTTGGTTCTCGTGCATGTACTCGCACTGCCTCCAAGAGATGTGCACAGCATCACTGCAACAACACTCGCTACCTCCTGGGGCCATTGTGGGGCATTAATGAATTCAGCTTCCTCATCTGTGTGGAAATCTTGTCTATAGAACCTATACCTATGTCTGCTCTGCTCCTTTAGTTACTTTGCTGTAGCTTTTACTAAGAACTTATGCTAATGTTTTACAAATAAAAAGCCTTATATTCATGGAAGTGTGACTAATAATTTTCTTTCAGTTACTGTTTTAAAAAGTATTCTGTGTTAAAACCGCTCAGCAAGACGTTTCCTCTGAAACTGCTTGATGCTCTCAGTCCTTGCAGCATCTGATTGCTGCGGCACTTGACTGGGAGTCATTCAGCATCAGCCCTTCAGAAAGCCAGCAAAACCAACCACAAAGAGCCATCAACCTGGGGTTTTGTGGGCTGCTGCCCTAGAAGGTTTGGAAGGAAGTGAGCCATTTACTCCTGGCCACAGAGATGCAGAGGTCTGCAGCTGCTTGGTTGGTGCATCTGGCAGCAACTGTGACCCAGAGACCTGGCATTAGCTGGATTAGGGTCTGTGTGACTGCATACATCCCAGAACTAAGAACTGGAAGAAGAAGCATTCATGACATACAATTACTCCCTGCAAAGAATTGGAAGCTTTTCCTTTCAATTAATAAAAAAGAAGCCTTAATGCAATACAAACACTAGTATCAGACCCGTGGGATTTTTGTGTCACAGACTTTACACCTCTGCCATTCTCAGTTTCCTCACCTCTTTAACAGTAATCTTATTCCAGATTTAGTTTGCTCGCCCTTTGCAGCAGCAACAACTTTGCTGGGCCTAGATGTTGTCACACACATAACCCACAAGTTCATTACCTCAGTTGCTTGAAATAAGCATCAACAAACTGTCTCCTGCTTAAGGCACTGCATGCTATATAAACGTTAGCAAGAGGAAGAAAGGAAGAATCTGACATCTTAAAGTCTGTACACTTTCTCTCATCAGCAGCATTACCAGAGCAGTATCCTGGGAATGGGAGGCTCTGCTTGAGTCAAACAGGACCTTATACACAGGATCCCACACTTAGGCACTTCCAGCATTGCCTCAGCACTCAGCAGCCATGGGTCTATTTCTGCCAAAATGGATGGAGATTTCTCAGATGTGGAAATGCCAGCCTTTGCAGGTCTCCTAAGGAAAGCAGATCCCCCTAAGGCTCCTAAAATGCAGGGACTATGCATTTGGAGTCCCTCTAGGGGACAAAAGGAAGAGAGTGGACACAAGTGGCTGCTGATCAACACCTCACATCAACCCCCAGGTTGCAGAGTATTTACCCAGGAAGGAAACACCTGTCAGCCAAGAAAAAGCAACTTCTCCATCCACAGGAAACCCTCTGCCAACTCTGTGTAACTCCTGACAGCAAAAAGGCTGCCAGGAACAACCAGCTTCCATTGCCACACAGCCTCACTTTCCATCACCACACAGCTCCATGCAACACTTAGAAGCCACTGGGATGAACAGCTGTGAAAACCAGCTGCTTTGAATACATCTTCATCTGTCTGCTGCTCCTTGAAGTAGGATACCCCGAGTCTTAAGAATTATTGTTTAAATACTTGTTAGTGATGTAGAAGTAGAATTATTATTTTTTCTAACTATGTGCCCAATCTGACAACTGCCCCAATTCAAGCCTCAGCAGAGCACTGCTTGCAGTGCTTGCAATGCATCACTGTGCTCAGGGATGCTCAGTGGCAATCCTGTAGAATCACAGAATCACAGAATGTCTCAGGTTGGAAAAGTCCTTAAAGATCATCGAGTCCAACAACAACCTAACCATACTACCCTAACTAACAACCCTCTGCTAAATCATGTCCCTAAGCACCACATCCAAATGTTTTTTAAACACATCCAGGGATGGTGAACTCAACCACCTCCCTGGGGAGCCCATTCCAGTGCTTAACAAACCTTTCTGTAAATAAGTGTTTCCTGATATCCAACCTAAACTTACTTTGGTGCAACTTAAGGCCTCGTCCCCTCGTCCTGTCACCTGTCACCAGTGGGAAGAGACCAGCCCTGCTCTTGCTGTAAGCACCTTTCAGGTATTGGAAGAGAGCAATAAGGTCTCCCCTCAGCTTCCTTTTCTCCAGAGAGAACATCCCAGTTCCTTCAGTGTCTCCTCGTAGGGCATATTCTCCAAGCCCTTCACAAGCCTTGTTGCCCTTCTTTAGACCTGTTCCAGCACCTCAGTGCCCTTTCTGTACTGAGGTGCCCAAAACTGAACGCAGTACTTGAGGTGAGGCCTCACCAGTGCCGAGTACAGGGGCAGGATGACTTCCCTCCTGGACCAGCAGGCTTGCAAGGCCCTCTCAGCAGTGAGCCCTGCCTCTGGCATAGCCTGAAGCAGCAGTTCTGTTTGTTCTGCAGCTGGAGGAAGACCTGCGATAGAGTTCATAGGCACAGTTATTTTCCAGGACGCTTTAAACTTGCTAAAAGGTTTAGGAGTTCCCACGAGGAGAGGATTCCCCTATATCCCATCTGTGAGACCCACGTCAAGGCCAGAGGCAGCTACCCCGAAGCAGCCCGTTTTGCCACCCTAGCTGTATCACTGCAGCCACACAACAGCCAGCTGGCGCCGTCATACTAACACTTGCCACCTCCGTGCCTGTCAGCTGAGCCGCGCACGGCCCCCCGCACCCTGCAGCAACCGCAGCGAAGCTTTACGGACGTGCCCCATTCCACCCGTGGAACGGCGGCGAGGGGCTCGGGGCCGGCACACGGCGTGCCGCCTTCCGCCGCCAGCCCCGCGTCCCCCCCGCGCCCCTCGGGTGGGTTGTGCGTGGCAGGGCCGTCCCTCTGCGAACAACAGGTTGGATATTGTAGGTGTGGGTTATTAAAGTGTCCCCGGCACAATGGCGGTCTGTGTCCCATTCGCCACGCTTGGGCTCCTCTTTGGAAAGCGCACACAAGAGGTGACACGGCGCTGGCCCCCGCCATTATCCCGTCTGCATAGCAGCGCGGGCCGCCCCGTCTCCCTGGAAATGGGCTTCGCAGCCGCCGCCCGCCACCGCCGGGGCCACCGCGCCCGCGCACGGCTCCGCGCGCCGCGACGGCGGCCGCCCCTCACGGCTGCGCCCGGCGGGTGAGCGGCCTGGCTCGGGGCCCTCCTCTGCGGGCGGTGCCGCAGCGCCACCAGCTGGGCGGCGGCGGGAGTTGCAGCCTCCGGCCCTCGGCTCGCGCCGCTGAGCCTGCGCTTTCTCACAGCTTCGAGCAGGCGCCGAGACCTCGAGAAGCGTGCTCAGCTGGGATGTGCTCAGAGATGGGCAGTGCAGCTGGTGCGGGGTGTAGAGAAGCGTTATGAGGAGCAGCTAAGGGAACTGGGGCTGTTTAGTCTTCAGGTGGATGAGAGACCAGCTGCTCGGCAGAGGTTGTAGCGAGAAGGGTGTTGGTCTCTTTTCTCGAGTGTCAAGCGATAAGGACACAAGGAAATGGCCTCAGGTTGCACCACCAGGGGAGGTTTAAATTGGATGTCGGGATGAACATCCTCACGGATAGGGTGATCAGGCACTGGAACTGCCCAGGGCAGTGGTGGAGGCATTCCAGAGATGAGAGCTGCGAAGGAGCGGCGAGATTGGGCGAGCTCTCAGGTTGCACTCGGCCAGCCCCCTGCACTGGGCCATTAGCAGCCCTAAGGAGTTGCCTTGGTAAACACAACGCTTAGCTGAGGCAGATGTTCTTGAAACAGCCTGGCTTGGATTTACTGTTAAGAGAGCAAGACACGTGCAGATTTAGCCCCTTCTGTCTGGTGCTGCTTTTGTGTTAGGATTTACCCCCTTCACTCCCCTTTTTTGGGGGGGTGTGGCATGCTGAGTGACTGCCACTCCCTTGGTAAGGTGTAGGGGACATGTATGCAGAAGAGCCATCCTATCTGTTTTCTTGTACAGCTCTAGCCTACAAAACAGGAATTTGTCCATGTACTCCAGATCAGTTTCTACTTACGCTTCATATTCACCTCAGCAAGCAATTATACTGCAGAAAAAAACCTGCCACCTGTGGGTTTTAGATGGAAAGCTACTCTTACGTGTCAAAGCTTATGGAATAAAGTATTTAAAAATACTAATGGAAATCAGTTCTGCATTTCTATAAATCACTCTAACAGTCTTAACACAGACGTGACAAGGCCTGCATTTGTCAGGTGGCACAGCGAGTCTTTGAAATGAAGACTGCATCAATCAATTTGCTCTTCTGAAATCATATTTCCAAGTTGATGACTTTTTCTTTTGCCCAATCTTTCATCTCAGTGGAGGAAGAACAAAACCCCCTGTGTCCTATATAACACTACCTTGAGCATTGAAAAGGAGTTGCATTTGCAAAGCAGTTGGATTAGGTGACCTCTAAGGGTCCTTTCCGACTCAATTCTGTGATTCTACGATAGCATGGCAAGATTTCTGGGGAGTCATACGAAGTGTTTTAGGGAACCTCATTTGTTTTTTGAGGCAAAGAGTCAAGAGAAATAAGGAGAAAGCATCATCTGCCATCCCTCAAACCTGCAGAGATCCAAGAAACAGCAGAGCTTACACAGACAGAGCTCAGAGCTGTAAAAGCTAGAGCAAGACAAATCACTCAGTGTTGCTGAAGCACAGTTCAACAGAGCAGTATATTTTCTTGCTACCCTACATGTTTCTTGTTGTGGTTGCTGCCACACCACAGAGACTTTTCCTTCAAAGTATGTTGGAGTGTAGGAATAGTGAGTGGTACACTGTGAGCTTTGATCACAGTGCTTGCTTGCTCTCTCCCACAGTTAAGCAAGAGAATTAATTAGTAGGGACATGGATCAACAGGGATTGCTCCTACTGTGGTCCACCACAGAGAAATACACAGGGAATATTCAAAACCAATATTTAAGACCTTTCCACAGCGTATTATAAAAAAAAACATGAGCAGGTGAGAAATATAAGTTTACCCACAGCAGCAGGACTGTGGCATGCTCATTGAGTTGCCCACTTCCTCTTTTTTATCTAATTTCCAACAAGCACAGAACATTTGCCACCTCCCTGCTATGCTTCTAGGTGAAGCACCTGCAGCATCTTCCGGCTGCCCCAGGATCATCCCTTGACAGTCAAATCTGGGGAGTAAGCAGCATCCCTGAGACCTTACCCACTTGAACTTCTATTGATGCTCAGTTTCTTATATGTAGAAGGAAGCAAAGAGGAGGCAGTTGAAGCAGTTTCCCAGCTGCAAAGCACTCACCTGGAGGACTGAAATGCAACACTGAGAGCTGCAAAAGCAAACTTCCCTATTCCACATAGGAGAAGGCAAGCCTGAACGACCAACACTGTTATTCTGCTGCCACGTTGGCTGCAGCATGACCCAGAGGAGGAATTGAAGCAAACACCTACAGCTGTGTGATTACTTGGAGAGCTCAGTAACTGCCCTCACACCTCCACTTTATTTATATTTTATTTATTTTGTTTTGCTGGGGAGGGTGGAGGAAGTGGTTAGCCTTACAATGGCTGATAACTGCAATATTCCTTGCTCCAAACAGATGATCCACCAGTAGAATAAAGGATTCCTGTGGAATGCCAAAATAACAAACAGCTTCATTTACAAGACTATCAAATCTAGCTATTAGTTGGGTTTTTCAGTTAATTAATTAATTAATTGTGGCAGGCCACAACACTCTTGTATTAATCTGGGGACTTGATTTTTGGAGGAATTGCTTTTGGTTAGGAATGTTTTGCACTCACAAGGCTGCCTTGGGAGGCTTTGATTTCTGACTCCACACACAGTGTTATGTATGAGACATGAGTGGCAGGGTATGATGGTGATGAGTTTGCTATCGCTTCCTGGTCTTGATGTGAAGTATGAATGCATGCATTCATATCCCAGTACTTAAAAAAAAGTATCAGGACTCATTCTTGGGAGCAGATACTTGATTTTGACATATATTTCAAAACAGCTCCACAGAAGAAAGAGGAAACACAGGTCTCTGGACCAAGGAAGTGTGAATACAGCAGGGCTGTGCTGGTACAACACTGCTTTCATTTTGGAGACTATTTTTTCATCTCTTACAACCACAAGTGTGCACATGGGAAATTGCTTTACTTTTCATCCCACCACCTTTGTGCAGGTTTGTGAAATCAAACATACCCAGGGTATTAAGCTCCAACATGCTTTCTGGCCCAGCTACAGTGAGTGTGCTAGCAGAAAAAGGTACCCTTACATCCTCATCAGTTTGCAGCATCCCACAATAGCGTGGAAGGAGAAAACACATCTTAAAATCCTAATATGTTGAGGGAAATTGTACCAGCACTTTGTTTTGACAAGACAGGAGGAAATCGCATGATACTACAGCTCTGACCATGCTGTGGCTGGACCAGTGACAGCTACAATCACTCACCTGTTTGCTGCAGCAGGACATTTTTTTTCTCTCTGGGTATTTCATCATCAGTCAGTAGAGCCATCTGACCAAGCAAATCTTTGAAACCAGTTTAATATGCTTTGTGCCACTGCTCATTTTTTCACTTGTAGCTGATACGTCAGAATGGGTGTATGACCTGAATCACCAGGCAAACAACTCATCTTTATATGCACCTGGCTTGTATTGTCAGCAGCCCTACTGCAGCAGAAGCGCTTGACAGTCTTTAATACAGTACTTCTACCTCACTGGCTTTTTATTTAAAGACAGGGTGGAGAAATGTCACATAGAGTTAAATTAGCTTCTTATGAAGAGTAAATAGGCTGTGTCTCTTAAGATACCCAGCTCTGGATAGGTGTGTTTGGGAACATAAGTGACAAGGGCAATATTCACATTAAATGTAAAATGAATGATTTGTCGAGGCTGGAAGTACAGCACTTCTCATGCTGTCATGGTGGCTTTACAGCACAGGAATAACCTGGAAGTAGGACTCTGATCATGCAAACATTTTTGAGACTACAGGAACCCCTGTCTATGGTAGTAACTCTAACATCCTATTGCTGGGCATTTAGTGCCCATTGACACGCATGCCCATTGGCAGTAGCCTGTAAGTGCCTTTTATCCTCAAGGCACTTTATCCTCAAATGATCCTTATCATTTTCAGTAATTTCCTTCAGATTTATATGCTATCTGGACTCAGATTATTATTATTATTATTTAATGTAGCACTGAATTGAGGTCTCCTTCCAGTGTATGTATATATTATTTTTCTTTTGAAACTATAAAATAAGACTCAAACATCCTCTCCCCTGGTGTAGTGAAAACACTGACAAGTGGACACCTGCCACCAAAGGAAAATCTCACAGTGCCCAGTGTTTAAGCAGGAGGAAACGCAAGTTTAGAAAACAATTTTATTAGACAAATTATTTAGACAAATTATACACAGAAAGCTCTGCCACTTGTAACTGAGGCCTCCAAAAAGTGTTTTGTGTATCTGTATAATAGGCAACACATCAAAATAGGCCTATTTTAAATATCGTACATGGTTAACAGATTTCTTTTTTAATAGCTAAAATCACTGCAACATCTGGTATGTCCCTACATAGCTTGTTGGAAAGAAATTAAGTTTTTTATCTTTTTTTTTCCTCAGAGGTGTGGATGAGTTCATGAATGTTACAAGGGAGAAGCAAGTTGTGCATGCTTTTAGACGCTTGCTATCCCAAAAACAAAATGGCCTTTTGCACGATAAGAATTTGTTCTGCCTTACACAGTAGACAATATTTGAAGATTTAGTACAAAAAACAGTGACAGTACAAGATGCTCCCCCAGAACAGAATTAGCATCAAAATAGAATAGGTCTGAAGAATATACCTTTTAATTTATCCTAAAGCAAATCACAGAGGTTGATTCCTATTAATCCTAGCCAAAGAATGAGTTAGGTTAAAATAAGTGTATGGTTGCATTAAGAACATAACCAAACTGAAAAACCTCACGGGATACACTGCTTGCTTTCTACTGAGCCTCATCTTCAGCTTTAAGGATTACAAATTGAAAGCTCTTCCTACATTTCTAACAGGTAACAGCGTTACTTTAAAAAGCTGGTGCCAAAACCGGCACTGGTTCTGCTCTCACTGCTGTTCTTTCTCTTGTTCTATACAGTTGGCACTAATATAAGAAGTATGTAGCTCCTCTAAATCTAACTTAACTTATAAAGGGTTAAAATGAGCGCCAGTTCATATACTGTTTTCCCCTTCGAGCAATATGTGATAATAATTAAGGCCACATCAGTATTTCTCAAGGGCTTTTGCTCCACAAACACCATTATCGTATTGATCAGCCGTACCGATTTGGAAAATAATTTATTAACCTTTGATCTATGTTTAAACTTCTCTAGAGCTATATTAGTTGCTCACGAGCGTGGTATACCTAAGAAAGTGTTCCATCTGTCTAATTAATTAAAAGTAAAATTATCAAGGTTAGCCATATAGAATGCTCAACAGCCAATGCAAAACCTAATTGAATGAGTTACATCTAGGTACAAACTTCAAATTGTCCTGGATGTTCTAATAAAAAAGTATAAAATATGCTCTGTTGGCAAACAATGCAAGTCAGAATAACATTAAAAGCGATCCGTCTTTTCTAAATGAAAAGACCCCTGCACTGTACATCTTTCCTGTATACAACACATTTTACTAAAGCTTTATTAAATGAATTGCAGTAGCAACGGCTGCCATTTTATAGCTATATATACATGTATATATATATACATACTTGTGTGTATATATGTATATATATATATGTATGAGATACTAATTTATTTAACACAACAAAGGCTTCTGCCATATGATACAGTTTACTGTACATAAGAAAAACTTTTAACACTGTACAATCACATAAAGGTCATATGCACTGTTGCAGTGCAAAAGTAGATTTAACTGTAGTCTTTACTGGCATAGTAATGGCTTTTTTGTAATCCTACAAAATTGCATTCTCATATAATGGGGCCTGAATGGTCTTTCAACTTCATTTATTTTGCTTTTTTTTTTTTTTTCCCTTTTTTCTCTATTTTGCCTTTTTTTTTCTTTTTTTTTTTTTTTCTTTCTGTCTTTTAAACTGCAGGGTTTGCCTTTGGTCCACAGTTAAAAGGACACACAGCAGTGGAGCGTTGACCGCACGCAGCAGAATAGATGTAAAGGACTTAAGTTATTGCAAGTATAGTAAAAAAAGGCAGTTGGGGAGGAGGAGCCAAATGCCCTTCTGTAAAGTAATCCTCAGGGTTTTCTTATGCATTAATCACTACACGTTTCCTATATTTAAGTATATGAAAAGCCTGAAGTAACCAAAACCTAATGTGGTGATAAATGAAAGAATAAGTGATTCAAGTAGTAAAGAGAATAAAGAGAGAAAGGAAAGAGGAGACCAGACGGAGAAAGCAGAGAAGAGGAAGAGTTGTTACTAATAATCCTGATTCTTTTCTTAAATAAAGAAAAATAAAAAATCAAATTTTAAAAACAAAAACAAAAGAAAAGAAAAAGGTTACATCCATGTTAGTCCCACAACATTACAGCCGCTCCTTGCAAAGGGAGTCCTAGAAAAGAAACAGTGAAGAAATTCGGTCTGATGCTCATATGGAGGTGCCTCGGTCCGGGTCACTGCCGAGGTTCAGCCCCAGAGTTGGAGTTGGTTGGTAAGGGATAGATGACATTGTTTTGATGGGGCTTCTGAAAAAGCCTCCGTTTGGTGCCCTGTGCCTAAAAGGGCCAGTTCGGTGCTCGGGTACGCTGCCGAAGGAGAAGCCAGAAGCAGCTTTGGCAGACAGCGTGCGGCTCAGCGTCTGGATCTGTTCTGGTATGAAGGTTGTTGTGGTGATGTGAGTGTTTCTGAAGTCACTGATTTGCTCCAGTGCTTGACGGGTGGGCAAAGTGTCAATGTCCAGCGGGGTCAAGTCAATCGACGATGTGGAAAACTGTTTATGGGGACTGTCATCATCTGTGCAGAGACTGTTCACGCGCCTGTGGAGGTGTTCCAGATCAATTTCCTTGTCATCCTGGGGAAGGAGAAGAACAAGATGTACCACTTACCACCACCACCATGTTTTTTTGCAGGATTGAAACTTCACAGTGCAATCAGAACTGCTTGGTAAACAAAATACACACTTACTAAAGCTTCCTCTTAGCTGTGGGCAGCTCTAAGCATCACTAGCAAACATCCCCACTTCCTGAAGCTGGACGAGCTAAAACAAACTCATGCAGACCCTTTTCCACATCTGCCTTCAAACCCTGTGTCTGTATGACAAAATTCCAAGGACTACTGATAGGTTTCTTCGTACAATGAAAACAGAGCATCATCTCAAATGTCTGGGATGATGCCAGTCCTTAAATGCTGCAATGATGACTAAATATGACTAATAATAACAAAATGGGGGACTCTGAGGGGCCAGATTGCTTCTTCATCGGTGTTCATTCTCTCAGGGCTTAAGGATGGGCTAAAATCTTCTCAGGTTGATTTTTGCTTTTAAAATACAGAAAAGCTGAGCTTCCAGGCCCACATCCAAACACTGGCATCTCATTAACATCACACGGGAAGGAGTACATCAGATGATTTTAAATTGTGATGCCAAAAAAGGGATTAATTCTCTCCTTACCTATAAAGAAGCAATTCCATAGATTCAGTTGGAATTATACTGCTGTTGGGTGAGAAGGCAGCCTGGAGGATTTATTATAACAAAGCACCACTCCTCTTACCTCTGTCCTTTTTCCTTCTTAAACCCAGTGAACTCCATTAGAGAGGCTTCTTTGTTATAACTGAGATTTTAAATGCATGGGAATTTAAAAAAGAAAAATGTCCAGTGTGACCCAATAAATCACCTATATTGTACGTATTTATTTCTACTGAACTGCAAAGCTTAATGCAAAGCAGCAATATGTATACATGTATAAAGGAATGTATTCTCTCAAGTCTAGTCAGCACAGCTCATTCAGAACAAAAATCAGTTCCAACTAACCTTAACATTTACCTTAATCTCTGTGAAATCTACTGGCTCTTCCAGGCCACTAGAAATATCTCACACTCTAGGACCTCACAGAGGGCAATAAGGCGGCCGATAGATGTGCTTTGATGGCTTCCAGACTCGATAACTGCAATTCAATGACTGGCTTGATCCAGAGCTCATTGAATCAATGGCAAAACTCCTAGTATACAGAATGGGCTTTAGGTCCCTCCTTTGTCTAGGAATGAAGTCAAGCACTCTGAAAATTCCACCTAGAACAAACTGCAGGAGTTTATCTTCTTAACAAAAAGGATCACCAAATATTTGCACCAGTATCACACTGAATAAAAAGCCCAACTCAAGTGAGACTGAAGGAGCAGCTCCCTTCTGAGACAGGGGACAAGTGAGACAAACTGCAGGGCAAAGGGCAGGGAAAAGGGCATCAGGATTCTGCCAGAGGAAACCAAGCTGACCACAGGGGCTTTGTAGGTGAGCTCATCATGGGAGGGGAATAAAAGCAGTGCTCATTTCTTGGACTTAGCTTTCTGTCTGTAGTTTATTCACATGTGGACATAGACATGGATGCACATAACAACCACACAGGTGACACCAAAACCAAACGCATTCACCAAACGCTCTCCTTTAAAATGTTTGGAGCTGCATGTGGATGCAGAAGAACTGGGGCCACATTGGCATCTAAAAATATATACAGAGGCTCCTTTAGCACGTGCAAGTCATGACTATATCTCTAAAGGACAGTCCTAATTCTTTTTTTTTTTTTTTTTTTTGCAGTTTTGAAAAACATATGAACACCTTGTAATTTCAAATGCCAATCTGAATTTCAGTATTTCTGAGCCTCTATAAGTTATCCAGAATATTCTTCATTCTTCTCTGAGATGCATTTGGGGCTAGAGTCAGACCAGTAAAAATATAATAAAGCGGTGATATTCTCCCATGCTTTAGCCCACAACCCGATCTCCACCCAGTTGATACACCAAAATGAGACCCACTCACAGTAAGATTGTGCACATCTCCATAATATGATCTTTCCTCTTCTCTCTTGTGTGATCAGTAGTGAAATATGCAGCAGTTTTCACATTTAAATTATCATCAGGCTTCAGAGTCAACATCCCATTGAGATTACTGGGGCAGTTCATACTTCTCTCAGAGCTACTGTTTAAGGCTGTCTGCAGACTCAGGCAGACATCATTGAATGGGTTACTTCTGGTACGCGACTGAAACATTATCTTCGTAACCATAAGACAATTTTTTTCAGTGTAAATGCTTGCATTCTGGAGCACCAGATGGCAGCCACCAGGAAAAAGGGTTGGCTTGCTGACCACAAATTGGCCCAATCTGACCCCCGATTCGGGACTAGTGGCCTGGAAGAGCCAATGGATTTCATGGAAGCTAAAATGAATTTTAAGAAAGTTAGTTAAGATGTATTTCTTTGCTGAATGATCCCCACTTCTAGGACAGTGGGGACATTCAGCACATTTGTCCATGTTAAACTCAGTTTTGAGCCAAGCTTTTCAACGGAGCTTTGAGATGCAATTTTAAATGCTAAGCTGATGAATATATGAAAAAAGATAAAGGAGGCCAAATTATACAATTTATGGAAAGTACACATTAAAATTTATGTGTTTGAAAATTGAAATGGGAAGTTTTATAGTTATATAAAGTAGCTGGGCTGTTTTTTTTTTTTTTTTTTTTCCCCTTTGATATTAATTTTTATGTTTTGCACCAAATAAATATGAAGTATGATGTCCTAAGAGTCTGGGTAAACAGCAAGCTTGTATTTTTTTTTTTTTTTTTTTAATTTCATCAATTGCAACTAGACAGTTTCCAGTCCTGAGAAAGCCAATTTAAGACTAGAGATTTTTTTTTTTGTGTTTAATAATGGTCTGGTCCAGATCATTAACAAAAAAAGCTTGGGAATTAAAACAGGCAAGAAAAGATAATAAGTATTCTAACATCAGTGTCAATGCTGTCTAATTAGGTAATGTAATTAATTCTACCTGATTACACAGCATTAGATTAGCAGGAATAAACACAATGGAGAAACTGCAGAGAAGGTGAGACCACTGAACACAAATTAACAGCAATACTCCACAACATAAGTCTAAGCTACACAGAACACGCATAACTGATAGTGCTGTATCATATAGCTCATACTTAGGTTCATTTTTGGGCACATCTGCCAAGTATATTTTAATAACTTTTAATATTCCTGATGTTTTTTCTAGTGGTTTGTAGAGCTAAAAGACTTAAGGAATTTTTTTTAAGACTCTATAAGGCTCAGATGGCTGGCAAAGGGACAAGTGGATTACCATGGGAAGGTACAGAACCAAACTCATCTCTGGTATAAGATGACATATTTCCCCCAGTCTGTCTAGGACTATCTTAAAAAGGTCTGTAATAGATTTCAGAAATAAGGTTGGCCTGAATCTGAAAAATCTAAATTACTCTTGCTTCCCTGGACTTCAGATTAAAAAATGACAGCTGAAGTTGGTGGAAGTTCCAAGAGTTTAACAGATCTGAAAAATCAAGATAAGCTTATTTAAGAAGCTAACAGCTGATTAAAGGGCTAAACTTTGAGAATCTATCTTAAGAGACTCAGCCATTGAGCTTGGAGGATATAATTTGCAAGAAAAAAAACAAGAAACCTTTGAACTTGCTGGCGAGGATTAACTCTCACCGATGGCAATAATGTACTAAGTAATGATGTTTTAATAATACATTATT
This sequence comes from Phasianus colchicus, assembly GCF_987193195.1. NCBI lineage: Eukaryota > Metazoa > Chordata > Aves > Galliformes > Phasianidae > Phasianus > Phasianus colchicus. The sequence goes on along the minus strand of NC_143439.1, from coordinate 18,566,513 downwards.
CTGCAAGTAACGATTGTGTTTTACTCAAAATAAGTTACATGTTCCATATATCATCATTATACATTATTGTTTTATTTAAAACTCTTCTAGAAAGAGCAGCTGAAGGGATTTGGAGGAATGGCATTTACCTTAAAAGTAGGAAGCTAAGGAAGTTTCTCTGATTCTTTTTTCCTAAAGGCTATCAATTCATGACAACAAAGTTTACGGTGCATGAAAATTTCCCAGGAGAAATGGAGGATCTAATACCTCTTTTGATGGAACCCGGGAGCCTTTCCTTTTATTCCACCACGTTTCCAACATTGCAATGAAACAAGATAGGACAATCCCAGCGGCGAGAATGCAGAAAACACCTGCAAAGCTTTTTATGTCCAGGGCACCTCCTTTCTGTTTGGTATCCACAGATGAGTAAAAATCACATTGACCGTTCTTTGGCCACCACTTATGCTTCAGTATGTCCATGTCACCATTCTGTTGCAGCTCCAGAATCCTTGAGGAGAAAGCAAAAAGTCAGGGATTACAATGGGGCAATGGAGATGGCATCAAAGTGCAAGGGCACGAGGACATAACCTAAGTGCTCACATCCTTTCATGTGTCTGGGAAGGCCAAGCAGCTGGAGAACCCAGTTGTACTGGTCTAGAAGAAAAGACAGTTTGAATATAGGACTGTGTATAGGATTGAGCATACGGATACTCATGAAATACTCTAAACGAACAAAAGTACCCACAAGTCTCTTTAAACCCGGAATGAAAACGTTTGATTTAATATACTTTATTTTCTTAGCTGGCTTTTGCGGCAGACTATAGCAACCGACTTCTGTAGCGTGTGAGATACTTGAAAATTATATTTTGGATTTTAATAGTTGGAGAATAGACATTTCAAATTAAAAAAAAAAAAAAAGAGGGAGAGAGAAAGGTAAATTGAGTTTTAGATGTACCACAGGATACATGTTACCTTATTGGAAGCTGATCATTACCTGGTTACCTACCTGCTGCTTTGGAGAGAGCAGAGCGGAACCACTTTAGCTGCAAACAGCTATGCCTTAAACTAATCCTGCCCACCAGGAACATGCAATTTGCTAGCAAGAAATCTCCAGGAGAAGCTTCTTTGTTGTGGAACTCACTTGTTCTTGCACCTACACAACCAGCCTGCTGCTGAGGATTTGCTGGGCAGCTTGCAAGGGCTAGGTTTTTCGCAAGGCTTCCAGTGGGATGAGCAGTTTGAAAAACAAAAATGTTGTTTAGAAGATTTTAATGTTTGGTTAATTTATTAATCTCAATAAATTCCTGAGATTTTTTTTAATTTAAACAAACATCCAGAAGTGCCTCGAGTGGCAGCTGGGTGCTTCTGATTACCCAAAGTAATAAATTCAGTTATTACATTTAATAAGAATAAAACAAAGGGAATGTTTTCCTTCACGCAATAAATTTGTTTTTCATTTCAGCATTGGAAGGCAAACAATCACTTGAGCAATCATTGGACACAGCATGCAAAAAAATCCAAGTGCACGCAAACCAGCAGCAGTCTGGGATGCTGCTGTCGGAAATTGCACATCCTGAAGCTTCCAAAGGAGGCCAGGATTGGTCAAGGACCAAAAACTCTTTGTTCTGCTTTAAGGGACAAGCTTGGGCATGAGCAGTTCCGACAAGATAAAAAGAAGAATGCTTTACAAAGAGGGAGGTCAAACACTGGAAGAGAGGAGCTGTGGGATCCCCGTGGCTGGTGCTATTCAAAGGTTGCCTGAGCAACCTGACCTAACTGGGCCTGCTTCGAGCAGAGGGCTGGGCTACAGACCTCCAGAGGTCCCTTGCTACCAAAAGTATTCCTGTGTGACTGTGAACATGATTCGTATGCTGATCTGCGTTATGGAATACACTGCTTGCAGACATAATTCACTGTAATTCCAGGACTCACTCCTCTTGCATCTGCAATAGGACTTGGAATACTTGGGCCCAAGTACTTACATTCACAGGGGCAGTAGGTAGCATTTCTGATGAACAAAAATCTTGTGTAAATTCTTAAAAGGTAACAGAAGATTAATTTTCAATGTACAATCTCAAACATTCGGCATATATTTCTTTATATTTAGAAGCTGCTATACTAACTACAGAAGGCAGAAACCAAACAAAATGTTGGGGCTCTTTTTTTTTCTATTTCAGCAGCAGCTCTAATCCCTAAGCAGGGCTATTTTGTCTCTTTTATTCAGTGATAGAATGAACCATCTAAATGATTGCTCTATTCTCATTAATTAAATGATTCTTCACTTGTCAGTTTAATTCCTGATTACACAAGACATCTTTTCAACAATAGGCATTTGCATAAAACACCGAACTTTAGCTTGTTCCTTAACAGAGATTTATTCCCAATTGTACTCCTGGTAATGATCAGCAATTTTCTTTATGGATGTAACATTCAAGTTCAATTATTTAAAGAAAAACAACAACAAAAAATAAACAAACCAGGGACAGTAATTAACCAATCATATGAAGGACCTCAGAAATTGAAATTTTATAATGAAGACCTTTAAAGCTGCAGCTGAAAACAGATGTTGAAATATAAACTACATATCAAGAGAAACTATGAGAGCATGAATATTCAACTATATTCACCTTCACGTGGAGGAAAAAGAAGGTCCTGATTCCGCCAGATGTAGGAAATACTTTATATCTGATTTCAGGCATTTTGTGGAACCACAATAACAGCGTTAGGAAGATTTAATGCTACCCACGTGTTCCTAGTTAGGGAAATCACTATTTTTGTAGCACCTTTTCAGAAATAAAAATGATATTTTTAACAGAAAGCCACGAAAAATAACGTGAAGAAGGGAAATTTCTTGCAGGCATGCAGGATGTAGGCGCCGTTCCCATACACGCTGCAGGAATTTCCCACACGATGGCAGTCTTGCCACAAAGATCGGTGCTGTTGCTGCAGCTCCTGCTGGGTGCCCTACGCAAGCTAATCAGATACCTGTTGGGCAGCAGACGCTACAATCAGTTTGATATTTGATTTTCAAATTTAATAAGGGACTAAAATAATAGCGCATTAACTAAATGCAATGAATGATAATGATACACTAAAAGCTATGATAATGTCCAGCAAGCACCTCTCTCTGCAAGTCCAAACTTTTTACATCTGAACTTTTCCTCCTAGCACCTTTGAGCATACAGCACGGAGTGCCATTGCTAAATGTGAGCCAGTAGTGGTGGAAAGTAGCGAGTAGGGCAAACGATTCCCTGCTGTTTCAAAATACCACAGTCTTGAGCTTATTCAAGTAGCATATATATTGAAATAATCTCAGTTGTCTGAAAGAACATGACCTTTCTTATAGAGTATAGATCTTAATGTATTTTCCTCTAGCAGGCAAACTGTTACACTAACATCTTTCAAGGCAATTAAGTGAATTTATTAAACTGCACTAAAGGGGGAAAAAAAGGAATCTGCATACACTTCGATTAATTGGGCCTTCAATTAACAGCAGGTTGAGGGAGGTGATTTTCCCCTTCTACCCTGCTCTTGTGAGACCTCACCTCAATTACTACCTTCTACTCTTGAGCCTCCAACAACATTGGGTTTTGATTTTGCTGTTTTATTCAGAACTAAAAGTAGGAAGCAAAAGACACAACAGGCCATTAACAAGCAGTGAGTCTGAGATGGCAAGGGTTACTGAGTATCATCTGCCTGTAAAAATGCAAGCTAACCGTAGGGATAGCTTCAGTGAGATCTCTGTTCATGCGATCCTGGGATGTTCCCAGGTAACTCACATGGCTTGCTTTTGGGAGTGCTCGGTGCTTGCACATGGATGGCTAAAAAAGCTCCAGTGACTTCTCTAGCAGCTAGCAGGGAGTTACACTCCTTGGGCAAAAGCACTGCACAAAAGCCTTTCATAGGAAGATGTGGGGCTAAGTCTTTGCAGAATTAAGTTCCCCTCTTGTCTTGCTGAGCTAAGATGAATTTTCATTATTTTGGCCTCATCTTTGGGGCACTGCTTTGATGCTCAAAGCCCTGACTCAGATTCTATACCAGGTGCCAACAAGCATTGTCATTCCTCTGCTGCCCAACAAATCCTGTTTGCATCATATTATAGCTATAAAGCTGCTGAGGAGAGTAAAGGATTTATCTGTATTCGCTTATGGTAGGTAAACAGTCCTGTGGGATTTTTTCTTGTCCGAATACACAGAATAAAGAGATAAAGAGCAGTCAAGAAAGAAGAAAAAAAAAAAAAAAAAAAGCAAAAAACCCCAAATCCAGCTCCTAAGCACTTAGGGAGCTAGTGGGTTCATCCCAAAATAGCTTTTTGCCTGGCCTCAGCTGCACTACCCAGTTAGCCATTTCTATACCTTTCAAAGGGTACCAAATCATCACAAAACACAGTTCAGAGATGGAGCAGCTGTGGAAAGGCGTAGTGAAGAAGTAGATGTCTGAGGGAGAAAGTAGGAGAGTAGTATCTGTGCCACCCCCAGACAGGTTGAGGTGATGCTAGGAAAGCATGCAAGATAGAGAATGCAAGAGGAACAAAACACCCTGAGGCAGAGGTCATTGCTATTGTGTTGATTATAGGTCTTCAAAATGGTAGATAAGAATCACAGAATTGCTTGAATTGGTAAGGATCTTAAAAATAATCTAGTTCCAACATCCCTACCATGGGCAGGGTTGCCAACCACCAGATCAGGCTGTCCAGTGCCCCACCCAACCTGGTCTTGAGCACTTCCAGAGATAGAGCATCCACATCTCTGGACAGCCTGTGCCAGGACCTCAACATCGTAAGAATGAAAAATTTCCTCCAAACATCCAGTCTAAAACTCTCTCTTTAAAATCATCCTGTCTTGTCCTATCACTATCAGGCCATGTAAAAATTCCGTCCTGATTATAAACTCCTTTTAAATACTGGAAACCACAATGAGGTCTTCCCAGAGCCTTCTCTTCTCCAAGCTGAACATGCCCAGCTCCCTCAACCCTTCATCATGGGAAAAACGCTCCAGTTCCCTAATCATCTTCATGGCCCCCCCTCTGGACCCACTCTAACAGAATCATGTTTTTCCTGTGCTGGGAGCCCCAGGACTGGGCAGAGTAGTCCAGGTGGGGCCTCATGAGGGCAGAGCACAGAATCCCTCCCCCCCACCCTGCTGGTCCCCCCTCTTGATGCAGCCCAGGATGCAGTTGGCCTTCCTGGGTGCAAGCACACACTCCTGGCTCATGTCCAGTTTTCTGTCCACCAGGACCCCCAAGTCCTTCTCCACAGGTCTGCTCTCAGTTCTTCTCCCAGTCTGTACAAATCCAGGATTACCATGACACAAGTGCAACACTCGGTCTTGTTAAATCTCATTATGTTCACGCAGGCCCACTTCTCAAGCTTGTCCACATCCCTTTGGAAATGCTGGTTTTGAAGAGTCTGTTTCCTGTTTTGCTGTGCTTTCATTTTATTTTTAAGCCAGTGTGTTGTTGAGCTGCCAATCACAGACTGCTCAAGAGGAAATTTTTCACACTGGCCAAATGCAGCTTGGGTTGCCAGCTCAGATGAAGCTGTGCTCCCTCAACTGCCATTCCCACAATTAAGCCCACCAAAAGAGTGCCCTTGGGCCCAGCTGTGAAACTTCTTTCTGGCATGGACTCCAAGCAGATCAAAACCCCACCGAACTTCACCCCACAAGAGAGAGCAGGTGGCCACCTTCAACCCCCACAGAAGCCGGGAAAAACATCTCCCCTACCAGGTACAACAAAAGAAGCTGTGGCAAAACAGACCTGTTCTTCAGCAATGAGGATTTATATATCAAATAATTTGAAGAGAGAAAGCAGATGACCTTCTGGTTTTGCTCAGCAAATAAGCCATTACTTCAGAATACACAGCACTCATGACTTGCATCCCATAAATTAGTATTGATTCAAATTAGTGAACTTGTTGCTACTTAAATCTGTTAAACCTGAACAGTCTCCCAAATATGGAATGCTGAAGTGAAACAGTACCTGCAGTAATAAGAAATGAGATTTGAATTATATTTATTAGGCAGTTGTGCTGGAACTTAAGGAGCTCACTACAACAGTTTTGCTCAGGTCATGTGGCATTGTTGAATACTAACAATTCAGAAACTTTAATTATTACTGACTTAATTATGAAAAAAGTCTGAGATGAGCTTTTAGCATGTGGACTTTTTGTACGCTTCCTGCTTAGGATAAAGCAGCAATAGATGTTTTAGCACCTATTTATAAATCCTAAATGACAAGCAAACACCTACAGACAGACACACAAATATGAGTTCAATTAAGCTTAAAGCTATTACAGTAAACACCAAATTAATTCATTACAGCAAGTCACGGTATGCTGCCAACCTTATTAAAACAAAGAAATGTACTTTCAAGGTATACTGCTTCCTGCACATTACCTGTACCCCAGTCCTGTTCTAGATCATTTGCTAAATTACTTGAAAAATGACAGATACTAAGCTTTATGGAGATGATATACTTCATAAGCCACGTGAATGCCTGGGGCTTAATTTTCCTCTTCCTTTCACTACCACAGACCAACAGTAAGCGCATCCAATTGAGTGTAGGGTTGGATAGGGCAGTTCATGGCTTCTGCAGAGGAGCAAAGCAGGCATCAGCAGGCTCCTTGTGACATTTCTCTGCCTTCTTTCCTCCATTTACACCAGGAAATGCCAACTTGCAAGCAGTCCCACTTCCAAATCATCCCTAAGACACAAAGGTCAGCTGCCACCCTGTGCAATTACCAGAAACGGAGATCATGGTCCTTCCTAAAATTACACTTTCTTTAAGCTGTTCCCTATCATACTGCTTCTACAAAATGGAAGGCTGCTGTAAGTGACATTTTGACTATAAGAGGACCATACAATTACATACATACAATCTGAAGACTTGACTCACAGGTCTCTAACTGGATATAAGCAGACCAGTAATTTTTTTTTTTTTTTTTTTTTCCTAGAAGTGGAATAACTGACAGTTTCACACCAAACCAGGAGACCTTAACATCTGAAGTCGGTAAAAGTTTCACCAACAACTTGCAAACAGCAGAGACCAACAGGAAGAACACTGAGGAACACTGCTCTTCTGGGTAGGCTGCCATGCAAATGACATTCTTCTGTGTACAAATCAGTACAGGATAGCTGGATTAGCCAAAAACAGAAAGCTTGGAATGTGCCCTTTCACTCACCAGTTCTTTATCTAGAAATAATGAAAAGAAAATATTAAAATGTTTATCTTCTATAGACTTTTTGTTTGTTTGTTTGTTTGTTTTGTTTTGTTTTTTGTGAACAAATGGGATCACATAAGGCCTAATGCTTCTTTTTGGACCACTTGCTTATTGACTTACAAAAACAGGCACTGGAATAGGCTCCCCAAGGAGATGGTTGAATCACCATCCCAGGATATGTTTAAAAACCATTTGGATGTGGTGCTGAGGAACATGATTTAGCAGAAGATAGAGTTAAGGTAGTATGCTTAGGTTGTGGTTGGACTTGATGATCTTTAAGGCCTTTTCCAACCTGAGCAATTCTATGATTCTATGAAGAAGGATAAAGAAAAGAGGCACTTGCTGAATTTGACCTGCTGCTGATCGAATTCGCAAGCCTCATCTTCAGCTTAAAAGCAATTAAATATGAAATCAAATGACTAACATGATTAATGTGAAGAGTTGCAATGACTAGAGAACTTCATTTTTTATGCTTTGTATATGTTTATGCTACCTTTAAAAGACAAGCACTCATTACAGCTATGACAATATGATCTTGTCAATATCCAAGTTAGGCTTCAGAGACTTGATAACAAGCAAAAAGAAAGAAAGCCTAAAAGACTCAGGAGAGCTCAAAAGGAAAAGGCAGTAAATCCCGCAAAGACCTGGGGCATATCTGCAGTTGGAAAGTGAACACCTTAGGTGGTCTTTGAAAATGTCAGCATCATCCTTAAGTACACTGTGATATTTGGGTTATTGGGTGCAGGCAAAGATCTTTATTTTCAGTGAGAGAAGTGGGAAATGATCATCATTGCTTGGAGTCATGCTTCAGGCAGTGCAAAGCCTCAGTCTTATACAAACTACCTCTGTCCACATTTTTAGAAGCAGAATACATATCAGTCACACTGAGTCCTGTTAACTGACTCTCGAACAGCCTGTTTTTAAAGAAAGATATCTAGATAGCACTTGAATATTAGACATTCATTTGGTCTTTACGTAACCAAACTAATGAAATGAATAGCTGACTATTTTCAGTTTCTGCAGCTATGTGTTTGTCTGCTTTTTTTAAGCCCTTGAAAACAAAAACCAGAAACTTGGAATTTTCTTTTAGAGAGTGTTAAAATGAGCGATATACACAGCTTGATTTAAATATAATCATTTGGATTATAAAAGAACACAGATCAAGAGTTTAAAGCTATCTCCAAAGTAAACAGAGGTGTTGAGACAACCAACAAACTGGACGGATAAATACAGAGTCTGAAAATCAAATCACAGCAATATATTTTATGTCTGAATCTTGACATTTCAGAGTATCTCAAAGGCTCTTAACTCCTGGCTGCTTAGCTATAGCAGTGAGACCTTCCCATATCCATTCCCATTCATTTGGGTTTGAAATGTGCATTTTTGCACACTGATCAAACTGTAAGGTCAGTTAATGTTATACCAAAGAGAACCCATGCCAAGTGATCCTTTGAACAGAGAAAGTGAAATAGTTTAAGGAATCCCATATGTTATATTAGCGCTCCAAAAATAACACTCACGAATCTGATCTTTTCTCTCAAGCAAGTCTTTCACAGAAGATCCTTTTCTGGAGACAAACTCAAGGCCTACCATGGCGTTTGCTTCTGGAGGGAGCAGGGCAGAAGGAATGAGCAGGATCTGAAGCTTTACATTTCACTTTGAACCTATTTTTCCCTTCAAATGTAGGGCAACATTATTCATACAGGCTGTTCAGTGCAGAAAGAGTTCACGGGCAAAATATGCTCACAGCAAAGCCACTAGCAAAGCTGTTGCCTCTCAGAAACTTCAGCCCAGACCAAAGTACCAGGAAATAACTGCTTTTCTTTGTGACTAATCCATCCAGATCAGACCTGAGACTTTCCCATAGAGTAAGATACGGAAAGGTACTAATATTCAAAGTGCATCCGTCACACAAGATACGCGGAAACCTTCCACGTCAGGGCTTTCAGTCAGAAGTATTTCACAGATAAGAAAAGCTTTAGCTAATCTGAAAAACATCAGCTCCAAGGAAGAGTATGGAATGAAAAATTCACACTGGCTGCCCCCAGACCTGCCCAAATGAGTAAGTTCACTTAGGATGAATCCAAGCACACACCCTTCAAAGAAGTACGCATTGCTTATGTAGTATGAAGATTAAAGTTGTACATTTACATAAATGGATCTATGAAAGAACTTAAGATTTGGCTCCCTGCAAGAAAACTTCCCTCAAATGCTCCATACATCTAGTATTTCAGTGGCCAATAATTACCTTCAACAGCAATTGCACAAAAGTTACAAGTCATGTAAGCAGGAAAAATTTCAAGGTGAAAACTCAACCTTAGTTTTTAAATTGAATATTAAAAAAATCAGATTGCTAACAGAGCAACAGCACAGGCTAATACATATATATATAATATTATATTATATATATAATATATATAAATAAAATGCCTCCATGCTTTTAAAGCACTTGACACTGTGTTAAAATTTAGTGATTTTTGTGAGTAATCTTGCCTTCTTTTTGTCATATATTTTTCATGATTATCAAAGTCCTCGTAGCTAAACTGAGTAACTTTCTTAAATCCTATTCTTAAAAGTAACATAATTTCAGAATATACTTTTGCAGTCTTAGAGCCTCTCATTCTTTCTCAGTGTTTGGAAGTTTTAGAGGTTCCTCACCCCACCTCCTTACCCACACAAGTTTATTACTATCTGCCCTGCTGACTATATTCCACTCAGCTCAGGGTAATACGACATATAAGAAGCATATGACATTACAGTGACAGTCACATAACATATAGCCTACAAATGTTTAATATCTTGACCAACCAACTCTGCAATTTCAAGAGAAGCAACAGTCTTTCACGGTCATTCAGACTGGATGATGGGCATGGATAACCAGCATTATTGTAGCTGCTGCCCATTCCGTCACAAAATGACCAGTTTCCCTTGTAGGTGTGCACTGTCTGCCATTCAGAATTGCAGGAAGAATCTTGCCCTCCCCCTCAGCAAACACAGCCCCCACAGCATCCTCCTATGGATGCATCCTCCTGTGCACGCTGCTGGGCTGGGTTTGGTTGTGCAGCCTGCCATAGCTCATGGCTGCTGACGGAATGCACTGCTAGCCTTAACTGCACAGCACTACAAAACGTACCCAGTGCTTTCCTATGTTTGGTGCCAGATGAGCTGTGGCTAAAACAAATAACTGCAGAAATGAAGTATGCTGCATTCCCAGGTGTATTCTATCAACTGTCCTCTGAAGTGAGCTGATAGCTTTGTAAGGAATTTAACAATTTTATAGCACAGGTCAAAACCAAGTGACTTGGCACTGAGATTCAATTTCTGTAAGCCAGCAAGGTGTTCAGATATCTATGCATATCTCCTTCAAGATCAAGGGCACAAGGTCAATTCTGCAGCTTCTTTGATAGTACAGAGAAGCCAGCTCCTTTCTTCCCACATAAGAAGCTCATCTGAGAGTCTCTGATGCACCGGCTGCTGTGGCACTGCTGTATGCTACTCACATCGAGTGCAGGGAGGGCTTGGTGGCAAGCAGGTCCCTTCAGAGGGTCTGTCTCCAGGGTCTGTAGCAGTCAGAAGCAGAGTGGTGGAGGAGAGGCATGAAAGAGCCATACACAAAGCCTCACAAGTGTAAGGGGAGAATCAGGACAAGCCCTGCTCCTCTCGAGAAGCTGTCTGGCAGAAGAGAAGGAAGGGTGATTTTCCCAACCCTAATTTCCCAGTTCAAGGAAATAAAAGGTAATTTGCTGAGGGCAAAGGAGGACATTAACAGGCTCTTGTTTTTACCCAGCCAGCTCACCTTTCTCTAGCTCTGTGTCAGACCAAAAATGAGGATTGCACTGATCAGTCTTGTCTCCATGCTGCAAGCTCACAGCTGTGCGGGATGACACACCGTCCATCATTGTCCTTGCTCAGAGAGCTGCCATAAATAATGCCATGGGAGCTCTCCCCAGCCACCAGCAGCTGCTGCCTCTGCTGGGAGTGGAGCTTAGTGAAGCCCCAAGGCAGGGAAAGCAGAACAGACTGAAAAGTAGGATCCCAGCATTTATCATCACATTAACTTGTGAGTATTTCAAAATATTTATCTCTTTTCTCTAGCAGGAGAATTTCTATAAGGAAATTGTCATAACTTCAGACAAATTTCAGGAGCTTGCCATGTTAATTTTCTGAACGTATCTAATCTGAGAAGCGTTTTCATTAATAGTGAGCATCACTCTGCTTTCAGAGGAAGCAGAAGCAGAATCATGCAGCAGGTGTGGCAAGAGCACACCTCAAGTGAGAAGTGCAAGCAGGGTGAACTTGGCCTGGTTTCTCCCCATCCCCTTTTGCACGGGGGATATTTGTTTTCCTAAGAGAAGGGGAAAAAAGAAGGTAAGGCAGAAGAGCAGCTTGGTAGGTTACATGACAGGTGGAAAAGGCTAAAGCTGTGAGAGTGCATCAGCTGCGACTTTCTGAGCAAGCAACTGGCTGGCTCCATTGCTCAGCCCCTAAATCAGTGACAGTATCCAAAGGCTCTCACTGCAGCAAAGCCCTGCCCTGGCTGACCGTGGTCACAGCCCTGGGTTACCAGCTCCAGGCAGTCCCAGTCTATTGCCTCCAATCACTACTTCTTCGCACTCTTGAGATCAGACCCTGCAGATAGCTAGAAACAAGCTCCAGAAGATACCTCTCAGAGACCAAGGACACATGTTGCAGTGCATCTCATGGACACCGGCTGCAGGTGAGGATAAATAGCTAATTTAACCAACTAACCTCAGATTTATCCTTCTCATGCTTGGCAGAAACTAGGAGCAGGGGCTCTTAAAGCACAATCACGTTCCTTTAACATTTGTGCAGTTACAATCAATTACATAAAACAGTTCCAATTAGGCTTTTGTTAATCAAAAAGCATCTGGCTAAAACTTCCTTTTAATACATTTTCTAGCCAGCATAGAATGAAAATGGATTTGCCTGAGTTCTGTAAATAAAGATCCTTATGAGAAAGATGTATCCAACCTCTGAGAGCTGGTTAAAAAGTGAGTCTGACTTTTTCTGAGTCCAGACCATTTAGATATGGCTGTGATTGGTTTTGTGAAATAACAGTGCTTGAGAGCCTTCCACAACTTCTGCTATGCTAGGCCTGAGCAGATTTCAAGGAGCTTTTTGTTTAGGCTAGTTCCTAATTCTGATTTCAGTTATAAACTGTGTTAATAAAATGTTTTCCTTTTATTCTTTTCTAACCTCTCTTTTTGGTTGGACGTCAGCTCAAATTGGAAACTGGCAAAATTTCTCAGAGAGAAAGATACATTTGCCACAGTGGGGGCAAACTGAGCTCCTACCCCATGTGCCCAATGCAAAGTAAAGAGGCCAGATCTCCTCTGCAACAGGTCTGGTGGAGAAGAGAACTCACACTGAACACAGAGATAAGAGACTCCTGTCCCAGTGAGTACATCTGGGTTCAGGAAGCTACTGTAGGGTTCATGAAAATCAGATAGAGGAGCCTGCCTACACTGCAGAGCCTCTGTCAAATCAGATACCAAAGCTGAGGCTTTTTTTTTTTTCCCCATCGAAACAGAATTATTGCTTTCCAGTCAGCTCTTCCAGAAACAGGAATTAAACACTCAGCACAGGATCTCCCTTTTGGAGAAGATCACCCTCAGCTGCACTGTGCTTGGAGCACAGCCTGCACTCACCACTAGTATCCCTCTCTGGCACAGGAAACGGATGGGTGCAAAAAAGGCAAAGCTCGTCCCATGCTGCCTGCTCAAGTAATGGCCTTTAAGCCACCCAGAAAGATCACTGAGCACTGCTAACAGGCATCAGAGCAAACCCTCTGCCCCTGACACCTACCTGCTTTCCTCAGCCCGAGCAGTTTGATGAGCACAATGCCACGTCCATGCTGTGAGACCAGCCTAAAGAGCCTGTGATTGCTGCCTGTGTCCTTTTAGAGAACAATCCCAGTTGCAGATGAATAGGATCAAAGGAAGTGAATCCAGCTGCAGAATAGGGCAGCCAAGATTTCCCCCTTGCTGGAAACAGAAGCCAACACAGCAATGCAGGTAGCATAAGGGGATGCAAAGCATATTTTGGTTTAGTGCCCATCCAGGCAGAAGGGAAGGACAGCCAGTATAGAAAGCTTCTGCAGGCAGAAAGGCACTCACATCACCTGATGCTCTTCTTATACCATATCTCTTTAGAACAGTAATACCAACAGGACTGTTGGTTTCTGATCACATCTGTGAGAGAAGTCACATTTACCTGTTTTCCTGATGGATAAGCTCCTTAAGACTGAATGTCTACAAATGGCTGCTAGGATGCTTCAGCCTTGTTCATCTGCTCGCATTTTGATGCTGAGGGAAGGAGGTTCCTCTTGCAAAGGACAGATTCAACTCTACATAGTTGCTTGAAGGCTTACATCCAGAGAACGTACAGAGAAACCACCATGTTCCTTGGACACACTGATCCACTGCATCAGCACCATTTCCAGCTCTTGTAATAGGGCGATCACCCTTAAAATACACACTGCAAAAGGCCAGTGTAAAAATGAGCCCTCTGTTAGCTCATTTGGTGCCTAACATTTTGTCAAGGAGATTTCAACTCTTCACACCTTGCTGGAGTGGCTCTGGGCAGCCAAATTGTTAGCTGAGGGGATAGGGTCATCGAGCTGATCAACCTTGTTGCTTGGAGAGGAGCTAGTGACAGCATAGGGAGGTGGACAAGAGCAGCAGAGAGGCTGATCCTACAGGCTCTCTGCCTTTTTACTGAAGTATATTATGACTGTCTGAGAAGGGCTTTTAGGAGGTGCCTGGGAGAGGCACTGGAAAGACAGGTAGAATCAGCACAAAGTTCCTTAGTTGTGGGGTTTCAATATGTAATGAATTTCATTTCTTTTCCTACAGACATGCAGTTTGTAACATCAACACTTTTCTTCCAAGCTAAGAACTGCAGGAAACATTTTCCAGAACAGCCAAATAGCCTCAGCATTTTTGGATTTTGTGAGAATAGAGCATAGATGTGCCCTGCCGCACTATAACCAGTGGTGGCAAAGGTACAACCAGTCTATGTCTAATTACCAGGACAAGCCCTTCCCATCACTGAATCCACATTAAATTTTCCTTTGGATGACTGTATCTTAGCATGTTCATAACACATATAACACCATCTTGTATGTTGCTACACCACAGCAAGGTTCAGGTGGCGTGCCAGCAGGTTTGGGGAACACTAGCACATCCACGGGGGTGCAAATGGATTGCAAGGAGCAGATGTCTTAATGTTTTCTCACTGCAGGTGCTCTTAAAAGGAAGAGAAACATTTCTTACCCTGCTGCTTTTTGCTTTGGTACGAGATGACATCTCAGGGTAGGCACCAGGACCAGCAGCCCTGCACATAGCTGTGTCAGAAAAGGGTGGTGGGAAAATCCCATCATTGTTATGAAGCATGCAGTACTACACAGTACTGCAAAGGTATTTTTTCCTCTTGTATTTACATACAGCAGTGCTTCTTAACCTGTGTAGTGCTCCCTTAGCCCCAGCAAATCATTTCCAACAGCAAATGGGGTGTGAGCACCCACCTCACCTCAAAAGCCATCAAATCTGGGAAGCTCCAAAGAGCTCTTAAATAGGTTACTGTGGTTTAGAGGAATGATTAACAGGGTAGCAAGCACAAGGCTTTTGAAGGGCACTGAGCATCTTGCAGTGGTCATACAACATGGGCTTCAAACTGTTATAGATATCCACAGAAAATGCAAGACAGGTCTCAATTCCCTCTTGGGTAAGCAGGGCAGGAGGGAAGAAGAGCCATATAAAAACTGTACTTATATTCTCAGTTTTTTCCTCCAGTGCACAGTGCCCACCGTGCAGAGATAAAAGTGATGCAGCGATAGCTGCATTGCTTACCTCGATGCCTTTATGGTTTGAGTTTGATAAGGTGCTGGTTCAGGAAAGGTCTCAGGCACAGCTGCTTCATTAGGAACGGAGACCACAGCCTTTCAAATGTGTTTCACTAGATGATTATCAGTTCCCACTGGGCTAAGTTAAGCAAAACACCCCTCACTTGACTCATTTTTGGCAGGCAGCAGCTCAGTTTTTCTTATTAATACTTTGTAAGAGATTTCCCAACACGTTTAATTTCAAAAACTTAATAGTTGAAAAGAAAAAACCTAACTAGAAAATAAGATAAAAGGCAACTATAGAAAAAAAAATCATTATCTTAATTACAGAGCAGCTTTGCCCTCTAATAAGAAGGTAATTTTTTCCACAGGACAGCACTGATCGAATAGAGGAGGTTCTTTAAATGGGACTGAATTCGTGCACTGCATTGAACTTCTAACCTCTCACAGCTTGTATTTACTGCATTTCAGAGCTGTATTAGACAGTGAAAGACCTTTTTTTTTTTTTCCCCCAAAGGATTGCAGGTTCATTTTGTAGAGCTCCTCTGCCATGGAGTTAAATATCTCATTGTATTCATTCAAGTAAATCAATAGCAGTGGATATTTTGTGCAGCGTGTAAATATATATATATATACACACATGTGCCATTTGCCACAGCAGGCATCACTCTCTCTGCAAACAAAACAGACAAACTTGCAGGGGTGGATAGAGTCTTATATCTTCTATTCCTTGAGGTAATTCTAGGAAATGGCAGCTGAGCCAAAAAGGGCTGTGTCCCCCCAGGGAAGCACTACCTGAGCCCTTTTGAGATTTGGTGCCTCAGCTCGCAGCTGAGGGAGTGCCCTAGAGCACAAAGCTCCCTCCTCTTTGCACTCAGCCATAGTGTCACAGCTCTGCTTGACAGCAGGGTCTGTGTTACTGGCTGCTTTTGTCCCTGCTCTCATCCCCTGTGGTCCTGCTGTTGCTGAGGTCTCCAAGGTAAAGCTGAAGATGATGGAGTTCTTGGGGATGCCTGCTCCACAGAAGAGTGCTGCAAAGAAGATACTGGCAAATAACCTTTAGCTGAAGATGATGGAGTTCTTGGGGATGCCTGCTCCACAGAAGAGTGCTGCAAAGAAGATACTGGCAAATAACCTTTTCCTTCTATGATTGTTTTTCTTTCTTCTTGCCTCCAGCAAAACAGAAAAGGTAAGAAGTTAAAAAAAAATCATGCTCTCCTTGATGCAGGTAAATATGCCTTTTGTAACAATGAGTATTGTAGTGCACTATCCAGCTGGGAACTGATCTCAATGTTAAATCTGAAAAAAAGAAAAATCACATCAGCTGAAATCACATAACTTAAAACTAAGTAGTCACTTTGGATGTTTGGAAATTCATTAAGGACACCCTAATATTCTGGGTGGGAAGGTTTCCGCACATCTTGTGTGTTGAGTGGCTCTGGTCCAGGAGACCTATAGCAGAATCAGTAATGATTCTGAAGACAGCACTATTTCACATAGCTCATATCCTAATGGAAACATTAAAGTAGCTTCTCTGCTTCATTTTTATCTACAACATTGTGTACACTTGAACTCTCTAATAGAGGTACTCTTTCACAAAAGAATAGAGAACCTGTTCTTTTCAGATCTCACACAAAAGAATGTTTCTCCTGAAAGCAAGAAAAGACCTAGAGAACATCAGGATGATTCTGAGACTTGAGGCCATGCCCAAAGGTGAGGTCTCATGAGACAGAGAGAGGATGCACAGAATGGAAGATTCACGTTGGCCTTAAACTTAAGTCCTCACATGGTAGACCATTCCGATCAATAGTTGTGCCTGAAAGGTTCAAGGGTCCTTTACTGACAGAAAGGAAAAAACCACCACACATTCATTCTAGACCCAGAAGAATCGTAAGATTTATTTCTCATCTTAAACACTTCTTTGGGAAAGTATTGCAGCTCTTAATTAAAAAAAAAAAAAAAAAAAAAAAAGGTTAATTAACCTGCTCAGTATATTTTCAAGATTCTTTTTGGTAGAAGATATGTATAGTACAACATAGATATTTAATCTAAATACTCTGTACAAATTTCAAGGCACACTCTAAATATTATCTTACACTACGCCGTGTCAAACATGATGATGACGGCAGGATTTACTGCTCATGGTCCAAATACATAAGCCTCCATTCATTCAAGTACTGCCAGTAGCTGATCTACTTTGTGTGGAAAAATGACACTCAAATATGAATCAAGTTTTGAGCTATGCAAGCTCAGCTTTAAAAATAAAGCATGAAAACACGGTGCTGCACTTGTACAACAAAAACTACAAATTTTATTTTCAGCTCCCAGCTTTGCATAAGGAATTATTCCTTTTTGAGAGGATGTTTGTCTCAGTTCTTTATAATTTGAAATCAATATTTTATTAACTATGGTGGCTTGTGGAACATTTAAAATAGGACAGTTCATACCTGCAACTACTCTTTCAGTAGAAGTTGAACTGCTCAGAGTTTCAATTCCCAGGAAGAAAAATTCATGCACTTGCAGTCATATCTTTCTCTGAACAATTTTTTTCTAGAGATAGGCACAATATTTCTGAACATTATCATCAGTAAGGGAAAAGCTGGTTCCATGTTAAAGATACAAAAGTAATAGCTGAATCTATATTGCTTGGCTTTTTTTTTTTTTTTTTTTTTTGAGCCAGGGAACAGCCATCCTGCACTTCCATATAGGAGAGCCTGATTTGCAACTTCTGTGAAGAGAAGGCAAAATAATGCAAAGTACACACAGATCTTTAATTCTGAGCTGCCAGGAAAAATACATTTCCTCTACAAAAAATGTAATTCCTTTCAGAATTTCTGCATCCTCATTCAAATACAATGAATAACCAATAGGCTATATCTACTTTCCTGTCTCAATCCATAAATATCGTTATGGAAAGCAGTTCTGAAAAAGAACTTTATGTATAAAGGATACTCCAGAAGTCGACTAACAGTTCTAAAATCTAGACTCAAGCCTTGGAAATTAAAATTATTTTTGTACCAATGTTGATGTAAATTTCTTTCTTTCTTCCTGTACTGGAATAACTAAAAACAAGTATCTCCAAAACTGAGAAGACAGTCTCTTTGATTATCATAGAATGACAAAGTTGAAAAGGACCTACAAGATCATCTACTCCAACCATCCTCCTCTCGTCATTACTACCCACTAAGCTACTAACCATATCTTGTAGCTCCTCATCCAGACACCTCTTGAACATTGCCAGGAACAGCGACTCCATCACCTCCCTGGGCAGGTCATTCTGGTGCCTGACCAGTCTTTGACAGAAAATCAAGCCTGGCCATTCTTTTTTAAAGAAAGAATCTACATTTTGACATGCTGACTGTAGAAATTAATATACCCATCAAATTTCAGAGCTAGTGAAGCTAGAGATTGCGATTACCACTGCCAGGCCTCTGAAGAAAAGAGAGTGGATAAAACAATTCACCCCAAACCCCTTCTGGTGCTAGAGATAAGCATCTTTTGGAAAGGTAAGATTGAAGAACTCCAACTAATAGAAAAATCCCCTCTTCCCTGTGGAGTTGTTCCAAAACTTTATTTCCTTTGTTCCAAAGAAAAAAACACACCAAAAAATGTCACCTCAAAAGCTTTAATTGATGACTGAGCTCATTTGGCTTCAATGCCCAACTGTTAGACTTTGTTATGCTTTTCTAGTCCAGGCTAGAGTACTCAGTTACCAGTTTTCTTCCCATGTAATCAAGCTAAAATCACATCCAACTCACCACCTTTTCACTGTTTTGATAACCCAGATAGCTTAAGCTTCCTATTGTCTTTCCCAAGACCTCTTTCTCAGATCCCAAGCTGCCTTTACAGCTCTGAATTTTTATGATGTATCTGTAGCAGAAATGAACTTAATATTAATGACCATTAAAAAAAAAAATCTCACCGGTGCTGCACGAAGAAGCAATGCCCCCTTTTTTGCTTGCTTAATAGTATCCAACTTACATGTTAAATTCCGATTATTTCTCCTTAGGACTCTTCAAATAATAAATCATAGGGGCCGTTTCCCATTAAAGAAAAAAGTAATTTCACTTCCGGCAAAATATCTCATCCAGCCTAGGGTAAAGCCTTATTTCAGATTTTAGCATTTAATAATTTTCATTTTTTAAGGACAAAATTATTTTTGAAAAGAAAATTTGTTATTGACAGAATGTCATTAATTTGTTTGAGCACAGTATTTGACGATATGGCGTTGATTTATTCTGAGGCCGAATCTCTGAAAGAGAAAAAAAAATGTCGTATTCTCAGCATATTTCATCTCCTCCTCCTCTTGCCTACTTTCCTCTCCTGAAATCATCTGAACAATTTCACAATTCTATACTAGAGGGTTAATTTGAGTTAAGGCAACTGCAAAACCAAGCCACAGAGATGATAACTGTTTCATTTCCTCGCAGTTTATTCCACTTCACAGAGAACCAAGTGAAGTAAGAATACAGTGCTCACACTTCTGAGAAATAATCTTTCCACATGCCATTATTTAGCCAAAGGTGGATTGTAGCAACCTGAATGAAGGGACCCATTATACACCGAAAAGCAAGGAGAGTACACTGAGCTGCTCAAGGCAACGTGTAGCTTGGAGAAAGATGATGAACTGTAATGCTAAGTTAGCACTGAAGTGGCGCAGCTGGCAACTAAGGAAGCAAGAAAATATTCCTATTAGAAATGTGAATACCACTGACTCAAAAATTTCTGAAGCTATAAACACTGGACACAGCAATGTCAATTTAACGTCAATTTTCAGAGATCTAATAGAAGAGCAGTCAGTGCTGGAATAAACCACCACACCTCACTAAACTATTTATTGTCAGAACAAAGGCTATGATACACACTGCAATTACTCTGAAAAACATCTTTGGTACTATTGCTAATAAGGGAAATGAATGCAATAAAAGGTTCTCAGCCACTACAAGAACAGTAACAATATTAATAACATTTTGAAAAGATGGTCAAAGCATTTTGCTAATACTCATGGATCATTTTTGTTTGCAATGTATCTGCTGTTTGGAAATTGCACTTCCTATCTCATTCATATAATTTGCTATTCTGCCTCTATTTTAAAGAGCTGCCATGCATCCAAGAAAAAGTAAATATGAACCTTGGATGTGCTTTCCTCCAGCTTTCATTGTAGAAAAGGAAAATGTGCAAGAAACACTATCCTTTCCAGAAGAAGCTCTGCAATATGACTATGAGCTCCTGTGGTTATAAAAATGGCCTCTGTGGGAGACAGCTTCATTTGTAACAAGGTTTTGACAGTGCTAGAAGGATGCTTGATATGGAAAGGATGAGAAGAACTTCAGTCATTTTCTCCACATGAATGCATCTGAAATGTTTTGGAGGAAACCCTTTTCTCCAGGAGCAGTGCATCAGGATAAACATTTCCCATTTCCCTGTAGGCCCAAAGTGATGATCATACAAAGAAGTAAACCAAGCAGAAGTGAAGATGGCTGCAATCAGTGGGTTTTCCTGCAGTGCAACAGACTATACATTTCACAAAGGGCAGTAAGGTGAGTGAGGACCTGGATGTGCCACTGCTGGGTCATTGTAGCAGCTTTTTTCATGGTAAGATGGGGTGAGTGAGCTACACCTGCTATAAAGAGAGTCCATTCCTGGAAACAAGAAAAATAAGCCAGAAACTATTTCAAAGTGCCAGGAGAGCTCTAATAACAATAAGCAAAGATTCTTTACACAGAAATTTCAGTGAAACAAAGAAGGCTGACCAGAATGTTTTGGAGTGTGAAAAATTGTGAATAATAAACAATGTAACTTCTGTTTTTTTATTTTTACTTTCTGGCCAATTTCATGACAAAAAACCCATCCTGTGAATCATACTTGGTGCTGGCTGGAAGACTATGTCCAGGGCATGATGTCTGTACTCTATAAATATTACTACATCCAGTAAACTCAAGGCAATAGCAAGGGGACTGTAAAACCATCGAGGATAACATATACTGCAGTGGTTGTAAAAAATGCACTAAAAGAAAAATGATCTTTTATTAAATCTTTTGTTTGGGAGGAGTTTTGCATTTTAACAGGGTATTTAGCAATCAGGACAGCTTTTCAAAAGCAGCAGTCTCTCTGCCAAAAGATCTGATTTGGAGCCCCGTAAAGTCCTCAAATGTTTTTTAATGCATTTGATGGAAGGGGGAAGGTGAAATGAAGCAAGTTTTTTGTTCTGTTACAATTTTGCTTCCAGCAAACAGAGCCCCCATTTTGTCATCTCATCCTCTACCCAGATGATGCACAGAGGCACTGCAAAGATTCACTGCAGCCATGTGGGTCTCTGGATGGCTCTGAAAGGCAATAGGCCACCCATGGTTAGTATGCACCCATTAGAGTTTAATTTCATTGTTAAATCTGTCTGTAGTTATAAACGTTCTCAGCTGAGACCAAACTCCTGTCACCTTCCTCAGATGTTTTCAGTATAAATATGAAGAACCTGGGAAAAAAAATAAAGTTGTCTTCTAACAATTCATCAATACATAATAAAAAGCTACACAAAAGTCAGAACAAGCAACCCCCCATGTTACTTATCTTAAGTAGCAAAAGACAGGGATAGCGTAAGAAAGCCATGGGTGACCTGGAGGGCCAACAGCTGCACTGCAACTTATTGCTAGTTGATAGCCTAGTGCATTTTGCTTTTCTTTTTCTGCATTGGAATACACATAAAAATACTCTGGATTATCCATAATACCAAGAATGGGAGGGGTTTTATAAAGTGAGACTGCCTTAAGAAATGGAGAAAAATTTGGTCACAACCTACATTCAGATCTTAAGGCAATATCTAAAGGACCTTCACCACCCTGGCTAGAGTGAAGGCATTTCATCTGAAGGCAAACACATTGAAAACCCAATTAAACTGCCCTCAGTTCAGGTGTCAGGACTGACAGGATTGGGATCACCCTGATGGAACTTTAATAGCAGAAAGCCAGAAGCAGTGTCATTTCAGACTGGATAGACATATGTCAGTTATTTAAATGAAACAAAATAAATATTTTACAGGCTTAATGGCATTTGTCAATATATGCAATCATAATAAAGTCTGATACACTCTAAAGTTTAAGTACAGCTCTCATGTAACACCAAGTGAGTGCTTTGGAAAATGTTTATACATTTCAGATGGTTAGACGTTAGCCCTAAGAGCATCAAAAATATCTCCATTAAGAAAAGAACATTAATAGCAAATCCAGCAAAACTCTTAACAGTACACTATCAAATGTGTGTCTAAAAACAAATGCTTCATCATCTATAGAGAAGTTGCTGTTCTTTTGATAATTCAAAAATTTTCCATTCCTATTAAGAAAAATCCTCTAGACTAAAACAAAAATCAACCTATATTGTCTTTTCTATTACAACCATCTCTCTCTGTTAGAATAAGCACAGCCTAATCTAACCCAAATATTTACTTAAACTAGTCAATCTCTGTGTATTCTGTACTAAAGCCAGCATACTGTATCTAATTAACCCTCCTGCTTCCCGGGCCACGTTCCTAGGATTGTATGTAGCTGTATACTAAACTTGTGGAATTTAAGTAAAAAACTCATAAGGGTAAAAATTGCACTTCATTGTGTGCACTTGCAGCCCAGAAAGCTAACTTTATCCTGGGTTGCACCTAAAGAGGGTTAGCCAGCAGGGTGAGGGAGTGGATTGTTCCCCTCTACTCTGCCCTTGTAAGGCCCCCTGGAGTACTGCCAGCCCTGGGGCCCCCAATACAAGAAAGATGTAGAGCTGCTGGAGTGGGTCCAAAGGAGGGCCATGAGGACGATCAGAGGGCTGGAGCACCTGTCCTATGCAGTAAGGTTGAGGGAGCTGCTTGTTTAACGGAGAAAAAAGGCTTAAGAGAGACCTCGTAGCAGCCTTCAAGTACTTGAACAGAGATTACAAGCAGGAGGAAAATCAACTTTTTACATAGTCTGATAGCGATTAGGACAAGGGGAACGGCTTTAAACCAAAACAGGAGAAATTTAGGTTAGAAGCTAGAAGGAAATTCTTTACTCGAAGTGGCAAGTCCCAGGTACAGGCTGCCCCGAGAAGCTGTACATGCCCCTTCCCTGGAGGCACTCAGGGTGAGGTTGGATGGGGCCTTCGGCAGCCTGGGCTGGTGGGGGGCAATCCCACCCATGACATGAGGATTGGAAAGCGATGATCTTTAAGGTCCCTTCCAACCTAAGCCACTCCACAATTCAGTTCCTTTTGCCTCATCTCTGATAATGTTTTTAATACATCTTGTACTCACCAACACATATGGCACAAACCTCAGCAACGGTGCTGACGGGGAAGAGGACAGTGCTGCTACCATCCAAATAAAGTTTGCAGAATCACACTATAGGATATAAGAGCAGTATTTACTCCTGCAGGCACAGTAACTGAATTTCCAAGCCATAATTGGATGATGTGGTTTGCAGCATCTCCAGAACCCCTTGATGGAATTACATCTGCCTGATAAATTATACAATTTTCAGAACTGCACTTTACACAATGCATGGAGCCCTGTATTCTGAAGTCTTGATAGATATATCATCTTTCTCCTTCTAACACGCTGGGAGGCTTAACACACAAGGAGCTGCCGTTTGCTTAGAAGTGAGGCAAAAAGAAAACGCCCACAAGTTAAGGGAGACAACGCATTCTCTTTTACTGAGCTGACAAAAGGCAGTGGGGGAAATGGGACAGCTGTTGCTGTCGGCAGCTCGTTTTCTTCCCACTAAAACACACTGTAAACCCATGGAGCATCGGTCAGCATAGAAACAATGTGGCTACAGTCCACAGTTCATTCACTCAGTCAATTGCTGACTGGCAAGAGGGTACTGGGCTAAAATGACCTCTGGTTTGATCCAATGTCTTAACGAATCTGAGCATTTTATTAAGCTGAAATTTTAATATTCTGAAACACAGTGGAAATAAAGCAGGATTAAACATTGGTTTTCTTTGCTGTCTTTAAGAACAGGAGAGTATATGCTGTAGGAGTGGATTTCAACCTTTGAAAGCAGAAGGAATTAAGAAAAATCACCTACATACAACTGTAGTAGTCCTAACGGCAGCCTAAACCGCTGCAAACTGATGAAAGAACAGGGTCTATCTTCCTCTATCTATCTTCTGTCTAGAAGAGAATACTCAATGAGGCTGGACAGTGAATAAATGAATGAGAAAATATCTAGTATACTTATTTAATTAGTGCCTTCTGCTTCCAGTGGTCATGTGGCAGAATACGAGACTAAACAGAACAAGGTAGCTACCTTTGGCATAATCAGACCTTTAGCAGTGGAGAGAAAGACATCAGTCTGCTCAGGCTGGCATAGCAGAGACATGCAGTCAACACCAAACACCACTGCTGGAAACATGCGGCTTCTTTAATGCACTTGATAAAGCACTTACTAAAAAAAGTTGAAATAAAATCAAGCACGATCATAGAATCACAGAATGTTTTGGTTCAGAAGGGACCTCAAAGATCATACAGTTCCAACCCCCCTGCCAGAGGCAGGGTTGCCAAGCACTAGAATATGAAGAATGTATTTTCAACACATCCAAAGACTTGGTAGAACACATCTCCTGGTTATGATTTGTCACTTGAGAACAACTTATTGGTTGTTCTATACCTTAGACGATAACAAAGTACCTAAAGACACTCAATGGCACTTACACAAATGCCTTCAGTTTTACTAAAAGCCTATGTACAACTGAGGAACAGCATTAACTAAAATTACTTAATAAAAACACTTTTTTGGCAAAACAAATATTTTGACTGGGGAAAAAGGCATATGCATACTGGGGATACTCATCCCCAGGTGAAGCGTAACCCTATTATAACCTTATGTCTATAGAATTAAAAGCAGGAGACTCAAATTTAATTTTTCATGGCTATTTGATCTCTTCAAAGAATCCCACCCTCTCTGCTGAGATGTCTCTTTTTGCATCAAATCTCCAAACAGCTTCAGTGTCTGCCTGCAGCACAGATCACAGAATTGTTTCCCTTACACTTACTCAAGTTCTGCTCTAACCTCCACACCTATGAGGTATGGCACAAACATTATTTTAAGTGCATCTTGTTCATTTAACAGCCTAATTTGGGGTACATTTAATACACACAAGTCTAGATCAGTATCATATTTTGTAAGAAGCTGCTCCAGCTGAAGCTGATAAATACTCAGCTCATTTTAGTTGGAATTGGATTGAGCTACCCATGAAATCAGTAAAATTAGTGTCTATCTGGAAATTGCTGTAACTACTCCAATTTATTTCATATGACTGTATAAAAATAACACAGGATCGAATGAGGAATTCATGGTGGGTAACCGAAAACACTCTAGAAAGTAGCATTAGAAAACGTGATCCGATTTTGAAGACAATACTCATTCAAAATCCAATGACTACTTTTTAAATCTTTTTCAATATTAACAAATCTACATTTACTTGCAACAGAGAGACTCCTCACAGATTATTTAGTCTCTTTTATCAGGTAGATAAGCATTTCTTGATTTCTTTTTCCTTAGCCATGCTTTGCCCTTTCATCTCCTGCAGCAGCCTAATTTTGAAACTAGAAGGCTTTTTTCATTTTTAAAGTTCTACTCAACCTTGTACTTAAGCATGGTGCCTTCAGCCAGAGAGATGAGGAGCACCTCTACTTAACTTTTATGGTTAAATGCTCCAATTCTGGAACAATTCAGTATGTCCAATCACCCAGGGAACCCATCTCTATTTCTGCCCTAAAGGAAAAACAAACTCAGTAGACCAGCTGGTAGGTGATGGGGGAGGCTAAACCAATGTCTATTAGATTCCTGGAAGGGAATAAATGACTTCGGTGCATTTTGCATCTCTCCATCATTTTGAACTTTTTTCTTTTTAATCTCACACATGCATTGCCTTATATAACAATCAACACCACTTCTGCAGATACCCTGCTATACCCGATGCTGAAAAAAGGGACCAAAATATTTTATTTTTAGAGAAAAGCTTGATAACACCACTATAAAAATCCTCTGTATCTGCCAAAAAAATATTACTACCTGAAGTCACTGTCATACCTTCAATCATACTAGTTAAGCTGAAATGAAGACTTCACAATTTTCAGAGTGAGATTTGCTTACCACTAGAAGCAAGAAGTGGGAACAGTTAACATCAGGCTGGCAGCATGCCTTCTGAACATGTTTGCAAGCTGCCTACTGGAAGAAAATACCCACAGTTTTTTCCTGTCTGCTTCTGTTAGACAAGGAGCATCTATTTCCCCCTAAAGATGAGTTTTCCTTACAATGACATAGCAACTGTTACATGTAACAAAAGGAACATAATACTTTTTTTTTTTTTGTCAGATCTAAAGTGTTGCGTTGACTTAAAATTATTATGACTAGGACCACTTCAAAAATAGTACAAGTGAACAGTGTTATTATTTCCAGGCCCATACACACTTCTTCAGAAATGAGAATGCTGTTCTTTTTATAAGCAGAACTTGAACACTTCACATTTCTATTAAAAGTGAGATTCACTAGATGAATTTATTTTGTTTATAGTTTAGGTATTCTAAATAAATATTTCTAAGAATGAAACGTGTTGGCTATTTGAAGTGATACAATTCATTGTGGTCACCATCTTTTTTTAATTATGATAACAGTAACATATGCTATATAAACATATATAAAATATATTACCTTAAAATGTATGTAATAATTATTCATTACTGGCAGAAGTATCTGCTTCATGGGATTCAGTGCAGAGCCCTGACCCAACAAGCCTGGATAACTGAAGGTGACTTTCTACATACGAAACAGGAATTCTAACCTGAAATGATAGAATAGGAGCCCTAAACCTATTAGCCTTTCTAAGGAGTGTGGTACTGTAGCTTTCATACAAAGAGTCTTCGTTTCTTCCATCCCTCCTTCCATTTCCTGTTCTCACTAACCTCCTGCAACCTGCTGGAGACTGGCAGTGCGTATGATGTGGCTGTTCAATAGACCAAAGTATGAAAAATACTTAATAACTTTTTCTCACTATGGTTAGCATGCATGAAATGAATGAGGCTTCCTGCATAAGGGATAAATCCATAACTAAATGTCAAAAACTATAACTCTCTCTGAAGGTAGCTTATTAAGAATTTGCTATGGTTCATTTTACAGTGACACTTCCATATTCAGGAGTGTCAGAGAACAGAGGAGCAGCCCGGGATCAATTCATTCTGACATTAAAATAGGAGGAGATATAAAGAGGAAAGGGAGGGAGAACAGAACTGGTATCTAACAAAGCATCTGAACTCATTCAAAGATAAAGCAAATTCAAGATTCATTACTGAGCTCCCCAGTCCCAATCAGACAGGCTCTGAGGCACAGTTGGGGTGATTATAGCTTGCCAGAGTAACACATGGCAGTCCTAAAGCCCCGTTTGCTTAAATAGCATGATATAGCTCTTCCTCCCAGCTCATGTATTAAAGCTCAATGGAAAAATTGAGTAAGAACAAAATACACAGTACGCATATGTCAGAAAAGACTAACACCAAAGCTGTCAGTAAAAAAGCAAATTAACCACTATGGTACACTCGGGTCTCTGATACTATCAGTTTATAAAAGCAATACTGGGAGCAATGCAAGACTACAGCAAAATGCAGCTTGAATTCTAAAGACTAAGAGAACGAGAGCAAGAACAGAAGTCTGGGAATATAAAAGAAAATTAAAAAAAAAAAAATCAGTTCTATAGAAGCTGGATAAAAACCAACACTGGAAATGAAAAACTCCCCTCCGGAAAATACCTTCTCTGTAGCAATACACCAGCTTCACCAGAACAGAGGTGGGGACAGATTCAATACTGCCCAAAAGAGAAGTGCCTCCGCTCTGCTTCCCCTATGACATGAACTTTATTACTACCTGTTATCATCAAGGAGAGGGCGTTTTCCATCTTTAGGAGAGCGTTCAGACCTCTGTAAAGCACAAAAACTGAAATGGAGGTCAGGGGCAGCTCCAGGGAGCACCGCCCAACTCAAGGGTTTTACCCAGTTGGTGTAGAAGAAAACAATGAAAAGAAAGAATAAAGTGTGAGAAGCCTCAGTGTGCTACCAGTACACGAATATAATCTTACAATAGTTGCCTGACAGCTGAGATGGGAGAGTTACCAAACTTCCTAGGCTGGTGACACACTGGAACAGGTTGCCCAAGGAGGTTGCGGATGCCCCATCCCTAGAGGCATTCAAAGCCAGGCTGGATGTGGCTCTGGGCAGCCTGGTCTGGTGGTTGGTGACCCTGCACATAGCAGGGGGGTTGAAATTGGATGATCACTGTGGTCCTTTTCAACCGGGCCATTCTGTGATTACTGGCTACGTAGGGCATAACATGGATTAAGGCATGTTCTAGCAGCAAATTGCCTTCTCTTAATGCCAGAAATTCAGAGAAACACATTTGCATGCAAGTGCGAACTCCTGGAGGCACCCCAAACCAGAGGTGCTTGCAATGTACCTTGGCTTTGTTCAGCTCTCAGACTTCAACAGCTCTGTAGCAAATATCTTCTGCACTTACACTTCTCACTTCCAGAATTTTACAGCTAAGCTTTACAACCTAGCATCTGTAAATAATAAAATAAATAAACAACCTTCTCTTCATCCACTTTACTTTCTGGAGTTGCGTTATGATGCATCAGAAATGAAGCCTCTCTCCTAATGAAATAAAAGCACCAGCACTCCCCCAGGTGTGCAGCTTTTATGGAGGTTGGTCTGTGAGAACTTGATTATGAGAAAGAAAATTACTGCCAGGTGCTCAGCTTGGCCTTTTAGGTGCTGAGTGCCTACAGATTTGTGGGCTGTCCATAAGGAAAAGCATAGGGAGAAAAAATTGGGACGCTCTTAAAGGTTCATGAAGGTAATGGTCATTGTAAACCACCCAGGATGCTTTTATCATCTCAGGTAGGGAAAAAGTTGCAAGTGAAAACACACAGCTATCACTAATCAGCTAGCTATTTCCTTCTGGGGCCTCCTATTACATATGATCAGCAAGGCTAGGTACAGTCTAGAAAAAAATAAATGGTCCAGGGTGGTAGGAAAACAACAAATCTGGGGAGAAAAAAGGTACCACTGAGGACTTCTTTTCATCACAGAATCATATGATCAACACTACATCTAAAAGTTCCTCAAACACCTCCAGGGTCAGTGACTTCACCACCTCCCTGGGCAGCAAATTCCAGTGCCTGACCACTTGTAATGCTATAATAGGATGATAACAGCAAGGCAGCAAAGTCTTTGGCTACAACAAATGAGAATGAGCCCAAACACAGCAGCCACAGATGCAGAAACGAAGTAAAAGAGCTCCTCACCTTCAGGCCCCAGGTAGGCAGAGATCTCCAGCAAGAGATGCCTCCATCTCCACTGCCAACCCGTAAATGAGGTCTGGGAATGGGTGGATCCTGGCTCCACCCGTTCTGGTCACTTAGGTACATTGCACGCACCTGAGCTTCCCTGGGTTGGCCCTACCTTTACACCAGGTGCTCAATCACTGCTTCAGGCAATGACTGAGCATTTCCACTAACCACCATTCAGAGAAGCAGTATTTCCTAACAGCTATCCTAAATCGCCCCTGGTGCAACTTGAGGCCATTCCCTCTAGTCCTATCACTAATTACACAAGAGAAGAGGCTGACCCCCAGCTCACTGCAACCTCCCTTCAGATAGTTATAGAGATCGTCTCCCCCTACAGAGCTATAAACAGAGGTAAATGGAATAAAAGGCCCCTGATTTTCTAGATTATAGAGCCTGGCCAATGTCAGAGAACCCATTGTCCGTGTCAGGGGGCTCTTCACTCCATTACCAGAGATATTTCACACTGTTCACAGCAGCATTACCCAGGAAAAGGCAGCTCAGGTGCCTTTGCCACTTTTTTTCATTATGAAAATAGGAAAAATCTGATGCTAAATAGGTCTCTGACATTTGCAAGATATTGCTATTGTATCCTACAGGAACTTCTCAGATGGTTTATGATGTTCATTAACAAAAGGGATAAGTTAAACAAGTTTGAACATTTTAAATAATGGATAAGTCAACATCTTAGCACTGTAAAGAGACAGACCAAGTGGAAAAAAGGGAATGAGAAATTAATAATCATTATTTTCAGAAGGCTGCTTAAACACTTTGCTAAGGAGTCTCCTGACTGCCACAGTAATGACATGTGCTCTTGTCAAGGATGTGGGCAGCATCACTACAGAAGGACCTTGGTGCCTAGAGATTACTGCTACAGGGACCACGATCAGATGCTCTGCATTTGTTCTCACGTGGGTAAGTACATTAACCCTGGATTTCCTTCTGACCTTCCTGCTTGTTCATGGTGTTTTTTGGTACTTTTGAGTTAACTGATGGAAAATCAAAAGCCACATGAACAGCAAATACTGTTTAGGAGATTGTCTGAAGCCCTATAGTTTTTGCAGAACTCTCCCTGAGCACATCCTGGCAGAACAGCAACATCACCCATGCTTGGGCCCCAAGCCTGGTACAATGAAGTGTTCAGAGAGGGTCCACTGTGGTTTAAACTGAGCACTTCTGATGCTCTAATGCAGGATAAAAAACTTCTTATTAACTCCACTGTTGTTAAAGAATTACTCTCATCAGCCAAGTTCACGAGAGGACGCAGATGAAAAAGGTTTTTGAAATACAGTATTTATCTACTCTCTTCACTCATGGTTTTTAAATGTCTGATATCTATTTTAGAATTTTTGTGCAGTTTTTAATCAGCCAATGTTTGACTACAGAGAAACAGGATATAAAATTAATACACAGATTCTATCCCACCTAATTCTTATAATGCAAGAGGCAGTAAGTGCTTTCTCTAAGATGCCAAACAGGAAATCTCTCCAGGAAATTTCTGGCTGGGAGTCAACCATAACAAGATAAACCAAACCAAGCAGCTCTCTTTTAATCTGACATCAATTTTCTGCCTGCTTTAGAGGAGCTACTTTCTCACTCATATCGAGAAGAAATAATACCTCTTATCCAAAAAAAGCTCCCCTTTTAGTCATGTTAGTCTTAATTAGCAGAAAAAAAAATGATATTCTAATTACGACACTAATTACTTGCAGAGATCTCAATACCTTCAAAGCATTTCATGAGAATGAGTAAAGCATAACAATGCATGCATTTTACCAGCTCCAATGCTATCTAATGTTCACTAAATATTTTTCAACTAGAATACCTCTTGCTTTACAATGAATGTCTTCTGTCTCGAAAGAATAGAGGACTAAGCACTTTTTCAAAGATAGAAGAAAGTTCCGTTCTCTGATCAGAGAAACAAATCACATTCAGTTTAGTACATTTCATGTTGGTCTTCTGATTCCAAGGGAGCACCGTACGTTGCAGCTGCATGTCTGTTTTTCACAGGGACTGTGGATAAGTACAGTTTATTAAACCCTGCTGAGACAATCTGTTCTGTCTGTTTTAATGTTGTTATAAGTCAGTTAGGCATGTACCATACTTGTTAGCTGCATATATACTAATTTAATGTATTGATGGGCTGTCAGTACAAATACCTAATGAATATTAAAATACAAACTCAGATACAGAAATGCAAAGCAGAACCAGCATGTGGTCACCATTTTGAGGGACAGGCAGAGAAAGGAAAAGACCAGAGTTCATAGTAAATGACAGTAAACACTCATGAAATGAACCTGAAAACAAATCACCAGCAACTTCCCAGGAAAGATGGAGAAAAATAATAATTATTGTCTCAAAAACACTCTCAATATATGCTATGAATTTTATCTTCTGCCAGCTGATTTCAATATAAATGAAAGCAGTACACCAGTAAGACAAAGAGAAATAATGAAAAGAAAATAAAGACACTATACTACGGAAGGGAGGGAGAGGAGGGAAGAAAGAGAAATCCCCCACTGTCTTCTTCTCAATGCTAATTCCCTGTTTAACAATGGCTCTAGAAATGGATAGGAGTTGTTACTTTGCATGTTCTACATAATACAGTCATTCAGTAAAAGCATGTACAGACAAATCTCTCTTGCTTCTTGCAGGACTTCATCCTGCATGTATCTCTTTCCCTTAACTCACATACGGAGCTGCAGTGGGCTACCTGTTACAGCCTAAAGCCCAGCACATCCCTCAACTGCAGCTCAGAGCTTGTTACTGCACCTTCCTCGGGTGAAAGTGAAAAGCAAATTACAAAAAAAAAGCCAAACCAAAACATACTCTTGGACCAGAGAAGGAAACATCAAGCTAAGCAGGGAGGTGGTGGAGTAGAGACACACAGAATAATGAAACCAGGAGGAAGTAGTGCCCTGAAAAATCTGCCTGCAGTTCAGCCCTTACTTCCTTCTCCCTTTAGTACCTCTCCAAAATTACAAAAGCATCTCGAAGGGTGTGCCTACCAATTGTGGAAAATGGAAAAGCAGCAACTAAATAGCAGGTGTAATGCTATAATACAATGGAAAATATAGCAATAATAGCAAGGTGGCAAAGTCTTGTGCTGCAGCAAAGGAGGACAAGCCCAATGCAGCAACCATAGACACAAAAATAAAAGAAAAAAGTTTTCTTACATTTGAAAGGCCTCCAGCATGCAGAAATCTCCAGCAAGAAATCCTTGTCTCCTCTGCCGACCCTTAAATGAGGTCAGGGAAGTGGTGGATCCTGGCTCCATCCCTTCTAGTCACTCAGAAACACTGCACGCAGCTGAACTTCCTTGGGTTGGCCCTATCTTCCCACCAGGTGCTCAGTCACTGGTTGAGGCTTTGACTTACCATTTCTATTACAATAGAGAAGCAGGAGGCAATGTGTGATCTCCCAGCTGGAAACTTGCAAGTACAGAAGGGACCTGTCATGAAAATTGAGTATTGGGGCTGGTGGGCTGAGCCTGTGTTATCCAACTGGCCCTCAGATAACAGGACTGCAGTGCAGATGTTGCATGCTCATTCAGGCACAGAGGCACATGGAGGGATCAGCAAGCTTCTGCAAACTATAAGAAAGATGCAAAGCTGAGATGGCCTCCATCCCTGATTATTATGGATGACATGCTTCTGTGGAATCTTTCATGAGTCTGTGGGGGGAAGTTTGCAGGTTTATCTACAGTGAAGTCTTTCTAGGTTGCAGCCAAACAGCTGTGTTCTCTGATGGGGAGGAGAGTGTGTCTTTATGGAGCAAATCCACAAGGACTTGTCAAAATTTCAAGCATTACGTAAACAGAAAGGCAGCAAGTCTTTGAAATAAAAGGGAAAATTAATTAAATAATAAAACTAGGGTCTCATGATCAAATACCTCAAGTTAATCTTTGGGTCAGAAGAAGCTGCACAAAGGTTTATCTGCCTTCTCTCCTTCTCTTCTTCTGCTTTCTTCCCAGTACTTTTCTGTCTCATATCCAGCCTTCAAATGACCCCTATAAAGTGATGAGGTGTGGAAAGCTTTCTGCTTCCCTGATCTTTTCTTTGGGCTCTGGATGCTCTTCTTCCAGCCCATGAGATAAATTTCAGCAGCAGCTATCAGAAATCTTCTTCAAAAAAGGCTGTGGGGTGGTGGGCCAGGGTTATAAAAAAAACCGAAGGACTCATGACGGCTCACAATGAGGTATTTCATCACATTGACTTTACAGGTAAACAAAATCTCTGGGTGAAGTGGTACAGAAAGAGGTACTGCTGGCAGAAGAAAAGAATGCAACTCACTGGGAAACTTCATGAAGAAATGACTTCTTGATCCAACAGTAGCATATGGGTAAATGGTAGAGAACACAGCTGAATTCAAGGGATCCTTCAGCCTTGGGATGGTGGAAAGCCAAAGGTTGGAGAGCTAGGTGCTCAAAGCAGCAGAAAGCACTGCATTTATTAGCTGTTTTCTAGTCTCTGCAGTTGGAGCAGAGGCCCTGCACAGGCTTGATATCAAGGGGATTTTTAAACATCTATATCAGACTTTAGAAAATAATTAGAGTCAATGGCCAATTTCATATCCTCATAGAAACACGTTCTCAATACAAAACAAATAAACAATAAAAAAACCCATGATAAAATGTCAGATTCATCCTGTTAGAAAATAAAAGCCAGATCTGGACAAACACTACCATCAAGGTCCAACTTGTCTGTAAGTCACTGTCTTTCCACTAATTCCCAGATTTTATTTTGCTTTCTGCCATTAGAATAAGGCCTGGTACACAAAGGTAGATGTCAAGCAAACATTCAGTTCAGTTTAATTTGATAGAGTGTAAATAACACAGACTCTACATTCAGCACTCTGTAAATAAGACTGCATTATTCTTGTCTCTTGTGGCTACTTTCATTGTTTCTGGCAGGAAAACATAGAAAGGAAGGAAATCACTTATTCTGAGTTACAGGCTTTGCTTCTGTTATAACTCACTAAAGGTCTAATCCTGTTGGGCTCAGAAAAGCTTTGGTAGGACAAAGGATGTCTAATTTAATCAAGGATTAAGGTCACACACCAAACAAAAAATGGGTAAAACAAGGAAGTGAGGCCAGGACGCCATTGGGATGTGCTGAATTAGGCAGGATAAGTCCCTCCTCAGGCGAAGCTGACCTGGTGAGCATGGGTAGTGAAGTGAAACATTTCTGAATTCAGGCAGCCATTCATGCATCCATCATTGAGGCACCGGGGCAAGGAAAGCGACCTCTTAATGACTCACCCATTTCCCTTGCTCAACAACAATGACAAAAGAAGAAACTGTCTTTAAAACCTATCTCAGCTAATATATGCATCCTCAGGTATCCATCAGTGTCGCTGTCACCTGCTGCCTTCCTTAGGCCTGCCATGTGTCAGGTCCATTTTCCTTGCTGTAACCTGGAGGTAGGGGGGATAGCTATAGTGCACAGCTTGCTGCTGCAGAATTCAATGTCATCTGCTGAGAGCATTCAAAATGCCCCCTCACATATTGCAATTCCCACTTTGTTAAAAGTCCAGAATATAAGCTAGGCTCTTCGGAGGATCCAAGCAAATGGAAATGTACCACAATTAAATTTCACATTTGAAGCTGTGTAAAGTTAGTTCCAATCAAGCCATCACTTGTCAACAATTAAGAGAAGGCCATCATTAGGCCTCATTTCAGCTGTGCTGAATTCAGTAATTAACTTCTCAAAGAAAGCAGATATTTTGCAGGGAAACAGAGTTGACATTTCAATTTGTGATGCACTTTTTAAGCCAAAGGAGGATGCATGCTGACACTAAATATTATGCCAACAAACCTTGGTAGGTTTTGAAGAGTCTTCTGTTCCACTTGGGGATGTTTTCCAACACCAGGGGAGATGAAAGCTGAAGTAACCTGCAGTAAGCAGAGCATTAG
The DNA here is from genome assembly GCF_987193195.1 of Phasianus colchicus. Taxonomy (NCBI): domain Eukaryota; kingdom Metazoa; phylum Chordata; class Aves; order Galliformes; family Phasianidae; genus Phasianus; species Phasianus colchicus. The sequence goes on along the minus strand of NC_143439.1, from coordinate 18,531,185 downwards.
CAATGACAGGTGTTCCTAAAAACTACCAGCAGAAACAACAGTGCCATTACTGAAGCTGCATCCACACCGCTCATCCTTGAGCCCAACTCCTTCTGCTGGAGGGAAGCAGAGGGCAAAGAGCCCCGGTACTCCTGGTGATTTCTGATTTTTCAGCCTTCTTACAGGTTGTGCAGATTAAAAAAAAAAAAAAAAAAAAGATATATATATATATATATTTTTTTTTTTCCTGCAGCCACAGCTCCCAGTTGCTTTTGCATTAGTTGCTTAGTTCTTCCTTGTTTGCTTTTTTGAAAAACCTGAGGCTGTGGGAAATGATAGAAAGGTCTGTCTTATCTGATGCTGCAAAATGCTGACACAGGCCAAAATCAGCAAGCTAGGTAAAGTGCTACAGCTCATTTAAACAAGAACATACACAAGCATAAGTATTAGGAATGTAGCTGACAATCATAAGTCTTGCCAACCTGACATGCATACAGGAAAGGAGAAGAAAGCTGCCTCGCTGGTGTTCAGATACCACAGTGATGGGCACCATACAAACGGATGGTGCTTATCTAATATCAGTTAGATAGGGGTTGCCTACAAGATGTCATGGAGTAGAATACACTAAAAATTGGGTAAACCATATAACATTTTCTGCTGTAAGAAATGCATGAAGAAGAAAGCAAGATCCTGCTTTATAACAACCATATAAAATGCTTGATTCACACCCTTTAGAAAGAAATCAAGACAACTGAAGTAATGGGAAATGCAGAAGACAGATCTCTTCTCAAGGAAATAAATGGAATGCTCTAACAAGTCTTTTCCAACTTCAGCTCCAGTTCCCAAGTTAAGGGCAGAATTTCCTTCAATTCACAGGCCTGCTGTAGTCAGAAAAAGGCAGGGGAAAGAGTAGCCCGAGAGAGAGGCACTCCTGCCGCCCCTCTAGCAGCTGGAACATAGTGCAGCCAGCACATCATCGTGCTTCCCGTGCACACACTAGTGCCTGTGCCCATGCCAGCTGGAGTCAGCTGCAAGGGAGAACATCCTGGGCTCCTTCAGCTTTCTGGCAGGGGTAGAAGTGAGCAAAGTCGCTAACCTGTGCACCTCCTCCATCTTGGCTGGGCAGGTTTCAGGTCGGAGGCTCTGCCCGAGTAGACATTCAGGCTTCAGCTAGGAATCGGACTGATAGCTTTTATGTTGTAAAATAAATTTAATAGAACTGTGAAAATCAATTTTATTTTGTTTTGTTCTAAACTGGCATCTAGTTGCTGACATGGATCATTAAGTGAAGCTGAGCAAAAAGGACTGAGAATGAATGAAAACCTATTTAACAGAGCAGCAGCAGCACTACCTGTAAAGAATAACAACTAAAATACAATGCGGAACATTTAAGGTGGTGGGTGACATTTTGTGTTCATCTCATCATGTCAGCATACCCCAGTTACTCTGAAATTTGTTTATGTAAATTAAATAGACAGACACAACATACTGTGGCAATGTGCAGTTTGATGAGAGAAAATTAAATTCCATACAACAGCGACACCCAGCACTGCTACGGATGCAGACCCCAGGAACATTTTTATTATAATCTCTGTTCCACAAGGCTTTGAAATGTGGCCATAAAAATTCACTTCATAATAAAACCTGGCACACAGCACAAGATCTTAGCCCAGAGAAGAGTTTTGATTTCTTTTCTTCTCTGTGTACAGACCACTTACAAAATGAAAAACAATAAATACATTTTCATTAGAGATGAATTAAGCATGGCAGTTTGGCCTGTCCTACACCTCTCAAATGCAAAAGAGAAAAAAGAAGGCTGTTCCCTGTTTAGAAATGTACCGCATTCATGGGTCACAATGGCAGCTGGGATGTAACTAATGAAATCTGGTGACTTTGCATAATGATTTAATTGCTTATCGTATTTTAACAAGTTCCACAGCAAAAAGGATAGCAATAATTAAAAACAGTTTACTTTTAAAAGCTCCTTATTATGTTTAATCTAAATATGTAATCAGAACCAACCTAAACCCATTGTAGACCATAAAGATTTGTACTCCCTGTTGTAGCAGAAGTGCTAATTCATGGCCTGAACCAGTGATCAAGCTTCTGGTGGGAAGGCAGGGCCAACCAAGGGGAGCTCTGTGCATGCAATGAAGCCTTTTCCAGATCTCATTTAAGGGTTGGCAGTGGAGGCAAGGGTATCTGTCCAGAGATCCCTGTGTACCTGAGGCCTTCTGAAGATAAGCAGCTTCTTTCCTTTATCTCCATGCCTCTGACTGTTGCACTGAGCAAATCCTTACTTGTTGTAGCCTAGGATCTTGCTCTACTGTCATTGTTGTGCTTTCCATTGCATTATACATGTGTCAGCTCATCCCATGAGGGTCATGCGAGTAACTCATCCCATATGGAGCTGACAAAGTGGGACAAGGGAAGGATGCTCCGAGACATTGCTGAGTGTTTACTGAAGAACCCCCCCCAAACCATCATGGTAATAGAAGCCTTGCTTTTCTTTTTACTTCCCAAAAGGAAATTCTTGCAGAATCCCACTCTATTTTTCTCCACAAAAGGGATGCTTGGCATGGTGGAACAGACTTGTGCCAAATAACAAGGCATCTGAAAGGAACTAGCAAACCAAAGAATGATGCTCTTTTCAAAATGATGTTCTCTGGGCAGGCTGCCATACACACAAGTTCTATTTTTAAGATGACCAACACCTGGATGTTGCTAACTGAAAATGAAATTTGGGCATATTAATACTGCATGATTCTATCACTAAAGAAATGCCTGTCAAAGGCAAGTATCAACTTCAAGTAAACTAAGCTGCTTTAGTAACAAACTGCACAGAAAACTTTGCTGCAGCAAACTAATCCTCTGGGTCCCAGTCAATGACTGAAGATAGGTCAAAAAAGACTTGCAAAATTCTGAATGATCCCTGCCCTTTATCCAGTCAGACCAGAAAATAGTGATCTAATGTATTCTTTTTTAAAAAGGATAGAAATTAGAAAAATCTTCAGCACATATGGAAAATTCTGAATTTTGAAAATTAAAGCACAACTATTTTTTTTTTACAAATGTGAAAGTGTGGGGCACCTAGTTCTTTCTACAGTTAATCATACATGGTGACAAAAGATTGGCAACTTTGAGTTTTAATTGAGGCAGAATGCATCTAGCCTGTGATACTGCTGCGCTAACAGTATTAGGAGGAACTGTGCAAAAAAATAATTGTTTTGTAGTAAGACTAGGTTGGTCAGTGTGTATTGCTCAGATTTTTGAAAAACAAAATATCAGCTGGGTGAACTTGATTGCTTATTATTGTCTTCCAACTTTGCCAATGGCTATTATATACGGGTATTCTTCCTATAATACATCCCTCTTACATTTTATTTCCTTGGCTCCCACCAACAGTTTCTAGAAAGAATGTGCTGTTACTCACTTAAATTGGACAATTCAACAATAGTGGAAGGAATAATGGAGAGGAACCACAATTCCTCAAAGTGATAATAACCTGCAGAGATATTTTACTCCTCGTTTTTTAACCAGAACCTGACATTTCTCATTATTTCAGAGTGCAGATTGCCTAATCCAGAAGTATATCTATCATAAGCAATGCAGGTACAGAACTGACATCACAATTACTTTTACTGGTACCAGCCAAAAATGAGCTATGTCTCAATGACCACAGATCAAATCTCCCCCACAGAGATAGCAGTATATCTGCACTGAAAACTTCTAAGTATTGAAATGAAAACATGCAGCTGTCAATCTGAAGAGAATGTTTAGAGAAGAGTCTGTCTTTGTCTCCACTTAATACTTTCCAATAGCCCATACTTGTCATAAAACAACAGTATTTATGCTATATTTTTATGCTATTTTACATGCTATAACATGTAAAAATCCATCACAAAACACAAAGAATTTATCTATCAAAAAGAAATAACAGTAGTTCCAGTGCAAAACGCTTGCAACAAAATACCAATCCATAGGAAATGCACCAGAGTTTGGCTTTTCCTGGAGTCTCAAAGCCCAGTTTTGCTAAAAGGTTCAGGACTCAGGTGAAGAGCATGGAAGCAATTTGTTTTTCATCTCACTGCTCTTACAAGAAAGCAGGCTCTTGGTGGCAATCACAAATACTACCTCTGACTAAGAAAAAAGAGACGTTCTACCTTCACTGAGTCTGTTCTAGTTTTTGAAATGAAGTGCTGTAAATCTCAATGGCACCATAGAAAAATACAAGATTTCTGTAATTGTCCTACTATAATAAATAATGAGAGACCAAATGTTGTATTATTATCATCAGCTACATCTCTGATGCAATCTGCATTTATTATTCTTCAGGTTTGTAAAGAATAAAGAAATGCAAGCTGGAGTTGATAATAATGGCATTTTCCTCTATACTACTATTCTCTTCACGCTGAACAAATGTGGGTGTGAAAAGAGTGAATGGAATCGAGCTGTCTACTAGAAAACTTGAATAACAAAATAAAGTTTTTCAACTTCAGTCGTAATACTCATATCAGGCCTTTTCCTACACGAATGCACTGATATCACTACATTGGTACTCAAACAGATGACTGAGATTTTCCTACTAAAGCTAGTTTCATATCAAAACACAACAACAAAACAAAAAAGAGCCACTCCAGGAGGCCTACATGGGACTGGCCATAATAATTACCATTAATTAAAAATTATGATTTTCACAAATACTGATATCAGTTTGCCATCCGTCTGAAGATGTCTTCCTAATTTATTAATCATTCAAACTCAGAATTCAAAGAGAATTTCTCTGAAACTTTCAGTAAAGGTTTCAGTAAAAACTGTTTACTGAGTTGAGAGTCAGAATTCAGAGCTGATGAAGAAGGACATTATAGAAGGAAGGACAGTATGCCTTACTGAGTAGAAATTCATTGTTTCTATGTGAATGAGGACAACAATGGTTTGGGTTTAATAGTGAACAAGAACTACCAGTGTGATGAAATTGTGAAAGAGAGAAATGCTTTGCCATAATGCACCAAATAAGGTATTTCTGACTCAAATTGAGGAAGGTACAGCTGCAATCTCATCTGATACGCTCTGCACAGCTGCTGTTGCTGACCTTTAATAAATGAACCAGTACTGATTTGAGATATAGGGATGAAGAAAGAGGAAGAGGAAAAAAACCCTTCTAAGGTGCATGGGAAAAAGGAGCAAAACTGAACATGGCTGAAGACAAAAACAGAGACAAGCACGTTGGGAAAGCCAGCATTAACAAAAGCATTCAGTAACACACTGGCTGTGAAGAAATCTGGTCTGGACTTACAAAGAGTGCCCTGGAAGCAACACAAGATAGGAACTGTTTCCCAACAGGAGGAGCATACTAGAACAAGAAAATTCCCACAGGAGAACACTCAAGGGCACAAAAAATCCTCCAGACTGGAATAAAGATGGAGCTTGACGAAGCTGCAAAAGGAACCAAATGGTGTGCTTGCTTATCACATAGCAGGATAATGGATTCGATGACCCAGCAGGTCCCTTTGATTCCTATGGTCATAGAACAGCAATAAAGTAAATTGTCTGTAGTTCTGTCACTTGGGTCTTCTGTTTTTATCAGACAAACAAAGATCTCAAACTGCAGATCTAAAACAAATCAACCAAGCTTACTTAAAACATAATTTTAAGTGAACATATAAATAGCTAAGCAATGCAAAGTTGTTTCAGAGTTCTACAGGAACAGAAGATAAAAGATAGATTCATGTGTTTGGATGGATAGATGGTTCAGGGATCATCCCTCATTTCTGTAAGGATTTTACACTCTTTATTCTGTGCTAATGCATGATACTGGTAAGCACTTGGTATGTTTCCAAAAGGGAATATCAGATTAACTCTCACTTAATCAACCCTCTAAATAGCTGCAATCTCAAACCTCTTTCTCCAGTGCCTAATGCTGATGATAGTCCTAGATAAACATCGTCAGCTTGGCTATGAAATTCAAGTATGTTACAGCAAAGTGCCTTCCAACACTGCTGAAAGTTTCAGCCTCCAATGTCAAACGAATCATTACATATCAATTTCCCTTTGGCTTTGTTTTCAAGTCCTCCGAAGCAAAAATTTTCTAAGGTTCTAAAATTGACTCCTGTCACCTTGCGTCCAACTGCCTCAGAAACAACCCCAAACACATAAGAACCACAAAAGAAAAATTCCCACTTCATTGTCATATTGAACATACAGTGTTCTTGCAATGAATCAGCATCGCGAGGCTTTAATCCTGTTTCAACTTCCACTAAATACCATAAATCAGAAAACTGTCAGCTCTAGCGTGACATGAAACCAGCTTCTATTCCCTTGAGACGCTGGTGAAATAAGTATGATGAGACCATTTTTTTTTTCCCCTCATAGGGGTTGATTACAAAAGAGTGAAGCATCAGGAAATGTAATTTCCAGCTGAAGCATTAGGAAAGCTTCAACTAAGCATCACAGAGAAACTAAAGTGCTAAAGACCCTAAGAACCTAATCTAGTACCTGATTTAGTGATTGGCAATCCTGCCCATGGCACTGGGGTTGAAACTAGATGATCTTTGAGGTTCCTTTCAACCCAAGACATTCTATGATTCTATGCTTAATGAGAGTCCATATTTTTTTAAACATGCCTCAGGCTCCTTCTTAAACTCTTTCCTTCTATAAAATGGACAAGCCATGTGCAGCATACGACTGCTGTAGCAACTTGAAGAATAACTTCACAACAACGAACCATTTATTCTATCAATCATTTTAAATATCATCCTGATTATTAAAGAACAAACCAATAATATTCAGTGGGAGCTAACGTGAAAGATACACAATACAAAGTCAAATGATCTACATCCCAAAATGCTTTTGACACCGGGCAGTATTAGTAACATATTTTCTGCATCTTTGAACTGCTACTCCTTCTTCTGGCCACCAGTTTTCCTACCCTCCTCTAAGCACACAAGTTGCAACCATCTGAAAATAATTGCCATGACAACTGATGCTGGTCCCAAGAGTATTAAAGACAATACCGGCAGCAAAATTCAATAAGCAGTGTAATGAAGCAGAATAGATCATGAGAAGTTTCTTGTGGGTTCATGGTATGGACAGTGAGCAATCTGGCGGATTCCTGGATGTTCCAGGGCTATGCAAGCTCTAGGTTGAAACATTCACATATGCTGCCGAAGGTGACCAGAGTGCCCTGAATAGGACAGAAAGATGCTTCAAAGGAGCAGAATATAAGCTTGGAGGAGAAAGGCATCAGGGTGATGACAGAGTGGTTTAAAAATGAAAACAGATTCACAGAGAGTGGGGCCAGAAAGGCCATTACAAAACCTTGTTCAGCATCCTGTGACACAAAGGGTTGAGTATGTCATACAGCTGTAGAAAAAGCTAGAGCAAGATTTTCAGAAAAGTAAAACAGGGCTAAGCAGCCTCCTCCCACACATTTTCAATTTTCTGAGCTTTCAGCTTACTGACCTTTTCATCTTTGCCACTAAATAACCATCCAAAGACAAAAAATCTAACATGAATCTTAAGTAAATGAACAGAAACAAACACACTTGTTTTTATTTATTCGTGTTCCAATAATTAAGGAAATGTCATAATCATAACCACAGGTTACAACACCACTGTGTGGTGACATTAAAAAGCTGATTTAGGTTTGGCTGGATGAATTAATTGATTCCTTACCTCATCTTAATTCAGACTTTCCTTGCTTTATCATTACTGATTCTGCAATTACTGTAGGCATTCTTTTCTATGTCTCCTTATCAAATAACAGGTTTTTGTCTTTCAACTTTAATGAAGATTTCAGTTTCAGGATTCCTGATGACATCTAAGTGTCTCACTAATACTAGTTAATTTAGCTAACTGCAGTCTTATTGTGAAACAGACTGGTAACACAGGAGAAATGACGAGTTGCAGTTATGTCTGACAGGGTTGTGAGCAATTGCCTGATAATCTCATCATTTTTTTTCCTAACTTTGAGTTAAAAATAGTATCATATTTCCTCCTTCAGCTATGTATTACTTTGTTATGTTAGAATTGAGTTCAAGAAATTAGTTGAAATTTCTTTGAAAGAAGGCCTCAAGTTAAGAACCTCCAGCCAGGAAAGAATTCTGTAGAAAAGTAAACATTTCTAAGAAAGCTTCTTACAACCCTGCTGTCAAAGCGCTATGGCTCAAGGCAAGAACCACTAGAGCCCCAAATGAAAGCAGTGCAGGCTGCTGAAAAGAGCAGCAGACAAATAAGGACATTTCTTGCCCAGGTGCAATGTTTCCATTAGGATTTGTAGTATAGGAAGAAGCTTGTGAAATCCAGAATCAGGTCTAAGGAGAAAATGACTTTTGTTCATAGGCAGCACGCTGGGTATATTGTTGTATCCAGGACCAATAAATCAAGTTTTACCCATAAGCACCACAAACTGAACTTTAAGAAGGCATCTCCAGGTAGGAATAAACTACTCTGTTTATTCAGGTCAATAAATCAATTAAGACCTGCAGCATTTCTCCTGCTGAATAAAGATACCATGCTATTTACACACCATCGCTATTAAGATTCAGCCAAGATAGTTCTAGCTGCAGAGGATCTGCCACGTGTATACTTGTGATCTAAAGGGCTGTAAGATTTAAGGATTTTAGCAAAGAGCTTATAATTGCCTAGCCCAGATGAAGGGCTAGCATCTCTACTATTGGCAAATGATGCTAGTATGCATGGAAGTGCCTGTGGGGATCAGGAAGCATCTCTGAGCAAGCATCCCTAAGTTCAAGCAAACACATCTTCAAATCTGAACCTAAAATGCAGAACTGCTGGAAAAATCTTGGTCTGCAGTAGGCTGAAAATAGAACAGCATGGTCTGCTCCCAGTCCTGCCAGCCTGGAATAAAAGTCTTCTTGTGAGAGCCTATTCCCCAGGCTTTATTTCAAACACAAGCCAAAAGATGATGGCAGTTCAGCCCAATGAACCGCCCAATGAACAAAGACAAAGGGCCCATGCCATTTCCTCCTAGAAACTGGAAAAAAAAAAAATAAAATCCTTTCTCCTTCACTGCAAACCAATCCCAAATGCCAACAGTTTGCCAGTTTTGAGGGACCCTGCAGACAAAAAAGTGCCTTTGCCCAACTCCAACAGCCTGCATAAAGGGGTCAGCGTTAACTGAAACTGCAGTTAGAAAGCACTTGGGGCAGAAGAAAAGGAAAAAGGCAATGGACAATTTGAAACCAAGCTGGCAGGAGGGAGATTAAATGCTGTGCTGGCTTCTCAGCTGTAGGTGGATCCCTTCATCCCTGTTACTGTGGTGCTCAGATATGCTGCTCCTTGAAGCCTCATATATTTAACTGGGAGCATGATCGCCACTTAAAAAAAAAAAAAAAAAAGTGTAGATATTTCTAATGTAAGAGGGATATAAAGAATGACAGAAAGTTTCATTTCCTCTGAAATATAACAATGCTTCATTTCCAATTGCTTTTCTTCTGTGGATTTTACTCTATTCTACAGATTTGTATATGGTGGAAGGATGGAGGGGAATCGGATGCTGTGAGTGAACCCTGATGGCTTTTTGAACACCCTGACTGCTGCACGGTATGTAAGCCTATAACTTTGCACAGTACTTCACAGGCAAAAGGGAGGAAGAAAGTAAATTCCATGTTTCACAGGAATGCTAATCTTGAGTCTTACATCTAAATTATGCCAAAGAAATATTTATAGGATTAAATTCTCCCATCACGTAAAGCAGTACAAATCTGTTGTAATTCCATGATCTGAAGATCCTTTGCTAATTAAGTCACCCAAACCCAAGGAAACTAGTACAGCCAAACAATACAGGAAGTCAGAGGGCAAGCTTCTCATCCAGTTCAAGGCTCAGCTCCACATGCTACCTCCTCCTCTCATGCAAAGCCAAGAAAATTCAGGCCTGGGTCAGGAACTTCTAATCCCTGCTCACAAAGCTGCAAATCCCTCTTAAGTATTCTGCTACTTTTCTCTGCAAATATTACTGTAACAGAATTCTTGCTTTTTTTCTTCTTTTTTTTTTTTTTTTTTTAAATCAGTTTATCTGTCCCCTGGGCTTTCTGTAAGAATCAGATCTCTTTAGAGACAGATGATCTTCCTGAGCATATTTAGGAGCTCCACCGACAGTACTACAGCCGGTGAAGTTATTTCTCCTTTTATGTTTGAAACCTCTCTGCCCTGTTGAGAGTACCTGTAATATCTACAACAGTAAGGCAATGCAGGGGCAGTTCTTCCTCACTGCTTTGGAAGTCTGCTTTTTATCCTCTTCTTTCAGTTGTGGACAATAGTGGTAAATATAATGCAAAAAAATATATTTTTTAATTACAATAAGCACAAAAGGATAACAACCTCTCCAGACGACTGTGCTTCCTCCAAGTTCCTAAACAGAAAGGGGCTTTAGATTCAACTATCAAAGTCCCTGCATGCGTTAAGCACATGCAAGGGAGAGATGTGCTCACGTGCCGTAATAAATTACTACCACTTGGACTTGAAGTTAATCAGGAGCGTAAGCACCCTCTTGGGCTAGGGCAGAGCCCCTCATTATACTGTGCCAGGACTGTAATGGACTGATTATTAAAATCCTTCTGTTGAGAGTGATCATTAGAGGAATACAATACAGCATTTGATTAACAGGAAGTCAAAGTAAGACATACTTTACTGACTCACTACCAGGCAGCAGAAAAGAGCCATTTCCAATTCCTTGAATATCAACTTTAAAAAATTAGATATTTCCTGATTAATTTTGTTGTGTGGAATTATAAAACCTGCCTTGCACTCTTCTCTCTCTCTCTCTCTCTTTTTTTTTTTTTTTGGCTGGTCATTTAAAGCTCCTATTTAGTCTAATTTTATTCCATTTAATCTGTTGTTTTATTGAGCAATTTCATTGTTCTGGTTCTGCATTAGACTTTTCCCTTACTCAGGAACTGCAGACTGTAATAACAGCAATCAAGGCAGTTCATTCTGACAAATGTGTCAGAAAATGACTGCTGTGACTTCGAAATATTGAAAGTGACTGATAACATAATGTATGAAGCAGAATAAATGCATACAAATGGAAAGTTTTAGCTGAACTAAGTATGAACTAAATACAGTGTCAGAGCCCTGCACTAAAAGCTCTACATGCAGGTGGATACAGTGGCAAATTGCTAAATACACTCTGCAAAGTGTTTTATGAATAAAGTGGCAAGCACAGTTTTTCCTTGGCCATATCATCGTTATTTTCTATTTGCACTTAGCTATAAAGTAGAATGAAGTCACGTTTAAGTACAAAATGTGGCTCTGAAAAACACTTGGCTTTTATAAAAGTTATCAGATCTATGACAGCTAAAATCAAGTCCATGATTTATTTTGGGCTAACCTTGCCCACGTCAATAACCACAGTCCTCACCACTGCCAAGTCTTCTCTGAATGTGTATGGAGCTCCTTCAAACCTCATCCCCAGGACATTTTTTTCTTCGGGGCTACCAAAAACAAAGTCTTCCCAACAGCAGCTTCACCTTCCTTTGTGCACAGTACCAAGTAATAAGGAAAGTTCCCTTTATTCACCCCCATAATGTGTGAGTGGCTGCTCTTCCTTGGCCGTACACACCAGAAATAAAATTTCCAGCTTAGGTATGCATAAATCCTCAAATTGTCACAGCATTAAGTTCATTATTTACCAGAGTACATTTCAGCTTTGAAAACAGGCTTTATTTTCAGGCAAAAAAACTTTCATTTTTATCTGGAAAACAGGGCCAGCTGAAAACTAGCTTTATGGTCCAGCTAAAGGGCAATTATCATTGAGACTAATGAAATGGGTTAGGAAGATCTATTTTTCTTTACCATTTTGCTTCTCTTACTCATTTTATCTGAAATTGGCTGACCAGTGCTATACGCAACTTAGGTCAAGAAGTAACAACCTTTGGCAGGCAGTGCTGCCATAGAACTGGGAGAGCTAAGCCTTTATTTGTGGCTCTGTAAACCAGACTGCTGCTCAGCTGGAGCCCTCCTATATGCTGGAGAAGCTTTGCACTCACCTTCCACCTTCCTGGCACCTGCAGACAAGCCAGGATTGTATCGGATCCAGCTGTATTGGAGGGAGCAGTCCCCTCGAGGCCGATGGACGTGAGTACACAAGAAAGTGGCCACAAAAACTGAGAAGTGCTCCAGTAAAGTGCGTGTTAACCACATGCATCATCTCTTCATTAGAGATTCATAAAATGGAAAGGTCTCAGAGAGAAGCCACTTGCTGAGACATCTTTTAGCTTTACTGTCATCAGATTTATAACTAAGCTGCTTCAAATTCTGCCGCCATGCACTCATTCTATAAAATTTTAAAACACATGAGCAACTTAGCTTACAATAAATGTTACTTGCATATAGTTAGATGAGCAATGCTTCTGCCACTGACTGTCAGCATGCACCTCTTTGGGCAATATCTGGTCATTTTGCAAACCGAGCTTGAGGTGCTTAAGGCTAGAAAGTTTTTTTAAGAAATAGCTTGCAAAGTGATATCTACTGGCAATTTTAACACATTTTAATAATGTTTTCATTGGAATAGTTCAGGGATAGTAATGAGGGATTTATAAACACCTTACCTGGTTAGCCTTTCTAAAACTTCGAAAGCAGTGCCCTTTCTGAAAGCAAACAGTAGCAAGGTAAGTACTTTTTTTTTTTTTTTTAAAAAAAAAAAACAGCACCTTGTTTATAATGAGCAGCAACTCCTTCACATACATCAGATACAGGAGTGCCACCCCACAAAAAAGCAAATGAGTAGTTCTCTAATTTTCATAGCTCAATGCTAAATGAATGCAGGAGAGTCTAATCCTTATGTCTTTCTTCCTCAAGCTACTGAGTGCTGCTACTTCTGCATCCTTTAACTTACCCTCATCAATTAATATTACAGTATATTTTAAAAGCCCACTAATCTGCTGGCTGCTGTTACATATTTTCATTAATACATTTTCCATTATGCGCATGCTATAAATTTCAGACTTGCTGCAGAATCTTTTTAACTCATCCCATCAGTTAGCATTACAGCATATTAAAAAGTTGCTAAAGTGCGTGTTTCTGTCTCTCTCAGTTTCTAATAATGAATTTATCGTGGACATGAAACCTTCAAGGCATGGAGGCCAATTGCAGTTAATTTTAGAGGAAGTGGGTCAGGAACAAGGAAGGTGGACGTATTTTGAGGCCTAGCATCTGATGTAATTTCTAGTTTCACTCCTACAAGCCTCGTGTACAGTTACAAAATTAGGATGGAATGTGTTATTTTTTATGACTGTTAAATATGTATTACATTGATGTGTTACTAGAGGGGTTATTTACATCCTGCTTATCATCAGAACTATCCTGTTACTATGTCCGACCTTGAATTTAACTCTTTCCTTAACAGTGACAATATATGAGTTAATTAATATTGGATTCTCATGTCAAATTGCTCTGACATCTGGAACAAACTTTCATTTTTTCCTCCATTGTAACTTCAGTTACATGAACTTGTCTACATGAACTTATTCTAGACCATGAACGTGATCTAAGATCTGGCTCAAAGAACTAAATATTTCCATTCAAATACAGAGTTTGCTTCAACTCCAATAATTCTCCCAGTTTTTTACAAGAATAAAAGTGGAGAGAGGGCTTTTACTAGCTTCTCTACTGTAGTTTTCAAAGTCCAGCACAGGACAGCATTACATTCTAAGCAAATAATGCAGACAAAGCAAACCTGAGCTTTTACTCAGCCATCTACTATTCTTCAGATGATCTTTGTATTTAACTATGGAAAATCCACTTAGATCATTCTGGCCAGCCTTCTGGAAGGTTAGGAGGGTTAATTTCCCCCTGTCTGGCAAAAGGATAAATGAGAAAGTAAGAGACATTCACTTGGATTTTCATTGAAAATATAAATGGGGGAGCAGTTTCCTTAAAGAAAGGAGTACATAGTCCCAAGGTCTCAAAAAAAGAAATGAAGGTACTTGGGAAGGAAGCAATTTTCCCTGCACTGCAGTCTTTGGACATCAGTGACCTCCAAGACACAGAATGAAAACCTGAACAGGGAAAATTAATAGCAAGGAGGCAGGATGAACACATATTTATGACTCAGGGCAGGAACTTTCTAAACCTCAGAGTTTTGCTGATGAGATAGAAAAGGACAAGAAAAAAAAAATCCATACTATTTTATTTAAAGCAAATCCCTAATGATTTGTGAAAGGGAAGTCAAACCGTGCACAGTGGCTCTCCTCCTTGTCCCCAAAGTTTTGGACACCTGAAAATGCAACAGCTTGCTGCTAGCAAAGTGTCTTAGAGCTTGTTGTGGGGAAATTGTTATAAATCTCCATTTCTTTTTCCCCTGGACAGAAAGAAATGTCTGATTTCTTTAGCTGAAACACGAATTCTTTGTGACTCTTTGTGATTTATGCCAAATTAAATCTGCAGGTTCTGCAGAAGCTACGGGGTGGCTGTGCTTGTCATGCAATGTGCCATTGCATACCCCACCCCTAATAAATTAATATCAGGACGTGTGTGACTGCTGCTCCTCCTTTGGGCACAAAGACAACTTAAGGTGTCTGGGAACTCAGCCAGGGTCAACGTTGGTTGGGGAAACAGCTGACCAACAATGAGCTGAGTGCCACATTACTGGCTCTGTGGGCAATTTTGCTTTCTCCCTCCAGCCCCTCCTATTGTCACTTCTTCCTTTTAAATAAAAGTGAAGACATTGAGGCAGAACACACACGGATGCTCTAGGAATATAAGAAATGTAGCTCAACTCTGGCTTAGTTTTACAGTGGTACTGGGTCTTGACAGCTGTGAGTTACTTAAGTGAGAGGCTGGCTTCCTACGAGTGTGAAATTAGTGTTCCCTCTTCTCATAATATGCTTGCCAGGACAGCAGAACAAGAGCATTCTCCAGCAGAGGAAGGGGAACAGGAACAGGATCTGATTGCTTCCCCATCGCCTCCTCCTCAACCCCTCCAAAAGCCAGCCCCCAGCACCACGCCTGAACTATTGCAGCTGCACTGCAGGCAGCATGGGACATGCTGTGAACTGCTCTGAAAGATCTTGCAATTATATTTATGCCTCCCAGGGGTCAGTGGAATTTTTAGAGCTTTGGACTGAAAAGACTTAACCGGTGTCAAATTTAGTGTCAGCACACTGTTCCTCACAAACCAAATGACACATCCTCTTCAAAGTCTCCTAAAGAATTTGACAGTTCGTATTATTAAAGCCCCTGTCATTACTTTGTAAGAAAAATAGAGACAGAGAAAGCTGACATGCTGCATGAAAGCTGCTGGTGTTCAGAAGGTGAAGCCTTAGTGACAAAGACAAGGGGACAACAGTCTACTCACAGACATCAACTGGCTGCCTAACAGTATGGCCAGGTGCAGTTGTTAAGATTTCTGACACATGAATGAAGTCATCAGAATGCTCAAGTCCCTCACTCAGATGTTACCTACAGCATTTTCTACAGTACTAGTGCTACAGCCACACACTGTTCTTTGGTTGAACTTGAAGAATCTGTTTTCAGAGGCAGGTAGAAGGGTCACAGCAACTGCATGGGACCCCGGAGGGCCATCTCCCCATCCCAAGATATTAAAAAGGCAGCTTCACTCTGCAGTCAGACTGCTTGCTGTGACTCACATTGTAGTTATGGCCTAGAAGAGACCTTCTGCACACGGAAAAGAAAGGTCTGAAAGATCAGTTTCCTTGCAGTGCTTTCAGGCAGCCACCTTTTTGTTATACTAAGCCATACCCACAAAAAGGCTTTTTGAAAGTATACTCATACTGCATCTTGAATGACATAACTCTACTCATAGGAAATGGTTAGTTCTCCCCTAAAATGTTAGATTTCGTTCAGGATAGAGGGAATACCCCTGTACAGATTTTCATCAAGCTTGCATTTGTAGTTAAAATTCTGTGTTTAAGTTCCATTAATTCAAATATGTGGCAGCACTCCCTCTCTCTGAAGGTTAGAGGCTTTACACCTGTAAAATTACAAACACAAGCATACTGTCATCACCATGCTCCAGGCACTGCAGCCTCTATGCTTGCATCTGTCAGTCCCCCAGAGAATGACATAGCAGACATCCCAAACATATCATATGTTTGGAAATCCCAAACGTCTAAGCCTTACCACAGTACTATCATGACAGCAACTCATGCCCTGCAGCCTGTGAGAGAAGGGGAGAGTATTAACACATCTCTATCTCTTTTCCTGTTTCTCCAGGAATGGCCTGAATGTTCAAAAAAGGTATTTAAAAGCCTTAAACTCATGCTCATGCTTCCTGCTTTGAGATCAAAATCTCCTGTAATCTTGCTAGACCATCTACAGCTACACCCTAGGGATTTAACTGTATGCAGCTTATGGGTTCATATGAAATTTCATAAAAGAGAAGCCCTGCATTTTCACATAAATATATTTATTTGGGGAAGGATTGAGAAATGCCAATATATTTCAAACCAGTTCCCTACTGCATTAAAGAATGTGAAATATTCATGTGAACATTTGCTAATCCCACCTAGTGAAATCTATTTCCCTTTCTATTTAGCATGCAGTCTGCATCCGCTGGAGGTTGTTCAGCCTTTTCATTAGGAAGAAAAGCAAGGATGATTTGTGAAAACCACATGGAAGTAATCATAAGGAACAGTAATGAAGAGGTTTCAGAAAACAACTACCCTTGTAAGCTACCTTGTAAGCATGCTTTCTCTTCCCTGTGTTTGTTTCTCATATAGTGTTTCACAGATTCAAACTGTAAATTTATATTTATGGACATAATTAGAAATGCAATATAATAAGCTCTTATAATACAGAAATAAAAATATAAAGGCAGCACAGACATTTGCAGGGCATACATCTCAGGCTCTCTAAATTCTCCAGTAGGCAGTTTAACTCCAAGCAAATTCCAATTTCTCTGTTCAGCCATTGGTCTTGATAATGCAATGAGTTATTTTCTCAGCAGTGTTGAGTTTTGCATATCTATCCAGGCCCTCTGGTGGCCAGAAATCTCACAAGTTATCCCTTTCTTCAACCACCTGAACTCTCATAACTATTGCAGGAATCCGAAAATGAGGAAGTCAGAGCATCTATGATCCCCAATTCCACCAGGGAAAATCATCCAACCTTGGGAATTCATTTCAGTCCCCTTATATCATATATTTCATAAGAATTAAATGGAAATAGCATTTACTTTCCATTGAGAGATGGTAACATTTAAATATTGCTTCAAAGATCCCTGGATAAAAAGAGTTATATATGTGCAAATTTTTATGCTTCTTTCTGCTTTCCAACATCTTCAAAATATAATACAGTGAAATTTTGTTATGAAATAAAATTATACTTGGAAATGTCATGCCTGCACAGACTAATGATCCAGAAGTTCCTAAAGGCATCAGAAGCTGTAAGCCAGTCTGTCCAGGTGTTGAGTACTGCAGTGCAGATCATCTTTTACCAGAATCAGAAAATGACCATTTCCCCAGTGTACTGAGACCTACAGTCACTGCAGAAATGATGTCAGAAATCGTTCCTAAGGGACAGTTTGGTTATATCCACCTTGACTAGCAGAGCAATGGTGAGGAGGACAAGGAAAGCTCAGCTGTCTGGGTATGAGCCAAGCCATGCTACTTGGCAAATTCACTGTATTTATCAGTAAATCAGAAAATTAAATGGGTCCTTTGAAGAATATGACTAAATACCTTGACTAGCACCTGAGAACTCTAGCAGCTGGAAGACTACAGGCATAAATTTAGCTACTTTGTTTTGCCTGGAAAACCTGAATACAACAGACATTTAATAGACTCAGCCTGGTCACGGTCAGAATATTAAAGTATTCAGTAGATAATTGCCTTTAATGCTAATTAGAATACATAAAGCAAATACATATGTCTTTGAATTAAACTTATCATTGATCCAGTGATCTGTTGTATTATATGACTTCCTACGTCAGCAAAAAAAAATAAAAATCAGCCAAATCACTCCCAAAACAGAACAGGACTTAAAGAATTTAAGCTTCCCCTGTTCATGCAGTGTGTGTGAGCAGACTGATTTCTCCGAATCTTCATACTGTTACACACTGATTACCTTTTCCTGTTCTATGGAAGGCAGACTGAAGGCAAAGGCAAGAGCCTGAATGAATCTCATCAGTATGACACAAGGGTTCAACCATACTAATTCCATCACAGCAACTGTAAAATTTTGTTACATGCATTTAATACAATAGAAACTGGGTTAAAAGAATAGGTCCAGAATGAAAAACAATCATGAGATTAGTCCACAACTTCTCCTCATAGTGAGAGCACAGAAATTACTTTACTAAAAAAAGTCTGGTCATTTTCTATATTTCACATATCTCCTAATAGTGCATCCAGTTCTGGAGCCACCAACACAAGGACACGGAAGCTGGGGGAGCAAGTCCAGAGGGCCACAAAGGCAATCAAAAAGCTGGAACACCTCCCCTATGAGGACAGGCTGAGAGAGTTGAGGCTCTTTAACTATGAAGAAGAGAAGGTTCCAGGGGTCCTTATGAAGATCTTCCGGTGCCTGAAGGGGGCCTACAGGCAAGCTGGGGAGGGACTTTTTAGAAGGCCAGGTAGAGACAGGATGAGAAAGTATTTTAAACTGAAAGAGGATAGATTTAGACTAGAAATCAGAAAATTCTTTACTGTGAGGGTGGTGACACACTAGAACAGGTTTCCCAATGAGGTTGTGGATGCCTCCTCCCTGGAAGCAGTCAGGTCCAGGCTGGATGGAGCTTTGAGCAACCAGGTCTATGGGACATGTCCCTGCCTATAGTAGGGGGGTTGGAAATAGATTATCTTTAAGGTCTTTTCCAACCCAAACCATTCTGTGATTTAGGAAGCAATAGTGGAATGAAGCATGAACATTGCAAAGGCACAATACATACAATTAATTTAGTATTTTGGAATCTAGTAGCAACACAATATGTATAGAGATCTCTTTTTTTGTAGCCCAAGACACTCATTAGTATTGAGGTCAGCATCTAAGCTTCTGGGTTCTAATGCAGGTCTTTCCACTGAAATATCAGATACATCTGTTCATCCCTTTTAGTTTTCTCATTAGCACCCAAGTTTACCTTAATCTCCTTAAGAAAAGGCTTTTGTAATAGGAAGAGCTGAATTATTGTTCATCTAAAACAAATGCATCAACTTTTTTCTCATTTTCCAGCTGATGAAGTTTAGCCTATCTCATTAATGTTTACCAAGACAAACAAGAACAACCCAAATAAAAGCAACATGAAATATATTTACAGAAGTTTATAGGAAAGTGAACTATCCTGTATCTCTGAAAAAGTGAATGTCTATGCAGCGAAGACAAAATCCTTTCCTGTCATAGAAAATGAAATTAAAAGATAGGTCAGTAGATCAGAAAGACTTTCTCTTCGGACCTGTTTCTCCTCTAAGCCCTTACCTTTGAGAGAAGACATCTCGGTAGGGGCTGCCATGCTGCAGTGCAATTCCATATCCTCTGTCTGCAACAGTGTTCCCAACCGTGTAAAAAGAGCAGTCTCCATCATTGATAGCCACATATTCCAGCACTGCTGCATCCCATACAAAGGCATAGTTCCCATGTTTCACCTGCAATAAACAGAGCAAGATCTTAGATGATGAGCTGTCAAGTCCAAAGGGAGGCCACTGAACTGTAAAACAGTGGCAGCTTCGGAACAGTCTGCCCTTTAAAGAGACTGATGTTTGAGTGCCCAACAGTTGTCAAAACAAAAAATGCACCATGACTGGTACCATGTGGTGCTTTGATTGAGCAGCTCAGCAAAAATGGAAGAAATGTGATTAGAGAGCAACACACTATCAATGAAATAATACCATGCAGGAAACTTTTACTTTCTCTGCTCAATGAACAATAGGAAACATCAGGCTTCCTACATCAGTGTCACATTCCACCCCAAATCTTACACCAAGTTTTTCCTTTGAACCACTAAAACAATCACTTAGAGGGAAGACACATATTTGCACTGGGCAAAGTATGGGAGGGTACGTGTGGGCATCCAGATGGAAAAACACAGTTCAGGACGGCACACATTTCAGTCATGTTTCAAGATGCTGTAGATGGCATGAGCACTCATTTGTCTTTTGGACTGTGTGCATGATTGTGGGCAAGATAACATCAACTAAGTTTTTTTTTTTTCCTGTTTTCATTTTCCCCTCACAGCTAGAGCCAACACAAAGGATTTTACATACCTTCAAACAATTTTGTACAGCAAGAACATTTAAGCCATTCTGTTTAAGATAAATCCCAAACAACTCCTTATCTCTCTAAGCTTTTGAAATAATATTTTAATAACCACTACATTTGAGACAAATCTTTTTTTTAAACTAATATACAGAACGTATACAAAATTTTAGAATGTATTCAGAAAAAAGCTTTCAAGAACAGACGTGCTGTCTAAACAAACCGTTCCCTATTTCAATGAATTTTCACTTTCCAGTCAAAACAGTTCTCTTCTAGAAAGCCCACCCTTCTATATGCTGTTCCAGACCGTTTACCAGTTTCCTGCTTTGCTGGTCTCTACATTAGAGCTGAAGAATTACTTTGCTTTCCTCCTGCACGTCTGCTTGGCTTCACTCAGTGTTTTCCCCATGCCATATTAGCCAGCTATACTGTAAAACTAGGCTGAACCTGTTGACTCAGTACATCGAATGGGAAGAAATAAGTGACAGCTAAGTGAAAAGTAAACAAAACACAAGGAGGCCATCTGGGGCCAAGCAATCCAAAGAGAATTCAAAACCAAGTCAGCATATCAAGATAAGCAATGTCAGTACATCATTTAGATTAGGCCTTAACAGTGTAGATTATGTTTTTAAAGACTGTTTACACATAAAAGTTACTGAAGCAAGCCAAACTAGCTGCTTGCTCACAAGATGTAGTGCACAAGAAACTACTGCATTTGGGACACATTCTTTTTCATGCATAATCAATCTGAATTAGACACTGCAGGCCTGGAAAGGGAATACTTCCTATTTGCATTTGTAGACATGGTAGTGGGGGTACACATGTAAATACCGGAGCAGAAAGGGAGCTGTATTATCTGTGGGCTCTGGATGATTGGCAGGATGTTAAGAATTATTTTCAAAATACATACACACACATGAATGCAGGACAGAACACTTTATTTGCATGCTCTGAAAATGGTCAAAAATGCTTTTTTGTCTCTCACTGGAGGTTTAAGTCTAAGCCTATCTAAATAGCCAGGGAATAAAGTAAACAAATGAACTCACTTAACAATACAACTTGCATTCTTATCCTTGAGGCACCACAATTTACAAAGCATCTACTAGCTCAATTCTGTGCCAATGTATTTACTCTGTACTTATTCTTCCTAAAGACACTACTTAGCTAAGAAATAGAGTGACTGAGAAAAAAAGTGCTTTGGGGGAGCATTACAAAGGATAATTACTTGTCCTGAAAGGCCAAAGAATCATGGTGTGCAGGCAGCAAGAGAGGAGAGGAGGAGGCAAAAGCAGAGAGGATCAAAATGGTGTAAATAGATCCCGACAAGGATCAGATGAACTTTCCAACAAAAAACAGCACACACAAAAAAGAAAGAAATAAAAGCGGGCGTTCAAGTAGACAAGTGATTTTACATAAAGGAAATAACCTTTGGGGCTCTTTTTTGAAGGCTGTGTTAGATCATGCTTTGGTCCTACCTCACCCTTTTAACACCCTGTGGCAGTGAATTCACATAAGTGGTTGTAAAGAAACTTATCAGCTGCTCAGGTGGTCAGGAAGAATTCTCTTGATTTGGATGCTTTTCTGTAAAACAACTCACAGTGAGAATATATAAAAGTGGTAAAAGCACTTACTGTCAATAACATCTGTGATGAAGTGATATATATATAATATCCTTAGAGCGGATCTAATAATATACTGTTCAGGGTCCCGCAAAGACATTATTTCTCACTGATAAGATCACAGTGAGTCTTGGTTAATACGCAGGAGGCAGGAAAGGGAGATTGAAGGGCCAGATGGCATCATCCCAATCATCAGCCCTCAACACACGATTGCTTCATGCAATAAAATACACTCCTTTTAGAATTTTTGCCCTATTCGTTTACAAATCTACAAAATACAAACCCAGGGAATAAATTTAAGTTGAAATTGTGCTTACAATTGCTCTCTTTATGGAACTGTCCCTCAGGCTAACAGATTTTATTGCTATTCCATACATTTAGTTTTACTTTTTTTTTTTTTTTTTTTTTAAATAATGTTCTTCGGTCATTGAGTTCTTTTTCCTTGTGTAATTTTAAATACTCAATTTTGGGGCTGACAATTTTCAATTATCAATCAGCTTTTCTGTTACTTAGTTCGGCAGAATGATACTAATAGAGCTTTCTTTCATCTTCTCTTGCAAATCTATTATTTCAGTCCTCCCATTACCAGTAACACTACTTTTGAACTCTCTCCAAATCATATTTTTTTGTACGAGAATAAAATCTTGTCTTGCTAAGAATCAGAATGATCTATCAGCTCAGGAGGAATTTAATTCCATTTTTAGCACATGTGAGATTCACAGATCAACTATCTGTCCATGGACATTTCACACAGATTCAGACTTCTTTTAGTGTAAGATTATAGAATAATAGAATATTTGGAAGTGGAAAGAACCCAGAAAGGCCACTGACTATGAATCCTGGCTTCACATAGGACTGCTCAAAATTCAAACCGAAGATCTAAGAATAAAGTTTTGCTGGAGTAAAGCACATCTTGATAGTTTTCAGATTTGCACTTATAGAGAATGGGTAGTTATAGATGGAAAAAAGCCACAATGTTTAAGGAGAAAGGAAAAGGGAATTTCAGAACAAAAAGCCAATTATATTGACTTTTATGTACTTCCCTCCTGATTTTTATGAAAAGCACTTATTTTTTTATTTTTTATTTTTAGCTTTGCAATAACTGTGCTCCACTTTGTGCCTCAAAATGAATAGCTAAAATTCCAGCTCTGCATAATGAAAAAAATAAATAAATAAGTCAGCCAATTATGGGGGCTAGACAAAAGAAGAATTTTTTTTGTAACTGGTGGAGATCTCCATCCCCTGTTCTTCATTTCCACACCATTACATTGTCATTTTGAATTAAGATAAAAACATTTTAGAATGGGGGCAAATCTGAATGCAGCTCATACATGATCATCAGTGCAGAATGGTCATGGAGGCATTTGTGTATGGGCAACATATTCCCATTCAATAGCAGCCAAAGCCCTGCAGCCCACTAGAAAACCAACATTGCCCTTCCCATTGCAATCTGCCTGTCCCCATGACAGGGGCTCAAAAGATTTTGGAATATCTGTTGACTATTGCAACAAAAACAGAAAGAGGAAAATTGTTCATAAATGTATTTTGAACTCATGCACTGTGCTGGTCATTAAGTGAAGCTTGGAGGGCTGGATGGTACCAGGCAAAATGCTTGACTTCTCTTCTAGCTTTGTGAACATTTTCAAGGGAGTTACTGTAGAGAGAGCTGTTACAAAGAATAGGGGCCATCAGCACTTAGATGGCAGAATTATTTATCTAAGACTATTCAATTTCTATATTCCATCACTCCACATTTACCAGGTCCTTATTTGCTGAAGCCCTGTCTACACACACACACATATATAGCAGAAATGTATCTTTGATGATTCCACCAAGAACCAGTTGAGTTATACAAGGAAAGCATTTAAAGCCATTATGCTGTTTCATACCCACATGCCAACACTGATGTTGATATTATTTCCTCTCACAGCTAACCCTTTCATGTAGAGTAGGCTGAATAACATATTTGTTTACTACCCCAGCACTGTAAATTCCAGGAAAAATATTTTTATTAAACAGCAACCAATGACTGCAATTTTTCAGACCTAAATCTTCAGTAATCTCTTCTATATTTTAAAATCCTCTTTATATTAAATAAGATAAAAGAAATTCTCACAAAGTTAACAAATATAAAAGAAAGACAGACAAATAGAATTGGCACTTATTTTTCATATAGATCTCTTTTTAAATATTTCATTATACTTAAAGTGTTACTTTCTATGAAAAGAAAAAAATTGAAGCCTGAGAAATCTTAAGATTCAACTTATTAAAAGTGTATTATGTGAAAGCGATAGGACAAGGCTGATTGGGCCCATTTTCTGAGTACCCTGTTCTTACAAAGCAGTGATGCTTCTCCCATTCTAAGGCAGGCGCCATCTTTCCTCTCTGTGCACCATTCTCTGCCTACAAAGTTGTCAGGTGCCCTTCAGCCAAGAACGCATGAACAGTAGCAGACTTTTCACCTGCATAGCAGCAGCTCCAGCTCTGACCTAATAACAATCAATGACACTGAGTCATCACCCATTCCATGAGCAGCGCTCTGTGTTCTCTTCTGTTGACCACTCCACTATACAGGGGAACTACAACACCAGATGCTGCTCATCCTGTGCCTAGCAATGTGGACTTGAGACTCCAGCATATATAAATAATAATTTTTCTGACAATTTTTACATGTTCCTTTTTTATGTAAGTAGTAGCTGCAGAGGGCTGTGCTTCACTCTACAAAGCATCCTTGTGAAGGCTCTTATTAGATGAGGAGCAAAGAAAAAGGAACAAAAGGAAAAGAACATTTGCAAATATATGAGTGAGAGCTAATATACATAATGTGGATATTGCGCTCTGTAATGGGAAAAGGCAAAGATAAAATTTGTGGTAGGAGCTTAAATCTATATTTCTGTGCTACCAGATGCTGCCAAATAGCTAGATGGCATCCACAATGAAGGTTTTTAAAGCAGAGGGGAATGGAGACACTTTGATCTCCATAATCCTCCTGCAAGAGGCCAATGAAGTTGCTGTTTATTAGGCTGAAGCAAAGGACAGATCTTCTGCCTTCAGAGGAATTCCAGCTCGCTATTTTGTTTTCCTTCAGGAACAAAGATTTCAAGTCTTACAGATCACAAAGGAAACAAAACTGGATAATCTCTCCCAGATCCCAGAGAAATAAAATCTCATATTACAGTTTTGTAGAACAAGATTAAACCCACTAATTTAGAATCCTCTTCAAATTAAACCATCTGTAGTTCCTACGTTGGAGCTCCTCATCCCATACTCTCTCACAGTACAGCATCTGCGGCTGACCTACATAATCTGAGTACAGTGCAGTCATGTGGTCAGAGAGGAATAAAACAAACCTGTTAGCTCTGTGGTTACAGGATGGCTGTTGTATTCCCATTGTGATAGTAGAGTATAGAATTTCATCTATATATAAAACTAATTAAATAGCAATAATTAAAAAAACCCCTTGGGATGTCATTTTGCAGGCTCCATAGAAAGATGTTTAAATTCAGTGGCCACTGTTTGACAAACACTGAAAATTATTCTTTTCACTTCAAACAGGAAAGTGCCGAATCATTTCTAAAAGAATTATTGAGCTTAGCAGCCAGGAGTGAACAGCAGCAGGAAATGAACAAAATGAACCTCCGGGGAGCCTCAGGGAAGAAAGAAGAGGTTAGAAATCCCAACCTCATCTCCTCTTCTGCATGAGATTTATCTTTCATTACATTGGCATCTCAGTTTCAATGGCACAGCTATTTGCTCCAGATAAAAGTTCATCAAGAGAAGCATTGCTTCCAAGAGAAGTTGCCACCAACTACTCGAGAAAAGCTTCACAATCGCATGTACTTTTGTTAGACCTAGAATAATTCACCTGGAGTTGGAAGCATTGCTGAGGCACGAGAGCACTGTGATGAGAGGGAGCTTACTAAAGTGACTTCTTTTTGTGTTAGACAGCTTTTCCCCGTGCTCAATGCAGTCACCTTTTGCCTCTGCAATTAAATGCA
The DNA here is from genome assembly GCF_987193195.1 of Phasianus colchicus. Taxonomy (NCBI): domain Eukaryota; kingdom Metazoa; phylum Chordata; class Aves; order Galliformes; family Phasianidae; genus Phasianus; species Phasianus colchicus. The sequence goes on along the minus strand of NC_143439.1, from coordinate 18,505,420 downwards.
CCTGAAAGTTAATAACTGGAGCAAAACAGAGTGGAGGGCAAAGGTACAGTTTCTGAGAGCAGTTGGAGAATGGAGTCAAATCTTGCCCAGGTAATCACAGCAGAACACTAGAAAGGCAGCTGGTTGCACTGGTCACTGACATGAAGCTGAACCACAGGTTCATTACAGCTGCTGGTAATTTCAGATGGAAGAGAAACAGGGAAAAAACACAAAATAAAGAACCAGCCAGGCAGGCCTTTCAAAGATAAGGAATCTATTTTCAAAGATAAGGAATCTATTTCTTTTGTTACCACCTTCTCATTTACTTCATGACAAATCATTTATGAGCATTACTGGAGACTATTTTAAGCGTATCACCATTGAAGTTCTTTAGCAGAAATGCTAAGTCAGCACCTGAAACAGCAATTAAGCACCTGTTGGGAAGGCAGGGCCAGCCCAGTGGAGCTCAGGTGCATGCAGTGGCAGAGCCAGGATCCACCCCTTCCCACACAGGGTTTCTTGCTGGAGATCCCTGCATACCTGAAGTCTTCTGAAGGTAAGTAGTTTCTTATCCCTTATTTCTTTGCCCACAGCATTTGCATTTGAGCAAATCCGCACTTGCTGCAGCTCGGGATCTTGCTACTCTGCTGTTATTGCGCTTTCCATCGCACAACAAGGTCATATGCAGAAATGCTATGAAAACATTTCAGGTCACTTAAATACTTAGACCTTTGGAAGCCAAGTGGCAGGTCTCATTAATGGGACAAGCTTACTAAAGTGACTTCTTTTTGATACATTCATATTTTTGGGGCAGCTAATCTACAATGAAAGAACACTTATCTGTGTACACTCCCACATTTTAAACCTCTTCATTTAGGTGAAAAAGTAGAATTCTGTGGGTTAGAGTATAAAAAAAAAGATAGGCATAGATGAATTTAGAGAAACAGCATCTCTCTTCAAATTAATTCAGTCCCGTACAATGCTAGCTTTTGTCCCACGCTTGGTTCTGCTATGCTTTAGAATGGAAGCAGAATCCATGTAACTGCAATTCTTTGACATTATTTCTTATTCAAAGAAATACTTATTCAGTGCCAACCGCAAAGTAAAAAACACACAAAAGAAATTACTCATCAACACCATTCTTATCTGAAAAAGTACTTAAAGCACGATAAAGTTCTCTGCAAAACCACCCATATTACTGAAAAATCCTGCAGTGAATGCTCACTTGAGGAAAAAAAGTTTCTTTTTAGAAACTTATTTTAAAGAATCTGACATAACCTTTAGGTTTTTGCATTACTTGTAAAGAGCTCTCCCATATTCAGAGTGGTAGTAGGATTTGAGACAGTCCTTGAGTCACACAAGGTAATTTCCGACCTATCTTGTTTTCTAAACCATCTTACCCTTCCCTTTCTGACAGGTTTCCTGATGCCAGCCCACTATGCCAACACCAGCTTGTCAGCTCTTTAGAGAATGCCTCCAAGTGCATTTTAGTCCTCACAAAAGATACTCTGAACCTACAGGAAAGAAAAGTAGACAAATCTAAGCTAAAGTTTTCATTTTCTTTTGCATACCAGGACCCATAGGCAGCAGAAGGAGCTGCAGGAGGACGAGCAGTGAAGCATCAAAACGATTACAGCCTGTGCCTGAAAGCGTATGCAACTTTGCTCATCTCTGAGCAGTCACCTCTTGTTATCCAAGGCTACAGCACTGTGCACAAAGTGCAGGACACAGACTCCCATTGTATCTGTCTCTAATTCATCCTGACCTGCCCCTACATGATAGGTGAGACACCAAATCAGAATTTACCTCAGACAGAACTGAAAAAAAATAATCACTCATTCCCTTACTCTACTGGAGGATTCATTCAGGATAGATATTTTTAAAGAATGATTTATAATCCCTTCACTGTCCTGAAAGCACAATCAACAAAAATTCCCAGACAATACACCTGGCACAAATTCAGAGAGTTAAGCACTGATGAAAATGATAAATAGAGCTGGACAGAAAAGTTTTTTTTTTCCTTTTTTTTTTTTTTTCCCCCCCCCACAAGAATTTCAAAGATCTGGAGTTACAGGGAAATACTGAAAAATTTCAGATGGAAAATAAAATATGCCCCAGTGGGGACTTGTTTATTTGAAAGATTTGATTCCAAACTGACTTATTTTCCTTGCGATGGAGCAACATTTCAAAAGAAGAAAACATTTTGATCAAAACTTGTAAGTTTAGCAAGAAAATATCCTACAAGGGGATGCTGCCAATTCTAGAGCTTCTGGAAGCAAGAATAATGATGTTTTGTAAAAAAGACAATCTTGTAATTCCAGTTATTGTAACATTCCAATGCAAAACAAACAAAAATGACAGCTCTAGTTCACTTGATCTATGTTCACAGGCATCTTTAAAAAAATCTAAACATATAAATAAGATCAGTAATATAATAAGTAATTGTATTTCCTGCTTCACTCTAGATTTTGCGTAGGAAGACCTAGTTGCCATGATGACCAGAGCTTACATTGTGCCCAAACCTTGCAAATTCAAACTCAGACAATCTGTTCTGAAATCTTATCAGATCACAAGTGAGAGGAATTAAATTAAATGTAATGCAATTAGTCAACCAGTCTTTCTTGTTTTCTTCATTTGAGCTTGATACGTATAATGTGTGCCCTTAGTGTGCTTTTAAAATATACAATACCACTGAGTTAAATCCTAATAGTTTTTCCTACTGCAGTAAAAAAAAGCCATCTTCAATCAGTGAGAAAAGTGGACTGAAAATATTAAAGGAATGGAAAAAAGTGATGGTACAGGAATTTTCAATTTGAATTGCTATGATACACTGCAACAAGATGATTTGCCCTCTTAGAATGAAGAAGCACTTCGTATAATAATAGGAACATAAAATGAGATTTCTTTGGTATATGCAGGCTGACTATTGTTGCAAATCAGGGTTCTGTATGTGTAAACATGGAGAGCAAAGCGCCCAGCTAGTCTTGGTCACTGGTATGTATCTTTCTTAAGTGCATTAGATAGTTTCTTGACCAGGTCTATTGTATTGGCATACTTTTCTTTCCTTTGGTACTCATTTCTAAATGGAAAGCAAGAATATTCATCTTCACTTTTGAGCAAAATATTAGAGAGTGGTCCACAGCTTCTCAAAAATTGGTGCTGAATTCTTGCCCAAATTTTCCAGAGAAGCAACCATGTACATACATGTTGCGCAGCCACAGTGTATAGGGGGATGGCAGGGTCTGCACACATACTGCACAACTGTTTGTCTGGGTATTTGTGCACAGATATATCTCCTTTCTCTGTTCAGTTACATCAACATCATATGCAGCGCAATTGCACACACATGGGTGGTTGTTCTGAAAATATGATCCCTTCAGACGTGAATGGAAGGCATATTTCCTACTGATGAACTTCTACATCAAATCTGATGTAGCATTTGGTTGCTGTCTCATTCACGTTATGTTATGAACAAGTTCAATTCAGAAAATGGATACAAGAAAGCAGAGGGAATATAGCGCTATGGAAACACATCCTCTCATCTTACGGATGACACATAGAAAGATATTTTAGGGTACCTGAAGATGATAAAAACAATATTTTCCTCTTGTCTCTTTTGCCTTATAAGTTATGGTTATTCTTGGTCATTTTTCAAAATATTTAGAGCTCAAACATGCAGGTTCAATGAAAATCTAAAGATCCAGAACAGGTATCTGTGTTTGGAAGATACTGAATGAGTATTTCAGTGGACTTTGTATCTATATGGGCTAGACGATCAGACTGGAATAGGCCTAATGATATTCTAGCTGAACGAACTGAGAAATAAAACAGACCTGTAAAGACATAAAATACAGCAAGAACATAATAAAAATAAAAAAGCTATGGAATGAATATCATATGACACAGATTAAATCAGAACCGCAACCACACAACGTACATAAAACTTGTCACAAGGTGTTAGAAACACCTCACAGCTTACAAGTCTTATTGAGTAATAATAACTAAAATGCTGAAAGTGCTTTTGGATGTCTGCAGAATAAATCATGAAAGGATACAATAGAATTTGACGCTGTATTTATAAAAAAGCATATAAAACACTCCAGGACATAGAAGACTCCACTGGGCCTGGGTTTATTTTTAGAGTAAAGTTCAAAATTGTTTTTTTTTTTTTTCCCCTACATTCAACTATGAATGGATCTGATGTCCCAAGATAGTAAAATAACTCTTGCTCTTTCAAGGTTTACATTATTTAGTTGACCAAGACTGGAATAGTCAAGTCAGCTTTCAAATTGGTAGACACAAATACAAAGCTGTGGTTTGCTACTGAGTCTACTTCTTTCCTTTAAACATTATTTTTATTTTGCAAAAAAGCAATCCGATCTGATAATGCAGGGATACTCTCTACACCAAAGAATGAAGGCACACTCAGATGTACGGTTCTCTAAATTGAGACTATAATTGGCATCTCTGGAAAGAAAAAATACCACCTTGAGTATTTTCCTCAACTTCTGTTATTCCCAAACAAATGCTATATGTTATTTTAGCCAGAATTTCAGTATGAGCTCTTTTGAATTAGTTTCATATATTTCTACTTTGATTCCCTCCCATCACCTCATATCATATTCAATTTTTTTGTTTCCCTGCTCTGTGTTCCATCTGCTGCTCACTTCATTACATCCAAAAGCATTTAATATTCAAGCTAATCAAGAATAAGATGCTGTTTAAAGAAAACCATCTCCCTCATTTAGCTTTTAGCACAACTATAGCATAAGCCCAGACACTCAGTTTAATAATAGCATCATCTGAAGGACTAAAAGCATTTTGCAGACATTCATTTACTTATGCTCACATTTCCTTGTGCAAGAAATTATTCCTGCCTTTATTGTTACTTGCTTAATGCACACCAATATTATTTTTCTAGACTATGCTATGAACTGCAACATTTAAACATTTTCCTTAGCAATATTTGGGTCTCCAAGAGAGATTTATATAATAATATGCATGTAAAGGCAGCACTTGGGCAAAATTTTAACACCTGAAGCCAAAATTTTGATTGTTAAAAACTGTGGCTCATAAGCATCTTTTTTTTTTTTTATGTCAAATTCTACTATTTGAACAAGCACTAGATGCCTGTTTCTCCTCTACTGAATGAAGCCCCTTGAACGTGGTGGTGGGGTACCAGCACCCATTGAGAAGCCCAACTCAGCATTCTCCTCAACACATACATAAATTGGGAGTGCTGGCATGCATGAAACAAAATTTATAGGGTTTCAAATTTGGATCTGTCATCATCTTCCAACTTCTTGCAGTGTAGGAAGTTGGCCCACACTATCTCTCCATACTGCAGGACACAGATGATTTTTTCCAGTGTTTTACACAGATGACAAATTCAGTCTGATTTGGACCAAAGCATGCTGTAGTACCTTGGATCAAGCACAGGAAGGCTGTCCCAGCCATCCATCTCTTATACAAGGAAATACCCATGAACTGCAGCCAGAACTGGGGAAAGATTGATAGTTGATGATTGATGTTGAGGTTTCTAGGAAATTTTTATCAAGGTTAGGGACAGGACTTGAGAAAAATCACAGAATGGCTTGGGTTGGAAGGGACTTCAAATATCAGCCAGCTTCAGCCCATCTGCTGTGGGCAGGTTTGCCACCCACCAGATTAGGCTGCCCAGGGCCCTATTCAACCTGGTCTTGAGCACATCCAGGGATGGAGCAAGGTCACATCCTAGATTTGTTTACTCACAAGTTGAGAATTCTTGCTAGAAACTTCTTATAGGGGAATACCATCCTGGACTTAGAGTGATACAACAACCAGAGTTTCTGCTCTGTTACTGATACTCCAATGAGAACCCCTTGGTACTTACATACTTGTATAGTACCAGCTGCTAGTCCATTATCATTATTTTTTATTTATTTATTTATTTTTACAGACACACTGCATTTTCCACATGCCTTGCTGCATTCTGTTATTTATACCCCTCCATGTGTTATATTCAGGAGGGAATGGGGTCTGCTTTGTTTGATTAAATACTAATTCTGCAAACAACTGCCACAAACACCAATCAGCCTCTGTGCAGCAGGAGATCTTTGGAGTCAGGAATGGTAAACAGCTCTCTCTCATCACTGTGATCCCAGCACAGGAGTTGTGCTGTCTGTCTGGATCAGGCATTTTATGCAAACTGATAGGAGAATGAAAAGTGATTACAGCCTGGTTAAAAGGCTTCTTAAAACACTCCACGTATCACTTGAATCTTCTCCTCTTATATCTTAGCTATTAAAAAGACACTGAATTACTGCCAATCACATCTTCAAACCAGACAACTGCCACCTAACTCAAATACAGAGTTGCCTGCTGGCAATTTAACTGGAGAGAAAAAAAATGGTAAAAACAGTGGAAAAAAATCATCACTCTTTAGTCCAAAGAAAGATTCTGCTCATTTAATGGAAGATTCCTAGCTTCATTTTCAGTTTAAGACAGCCAGTTTACAAACCTGGCATACCTTCCTCAATGCCATGCTGTTACTTGTAAATTTTTAACTTGCTGGCAGAAAAGTTCAGCCCATCTACATTTCCCCCAAAAACTACTCAAAAAAGAAATGTCTCCTCAGCTGCTTGAATCAGGTCAGACAGAGACAGTAGAAGGAGGCACCTTAATATAGGGTGGAGAGAAGAAACACACTGGTTTTCTAAGGATTTTGTTGCTTATGAATGGTGCCAGGCTAACATCAGAGAATGAAGTCTTCTTCCATTTGCTTTTGTTATTGCCTATCTCATTGTACTGACATGCTCATCTTGAAGGTCTGAGGGATCTTGTTTTCTCTCTCTCTCTCCACCCATTTGATCCTCTGCCCGTCCACCAGTGCTTCTCCGTTGCTGTCTCCAACCAGGTACAACCTGAAGAGCTGGAAGTAATGTGGATGCTTTAAGAGCCCCTCTGCACACTCCCAAAGGAGCTCAGATAGATGATGGCAGGATGGGCATCCCCAGTAACATCCTTCTGGGTCACTCCCAGTCCCACCCACAGCTGCAGCACTCATACAGTCCCAGTTTTCTTGAGAACATTTTCAGAGCCCCTGCACAGATGTTAGAAAGGAAAACTGCATGAAATCTTTGGCTATGATGGATGTTATTTGAAACTCCCTGAAATATTTACTGGGAGCTGAAGCGGTGTGTTTGCATTTCACATCATCCCAGAGGAGGCATATGGAATAAGGCTGGAGAGCAACAAAACCCCCAGGAGCCACTGCTCATGTCCCAGCCTAGAGCTCAACACAGCCTGACAGCCTCGCTGCTGCAGACCGCATGCTCCTGCAGATGTCCTTTAGAGATACAACCCCCTGCCACTGAAACACCAAATGTTATCTTCACAAGTATGATTTAAACCCACAGAAGCTAATCACATGGTTGGCAATCCACTCTGTAGGACACTGTGCAACATTCACTCAGTCTGAACCCTTAAATCTGAAATGTCTTCTCTCCACACTCCCCACTTAAGTGCAAAACAAACTTATTTTCCTCACAGGAAATTGATATATTCCTACAAAATAGAACTTCACTAGAAAATTTCCAGCTCTCTCTAATTTGATGATTTAGGACACTGTTAGAAAGCAGTGAGAAGCAGAGTTTGCATAGCTTTCATACTCTCCCAGACCAGATGTTTTAAGACTGGTCCTTAGAGATCACTCTGGCTCTACTACCTGTAATTATGCTTAAATGCACACAGTTATTTGGAAACATAAACCTGGAGTTTGTAAACACGGGCAACATTTTTGGGAATACTCAGATAAAATGTTGAATTCCTGTTTATACTTGAAAAAATTAAGACCTTTCTACGATGTATTTCACAAGATGGTATCTTAAACAACACTGGAGTTCTTGCTCTTTTTTTTTTTTTTTTGAGATTAGGATGACTTTAAGAGAAATCTGATTTATTTAAAACTTCTGATAGTTAAACACTTGGTTCTTACATACGGTAGAGACTGGAATCATAAAATGGTTTGGGTTGGAAAGGACATTTTAGACGATCTAGTTGCAAACCCCCTGCTATAGGCAGGGACATCTCCCATAGACCAGATTGCTCAAAGCCCCATCCAGCCTGGCCTTGAATGCTTCCAGGGAGAGGCATCCACAGCATCCCTGGGCAACCTGTTCCAGTATCTCACCACGCTCACAATGAAGAATTTCTTCCTGATTTCTAATTTAAATCTAAAATAATTAAAATACCTTCTCCTCATTCTGTCTCTACCTGCCCTTCTAAAAAGTCTCTCCCCAGCCTTCCTGTAGGCCCCCTTCAGATACTGAAAGGCCCCTATAAGGTCCCCCCAGAGCCTTCTCCAGGCTGAATAGCCTCAGCTCTCTCAGTCTCTTCTCATAGGGAAGGTGCTCCTAGACAAGGCTGATTTTGCTAAGTATGCTATTAGAGCCTTTCAGTTTCCAGTTTAATTTTCCTGCACTATCCTTACTATTTTACTAGCATTTCATTGCCTACAAACTTGCTTATTAAATGTATTGACTTATCTAAGGATGTTACTCTAAAAAATTGTTATCAGAGAAGCTACAGAAACTCCTTGAGCTCTCTTCTTTTGCTTTTCTATTACAGCTGTAAGACTATTAGAATTGAAAAATTCTGATTGATTTCATAAGGGACTATTAAATGTCTTACAAAATTTGCTATAAATGTACTCTATGCAATTAGCTGATCTCTGGAATAGATTTTTTTTTGTTTGCTTTTGTTGGGTAACAAGTTATTTCACAGAAGTGATATAAATCTGCTAGGTCAAGTTCTTTTATAAGCAATTGCTATAGCAGCTCCACAAATATCAACCAAGGTCTCTCTGCTACCTCTTAGACTTCTCTCACCATTTCTGCTTTGCAGCCTCGTTGTCCAAGACATGCTTTAGAGCTGAAATGTGCTTTATACATCCCATTCTCATTGCTTCTATTCATAGCTTTTTCTCTGCTGCACATATCCTTTAAACAACCTTACATTCAAACCAATCGTTTGCATTTGCTAATGCAACAAAATGCATTTCTGTTTTATTAAAATATGTTAATACATTAAAAAAAAATAACATAAAATAGTTAATACGATAGCTGGAAACATTTAAGCAAGAAAGTGAATATATTACCAAGTTCTGTGCCTGAAGCAAGCCTGCTCTCCTGTCTTGATCTACTGATCATTAGTCAGAGCCTGCATTTCCCTCGATCTGAGTGTGATATGTCCCCAGTGCAGCCCACCATACTGTGAGCCTGAAGCTGGCTTCAAAGTGACAGCCAGAGTTTTGGAAAGCTTTGTTGGATGGTGAACTGAAAGTCTCAAAATTCATTGCAGAGATAAACAGCAAGACAGTGTGAAGGGATGGGGATAGCAAAGGAGTTGTGTGACTGCATACAGAGATGTGAGTTGGGGAAAAGAAGAAAGGCTCTGAGAGCTGGGAAAGAGTTGGAAGAGCTGGAATCTAGACAAAAGGCATAGGGAGTCAAAAATCAGAAAAAAAGGAAAGGCAAGAGGGAAGGAACAAAGTCAAGAAAATTCAAAAGAAAATGAACGAGTTGAAATTGCTGGAGTCTGTGTAGTTCCCTCACACCCTTGGTATGGTGGTACTACTCATCTCCACAAACCTGGAAATATTACAGAACCTCTACAGGAGAAGCACTAAGTTAATGGAGATAAAATGGAGAAATAAGAGCTCACAGAAGCAGAATAAGAGGCACTTAACACCTTTCATGTCTCCTGTAGCTACATGAGAGCCCTCTAGACAACCAACTAGTCTTCTCTATCAGGCACTTTGTAGGATTTTTCTCTTAGGATAACAAGATTCCAAAAGAATGGATAAGGGCACAGCCATGCCTCTCTACCATGGAGAGGGAGGCAAGACCCAGAGACAGTGCAACAAGGAGCAGTGGCTCTTGCTTTGCATGAGCAAGGAAAGGAGGCGCCAGCAACGGAAGAAATACAACCCATTTTTCTATTTCCTCTAGAAGCAGTAATATTTAATGGATATTTTCCACTGATTATTTTGAAAAAGGGCTACAGAACCGGGTCTGGAAACAAAAGAAAATATGTAGTTGGTTAAATTGCCCAACTGCAATTATTTTTGTCACCTTCCCAGCAAACATAGCAAAATGGTTACAAGAAGTTATCTGGATTAAGCACCAGAGAAGTCCTCAGAAACTATATTTTACTCAGACCAAACTTTGCTTCCTCAAAGGTTGCACAGAAAGAGCACACATTTGAGAGGCAAGACTGGAAAAGAGTATTCTTAGGAACTTGTAATGTCCATGAGGAGTCTCTCTTGCTTAATAAAAAGCTATCTCATAGGCCTAAAGGATTACAGGACTTGTGATGTCACATTCGTTCCAATTCCCACTAGATCAAGTCAATGACCACTTGCCAAAGAGGAATGACATGCAAGCAGCACATTCAGTTTCTGAAAACAATAGATGCTAATGCAACAGAGCCACGAGAGCTGAGCTCAAAGTCACCCTGCAGTAATACAGCCTGAGATAATGTACTGCTACTCAAAAATCCCAACACAAGTTGCAGACACACTGCACTAATAGCATCCCAGCAGAGCCTGCTTATCCCTCCATGGCTTTTGGTCACACAGTTTTTTAGAAAGACTAAGTCATAGATGGAAGACTCTGGGAAGTATTGCGTATAGTTTTAGTAATAGCATGAGAAGTAAATCTCTTGGAAAAAACAGTGGAAGTTTATAATCTAGAAAAAAAAAAAATCACCCTGCATCATATTTATATGTTTTACTGTCAGATGCCATGTCAGGACAAAAGTCACTCCAACAACAATACCAAAATGACACCCAAACAAAATTGCCTTCAGAACATTTCTACCCCAGAGGGTTTCTCCCTCAAAGCCTTCCCAGGCTTTGCAGCTGATAAACAGAAACGAGAACATCATCTTGTTTTGCTTTTAATTGAAAGAATAACAAATATATCTACAAAGACATCTCATGTTCTGCACACTTCACCAAAGCCTATATTTCATTCACAAGATGCTTTGTAACAGCACCCATGAGAGATGTTTCTCTTTTAGACCTCTCCTCTGCTACCACATAACAAATACAGCCATCACATAAGGAACGCTCAGAAAACTTTTCCCCTTACGGAGTATGACAAGAGCATCGCTCTGTTAGACCCAAACATGCTCAACTACAATTGCTTTCTTAGGGGTAACTAAAGTAGGGATACTTTCATCATCTGTATCTGTTTAAGTCACTCTTTCTCCCAAGCCCCCTCTATAAAACAGCGTGGCCACCTGAGAGAACTTCAGCAGAAGAAATATGTTAGGAATAAAATTTCATTATTCTACCATCTCTCATGATCTGCTTCCATAACCACAGATAAACCTTAAAGTTATTTCCTAATTGTCAGATTTTTTACCCCCTTTCCCTTCCAAGATTTCCCACTCCCTAAACCCCCCCGCTTCAGAACAGGGCTTAGCATTTCTGCCATTAATTACTTGTCAGTGCAGACGCAATCAACACCCACACTGCAGAGTTAGTCAGCAATTTGGAGTCTCTCATATATGGTGGTATAGCAATTAGACAGATCAATATGATAGAAAAAGATGTTACAACAAAGTATGATAACGGAAGGACCAGCACAATAGAAAGGTGGTATAAAGGAAGGAAAGAAGATTTCTCACCCATATCAGAAGACTCCAGGTTTGTAGGGGAAAGCTTCACCAAGGAGAGATCTCAAGAAAGAGATCCTTCCCAAGTGGCAGTCAGACCTTAAATGGGGTCTGGGAAGGTGCAGCCGGGCTCCACTCCTTCTGGTCACACAGCTGAATTGCCTTCACCTGTGCTCCCATAGCTGACCGGGTCTTTTCCACAGGTGCTCAATCAGTGGTTCAGGCCATGACTCAGCAGTTCCCATACAGGTGGTCAGGATTACAGAGCTTAGATAGGACACAGAAACATTTCCACAGAGCTGACCTACCATCAGGACAGGGATGCACTCCAGGACTTACTTTCTTAGCATCATTCTAATTAGTTCACTTTTAAACACAAGAAACCTCACCTGAGATCTCCACCAACAAACCTTTGTCAGTGGAGATGAAGGTTCCTCTCTCGTCTGTCATGTGGAAAGATGACTACAGGGTTAGAAATAGCCTAAGGTGAAGTGAACTTGATGTCTGACCATTAGGATGAAGTGTGGGAACCCCTCCCATCTCGTGTCCAGCCCTCAGAAAACAGTCAGCTATTCTGTTTACAGCGGAAAAAATCTGATCTCAGTTCTCTGCAGAATGGTAGCCTACAACAGTCAAGCAAAATTAGTTCCATGGGGTATATTTTACCATTTCTTATTTTCTTTGTTTTTTTTTTTTGTTTTGTTTTTATTGCCTTTTCTAGCTGCAAAACATGATTTTATTGTGATAGGTACTGTACAAAATAAGCCACCAAGAAAAATAGCTTCCCAGCCTAGACATTCCCAGCCATTCTCTAGAGAAGGAAATTGTCTGTCTACAATAGTTAGGAATGAAAGCTGGGCACTTAAATTAGGCCCCCAAAGTTACATGCAGTGGGGATATTGTTGTAGCCATGACAGTTTGATGATCTAAGTGAAGCAAAGTTTTAAGAGAAAAGTAAAGAGAAGAAGGGATATAACAGGGTGGGATACCTAAATAACCTGGCCTTCAAAGCCTTGTCTGAGAACAAGGAGAAAACTTTGAGATTATTAAAATGTCTCTGAAATGCAATTATAAGTGAGATAATCAAAGAGAAAAACATAGCTAGCAACAAAGAAGCTGTACAAATATGAGAAAATAAGGACTGTTTGCTCAGTGAAAACATTTTTCCTCCCCCTTCTTTTCTTATTACTGTACCTGACTGATAGAAACTTTAGCTCCTGTGCTCATCTTTTGAAGTTAGGCTATGCCTTTTCCTTGAGTCTTCTTCTCTGGAGATGTTCAAAACCTGTCTGGACACCCACCTGTACAACCTGGTCTAGGAAGCCTGCTTTGGAAGAGGGATTGGACTAGATGATCTCTTGACGCCCCTTCCAGCCCCTACGATTGATAAAGGTGCAAAAGTCAGAGAAAGACAGATTGTTTTCTGAGAAACACCCTTCCTCTGTGTACAATCAATGAATGTATAGATGTTATAATTATGAAATATAGCAGAGTTTGACTAAGCAGTTATTATACCAAAAGAGAACAAATAGAATGCTTACCCATATCCTGGGCTCACTATGCAACTCCAGAGGAGGGGATCTCCAGAAGAGATCCTTCATTACTGGTAGTCAGCTCTTAAATGATCTAGGAGAAATGGAGCCAGGCTCCACCCCTTCTGGCAGCACAGGTGAATTGCCTTTACCTGTGCTCTCAGAGCTGACTCATTGCTCGCCTCAGGTGATCAATCAGAGGTTCAGGCTGTGATTCAGCAGTTCCCATACAGTCTGGTAATGGGTGTGTTCATGAAATTGGCTTATTGTGGGTTATAGTCATTCCTCAGTTACATCATATCTATAATGGTATTTAGATCACTACAGCATTAAATACCTCTCTTCTTATTTGACAGTTATAAAGTAAGCTAAATGAAGGGAAAGAGCAGAGAGTAACAACAAAACAGAGTGGCTCAGTGGATAGGCCGTGGTCATAGTACACTAGAAACCTAGTTGTCAAGGCTTTTCTTACTGCAATAATAAAGGAGAACACAAAGCTATTTAGAGTAGATGACTGCCTGGAGGGAAAACTTCTCAATTGGAGAATGCAGAAATATGGTTAAAAGAGAAAGGAGTTGCACTCTTGCACTGGAAACTCACACTAATAATTTTTCAATTCAGAAATAAGAAAACTATACGCGGAGTGCCAGCTGATTGTGAGGGGCCTTGAAAGCCAATACAGACACCCTCTTTTTTGTTTTGTTTTGGATGGCGGGGTTGGGAAGTGTGAGTGCAAGAGCATTTTCAGTAGAACTAAACACAGGAAGAGTGTTTCGTAAAGTTCAGAGAAAACTGCTAAAAATTGCTATATTCAAGAACTAGAGGTTGTATGGCTAAATCACAGACATGTTATGGAGGGTAAACTGGCAAAACTTACACACATTTGGATACAAAAATTAAGAGATAAACTGATAATGACTGACATCAGAATATAAACCTGGGCAAGAAAAAGCCACAAGAAAGAAAATGGAAAGTAAAACCAGATGGAAGATGTAAAGCTAGCTACTATAGGATTTATTTACGTTGAATTAGAGCGAGACACGCGTGAAAGACATTAGAGCAAAGCACACGTGTTTAATTTCAGATACAAAGAGGTCAGTTTCAAACAGGAGAAGCAGAACTGCAAGGTTTTGGAGTTACTAGCTGAATTTCTTTTGACTTGAGAATCCCCAGGGATGAGTTACAGAGAGAAAATACTATGGTCTCAGGAATAGCATGGCCCACGGAAACTGAACAGACCTGAAATATTCTCCAAAGTAACAGAGGACTAAGAGGGAGAGCAAGCAAAGACAGTCATGGATGGGAGAATGGCCTGTCACCACAGCAGGATGCCACTTAGTGACATCTAAAACTGCTAAAAGGACTGGCAGGGGTTTGCAGATTGAACTTTAAACAGAAGTCATTAGTAACTCGGATGGAATTGTGGTGAGAGCACAATGTGGAAAGTACATTTGGGAGCACACAGGATGAAACATAAGGTGAACTAAGATCAAGTTTTCAGGAAATTTTAGAGATAAAAGGAATACAGCACTCACTGGCATGGTTGTTGGATGAATACATGTGTGCAGATCTATTTTTTGATATGCAGACTGACTCAAATTTTGTCTTAAATTGTGAATGGAATAAAGCCAAATTGCATAAAATAAGAACTTCCACAGGTATTCTACTCCAGATAAAAATCACTCTAGAAAGTCCAAGTTAGATCAAACTTTGGAATATGTTTTGGAATATTCATGAGGTAGAGGAAGCCTTTTGCTGAGCCCACCTTAAATACTGAGAAAATGAAGCAACGAGAAGTTTTACATTTCACTTCTGAAACTAAATCCAGAATCTTCCTTGTGCTCTGTTAACCGTCACAGCTAAGTTATTAAACATCCCAAACACCCTGATCTCAGGCTAGTTCAGGTATCTAACAGCTTTTTGATAACGCCTGAAGGTAAGATCATACTACACTTCCAGTGCTTTCTGGCCACATATTTAGTAATCTGCATTTTTTCCACTGTTTGTGTAAGCACTAGATATAAGAGCGAAGATACACAGGATTGCAGAAGAAAATCTTTCTCCAGGCTGGTTGTTCTTTAGGCTCAAGCAAGTTGTGATAAGCCTTTTAGAAACGTGCTTTGCAAGGAAATATAATCCACTCTCACCTTAAGCTGACACATTGACAAACTATGGTACTTTGAACATTACAGTGCCAGAGGATCATGCATTCGTCCTGTCATTATTAACAGCACATCAATGGTAAATTGGGCTCAGACTTGGAGTCAAGACTTGCTTTCCAGGAAAAGGCTGCAATACCACAAATAAGACAGAGACAGACCATCTGTGAAAACTTAAAGCAAGGATGGCAGGTGAGTTTGGTACTCCTAAGCACCTGTCAGCTCCAAACCATAGACCATAAAGGAAAAGGCAATTGCAAAATAAATAAATTGCACCCTCAGCTGAGGGACTGAAACATCAGTGTCTTAAGGATACTCCAGATTATTACTGGTGCAGAAGCAACAGAACATCTCATCTGTCCAAGAAGCATCACTTCCAGAGGCAGAGAGAAACCAGTGTATGGATTGATAATTAGTTTCCTAACCAAAAACTTTGCAATGCAGCTGATCCCTTTGGAGAGAAGACATACAGGAGATTGGAGTGCAGTACCAGCATTTTTATGTGCTCTTGCCTTTTTCATTTCCTATTCCTTCCACTATAGAGCCACAGTACAGGTTCAATATCTGAAAAGTCTGCTTGGTTATCTCCTGTTTTTGATGTTCTTTTACTGGCTAGCTGCATTTTCAGAGATGTCCATAACAAAGATGTATGGACTTGAAAATATTAACTAGGTATCTCCATAATATGATGAGTGTATCTGCTACCAGAACGACAATTTCAATGGCAAGTTGGTAAATAAATCAGATTAATTACCTAGTTGAGGAGTTTTCTGCCCCATCAACAGATGCCATTACTGTTGCAAAGGAAGAATAACAATGTCCAGTCATTGATAATTTGTTCTAGCACAGATATGGAAATCATTATTACTCATTTCTTCCCCAGAAAAATCACCTCAGCAAAGCTTTGTTATGGCTTATTCATAAGTAGTTTAAACAATAATATTATTACCGTTAAGAATTCTCAGGAATGCAAAACTGTCATCTGGGGAAAATGAAAATCCTCAGCAATTGTTCGCATGTTTCCAATACAGGTAAAATGACAAGAAAATGAAAATGTCAAGACTAAATTTCTTTTGATATTGTGATCAGTTTTAGGGAGAAATATGAATGCACTGGAATTGAGAGAGTAAAATCAGTTTCTTGTACTGCACCATCCAAAAAACATTAATTCTCCTGGCAGTCATCCTCAAGTTTCCTACAAGCTAAATATTTTGCACACAGAGTTAAACAGACTGAGGATACAAATGCATTTTGATTCTGCCTATGCAGCCTGGGAAAGGAATTTTCCACTTTGTACTGCTGAGAAAAACGGAGATGCTGTAGGCTACAGTGTCTCGTTCAGAGGAATGAGGTGGGTAGGATAGGGCATTAGGCACTATTATACTCTAGGGAAGAAAGAGCAGGGGCACAATGGAAGCACTTCATTATATTTTAAATGGGAACAGTTCCAAGGATAGGAAAGCCTGTGGTGCTTGTAAAGGATTAAGCAGGGTAATGTGCTTTTTAAGAAGACATAAAGAGGTATGTAATGTGATATGTTTAAGCCTAAATGATTTTCTTGGAGTCCTCAATGAATGTTTAAGCAGGCATGACTTAGGGCTTGGTAAATCCCCTCTGAATAAATAACTTCCCTGAAAATACAGATTCCTTTCACGGAATAGGATGTATATTTCATAACCTATGCAAAAAAGGGAAATCAATTTGAGATACTCAAAATACTTAGGAATAATAAAGGAAAAAAAAAAAAAAGACGACAAAAGTGACTGTTTTCTGGAACAATCCAAGCGTATACAGGAATACAGATAACTCTCCAACTGTTTTGATTTGACAAAGCGGGAGGACCAACAGCTGAATGCTTCCCTTGCTCTGATATAGATCTTAAACTGTTTTTTGTTGTCCTTTCAGAAAGGAAGAGACAATAACCTATAGAAATTAGAAAAGTGCCTGTACTGTTCAGGCTTTCTCCTGTTTCAGGTATTTAAAACTGCTGTCCTTTCAAGGTAAATCCAGCCAGCTGCTAACAGGACCTGATGTACATGCGTAAACTGCTGTTCACATGGGTGCTCAGTGATGTGTATGCATTTGATTTATGAGAAGAACAGAAGCAATATATATCAAACATCAGAAATTTAAAATAGCACAATTTTCCCATCCTTTCTCTTCTTCCCTGCCTTACCCTCACACCAGGATAAACAAGTCAATGCTGCAGACATTCCGTTGCAAAATGGGATTATGTAATCACTGTCATTTGGCTACAACTTGCTCTCACTTGCATGGGCTTCTCCATGAAGTCTCTGGTCCAGCAAATGCACCATCCTGCTGAGCAAGGGATAATACGCCGAATACATCAGCATTTGATCTCCCTCCTCCCATTTAAAGATACATTCTACTGCTACTTTCCTCCAAATATTTGAAGAACAGAAGTGAGACAAAACAGTGGGATTTTAAGATATAATAAAAATGCTTGGTTTAGCCTTTTCAATATCCTGATGCTTGACTGTCTAAACCTGTAATCTTGTGATGGGTACTTGCAAACTCTGTTCACCTCAGAGACAGGGCAGCAGGGCCCAGACATCCCACTGTTATGCGATGCTTTCACATTGGTTAACAAAGCACAAAGGGACACCCAGTGGTTCATTTTGTCCAGAACTATAATCTGGTTGTGTTAGTGGCCCCGGTGCAGCCTGTTAAATTCATTCAAGGCTCCGAAGAGCATTACGAAGCATGCATATAGGCAGAGGGGACCCACCATTTCCTTCCTGTAAAATGTTGTCTTTCAAGCTATTCCACAGATCATAGTCCCTGCCTTTTATCAATTATCTTTTGTGAAGGATACCACCCGTAAGGCTGGTCAAGCACTGGAACAGGCTTCCTAGGGAGACGGTTGATGCCCCATGCCTGACAGCATTCGAGAGTCATTTGTATAATGCCTTCAGTAACACACTTTAACTGTTGGTTAGCCCTGAAGAGGATGGGTAGTTACACTTGGTAATCTTTGAAAGTCCCTTTAAACAGAACTGTTCCATTCCATTCTACTCTAATTTCCCATGCCTAAGAATAGCTTTTATCACCACATTCATCTTCCAGCTGAGGGAGAGCTATCTCAAATGATTCCTGAAAGGGACAGCTTCAGTGGTATTTCTTGTGTTTGCTTGTAAATGAATAGAACTTTCTTCCTGAGCAATCCAAATGTGATCTCCCAAAAGCTTTCATGTGAACAGCAGTTGGCGGATAACCTTTATCTCTGTTCTTCCTGTAAGGGAAAAGGAGGAGAGAAACTGCACACGCATAGGTGGATATGTATATTCTTTGGAATCAAGCCCTTAGGTATTTTAAAATTGGAGTGTGTCTGGCTTGCTCACATACTGCAGCTTGGTAGTTTGACGTCACTTGCAAGTGCTTATTCCTGGGAAGCAGAAACATGGGAACCCAACAAAACCTAGGCAGTTTTGATGGTGCAGGTTTTAAGACAGCAACTGCCATCTTTCCAGGAATTAGAAATCAAAGATTATAATCCAGAATTACTTTCCAGTATGGCACATCTGTTGTTTTTCCAGGTAAAAGCAATTTGTCAACACACTGCTGACTGTATTGAGTGCTATGCTTAGTGTGCTCTGGTTTTTGATTCTCCTGAACCCCTCAGTATAATTTGGGAAGGAAACAGGAGGTTTTTATAATACAAAAGGCAAACCCTATCTTTATCAGTTCTTTGCTAACTGAGTTAAAAAAAAAAAAAAAAAAGCAATTTTATCCAGCCAACAATTTTCACATTGTCATCTTTTTTTTTCTTGTTTTCTCAGCTTATGCCTTTTTCTAAAGGAGTTTCAAAAGCACAGCTCCCCATTCAGTTGTACCATTTTGTCCTTCACACCAGAAAATATGATACCAGTTATACATAGTGAACTACTGATTGTTAAAACTCCACAAACCACCTTTGTTCCTTTGTGGTTCCTTTACTACCAAGAGATAAAGAGTGTTTTAATCATTCCTTTGAACATAGCCTTTTCTTTTGAGTGTTTGTGTTGGGTGTCAAAACACAGAAATTACACATTGCCCTGGCAAATGTATTCCAGCAGAAATGAAATACAGGCTTTGCTCCTGTTTTTAGAAGTCTTTAAACCAAATTTTAGATAAAGTACAACTTCATGAATATTTGCCCTGAATAATCATCACATTTTCAAATTTAAAATGAAATCTGCAAAACACAGTATTTGACAAGTTTGATTTTAAAACTTAAGGGGAAGACATAGTGGTACAGATAAAGTTTATACTTTGTCACCCATTGACCAGTATTCACTTGCACTGACCTGCTTCATGGATACTACTTATAAATGCCGTAACTGTTAATCGAAAGCAAGGGAGGGAAACATTACATTCACCAATGTTCCTGTAAAAATTGACTCAAATTACGTTCCCTCAGTTAAAAGCATTCTAAAAGATCGTTGATCATTTTGTGCTACCTTCCTCTCTTGAAACATGTGTGATTCAGACTTAACAGAAAGACAAGGTTTTCAGTGTTGGGAGCCTACAGAAGTAAGTTAATCAGTGTCTTGTACCAAAAGCGCTTTGAACTTTGTACAGTACATTGCCATGCATCTTCTGGCATTAGCAGTCCAGTGATCCTATACTCATTTTGCATCCTGAAAAATGCTTTCATCTCTCATACCTATAAATCCTTTTCAGAGTGAACACTCTAGGTACTTACATTTTAAAACGTAGTTGAAAACAAGTCACCTCACTGAGAAATCCTCTATGCTGATACAATGGGCTTGCAAAAATTGGTACAGGACATAATCATTATCTGGGTGCCAATGCATCCCTGACAGTTAAAAGCAACAACTAAGCAAATCTGGTGTTTACAAGTGAGTCTCCAAAGGAAAGGAAAAAGCATGTCACAACAATACCTTTTGAATGCCTGCAGTTGACTCCAAGACGTTGTTCTCCGAACCGTTACTTCTGTTAATCATCCGCCACATTTGGGAATACATGCTGTCCCTCTCAAAAGGATTCATCCCTTTCACTCGAACATGTTCATAGACTGCAGAGTCCAAGACAGTGCCATAAGGAATATCTGTCTGCCTTGAGAGATCCTGGAGAGACCTTAATTGTTGGTAAAGAAAAGAGACATAGGAGACTTAAAGCTGCATTTTCAATAGAAAGATACTGCAGGCAAGAAAAAGGCAGTGTATAAAAAGATGGCTATCAAGTTTCTTTCTTTCTTTCTTTCTTTTTTTTAAATTTAATTGATTTTTTTTTTTTTTTTAAGACGACCGGAGTCTGAAAATTTTTGTGGTTTAAAATACAAGGAGGAATATGAAATGAAAGGAAGGAGTGGAAAAAATGAAAATGAGTGAAAAGATAACAACAATAAAAGGGGCAAAGGGGAGAAAGAAGTGTTGCAGTCCCTCCAGCCACATGAAGCAGATTAACTGTGTTAAATTCTCTAAATGGCCACACTCACCAAAACCAGCTATCTGAGCTACCAGTTTATGTGGCAAAGAGGAGCTTTTTGGTGCAATTCCTGTGCTGAACAATGCACCCGCCACACAGCAGATTGCATCCTGTACAATTTTCAGCAATGAAATGATTTCTCCTACGGTATCATGAAATGCCTCTGTATTGTGGTTCACGTTACTCTGATAGATTTGCTCTACTTTACATATTATGTAGTTTTGTTCCCTACAAACAGAAAAATATTAACCAGTTTAGGAGTTTCTAAAGAACCTCAAATACAGCTTTGTCAACCCTGCTTTGCCCTTAAAATATATATATATATCTTTACAGTCTTTTAAGTCTTCTTACCTCCTGGCCTTTATTTTTCTGTCCTACAGAATTACTCTGCCATACCTTGGTTTCTTAAATGGCATTCATTAAAGTTTCAAAATACCTACTGCAATACATTTAGTGCCTAAAATCCATTATAGCTTTCCTGGTACAAATTAACTTTGTATAAACTGCACAAATCTAATGGATGACACTTAAGGACAAGTCAAGGATCTTAAAGCAGGTTATAGCAAATTGTAAAAGCTCTTTGCAGCTGCAGAAAATGTAAAGTCAATGGTAGGAAATTCATTAAAATCCAAGATGCATTTTTGAAACAAGTACATTTAGAGGCTAGAAAAAGGATATTGCATAGGAGAAAAAATAGGAATTCTTAAATTCCTATTTCGTGTCCCAGAAAGGACACCAAAGACAGCACATCTTGAAGGATATGTACATTACTGAGCACAACAGAAAGGAAGAAAAGAAGGAAGAAATCAATAGAGCCCAGTGGCAAGGTTTTAGAGGTTCACTGAGTCAAAGAGAAATCCTTCGAAATTCAGATATATAGGCAAAGAAAAACACTGAACAAGAGCTAAATTCTAAGTAGATAACATATAGCAAATATTAGAGAGGGATAAATTAAAAAATTAAAAATGTATTTAAAAATCCAAAATCCTCTCCTCTATCTCCAACAAGAGGGCATTCCTCTTCAAGAATACAAGCAACAGGAAAACCATAAAGAATCAGTACACATACAGGATTATCAAGTGGGATCAAAGGAGCCATGAGATGAGGCTTTTACTGAACCTGAATATATTGGTCTCTTACTACATAATTGAGATTTGCCCTTTTCTGGGAAGAAAAACAGAAAAATGGAAGACTACAGTAGACTAAGGTGTCAGGAGACTCCTAAATTATTTGCTAGCAGACAAATTTACCCATAAAGAAAATGCTAGACGAATAGATAAAAACAAAACAAAAAAAATCCTCAAACTTGTGTATCAGTCCAGTGTCTTGGTCAATATAATTCCCCAAATTCCTAACACTCTGTGAGTGTGCTCCACTATGTACCTTGTAGAACATGGAAGTCAAGGAGAGACTGATGGCAATGAATTTTGTTATTTGGTAAACTTCAGAACGTTGATGGAAGATTACATTCTCAAATATTCTAGATTCCTAAGTTCTCAACATTGCTCTTAGTTGAATGGACAAATACAGAGGAGGATGAGCTGAATTCGGTGCTTAAACTATGCCTATGCATGCTCTTCGGCCAACCACTTGGACCCTCGGATTCAAGAAGAGCATTTCATTCAGCAGGGTAAAAGCAGTTACTGATGCAGACCGCAGTGCAACCCGATTAACAGTGGGATTTCTGTGCACACATGTATAAACACGGTTTAATGTGAAAAGGGAAAAATGAAAAGAGAAAAACACAAATTTACTTAAGGCTTAAAGTGTCCTTGTTAAAATTCTTCTACTTTTAAACGTATTAGTGGCTAATTTGTAATTGAAAAGTAAAAAATAAAATCAAGTCTAGACAGAAATATGTATGAGTTCTGAAAGATTAATTATGAATGTTAGAGAAAATATGAAACCCCATTACGCGAAAGGAAAGCAATAAAGATTTTTAAAAGACTCTGGTCATGATCAAAGGGATTACAAAAGTAAGCAACTGAGTAAGATGTTAAATTTAGCTCTAATAAATACACTGAAATAATGCTTGATAAAATTTAAAGATAGTTATTAAGTAGGTTTCTTCAGGGAAAAGAACATTCATCTTAAAAATTACTAGAAAAAAAAAAACAAAAGATTTTAAAAGGTCTTCATCAGACAATATAAAGAAGGGGGAATGAACAGGTAAGAAAGAAGGAATTTAGGTAGGGATTGCTTGGGAGCACTTGACAGAAGTCCATGGGACCTGAACGGCTTCATGAAGTGCACTGAGAGAGCAGACCTTATTTCTTGCAAGACTGCTCACTATCACCTTCAAAATGCAATTGAGACTAGGGAGATTCATCCCCCTCATCTTGGAAAAAGGACATAACCAGACCGTCCTCAAAAAATGATCAAAAGTGTGATTTAGGGAACTAACGCTGCTCAGCCTTGATTCAATTTCCAACCAATAACATGGAGTGAGCTCTCGAAGCACATTTCTGAGCATATGCAGGAGAAAAAGCTGACAGAACAGGCAGCACAAATTTACTAAGGCTTACTCAGGCTTGACCAACTGGATTGCCCTCTCCTTTAATAAAGTGACTGAGTTTGTGGACAAGAGCAGAACAATGGCTGCAATTTACCTTAAGTTTAGCCAGCATTCAGTACTGTCTCCCAAGATATCCTTATATCTGATTTATGTTATTAGGCCTGCCAATGTGGAAAACCAAATGGCTGAAGGTACAAAGCTAGGAGGAGTGGCTGACACACCAAAAGGCTGTGCTCCCATTCAGTGAGACCCAGAGGTTGGGTGGAGAGGAACCTTAGGAGGTTCCACAAGGGCAAATGTAGAGTCTCACACCTAGGGAGGAATAATTGCATGCATCAGTACAGGTTAGGGGCTGATGTGCTGGAAAGGAGCTCTGCAGAGAAGGACCTAGTTGTCTAGGTGACAAACTGGCTGGCCATGAGCCAGCAGTGTGCTCCTGTGGCCAAGAAGGACAATCAGTGCTATTCTGGGATTCACTAAAAGAATCGTGGCCAGCAGCAGGATGAGGGAGGTTATCCTCCCCCTCTACTGTACCCTGGTAAGGCTGTATCTGGAATACCATGTAAAGTACGAGGCTCCTCAGTTCAAGAAATACAAGCAGTTTCTAAGAGAGATGCCAGTGCCGGGGTGACAGAGATGATGAGAGGCCTGGAGAATCTCCCTTATGAGGAATGGCTGTAAGATCTGAGACTGTCCAGCCTACTCCACCATCTAAAGGGTGGGTGTCATATGGATGGGGCCGGACTCTTTTCAGTGGTATCTTTCAGTGACAGGACAAGGGGACACAGTACATTCTGTATGAACACGAGGAAAAACTTATTTTGAGGGTGACAGAGCACTGAATTAGGCTGCTCAGAGAGGCTGTGGAGTCTCTGGAGATACTCAGGACCCATCTGGATGCTTTCCTGCACAACCTACTTTAGTAGGGAACCTGCATTAGCAGGGGGATTGGGGCCATTCAAGGCCTTACAAGTCAGTGATTCTGTGAGTTCCTGATTGGATGATCATGCTCAAAAAGTAGTGGTTAGCGGGTGGTATCACACCTGGAATCCAGTGACAAGTATCACAAGTATAAGGGAATACATATCTATCAATATCCTGGAAGAGATGAGGAAGCACCCTGTTATCAGGTTGTAGGCAACATGACATAGGCACCTCAAGGACAAAGCCTCCATTCAGATGAACCTAGAAAAACTGGAGGAAGAGGCAAACAGGAACACTGTGAAATTCAGCAAGAAATGCAAAGCCCTGAACTGTGCTAGGAATAATGTTCTGCAACAACCCACTCTGGGACCTGGCTGTCTGGGCAACAGCTCTGCAAAAAGGCATTCCAGTAGACAGAAGCATGCCTTGCTGAGAAATACTTAGTTTCACCATTACACAAAGCATTGTGTAAAAAGAAGGTGCATCACAGCTACATTTATAGGCTACATATCTGTCAAAAGCGTCACTGACAAAAAGCTCTAGACTAATGCAAGATGCTATATTCACTTATTCTAAGTCAGTGCTGCTACTGCCAATATGCTTCTGTATCTCCTGGCAGTGCTCAACAATCTGTCATGGGATACATATTGTAATGTCCTGTAATTGTTGTGTTATTTGTCATACATATTACTAGAAAAGTACACAGAAAGTATTTATCGAGTCCCCAGTTTCTAACACCACCATCTAGCAAAACTGCAATCATTACCGGACTCTGTATAGCCATATAATTTCTAGTGTAACAAGCAACAAAACGTTTTTCTGAAATATAATTGCTAACTGGTATATAAATGATACATATAACTGCTACCACAAACAGCACAAAAGGAAAAACAACTCCTCTCTATATCTTGCAGCTGTAAAAGCAACCTTACTATTTTCAGGTGGGAAAAAATGCTAGACATAAGCAGCTGGTCCAGAAGGGTACTACAGAAAGGTATGGAGGAGTTCTCATTTTATCAGGAAGAAAGAAGTGAGAGTGCCATCACACCCAAATGAATCACCAGCAGAGAAATGACAAGGATGATTATGTTGATGCCTTCAGGAAGGTGCATCATACCTGTCTATTCCGGCATTAACTACAGTCTGCAGCTCTTCACTATTTGATGTTCCATACTAAAACAAAGGATGCCTCTCAACTTCCCTGTCCCTCAGCTTTGCGCATTGTAGGTAGTGCTCTACACTGAGAAAATAACAGCAGCTAGATGACAGTAAGATGGGTTTAAACCCTACAAATGAGACAAATACTGAGGCCAGCTGAAAACTCCACGTGTTGGTTCACTCAGTCCTATGTTGAGGAGTGAAAAAGGATTGCAGGCTCTGACATGCTGGTGTGCTCACAGCTACGCAGACAAGGAAAAGACTTATCACACCACTGACTACATCCCCTCACACAAACATGCCCAGTGGGATCATAATCTGTACGACCTATTTCAGAAAGTGAGTTTTAATAACCGACATCTCCACAGACTTCCAGAACAACATTCACAACCTAGCAGTCAAGTTACTGCAAAACAAAGAAAAGCAGCAAACCTTGACAGAACTAGTAAAATTATTAAACTATTAAAATTATTAAATACAGGTTCCTTTCTAAAAGAAAGATTTTTCTTTTGCCTCCAGCCTGGTTTGCAGGTTACACATTGCTTGATGTACCTTTATTCCTGGATTAAACAACTCATTCTCTGTTCAGACAACTAAGTGGAGTGAAATGCTCAGTCTCAGTGTGTTACACCGCCTGAACACACAGCTGCCAGATGAGGCCTCAATAAGAAAAAAATTCTAGTTAAGTTGATGTATTCATACTGACTATTCTCTGATGCAGCATTATCCGCTTCGGCTGAGGATTTAATTTTGAGTAGTTTTACTGATCTCAGTTCAAACATCTGCAAAGCAAAGTAGATCTAAGATGTGTAAAGATATTATAAGCCCACATTGTAAGAAATTCTCTCTTTGGATTTCTTATTTCAGAGCAGTATGATATGCAGAAACTGTCAGGTCATGACCTGATGAAGGGGCATGACCACCCTTGGGAGCAAGCAATTCAGCTGGGCAATGGGAACG
Organism: Phasianus colchicus; assembly: GCF_987193195.1. Taxonomy (NCBI): domain Eukaryota; kingdom Metazoa; phylum Chordata; class Aves; order Galliformes; family Phasianidae; genus Phasianus; species Phasianus colchicus. Next base: position 18,479,081 of record NC_143439.1, on the reverse strand, counting down.
GGTAGATCCAGGATCTATTCCTTCCTAACCTCATTTAAGGGCTGGCAACAAAAAGAGAAGCATATCTATTTGGAGACTGCCTCCTTTCAGAGTTTCCAGTGAGCCATAATCTTCAGAGAGAATAAGCTACTCCTTTATTAGTGAGTTTATTACTGCCCTTTCTGGGTGATCTGATACTAGATAAAGATAACTCTACCAACTTCTGCCTATCCATACATACAGTAGCAGAAGTGTTTAAAATCTAGTAAAAAGTAGAAGTTGAAAAACTGCTATGAAGCTAAACACCTGTACCTAAGCTTGCATTTATACAAATTCTACTTTAAATAAATGACCACTCAGTGCAGTACACAAGCAACAGTTCAGTATATTTTTGATTATCAGTCATGAAGCATTTTGGGGGAAAAATATTATGTGGTCTTTGTTATATTTTCTCTAATTGCGATTACTGAGCCAATACAAACATTATCCTATACCGATTAACAATGCAAGGCTATTCTGAGGATGAATGGAGTCATTTGAGGATGAATTAACAGCAGTTATGTGTATTTTACAGCGTTTGTTGAGTTTGCTTTTTCTGCACCTCAATCAAGCCGTAGAAATCAATTCACTACAGATTAAATACTTTTTAACTAAAAAACCTGTCTCTGCTTTAAACTCACAGAAAAATATTTTCACATTGAGCCTTACTTGAGTTTATTTTCCCAAGGCAAACCCTCTTCCCTAAACTCATATTCTAGACAGAATTGATATATTGTTCATGCATGTCAGCTAAAAGTGTTTATAAAAAAAACACTGAAAATGTAGAAAAATGAAAGGTCAGTTTCACATAGGGTTAACTAAAATCCTTTTTAGATGATTACATCTTATTGAGGTCAGAGGCTTGGGCATGAAAATTTCTCTGTAGACCTGGGTTATAGATTGTTTTAGGCTGGCTGTTATTAGAGTTGACTACTTCACAGCACTCTCTGCAAGGAACTTGTCATTAAATTTTAGGTCATTTTTGACTTTTTCATTGCTTAGGCTCGAGTGCTCATTTGCTGATAAAGCATGCATTTTTCTTCTTTCTTTTCCTATTACATTCAGGATTAATTCATAGGTGAGCCTAGGAAAAAGGATACAGGAAGCCAAGAGGTTTTTGACTGTTGGCAGTGACATCTGTGTCAGAAACTAAAAATGTTGCTTGCTAGGCAGTTTAGAGATCTGGGTGAACCATGCAGAAGGAGAGGTTAAGGAACATTCTGTTCTTCTGAGCAAGGAAATGCCTACTTCAGTTACAGCATTCTTGTGTAACACCCTTTGCTGAAAATATATAGCTGGTCATATGAAGCTATTTGAGCTTTGGAGACACCTTAGCTTAGTAAGTTGTGGTTCAGGAAAGATGTTGTGAGAATGATTAGGCAAAATAAGCACGACTGAAGGCAAGCTTTACTGCCACGCTTCTACTATTTAGAGGTGGAGGTCTCACTTATCAAACAGGATGTACAACCTGTGTCTTTGAGAACACAGCATGAACTTTCTATTTTACAGAAAATACAGACTCTACCCTATACTGTGTGCAATCATACATTTTAGTCAAACTTCCTCATTTTCAGCAGCGGGCTAGATTTAAACCTAAACCTGAACCTAATCCCATCCTTTCTTACAACAAATCCTTTGGCTTCTTCTCTGAGCCCCAACTTCTCTTCAAAATTTCAATGCCTCTGGGATATTGGTGACAGCTTACCTTACCAAAGGAAGGAGTACAATATGAGCGCAGCCAGTTTCTCTGCCACTGCACTTCTTGAATTGCATCATAACTGAATGATAAAAACACTATAATGGAAAATAGTGGCTCGGTGATGAAATTCATAGCATCTTCATCTAGAAGTAGCAGCTTGAGTTCTCCAAACTTACTTGGCACTTGCTGAAAAACTACTCTCAATTATCATTTCATTCATGTTGCATTTTAGACAGTGATCTAAAGATCTAAGAAATATCAAAGTTACACTTTTCTTTGCTGCCACAATGCTTTGGCATTTGAAATAATAAATATTGACTGTCTTGATTTAAATAAAGTCTGAAATGTGGATCAAGTGTGAATAAAAGATGCGGTAGGAAATTCTTCATTACTTGCATGCCTATACTCCCAATCCTTACCACTAGTATTATTATTAATGCTGCTAATGGTGTTAAGAGTCAACATTTATTTGGAAACCACAGTCAATTTACAAACTGTAACAAATTTAGTTCAAATTTATCAGTGAAGCAGATAACAATTCCTCCAGTCACAAGTGAAGTTACACAGAAAAGAGCTACTTTGATATCCTCTGGGGAAAGGGTCCTTCCTGGTGCATTGCCTAACAACATAATGTGTGCTTTTCTTAAAATAAGCTTCTGGATACTCTTAGACTCTGACTAGGAAAAGTGGCCCCATCACAATAACAGCCAAAATAGGGAAGAGTTCTGAACAAAAGCTGGCTACGTATCCAAAAGCTGAAATGCAGTAACTGCTGAAATGTTTCATGGAAATGAAACGTGATGTGGGCTGTTCGAGTCCTCCTTTCCTTCATAAAGGATATCACAAGGACAACATGTTGTCATATCTGGTGCTAGCTAGAAATCTGAAATGAAAACCCATTAACTACTTGCTACATCTGTGCAAACCCACTGACTTCAATCTCTTTCATTTGTTTGATTTTTTTTTCAGAAGCTGACTGAATGGCATGTACTATGAGCAGAATCTGGTTTATTTTCTTTAGATGCTTAAGCTCATTCCCATCCTGGCCCTCTAAGCTCCCCAAGGTACAATTTGATCTGTTTAAAAAAAAAATAGAGCATCAGCTTTTTTCTCTGTTGCTTATTCATGTTTCCCACTTTGCAGTAATTCAGCATGGTAAACAAACAACTTCTCTGTTATGTGTCGGTTTGAGTTCCAATTTCGGCAGTTTTGTAAACTAAAGTTTTACACTCCCAGCACAGTTAGTATAACTTCATTCCCTAATGGATACTTAACACATCTAATTACTCTATTTCTAAGCTACAAGCACTTTGATAAATGTTTCTGTTCTTTCACTTCAGAAGCTTTCCAGCTGCAACATTTTCTACTGAATAAAACATTATCAGTGACTTTGCCCGTAAATAATACAGCACAAACACCAATGTAGTCACAACTGTATACAATAATCTCAGAATTTCACTGGGGGTTTTCTAGTGACATAATAATAAACTAAATAATAAATAAACTAAACAGCTGAAGATATATTAAATTATAGTTTGGATATATTTAATATATATTTTACATATGATGAAAGACCTCAGATACTTCTCACAGCAATTTAAGCATTTTTTTTAGACTACTTCAAAACAGTAGGAGAGGTAGCTTCAAAGCAGGATGCAGAAGATTACGTATTTGTAAGGAAAATCTGAATGACTGAATGCATCTTCATTTATTTTGCTTGCACAAAAACTCACATTGCAGCCCAATCTACATCAGTGTCTCACTGTATCGGGAGCATTTCAAAGAGACTGGGAACAGCTGAAGGTTAGGTAGCAAGACCTTAAGTGATAAGACACATAGGGCAAGAGGTTGATTCAACAACTGGAGTGAGGAAACTGAGTTTCCCTTAAAATCAATATTGAGATGGAGTATTAATTGGTTATATCTCCCTGAAAAAAGAAACACAGCCGGAAACGTCTCTTTACTGAAGCCACACTGTACTTTCCCAAAGAAGGATTCATGGGAAAGGCTAAGTTTGTCACTCTTGCATATCTGGGTATTCACAGATTCAAAATTAGTGTTCAAGAATAGTGTGCTGTTGAAAAATGACCAGCTGGTCCTTGGACAGCTTGGCTTATTGGCGTTTCTCTGTATTTAATAGTCTCTGATTTGACCCAGGAGGAAAGATTTAGGTGGGTGGTGGGACTTAAAGCAACTTAGCACACTGCGTGCTGAGGGAGAGAAACTGGAGCACAAAAGGGGAGAGAAAGAGAACAGGACACCATTTCTGTGGTGTGGAGAGATGAGGTGACTGGGGGGAAAAAGGAATAGAAGAATACCATAAAAAGATGAAGATAGTTGTGTTTGGGAGGGATGAAGAAAAAGAATCAAAAGACAGGGTAAAAAAAGAGAACAACTTATTTGATTTGTACTGAGAGCACTCTGGAGTGGAAGGTATGAAGACAACTGGTCAGTGATTTTTTTTTTTCCTATTACCACATTACTTGCCTTTGCAAAAAAGGTGAATCAGTTTGAGCTCCCCATACTTGGAAGAAACTCTGAGTCCCTCTCGATCGAAGAGTTAGAGTACCATTACTGTATACTGCATTTGAACAGAAAGCATAGCCGAAAAACACATACCAGTAATTTGTATTTTTCTACTTCAGATACTGATACTCTAGTTATCTCAAACTCAATTACTTCTTTCAAAACATGATATGTGTATATACATATGCATGTCTACGTGCCACTGAGTAGTACGTGCCAGAAGCCAGCAATTCTGATGTTGTTTCCAGAGGGGAAGTACTATGGGAAGTACTTGAAGGCTATCTTATACCGTTTCATTAGCTTCTGAACTACTACTCAGGAGAGGGTTAACATTTTTTCCGTTTCTCACATTTAACTAGAACATTCATACCATTCCGTGTGTGTGTGTGTGTGTGTGTATATATATGTATGTATATATTTATGCATCCTTCTTTTCCCTCAGTTCATCAACTTACTGGATAGAGTTCTCAATGCGCGTGATGGTGAGGAAAGCAGCTAGGTTTGCTGTGTAGGAGGAGATGACAATCAAAGCAAAAAGCCACCAAGCCCCCATCATCAGTCGTGTTGCCAGGGTTGTATAAGGGACTTCTCCTCCTGTGGGAAAGAAGGAAAAGCAAGAGTTGTAATTTGGCAGAAGGAAACCCAGATCTCCACTACTCAAGCTGTGTGCAGGAGACTTCGGGTCAGCAGGGTGCTTGCTTTCATAAAATTAGCAAAATCTTTGAGCCGTGCTTTCTATGCAGTGAAAGTAGTAAAGGAAAATCACAGTAAGCCATCATTATCATATTTAATCTGTTTTGCTACTGTGTCTTTAATTGCAATTCATCTGCCTATCCTACTCAGTAATGGAAATAGACTCCAAGATCTCAGAACAAAGAGAAGAATAAATTCTTAAAATGTTCTTTCCTTAGAGAGCCTATACGCAGGCCTTAATTGAGCTTTTCTTGAGTTCTGCGGAATATAAAGTTAAACCAAACCTATCAAAACACAATTATTTTTCACAGTTCTGTAGGCAAGCAGATGCTCATAAGATCCATACATATGTGTACTTGCTTCAAGTCCACCAGGACATGAAAAAAATCACATGCTGAAAAAGAGCGCAAAACTACTTTGTGTTCCCACAGTTGCTTTTCCTCAGAATTTAAATGGCATGCAAACAAAACATTCAAAGCAGTTAAATCTACCAGTACTTTGGTGGCTCACAAGATCTGAGATGCTCACTACAGCCTGTGTGGACAGAGCCCTTTTTAGCAAGCCATGAAAAACTTTATATGTTATGCAAATAGCTGCTCCCAAAATATGAAATCGTTAGAGAACTCTTTTAGTTAAAAATATACAGGCACGCAGATTTTTAGATTTAAAGAAAATGAATTTTTAAAGATATCCATTTTGTCTGTAGTATAAATTTTGTCAAAGCTAGAAGTGCCTAGGTGGGACAGGTGAATGCACCAAACATCACCAGTAAACTGCTCAAGAGATTCACCCATTTTCTCTCTCTGTCTCTCTCTCCATACTCAGCACTTTAAAAGGTAGTTATTATGCTCACGAAGTTTTCTCAGACACAAAATCTTATGACTGTGTAATAGAATGCATATGCAATGCAGCTTGTTACAGATTCAATCACCCATAAGAGTTTTGTTCTTGATACTCACGTCTGTAAAAACTTCTTCCTTTTTTTTTCCCCCAGTAAATAAGTTTACTGTAATTTTTTTTCCCCATTACTCTTATCCTAAATAGAAGTAATTTTCCAGTTATGAACACAAATTATATAGACATTTAATCAGTTCTTGAATATGAGGCATCATCCTGGGGACTCTGCATCACCAAACAAATGTGAAGCATTTTTTCTACCTCAGTAATGTGAAATTCTGCCACATGCTAAACAGTAACTGATTTCATTTAGTTATATTTACAGTATGTAAATATTCAAATCTTTGCCTTTTAAGAACTCTAGCATTGAAAGAAAAAAAAATCTATTATACCTGCAGTTAGAAATAAATTTTCTTCTATCTCCCAGATGCCATGTAGTTAACTAAAACAAGAATCTTCCAACCAGTCAGGAGCTATTGCTTCAAATTAAAGACTTTCAAAGATGAACATAAGCTTCAACATCTAAAGATTCTTTTTTTTTTTTTTTGTCTCCCATGTAAGTTTTAAGTGATTTTTAATACAAAGTCTCCACTCTACAACACTTGTTTACTGTGATATCTTTGGAAAATTTCATTTAAAAATGTTTTTTAATCAAATGAAAAGACATTTATAACAATCTATTGGAATAGACTGTCTTTTTAACTTTCAGGTGCCAATCCCTGCAGATAATCTTTGTATTAAAATTGAAATGGGTAGAAAGAGAGGAGAAACCAATGATCTCCTGGGCATCCTTGCATTTTCATTTTATAGCTTAATGAGTAGAACTCTAAGTTTTCATGTTTTTTATTGAAGTGAAGCGTCAGAAAAGAGAGGACTACTGAAAGTCGCACATTTGCCTTCTGGGCACAGCTCAAGTTCCCAACTGATGATGCTCTTCAGCAAGCAATTGTAAAATCTATGACAGATCCCTCAGTAATAGCATTTGCTTTTGTTCATACAGTAGAGTTTTACACACAGGGAATGGTCCCACCATTCACTATTACCTTTTCTTTATTAATATCCATGCTAACATTGGACTTAAAGTAACAGTCAGTGTTGTCTTCCCAGGCTGTTTAGTTCAACCTAATGCACACTTATACCTTGTGTATGAGCAGTCAATAACTGAAAGTTGAAGACAAAGCTTGAATGTGACAAGAAGCACAGAAAATAATTCAATGCTCAAAAAAAATCTTTTCACTGATACTTCTTAAACCATTTCTAAAGCAGGTCTGATGCTGCAGCTGCATGGGTAAATGATCTCTAATCATTAGAGGCAGCCTTCTCCACCTCTCTCAGTGAAAGAAAAAAAGAAATCTTAATAGAATCATAGAATTGTTTGAGTTCAAAGGGACCTTTGAAGGTCACCTAATCTAACTCCCCACAATGAACAGGGATACCTACAGCTACGTCAGGCTGCTTAGAGCTTGGTCCAGCCTGGCTTTGAGTGTGAAACCATTTTCCCTTGTCCTATCACCATAGACCCTGCTAAAGAGTTGGTCTCCTTTCTTATAGCTATTTGTTAAGTTCTGAAAAGCTGCTCTCAGATCTCCCTAGAGCCTCCTCTTCCCCAGGCTGAACACCCCAAGCTCTCTCAGCCTGTGTGTTCCATCCCTTAGGTCACTTTTGTGACCCTCCTCTGGATGCGTGTGCTCCAACAGGCCCACAACTCTCCTGTTCTGAGGATACCCTATCTGGATGTAGCACTCCAGGTGAGGTCTCATCAGTGTACAGTAGGATAACTTCCCTTGACCTGATGTTCATGTTTCTCTTGATGCAGCCCAGGATACATTTGACTTTTTGAGCTCTGAGGACATTGCTGGCTCATGCCCATCTTGCCATCCACCAGTACCCCTAAGTCCTTGTGAGCAGGGCTGTGCTCTATCCTTACATCCTCCAGCTTGTATTGGTATTAGAGAGTTGTGATGACCCAGGTGCAAGACCTTGCACTTGGATTTTTTTGAATCTTATGAAGTTTACCTGTGCCCACTGCTCAAGCCTTTCTAGGTTCCTCTGAATGGCATCTCATCCCTTAGGTGTGTCAACCACACCACACAGCTTGGTGTCATCTGCAAATTTGCTGAGGGTGTGCTCAATCCCATTGTCAATGTCATTGATGAAGACATGAAAGAGCATGACTCGCCATCAAAATGACTGGCTATAGCTATTTCTTTACTGCTACAGTATAATTTATTTGACATCTAGTAGGAGAGCAAATGCCATACAGTCTTGTTCTATTGTGTTGTTTGCTACAAGACTTATCGTACTATGACAGCTCACCTTAAGAAACATCTTCATCCTCATCCCCCCAGTTTGCTTTATAAGATAAAATTCTCTATAGCTTTTTTCCCCAGCATAAATTTACATGTTTCTTCATGTTGAAGAGCACCAAGTCAGTCAGGAGAGCAGCAATCGCTGGTTTTCCATTAATGTTATTATGAAAAAGTTAGAAATCCTACAGTTGCCGTACTTGACTGTAAAGTAGCATGTATGTACACCTCCTAGGGCTCTGCTTTGTGAAAATATTCCCAGTATCTAGTACAGATTTCATGTATGTGTATAATATTATGGATCACAGCCTCTACTTATTAGGAGTGGCTACACACATGACAAATACATATGTACACATACAGAGTGCAAGGGAGGAGACATCAAGAAGAGCATCCAATCTGTCTGCTGTTGTCTTTTATATTATGCCAGCAAAACTTCAAAACCCACAATGGCAAAGGGGTCTAGCTGCTGTCATGCAATTATGTTGGTGACAGTGTAAAACTTGTCCTACCGTACCTCATACCCATAGCAAAATTTATCCACAGTGTTAACTGCACTAAAAAGACTACTATTGTAGTATTCTATAATTCCTAAAACTGCTGAGTTCCTTTCATGACAAATGGAAATTGAAAACAATACTCAGCAGTCCTGATACTTGGTATAGCTAAGGGACAGGTCTCAAACAAACAGATGCTGTATTCTTCTTTAGAGTTGTCCCTTCCAATACTCCTGCAGTACACAGAAGTATCTAATGGAACACAAAATGCCATTACCTGTAGATTACGTAGATTGAGGCTACACCTTTGAGTATAATTCACTTGATGCTGTTGTTGTACACTAAGAATAATTTCAAAACCTAAAATTGCCTTTAAAATTTGCAGACTGCATGTGCAGAAATAAAAATTTTCTAAAGTAAACTAAGTTACCGAAAAGCAACCTCATTTGAAGCTTTCCAAAACTGATTTACCTTAGAAGTGACAGTGAAAGCATTGCTTTTAGTCCTCCCACTCTCATCTAATGCAGTTCTCCTTCATTAATCCTAAGCTAACTTAATGCTGGCCTACTTCAGACAACAGGCTTACACTAGAATTTAGGAATTTTTGTTTATTTTCATTTCCTTCCAAAAGTTTCAAACTAGCTATCGGCAGGCAAAAAAAAAAATAATGCATTGTCTAGACAACACAAATAATGTAACATATAATTATGTCAGATCTAGAGAATGGACAAAAAACCATGAAGTGACAAAATGTGTGTACACAATTCTGTACAGATTTCTAATTCCTTTTAAATTATTCTTCCCCAATAAAATTTAAATTAAAAAATTGTAATACAGGATTATAGATGGATTTAATAAAATAGTTATTTATTATGATTATTTTTACTTTGACTAAAGTAAATAATTCGGAAGCCTAGAATTCATAATGCTGAGAAAACTCGCAACTGATCTGCAGTTAAATAAGTGTGCCTGTTTCGACTACAGCGCTAGCTTGAGTAGTTCTGGCATGGTTGTTAACCATTTATCTTTTGTCAGTCATTCTCCCTTAGGTTGAATGACTTCAACTTTTTAAAGATACTTTTTAGAACAGTGAGACACACAGAAAAATCAATAAAACATCATTACTTTACATCCTGAATTTGAAAAGCCCGTTAGATGACATATCTGAAGGCAGAGAGCCATACTGGGAGCCTACGCACAGATACTCCATGTGTGAAGAGAGACTTCAGTAAAAAGAATTAGGAAGAACACTAGAAGAGTCATATCCCACAATGTCTTTTTGTGAAAAATACAGGTGTGATAGAAATTGCAGAGACTAGATTCGACTAGATTCTTCCATAAACAAAATTCAATTTGTCACCAATACCCACCATCAAAAGCTCTCATTTTTCTAGCATATTTCAGATTCCAGTGACTTTGTCAAACTTCCATCATTTAAGCTAATATAGTCTCTGCTAGAGGTCAGTAGTGCTCTGAATTTCTGTGCGTGGACTTTATTTCAACTTTGGGAACTGTGAAAAAAGATGATAATTGAGATGTTTTGCTGAGAAACTCTAAATCTACTGAACTAGAAAGCAGGGATTTTAATTGTGCTTCAAACAGAGAGGTGAAGAAATAACAGGGTAGGTTATTTGGGGACAGATTTTGGCTTTGCTTTCACTTGCAAAAACTCTCCCCACATTGGGTGAATTATTGGCCTTTGGAAAAAAAACACAAAGGACTGGGAGTTGGCTGCAGTTTAGCCTTTAGCTTGATAGAACAGTCACATCAATTATGCTGTGCATCTGCAATTTCCACTTGCACAAATATAAAGTGTGGAGTTCTGCTGCAAACAGTTCAGATCAATGTATATCTCAGGCCTACTTTGTGAAAGGGGCATTTAACAGAGAGTGGGTGTGAGAGAGTAGTTTTTACTAACAAAGACACAGGCATTCTATATTTTTTGCTGTTTTTGTCACATGAAACAAAACTTAAAAGATTGTCTAAGCTCTGTTATATTTTAAAAACCTCTGCAAAGCACAGCTCTTCAAAGGCATCATCTTTCAGGGCATTAACTATCCCTATTGTTCTGTTGGAGACTTTCTTGATAATGTAAAATCTTTTCTGCCTTCAATTGAAAACGTTCAATTCAGTTGGGACAAAAAAGTAACAAACTCTTTGCAGTCAATGAAGCCTGTATCCATTTCTACCAGCTATGAAAAAAATCCAGCTTAGTGGTTGTTCAAAAAATCTCTCATCACGCATTTTTTCCTTTCTCTCTTTTCATTCTTCAGCCATACTTTTCTATTCTTCCTTGAATTGTGCAGAGTACATTCATTTCCATGAGATATAAGCTGGCATGTCATAACCTGAGTTCGTAATTTTACATTGTGTGCTGAAGGTAATATCCATTGACCACAGCAGACATTATATATATTCTTCAACAGGAGAATACAATTCCTTGAATCCGTAATGCCTTCCAAGCAAGTAAATCGGTAGGTGCAATCCCTAGTCTTACAAATAGTGGCAAATTGCATAGCATTGCAAGCAGGGAAAGGAATAAGCAGGAATGAGGCAGGATGGCAGCTGGATTTCACAGCCTAGACAGGTTCGAGAGCCAGCTCTTGCTTTTATTCACCACATAATTTGTTTATTTCTTTCCTAATGACTATTTACCAGAAGATGTTTTACTATTGTTGTTGTTTTAATGAAAAGACATCTCAGATACTTTGTTTCATACTTGAAACAAATACTCAGACCTTACTCCCTGAGCAGAAAGCACCAGGGCCACGGTTCACTGAAAGCAGTAGGCTTTGTAGAGTGATGGCCTTTTTAATGACATAATCAAACGAGATAACCCCACTACTAACACAACAACAACAAAAATTCCAAAACCCTACAGTGATTATAGAAGCTTCTATCAGGTGCAAAAGATCTGGGGATTTTCATTCTTACATTGTTACTCTGTTACAATTGGAAAGACGATACAAAAGTGTAACAGGAAAGGAACCAATGCAAATAGTACATGGATGGCATATCAAAGAAAAAATAAAGGTGCTCACCTATCTCTGAAGAGCAAGGTTCACAGGAAAAACTCCACAAGAGAGAGACTTCCAACCAGGGAACCTTTTGTACTGGCAGCCAGCCCTTAAATAGGGTATAGGAGAGGTGGAGCCAAGCTCCACTGGTTCCGATCACACAGGTGAATTACCTTCACCTGTGCTCCCAGGTTCTTTCCTCAGATGCTCAATCAGTAGTTGAGGCCATGACTCAACAGTTACCATACATTCTCATAAATCACTTTTCTAGAAATAAATGTGAAACTCATTTCAATATTTAAAACACATGAAACATTAAAATAATTTTGAGATAACTAGAATAGCTGGTTTTTTCTCCAGCCTAGCACCAAAATATTTTAGTTGAGCCATTACAATTCATAGCCATCTTCAAATTAGAAATATTAGAGACTTTTTTTATGTCTGCACATTCATCTTCCCATAGCATGCAAGCTAATAGAGTCATTTTCATATGCCTACTTGAACAGCATTTCAGTTTGCTGAACACAAGTCTTTTATATGTCATCAAACACCACTTAAGGGGCAAATATATCCTATCCTTCTCTAAACCAAAAGTCTCATTGAGTGTCCTGTTATCAGATTACAGCAATAATTTCTCTCTTGAATGTCTGCTCTGTGGTGGATAGGGTGTAGCTCCCAGCAACACATTTTTTTCCATATGCCATGGACATACTTTGGCTTCTTTCTTTCCCCCTCCTTCTCTTGACAATTTTGAGGAAAGTTTTAGGCATGCATACATACATATCTGTGTGTGTATGTAAGGAAATACAGTGCCTTTTATAGCACTATATTTTGGATCTATGAAGTTTGTCTATATTCTTGAAGACTTTCACACTGTTGCATCTACATATTAAGATGGGAGAGACTTGAGTTGAAAGTTCTGTTTTTCGTTTTTAAAGTTTTACATAAGAATTTTTGTCAGCTTGCTAAAATTTGCCCAACCTTTTGGGACTCAAATCAGCAAAAAGTGGAACAGAGGCACCTTTGGAAGATGTTTTGAAACATCTGGGAGTCCAGACTTGCTGATTTAAAAACGCTGGTGTTAGTACCTGCCATTTAACATCTTTCCGAGTTGCTCTAAACATGGAATATTTAAATTTAAATATCATCTGCTACAAATCCAACACTCACTTTTCTCAAAATACAGAACAGAAATGTTCATTGTCTCTTCTGTATAACTATTTTGAACAGCATCGATTTCACCTCATAATGCACCATCAACAATAAGGTTTCTTTAGCTCCTAAGAAAACTTTAAAATCCTACTTCCTATTCTTCTCAGTTGTGTACACTTACTCCCTGAAATTTGTAGTTCTGCTGCAACCAATTTTTTCCCCTACCTCTTCTTTAGGTGCATTCAAAATTTTTCAGCATGGGCGGAGCAAGACTTAAAACATATATCATTTAGATTGAGTTCTCCTATTATATCTCACATTTTCCCTTATACATTACAGATATGCAGTAGAGGAGCCAATTATTTTGTGTTCCAGTCATTAGCATGCTTTCTCACAAGAAATCAATTTCTTTCAATTTCTGAAATCCTCCAAAATACCTAATTCAATTTTGATGTAGCGCCTTCTTCCTACCCTTCTTCCCCTTTTGTGCACCTCGTCCATCTATCTTTCAATACATTAGCACTCCAATCACATGAATCTTCCTGTCAGATTTGAGTATCATCATAAAGAATAAATTTATATTTGTGAGTTAAATCTACAGTTCTTGTTTGCCACTCAGAATTCTGGTGCTGGGCTGGTCTATAGGCAACGAAGAAATGTTTTCACTTTGTCATTTGATGCCCAGATTAATTTTTTTTTTTTTCCTTAATGTCTTAATTCTAAACTAAACAATCACTTACCCTTTTCCACTTATTATTGTTAGTGTAACAATCCCCTAAATAATCTCATTACAGTCGCTCCCTGGAAGATTGTTTCCTTTCAGCTGGGTGGAAAGCACTGCCCTCGCTGCCCTTCCAGAAGGGAAGCAATGATCCACAAAAGAAAGATCTCATTTATTCCTCCCCCTTATATGACAGGAAGAACATCTGAGACAGTCATTCTTTTCCTCTGGGCTTATTTCAAATCCTTCCAACTCATCAGTAATTTGAAAATGGTTTGAGAAGCTGAATCTTATATATACATCCAAACTCTTGCCAACAGCTCCGGAAGCCTGCTCACCTTGTGGTATATGCATGACTCTGTATAGGTAGCTCTAGTCTCCCGCTGCCCTCATACAAAGGAGGTGGAGCATGAGAGCATGAACCAGCTCCATTCAGAATGTTATCACCTACTTGTCACTCTAGGTTACTGCTGGCCAGCAATAATTTCTAAATTACATTTTGTTTCTTCACTCAAAGAAGATAGCAGTTCATCCTATTGTCCACTTTCTGTACAAGGATGATCTGTCTATAGTGTATGAATGTTGGGCTTTGCACAGTCTTTTTCTGCATGTGTGCCTGTACAAACTGTCTTAAGCTTGAACTATACATTTGTTTTTATTTTCTAATTTTTATTTTGATCAGAAGGATCTATAAAAATACTTTTTCCCAGGGAAAATTTCTGGGCTGGGTACATAAAACTGAATATTCTTTGTTATATTCATGTTCTGGTACTCCCTTTGGAAAGTGGAAGACTGCCTATATATTGTGGCTATAGTCAATTACTCTCTACTTCTGCCCCTGATGTTTACATACTCTTAGTACTTCTCTCTATTGTAAAAGAATCACTGACCAAGACTTTTCCTCCTTCCCTAATGAGGAATGGTGACATTTATCATATTTTTGAAAAGGAACTCAATTTCTCCAGTGTCTTTGGAAGCTTTTCTTTTCCATCCAAACTATATTTCTCCCACTACCATGGCTAAGAAATTCATGTAGAAAAAGCCCTTTTGGTCTCTGGCAAGAATAAGAACTCAACTTGCTACTTCTATAGTTATCAGATTCCTATCCCTGATCAAATCATTGTGTTTAGACTTCTGTGAGAAAGAAACTTGTCATGTGAAAATCCTCCATTTGCAACTACTGTGCATCTATTCTGATGTGCCTTTGGCATTTGACTTACGTATTAAGGCTCATTGCTCAGCTCTGTTTCCTCATTAATAGGAAAAGATTATCCATGCTGAGATTTCAAATGCTGGGGCTAATCAAGTCACAGCCTGATGTACCTCTCTGATAAATCTGTTCAGAAAGCTTTGACATAAGAAGAGAAACATTCAAAAATTGTCCAAATGACTACTCACAAACTAATTCATTTGAAACATAGGATTCTCAGTTATGTTCTTTGAAACTCTTCTACCTGAAGCTAGAAAATGTTCTGCTACCCAGGAAAAGACTGATGTTAACTGCAGCAAAGCATTTCAGCTCACCATAGTGTTGTCTTACCACAGGGGGAGCAAAATACAAAGTAGTTACGAATTCAAGTCTCTTTTGCTTTTATTATGAAGTTATTTATCTGTCTTCAAATACGAGACTTGCCCAGCTTGCTTTCCCTACTGCAGGGCTTCATTCTAGTGACAGAGGGATAGTCATTTGGCCGCCCATCTCCCTTGCAAAAGTGCCAAGATGCATCAACAACTGTCATAGTCATCCTTAATTAAAAATTTCTTTGAAAATCAATCTGCACAAGTCTATCAGACACAGCTATTTACTACATGCCTTCAACCACATTTGTTTTCCCTCTTTTTCTTTCTAGATCTTTATTTCTACACTGTAGTTGTTAATGGCAGTATATAGATGAGAAATAATCTGCAACATTAGCGTAACTAAGGACAAATTAGGAAGGGTAACCAGGTACAACATCCTTTTAGATAAATGGGAGTTGTACCTATATGGGTCAGCTTTAGCAGAGTCCTAACCATCAGTTACTGGACATAGCCTTCCTATAGTGCTCACCATTTAGAGAATGGGTCAGAGTTGCTTTTAAATCACTCCTAAGGTGTGACCAGAGCCTGCATGATTCAAGTTCAGATTTAGACAGCAATGTGCTCTGTCCACTTCTACTTCTAACACTGCTGCTTCTGTATAGCTGAAACAAAAATCCTGCTCATCCCAAACACAATGATCAGATATGCAGTGAGGAAAGTAGAAAATGACAATTGAGAAATTCTTTCATAGGAGAAGCAATGGCAAATCAATATCACAATTCAATGCATTTTGTTTAAGGCTACATTAAACAGAAATTCAAGTTTCTGATTAAAAGTGAGAATGGTACAACAATGAACATTTTCACTTTTTCGAGTCAGGAATATTCAGATAAAGCCCCAGTATTTAAATACATACTGAAAGTATTAAAAAAGGTCTAATAACTGCATTCTAGAAGAAAGGGATCTAATGTGATAATGGAAAATGTAACCTCTTTTCCGCTGAGCTGAGATTCCAATTTTCCGCATCACTAGCAATGATAATGTTACACAAACAGTACTCAATCATTAAATTAATTCCCATTAAATCAATGTCCTTAAAGGCCAAACAGTCTTTTAAAAATTACCTGATTAAAGTGATCTTAGCATAACATATTAGTTATACTATATTTATAATTCCCTTTCTAACAATAAATCATTTCCATCCACCCATCTTGCTGAAACTGCGACAATCAGGCAAAAGTTGGGAAGGGAAGCGCATCATCACATAACAAATGGTTGTGGGCTAGCTTCTTCTGGTATCAGTGATGTTTTAGCCACGTGCATCTGTCACATTTACATTTCTTTATATAGTATAAAACTTCAAATTAGTTCCCTTTAAAGGCTTTTAAGTACAGAGCAACAACAACAAAATATTTTCCTTCAAATATTAGCAACTTCACAGCGATCAAATTCAGTCTTCCTGCAGAATTTCAGAATGAAATATTTTCCACTGCAAATCACAGTACATCATAGATTTAAAGTTTTTATTAATGTAATGGCAATACATTGCAGTGAATTGTGCTACTTAATTACACAGACACAGAGAATGGATAGACTTTACATTGCTCCTACATGTGGTGAAATAATTATGTGACGAAGTAGGGGAAATGTATCATAAAAATATATTTCATTTTTCTATTTTGCTGTCATTACACAAGAAGAAGAATGACTGTGGCTTAAATTTGAAAATTGAGGTGTCTCCTAATATTTACTGCAGTTACTGGAAGGTCTTAGATGAAGCACTACTTATACTACATATATTCAGATGATTAAACACAATGCAAGGATTGATATTTGAATGTAAATCTTATGATTGTTGTAAGTATGACCAAGTTTGAACTGTGAAGCTTGCTTCATGTCTCTAATGAATAGGTTGGCTGAAACTTCATGTATTAATGCTGCTGAAATACAATTTTATCAGAAAACTTAACAAGGCTTCAAATTTAATTTTGGGGTTACCAAATCTAGCACCATTTAATTATATCATCACAAATAACTGCGCAACAGGCCGAGCAATTTTATCAATAGTTATTTACTCAGGAGTAGCTCTGACCAGTCTTTTGTTGCCACTCTTACAACACAGGACAATAACTTCACATTATTTAATTATGAACAGAGAAACATATGGAAACCATAGCTGACTGGAGCTCAATGCACATGTATAAAACAATGCAAGGAGATTCTGGGGATCCTCTTTTGCAGGGCTGCGGTGTGAGCTTTTAAGATCGCAAATGATTGCATGCCTCTGCGAAGTCACTATTTGCAGCCACTGTGAAAATGCATCAACATGACATATGCTAGCTATTGTGCCAGAGAATAGTGGCACCTGATCTTAACAAACAACCTTATAGGTTGGCCAACTTCTGATTGGATTTAAAGAGATGCTGAACCCCAAGCCCTCTGTTGCTAACGTCTGAATACCAATGATCTAAAGACACAAAGAGCCACAATTAACATCTCCGGTACGTATCCATAAGTGGCTAAGAAGCAAAGTGTCACACGCAGTTTACATAGCAGTGGCCTTTCCATATACTGCTGACAATATTATCTGCAGTACCTCCTGGGATGGCAAAAGGGATCATGCACAATGGACTGAAAACAGGCCATCTGCACATACAATCAACATCAAATTGAACAATGCCATTAATGAGGTATTAAAGTGCTGCTTTATCTAAATGCCTGTCAGGGAGGACATTATGAACATGAGGGAGACGGAGTCCCCTTTGGCTGAAACTGAACAGCTACAAATGAAACAAAATATGACTCAGTGAGAGCATGAGGACAAATAATAGTTCCAGTAATGCCTGTGTGCAGGGTAATTGCCAAGTAATGGCCTGAACCAACAGTTGAGTACCAGGTGAGAATGCACAACTAACCCAGGGAGCTCAGATGCAAGCAACACACCTGCGTGACTGGAAGGGGTAGAATCTCAGTCCACCACTCCTCATCCTCCTTTAAGGGTTAGCAGCTGAAAGAGCAGCATCGCCTTGGATAGATATACTCCTCTTGAGCCATCACTGGTCATCGGAAGGAGTGAGCTAACTTCTCTTCTTTGTCATCTTCCATTGCTCCATAGTGCTTTTATCCCAGTAGAAGGAACTGTCATTGCCTTTTTTTATGGCACAGCTGCACATTTATTTTTCACTTTTAAAAATAAAAATCCCAACCCTCTATTAAAAGATAATTTATTGAAAGATTTTTTTTGTTCGGGTTTTCAATGCTGTATAAACCTGCTGTTGCAAGATCTCTAAGCATCCATCATCACAGAGTGGTGTCAGACTCCTTCACAGGCAAGGAGAATTGCATATGTTAGTTCAATTTCTGTGCCACTAGTTCTAGTTATCCTTTAATTTTCAGAGCGCTTCTCTGCACTGAAATTTTAACTTCACAGAATTTAACCGCAACTAATATAGAAGGTCTAATTATGTTTCTAAATAAGACATTTTTGAAGTGTAGCCTAAATTCCACTTTAGGTACGGCCTGTAACATTGTTATCAAAGCAATCTCTGAAGGTCAAGTTGACATACTGTAATAATACAGAACTTCATAGCAAACAAAGGAAAGAAAAATCCCTCATCCTTTTAAGTTTTGCTAAGAATAATGCTATAATGCCATTTATTGATTAAAGGCACTAATTCAAATGTCATGTTTGCAAGTTGAATAGCATTTGTTTTTTTTCCCCAAATCATCTTGTGTCTAGCACAAGATGATGATTCACACAGATGCAAGAAATGACTTCAAAGATGTCTTCACCAGACAGCGAATGTTTTCCGCTTTGGGGACAGAGAAACACAAGAAGCTACTGTAAGAATGAAATATGTGCTTATACCTAAAAATGTGCTACCAGCAAGTATGTCTAGGCATGCACAACTAACATTCTTGCTTGACTGCACTTGATTGTAACAGCTTCTTCGCAGAAGATTTTCTTTCCCATTTACTGTTATCTGTCCCACTGTGGGGGAAGTAAACTCTTCAGTCAGAACTACATTTTATCTCAGTTTTTGTCTGGCAGATGAGGTATTGCACATTTTTTTTTTTACCCAACACCATCTCTCGCTAACTGCAAAAGCACTGGAAAGATGATGTCCCGTTTTGCAATCTCTCCTCCCCTGCTGAGGGTGGAATAATAAGAGTGAGGCAGCAGCTGGCTCCCAATTTAGGATGCTGCCATAGCAAAAACAATGTAGTTGCATTCTGGGAAGCTGACAAAATGAAAATTTGAAAGATTCACTGTATGTAATTATTTGCTTATTTTCAATATTAATTTTAAATACCAAATATTAATAAAACATTTAAGAATAACATAATAAATATGTTTTTAATAATAAAAAATTATATAATAGGTTCCTTTTTTATGTTTTAGTAGAAAAAGAGATTTGAGGAAAGAGTTCTCAACATTTGAAGAAGGGAGATGCTTTTGTTAGGACTTACAAAGTCTCTCTGCTATTCCTGCTTTTACATGTTGCAGATGATTTTCCTGGCACATCCCCCCTAACTGGTGCTATGAAGAGCCTTATGGGCAGATAAAGCTGTGGCACAGCTGTTGCAGAGGAGGGACTCCCCACTGACCAGAAAAGCAACGGAAAACTACCACAGGTTCCCCTCTAAGCTCATGTTCATCTGGTGCATCAGATAATCCCCACTGAAAAAGTCTCATCAGTCTGTAGATGAAATTGCTCTCATCCAAGCAGAAGGGAGCATTTTTAATAAAGTCATAACTCATTCTACTTCCTCCCTACCTTGAACATCCTACATTGCCAGCTTAAATGCAAGCTTGTGGGCAGGAAAATCAATTATCAGGACAAGGCAGGCCTGCTTCTTCAGCTTCTACACAACTTTGCAGATGACAACATAGGTTACGTTCCCGTTTAATGCAATAATGATTCAGTTCCTGGCTAAACTGTTTGTCATTTCCTCCCTTAAATACATAATATACACAAATGAACTCTAAAAAGTCAAAACCGATTACTTAATCTAAATCTAACTTACCTATTCTTTATTAATATAGAGAATGTTACCACATTAGAAATAATATCAATTAAAGAAATTATTTTGAGTAAAAATGATTCTGAAAGAATGGAAGAAGACATCCAATTCTAGCTTTCCTTTTGACTCATTTGGTTTGTACAACATTTATATCCTAGTCACACAGACATCCCTTTATCACAGCCTTGGAATCAGGCTTGGAACAAGTCGTATGAAAAGGAGGGTGTTTTCTGGGCTTTCACAGTGCCGTTCACTCTCTCAGAAAGTGCGTTGACACAATATCTCTAAATATACTGCTTCATGTACTTAGTGCTATTACTCAAGAAAGTAGACGCACACAAGGTGTAGGTATCCATTATTTTAGATGCCTCTGAGGTCTGCTTGAGTCTTAACTTCAATTTAAGGAAAAATCCAAGTATATTCCTGGCAGTTTAATGATAGCATTATCACACTGCTGCAAACAAATGTCTGTACTACTGAACATTTTTCTTGATGTGCGGTTATTCCTTGGAATTACATTTTCAAAAAGAGACAGCCAAACATGCCTCTGAAAATGGCATGAACATGAAGCCACAGACAATGTTTGCAAATGTATACTGTATATATGACAATAATTTTTGGTATGTTTTGTCAGTTTCACTGATTGCTTGTAGTTTCCAAACACATTTGACAGATATAACAAAACTGCAAAAATATAGTTGTTCTTTGATACTGTCAACAGAGCTGGCCACACAACTGAGTTGTGGAAAGGGAGTACGAGTACCACAAGGCTGCAGCACCCATTTTAAAGAGATAGCTTCATGAAAGTACATATACAGTAACGCATATGCCTAGATTTAGTATAATAAAATATGAATTTTTTTACATTTTAAAGTAGAACAAGTATAATTGCTGGTGTATGTGCTAGAAAAACATGGAAGATGGCTCTTCCCTTTAAGAAGTTTGTCTTTCACTTTCCCAGCTTAGTACTCAATTAGTAAGTGCATTTTAGGCTCAGCCAGTCTATTCTCCTTGTTACAGGAATATGCCAAGACCTGGCATAAGTTTGAAGAGCAATTATAACTAATATTAATTAATGAGACTGGCATTTAAGTTCTGCTTTCTATCAGAAGACATTAAGCATGTTTTCACAAAGAAAGGTAGTTAACACCTCTATTTCGTAAGTGAGAAGTGATGCACAAAACATTAAATGAAGCTTTTGTGGTCAGCCAGAAGCTCAGAAGCAGAGACTAAAATGGGCTCCAAGTGTTAGTCCTAAAGCTTATATCTTTCTTGAAAATAGTGATTTTTGACCACTAAATATCACATATGAAGATAAAATAGGAAGAGAGCACATTTTTTTCAAAAGGTTTCTAGAGCTTTGCTCTGCATAGTAAATACACAGAATCTGGTGTACAGTTAATTAAGAGGAAATGTCACCAGGAATTTATGGTGTTACAGGATAATGGTTTACTGCTGATAGGGATGTGCCAAGAGTAAGATAAGTAAGACAGTAATTTATTAAGCAACAGCAGCACATTTCAGGAGGCATATATCGTGCCTTGGGTGGTAATACAAGGAACAAGACTGAGAAGCCCGAGCAGTTTTAACCATCCGCAAACTAATAATGACTTAGAAGAGCCATGGCTTCAAGTCCATCTTACTGCTTTTATGAAATGTAATTTGAACAAGGCAAACAGTAAGATTTCCTCATTTACCCGGCATTATGAATGTAATTGACCATTACTGACACTGGTGTTGACCAATCAAAATCCCCAGTGATCAGCATCTAAAACTAATCAAAATGTAAGAGGTAAAGACAACCCTTCAGAGATGCTTTCACACCATTTATTCAAAACCTTGCTAGCTTAAGGGAGAATGTTAAGACCTCCAAACAGAAGAATACTTTTGGGAGTAATACTTTAAGCACCCATGGGCAAACCCTAGTTACAAAACAGTAGCATATGTTGGATTTGCTGGAATCATTGCAAAATATCAAATGATTCAGCATTTTAAAGATGTTTCCTGTTATAGCAAAAAACAAAACCCAAACTACTCAAAAAAAAAAAAAAAAAAAAAGAAAAGAAATAAACAGGACCTCTGCCTTCTCTTTCATAAGGATGTTTCCAAGAGAAACACAGCTCTGCATCTTGAGCTGAATAATCTGAAATCCTTCCAGTTAAATTCAGAAATATCTCCTCTTGAAGAAAAAAATCAAAGTAGAATGAAAATGGAGGATAACAGGTAGAAGAGAAAGAAGGCTTTCTGCTTTATTAGATGGCTTTGTGCTGTATTGAAGACAACACATTAATTTTCAGTACAAATTCATTATTTTGTCTATATTCAGTGCAATTCTATTAAATTAAGTAAGCTTGTCAGTGTATTCTGAAACCAAACCAGAGAGGCTGCTTTTGAAATAAAGCCTTCTGGAACATCCCTGTGAGAATTCTTGCTAAAAGCTACACAGTATTTCACCTGTCCAAAAGCAAACAATCTGTTGTACAAGCAGGGTTGGAAATGATCTTAAGTCCTGTATTTCTGTTTCCTAAAGCACTGGAGTTTTTTGTTCCAGTAGTAGCAATAGTAGAGTGCTCTCTCTGGAATATTTCATAACAAGAACTCGAAGAAATAAGAAGCAAGTAGAAAACATTCAGGAGATTAAGGTAGGTCCTCAGCAAGTATACATAAACATTCTGACATGAAACATTTGATTCAGTTGACCTCCATGAAGGTTTTAAGTCACTTGTAGTTAGTTTTACTAAACTAGACTGCTTTGGGACCAGTTCTCTGATCTCTGGTCACATGTTAGATTTCCCACATCTGCATATTTGACTGAGGGCAAAATTTGAGAGAGTAGCCAGGACTGAAGAGAAAGAAAAATGCAGCTATATAGAATTCCAGAAAAACTAAGCAAAGTCTATATCGTACTGGATTATGACACGTTACTCAGAGTGGATTAGGTGGGAAATAACCTGTGAAGATCATCTCTCATCAGTGTGCTTCAGTGTTCAGTTATCAGCAGAAAAGGATTTCTTTATCCACACAGACCTTTCTTTGCATCCATTTGTTCCCACTAACTCTTGTCCTGGCACATGGCACCACTGAAAAGAGTCTGGCTCCATCCTCTTTGCACCCTCTTTTTGGATATTTATAGATATTGACGAGACACATCTCCAAGCCTCCTCTTCTTCAGATTGAACAGTCTCATCTCTCTCATCCTCTCTCACAGGAGAGGCACCTTCTTAATCAGCATGCAAAAATAGAGGGCCAAGAAGAGCAGAATCAGTGGGGAGGAGCAGGAGCAAAAGAGCTAGTGAGGTCCTGACTGATACCCAAGAGGAAAGCTGCAGCAATGATGGGCTCCAGCTACTGCATGAGGCTGGCAAAGAGCAAAATCTGCAAAGGATGGAGTGGGAAACCAAGGGAAAATACAGAAGGAGTTGGCAATGAACTGGAAGGTGAATCCTGAAATCATTTTCCACCCAACTGGAAAAGCCAATTATGAAAAAAAATTATATATATATACACACACTTGCCTTCATAATGGTCATTATGAAGTGAAAAAGAATAAATTTAGAAACCATGAAACTATGTAGCTTGCTAGGAAAGTAACCCCTCCTACTTGTTACCGTGGAAATTATAACAGCTACAAAGATCACTGATAAAGCAAATTCTCAGCTACAAAACACTGGTTGCCACCATTAGCTATGCATTTTGACCAGCAATGAGCAAGAGCCTGCATGTCATGCTCATAAAAGTCTGCACCAGTGGCAATGACCTACTGTCACCAATGCTGAAATGCACCACCCACTGCCTCACTGTGCTCACATACACTGTTTGGTCTCCATAAATGCGCAGCAAGCATCAATAGATGTCATTGGGTGCCACATTTTCTGCATGGAGGAATTCAGTGACACACTTTGCATCCTATGCACTTTCATGTCAGATGCCATTTTGTCAGATTGCCCCTCTGTCCCATCTGTTGCATGGCAACAAAATGTAATGAGATATGGGTGGGTAAGTTCAACCTCTACTGCCATACCACCAACATCCACCTCTAACATTGTGGGCCAACAGAATAACATGGAGGCGTTACTTTCAGAGCAAGCCTAGTACTTTTCAAGATAACCTAAACCCTCTTCAGTCTCAGTACATGAATTTGCTACATAAACAAACGTAACAGAAATAAAAGATGTACTACAGAATCTCATGCCTGGGTTAGTCTCATCTGCAGTACTACACAGCTCCTTCTGAGAACTCACTTGCCTTCGCAATAGTCATACAGGATATCGTAAATCTGTGCTTACAGAGATTCAGAAGTAGGACCAAGCATTCTAATGCACTGGTCATCATATTTCATTGAAAAGTGTACTGTATGAAGGGCTTCAGTACAGAAAAAAAAAAAAAAAAAGCTTGGCATTGTTTCTTCATATGAAGTGAGCCTACTCGATGGCATTTCAGCTCTGTTCTCAAAACTGTCTCTTCAAATAAAAACTCACATGCATCTAATAGGTTCAAAAAAAATACATATTATTACAAATGCACAGTGCCAGCAATGAATGAATATAAAATTAAAAGAGAAGGAAAAAATACCTACACATTACAGAAGTTTCAACAGTGGTACGTAGACTGTGTGATCACTCCAGTTCTCCCCCATAGGGGAAAAAAAAAAAATTAGAAGCTAAAAATCAAGACCCAAGTTTAAATGGTATGAGAACCAGTGACATCTAAGCTCTCAAGGAAACAAGCGCAGAAATACTACACTTAAATTTCAGCTCTGAGGATTTGGCTTTGCATTTATGCATGCCACAAGCAAGCAGCAAATGCAGCAAGACCTGTCCTCTATGATCCTCTAAACTTTCTTCAGTAAAAGTGTTTCAGAGCCTAAATTTAAGCTTTAAGCTTCCATAATAAACAAGACTAGTACAATCCTAATTGCAGTTTCACAGTCAACCTCTGAGTAGACAATTAAAAGTATTGAAATTTTGCTTCTGAATGTAACAGGAACTTGTAGACTCAAAATCAATGAATGTACAGATGCTATAGTTAAGAAATACACCAGAGAGTTTGACTAACCAGTCACTATACCAAAAGAGAACAGATAGAATGCTAACCCATATCCTAGGCTCACTATAAAACTCCAGAGGAGGAAATCTCCAGAAGAGATTCTTCCTTACTAGTAGTCAACTCTTAAATGGGTCTAGGAGAAATGGAGCCAGGCTCCACCCCTTCTGGCAGCACAGGAGAATTGCCTTCACCTATGCTCCGTGGCTGACTCATTGCTTGCCTCAGGTGATCAATCAGAGTTTCAGGCTGTGATTCAGCAGTTGTCATACACCTGCCCTAAAAACTACCAGGCTGGTTGTGCTGATTCAAGTGTCCAGGCAATGCCACAGTACTTTTCTGATATATCAAAAATTGCAGAGGTTAGAACTCGTTAAAGGAATTTGATCGGAGCACCAGTCAGGCTGGCCAAAATACAACCTGATGGAGCTTACCAAATCTGCTACTGAAAACAGCAGAATACTATTTCACAACAAGCAAAAGAAACAACTCCTTCTGATTTGATCAAAATAAGTTACACGGTTCCTTAAAGAATTTGATTTATATACCAAGAGGCTCTTTTCTCTTTAGACAGTCAGCAGGTCCAGAACCAGGCTCCCTGCCTGCAAATCTTTCACCTAGCTAGAGGAAAGAAAGAACAGACAACGCCAGAATGTGCTGGCTTGCCCCAAACAAAGAATCTGCTATCAAAGCACTAGCAATCCTCAGTTCATGTTCCCTTATTGCTCTCAGCATAAGATACAGAAGCATTTTGGCTGTATGTTTTGATGGCAGAAATGAGTACCTTGTCATGTTTTGAATCCACAGCTGAAAGACTTCTTAAATGAATGTGACAGCTTTTGAAATGCCCCGTGCTGTTGCGCTTAAAGTATGCCAATCACAATTAATAGCAACAGATTGGCTATTCCAAAACAAATAAAACCTGCGGATTTTTCTGCTGAATGAAGAGCTGATGAGTGAAAACAGAAGCAAAATTACTACAATAGCCAGTCAGCCTGTCAGTGGAAATTACTTGCATTTGTCTGTATTCACAAGGTTAGTAAACAATAATGTGTCAGCTAATACAGTTTTGTGTTATATTCAAATTGAAAGTGAAATACAGGCTGACATTATAAATGGATCTATTATTCTTTCACAATGGATTTTTGAGGTCTTCTGAGTCTTGATATTTAAATTGGTCTGTAAGGTTGTTGTATTTTAGTATGAACGCTATTAAATTTGTGTCATTTTTCCCTTTAGCAAATTAAATACTGTCCTTCTGCGTTTCCTTTGAAGGAGAGGTGTATTGTATAGCAACCCCTCACTCAGCGGAAATAAAATACACGTTTTAAATTGTTCTATTGGATTGTAAGGAGTTGTGCTGGAAATGTACTCGGTAGAGGGGTGAGATCTCTAAATCTCTCTAAATAAATCTCTCTCTAAATAAATGCAATACACCTTTTAATATTTGTGAATTATTATTTTTTTCTTCTGAAGTCTCACAACAGTTTTAGTGCTTTGAGTCTCCGTGTCCCAGCAGCTATTACTAATCATGATTTACCAATGGGTAAAAGCCAGCGGCTTTCAGTAATCACACAGACACAGAAACAGCCAGAATGGTTCAGGTTGAAAGGGACTTCAGGGGAACATCTAGTCCAATCCCCTTCCTCAAACAGGAACACCTAGAGTGGGCTGCGCAGGACCAGCTCCATGTGGGTTTTGAAGATCGCCAGGGAAGAAGACTCCACAGCCTATTTGGGCAGCCTGTGTCAGCACTCTGTTACGCTCACAGTAAATAAGCTTTTCTTCACGTTAAGATGGAAACTCCCGGGTTTCAGGTTGCACTCTTTGCCTCTAACACTGTTGCTGGGCTCCACCGAGAAGACTCTAGTCCATCCTCTTTACACCTTCCCTTAAGACACACTAATCTGATCCCCTCTCAGTCTTCTACAGGATGAACAGGCCTAAATCTCTCTGCTTTTCCTCATATAAGCAATACCCCAGTCCCTTCATGATTTTAGTATCCTTATACTGGTCTTGCTCCGACAGCCCCATGTTCTCTCTCATACCGGGGAGCCCAGCACTGCACACAGCACTGCGAGCCGAGGCCTCACTGGGACAGAATAGAGGGAACGGATCCCTTCCATCAACCCGCTAGCGACAGTGTTCCTGATGCTCTCTGGGATACTATTTGCCTTCTCGGACACAAGGGCGTATCGGTGGCTGATAGTCAACTGGGCGTCCCCAAGGACCAGGAGGTCCTGTTCCACAAAGCTGCCTTCCAGCGGGTCAGCGCCAAGACTGTGCTGGTGCATTCCTCTCAAAGTGCAAGGCCCTGTGCTTGCCTTTGTTGAATCTCAAGCGGTTTTTGCCCATCTCTCCATCCTGTCCACATATTTCTGAATGACAGCACAGCGCTCACAGGGATCAGCCACTCATTCCGGTTGCACTCAGGGGTATTAGCCACTCGTCCCAGTTTTGTATCTTCAGCAAATTCACTGAGGAGATGCTCTGTTCCTTCATCCAGGTCACTGTCGAAGATGTTAAGCAAGACCTGACTCAGTACCGAATGCTGGTGCACCTGCTAGCTACAGGTCTCCCACTAGGCTGTTTTGAGTCATAAACCTCTGAGTTGTCCCATGCAGCAACTTCTTAGTCCACTTTTATATAAACCTTTCTTGGACTTGCCTGTAAGGATGTCAGTGGAGACAGTGTCGAAAGCCTTACTGCAGCCAAAGGAGACAACACCCACTCTTCTCCCCTCATCTATCCAGCTGGTCATTCCAGCTTAGAAGGCTATCAAATTGGTTCAGCATGATTTTCCCTTAGCAAATCCATGCTGACTAATCCAATCACCTTATTTTCCGGTCATCTTGCTTGAAGATGACGCTGGGAATGATGTGCTCCATCATCTTTTCAGAGATGTTGATGAGGCTGATTGGCCTGACTGAAATCAAAATCCCATGGTCCTCTCACTATGGGGAACAGATGAGGATCTCCTAGAGGAAAGTATTTTTCTCTACTTTTCTAGTAAATTCTTTTTCTTTTTTTTTTAAATTATTCTTTCTTCCTCACCATTTCATCTCATTTCTTTTCATCTAATTTCCTCTTTGTCTTCGTGCTTTATTTGAGGTGGTTATTCAGCCCTCCCCAAGCACTCACTTTACTGACAATTCCGAAAGCCCTTTTTTATATATGCTAACTGAACATCTGTCGAAACCTTGAAAGCTAACACCCTGGATCTATGAGTTGGAAAACTTTGGGGCACTGGACAATACATGTTGACTTGGTCAGATCTAAGGCAAACAATTCAAATTGTAACTAATGAGATCGAAGTGTGCAATTAAACTAGCTTTGCCTCCATTCAAAACACTGCCGGGCAGTTTCCTAGAAAACTTTTAGGGACCAATGATGTTGGGAATACAGCGAAAATGCTAAGGCTAATGCCAAACAATAAACCTATGTAAAATGACCTCATATTCACGCAGTAAAGAAACTAATTCACAGGTTTTAAACTAAAAGGCAGACAGCTGCAATGAGTCTAGTTTTCTAACAGACCAACTGCTCTCTCACAGTTGGATTCCCTAAACAGCTACACTGGGAATATTTTGGACAGAAAGAAAACTTTAAAATCCACCCACAGACATTAAAAAAATTATTGTAGTACTAAACTGGCTCTGAAGTCAGAAACATGAAACCAAAGAAACATGAAACAATTTTTGCAGCTTAGCTTGGTTGGCCATCACTGCTAAATGCAAATAATCATGTCAAAACTATTCTCTCTAGGTTGATGAATTTAAAAACATACCTCTTGAGGACAGTCACAAATGCAGCTTTTATACTTTTCTAGGTGATGGTGTCAGTTGTTGCTTCCCCCCCTTTTTATAAGTTTAGACAACATTTGTGTACATCTTCAATTGTCATGAATTTCATTCGATTTTTTTTAGTAGGTAGTAAGGTAATTTCTAATTACCTTATTGAATAAATACTTCTACAGATCTGATATCTGTGAGTTTTGAAGTAGTGGCCATGATTCTTTGCAGATTAGATGCCCCATAGAATTACAAGCAGATGTATCTGCAGTGCTAGTATGGACTGACAGATAAGTATGTGCATAAATTCCAGAAGACAGTTGTTTTATTTTGTCAGTTGTCAGGTGTTATCACCTAAGCCATCTTACATGAAGCTGTGTTTTCTTATTCTACTTTGCGTTATCACTCCAATTTGTAGATAAGAATTTTAAGAAGCATATACTAAACCAAGGTCTGCCATCCTTGATGCCTTTGGGATAAACGATTAAATCTCTGCAGAAGAGATGGACCGTGAAAGACTTGGTGATATAAACCAGTCTGGGCCACGCTAGATGCTGCAGGGAAGGAAGGGAGAATCCAAGAATCCAGGAAGGCCAGAGTAACTTGGCTGAGTCTAAGAGTTATATGGGGAAAACTGAGGTAAAGCAGGAGAAGGAGGAAAGAGTATGAGACACGGTAAGATCACTTGGCACTGGTGACCGGTCAAAAGTTTGTTCAAAAGCTGAACCCTGACATTTTCAGACTTCTCTGGAACATAGCACTTACACTAAGGATGAATAATTTTTGAGAAGGTGATGAGAAATACTCTTTCCAAGCACTAGTCAACTATAAATAAAAAACAAGCTAGCACGTAGTGCTCAAAAAACTTCTCATGGTTCGCACACCAGGCTGCTGCATGCTTTAGAAAACTCGCAGCAATGGCTCAGCAGTGCTCCCAGTCCCTCACGGAGGATGGCAATAGGAGACACACGACTGTCATCTCAGGTTCCCTCTGTCTCTTACCTTGTTGCACAAAGGATCCATACACGAACCACATGGAGTTGTAGAGTGTTGTGGAGGTCATAGATCCCATCTGAAGGCGAGGAGGGTTGAGCCAATTCAAGAGGTAGACCAACAGCCCTACTAGCAGCACGGTACCAGCTATGCACGCCCACAGGGAGAGGTCAAATGGTGCCAAGCAGGCAAACATGTCCACCGTCTTCTCTGCCTTCCGAAGTAGCACGCCCACCGAGTAGTCCATATAACGTGTTGTGAAGTCTACCACATTTTCTCTGTCAGGGGTGATGGTTAAGGCAGAGATCCCTATGTCAGCTCTCTGAGGAAAGAGGAAGGGAGAATAATATGCATGAACAGGAGGTACAGAAATTATCTTTGCTCCTCTTTGATCTTCAGCAGCTAAATTTAGTACAGAATAGCAGATGCCAGGGCCAATGTTTAAGGAACAATATATGCAAACTCAGAAATATGAGTAAGAAATGTGAGTAGCAGAACAGCTGTACCACCTCTCTTAGCTTCCATGAGCAAACTTTGCTCCGTGGACTCAGACACCTTAGCTTTTCAAGTTATTATTTTCAAAAAAATCAGAACACTTCCAATGTAGATAATAGCTCAAAGAAATCTACTTCTGGTCATTTTTCTTGGACTATTGATGCCATCATTATTGCCGTGGCTTTGTGCACAGCATTTCTGATTAGAGGAAATTTGTTCCTGACAGAGCGGTATGATTTCCAACGCTTTGTTGATACGATGCTCACGATAAAGGGCTGCTGCGTGACGAAGGCATCTCATACGTCCTGGGGTGCTTGGGGTACTCGATATTCTGCACAATATCAACCTCGGCAGCAGTGTGCAAAGCGCAGAATGGCAGGCAGCACACACAGATCCTTCTCCACTAGTTCCAGTATGCTACTGCTTTGTGCCTTTTTTTTTTTTTTTTTTTTTTTTTTTGGTAATTTTAAGAACCCACTTCAGATGAGGAGGGGATGAATAATATGTTTTGATCCAATCATTGTATTCCACAGCATGTCTGGGTATTAGGTCTCCAGAGGCAGCAGGCACAACTACAGCAGCTGCTGTTTTCCTTTATATAGATACAATTTGTACCACAGTGAAAGCAGAGACAGTCACGCAGTTTAAAAAAGCCCCCAAAGTGAAGAAAGACACCGTTAATTTTAGATATTTTCAGACAAAAAAAGAGTATTTAAAATACCTAAAGATGCTACCAGTTTGATTTATTTTGTTTCCAATCTGCCTAAAGCAGCATGTGGTCTTTTGGAAGGGGGTGAGGAGAGCATAAACGCATCAAATTGTCAGTACCGAGTCAATTTTATTAACTGTGTTGAGTTTCTTTTTTCTCATCCAAAGGCGGCAAAGATTACTAGCTCCTAAGAAATGTGAAACATTAAGTGACAAATTATGGAGCTGAAACTGATTAAAATCAAATTTCCAAATCATTGCAAAATACCATCTGTGAGACACTCTGTTGCCCACGGTACAGACACAGCATTTAATCACAGTGCACTGAAGTCTTTGGTTTACATGATGTACTTCACATTAATTTTCGTTGTCTTGAGAAACAGCGGAAAGTAGCTGAGGGCCTGATGATTTAAGCAGTAAGGTGCTTGAAAATATTGGCTTGTTTATAAATCATGAATAAGATCTTCATCTTTAATTTGTAGTTTAGGTCTTGTAGCATCTGAAATGAAGGTACGTTGATGTACACAGCTGAAAGCGTGGCTCAGCTGCACTGAGCAACATGCAAAGCAGACATCACCCGAAATGTTTTCCACAGTAGTGAACAGAACCGTACGTTCAAAATAATTTCCAAATCAAAAAGTCCGGAGCTCTGTACTAATAACTGTCAAGTACAACAATAATCATAGTTAGTGTGTAAGGCTATTTTTTTTCCAGAATGTGTCTTAAAACATGAAGTGGGTTATGGGATGGCATACGGAACCGCTAAGTGATAGATGTAACCCCTGCTGTTTAACTTCATGTATCACTGAAATACTTCTGTACTGCACTACATTATTGTGAGGTGCCATTCAAGTTGTACTTGGAGGACATTTCTAGATCTTTCAAGGAAAACCAATATAAGTGAAGAAAATTTCAGGGAAAAAAAATCTGGAGGATGCACACGTGTTTTTTTTTCTTTTTTTTTTTCTTTTTTTTTTTTAATGAAAAGGAACATATTTCTTCATGAAATACACTGAAGGGCACAGTAAGTGATATTTATAGAAACACTCCTTCCATTTAACATCCCTGAGGAGCAGTCTTTCACATTCCACAGCATTACGGTTCCACTCTGGATATCAGCCAGCTACGAGAAAGGAGCAATGTTGACCTAATGGAAATGTTGCATTTTCTTTGTGATATGGCAACAGCGATCGTGTTATCTTGATCTAAAAAATTGCTAGTAATGTAGAAAATGAAAAAGAGAGGGAGGTGTCCTGACTTCTCCACACTCCCATATGTAGCCCTTTTTCCATAAAATAAAGGTTACTCTGAGCTACGACAACTCATGTTCCTTACTTACAAAATCAAATCATAAACACCGGATTAGTGGAAAACTGTACATTTAGCACTGAACCACGGTTAAGCTTCACTCAGCAGCTGATCTGCTGAAGGTGAGCATTCCTAATTATGTACAGAATCTGTCACCGTGTATTAAATTGGAAGATGGAAAAAATTAAATGCTTGTCATTAACACGTCGAATTGGATCAGAGAAGATATCAGTTTGAAGGATTCAAGGTTCACTTAGTGCTTCTGAGAGAGAAAAGCAAGCGCATATGATTATGTCAATATTTAGATATAAAGCTGCCAATCTGAATTATAAACATGTAAAATTCTCCGCTCAGTTTTCGCAATGCCAAAATCAACCATTGGCATCTTAGAAGTCTGTTTTAGCACTTTTTGGATTAATGAAACCATGAATCCTAAAATCGGCTCCCTGGAAAACAGTAGAGGGCATTATTTTTCTTTAGGTGACCTGCTTAGGAATTTGTAAAGTTGATAGCGGGTCTCCTGAGGTCATCGTTGATCAACATTACCGCAAGAAGGAAATCCAAAATAAATGAACCAATAGGCCCGAAAGCTTTGCTACCTGTCACATGCTCATCAGCAATGGTTTGAAATCCTCCCATTCTATTGCTGAAGCAGGTACGCCTTATATACACGTAAAGCGATCTTAAGATGATTCCTGTGGTACATGACCGAGAACAGGGGGAATACAGAAATTGACTGTTAATTCCTCCATGAGGATGTTTATGGTAATTCACTGTTAATGTTGAATCAAGTTGCACTGAATGCTGGAAGCAACAAGCCACAGCTCCACGTGCCATGCAGTCCTTAACACGGACACATTAATTGCAGATATAGTTTTACTCATGGTAATGTGCCCACAAAAATAATTCCTTTTTCCTCAACTACTATTGTACATGTTAGCTTCTCACGTTGGCTCTCCAGTATGCTTTCTGCCTTCCTATGCTGTTCCCCTTAGGAAGACGTGCTTGAGAGAAGAGCTTTATAGAGCCTTCTATTGCCGGTAGTTTGCTTTGGAGGTGCTTGGGCATGATTTAGCTTTCCATTTCTGACAGATCTAAGTGAAATTGTTTCAATGCCATTTGCTTCCTGATGGCTCATCGGGAAAGAAGTCACAGCAATTCAAGTGGCGTGGCACAATGTGGGAAACAGGCTTATAAATATAAATATCACTGGCATGTCCAGAACCACGCTAGAAAGTCTACTGTCCTCTCCCAGAAGAGCCTTTTTCTGCCTCCTTTGCTGGTCATTCAGACTCATCCCTCTGGTAACGTGGCCTTGAGCGTAACCAAAGGAAGTGCTGCAAAATGGTATCTTGTGGCAAAAGAAAGATGTGCAGTAAAGCATCGCTTCCGCTAGATCGGCTCTGCTGAACGCTGCTGCTCTCCGAACTCATCCCGTCTGTGAGCCGAAGCTCTGTAGGGATACACTAACAGACCCATCACATTACAGTCAGTTTATTTTGAAAGAAAAAGGTGTACATAGGAAGGATAGACCTAACGTGAGTTGGGTGGAAATGTGAAGAGGAGGAAGACTGGGTTCCCTATGCAAACCAAAGACTAGTTGCTCTGAAATGCTGGTTCCAGCTCCTATTTCAGCTGCCACTGGGTACAGGAACACTCTATCCATGGAGCAAGAAGAGTGAACTTGGTAGCAGCTCCACGAGGTGCGTGGGCTTAGGGCATGTGTTTGCAGCCCAGGGCTTCCATCCCACGTGGCTACAAATGAGAGCAGCCCAAGACTGCTCTCAGTGGTACCGGGATCTGTAGAAGAGCCTGCCTCACCCTGATTCGGATTAATGCAGATCGCATCTGTCGATCCTTAACACAGAAAGTAACGCACTCACGGCAGCAATTACCATTTCATCTGACCCTTTTCCTGCAGTGGGCACAGACACCTTCTGAATGCACTCACAAAGAGGAGATGACGATTTTCCACTGCACTTGAGTGGGACTTGTCTTTTGTAGAAATGCACCATTCCCAAGTCATTTCTGGCTCACGCTTTATGAGGTAAAAAGCACTCCTCCTGTTTCTGAATTTGTTCTACATGTTGGCAAAATTGTCATGTAATACTCGATTGGGAAAATTAGGAAATGCTGTGTGTTAAACAGGTTAGGTCTTTAATTTAAAATTATTCTTTGCTTCCCCTCACAGAGTTGCCAAGCAGAGGGATACGTGAGTTACAGGAGCAGAACTCAGTTCACAATAAATAAGAAAGCAGCCATTCGAGAACAGCTTGCACTTGGTAAGGGGTAGATACACACTGGCTGCTCGCCCAAAGGTTCTCTTTTGCCTCAGAAGAGACAGAAAACGTGAAGGATGGTATGAACCTTTTCTGTTCTGAGGGGTTGAGAAGATGCCAAAGAAATGATATTGAGGAAACACGAGTTTTACATTGCACGCGCAGTCCTGTTAACACTTCATGTCTTCTAATTGTACAGGAGGATTTCACAACCATTTTGCATTTTCATTTAAAGCAAAATTGCAGCAGACCAGCAAATCCATTCCTCCCGTGACGTGTATTTACAGATCTAGCGGTTACCGCCTTGAGGGTTTTATTTAGGTTTATGTGAATCCGTGGCTAGCACAAGGAAAAGAACAATGTGGAGATTTTTTAGTAGAACAATCAGGCTTTGGAGGTTGTGATTGCTGCCTGATGAATCATTCATTTCAAACAGAAATTGTTCCAGGCCATTCTTCCATCTCTGGAGCCACCAAGCACTGGGACTCCTCCAGCCTGCGGCACGCAGTGCCTTTCACTATCCTTTGCCTCACACTGCAGCGAGCAGGGTACAGTACAATATTGGATGCAAGGAGCAGAGAAATGATAAAAATGAATCGACACAAGGCAAATGTGGTCCTAGTCTAAATGGTAGACAATAAAAGTTCAGTTGTGACATTTTCTGAGTTGGAGGAAAATTCAGTTTTCTCAACAGTTGTAGGTCAGCACGTACGATCACAGCATTCCACCTTCTGTCTTTATGAGGACGTAAGGAGAATGGCAAAATGAGGTCATCACTACAGTTTAAACGCACAAACTGCGTCAGGACTACGGCACGAGTGGATGTTTTCCATTCTCATACTGCTTGGGCAAGCAGAATAAGTTAAGGTTTTTTCCAACTTTCCTTTTCATGTGGATCATGATTGTAATTTTTTTAAATTTTTGGTTTTAAAATTTTTTTTTTCTTTTCTGCAAGATCTGATTTTTTGCATTTTGTCACCTCGTAGTTCCAGTATTTAATGTTACTTCCTGTGCCTGACTGCATCACTCCTTACGTTTTACAATGGTGCATTATGTTCAGCAATTAAATCTCACCTGTACATTGTGAAAAAGATTTCTATAACCCACCAGTAAATTCTTTTCAAGAATGTCTACAGCAGTTATTCTTAGGAAAACGAAAATAGGAGTCTATGGCTTTAAAACCTGCACCTCTAGCAGTAGTAACAGCATCTTCTGGTTCACAGAGAGCAACTGAAATGTATACATTCATAGCACAAATAAGACAGTGGCAGAGTAGAGTCTGCACAGCACTTTCTTTCTCTCAGGGTGAATGACTGAGAGCAGAGGATAGGTTGCAAAGCAGGGGGAAAAGAATGGTACATTGAATTGGTTTTACTTGTGACACCATACCGAATATCTAATGCAGATCATTGAATCCAACTCCCGCCTGCACACAGTACGACCTCCAAATCCTTCACATTCCCTCTGCCTGCAGTTTAATCCTGCAACCTTCATCCCACTGCTGTCACCACCACCTGCCCACTGAGGTGACATCTGCGGCCATTGGGCTTGCAGTGGGACATCGATGGGGACATCCTTGTCAGGGCAAACTGAAGCCCAGGGGAAGAGACTTGGGATAACTGTCAGTGCCCCATGCTGGCCCTAAGGAGCCCTGACTGTGCTGATGAAGTAATCACACCCATGTACTGTTGGGCTGGGGCTGGCCCAGCACAGCTGTGCCTTGTTGAGGTCACAGGGCAGGACTGGCCCCCCTAAGCCTCTTAAACCCCTCCGGGGGGTGCTGGGAGTTACTAGAGTCTGCTGGGAGGTCCTGGGGATTCTTGGGCCTTTCAGACTTCTCTGTCTGCAGCAGGAGATGGCTGGGCTCATGCCTTCTTTTTCTGGGCGCTAGCTTCTCCGTGGCTCTTTGGTGAAGGACTGCTTCTACTAGGCTTTGACTCTGAGTGTGTTTTGTTTATTTTTCTATTTTTGTGTTCTCCTGATTTTTGGGGCTATAGTTGGCTGGCTGCTGTGCTCCCACCCTGATTTTTTGTGGGTCTAAAGTAAGCATGTTGACAGGCTGCCATCCTTTGGTGCTGTGTTTTGTTGTTGTGTGTTTTTTTGTTTGTTTGTGGAAGGAGGCTGGAGGTTTGTAGGTGCTGCGGACTCTCCTGCTAACAGTGATAAAGGTGAGTAAGATGGGGCCACATCCCACAGAGCAGTTCTGTTGTTGCTGGGTGTAAGATGTGGCATGAGGGACTACTGAAGTGGAAGTGATGCCTGAAGTTTTTTTTTTTTTTTACTTCAGTTTAGTTTCTTTTTTTTTTTTTCTTATTGTAGGATGAGTACTGCAGTGGAGCCTGTTAAAGCAAGGATCAGCTCAAACCTGTAAATAACTAGTGTGGTGCTAGTACCACACTTGGATGCACCAAGTACTGGAGGCCCAGTAGTGCAGACCTTCTTGCATCATGGGCTGCCCATGTGCAGCTGAGCCATTTGAGAGCAGCTCTGGGGCCTCTGGTACTGAGGTCTGCCTTACTCTTATTAGTTTTGGGAGCAATGCTGCCTTGCAGGTGGTTACTGCAGGGTTGAGGACCCCCTTCTTGGGATGAGAGGCCCTTGGCTCTGACCCTGCTTATTTTGGTGCTGCTCCAGAGCCACTGCTTAGCTTCCCCTGCATTTTGAGGGTCATCATGGTGCTGCTGCTGAGCTGTCACTCTTCCCCTCCCCCCCTTTTCTTGCTTAGGAGAGCCAAGCACAAATGGCTTCATAAACAGTAAAGAAAGTAGCCTGAGGTCTGTGTTCTTTATTTCTGCTTTTTGTCTTCTATTTCAGGTTTAGTGAGAGCTGCAGTGGAGATTCATATCAGCAGTTTTAGCTGTGGAGCTAAATGGGACTGTGGAGGTGGTGAGTGCCAGGGAGGCACTGTGGGTTCTTTCTCTTTAACAGAGGGCTGCTGGGCTCCTACTGTGCTCTTCCTGGTGCTTCCCCTGCATGCATGGAACAGCTAGGTGGCCACGCAGCTATTTTCAGGTAAAGGGCCACTGCTCAACTCTAGAAGGCCAAGCACAGCCCTGTTGTGACCTTGGTCCTGAAGGGGGCTTTGCGTGCGTGATGGGTGTGAGCAGGAGGTGGCTATGTCCCTGCTGCCCTATTGCTGGTGGGGGTGGAAAGCAGCAATACTGCTAAGGTAAAAGCAATATTTGAGACTTGTGTAATGTTTTTTTTTTTGTCTTATTTGTCTTATCTACCTGGATGAGGGAGAGCTGCTGATGAGCCTTGTAGAGCAAAGATTCTTCTAAAGTATGGAAGAATTCTGGCAGCAATGGGACTGCTGGAGGAGGTGAGTGCAGGGTGGGGGCTACCTATCTGTAAGAAGCTGATAGACTCCCACCCTGCTTTTTTCTGGGGGGGACATTGCTGGGATACCACTGATTTTTTTATTAGATGGGGCTGGCTCAGGGCAGCTGCTTGACTTCTTGAGTCCAAGGACAACTCTGGGGTGCAGCCTCTCCTGCTTCCAGTGACTAGGGCTATTTCTCCCAGCCCTGGTTGGGTAAAAAGGAGCACAAGGAAATTTCAGGGTTTAAGGAAAAAAAAAGCATGATGTATACAGTTACAACTCTTGGCTTTGGTTGCAGGTTCTCTTTAAACAAGGATGAACACAAGCAGCTCTGGGACTGTGAATCCAGGCATGTGAGTGCCTCTGAGCTTGGAGTACACTAATAGTGAACGCTGCAGCTCCTCCTGCTTGTAGTAGCAGGGGTGACTGCCTCCCGAGCCCTCCTGCTGGGCCTGAGAAGCAATATAAAGGTCAGCTAAGATGTTAGTGATGCGCACAATTAACTTTACTACTTGTAATTTTCATCTCCTCCTCTTGCAGGATCTAATGAAACTTTTGGTTGTTTGGTAGGAATTGGAGTACAGAGTACTGGATGCTGGAGCTGCTTGCATCATTGTGTCCTTTGTCTGTGCTGTTCTTGGGATGGTGTTGGTCTCTTTACTACAGTGAGTGTTGAAATGTGGGGCTCTGGCAGTTTTTCCTTGCTGGTGTTCAGGGTAGTGGTGCCCAAAGATGTTTCATTTTTAATTTCAGGTTTTGGTGTGGTTTGTGTTGCAGAGGAAGGTGACCAGCCCTATCTTAATCTGTCTTTTTTGGGAGATGTGCTGAAGGATGCAGAGGCTCTTGTGGTGGTTTTGTGTTACTTGAAGGATGTGATTTGCTTTTGTAGTGGGACTGAGGAAGTGGTACAGTGCTACTGTTCGGGTAGGATTCTGGTTGCTTGGATTTTTTTGGCTGCTGGGGACTGCACTATCTCAAAGAGATTTTTGGGGGGGTGGGAGGGTAGGTTTGGTTGTACTTGTGAGTGGCCCTTTATTTGCCCCCTTTCTTGGGGGTGTGAGGGAAGAACCTGTTAGGGGGAGGTTCCTCCTGAGTGGTGGTATATGGAGGAGCCCTCCAGAGATGGAGGAACTCATCTGGAGTGATGCTGCTGGGCTTGTCAAGTCTTCCTTGCAGAGTGGTGCTCCTTCCTGGTTAAGGAGAGCCTAGCTCTTTTCTGGGCCTGATGAGCTAGAAGGATGTAGGAATTTCTCCCTGGGTGGGCTGGGAGAAGAACATGCATATCTGGTCTGAGGAAGGGTTAAAGAAGCAGAGCTCAAAGTACCCGTCTAACTTGGTGATATCTTCATTGTGAGGCACTCAAAGCTTGCAGGCTCCATCTCTGGTCTGATTGAAGCTCTGTGATGTCTAGTAGCAGCTGCTTATGTGTGCTTCAGGTAGGGAGGCTGCCATGTGAAAACTAATACTGGGTGAGGTCTGCCTTTCCTCCTTAGCAGGGGCATGTCCAAGATGCTGCAAAGATCAGCAGGATGTTGATGTGCCATGTTTGGAGAAGGTTCCCAGAGAAAGGGTGTATCTGGGCAAACTCCAGTGGAGTTTAACATAACACTTTTATTCCCACTAGTTATCCTCTGCTGGACTGTCAAAGAAAGCTGGAGAGTGTAGAATCCTGGCCCGGGCTTGACTTCCAACTCAATGAATAATTAACAAGATTGAAAACATTACTTCTGATTCCTAGATCTACGTAAACTATGGTGCAAAAAGGTCTTGCATTTGTATTCAATGGTTTTCTAAGTGCTAATTAATATTTATGTAATGTATTGCTAATTGCAATGTAAACTCTCCTTAGAACAACCTCCTCTGCTCATCTGTGGCAGGTCTTGCCATGTGAATTAGGGAGCTGTGCACCCCATTTCTTGGCTGTATTCAGATTTCATACTACTCTACTTAGAGGAAAAAAATACAGCCTGCTGCCACCAATGTAGGCCTTTCTTTATTGCCTGATGCACTAACAGATGCTGTTATCACAAGTAATTAGCAAATTTAACCAAGGATTCATTAATTAAGGTTGCCAGGTAATGAAAACTAACTAATACATTCTGGTTTAAGTGACATCATTAAATGCATTAAAAACCTTACCTTAAATACTAGTTCTCCTATCAGTCCATTCCATGACCCATCATCCTGAGGACTCCCGTACTTGTGATCTGGAGCAACATAAATTTCATACTTAAAGCCAAGGTAATTGGCCAAAGCTTCCAGGACATCTATTGAGAAGCCTTGATACTTCTTTGGTTTTCCTAGAACGTTCTCGGACACCATGACAAAGGGCTCTTCCTAAACAGAGAACAAATGGAGTGACTTTGTTAGTGAAACAAGGGCTCACCCACTGAGGTGCCTTTTTTTCTTAAAGGAAGAAGTATTAAAATTACATACAACACTTTCCACTAAATGAGTATGCTCTGCTACCTTGTAAAATGATATTTTTGGCTTTTATTTCAGTATAACTACTTGAAACTCCTAGTAAAAGAAACTCTAATTTATGACACTTGAAAAGTAAATCTTGTGACATTACAACATAGCTGCTTTTCAGCAATCCCTTCTGTCTGCACTTATGCTCAGCATGACAGACGTATGCTCATGTCTGTCCATAAATACGAAAAATTCTGCCATACTTCTGCTTCCCACCAACTGGGTAAACACTGTATCTGGCAAATTGACTATTAATTTGTGCCATAAGGAATAAAAACAGAGGAAAATCACCAAGCTACATCAACATACATTCTCTCTCCAGTATTTCTCTTGTCCTTCTACTACATTATGCATCTTACTATGCACTAGATGACTAGCTGCTTTTTATCTCTAGGCATGTTTGTTTTAGCTTGGGGAGAATCAGGCAGGAGACTTGAATTTCTATGAAGATCATGGGTGAATGCTCATCAAGAAGATAGATAGCAAAGGGTTTGACTTAAGATATCAGGTTACCAAAGAACATGATTCTGTTTTTCTTTTTCTCTACTGTTTAAGAAGTTATCTTTCTGATACTGCTCCACAAAGAGACGGTTATGGCTAAGTTCTATTTCCTTTTCTCCACTTCCCCAGCTCCTTACTCTTTTTTCTTACCCTTGTTCTTCCATTACTCTTTATATCTTGCAAAAAATAAAACACTACTTGGACTAGTAGATAGGCTACACTTAAGGTTTTTTCTCTCTGTGCCCATTCCCCTTCCCTCCCCCCCCCCCCCCTTTGTTACTCACAAGCATACAGGAGGAAAGGGTTTATACTCCCCCTAGCACTTGTGGCCAAAGCTCTAGTCATATCTCCACAGGTGACTTTGTCACTTATAACAACATTCTTACTTTCTTAGTGTGCCACAATTAAGAATGAAGAAGAGTAGGAGAGAGGACTTGGAATAAGAAAGGGTTGTTCTTAAATGCCTGAATTAATAGTCATGGGAATAGCTGCATGAATTAATGCTGCCACCGAAAGAGTGAGCAACTGGACTGTAGTGGCACTGTACTCTCCTTAGTCTGCAGACAAAGCAAAAAAAAACCCAAACAACTAAGTGGACCAGGAATGCTAGAGACAAGATTTACTAAGGTAAAGTGCCATCAGATTTCAAATACGAACTCTTTTGTCCATTAATTCATTATAGCTGTAAAATTCTTAAAGAAAAAAGCAGCATCTCCTGATCTAGTGTAAGAGGATGAAATGTGTTATGACTGACTGAGTTCTAAAAGTATACATCTCCCTTCTTGGGGGCCGAGCCACAATACACATCTGTTCTACCCACTTACTTAGAGGAGTCGGATGCTTTTTCTGGCGGTAAAAAATGATGGAAAAAAGAGCCAGTACATTCTTTAGAAATGAAAAAGCTAAAGCAGAATAAACTGTTGGAGATCATTCTCCAACTCATCTCAATCCTCTTTTGCCCTTACTATGGTGAGATGAACTTCCTAGCTGGGAGGCTGTATACAAATTAAGTTAGTGAGTACAGATCTATTGTCTATACAGATCAGAGAAATCAGTCTCTGCTGGGATTTACTGCAGCCATCGGGGCTCAGCTCAAACCTCAGATGGATGGCCTTATGTGCTTTTACTATGTTTGGAGGATGGTTTCAAAATTAGGTTATTTTAGGGGTAGTTAGAACTCATAAAGCATGTGAAAATGACTCATAAGTAATTTCTGAATGTGCTCTGATGTATTGCTTTAATTGACAGTCTGTATTCATTAACTGGAACTCTATGTTCATTATTTCTTCCCTAGCAAAAGT
This sequence comes from Phasianus colchicus, assembly GCF_987193195.1. Taxonomy (NCBI): domain Eukaryota; kingdom Metazoa; phylum Chordata; class Aves; order Galliformes; family Phasianidae; genus Phasianus; species Phasianus colchicus. Next base: position 18,436,796 of record NC_143439.1, on the reverse strand, counting down.
CAGAAGCGAGAGGTGGAAAAAACAAAGCAAGAAATGAAGCTCAGTTGTGAGTGAGACTGTCCATTTAGGAGCAATGAACATTAAATGACTCACGATGACTAAGCACAGCTCTGTAGACACACGAAGATGTGCTGGGAGACTCAAGAACTTCTATTACTTACAAATGCTAAGAAATTGCTCACAGAAGTGAAATTCAGTCTAATTACTAAAAAGGGATCTCTCAGTCCCTTTCCAGTGGCTACTGGATGACCAAGCAGAGCAGTTAGAACTTAAAAGAAGCGATACCAAGCCCGACTTGGACTTAGAAACCATAAAAATATTTTCAGTCACAGGATGCTTTTGTCTGGTCTTCTTATCTTCATAATTACTTTTTCTCAACTCATAAAAGAATAACCGCCCACTTGTAATTATTAGCTATTTGGTATTTCTTACCCCAAAAGATTTCACTGAAATAAGCAGACCCAAATACTTAATTCCTTCAACAGCTTTACTGACCACTGTTTTGGGGATTGTATTTGGCTAGGAGTAGCGCAGCAGCTTGTTATTTTTAATTGAACAGCAATGTACATTACTTCACATTAGAATCAATGACCAAAATTTAATTGAAACATTTACTTCTCTCATTGCAGAAATACTCCCACTAGCAATGGTTATAAAAGTCGCTGAAAAACATAGTACAATCTCCAGCCCTTAATAACATTAAAACAAAGATGAAGGTTTCAAACCACGTGCAATTAAGGTATTATTTTCATTCAGTATCCCATTTTGCCAATGGCCTTAGTCATAATATTGGCAATAAATGCACAGTTCTTGGATCCTCTGCTTTTCAAAAAAACCTAGAAAAAACAGTTGTACTAAGAGAAAAGTCCCTTGCTCTACAACGGAAACCTAGTTTGCATTCTAGAAGTTGAAGACAATGTTAGAAGAAAGCCATTAAAAATTCAGCTTGCCCCTGTCTTTACCCACAGACTTAGCATCACTTCTTTCAATGACAGTTTTATCATGATCTTCGACGAGACATGAGTTCATTCCATCTGGTGAATAAACAGCATGTTAAACATGCTTTTTTGTTTTCCAAATTCAGACTGTGGATTCTGTATTTATATCACTACTAGGACTAGACAAATTTTAAAATGTTAGCTACTTTGCTCTTCCTCCAGTATCTCGATTCGCTTTGCAACAGGACTAAGGCTTCCTTCAAAGCCATTGATAGCAATGGTCTGTCAGGATGCAGCCAAACTCTGCGTATTGATTTTAATTCCAAATAACTTAATGCACCTAATAGCTCTTTCTGAACCATTACACTTATATGATAGGAATATGGATTGGGGCTGGAATCGATTGGAGTGTTTTAGAGTATGTCCAACATCACAATGCCGGTGTTAACACAACTAGCTCAGATACATGAATTGGCAAAAATGTAGTTTAGGTGTATTAACTAGCTGGGAGCTACATTACACTTCTCCCTGTGGCTATATGAGACCCTCTATCTATGCTACATTCCAGTAATAGTTCATGACGTTATGCTGTCATACATTTCACCCTCTTTTCTGTCTTGCATAATGCCTGGCTAATTGTAATCACCGCAAGAACACCTTTCTGCTTAAAAGCCAAATTCCCCAGCATTCCGTGACCTACAAGAATTGCCCCGAAATACCAACATGCCCACTGGAACAGATGGGTGAAGGTCAATGAAAAGGAGCAGCTATGGGGTCCCTGTAGGATCGCTGCTGTGGGGTCATTAAAGAGCCTTGGACCCTGTAGTCCAGGACATACAGATAAATTAGGCTAGCCCTACCACTGCTCCTACCTTGCTGTCAAACTGTCATCCTGGCCAGGCCCCAAACAATTTCATTTCCTTGCTACACGCCTCATCTAGCATACAGCATCTACTACTTGATAAAAATGAATTTCAAATATTCATTAAAAAATAAAAGGAGCTGGGTTCTCCAGCAGTCCCTGAAATAAAAGTTCGCAATGCAGATGGAAAACAGTAGGCACATACAGTGTGAATAACTGCATCATTTACGACCTACCTGTTTTAACGTAAGCTAGGTAGCCCTAACAGACCTAAACCAGCCACTGAATGGCACCTTTGCCCAATGACATACCAGGTTTGATTTGGAGCTTGCACAGGCATGGTAGAAGGAAAAAGAATGGACAGGTTCTGCTTTCATCAAGGGATACTAGTTTCTGTCGCTATATTAATTAGTCACTGTAATTATGAATATTTTGACAAAACCCCACTGGAGTACACATATAATGATAATGAAAAATTATCAGAGCAATCAAGTCATTTTCAAACGGAAAGCCAAAACCACGTGCAGAAGGCTGGAGAAGGGAAAAAAATCAAACAGGAGGATTTTTAGGACCGGTCTATACCAATTCGAAATCTCTGGCAAGGCAAGGGATACCTAATCAAAGCAGACCGCCCTGATGATTGTTTGTATGCTAATCACAGTGCTCGCTTATCAACACTGATCGATTAAAAGGGAGTGGCTGAAACAGCTCCTGTTCCCAATTTCTCCGTGGTAAAGAAACTCTAAACAGATCTGGCAAGCCTCAGAAGAGAGATGGGCAGGGCAGATGTCCGAGGGCGGGAGGCAATTTAGCAATCTTATTTTCTTCCATCTCTGTTTGTGGGAAAGTAATGCACAAATACCACTCCTTTTCTCTGCCTCGTTGCATTAGTGGTGCTGCTTTCACTGCAAACCCATTAAAACACTCAGTGTTGTGATTTAGCACCCAACTATATTAAATACACTGAACTGCCATCTAGAGAGGGCAGGCTGTCTGCAGAGACGAGTAACAGCATTACTTTTTGTGGTAGGAAATGCAGTAGTTGCTGTGAGAGCTACGCTCACTTTACATGGGGAAGCATTTGCTCTAATTACCGAGTTTGCTTATTCTAAAAACTATTACAGAAACTTAAGCAATAAAAGAGCAATTCATTCCATTTGTTAAGATATAACAACAACATTTTGGAAGAAAAAAAATACAGATGTGGTCAGTACACTTACAAAGACTTTTTTTTTCTTAATCTTCGTTAGATAAGAAGTGAGCACACTATTACTAACACTTGTAACAATAAACAGCAGTTTGTTTGTTTTTTAATAAAAAAGGGTCAAAATTTCCATTTCAGTAAATGCTGAACTGAAGTCTGACCTTAGCTTCGCAAATTGGAAATCTGCCCCGTGCAAAGACATACCGTTAATGACTGACTTTTCTAAGAGAGCAAGCCAGTCTCATCAGTAATACAGAATGATTGCTTTTGAGTCAAAAACATAGAGTTGCTATGAAAAATAGTAAATAATGTGCCTAATTATATGACGTATCACCACTCTTTATGCTCTCACTCATTTACTGATGAAATGAACACATCTACTGTTGCCATAATTAACTACTGTTTCACAGCATGTTTTTCATCATGTCTTTGTTTATGAAAGAACCATTTTTTTTCAACTTTCTTCTGCAAGTGGATATAGGTAACAAAAAGGAAGAAAAATCACAAGGCACAGGGAAGTGTTGCTGACTAGAAAATTACACATTTTTTATAACTAGCAATGACATAATCTAAAACCGGAGATCATTTAGAATATTTGAATTATAGCACATAAGGGATATATCAAACACATTATCAAGTTACAGCATCTAGAGATTTAAAAAAAGACTCTATGAAAACTATGTGACATACTACTTTTGGCTATTTATGCCTGTGAGTTTGAATGGCAGAAAGAAGGATTTATCCTTTGTCAATACAAAAGTAAAATATCTTCCCTTAAAACATAAATACTACTGCTGATGAAGATGGTCAAGTAATAATTCTTAACATTCAGTACGATGCACGGTCCTCAATTGCTTCTGATTATGCATACACTGTCTTATTTCATCTCTTTCAAGCCTTTCTTTTTTTCAAATCATTCTGAAAGCTACTACGGCTTCCTTTAAAGAACTTCTGTCACCTTGTTAAAAGCAGAGTTGGAGGTCAAATCCCAAAGACAGCCTCAGCTTTTAGGACTAGGACTTAGCTTTATGTGTCACTTTTCTCTGTCCGAGTGGGAAGTTCAGTAGACAAAAGGGACTAAAGATGCAGTCCTCCTGCCAGCTCACATCCGTAAAGATACTGTCCGCTTCCCAGTTTGTTTCTTACTTAATCTCGTTCACAAACAGTCATGCGCTTAATTCCAATGTTTGAGAATTAATCTATTCCACATATTAGAATGTTTTCCCAAGTGTTGCTGATGCATTTGTATCATTTACTTCTCATATGCTTGTCTACGCTTCTACCAGCCCTCTCATTTCCCCGCAGCGCCCACCTGGAGTCAAGGATTACCAACCTGCCTCTAACCCATCTAGCTCTCTGCAAGCAAAGTGAGTAGTAGCAAGCAAGATATCGTATGTGCAGAGATATGACAAAGGATACCTCAGCATCGCTTGCTGTCATAATTTCCCTCCTCCTGCCTGCATTTCAGATTAATCTGGATATAAAAATGCATACCTCTGTTTGGTTGCCATACCTTCCATTTACAAAGTCTCATATATAATTTTTCACACCTCTAGCAAGTTATGCCTCATGGACTCTCAGAAAAGGCACTGTACCTCTATACTTTTCAGCAAGTTGTTAATTCTTTAAAACACACAATTTAAAACTCGTGCCTTTTCAAATAGCCGTGGCTTGTTTTGGAAACGTGATTTTGTGAATATTGCTGGCCGATTCATTGCCAAACAGGCCAAATCTATTTTATTGCCAATGCCTTAACATTCATGTGAATAATTCATTAATTGCCACAGTGACTAGAATGATGTTAGGAGAATATCTGTTGTATTCTAGCTGCCTTTCGATAAAACCAAACACTTGAAAATGAGGATACAGTGAAATCGCCAAAATGGATATCCAGCTACATTTGTACTTCGATAATTGTTCATTCAGAACACTTTCTATAGGGTATGAGTTATTATTCTGACTTTTCACTGAGCTCCATTTTTAAATCTCAATACTTTACACAAGTCACTTGAACTTAGAAGTAGCTCATCAAACGAAGTTCAAAATTGAATTGCACATGGGCAGCCAGTCCAAGACAGAGGAAAGTGATCATCAAACAAAATTAACCTATTCTACATGTTCAGAAAGATGCTAACCCAAGTCAAATGTAACAAAACATAAAATTGCATATATGCAGGCAGTATTACAGTTCTCCCCAGAATAAAACACAAAGAACCGTTTCTTATTCCTGCTTAAGGAAAAGTGAGAATTCATTAATAAATCATTTACTTTTAACGGAAATATATCGACTCAACTGAAGAACTCAAAAAAGGATAGAAAAAGAAGGAAGAATGAAAACAAACTCACTGCTCAAGTAAAGTCGGAGGGTGAAATCCCTCTTCTACTCAGATCAAAGGGAAAATCCATGCATTTTTTTATTTCACATTAGATAAAAAACTCCACTTTAGTCCTTCAGGGCAGTTGTGAACCCGGAAGAAAACTGTGCTTTCATCTATTAGTAGGGCTTTGATTTGTGTCAAATATGTATGTTGCTCCAAAAATAACACATCCTATTTATATTCATGGAAGCCACAACAGATACAAAGAGCACAAGAACACCATTTGATAGAGCAAATTCCCAGCTGCAAGAAAACACTACTTTTCAACACTGTCACCACCATTAGTTATGCATTTTCACCAGCAATAACAAGAACCTTTGTGCTCCACTCAGAAAAAATCTGCGCCAGCAGAGAGACTCCCTGTTTCTGTCACTGTTGCTGAAATGCACTGTGCTCAATCCACTGTCCATAAATATTCAGCAAGCATCAAAGAACGTCAGCAGGTGCTATTTTTTCAGTGGGGAGCTATCCGTTGACACACTTTTGCTTCATACGCACTTCTGTGTTAGACATTATTTTGTCACACTGCCCCTCTGCTGCCATCTGTTGCTCAGCAACAAAATATAAGGGAATATTGGCGGGAAGGTTCAATCTCCACTCTGTACCGGCAACATCCACATCTCACATTGTGGATCAAAGTAATAAAATAGGAGGCATTACTTTTGAAGCAGCCCTCTTAGTTCCACTGACTTCAAAGAAATTAACATTTGACCAAACTACAACTTGAAAGATTTATCCTATTTCATAAGGTAAATTGACATAAAAGCAATTTTCCTTTGATAGTTGCTCTAAAATAAATAGATATTAATGACATCCCTGTTTGTGTCTTTGGTGACCAGATTTTTCTAAGATCCAATGGAATACCACAAAATTGAGGGAGTACGAGTCTAATTTTCAAAACAGAAAAAAACAACTATAAATACATTGCTTATACAATTTTGATTCATTTCTTCAGTGTCATGTCATCCCAACTAGGGCTTGACTCAATTCCAAATACAATACCAATTTTTTAATTCTACTCCAGTTAAAGTAACCTAATTGTTCCGTTGTGATAAGCTGTGTGAATAAAGATGGATCCGAGCTAAAATTAGTAATACATAATGACTACATACATTTATCCTAAAGCTACATTTATACGTGAAGTAATGATACGGTAATGACAGGTGCGTCTTAATTCTCAAATCAAAACAAGATTTACACACTAGCGTATCTTCATGAGTAACCCTCACTCACTCATTGTAAGAGCAGTAAGAGAAACTACTGTAGGGTAACCACCTTAAAGAATGCTCTGGTTCCCAGTGGGGCGGCGGTAACACCTGTGGGCATCCAAAGATTGGAGGAGTCTAGAAATAATTGGTACACAGTTAACATGCTCCTTGCTTCTTACCTTTACCAAATAAAACTCAGTGAACCTCAGCTTCTAGCATGTTTCACAGATGATTTTGTCTAGATAACACTTAGTGACCACGCACAGCTTCACAGTTTAAAACAACTGTTCCTGTTATGAAGCCGGTATGAGTCATTCCCATCTTCCTCCTATACTGCTTTAATTGCAAGCTCTACGTAAAAGAAGAGTCAGTTTGAAAAACAATACCTTAGTGGATTTTAACAGAGTAGAATTCAGAGTAATAGTGTTTTCATTAGTTGTGCTTTTAAACTGTCAACAAAAGCAAAGCAGAAACGTGATCGTGTCACGTGAGGAGAGGAGCCTGATCTGGCACGTGATGCATGCTGAACTTCACGCGTCTGCCTTTTGTCTTCATTGTTAGCTTAGAAGCTGTGCAACAATTTGTGTTGGACTGTACTCAGTTTGGCATGGCAACAGTAAAGCTACAAGTAGCTACACATGAATTAGGGAACTTTACCTAACAGAGCATTTTATGTTACTTCATCAATTCATATGGTTATCTACTTTAGAACGTGCCGATGGAAGAGAAATGGGTTATAGTAAATTTGGTTCACCTGCTAAATTGAAATTTACTGATTTTTTTACGTTACTTATTAAAAACTTGGGTGGAAATCACTCCCTAGCACTGGTATTGACATACAGAAGTTAGGTGCCTGTTCATTGAAAATGTTCTTGACAAAAATGGGTAAAATGTTGTACCAAATAAAAATCCTTCCAAATTACCCTCCAATAAGAAGACAAGGCAAAAAATATATATTCCTTGTAGTGCAAAATGAAGATGATCTCTGCTTACCAATACAGTCACCACTCGCAGAACCACTCCTCGCATGTTATTCTCTAACTTCCTGTCTGTTAGGGACCCATTCAGACCGGTGACGGGATTCCAGCAGCCGAGCTGAAAGAGAAGGCAGAGGTTATTTCCACGTTGCCCATAAAACTGCTCATTCCTCTTCGGCACCTTCAAGCAGGAGCTTAGGAAATGCACAGAGTTCCTTCTAGAATCAATGGGACGGAAAGTCGGATAAGGGTTTGTGCATGGATTTATCTCTAAACTCCAAATGAAGCAATTAGGGATATCAGTTTGTGCCTTTAAATACCAGAGTGTAATGGATGACAGAATCCAGCATTTGGAGGAATATGTATTGCTTTTGAAACGCTCGGGGAGGATTTATTGTGTGGAGGAGTATTAATAGAAAATATTTGAAATTGGTAAGGCTGCTAAAAAAAAAAAAAAAAAAAAAAAAAATACTTCCACCTGACTTCCACTGATACGCTAATTGGAGAAATAATAGCAACCATAATTTCAATGTGCTGTCTGCTCCAGCCTGTCGTTCCTAGTAGAACTCTAACAAAAGGAATTAACTAGATTTAATTAAAACTTATATTACTCATTAGTAATGAAACAGCAGTGATTTTTAGGCTGGGTAAAGATCCCATTTAATGACGTGTAGGCACACCAGAGTGTTGACAAAGGACTCCAACAGATAGTGGAGAGGAAAGAATCATCGAATCACAAGGTTGGAAACGACCTGCAAGATCATCTAGTCCAACCGCCTTCCCATTCCTATTAGTACCACAAGCTGCTAAACCATATCTCACAGCTCCTCATCTAGGCACCTCTTGAACACTGCCAGGGATGGCGACTCCACCACCTCCCTGGGCAGGCCATTCCAGTGCCTGACCATCCTCTGAGAGAAAAAGTTTCTCCTAATGTCCAACCTAAGCCTCATCTGGTACAACTCTGGCCATTTCCTCGGGTCCTACTATTTGCATGGGAGAAGAGGCCAGACCCTTTTTCATCACAAACTCCCTTCAGGAAGTTGTAGAGTGCAATGAGGTCTCCCCTGAGCCTCTTCTTCTCCAGACCGAACAATCCCAGTTCCCTCAGCTGCTCCTCATAAGACTTGTGCTCCAGACACCTTTGTTGCCCTTCTCCAGACTCATTCCAGAGCATCAATGTCTTTCCCTCTAGTGAGGGGCCCAAAACTGAACACAGTACTCGAGGTGCGGCCTCACCAGTGCTGAGTACAGGGGGACGATTATCTCCTTGCTCCTGCTGGCCACACTATTTCTAATGCAGGCCAGGATGCCATTGGCCCTCTTTGTCACCTAGGCACACTGTTGGCTCATGTTCAGCTGAGCATCAACCAACACCCCCAGGTCCGTTTCCTCTTCACAATCATCCAGCCACTCGTCCCCAAGCAAGCTTATAATGCTGCATGGGGTTGTTGTGGCCAAAGTGCAGGACCTGACACTTGGCCTTGTTAAACCTCATCCCATTCACTTCAGCCCAGCGATCCAGCTTATCTAGATCCCTCTGCAGGGCCTGCCTACCCTCAGGCAGGTCGACACCACCTCCCAACTTGGTGTTATCTGCAAACTTACTCAGGGTACACTCCATCCCTTCATCTAAGTTGTCAATAAAGATATTAAACAGGATGGGCCCCAGCTCCGACCCCTGGGGGACACCACTTGAAATGGGTCGCCAGCTGGACTTAACTCCATTGACCACCACCCATTGAGCACGGCCCTCCAGCCAGTTCCTTATCCAACGGATGGTAAAACTGTCCAAGCCACGGGCAGACAGTTTCCACAGAAGGATACTGTGAGAGACCATGTCAAAGGCTTTGCTGAAGTCTAGGTAGACTACATCGACAGCCTTTCCCTCATCTACCAGTCTGGTCACCCAGTCATAGAAGGAGATGAGGTTGATCAAACACAACCTGCCTTTCATAAACCCATGACGCCATGCACAAGCTGTGCGATCTCACCCAGGAGGATTTGTTCCATGACCTTCCCTGGCACTGATGTCAGATTGACAGGCCTGTAGTTCCCCGGATCCTCCTTATGGCCCTTCTTGTAGATAGGAATGCAGCTATGAGATGTTTTTCCCCGATGCCATTGTATTTGATGGGTTTCTATGGACAGAAGCTTTAGCTCAGGGGTATCCCTAAGACTAACGTCCCTCTAGTCTGACTAGTTGATACTGAACTATAATTTATTTTCTCAGAAAGCATGACTTCACTACATTCTTATGTGAAGGTAGATGATGATTTTGGGTACAGAGAAATTAACCAACTGGCCACTCATCTGTTGGTCAAATGTACAAGCATTACCAGTTTCATTTTTAAAACTCAATGCAAAACTCATCTGGCCTCTAAAAATACCAGCATTAAATTCTAAAACCAACAGAAGAACAATAGACTTCAGCAGACCTCGGAGCTAGTTCTGCTTACTTAGTACCTCCTCCACATCATTCCTAGCTATTAACAGTTGTACGGAGGGATCGCTGACATTCCAGTGGTGTCCAACAGCTTCAGATGAAAAACCTAACAGCTCTAGCGTGTAACCAGTACTAGTGCACAGTGAATGTACTGTATATATAGGCACCATACACTGTGTGGAACAAATCACTGCTCATACTTATAAAGCAAAGCATTCCAAAGTCTCCATTTTTATTTATGTATTAGAAACATTGAGAACAACAAGTTCAGAATAAAAGTACACCAAATTATTTCAGAGACTGTCATTTGCAGTCACATCAAGACACTAATTAGAAGTTGGTTCAAATTAGCATATCCAAATGTTTTGAAAGTCTAATCACCATGGATACTGTACAGTTTTTGCTGTAGACTTAAAACAGTATGAAGTTTCTGAAGAACCTTCGTATCCTTTTGAGGTTAAAGTCCATTTTCAATTACATACATCAATGTGTACACATTAATATAGTGAGGTTTTTAGCTTGGACCTTTCCTAAGTAAAGAAAACCCCAGCGTAACCAATTGCTACAAATTTAGCAGAGTTTTTCTTTAAGATGACACATTTCATTTTCAATTATCGTTCATCTAATTTCCAGTTCACTTGCTCCTTTATGCAGCATAGTCATGATGGAGACGAATGTGCAATGCCGTGCCAGTAAAGTCAAAATTGATTTTGAGTGGGAGCTGCTTACTGTTATTAGGCAAAAATGAATCAACATTTATTGATGACAAGTTGAGCATGTCTCTGCAGCTAAAGCAAATGCTAACTTTGCTGAAACAGCAAGGGAGGCTGGCGCAAGGCTTCCTCTACAGCTTTACCTCTCTCTGCTGTTTCTGCAAAATATCTGCTGCTACATTTATGTCCTCCTTTTGTTCTGTCTCTGAGAGTTGAAATGAGAGACTAGATTTGATGGATTTAACAGAATTTCACATTAATTCAGGTTGATCTGTGTAGAAGAATACAGACAGCTATTGAGCACAGTACCTGTCTTCTTCATACCACATAAATTTAGCTATTTATACTGCTTTGTACTTCAGATGAAATTCCTACTACTTAAATGATGGTGTTTACTCCGCTACATTCTGATGCAAAGTGATGAAGATGGAAGAGCTGACAGTGAGCTGCCTCGTTTGCTTTCCAGTTTCCAATCTCATCCCACTTCCCAGCTTGTTATCCCTGCCACCATAATCATTAGCAAGGGTTCGCCTCTGCTTTTTTACTGGCAGAGAAAAAAAAATTGACCTCCTTTAACAAAGGTGCTTCATTATTAGAAATTTTTGCCTCTATGAACTATGCCCATGGAAGGTCCATAATTTGTAATCAATATTAATCAGAATAGCTAAAATCTGTATTATATTTCCAATTTCTGGGTACAGATTTATACAGAACTCAGAATGCTAAAATCTATAACGTCTCCAAGACAGAGCTCACAGGCAGATTTTTTTCCCCAGCTTCCACATTCAAACACACAACTCAAATATTCCGTACTAAATCAGTGGAATCTCATGGGCATCCTTGAGCTTTCACCTTTTTTTTGGCAGTGTGACATAACACTTTAAACTTTGTCAATTAAATGATTCAGTTTGGTGGGCTAGTGTGATCACAGGTGAGAACAGACACACATAATAGTTGAAATCACTGTACGAGTACAAATGTGTTACTTGTACATGGTGATGGTCATTGCTTGAGATCTTACAAAGTTCTATTAGTTAAACTAACAGAAAATATAGATGAACCAGTTAATCCAGCACTGCAGTGCAACCACCTCTGAACTCAGACTGCATGTATGCAGCAACACTGCAATAGAGTAGAAAACACTCCAGAGAAGTTGCAAAGGAAATATGAAAGATAGAAAAATCATTACTTGTGCAACCAAAATCGATTAAGATGCCAAGACTAGTATCGCTTCTTCTTCCTTGATTTCCTTGGCCTCCTTAACAACAAACAAAAAGCTCACAAGACGTCAGTTTTACTACAAGGAGTATGAGAAAACATTTGCAGTAGCAATGATATCCATAGAGCATTTCTAATAAGAAACTCCATTAGAGGCACACATCAGAGCCAATCAGTTGTGCAAACACCACCTTCCTTGCCTTCAGTACTGGTACAATCTTCTCAGTTTTTACCTAGGTCCAACCTGCTGTTGAAGCTGATAAGTTAAGACTGCAGGACAATAAATATTTGTTAAGAACACTCTGCTCCGTTCCAAAATACAGTAAATTCAAGCAAATAGAAGAGATACCACAAACTTCTCATGAGACAGCATTCAACTCTAAATCCCAGGTGTTCTGGGAAGACTCAAAAATAGGATACACAGCAGAAAAATCACAATCACACTTTTGTGTGATGGGTAGATTCAGCATTTTCAAAGCTTGCTAGGACACCACTTTAAGCAAAACTCATGTAGGAGTATATGAAGACAGCTTTACAGATAATATACCTGATGACTCCTGTAATGCTATAACATGATATAAAGTACAGCAGTAATAGCAGGATGGTACAAAACAAAACTGCAGCAAATGAGAACAAGCCCAAATGTAGCAGCTGTGGATGCAAAAACAAATGGAGAAAACCTGCTCACCTTTGGAAGAAAGGCCTTTGGAAGGCCTCAGGAAGGCAGGGATCTCCAATGACAGACCATCACCTCTATTGCTAACCCTTAAATGAGGTTTGGGAAGGGGTGGATCCTGGCTTCACCCCTTCCAGTCACTTAGGTACATTGCATGCACCTAAGCTCCCCCAGGTTGGCCCTGCCTTCCCACCAGGTGCTCAATCACTGCTTCAGGCCGTGACTTAGCATCTCCACTACAACTCTTGTCTCATTTGGGATTTAATATATCTGAGTAACTGTGAAAGCAGAGACCAAATCACAGAAGAAAAGCTGCAAAATACACATTTTGGTTGTTGTTCAGATACTGCCAGCAAAAGTTGAGGGAGATGCTCTTTTACCTGAGTAAAGTCCTGTTAATTTAGCTCCCCAGCAAACACCCAATGTCCAGTCAGCCACGTCTGTAAAATGTTTGATGGCCATGGGTTAACCAGTGTTCTGGTAATTCTGGCACTGATAAAAAAACAAGGACTGGTTTTTTTCTCCACAACCATTTCCTAATGAACATGGTTAGCTGGAAGGCTGTGTTCAACTTCACTGGAGCTTAGGTAATAGTCAGCAAATAATAAGTTGTTTGAATCAATAGAAAATACTGTGTTTAACAAATTGTATAATGTATAGCAGCACTTGTAATACCTAAATTCTGTGTAAGAAAGCTATATAATTACTTTTTACTGCATGTTTTATTGTTCTGTCTCTGGACTAGAAGGAACAACTCGCCCCTAGACTCACTCTACTGTTTTCAAGATATGTTAGGAGCATGTGAGCACACAAGTTCAGCTTTTAATTCAGAGCCTCAAGGAACATAACTGCGGCACTCGAAGTGTTCAGTTTGTTTTATTAGCCTATCATAGACAAGTGCAAATGACCTAAGTATGGATTTCTTTTGTCAAAGCCAAAGCACACGATCAAATAACACAGCTAATAAAATGCTTCACTTTGGAGCCTGCCCAAAATTCCTCAGCTTTTTGGAATAAAGAAACTACTGGAATTCTACCTGCTGGCAATGTGCTGTTTGTTTTCCTTCCAGTTTTTGACTTAGTATTTTCTCAAGGCTTCGTGCACCCAGACTTGTGCCAGAAATTATAACTGGATGTTTTACACCACTGACAAATATAGGGAGAAAAAAGCATAGACTATGTAACTGCTGTTACACCGTGCACTCCACTCATGAAGCACAGCTTAGTGCTTAGACCAAGTTTCCAGAGGAACTCTAATGGTCTGATTTTTGGAAAGTGTAGTAAATCACCACATCTCAAACGCAACGAACCATTTCCTTGAGCTAGTGGTGTCGTTGCAAAGTTCCCTCCCTTTTTTACGCCCTTCATTTCTAGCCTATTTGCTCTATTACTACTTTTCCTTTCATTTGAAATTTTGTAGTTTTAATCTATCATTTCCCACTACTAATTGTCTTTTATTTTCAGAAAACATCTTTTTTCCTTCTCAGGTCCTCTGTGTATACACAGTACTCTCCCAGCGGCTTATAACCTGTGGTTATCTTGCTCTTTCCTGTATTGCAATTACTCCTGCAATTTCTCTGTATATTTCCAGCATGCTTGCTTTCTTCTTTGCTTTTCTTTCCCTTGATCTTCTCCTGTGTTTCCAATGACCTTTTTGGATTGGTAGAGGGATCTAGATTTTCTCTTGGGTTCGTAAAGGGACCTAAGACTTTTCTTGCTTTCACTTCATCCTGCTTTGACTTATATTTCAATTACTTTGTGCCCCTTCTTTCTCTTTAGCCCTTGAATCTCCTTTTCTCTCAGGTAGTTTCCTCTCCCAGGAAAATTTCCCTCACCCCCCCGCTCCTTCACTTGTGCTATGAGGGATACAGGACTTAAATAAATACATTAAAGTATGGCCTTGCTTCTCTTGCTTTCACCTTTCAAATTTTTTATTGCTCCTTTTCCCCAAAATACTTATTTTGCCTTTTCCTCAAAGTCCCAAACAAGGATATTAAGGGATCAGATGGTGATCTCTTTCTGTATTTCGATGAAAGTCAAACACTCAAAAGAGTCTCTACTTTGACCTAGATATGATCCCTTTGCTGTCTGATGGATCGACTATCAATTGCCCAGTAAAAGCCCCCCCTGGAAATCCCAGTGGTGCCTGGGATTGCCGTGTCCCCATGCATTCACAGGAGAGCATCGGTATTTGTTTAGTGGTTTAGTACCACTGCCTATATTACAGAGAAAGCACATGCTTACAAGCTACCAGCATGTTCAAAACGTATTTTGAATGGTAAAATGACCTTTATAAGGAGGCGTGTTTTGCTATTTGCTGAAAATTGAGGTAAGAATGCAGTGCCTGGCACATTGTAATTTCTGGCAGCAGGAATTTTCAGTCAACAGCCGTAGCGAAGCCGGTAACCACCCAGACATTATCATACAACCTGACTTGGCAGTATATTGCCCAGAAAACACAGTGCACAGGAGGAGATGAGAAGGATAAAACAAATTCACTGAAGATAAAATACCAGTCATTAAGTCTAACATCAACTTTAGCACATTGTATTTTTTTTTTTTTTACAGTATTTTTTTGCTGTCTGGAGTCAATGTTACCACCTCATTATAGTTTATTAGGTAATATAAAGTAACTTAAAATGGCATTACTACAACCTTCCTCCTCCAAATAAAGAGAAGGCATTACTCTTCCCCCAGCATGCGTCTTCATGCTGCCAGAGTAAAATTCATTAACATCGTTGTCATAATATATGGAAAGTTTGCTCACCGATGTCTGGGCTAATCCAGGGAATTGAAAATACCAATTAAATTCAGGTTTGTGGGCAGTTTGAATACACTCCGGTTGATTTTCAAATGCAAAATATAATTGCTTTCTCATTAAGAATTTTAAAAGTTTACACGAAAGTATTTTATCTAAATCACACAAGTTCTAAATAAAGCAAATGATAAGTCAAAAGATTTATAACTGAAGTTTGCGCATTCTATGCTGGTGCATCCCTACATCATTATGAAATCAAAGAGGAAAATACTCAGTACATTAGACCATAATATATAGGACTTTGGTATCATTGAAAAACTTCTGATCAAGCCTGATCAGCAGCAAACAATGAAAAATGCTATTTTTTCACTGAACTGCACGAATCTCCCTCTCTCCTGTAAACATCAAGATGTGCAATACACATTTCAGCTTCTCATCAATTTCCTGATAGCATATGAACATTCAATAGACTCTCAGCTTTTCCTTTAGCTCACTAAGATGCTTTTTGGGGATTTGATTTCTCACCAAGGATGTGACAAAGTGGAATGTATTTGCACTGTTGCAGGACTCAAAAATTCTGGGGGCAGTGCTCTGTAAATGAATCAAAACTGCAATAGCATAGCACAAACCCAACACTATTTTACTTAGAGAGAAGTGGGTTTAGGAGCAGGTCCAATAAACCACAGAAGAGAATCCTTCAGAGCAGAGCAAATTGGCTAGATCTGAACACCTCACTTCCATAACAGAATGCCGGCTGGCACCGAGTGACTTGGATATCTCTGCTCTGCATTGCAGTCAGCTTGGTGAGCAGGCATGCGGAGAAGCACCTAGGATTTTTCTGTCTGACAACGAAAAACTCCTTTTGAGTCTAACTCCAGAATTAGCAGTCTGGGAGACAGTTCTGAATTGTGCACCAGTTTCATTGCTCTTCCAGCTGCAAAGAAAAAGAAAGGCTCCAATCCAGGAGCTAAATAACCCAGCAATACAGACCTGTGTACTACAGAAATCTGTGCTTGTATTAAAGAAGACAAAGAGTGATGCATTTAAGTATGCGCAGGGCCCAGTGAGGGTACAGAACATCCAGACTGATCTCAGTGTTACCTCTTTAGACCTGTTTTTGAAGTATAAAGGAGCTTATCACCACTGCTTGCATGATGAATACTACATCTGATTATCTTTTCGTATGAAGCAAAATGTTATAAACTGTAATTCTTTTCCAGATATAACATAAGGAAATCTTCCCTTTCCTTTGGAAAAGGATTTTTTTTTTTTTTTTTTTTTTTAAAAAAAAGGATTGTAAACAACGCAAAACTCCATCACTACTTATTCACCAGCAGATATATTTGTATATCACAAGCTGGATATTTGTATATCCAGCTAATCAATGCTCCTTGGGTAGTACGCCTGCATTGGTTTTCATGATGCACGAAAAACAAGAGTTGCCTTTGAAGGCAAATATTCCTAGAATGAACATACCATGAAAATATATGATCTGCAAACCTTGAAGAGAGAACTACCTCATTTTTAAACTTATGCTTAGCATGTTTGACATTCCATGAAGTTCTTCAGAATGAGATACAGAATAAGACGGACAATTTTTTTTTTTTTTTAATATATATATAAATATGCAAGGCAATGCTGTACTGACATGAAAACACTTCTTCCAGCTGCCAAATATGAGGCCACAGAAAGGCTGAAATTATACTACTTTTGTTCTAAAGAGTACATGCAACTTACTATCTTCTCAGACACATTCACTTCTCATTACCAATGTGAGAGACAAAGGATTAAGTACAGAGGTAGTGTGAGAACATGCTCCACTGTCTGCTGCATATGATATACCTAACTTAAAGCATATTAGTACCTGTCTAGAAGCTGTTCAGACTTATGCCACTTTAAAGAAGTTTGCACTCTCTGTGCAACATGGAAAAATCTGTCATCTCCTCCTTAAGTGTAGTACAAAGAAAGATGTGATCTCCTATTCCTACATCTCCTACTCATACATTGCCAGTGCAGTATGATTCCTAGGGACACGAATGATAAAACACCTGCTTACGAAGCAACAATATTGACCAAAAAATAACATGAACACACACAGCTGATGGAGAACAAGAAATTCACATGAAACTTCTGCCAGCTTAAATCATTTCTGTTTTTACACACATGTATCAAAACAGTCCTGAAAATGTCTAAAGAATGAAGACCTTTGGTGAAAAAGCTGTTATTGGAAAACAGCCTTCAAATTCCTCGCTATAGAGAACAAACATGGCAGTGCAACAAGCACAGCACTAGACAGTAAACTGCTATCTGTTGATTCCCCAGGTTCCTGTGATGCTTAAATGAGAAAAGCACAGATTAAAACAATCTTTGCTTACACACGGATCAATACTCCATTCCTAAAATCCAGGATTTATTTTTCCCGTTGGCAGAAAAAATAGAGGCTTACTAAGTTGGGTATGTCACTGGGTTACTAGCTTGATCCTGGCTAGAAAATCAAAGAACATTTGACCACTGATATGTTAGAAAACAGTATTCCAGTATAACTCATGCTCGCAGGGTGTATGGCTAATGTCACTGCTTTGCAGTGCTTTATGGACAAGGTATTATAAGTGAAGTATTTGATCGTATTTTTTTTTGAGAACTTGGTGGTAAGGGAAAGAAGTTTGTGGAGTGGAATTTTTCCCCCACTCCCTCAGTACAAAGCAGCTTTCTTAGTAATCAGAGCTGATGCTGAAGAACCAAAAAGATTTGGCACAGCAGTGACCAAGCAGAGTACCTGTACCAAGCAACAGCCTGGCCTGTGCAAATGCACCAGGTGGATAAAGCCCACAGCTAATAGGCAGTCTCCTGTCTACTTTAAAGGAAGTACCATCTCCTTCTTCTAAAGGGTGTTTTCACACCACGGACAGAAAAGCTAGGTGTGAATTTGAGAAGATGGTCATGGTCGACACCAGGTTGTGAAAGCATATGTTTTCCCATAAAACACAACTGCAATGAGAACACACATATTCAGCCACAGTAATAAATTTCAGGCAGCTGCCAAGAGCACTGTGCACAGACAGACCTTCAGGGTTAGGGTTTTGGCACTGTCTTATACCAGGGATCTGTGTCACCACAGGGTCCGGATAATCCTTTCCCATATCTTCTCTTCCAGATGATGTCAGCTCCAAATGCACAGGCCTTTTTTAGCATCAATAAACCATTACTGAAATTATGTATGTATTTACTTCTTTGCTAAAGCCCCTTGACAGAACTATTACACTGATAACCAAACATTAAACTGATAAGAATCAAAAGCAATTTCCTCTCTAACTAACAGCACCAACCTTCAGCACAGAAAATACATTCAGCTTCTTTTCTTTCACATACCACAGGACATAATTGCCTATAAGAAAGTCTGTCTTCAAGTAAGACCTGTGCTCCTGTGGCCCTCTGATGCCCTCAGTGACCCCAGAGGTGTACGGCCACCAGAAAAGTGTAATTCTGATCACACAGTCTTTCTCACTGGCAGTGTACAGCACTCACAGCTGAAAGCTGGACTATACAACAGACAAACTATTAAAATCTTGACGTTACATTTGTGTACATTACGTAATACATTGTTTAAGGCAGGTTTGGAACTCAAGTATTTACTGCTAATCAGTGCTTTGCCAAAAAGTAGCCAGACCCCAGCTAGATCTGTCAGCAGCAAGTTCTGACACATTCAAGACACTATTTTGTAAAAATGTCAAATATTTCTACATGTTTATTATTTACTATTGTCATGGAGAGTTAATTAGATCAATCTATGCCTGTGAACGGGGCCAGCAGACCCCTAGGCCCCCTCCGGCCCCATAAAATCGGAAGGGAAAGGGAAAAGGAGTAGGGAGATGTGAGCTGGGCTCAAGTAAGAAAGAAAAAAACAGTGGCAATGATCTATGGAGAAAAACTTATTTTACTATGATACCGAAATGCAACACGA
This sequence comes from Phasianus colchicus, assembly GCF_987193195.1. Classification (NCBI taxonomy): domain Eukaryota; kingdom Metazoa; phylum Chordata; class Aves; order Galliformes; family Phasianidae; genus Phasianus; species Phasianus colchicus. The sequence continues at coordinate 18,417,458 of NC_143439.1, read as the reverse complement.
TATAATACATAATAATAATTGAAATTGAGACTAATAAATCAAAAAAAATAGGGGAGAGAGAAAAAGTTCCTGAGACTGGGTCAAAGCCGAGAAGCTTGGTACGGCTAGGAAAGCACACTCCAATACCCCCCTGCATGGCAGTAAGTGACAGCCCAACCAGGAAGGGCCAGATCCCATCACTTCTGTGACTTACAGGGACAGGAGCATTAACACTTCAACTCCCAGTGCAATACATGATGTTATGATGTGGAATGCCAAAAATCAAAAATCACAAAACCGTGACAACTATTGAAAAAATAAAAACAAAACACAATAACACTGGAGAGGCCTGAAAAGGATACTCTGATACTTAGACACAAAATCTTTGAGAAGTGCTAACAAAAACAGTTGCTTTGCTTTATCCATGAGCTGGACAAACTGGAAGGTTAAGGATCTTGGCATAGGAAAACCCTGATTTTTGGCTACAAAGACAAAACATTTCCAATAGATTCCTCTACAGAACTAAAAGGACCACCTGAGTGTGATTTTAAAAATTAATTGCTTCATACAATATAAGCATTTGCTATTATTCTGGTCAATAAGTTTGTCAGAACAGTCTACCTATCATAAACATATAAATGGCATATAATACACAGTAAAATACTTGAAGGCTTAAATAAAGAATTTTTTGTGAAAAATAATAAAACATAGCTTGAAAGATTACTTGACATCTAATAAGCCCTCTCTAGAATAACTGAATCAGTAAAATACATTTTAATACAAATGAAAATCACTGCATTAATGACACTGGAATTTGCCAATGAAAATACATTAGTAATATACCTTAGTAATTAAAACTACAGAAACACATGCTAAATCTAAGTTGAAGAGGATGGAAATTCTGTTACTTAGTAGACTATATTCCCACACAAGATTCTGTTTAGCATACACAACGCTGAAATTGTTCAAAGTACCTCTGAATGTTTTAGTTAATGTAATATTGCACGGTTCTTTCTAAGATCATATGTCACTGCATATACAGCAGTGACTGTTTAACCAGCTAAGTAGTTCTACTCTGCTCATTGCTACCGTGTTTCCAGGATTTAATTTCAAAGGATAATATCAATTTAAGAACCATCTTTCCATTTGAAAGAATCTACTACTTTCAAGAAGGGAGAAATGCCTATCTTACGATTACATTAGCAAATCAGTAAGTGGACTCAACTTATCTTCTTAGGTGCATTACACCTAAGATCCAGATCGCTGGCTGTTTCCCATTCTCAGCAGCACCCATTTGATATGACTGTAAGACAAATGAAGTAGGAACTCTGTTGCCTTATGCATTTGTAGAAAAACCTGTTTACTGGAGCTTTATACTCTAATTACAATTATCATTACATATGTTCATAAAATCAAACACTTTGTTCTCATTTTTTCCCAATTTTCAACTTTACTCACATTACCTGCCTGACAGCTACTGGGCTGTTTCCCCCGTATGAGCACTTACTGAGCAATAGACAATGTTTAAGAATGCTCTAACACTCTGCACAGTCCAACTGTTTGTCAGATCACAGACTAGTTAAACCAACTATGTTAAGCTCCTTTTGAAGAGAAGAGAGAAATTACTGGAAAAGTGACTTAAAAATAATATTATCTCTTCAAATGCTATATACAGCCAACAAACAGAATACCAGAGGCCTGTTTTTCAATAACCTGGAGGTACCATTATATTGTACCTCCAGGTTATAATATTGTATTATATTATATATAATATAACAATATGTAATATATATAATATATATATAAAATATTGTTATGTTATATATTGTTATATTATACGCTCCAAGATTTTCACTGCAGATGCTGGTAATCATCAGTCTGTAGAATGCAGAGCTAACTGTCACACTAGAGAAGGTACAACTCTTTTCAGTGCTGAGAGCTTGCCTCAAAAGCTGACTCTTATCAATCTGGACTATGCTTGTCTGAGTGTTCTCTTCGATATAATTGTGACAGCAAATTTTACTGGCTTAGATAAACTCAGAAAGAAAAAGAAATTATTACGGTTGCATGAGACTACAACAGAAACTTCTGTAACTTATTATTTTCTAAACATTATAGCATTTTAAAATTTCACTGGCAAACTAACCTTTATTTCTGCTTGGTAACCTGCTGTGAGCCTACTACTTCAGGCTGAAGAGAAAATAAGAAATGAAAAGAGCCTATCACTTGGTGTGATGTCTACTCATTGTCTAAAGCAGAGATAAAGGCCAATTATTAGCCTATCAGTATTAGTTTTGACTAAAACCTTTCAGACACTTTCATTGGCTGTGTCGACTCTAGCTATATATTATTCATTTTACCTGCATTTCATTATACTTCCAATATACAATCATATTTTGCTACCGTGAACCTGAGTATAAGGCACTTGAGGCTAGACTCTTGATTTGGCTAACTCAGCATATTTTAATGAAAATAATCCCCATTAGTATAGCTGAAGATCCCACCCTATCTCTACACCTGTGAAAACAACTATATTTTTTCCTAGAATAGTTCCTGAATATGTCTCGATTTTTAGTACAACACCTGGGGTTTATGCTCAGCATCCTTTTGTCGCATAAAAACACTCATTCAAATGAGATTTTGTACCACTAGAGGAAAAGTAAAATGCTTCTATGGAAGATGCAATAAAACTAAGTGAATAATTCATCTATTTTTTATATACAAACTTATTCACAGCACAATATCCTCTAATAGCTGCTGTTACGGAGATTACAAGCAGTTTCTTCAGAGCGTTCAATAATCAGAAAACTTCACTAACTTATGTGTCAGGACACATTGCACTCACAGAACATTTTTGTCTCATGACAGGACTATCAGGTTTCTAGTACGAACATCTACCATTATCAATTCAATACTTCACTTTTAGAACCCAAGAAAATACAATCTACATAATTTCTATAGAAAGTGTTAGTAGTAACTCAGAATAAGCATTACACAGCATGTGATAGTCCCACTCAAAGTAGATGTCATTCTGAGTTTGTAGCATATTCGAAGATCTAGAACAACCAAAATTGAGTACGTCTTCAGACAAACAAGTAGTGGTAAGTCCAAGCCTTTTGCATCTAAACATACCCAAACCAGTCTTTATCATATTTAAAATAATATTAAAAATAATAAAAGGAAAAAATATAGATCTGAAAGGTTGAAGAAGGTTATCCTTCCCATCTATTCTTCACTGGTGAGGCTGTATCTGGAGTATTGTGTCCAGTTCTGGGTTCCTCAGTTCACCAAAGACAGGGAACTTTGAGAGCAAGTCCAGTGGAGAGATGCAAAGATATTAAGGGGCCTGGAGCATCTCCTGTGTGAGGAAAAGCCGAGAGACTGGAACTGTTCAGCCTGGAGAGGAGAAGACTGAGGGGAGATCTTACCAATGCTTATAAATATCCAAAGGGCAGGTATCAAGAGCATGGGTCCAGGCTCTTTGCAATGGTGCCCAGCAACAGGACAACGGGCAATGGGCAGAAATTGAAACACAGGAACTTCATACGAACATGAGAAAACTGAGAGTGACTGAGCACCAAAACAAGCTGTCCAGAGACGTTGTGAAATCTTCTCTGGAGATATTCAGAACTCGCCTGGACACTTTTCTGTATAACCTACTCTAGGAAACCTGCTTTAGTGTGTGTGTGGGGGGGGGAGAGGGGACGGGGGAGCTGACTAGGTGATCTCTAGTGGTCCCTTCCAACCCCTACAGTTCTGTGATTCTGAGAGAAGTCAGAGTACTGTAAACAGAACATTAAAATATGATGCACTCACTAATGTCCTCCTCTCATAACTAATTGGATTCAAAACTATTTCACTTTAGTAGATAAGTAGCTCAATATTATTTCACAGTTACTTATTACATGCTATTTCTCTAACGGTTTAAGCCACTCCACCCTGTCTATTCCCACCTTTAATCCATTAGCATCTTCTATTCCCACCTCCAGATAGCCACCACACACAGGGGCACATACCTTTTTAACAAATTCTCAAGCCAACCTTTTTCTGTGCTAAGTATAGTTATGCTCAGACTAACTATACTGAACAGATATCTCTAACACATACACATTATTTTCTGTCATGTGGGTTTCTTCTGTTTCCCTGTTCATATAGAAGTATCATTGTAGCTGTGCTGGTATAATTCTATGAACAAACCAGGCTTGTATAGAGAAGTAATAACTTTTATTAGAACAAGAGATATAGTCCAGGGAGAGAACAAGCTTCAGGCTCAGAAAACTAATGAAAGTCCTTTGAGACAAAAAGCTTTCTTGCTTTGCCTCCAACTGTATTATTTGGTCTTATAAAAGAAATAACCTTTTCGCTATAGGCCTGACTGGCCTTTGTTATAATAGATTACTTATGATGGAGATAGGTCAAAAAGGAGTTGTAAAACAAAATAAAGTTAGCCAAAAAGTCAAGAAGACAGGAAAGGTAAAACCACGGCCTGGATAAATATCAGCTCCTCACACAGATTAGGCAGACTGACAGACACCAGAAGATGATCTCTTCAAGCTCAGCATCATGATAAGCACTGCTTTCCAAGACTGCTGACCTCTAGACAAAAACACAATGATCAGTACTTTTGGAGAGAACACAGTAGAACTGATTATTAGTACATGACTGAAACTACAGCTAACTACAGAAAGTGGACAGAAGTCAAATGGCACACAGGTGAAATTATATTCATTTAGGAGATTTAAGGATACAAAGGGATGTGGACTACTGGAAGTAGGGATCCCTGTGTATGGGGAAGGCTATGGAAAATACAACATTGCTGCTCAATGGGCAGTTGTTAGCCTGAATCTTTACTAGCAAGGTCTCCCTTCCAGGCCTTCCAGCTTCCACAATCAGCAGCAGTCTGGGGAAACGAAGTGCTACCCATGACACGGGAAAGTCTATGTGGGCCTGCTTAAACAAGCAAAAGAGTACACAGGACTGCACGTGATTTATCTGGATGTCATTGCAAAGCTGTGTTCTCTGATCTTGAAAGATCACGATGACTGGAAGAAGGTAAATATCACATCCATCCTCAAAAAAGAATAAGAAAGAGAACTCAGCAAAGCAAACTGGTAGACCTAGACTCTGTTCCTCTGGGGGACCATCACACAAATCCCTTTGAGAAGCATTTCATAAGATGTGATGGATAGGATGATGCTGAAGAAAAGCTGGCAGATTTCCTGGCTAAAACACACTTCATCTTCCCGGTTGCTTTCTGCAGTGAGAAAACCTGGATCAGTGGATGAGAATGTGGCAGCTTTCTTGACTTTAGCCAGGCTCTTATAATTGTCTGTACTCTTGTAACCAGGGCTACATTAGTGAGAGTGTAGCTAGTAAAAAGCTTCATTTATTTGCCCTAGAGAGGAGGAGATGAAGGACAACCTTAATTGCAAACTATAGTTGCAAATGGAGGAAAATTACAGAGAAGATGGAAACAGACTGCTTAGTGATGGTGACCAATGAGACAATGAAAAGCAAGAGTCAGTTTTGCTGCAAGCTGCAGCAAAAGCAGTTCTCTGCATTTAGAGTGGCCAAACACTGGGAAAAGGAGAGCAAAGAGGATTTATCTATAAGAAATAGCTTTTGTGTCACCGCAAACTACTACGTTCCTGAGAAAGGAAAATCTTTGCAGATTTAATTATGCAAAAGTCAGCGTGGCTAATGAAACCAAGAATCAGAGGAAGACAGGAAGAACGCAATCCAGGTTTCCAGTCAGTCAGCAGTGAGATGCCAGGCATAATCTAAATGAGAAGTGAAGGATTGCCCTTTCTCTCTTAAGGTTGTACTGCCTGAGGGGATATCCACATGCTTCTTGGGCGGTTGATGCCCTTATAATGGGAAACCAAACCTCTCCAAGTAAAGAAAAATTTCAGTTTTTAAAATGTCTCTTTCATCCAAACAATTCCTATCTGTGTTTTCCATTCAAGCAATTCTCTATTACTATAAGACTCTGATCCTTCAAATTCCAGTTTATCAATTAATCCATACAGCTTTACAGTGGACAACTCCTCTTTTAGTCATCTACCAGTTTTACCAACAACAGCTGTTTCTTGAAGATGCTTGACAAAAATATTAGAAAGGAAAACAAGCCATTTTGCCTAAAGGTTAATATAACTGCACCTCATAACTAACAATGACTAGAATACAGAATCACAGCATAAATTGATGTATTAGCAGACAGGTAGCATAGAAGAAGGCTTACTTGGTAGTTATTAAGGTCATCCTACGAGTTGTGCTGCAAAACATCCTTTTCTTTCATTTGTCTGATACTAGCAATTTGAACTACAACTGCTGAAGTTTTCTATGCCAGATGTCTGTTCAAAGTATAATAAATTCTGTCATAACTCCTACATACATCACATTTGAATTGTGAAAGCTGGATTCAAATAAATTGGACTATTTCTGATTTCTTAGTAGTACTGCACATTGGAAATGCTATAAATACATTTTTAAATGATAATACATTAATTAACATTTTAGCATAACTTCCTCATCCTACTATTGTTCCACTTGCTTTACAATTTCTGTCTGGAAATGTTCCAGGTTTGGTCTCAGACAGAGATCTAAATTAATTAATTATTTACTTTAGGCTAGGGTAACACTTTTCTAACTCTTTTCAAAAGGACAACTGCAGGAAAGAATATTCTGAATGTTAAAAAGGACAACAACAAAAAACAAGAGGGAAAAAAAAATCACACAAGAAAAAGGTGCCATGCCCTACTTTAAACACTGTATGGAACAGGAAGCTTAATCCATCAGAGAAACAAATATTTTGTAAATAGCTTTTATGTGCTAGCTGAAACATTTTCAAGATAGATGGACAACTCCATTTTCTATTTTCACATTATAACTGTTCTACCTCTCAGGTGATAAATCATATCGTTAAAATCTGCATTATATAGAACTTAAAATCCCGCTAATCTTTCACTCAGATCCTCAATCCAAGAAATACAAAAAACTGGATGAGAATCTAGAGACTGCAGTCATCTTTGGATCAGACCTCTCAGGCATGAATGCTCAGCTCATTTTTATTTTGTATTATTCAAATTCTTACGAAATCTGGTTGAAAAATTCACTGTGAATAAATTATCTCATTGAATGAACTGTCATGTTTTCTGATAATTTGTACCATCAAGTTGCAGGATTCAGCAAACACAGAATATGGCAGATCTTCAGACCATCACATGAGGGTTCAACCTTTTGGATTCAAGGTATGAAACTCTCTATCAGACCACATATAGGAAAGGATTCTGTGGTACAGCTTCAGCACATTTATTTAGCACAGAACATTTTTATTCCAAAAAGGAAAGGCGAGCTGTGATGGATGACGTCAAGCCACTCACACAGACCTCCAGCCCTAGGCTGTGCCATGGGACTAGCAATCAGGAGTTCTGGCAGTACATATAGGCTACAAAGCTGGGTGGAATCAAGTTAATATCTGCAAATATTACTGTTGGAGTCATGTATTGGTTTTAATCTCTGCAAGTCAGTCCTGGCATTAAGACAATGGACATAAGTAAAACCATAGTAGGAAATGAAATCATAAGCAAAAAGAATGAAATTCCACATGAAATAACTGGCACGCAATGGGAAGAAAAAGAATGGGAATAGTTGGAGTACAGAGAGGCTCTCTCCTGAACAATATTTTTGTTAAAGCTTTTATAAAACCTTGAATTATTACAGCACAAGACCTGCAATTCTAAACTCTAGGGTTTAATGTCAGGCTTATCGGTGAGATTTCCTTTTGGTCTTATGCCAAGCAGATGCATTTGTTATATTTCAAATTCACTTTCTGTGCAACAGTGCAAAACCATGCAAGAAAAAATATAATCCAAAAAACAGAAGACGACAGAAAATAAACTGCATATCATTAGAATAGCAAAATTCATTGCATCTGCAGGAATGTGTACAGTCTGAGTTCATCTGCAAGTGTATCAAATGCATAGATAAAAAAACAGCACAAAACCCTTGTGGCTCAGAGCTGTGTTGCACAATGTGAAAATTGGCTAGTTCTCACAAATCTGTTCCTAAAGCTTACTGCTGATATATCGGCTACCTTCTTAAGATTTATGACTAACTGAATTAAGTTTGTATGGTTTACAATTTTTTCTTGCTCAATTCCAATTATATTAATAAAGTGAAGCCAATAAGCCCAAGGAAATTAGGCATACAAAGCAAAAATTGATGGTAGATTGAGGGTTTTTTTTTTGTAGTGAAGCCACCATCATGTATCTTTAATAAAGTACTAAGACGAACGTGAGGCCCCTTCTGTAGCACAGAAAAATCTTCTCTTGCTCTGTCTATAATCTCCTATGAGATCCCTCTTAGAGAAATCTGCGGCGATGAAGAGCTTCCCACAGTCTCATATCAAGCACAAAAAACACTCAAGGCAGGACACAAAAGATAGACAAGGTCCTGGCCTAGCAGTTCTGGATCCAATTAACTCATTGAAAGCTCAGTAACTTTTCATAAATCTTCATTATCCCCTTTGATCATAGTTTGCCATTTTATGACCCATCCTAGACTTTAAAGAGTATATTATCATCAGTGTCACATTAAAGAATCGCCACTCCCTTTCCACTTCACACTCCTACTTTTGAAACGGCAGGAATATAATGAACCTCTTAAAATATATATAATCAAAGGTAAAATGTTGACAGCTGTGATGAGACGAATGAATTTCCCTTTATTGTGCTTTTTAAGCCTATGTACCTATGAGGAACAGAAGTCCTTCATTTTTTCCTTGAGACAATTTTCACATAATAAGAGCTATTCAATTGCCCATTGTCAGTGTGAGTGAGAAATTTAGCACAATGTAGACAACATGTATAAATAAATACACATATAAAATGATAGTAAATATTCTTTTTTTCTTCTTCTTTTGCTGTCTTAGTAAATAGTTTTTATATCAACCTATGAGTTATACTTCTATTTTTTTTTCTTCTGATTCTTTCCCACATCCCATAGGAGTAGGAGAGGGAAAGGCTGCGTGGTGTTTACCTGCTTTCCAGGTCAAACCACAATGATAATGACAATATTTATACAAACAAACAAACAAAAAAGAAAATACACTGTCCTTTGTCTTACAATATTCTCTCAAAGCTGTCCAACACACAGGAGTTTCATTGTCAAAGATAAACTGACGGTCAATCCCTGCTGACTGTTTCCAACAATTACATCATTTGCTCTGTATGGAAGGCATATTAAGGCATTCCAACAATTACAGTGGGCTTTAACTTAGTATCTAAAATCCCATTCTCTAAATTGGCATACATTAGCTACCTTGCCTCATTAGGATGCTAGTAATATAACCATATATGCACCTATTACAATTTAAAAGCAGCAAAATTTTAGAAATAATGAAGTGACACAAGTGTTTGATTAGGCAATTGCAGGTCGAAGTTTCAAATGGAGCAGTTCAAAATTAGCATCCAGAACTCTTCTGAACCAAACTGTTCTGCCTTTTCAGAAGTTTGTGACATTCTTAGTCAACAAATTCAGTCCTGAGCTGACCCCCTGAATTGTGTGAGTATTCGTGTGATTCCTGTATACCTTGATAGCAGTGAGACTGACCTTGCTAACTTCAAGTAGTAATTATCTCCCCTGAACCTGACTTAAGTCACCGTTGTGCAGCTTGATTAACATGCACTGCACATAGTGCTAACAAACATCCTCTCTCATGATATTTTGGTTTTAACCAAAATTGCATAGTTTATAATGCTCTGACACACAGCTGGTGCTACTGAAAAGATGAGTCAAATGCCAGATTACTTGTAAGAGAGACTGAAAGTTGGTAGATAACACAGATGGAATTCTATTAGTACTAGGTGTGAGCTGGCCTGCAGAGCTAATGCAAGAGGAGAGATCTCTGCTTTGAAAAATTCAATTCCTGCTGCTGTTAATGAGAAAAGCGCATTACATTTTTTTATACCATATCAACAATCTGATATCACAAACATGGTCAAGTGAAGTGCTTCCTACTCTGAATGATGATTTATCAAATGAAAAACTTATCTGTAAAAAAACTTATCTGTAATATGAGATTAGTTTAAGCACTATAATAAATAATGCAACCATATTTTTAAGGGATAAATCAAACAGAAATTGTGAAAGAAATATTGCAGAAACCAAACTTAAATACGATGTAGATAAGTTTAACTTAAACATTCCTATGTTATACAAGTTAATATCGCTTCTATCTGTACTTTCAAATACATTTCATAAATTGCTATGGAGACCAAATAAGATTTCTGAAAGTTTCCAGAGAGCTCAAACTTTGGCAGAAACTCTGATACCTTTCTTTGCAAGATTACAATTTATTATCTTATATGATGTCCCAGATGATATGCATTTGAAGAAATAATGATCCAGTATTAAATATTTCATTTACATAATGAATTAGCTGAGAGAATTCTATATGATCAAAGATTATTAATCTTACCAGGTTGATTAATTTTAATGTGAAATGACATTAATCTTCAGGAATTTTGGGCAGCACTTCTATTTTAACAGAGTGATACTGATGAAACTCTGCCCTCCAAATAACAACAACACCATACCCTAAAAATAATCATACCAGTGGAAAAAAAATCAGGGATCAATATGCATAAGATTGACAAAATTCATTACCCAGAATAAAATGAACAGGCATGCAAGAATTCTGATATCACAGATAGCAAGTTCATGAAACCCAATTAAAACAGACTGCTGCTTTACTTGCCTGAAAGGACAGTTTGCTTATGTTTTGATACGAACATGCTAAATCATTCAAACAAGATCTCAAGCTTCATCTTAACTGTATTTTTAAGGCACAGTTGATGCGTGTGATTAGAGTCGAGAGTCTTACTTCAAACCTTGATATAAAAAGCCATTGAGATTCATTGCTTTTATTTCCCTTCCTGGAGCTTCTAGAAGTGCTAGAGAAGAGTATTATTAGCATAGATTTGCTGAGCTACTCCTCAATTTCTCATTATTAGAGGTAATTGGTAATAGTACTTTTTATTTTATGCAAATTATTACCTTTGCTATTTGTTATGAGGTATCATTACTGTGATTATTGCTGTTGTGTTTAGATACCTAATCAGTACTAACATTAGCATCATCATGGTGACTGAGAGAAGAACTAAAAGCTGCCATTTGGTGTATTAAAATAGAAGGAGGAACAATCCCTGTTCCTCAGTTGTTCTGAGATGCCGCTGTCAATCAAGTGCTGCCTCAGAGTTCAGCATCTGTTGGAATTATTTTCCCTTTCCACTGAAGCTGAGCTGCAGCTCAACTATACCATATGTGAATTTTCAGGCTTTCCTGAAGAAATATTTCATATATAAAATTAAAATGATTAAGATTCTCTCTTGTTTCATACAAGTTATTTAGGGATGACAGTCAGTCACTAGTGGCTAAGACTGGATTCAGATCAGTGACGTAAATAAGGGATGTTCTGTAATTTGTCATCTCTTCCAGAGCCAGGCACAATAGTGTTTTACATGTTCGCATCAAGGGAAGGCATGTAATTTGATCAAGCTGCAAGTGCAAACTTCTTGGCAGAGCCTGAGGGAAAGCAATGGCAATAATATAACAGACAGACAGGTTGTCAAGAGAAGTGAGAGCACTTGAAACTGCACACTTCTAAAGAAAATGCTGCAGTTGAGGAGCCAAAAGTGTTGTCTACAGTGGTGCCCCTGGCTACCTGGATTTGAACCATTAGTTTATGTGGGCATGTTATCACTAAATGAACTTAGAAAAGAGTTGAGTCCGTTTACTATTTAACTCTCTTGTTGTCAGTGGAGAAAATTCTCAGTGATGTAAATCACTGGTACTGCATTTGGTACTGGAACTGTGGCAACGTCCAGTGTGAGAGTACCTGACTCCAGAAGTATTTTTTTTATTATTATTTTTTTAATTCTGTGATGTAGCTTAAAAAAGTAATGACAGTCTATATGTAAATTAGATGCAGTTTTTCAGCTCTATATAATTTTTCAATATGGATTTTAATTTTATGAAGACTGAACAATATTTGCTCTAATAATAACAGCACTTGATCCTACCAGCCCTTACTTTGAGCTCTGATCTTACAGTGGTGGGACTGGAGGCACTAAATAAAGGCCAGTGTCGTGAACATTTTTGGTGTAATGTACCTTATACGATACTTTTCTACAATATCTTTGATGTGTTTCATTATTTGTTTTGACATAATGACTGATATTTAGAGTTAAAGTGAAGTACTAGAGCAGCTATTAGAGTTCAGCTTTTCTGCGTTTTCATGGAGGACTATTTTTTGCATTGGATTTGGATGCAGGTTAAAAATATGATTTTAGAGGGAATACCTGATATCAAAACTACTGCTACCTTTTCTTCTCTTCATTACAAGAGGATTTATATCTGAATATAGAAAACATTAGGAGCTTAAGCCAGTCACATGAGGTGTTTCTTGGGAGAATTTCCCTCCTGGGAGTTTCAGGTATAAATTCAATTTCTCTGATACATTCTCAGTGTTGATAGCACTAGCTTCAACCTTCAGACTCTGCTTTTAAGGATTTGAAAAGCGTCTTAAAGCATCTTTAAAAATGGGAGTGCTAAATCCATTTCAAGGTGTGTCATAAGATCATAATCCAGGCTATGGGCATAATGTAATTTTCAAAAAAGATATTTTTAAAATGTTTTCTTAGACATAAGACTGAATTAAATCACTTCACCTGAAAACTAGCAAGAGACAAATGCCAGGTGCAGAAAGTGAATAACTGTACTTCATTTCCATCTTCGTCTTGCCTTCTCCTTAAAAGACTTGAATTTATTTTATTTTCATTTTCTTCAAGCCTAATTAACAATGATGTTAGCTTTTTCATTTGACTAACTGAAATCTGCCCTGAATATATGTTATGAAAATCTTTTGATAACATTTTCTAATAATCTTTCTCCAAATATTCAGGTTGTAATTTCTCATAAAAGCAAAGCATAGTTTTGCTGTGTGATAAATAAATTCCATATTGCGAAGGCTGCTCCAAAAGTAATGCCTCCTATTTTATTATGTTGTCCCATGACAGCAGAGGCAGATTTGGCATTATGACAGTAGAGACTGAACCTTCCTAACAATATTCCATTACATTTTATTGCTGAACCACAGATGGCAGCAGAAGGGCAGTCTGACAGAATGGTGTCTTATGTGGAACTGCATATGAAGCAAAGGTGTGGAAATGAATTATTCCACGTCGAAAAAATTGCAGCCACTGACATTCATCGACACTTGCTGAACATTTATGGAGACCAGACAGTGGATGTGAGCACAGTGAGGCGGTAGGTGGTGCATTGCAGAAGTGGTGACAGTGGGTCATCTCCACTGGTACAGATTTTTATAGGAAGAGCATGCAGACTTGTGATAATTGCAGATGAAAATGTATAGCTAATTGTGGCAACTGTTGAAAAAATGTGGGTTTTTTTAGCTGAGAATTTTCTACATCAGTGTTACTATGCTTTTTCTGTCTGTTGTAGTTTCCATAGAAATAAATAGGAGGCATTACTTTCAGAGTGGCCTAGGCATAAGTTTATATTCTTATTCATGAACTTAGGCAATTATTTTTCTAGAATCTGTCTTAAAATAAAGTTTACAAATGTCAGTTCTGTTTTAAAAACTACTTAATTATAGCCAGTATGTTTGTTGGAAATGATATAGTTTTACGTATAGAATGATATAGAATTACATAACTTAGTTAAGCACACATTCTTGCTTGATTTTGCTTTGTTTGCTTTTTTCCAAGTTCTTTTCTAACGTGGCAATACTGTTTGTCCTCTTTGGGTCTATGACTCTACCCTTTATTCTTCACATCCCCTTCTCTTCTTATTTCTTGCTGGTTGCTAGACACAATCTCTCTACCCCTGCTGCAAGTAGTGATTATTATTCATCAGCATAAGATTAACCATGTTATTTTATTGGCTTCTACATGCTGAAGTGCAGTGTACATCACTGAAGTTTCAGCCTGTGCTTAAAAAAAGGAAAGCCAGAAGACTTGAGTACTTTTCGGACTGGGATGATCAGAAAATGGTAATCTGGGAATCAAAGCACTAATAATATTTACCTGAACTCAGAAGTCAACTGTTGTTGTAAAAAATCAAAATAAAGAATTTCACTAGTTAGCACTGTGTCATAGGAGAGTGCTCAATTTGTGTCGTGACTGCAATGCTAAATTAAAAACAGACAAGTAGCATCTTCAGAAAACATTCTTATTCTTCATCTGACCACACGTAAAGTCATTTATCAACACTACAAAAGTAAATAAGTGTCTGCCAGACCTATATATTTGAAGTGTCTACACAAAGCAGGAAGAAATATCATCGTTATTCTCACATTTCTTCCTAGCTCAGTCTAGTCCAGGAATGAGCTGTTGGGTCAGGTCAATATTACTTGTACTGTAGTTCTTGTCCTACAAAAATGCGAGAGCTAAATATCACACCAGTTCACAGACCACTGCCAAAAGAATGTCATCAATATTCAAACCTCATCCATCCACCTTATTTAGTAAACTGTTTTTATGTGAGATAGTACATACCACATAAGCCTGCTTAGTCCTGCTGGAGCTTGAGCCTGCTTAGTCCTGCTGGAGCTTGAATGTGTTTTAAATAATTAAGTACATACTTTGTTACCCTGTAATTATTGTTAGAAAGGATGACATTTATCATAGCCCTAACTGTTTCCATGAATCTGACGCTGTATGTATTTCCTTCTAACACCTGTACTTGAAACTTCCATGCTCCATAAACAGCCCTACGGCTTCAAAACCTGTAACACATGAAGCACATAATCCAATGTAACTTGCTAACCCCCCTGAAAGAAACTATGCTAAATTGAGCTCAAAAACCCAAAGGCAGTTTAAAAATAAATACAAGCTTGGTTTCTTTAAATGGAAAAAAAATCACTTGTCCAGTGAAAATCTTTTTCCTGTTTTAACTCTCTCTCCCATTTCTGCTTTTCACTCCATGATTAGCACTTATTTTCTCCATATTGCTGCATACCTCTCTTAGTGGCTTCCTTTTACAAATGGAGCCAGAATTTGAAACAGGGATTTTTAACATACAGACTCTTTATTTGCAAAAATGTTTATAGCATTTAAGCAGAAATAAACAAAAGCAACAGAAACATCTAATCAAAGACAATGGAACTAGAACTTCCATGAGCCATGTCTATGTCAACATTAAATAAAAGTATAAAAACGCATTCTAGAGATCATTAACTATGGCTATTTGTTCTTACTTCAGTGTTCACTAAGTGCATATAGCAAATTTGTGGTCTTTTCTCATACAGAATTAGGCCATAGGCTTTGTGGCCACACAACATATACTTTGCAGTCAAAATCCCTACTGTCAAATCTCTATATAATTTATTTATTTTTCCTGCTATCTTCTCAGAATATTTTTATGAGCCAAAACTCTTTAAAAAAACAAACAAACAAGCAAACAAAAAAACAACCACCAGCAAGAAGAGCCAGAAAATAGCAAAAGCAATGATTCCATTTTCTAAGACAAGTTTGGTCAGGGTCCTTGATGATTGTGCAATGCATATATTCCCCTGATACTCAAGTTTCAGCATCAATTGACTGAGAATTAAGAAAAGAAAACCTGATTCTTATAAAAAAATATTTATAAATATATTTATTGGACAATAATATGATTTACAAAAGATCTATATTACTAAATTTTCCAGTGAATGAGAAAAAATTATATACTTTGCCTGCCATGGCTCAGGTTATCAGGTAATTCAGTAATTTCATTCTTCAATTAGTATAAATTACTTAGAGGGAAGAAAAATAATAGAGTAAAAACTCCTTGATTCCATTACACATTTCACTACCACAAAATTATTTGATTATCATGTAAGAAAGTGGAGCACAAAATTGTAACACACACAAACAGATGAAAATGACAGAAAAAAAGAAAGAGAGACTTATTTAATCAATGGTGCTGGGGTTCCTACCCCTGTTAAGAATCTTTAGAAGAAAGCGACTGATAGTCATTTTCAGTAGATGGGTAGAATAATGACCTAAGCACAGCAAGTAGGTTACAAACTGAGTGAAATTCTCATCTCCAGAACTGAGACGGAGATGGGAAGAAGTTCCACTCACTGTACCTTTGTGCATCAGTCTGTCTTGAATGATGAGATGGCATTTGTGTCTAACACCATCCCTGACAATGGTTGCTCACAAAAAGATAGGATAGTTATTTCTATAAAGATTTGTTCTATTTTAAGAGGATGGACAACATCAGCCACTTGGTTGCCAGAGTTGTACTTTCTGCTCTAGAGTCTGAAGCAAGTTTTTACTTATTAGCTGAAAGAAGCACTCAGAGCACTGACATATTTAGGCATCCATCACTAATATACAATTTCAATATACAAGGAAAATGTTTATATCTACTTCTTGGATTTAGCCTCTCTCATATTTAAACATCTACATCTTTATGGAGTTTCAGGTACAAAATACTCTAAGTACTATAAAGGGACAAACTATAAATTTATAGAAGCAGTGAACACAAGAGAAGTTTACAGAATTGCAATTGTCTCACAGTGCAGCATTTTCACCCAAAACTATTTAAGGAAAATATATACCATTCTTCATGTACACTCAGGCAAATAAAAGTGCTTTTACAGTAAGCAGGCAATGTAGGATATTTAACAGCAACCCAAAAAGAGGATTGTAAAACCACCACTTTTGACTTTAATGGAGGAAGAAACACTGTGATTTCATGATTAGCCATAAATGCCATGCAGTGTGAAGAGCTTCCTATACAGAAAAAGATGACTCAAAATGAAACACAGAGTAAGTCAGACTACTGCGCAGACGGGGAAAGAGAACACAAAAGGAAAGTGGCAGAAGAATCAGACATACAGTAAGAACAAGAAAAAACACACAAGCCAACCAAGAAAACCAAACCAAACCAAAACCTCCAACCAAAAAAACATTTGGAAATGAAAATGTAGATAGCAGCTGGATCTCAAAACAACACTGAATTTAAGTGCACAACATACTGTAGGACCTCCAGGCATGGATGATTCTCCAGCAAGTGCTGTAACAACAGAGGCAGGCTGCTCCACCTCCACCACACCGGAGGCTGACAGCAACCATCAAAAACGCTGCAAAAAGACGGGGCCACCCCTCTGCTCCACACTTCAAAACATCCTGAAGAGATAGCAGGCAGTAACCTTGGCTGCTGCATTCTAAAGCTGAGACTGACACAGTTCTCCCCTGTTGAGGAATAACATCTCTCTCTAACTATGAAGCACTGTGCTTAATCCTGTCCTGGAACATCTGCCAAGCACTTGGCTTTTTTCCAGCTAACACATCACCTATTTTTGGATGTCACCTCAAGATTTTCAAACAAAGCTAGAGTGGCACCTGCAGCAAGCCTCCCTCTCTTCCACAGACTCTGCCAGCAACCTCTGCTCTTTAGTGGGTAGCAGCAGAAGAGCATGCAGCTGATGGAGGCCAAGAGCGCTGCTTGTCTAGCTGGTACTCTCTCCTCTCTCACTTTGCCTTCCCTACAGCTTTGTGATACACAAACCACACAAATCAACACCGTATATAAATTATCTTCTGAATATTTTGCTAGTGAAAACAATTGCACAACAACAGTTCTTCCTCCACATTTCACAAGTGGTTATCAATGTTTGTGAGCTATTATTTAATAGTGATATTCCTCAGTGAAACAAAACTAACCACAGACAGGTGGACACGGCGAAGAAGAATGTTTACGAAGCCTGACGGAAGAAAATGGGGGAATAAGTGAAGATAAGAAAAATAGTGTATTAAGAAATCAGGCCTTGTGGAGTGTCAGATTTTAGAAAACATTAGAGAGAAGAAAGACCTTTGAAAAAGCTATGGGAGTACAGTTGATAGCTACACTCCATCTTACAGCACTATCAGGTTCCTAGGATTGTGATTTAAAACACTTGATTTCAGTAATTCAGAAATATGGTGCTAAATGCCTGTAACTAAATATTATAATTATTACCTATGCAAATGCTTTCACCAATTTCAACCACTGAAATAAATGAAGATAAACAAAAGAATGAGGATATGTGAAAAGTATTACAATGCTAAAACCTGTACTCAATAGTACTCATTGCATTTCTCAAGCATTTCTGAAGCACTACACTGCAGCTCAGTCTTAATATTAAGAATTAGAGGCTAAAAAATCAGTGTTTCAAATTCATTTTAATGGAGGTTTACATGAACACATGTCCATACATACACACATATGGATACAGTAATACACATTTGACAAACATGAGAAAGCCAAAGACCTGTGCTTAAAAATATGGCCACAGATTTAGAGTGTATACATTTTCAGATGCTAAAATTTCCATCACAAAGGCCTGATTTATTTAGAAGTTTCATGTAAAGACATTAAAAACTGAAATCAATGCCTCATTAGATCAGTCTTCACTGAGTACAAAAATTCAGTTATTGTACATCCAGAGGAAAACATACTGTTTTTTGACCTGTGAGAAAAATTCAAAAATCTCTAGCATGTCCACAGATTTGTACTTCAAATTTTATCTAGAGTACGCATGGAACAAGCAAGACACAGTGCATGGATCAAGTGAACTTGGCAATATGGAATCCACACACAGAGATTTCTCCTACCTTTCTTCTACCCATGTCAAATAGTCGGAACTCACATCCAGGTAATAGGGAAAAGGAAGAGGCCAGGTTGTCAGTGACCAGAAGAAAAAGAAAGAGATAGAAATATTATTCCCTAGCTAAATACTGGGGGAGGTAAAGAAGAATTAATTGAAGAAGAAAGTGGAAGAGACCTTGCAAGGACATCTAACTTTGTCAGAATTTATAAGGCAAGGGTAGTAGTACTACACACATATTGAAGCAAAAATTTAGCTCATCTGAATGCATTAAGCAAATGTACTAAGCAACTGTAATTCAGTACCAGAGCACAATATGAAGAGCTTTTATAATATAACTCTTTGTGACCTTACTGACTGAAGGGGTTGCCTTCTGGCTGTTGAATGTAGAGATAGCTGCTTTAAACACAAGTCCAGGGAGTTTAGAGCACACTGTGACTGTATGCACTGAACAGCAAGCAAGATGTATGTATTTCTTTCTACATGACTGGTTTCCGGGGACTTTTCCCTGTAAGCATCAAAGCTGAAATAACTGTATTATTTTTCTCCTATGTACTGAGTTAATCTATTAGAAAAAAATTGTGATCAAAAACATATTCAGCATAGCACAATTCAAGTCAGATGAATGGAAATGTCCAAATAAATCAGATGTCCAAATGAATCAGACTTGCTTATTAAAATACTTCATTCAGTTAACGCAAACGCGTTACTTGATTTATTATAGTCCCATGGCACTTCAGGAGCTTACAAGTGATGTGTTAAAATATTTAACAAAAGATATACTGGTTAAATGAAGTATTTGTGAATAAATCAGTAATGATTTGTCTGAAGCATCTAAGTACGAGCATAGTGTTTGCTTGATGACTTTTCTCCTTTTGGTATAATATAAAAGTGCAAAATACACTTGAAAATCTTCAATTATGTTGAAAGTTGCAGAATTTGTCATTGGCATTATTAGCCTGACATATATTCTTTTGTTCCAATAGCTCTGCTTAATAAAATGTCCATACCTTTTTTTCCACTACATAACTTTCCTATACACTCGAGGCCTTAAATGCAAGTTAAATATTAACAAAGTTTTCATTAAAATGCAGAGACGGGGTGGGGATGCTAATAGAAAAGGCTTTACTCTGTCTCCTTTGGTTTTATGTAGTAGTATTAATCAAAACCTTCATTAACATTACATGAATTCAAAGCCTTGGCACAACTGGAATGCACATTACTTCTTATTTACACTACTTTTACTTTAGGGAACTCCATTCAACAAAAAAAATTAGGAGTCTAAGTCTATGCATGTACAGAAAACGCCATATGCAGGTAGACAAAATTCACATTCTAGGAAAACTTACATTTATGAAGTGAAAAATTAAAATTCAGTAGGAATCTCAAGCAGCATTACAAAAAAATATATGACTAAACTGATGACTTCAGTTCTGGGAGAGACTTACTGTCCGGTGCTCACAATTTACATTTAAGATTTCTTTATGTCCTTTCAAGAGATGGGAGTGAAAAAATGTGTGCTGTTCACCGATAGAAACATCCAGGAGACCAGAGAAGGTAAACAGAATTAGCAATGGCACTGCTAAATACAGAACTATGGGGGATAAACAACACAGTTCTTGCACATTAATAGCACAAAGGACAGAAGATGTCACGACATGTAAGGGAAAAGCCTTTCCTAGATGTGTAATTGCAAAGGACAAAAAGGAAAAAAAAGAAATTGTCATAGAAGAAGGATATTATGGATATCCTGGTATCTACTGTGTGACATAATCATACTTGATTTGGGCAAATTGTTGAGGAGTATCTCATGGTTAAATACTACCACTATCTTTTTGCGATAATATTATACAGCAAAACACTGAAAATATTGAGCAAACACTCAAACTCTTCTTTCTCCCATTAACACAACTCTACCCATTCATCTGTAGCCTTGTTCCCTCTTCTCCACCTCTAGTGTATCCATGCAGAAATTTTTTATAGACAGAACTAGGTCTACTAGATTGTCAAGTTCTAGATATGAAGAAACAAACAAACAAACAAACAAACACGAATGACTAATTTTGAAAGAAATACACCCTGGAAAAACAACATTCTGAGGAATTCTGCTGCTCACTTCACTGAGATCATAATTTCAAAACTGGTTTCAAACAGGTAGTTAAAAATTTCACTAAAAAGCTATATCTGTCTATCTATCTATTTATTTTTGTGAATCAAAGGAACAAGTACCATGCACAAGAGATGGCAATATTGAACTTCTAATTGAGAAAAAAGAAATACACTGTGGGTAATTTCTGTAAGATAAGTAGAAGGCAGTAAAACTTCAATGAAATTTGCTTTTCATTCAGAAGCATTTGTGTCATTTTGGCTTTGATCTTTTTAATTTCAAACAGCAACACAAAAATGAATGGAAAGATATGAAACTCACAACTAATCTGTAAGCTCCAGTCTGTAGCATGACTGCACTGAGAACCAAATGGTACAAGTAAGCATATTAAATTTATATTCATGGTTCACTTGTGTGATATAGACTTAGCATTATTCACTATATGAATTTTATAAACAGTGCCTCCTGTTATCTCCCTCTGCTAGAAACCCACTTGAGTATTTTCATTATGTGCATTATACCCAATGAAATTACAGGATATATATATTTTTTCATTTTATTTTAAGTATCATCATACGAGAATAAAAAGCTTTTCATTTTCATAGTTTTTATTTGCTTCTGGCAATCCTCTAAATATGTAAAGTACCAACTTGATTCACATTTACACTGGATGATGTAAGGCAGCTGCTTAGCTCATGGGCTGAGATCAAGTATTTGCCCGCATTAGGCCTTTACCAGGACTTTTACTCAGAATCAACTTAATTTAGCTTGGGTTTGACTGTGTTAGTGGAGTACATAAATATTATTCCATTCAGAACCACGACATATCTGTCTGTGAGGCAACAGTGTAAGTGTAATGATAAATTCAAATGCAGTTTCCATCACAAACAGTCAAAAGGAAACTTATTAGTGTTTTGGTTTGAAAAAAGAATGCTAAGCCATTGCATTAGCACAAACAAGGTAATTAAGGGAAAATTGGAATCTAACAAAACCTCTTAGATTCACATAATTTGCCTTCTCTTTCAAAGGATAAATGAAACTTTCCCACCCAAAATCAGAATTACATTCTACAGTACTTGAAAAACCTCAAATCTGCTTTGTCATTTCTGTAGTATGACTGTCTTCTAAGGCACGTGTCCAAGACAGTAAATTTGCAGGCAACAGCTTTAAGTTTTATTCTAGGAAAATATCCAAGTACTGTGTGTGTTGAAAATGAAATTGAAAATATCTTATAAAGCATGTTCTGTGGGTAAAATTGGCAGAATTTGTCATTTAAGATTGCTTTTGTAATCTCCAAATCAGAGGTTACACTAATTCAACAAACATCGAATTGCCGAAGTTTGAGGGCAGAGGAGGTAATATTTCTGTAAGGGAAAAGTCAGAAAAGGACCTTAAATTTATTTTAACAAATCTACACTTTGATTCTATACAGTCAGAATCCCGAGGATCATGAGGGGTTTCCCTGTCTGAAGAAAATACTAACCTTGCGACAAATGGCCTATGCCATTCTCCAGTTCAAGTTCCTCCCAATATCCAACCCACTGAGAACTCATTTCCTGCTGTTTTTCTAATTACGTGTCGGAGCTTCCATGGTAGTATGTATACCACTGTTATACTTAAAAGCAGTTAGCCCTTCTCCATGTAGTGACAGACAGAGAAATAAAGGAAAGAAAAAGCATGAAGAGGACAGATGCAGTATTAGAACTTAAGAAAGATATGTTACACCTAAAATGCTGGCCATTTCTTTCTTCATTCAGAATATAAAAACATGAAAGTGTATCCATGTGCATCCAACTACAAACACAATAAACAATAAAGTATATAAAGAGGCAAAGTTCTCACTGAGTCTTATCTATGTCCATATATATATACACAAACTGGTTGTAGATGCCAATGAAGAGGCCATGATATAGATGTCTGGTGCACAAATGTACATCCAGGAGGCACTTTCTGAGTCAAAGTGCAAAAAGAGAATGTCTGCGCTCCAAGCTGGATTATAACATCAGCCCAGTGCTGACGATGTCACTATTTGATTCCTCCTTACCTCTGATACCATCATGTAGTCACTAACATCATGCAGTAGTTCTAAATTTATTGTTAATGGTGTAATCATAAAGCTGACCTTTTTTTTTTTTTTCTTTTTTTTTTTCCAAGTCATCCATAGTTTTCCTATATGTCATAACAGACTTTAAAGCTAATTATTATTCCAGGTAGTGCAGGCAATCAACTGAGTACCTTAAAATATTAAGAAAGGAAGAAAAACCACAGTGTCTATTGAGGTGTTAAGATGCACAGAAATTGTAGACAGGACAAGAATTGAATTGATTAGAAGCTTTGATATGTTCACGAATCCTGCTGAAAATCTCTGGTATGTACAATGCATCTTTAATGCAAATCAACATAGCTAGTCTAACGATGACCCTTGAGAAGGGAAGTGCAATCAAGCTGCTACACTGGCAGACAGGGCTGGTGCAGCAGGTTCTCTGCACCCAGCATCAACAGGAGTGAAGACTTTGATAATTATGGCCATTTGAATGATTTTCTCTGTTAAACAGACTGTGAAATGGAGGAAGATACTCTGGGTTTTGCCTTATAATGGCACAATTACTCATCAGCAGAGCACAGTAACACCATTGTGGGGAGCTGCTAGCAAATATCAGCCTCCTAAGCTGCAGGTGTTGTACAGTTTGAACAGAAGTTGTAAAGTTTTTCCCATATCACTCACATTAACATGAAGTCTTGCAGTAGCTTTTTTTAAAGACAGGAACTACAGAATGAAGATACATACCTTCCATACCCCCAAACATTATTTTCAGGTACTCAGCCATACCTGTGTAGGCTTTGTACACTAAGGAACAGTAGGTGGAAAGTCCTTTTTACAACATTTGCTCATTTATTTCTCAATACAGTAAAACTTTTTTTCTTTGAAAAATGTACACACTTACTAAATCTCTCCACAACATACACTCGTAACTCTATCTTTTTTTGAAACAAAATAGGATGGGAAGAAAGAATATATAATCAGTGAATATTTGCAAATGAAAAAACTCCTTCGCTGAAAAAAGTCAGTGAACTTCTAAAATGTACATAGGTCAGTCTGAAAGTAATGCTTTCTATTTGTTTCCATGGAAATTACAACAGATGCAAAGAGCACAATAGCACTATTTGATAGGGTAAATTCTCAGCTGCAAAACACCACTTTTCAATACAGGCATCACCATCAGCTATGTATTTTCATCAGCGATGAACAGGAGCCTGCATACAGCGCTGAAGAAAATCTGCATGGCCATCCACAATGTGGCTTGTCTTTCACACTGCTGTCACTCACTGCTGCAGAAATGCACGGCAAACCACCTCACTGTGCTTACATCCATTCTTTTGTCTCTATCAGCATCAATGAATGTCAGCAATTTTTTCCACATGGAGGAATTTAATGACACACCTTTGCTTCATACACTTCTACATCAGGCACCACTTTGTCAGACTGCTTGTCTGCTGCCATTTGTCACTCAGCAACAAACTGTAACGGGATACTGCTGGGATGACCAACCTCTACTGCCATACATCAACTTCCACCGTTGATGCCATGAACCAGCATAATAACATCGGAGTCATTATTTTTGGAGCACCCCTCATGGTTTACAACTCACATAAGTCAAAGCCTCAAGGTAAATGTAGATTTTAAAAACAAGTTGAACTAATTTCCTCTATCCTCTGATCTTTGTAAACTTAAATGCAATTGAACTTGCAGAAGTTAAAATTGAAGGAAGAAAGAAAGCACACTGTTGCACTAATAACCACATTTCTGCCTCAGAACATTGATTTTAAAGATACTTTACTGGCATTTTAAATGCAGCTAATTATATACAGGCAACTGTTGGCAGCAAGTTCTGCTCCTGCAGACCAAATGCATAAGGAGATGAGAGTGCTTTCATCAACCTTTGCAAGAAATGGTCATGGCAACTGGCTGACCCCACCCTTTTGTCCCCCAGCTTGAATGAGCCTCGTGGGGACAGAAGTCAGGAGGGGTACCTATGAGATCACTTCAGACACATTCAACATGAACGTTTCAAATGATCTGCTAGTGCCCTGCCTCTTAAGTAATGAAGAGCCACAAGAAGAGAGACATAATCCCTGCAGGAGCCAAAAGTTTTCCAGAACTGCACTGTGCATGATTTCTGCATATCATGCATCTTCAGTAGAAAATCTGCATTTACAGAGCAAAGCCATCTATTACCCCAAACATTCTTGTATTCTTCAAATCTAGGAGCTACAACTTCCATTTTGTATTTCTGATACACCAGCCTGCATCTGCAGTTGTTCAGTGACAGTGAGATAAATATAGGAAACAGCTTTCTGACTTCTTTTAAGCAGGTATTTCTATGGTGAAAAATACCCAGAAAACTAATGATGAAATCACAAATTAATATGTAATGTTTAAAATTCTCATGGATAAATCATGAGATTGCAACTTCATTGACCATAACATTCTGAATCTTCCTGTTAAATGGATTAAATACCTGTAATGTTGTAAGATACCTTAGGTGTTTCTCATTCTGCACCTAAATGCAGGAGCTTAAATTTTTAATTGTCCATGTTGTTTTCATCTTCCAAGATGCTTAAGACTTTTAGTTCCAATTAACTCTGTAAATTTAGATTTCTAACCCATACTGTGCAAAAAAAAA
Organism: Phasianus colchicus; assembly: GCF_987193195.1. Taxonomy (NCBI): domain Eukaryota; kingdom Metazoa; phylum Chordata; class Aves; order Galliformes; family Phasianidae; genus Phasianus; species Phasianus colchicus. The sequence goes on along the minus strand of NC_143439.1, from coordinate 18,392,026 downwards.
AAAAAAAAGCCTCTCTCTATGGTTCTATTTTTTTTTTTTTCATCAAGAATACTTTTAGTGTGGGGTAAAATTTCTCTCTCCAAGGAACAATTATGTAAATAAACACATAGATGTTAATTTTATTTACATTAGTCACACTTAAAAAAACAAAGTTAAAATCACTTCTACTGAGAATATGATTGTTTAATCCCACAACCTTAAATGTGTTGGTTTAATTACTGATTTGTAAATTACATAAATATCCTAGCTCGAGAAAAAATGGGAGCTCTTTTTTTAAATTTAATGTGTATTTTGTCAGCCTTAAAGGTCACATAGGAAAATTTACACCTAAGGGGAGTGTAATATATCTCAGGGTTTTCCAGAAGCTTTAGTGAATTTTCTGTTGCTAATTTAGTCTTGTTGGAAGAAAGAAAATGAAGTGCTCCAACAAAAAGTATATATGTATTTGTATGTGAAGAAGAATTCTATCTCGTCTAAAGGAAGATAAAAACAGCTTACAGCCAGGAGGATCTATGAAACAGAATAACTCAAGCCAATAGAAAAACCAATCCAATATTCCACAGATATTGTGCACTCAAATCTAACAAATCTACTAATGCTCAAACATCAGGGACAGAATTTGAGGAGTAAACATTGACATATACAATGTGGCTGGAAAAATGAATCCAAAAAAGAATGGAAATGACTATACTAAGTGATATCCAATTGTGACCAGAAAATACAGTGTAATATAAGATAAGAAAAGAAGATAAAGCAATCTCCTTCTCATAAGTCTGTTGTCAGGACTCATGGTAGCTCTAATGAACTGCTCCATCTAAGCCTAAAACCAAAAATAAATGGTTAAGTGACCCTTTTCTAATAACCCATCTGAGTCAGTTGGCTCATTACACACTTACATTACAGTGATAAAAGTCAGGTAAGTGACTCATTCAGAAGAAAAAGAAAAAAAATATAATTTTATAGCTTCCTTGTGTATATCTACAAATGCGTTAGGGAGGGAAAAAAAGGAGGAAAAAACTGATGACACAGAAGTATTGAGTCAAGAAGGTAAGGGCAAAAGTGCCAGAGGGCAAAAAGAAAAGAGAAACCAAGAAGTAAAATGGCTCACTGTAAAGTGATTAATCACAGAAGTTAAACCCCAGGCACAATTTCCTATGACAGTCTCAGGCTTAATCTATTCATTATTACTATAAAGGATACTGTGGTAGCAAAGCTCTGAATACCTAGTTCTCCAGTATAACATTTGCACTTGGGAAGAGAAGAAATGAGGTGACTTTCTACTCCAAGAGCAGTCAATGGAAAGTATAAGAATAAAAGCAAAGAGAGACCAATAATACCTGCAGGTAGCCACAAGAAAATTGTGCAGAGCTGCAGCAAGCAATCTCCTAGCAACTTAGACACCATCTGAATTATATATTTCCAAAAGATACATTATCTCCAGTAGAGAAAAGCCTCAAGGCTTTACAAAGAGTCAAAATACCAACCCACCTTTGAGGCATTCAGGATTTCTAAGCATCCTGCATTTGAGACTGGGCAATCTTTTTTTGCACAGACACTTCTACAGCCCTTGACTATATAGAAAAACTGTAGGCTACCAGTCCATGTGCATGCACCCATACATATATATGCATGCATACATAGTGATAAACACCTGTATGAACTTAAAATGAAACATTCTGACAAAAAGCTCCGATTAGTTTCTCAGGTTATTAGAAAGTCAGTACTAAAAGTTAGGTGGTGATCTTTTACCTGTGCACAGATATAACAGGGAGCCAAGGAGTTAATTGTATCCTGCTTTTGGCATTTCACACTGACTAGGTGGACTTGGAATGCTTAGACGGCAAAGACAAAACAAGTGAAACACAGAAAGCTGGCATAGGAAGCAGTTGTGTTCTCTCTCTTCCCACACTTCTCCCCAAACAGCTTTTCTTCCTCCAAATTTTCCTCTTCCTACATTCATGGGGGAACTTGAAAAAAATGGCCTTCCTGTGGCATCATCCAGTGATATCAGAAAATAAATCCAGAGAGGAATGGAGAAGCCACAATGTAATTGAAAGACATCACCCTATCACCCTCCTTAACATCCTGCATGCTTGCCTCATTCTCATGTCTCCAATGTGCACCAGTTGAGTCCAAAACTCACCTTCAGTTGGTGTTTGTCCTGACAAGTCAAATCCCTGACACAGGCAATGTGGAGAAATGTACCAGCCAGCCAGATTTGTATTTCCAAGTTTAAACAGTGGCCTTCCTATTACCACAGAAATAGTAGAGAACACCAGCTAGTCATGAATATGTCTTCTTCAAAAATGCATTAGGGGATGGGACATATCCTGTAAGACTGACTTGAAATAACAGCTACACAAGAAAGAAAGTAGGGAACTGTGTGGCAGCCCTAAGGCATTTCACAACACCATGTACCAAGATTGCTGCATCAAATATATTACATTTTTAAAATGTGTCACAATTCCGCTTATTCTGCTGTGCTTAAAGAGATATGATTGTTTCCCCTTTCAGCAAAGGCAGAAGAAAAAAATTAATAACCATTTCTCAACCTGGTTCCTGAATTGTTTTTGCTACTTCTAATTTCCTGCCAAAGCATGTAGTCAGTTTGCAATGTGACATTTGCAGAAGCTCCTTACAGATTGATTGGCTCAACTGCTGGGGAGCTGAGAGAATTCTTATAAAGCACGACCTTCAGTCATTACAAGTCAGACCTGCTGATACTGCCACATGCCAGAAAAGCCCACCCGCTCCCCACCAGGTGCTCAGTGAGCCATTGCTGGATGCAGATCACAAGCACAACAGCAAACAATGAGCTTTATGATCTGCAGAGTTCCTAATAACTCTCTCGTGAAAAGTCAGATCATAGTGCGTTATTCTCAAAGCAAGACAGGATAGGTGAAAAGAAAGCTCTTCTTGAAGATATCCTGCTCAGTAACAAAGAGTTGCTTAGATGGCAGTAGTGACTTTAAACAGTAAACATGCAAATCTGTTCCTTGCCTCCTTGCCTTTCCATCATGTTTCGCCTCCCATTCAGCCTTTCCCATGGAATTTGCTGCACTCTTGGCTTAGCACAAACTTTCTAATGCTGACATGTCTACACCTCCATCCTCTCAAACCAAGCAGCTTGTGACAGGAAAACGCCAAATCTGAGCTTCCACACTACAAATCATTTATCTGAATAAAAACATCTTACACAGACACATTATTTTGCTACCAACACAGGCAGATTGTGTTTTAATATTTGTCAGAACAAAGCAGAGTGTTAGACTCCAAACCCCACAAGTGGCCTTGGATATATGGTAAATTTTTGTTTTCTTTCACTTCTATGGCTTGAAAAAAAAATCTCAGCAAAGGCAATATGTATGTAGACTTACTTTAATCCACTTATCTCTTCATAAACATTGCCATAACATAGACCTCCTGAAATAGATGGTAGAACACAGCTTGAATCAAATAGGATGTTTTCAGGAGTTGCAAGCACTCACAGTTGCAAAACTCACTGAATTTCTAGTTTGTAGTCTCTCCTGCAGTAAACACTCATATCCTTCCTTAACTAACCCTTTCTTAGTGCTAACAATGAAAGATTTGCTTGATTACTTTGAAGTGAAACATAGAATTGATTGAAGTTTAATTACAAGCCTTTACGTAATCTAATCAGATTTAATCATTGTTAAGAAACTGAAGCTCATGTTTTTGTGCTATGCTCCACAACACTTTTCATACTAGGTTGTGGTTAGGAAATCAGTCATGTCTTAAGACTCCATACATGATTTCTCAAGTGCTCTCAAACATCACACAGAAGCAATGCTTCAGTGGTAAGTCAGAGAGCTTGAAAAATTTGATCTTTTCAGATATTTGGAGGAGGAAAAATATTGATAGATTTTGGAAATGCACTATGAATTTAGCTGGCTAATATCTCCAGATATTTTTCACAGTTTTGAACTGTCTTCTAAGGCAGTTCCTCCCTTTCCATTTGTAGAGAGAGATTACTGGTTAACATAAGCACCTGAGTCACCTGTCTAGTTGATAGGTTTCAATAAAATAGTGACAAAATCATCATCCAGCAAGTAAGAAAAATGCTCATATAAGCTTTTTCAATGCTTGTAAGGCACAGACAATTTGCTGAAGATATTTTTAAAATTTTCCTCCACATTTATGAAAAATATATTATAGCGATGTTTGCATAAGACTGAACCACATAAACGAATTAATACATAGCTATTCCTATATGCAAGTGTCCACGCACCATTGACCAAACCAATGAGCTGACTGACAAGATTTAAGCTGAAGTAAATAGTACACCCATTAAAAGTTTATGGATACCTATTAATCCACATTATCCCCCTTGCAGTGATTTTCTAGTAAGTAACACTTGAATTAAGGAAAATCCTTTTTGTTCTTATGTCAAGTTTTAAGAAACTGGAGAGACCAATTTTAACTCTCACCAAGAGAGGGCAGTGAAATATCTCTGATTATTATAAGATTTCCTACAACAGCCACATACCTTAATAGCAAGCATGATAGCAAATGATCTCTGCAGACATTTAATTTCAAAATCTGTGGAGCATTTAACTGATGCTGTATTATTTTTAACTAAAATCCTCCCACCCCTGAGTAAATGCATTGTTTTGTTTAGAACTGGAAAGAGATTATGAACAAAACAAAGAATTCCTACGAAATAAGATTATTTTTTTTCCTACTTGTACAGTTTTTTCAAAGCAGAGTATTAATAGCCACTTGCTTTCTGCAGTCAAGTTAATAGCAACATATAAGTTTTATTTTCATATTTTTTGATTACTTCTCTACAATATGGGGAACTGACATCAGCTTTGTTCTGTAATTTCTCTTCAGTCAAAATCCAGAGTGGAAAGGTGTAGGGCTACTTCTTTTCTGTTGTAACTCTTATTTGTGGCCTCCAAAGGACTGTGATACCTTCAAGTAAATAGACTCTTGAAATTTTGAGTCTTCTGTTACTCCCATGGCAAAAGCAGTTAGTTCAAACATTCACATCTTTCTTTTTTTCAAACCAAGGATTTCTGCTTTACCAAGTAACCTTTCAAGGGATAGATGTAATTCACAGGAAAATACTTCATCGTATACAGTAAGTTGGGGTTTATATTCAACAGGATTTAAAAGAGATCACACTGATGACACAACCTGACCAATTTGGCACATGATTATATATTTGTACTTGGCCTGCCACCTTCAAAAATATGTGGTAAAAGATAAATAATAAAATGCGAAGAGAAAGCACCCTTAATTTCTTTCTCTCTCTCTCTCTCTCTCTTTATAGTGAGCTTAACTAGATCAAACATTTCCATGTAGGCACTGCCTCTCTTTTAAAGGCAAGTGAAAAGAGTAACAAAATGCAAAGTATAATCATGAGGAAAAACATTTCTTTAACAAGGTGTCATAACATTTTCTTTGCTGATGTGATCATTTTTCCTCAAAGAAATAATTTTCTTCAATATGCTAAAGTGGTACAACAAACTAGAAACAGCTTCTAATGACTAACAGACTGACAATCTGGATATTACACAGCAGTCAGAAAAGAGTCCAATAATGCTTAGAAGGCATAAATAACTGGAATAAAAATGATGACTATTTATAAAACAATTTGAAGGAAATTATCTGTAAGGGTAGCTATGATATCTTAAAACAAAAATCAGAACTTAGATTTCCTATCATGTTTAACCTCATCTCTCCCAAAGTAAAAAAAAAAAAAGTAGCATGAGACCTTTGCCATGAAACCACTTTGATGTGAAACTCATTTCCCTTTGGACTGAACAGAATTGCTTCGAGGCATGGGGATGCTAAAAACACTTGTATTCAGTGCATCGATCCCTATTTAATGAAACCTGTTGGAAGCTTACAGTCTCAAAGTGACATAAAGATTGTATCTTCATAACGGAAGACATCCATCACTTAGGTGGTCTTGTCATGTTGCTTTCCTACAGACATAATAAACTGCAAACCCAAAAGCAAGCAGTGTCAGGTATTCAACAGCACAGTTAGTAGCAAGAGGGGACACTGACTTCTGCACACTGTTCAGAGTACAGAAGCCCCAAGGCCAAACAGAAATATCGATTTAACTATCCACAATCAGGCATGTAAAAAAAACTCATTATAACTTTACTGTAGACCAAACTAGCTGTGAATTACTTTAGTCTTTCTAATTTATTTCAAAAGGTAACTTGCGACCAAATAGGCTGCAACCTGTAGGGGAAACAGAGGCTGTACCTTAAAATCTAGATTAGATAATTCGGCTATCAAAATATCATAGATTGTACTTTTGAATAAAATATTTCCTTATCACACTACCATTCTGTAGAACAGAAAGTTGACCTTATCTGTTCCTCCTTCTGCAAATAACTTGCAGAAATAGCAAATGTTCACTCATGTGGCACTTTGTTTTTTTAAGTTGCTGCTCTTTCTGGAATAAGGTCCATGGAGTTACAATATTGAATACCTTCACTAGTTAAAATCCATGATGTGAACAAAACTGCTATGGCAGCAGATCAGAGCACCAGTTTAATTCAAAGCTTGGACATAACATCTGAGCAGGTTTTTCAACTGTGAACCTTTCATGCATTTTATACCATCGCCTACAGCCTCTCAGCAAGGCATGAACATTCCCAGTTATTTTTGCTAATGCGATATTACTGTGGGGCTTCCAACCTCACTGTGCAGCACACTATAAGACAAAACATCCCGATGCAGTCTCCATCTTCATAAGCAAAATTTGTAATTTGAGGAAAAAGCTGAACAAAGCAGCATCAGGACTAGAGTGGCTGGTGTGGGTATTGCAAAGCAAGGTGGGTACTGCAGGTCAAGGATGAAAAGGAAGATGCAGATAACTCTTAATGAAGACAGGAATGATACAAGCAAGAATAGTTTACAGAACTGTTTAACTGCCGTATCATGAGCGGGACTGATACTCCTTATTAGATTTTAATAGATATTTTGACTTTAATAGATATTGTGACGTAATTGCATGAACAGTTCTAGTGAGAGATGACCATGCATATATATGCTATTTAACTAGATCCTAGCTAAATTATTTCTTGCTTTATATGTTTTTATATTATCAATTTATCTGAAGTGATCAGGCAGTTGAACTAGGTGACTGTTGAAGGTCCCCTTTAAGTCAACTATTCTGTCTTAAATCTCTGGTTTTGCTTTGGCTCCATCTCTCCTAATTGGAATTGATGGATAACACCACTGAACAAAAAAAAAAAAAAAGAGTTTCATTTCCGTAATATTTTTAAAGAGAGACTTTCTCCTAGAGTAGTATATCATGTGCTTTCCTCTTGATATATGTTTCTGCTTCCTGCAGATAGGTTAAAGTTAGTAATTATAATGAACTGTTAAACACCATCATTAGTTTAATATCATCAGTTTCAATACATTTCAGTGGCTCTTTTAAGCTGACACAAAATTGTTTACATCATACTTATCAATTTCAATTTGAGTTCAAATTTCAATACAAGCTCTTCTTCAATATATTCCACCCTATTCTTTCCTGTATATATAAGAAGCATATTCTCCAGACTGCTACACTTACATTAAGTTTTACAGGTTTTGAGAAATTGAGAAAAGTAGGACTGGAAGTAGGCCTGAGATTACTTACTAACATATCTCACACAGTTGCTAGATATGTGCTGCACAATTCCTTAAAATGTAATATTTCCTTCCTGAAAAACTTAATTTTTCAGAAAAAGAACTTATATCAAGAAAAGTCACTTCTGCTTACTGGGATGAAAATGTGAAGTACTTGAGACAATATATATAATTCTCTTTCTGTTACTTCTGCTGTACCTTTTTAAGCATGAATACACCATGGCAAGAATATTTATTACTAATTTTTATTGTAACTTACCCTTTGATTAAGGCATTATATCATAACTGCAGAACAGGCAAAAACCTTAGTACTTTACATTTAGGGCTGAATCATAAAAATCAACATTATGAAAGAACTATAAATATTATGAAGTCATCAAAAGTCTCATCATCCTCATCTTTATCATCTGAAAAGAACTCAAAAGGTGCAAGCAGGTGGCCCTTTCTAGCTACACAGAAGTAACTTATTTTTTTTTTATCCCTGGAAATAACTTCTAAGATTCTTTTAATCACAGGAACATGGGAAACATATCTCAATATTGCTGCAAATGCAATGTTGAGACAAAACAAAATACTACTTCTAATTCTGAAATTATTCTGATAGATAAGAAAAAGTAATACAAAACTTCTTTACAAATGAAGATTTAAGCATGGTAAAATGTCACACTGAAATACATGAGCTAAAAACTAAAATGCAATATAAGCAATGATTATCTAAGTCGACACTTCTCTTGTCTTTTCAGATATCTCCATTTGTTTCTTATCTATCTTAAAAACAAACAGATTTACTGTACTTTCAGCTGTGTTGCACTAACAACAGTGGAAAGCAATTTCCACAGTTTGACACACCATTTCTCCTCTTCCTCTTCAGCTAATCACTACACCCACACACATTTTCGTACCCAAATGGGAGGCTCACAATAACTTGAGCTCTTCTCCCCTGGTGGACACCACTCTCCTCTTGCCAGAGGATAGCTGATCCTTGCCTCTGCTTATGTAACTCTCTCTAACACTTGCCTATATGTGACTGAGCCTTACCAACGAATTTGGGAGTCTTTATCAGTTTCATGGATGTTCTCACATTTCTACCCACTGTAAATCTACTCCTGAATCTGTGGAGACTGATTGCTACATATTACATATATATTGTGGAGGGTGCTCTCAGTGGAAATCTGCACACCGAACATTTTCTTTGAGTTCAACTGCCTGTATCACAATCAGCTTATGACTTGACTAGCTCTTTTCTATCCCACAGCCTGAGGAGAAGGAACAAGTTTGCTCTTGTGTTCTCCCTGTTTTAATAAAAAGTGCCACCAAACACTCTATGTCCATAAAAGCAATGGACATTGGGCTTGCCAGGATTGTTTATCCTACTGCAAGAGAATACCAGAGACTACTGTCAGTAAAATAATATTCAACATCAAGATCAATGAAATAGTCTTTTCATAAACAAACAAACAAACCAGCTAAAAATCCCCTTGCTTCCATCTTTGCTGTACACAAGCATTCAGCGTCTAATAGGACATGCTTTAATATTTTCCCATAAATAGGTTAGCTTGGAACAAAGCAACCTCAGTATGAAAGAAGAGTGATCTTCCCAATTTAAAACTTGAACCAGCAAAGTTTTGATCCACCTGAGCCTCCCAGACCTTTCAATGTACCACAGAGGCTCAGAATCCTGAAACAACACAGCCTTCAAGTAAAAGCCCCTCACAATAAATGTGCAGATTAGCAACGTCTCAGTAGTATGGGGAGACACAGTTCTGTCTTGGCAGAACACAGCAGGCCACCTAATCCTGTCAAGCTCATGTATGGTTCTTTAGGAAAAAAAAGAAAAAGAACAACAACAAATAAAGACAACACAATTAATTAATTCAGGTAAAATCTCTATTGACAGACTACCGCATATTATGCCCTATGATTTGTGTCACAGTCCTTACACATCCCAGCTTTCCTCCAGCTGTGCACTGAACTCTTCATTCAAACAACTGAACAGCACCCTTCAGCACCCTCAGAGGCTAAAGCTAAATGACCCATTTCCCACTACTATCTCTTTATGTCTCCTGTTAAAAGAAGCAGCTCAATTTTTTATCATTCATCTCTCCTATCTACATGGCTTTCCAATTTCTGTCAATTATTGACTATGCCTGGTATACATCCAAATTTGGATGGAAATATTTAACTGGCTGAAGTTCTAGTTATCATCTTCTTTTTACAAGATGAATCAACTACAACATCACTGCTTTTGGATTAAGGCACATACCATTGGAAAATATGCCCTTGATTCAGTTACAAGTATTCAATAAATTAAATAATGTGCATCAGATGATAGCTTTGGTCAAAAACAAATCAATTCTAAAGAGCAAAAGACAAATACTAAACACTTTCATTCTGAAATGTACCTATATTTCACTAAGAATCTCTACCTTGAAAAACATGACTTCAGGTTGAGCTGAGTGCTTTATTCTGCTAATTTCAGGAATGATGAACAACATTCTTGAAGCAGCACACACTGAGTGCTCCCTTAAAGGTGAAGAGAACTACCTAATGGGATTTTCAAAATCACATAGCAGCATTGCTGCCTGAGACGTCAATGAAGCATTAAGTCCATTCTTTAATCATACACAGTTTCTTCTGACATTATTTAAAATGTCATTTTGGAGGCACTTCAAAGTTCCCAAGCACTTCAGATCTCTGAAATTAGTTACAAAGCTAATGTGCTCAGCTGAAGTATATGAGGATAAAAATCCACTGCAACTTGGCAGCTGTTTCAGCAGATCCATGTTCACTGTGAGGCTCTCATAGCTTCTTAGGCAGAAGAAAAAGCCATGTAGCCATAGCAAACATTTTTTAAAAGTTGCCCAGCCAGTCACACAGAATTGAAAGTGCTTACTAATTTCAGTGGTTGAGATTGGAAAAACAGTCCTTTGGTCTGCTCAGCCTGTGGCCAGCTGTAATAAGTGCAAGATGAAGAGGGGAACCAAAAAATGAAGAAAAAGTTTATAATGGAAACAAACCAAGCTCCTCACACTACATTAACCTGACCAATGTTTCAGTCCAAATTACCCTTGTCACCCTACAAAACAAACTTAAAGCACGTTCCTCTATTCAGAGAACTTCTATTTCTAAAAGTGAAAGAATGATGTTCTGTGGCACTCTTATGCCCACTTTTAAGCTCAGGATAATCAAACGCATGGGAGCTGCTGTGGTTAGGCACTTTCTTAACAGTATCAATGGAAAACAGGAGTTACTGACACAAATAGTTGTTTGCTTTTTTTTTTTTTTTATGGCTGATCTTTCTCAAGCGTCAATAGCAAGATATTAAAGGAAATTAAAAACACAGCTTTGAAAGGGGAAAAAGTTTTTCTTGTTCTTTGCTGTTAAGAAAACTGCATTTTTAACATGTGGGATGTAAAATAAATCCTCTTATCTGATGAACAAATATGAATAAAGAAATGAAACTATATAACTTAAAACACATTAAAAAATTGTCTCTTTCTAATGAAAAAAATCAATCAAAACTCTCAATCCTAATGAAAGCAGTTTACAGTAAGAACATTCATATCAGTTTTGACAAGAATGGAGACTATGAGCAAAATAGAGACAGACATATCCCTGCCAAAACTGCCCAGAGAAATACTACAAAGCACCAAGGACCCAAGGGGAATGTCTGCTTGACACCAATTCTTCTCCCCAGGATCCCACTGTACTGTTCCCTCCTGCCACCCTGCATTTTCTCTTTTCCCTACTGTCCCCAGTGCAGGAGAAAAACTTTCATTTCAGAATGATGGGGTTACTAGGAGGCTTCAAAGTTTTTGGGTGGTTCAAGCTAGTTTCCTCAAACTCTGTAAATGTCACAACTAAGTGATCAATTTGCATGCTGAAAACTGGATAAACCTCTATCTCAATTATTTGAGACAAATTTTAACCTGCCAATCAATCTTAACATTCTAGACTGAGAAACCTGGGCACCTACCCCATTTCACAGCTTGGAGTTGGCTCTCTTATGACCAGTCCCTCATTGTTTGAATGCTGCATATATGAGCTCAGCAGACTTGGCTTACTGACCTCCTTCTTAGGAGAAACAGGTGGAATTCCATGTTGCTATTGCATTGAGTCTGTCTTGGTTTTGTGGGCTTTTATTTGGAGTATGAGAGTTTGTGTTCTGGTTAATTTTACCTGATCCACACTCATGTATTCCCAGTGGATGTAATAGCCCACAAGTGAATAATTCACAGGGAACATGTAGGTTGCTCATAACACATCCTATAGTAGTTGTTTTGCTTAAATAAATGATCACTAGAAGGACTTGAACTTTGTCTTCTATGTTCCTCTGGCCGAATCCACTGAGGCATTGTACCCATCTCTGGCTTCTTTTCTTTATTTATGTTAGGAACACTGAAATACATGCTTGTCTGGACAAACTGCCTGGGGTCAGGGCAGGCACCTCACTGTACAACAACAGGATCTTTTCCAGATGAGTAAGCTGTAGATTACTGAGTCAGTCTCTATGTCTCTTTCTGCAGTCTCACATTTTAAAATAAATTTAAAATAACAAGTTTTATTCAAAAGCAAAAGAGAGACATTTTTTAAACTTAAAAAAATCAGGAACACAGTTTTCCCTTGTTTTGATCTTCAAAAGTCTAATATGTATGTTTTTTATTTAGTTTGTCTTTTACGCTAATCAGAGTTGCATTTTCAAGGAAGTTATCAATCTTTCTAACACAAATTTCACTGTGATAAAATGCAAATTCCCAACACTTCCTAGCCAAATTAAATTTCACTAAAATCTTACTAAAGATTTTCAGAAGCTACCAGGAAGTGAAGTCACTGTATCTTCACACGTTGCACAGCACTACATATAGGAAACAACTGTTACAGGTGTAAAAACTGCACTGGACTGGAGCAGCGGGTACCAGTGCACCGAAGTATTTAATTTCTTCTTTACTGTTTGTATTAAGTAGTTTATTTCACTTTTAACAGGCCACTTATGTATTCAAAGTTGCTTTAAAGAAAGTATCATGTTACTACTCTGCTAGGTCTATCGTTTCTGTCAGTACTAGAGGCAAAGCAGACACAGCATTTCTTTTCAACTCACTAAAAACACACACCATCAATAACTCTCTGTAAATTGTAAGCGTATCTTTCAGTCACATCATAAATTGCATGTCAGCCTTTACAAGCAGTTGGAACAGATCACAGCTTAAAGTACCAACTGCTGATATATATACATTTTTAAATCACATTACAGAGCTCTACCTTTGATCATGATCACAAAGAGAACACATGAACTTATAATTTGCTTCATGTAGCTAACCAAGAAAATACTGTGTCTATTCTTTGTGATTACACAGTGCTAGCTAACATGTCAGTAGAGCTGTCCAACTTTTTTTAGCTAATGCAGCAAGAGGAAATAAGAGAAAAAAGAACCCCCCTCCCCCCCCCCCCCCCAAATAAATAAATAAATAAATAAAGGTTTAACTGTATCAGAAGAGACAGAAATTTCTCCAAGAGAGAAGAACCAAATTCTTTTAATATATGTTGCTTCTTGATGCAAAAGCAAATGTGAGAAAAATTGATATTCTGGATAACGAAAGAAAGCCACTATTGTAATCAGCTGTTCTCTGACAAATGAGAAGTAGTAGTAATCATTTTACTAGAATGAAAACAAAAAATGTAGAAGAACTTCCACATCTTTGAAATAATATCACAACTATAACATGTTCCATGCAACCCATAATAATAACAATCTGTAAAATAAAAACCTGCATGAATTGATGCTGCAGGGAAGGTCTCATCAGTCATGCTAGCAGAGGAGGGAGGAACACCACAGCTGTCAGGCATTATGGCTTCTTCACCCGCACACACATGAAATGCTTTGCACTATAGATACCCCTTGGGTTAAGATAACATAACATTTTCTCCTTAAGGTTATTACATGAAAAGCATTTAGGACAGAGCAATGAAATACTACCAGACAAACTCTGCAGGCTCAAAAAATCCTGGGCAACTCAGCCGCCCCACTCAAGATATCCATCTTCCTGCTTGCTCTGAGATAAACCCAGGTGATATGAATATAAAGGAAGCCCTAACAAGCACACTGTGGTGTAGACAGGGAGACAGACAAAGTCTGGCTGGAGGAAACAACAGAACACATGTCAAGAAGAGAAGGAAAATCCATAGGAGGTGGGTATATGCTAATAGGGATAGAAAGGCAGAGCAAAATGTACCACAGTCTCCAATTGCCCAGATGTAGTAAGATAGACAGTGTGGGATGAGCAAGAAAATCCTATAAATTTCTAGTGGTCTGGCTCAAAGGATGAGCCTACTCTGAATTTCAAGGAGCACTGGAAGAAACATGAAAACCATTTCATTTCCGCAGTGCTGTTCTCTACACCACTAAGATATAAGACAGTACTCCTCTGAGCTACGAGCTCCCTTTCATTCATTTGTATGTTGGATAGTTATTCAGAGGAATGGCAGCTTTTACTTCAACAGTACAGATAAAAGTATCGCACTGAAATTTAAATGTCAAAGAATACATACTCAAATGTCAAATACCAACAGACAAATGCCAACAGAGAAATGTCAGAAACACTCCCTTGTCTCTCACTGGATATAACTATATCTGCACAAACGCAGGCCATAGCACAATATGTAAAAGCAAGAGTTTTTCTGCAGTTCCTTTGGGACTGAAACACTGCTGGTTTCAATAAAATCAGTATCTGGCAGCAATCTGGTTGTATTACTCCAAGTTTCTGACCCTGGCAGCACATACAGCTTAAATGATCCCTGGTCTGCAAGGTGATGAATGGTATTTACAGATCCAACAGTACATCCAAGTGAGATAAGTAGCACAAGGAATTTGTATTTCAGGCAAATCCCACTGCTGAATTTGTTAATTCCTCACTAGATAAAAGACCCTTACACAATGACTTTTCATGTCAGTGCTCCCACTGCTTTCCAGGTATAATAATAACACCTGGAAGTTGAAGAAGGGGACCTGCAGACAGCTTCTTCTAGGTACATGGTAAAAATTGGCTAGTAAGAAGAAACACATGCAATATCTTGATACCTTCTAATCTGTTTGCATTTTAGAGTCCCAGGATTATTAACCTGCAAGTACAGGTGAACATTTCAGAAGTTACTGAATAAATCTGGGACCCAAACAGAACTGATTGCAAATAGAATTTGGACACTCGAGAAATCTGAGTGCTTTTTCAAATGTTGCTTGCTTTAATTAAAATCAACTGATTATTCATTAGGAAAAAAAAATTCTCTACACACTTGACTTGGTGTGAACTTCTGGTCCCAGTGACTTCAATGGACCTTCTGTCAGGATTTCACCCTTCATTATCTTCTGTAAAAGTACTTGGAAACATCTTAATTAGGAAAGATGCATTTGTTTAGAACTTTCAGTCAGCTTACTAATTGCAGCTGTTTCCACTGGAGCTGAGAAGTTAAAACGGTAAGGTAGTTCTGTAGAGAGACCACTAAATACGTGAAAAACTGAAGTGTACTTTAGTTAGTCTTGCTAACAAAAATGAATGTCACTCCTGTAACTATTAAAATTTGCTTCCAATACTAGTGGATCATATTCTGTAAAATATAAACTCTAAGATAAAACGCATGACCTTTTGTCAAAAGAATAAAACGAACATCTGGCATTTTCACCTTAAAGAAATATTTTCTTCTCTATCTCTGATGCAATTGTTTCAGGATCCCCAGCTTGTTTATTAGGGTTAGGGTAGACACTGAGTATAAAAACCACAATTCTTTTAAATTCTTTTACAGTCCAAGTAAATAAATAAATGTTAGTAAATAAGTATTCAATTTGAATTATTTTGGCCTTTTTTGAAAGATGTTTTAAGAAACAATTATTACATTCTCACAATGTATACATGACTGTCTTTCTAAAAAAAAATCCTTTCTCTAAAAACTACATCTGAACTCTTTCTAAGGCTTTCTCTGGATCACTGAATGTCATTTAGAAAAAGGTATTGGAACAGATTAAATCAGTTCTGCTCTGGATTTTTTTTTTTTAAACTTGCTACAGAACATCATAAAAAACAGAAGGCAGACACTTATAGTGCAACCTTCAACAGGAAAATTTTCCAAGAATCTCTTTAAGTAATTTTTGCAAAACAAAATAAAAATACATATTTTCAATATCTTATTTTTTTAACCTTGATTTTCTTCTGAACAAGGCCTTGGAACACTGAGTTCCATGGTCTAAGGAAGGTTTCTGTACTAAACTCCATTCTCTTTGACTAATTATTTCCTCCCAGAGACAATCAATGTCTCTTTGTCCGTGAGCTAAAATAAAGGGTAAACAAGGAAGTTCCAAAAAGCCTGTTTTGCACTCTCATTACTTTGCAATCTTCTGTGTGACCTTGCTCATTAGTTTCCTCTTTAAACATAAGCTTTGAAGCACTGAAGAAGGGTAAGAAAAACTAGGAAGTCCCTTCATATTTCTGTTTTTGCAAGTTCTTTCCATGGATCTCTCTCCCTTCTATCTTTTTTGTGAAATGAGAGAACACAACTGAATGTTGCACTCAGGCATTCACCTACAAAGGCCAGAAGTCAAAAGAGAACCAAAATCAATCAATTAAATTAAATGAAGTCATATAGATTTGTGTTAGGAAAACTACTTGCTCTAAAAAATAAATAGCTCCTAAATGCATAGCATGGAAAATAAATCAAACCCAAATATGTTGAAACAGACTCAATTTGAAGGTGAAGGAAAAAGACTCATCCAACATTCTGATTGCCTAAAGGCTTTGTAAAGCATCCTTCCAAATGTTAACAAGATCCAGCCCCATTTAGCTTCTGAAGCATCTGTTGGGATCTCTGCTCAAGGTGACATAGCTGTAGGCACATGTGTGTATTAAGTTATTGACAACAGATGATATAATGGAGCCTGGAACAGCACGAGTAGAATAACAATTCTGATGAAAATCAAAGGAAAAATTCTAGGAGTTTAGAGTCAATTTTAACTTCTTATTTATCTCTCTCTTCTTTCAGAGCACTTATCTTTTTACTGCAGAAGGTATACAGACAAATGATGTACTTCATCATACAGTGACACTGACACATGGAAGCTGTATACACGTATTAAGATAACTGCTTTGAGACAATCTCTTCAGGTTTCTCACCTATAAAAAACAGCATGATCCAATACACTAAATGAAAAAATTCTGGTATTAACTTTCAACAGGTTTATCTTTGAAGAATGGTTGTTCCTGAAAGAGCCTATATATCTGTCTTCTATTCTCCTAAAAGGTATGATGTGACTTCTGCATCATTCTCCACATCAGATAGAGGTCTGTCCATACAAATTTAAGGATATAGTTTGCAAGCAGAGATCTGTTCCTTTTGCTGCACATGTACGCAATTTACCCAGATAATTTAATTTGAAATATTTGATCTTTGTCTGGCAGCTAAGTACCTAATTTTACATGTTTTCTGTAAAAAGTTTGTAAGTACAGGATGACTTAGTAGGAATTAAAGCAAGGAATTACACAATTTTTGTCTACTTTGCAACAGATATTCTCTTCCTAGCTACGAATTTTATAGCTATGTGGCTATAAATTTTAATCACCTAAACACTGAGACATCTTACTGTAACCATAAGCATCAAGCATAAATCTGGATGCTCCAAGCATCTTCTGATGTAAGATCCAATATTTTTGAAATGGGCTGCCAGGCCTGCAAAACAACAGCCTTCGCTGGCCTTCTGTAACTGCCTACCAGCAGGTTAACATACTGCGTATTATGAACAACATTTTAATCAACATGACCAACAGCAGAGCCTCTTTGCAATAATAAAATGGATGGGTACCTGTACATTTAAGAATTTTCTACCATTTCTCATTCTTCTCAATAAAATATAACGTTAACTGCCATCAGATATTTTTTTCTGTCAGGTTGGCACAAAAGACAGATTAAAACAAATGAAGGAAAAAACAATATTTTGACTGAATTTATGTAGCCTCACCTTGCGAATGCCTCTGCCAAGATCTTCTCCATAATTTGTCCCCAAGATTTCAAAGTGAACATTGGGATTCCCCCCATTTTCTGCAAATTCTAGTTCTCCAGTCAAGCCATTCACTCCACCCTATTGGAAACAAATAAAGAAATAATACATATATATTTTTTTTCAAAACAAGAATGGAATGACAACTCAGAAGTAGCCAGTTCTGTTTTGTTTCTCCAGGCTATTTGTGTACTACTGACACAGAAGATATGTGCATATACACGCCCATATATACACATATATACAATTAACAGAATTAGGATAGTTTTCTAAAGACTATTTTGAGCCCTAAATTGTTCTTGTGCTACTAAAGATCTTCACAAATTCAACAATGCTGAGATTCAATACAAGCACTAGTCTTACTTTTATCATATTTGCACACCAACATTTGCTCTTTCTCCTGCCACTAGTAGGACATGAAATTCTAATCTATAAGAAAAACAGTTTTGCGACTAATTTTAGTGGAAGCAAACCTGAAGACAAATATACCAAAAAAAAATTACAAAAAAAAAATTGTTTTTTTTTAAATTTCATCACTCAAAACATACTACAACAGAGTATCAGGATGAGTTTTGAATTAAATTAGTTGCATTTTGAGATCATATGCGTGATCTATAGAAGGTATGAGGGATTTGTTTATCTGAATGTAGTTGTCTGTTTTCCTCCACAAGTCTTCTATACTACTAGGAATACATCAGATGAGCAACAAACAATTTTCATGCTTGCTTCTACTTTGCTTAACATTTTAGACAAAGGGGTTAAAATTCTAAAAAGGAGACAGTGAGCATTTACTATAAAGAATCAGAACTGAGAGGCGATACATACTGCAGCAATACTCAGAATATATTCCAGGGTAATTCAACGTGACACACACGTCAGGCTTTTATAAGAACTGTGATAAAGGGAAACTCTAAAATCAACAGAGCCATGTGAAATGCCCACAGTGAAAGCCTCAGAAAATTTTCCTGTTTTTTGATAAGGGAAAAATTAGATCTTTGACCCACTTCAGCCAAGAAACCCGAACATTTAAAGTATGCACATAAAACACGTTTTAAGTATGCACATAAAACAATCTGCATCTTTATAAAACCATACAAAATGCATAGCTTTTCTTCAAAACATAATATGAGTGTTTTTCAGTTCTAATCACTTTTCCAGTTAAAGGTTTTAATACGTGAAGTGGAAAAAATTGGAAAATAAATTCTTGCAGAGCAAAATACCAAGCCACTTGGCTATTGCTGAATCATGATTTTAATAGCTCTGTTCTCATATCTTTAATTTTGAGAAAATGCACGTAGGAGTACAGTATTTGCATTGCAGATTAGTGTGACCTGAAAAAATGCGTGCGGTCATCCTTTGGTAAAACATTAACATAATTATAATAAAAATGAGGAATTTGCTCATCGAGGTAATACCTTTAAATCTTTAAGATTAGAGACTTAAATTCTCATGGAAACATTTTCTGCATATTTCATGAAGTGCCTTTTTAAATTAAAAACAAAAAAATCTTTGATGTATATGTATTCTATGTATATGTTTTCTATAATCTCTACTTTTTGCATGAAACGCCAGAATGAAAAAAACCACCTCTGATTAAGAGTACATCTACATACTCTTCTGCAGAATGACACTGTGTCATTCTGCACTAGGCAAGAACCATTGGGGCAATTTTGATACACATCATTATGTCTGGTATTACATAGAAGGCCCCTAACTAGCACAGCCAACAGATGCACTACCAGATTTTGAAATGGAATCTCAATCCAAATCATTGTGTAAATTTACTTGCCTTGATTTTTAAATGACTGCAAATGTTGGAGCAAAATACAAACTGCAAGTCTGTAAGTTATTTTTATCTGTCTGAAACCTGGCAGTAACCATAACAACAAATTATCTCATTCATCTATTTGGTAATCTTCTCATGCTTTGAAGATTTGTCATATATGAGTGTTTTTGGTTGGAGTTTTCTTTCCTAGACTGTGTCCACCTGAAAATATGAGCTCAGATTACATGAGAATACTTGTAGCTTGGGAAGTGAGAAAAGAAAAAAGAAAAAAAGAGTCAGAGCAGAACCACCCATATAATAAAAAACAATAATGGAACCTGATAGGGAATTTCTTAGAGGTTCTAACACCATTACTCTATGTGGGACCTGCCTTGTCAGCCCATCAGTGCAACCCTATTCCAGATATCTGCTAGACTTTGGTGCCCCACAAAACCTCTTTATGTGTTTTACTGCTCATGGGTGAGAGATTGGCACATCATATTGCGGAGTATGAGTTTCAGGACAGCGTTCCCATTTTTCTGCATAATCTTTCACCCTCTAAAGCCCTTAATTGATTTACTGCAGGTGTTTTATATCCCTCCTCTAATGCATAGTGGAAGGAAATCACAGAGGAAATGGCCATCTGTATGACAGCTACCGATCCGGTAACTTCCTGATGAGATTTTTTCAAGTTATGTCAGCATTAATTAAGACAATGGGTAAGAGTCAAGTTTTTCATTCCATTTAACTTATAGAAACAATGCTATTTGGGAAAAGAAAAAGACAGATTTATTATCTACTCTAAAATTCCTCTAAGGTTGAGCCACAACCATGCAATTTCCTGACACATTTAAAATTGAAGAATGAAATGTCAGTTGTTAGAACAAAAATGTTTTACTTATGTTTCTGATTACTGCTCTGGGCTTCGCAGAGCTACTATAAAGCTTGGTAATATAGTGAAAGCCTACTTGAGTCCTGTCTAGACTGGCAAGATAAACTACAGTTTATATTCGCTTAGGCACTGTTATACTGCAAGGAAGTCCCTGAAGAAAGTATTATTTACCCAACAGCCAGGACTTCACATGGGAATGTCAGCTTACCAGTCATTAGTTTTAAAGTATATCACTTTGCTATTCAAATTCTTGTTACGCTCAGACATGGCATATTTTGCAAATAAACAAACAAACAAACAACAAAAACTCCCTGTGGCTGCTGGCAGCAAAAATACTGTCAGCCTCAAATATAATTTCGTACTTTAATTTTGAAGAAATTTGATGTTTAAAAAATTACTGCGTTCACAACCAAAGACACTGTTCTCAGTTGCCTGCAAAGACAAGCTGAGCTACTATCTGAACAAAAGTTCGGCATCTTTTTCACATCATTACTGAACATCACTGACATATCTGAGACCAGTTAACAATTCCTGTCCATGATTCATGAAATAGCACAAGTTACAGTCCATTTGCCTCAAAGGAATATTTTCTATGCTGCTGCTAGCACTAAAAATTTGTTGTTTGTCAGTGAGCTAAACAAACGTGACTGGGAAGAGATCAGATGAAGAGATGAGAGAAAAGATATATGCATTAACTTGATGTCATTTTTCTGAGTTGATTCTCCATGTAATCCTACTTACATTTATTTTCAGGCTATTCTGGAAGATTAATTTTTCCAACAGTGGAATTATTTTCTAGTAATAATTATTACTCTCACTGTGAAATAGCTTTCCTGAGAAATATACAACATGGCATGTTCTTTGGGATAGTTCCTATTAGGGAAGTGAATTTATATATAATTGCTAGAGCTGGCCAAATTCATTAGTTGGATTGTATTTCCTGATGAATCTAATTATTTATTCAGTTCCAGAATGCATAGAAACAGATATTAGGTCTTTTTTATTAATTTTAGTGGCCTTAAAATGGATTTTAGACTTTATTCAATCAGTTGAATTCACACAGTAATCGAGCTTTTGGACTTTTTTTCTTTTGGAGAAATAGTGAGCCAGGTATCCAATGTTCAACAATAAAAATCACTCAACAGGGAAAGATTCAGGTAGCCATTCTGTTATTTCAAGAGATCTCTGAAACTCTTTAAACCCCCCTCATTCTCTGCTTTTCCATATTAGCTCATTAATCATAAAGAAACTATTTTCTCTATTTACTGTCAGGTTTCTGCTATTTTTAGCAAGTGGTGCTGAAGGTAAATCAGCATCCCTTTCTCTTACCTTCCTCAGTGTGTAGCTTACACAGATTTCCCATTTCTTTTCCTATTTTTCCCTCCGGAAATGAGAGGGAGATGCCCTTGGCAGCTAAAATGCTGCCAGATAATGCCGTTTCTTGATCTCTGACTCTAGAAGATAGATTTTCTTCTGAGAAAAGCTTCCTCTAGAATTTATTTTTCTGCATTCTTAGAGGCGAGGAAGAGCTCAGCTGTGACCAGCAGTAGATGGCAACATCACCTCCACTTGCTGCTGAGAACAGGAGAACAGCTACTTCACTGCTAGTCCTTTTCTAGGGGAGGCAGGCTGGAATTAGTCATCAGTTCCTTAACTGTTTCCCCACCACCACCATGCTTGACTACAATGCGACACCCACTGAAATCACAGGGGGTTGAGGGGCAGGATGGAGAAGATTGCAATTTCATACAGATTGTTCTGAAGGCACAATTAAAATTGTGCAGAGACTCTTAAGAACGCACATTTTATCTTTGCTCTGAGCTATAGCAATATCTTCTTATTCTGGTATATGCTATATTCTTGAAACAGTGGTGATTTCATAATGAAAATTCAGAATCTTTCACTCTGAAACAGTTTAAATGACATCTGGCCATTCCCCCCCCCCTTGTTTTCTGTCAATATTAAAATGAATGGTATATTTATGAGACATACTTCTTATTTCACTTGTTTCCTGTTCCACAAGGCCAGGAGAGGAAAAAAAAATTGACAAAAAAAAAAAAAAAAAAAAAAGGAAGGACTCTCAAGCAGAGAGATTAAATGTTTTTTATTTTACCTTTCACCACTTTTTTTCTGTCACTTCATCACTGTCAGTGTTTTCATTTCAAAATAAACAACTGTGATTTCAAGGTTCTACACAAGCACTTCAGCGAATTCAAAGAGAAAGTAGATCACAAAACTGAAACAGAATTCCAGCACTTAGCAGCAATCTTTAGCTCTCTGGTAAAGATGCATAAACATTGGAAATTTCTGTCTGTAACTGTAGGTTTCATTTTTGAACTTTATCATGTTGTTTCCAGAAATTCATCTCAGCACAGTGCGGTGTGTAAAAAGTATTTTGGATTCTTTCATTTACACCCGTAAAATGGCTCACTATCAAAGCCATCTCATTCAAATAGCAGAGAAATCCAAAGGCAACAGGAAATAAGCCTGGTTACCAGCACGTCAAGAATTTTCGTGACTTTCAGTTGATTTTCTAACAAGCTAACCACAAATCTCTGGATCTTCACTTGTTCCTGCTTTCTTGAGTTTCTTTCATATTTTACTGACCATTTCTATTCACATTTCCTGGCAAACTGATCTTCAAGATGGTCACAGGAGGAGTTTTTTTTTATTAATTACATCATTTTAGGGAGATGGGAATTTAAAGAGGATAAACTGGATGTGCTAAAAAGAGCAGTGTAGCAAAAATGGAATGTCTGTCTGAGGTGCAGAAAGATGCAGTGGTGAAGGACATTTATGTAGGACAACAAAATCAGTCTCACATCCACAAATGTCACAAGAAAGCAAATAACTGTACATGCAAAAAGTCAGCAGTCCTTTTATTGGTCCTTTTATTTATCAAAAGTAAATTCAGAGTTGCTAGCAGGGCTATCAGAGTTTTCCTAAACCCCAATTCAGATAGTAAAACCTATCTATAATTCTAATGTGGAGGTGGGTATTTTGACTTTTGTGGTTCAGGCTTCCTATTAGAATTTGAATAAGTAGGAACACCTTTATTAATGAAAAAGTGCACCAGAATATTTACAAAGTGCATGCTGATAATGAAAATTCCAGAGTTAGCCTTGCTTGAAAAGCAGCTTAAAATACATGAGACTTCCAAGCATGGATTTGAAAATGCCCTGCAATACTACTACTTTAGAGCCACTTAAAGCCAAAACCTGCCTCTCTCCTGGATTATTTTGCAGTCTCATGACTTTCAGCTATTAGAATGGAAACTAAGGACAGCCAACAAAGAAAGCCTTGAACCATTTTTTGGGAGCTACTATGAACTGGATTTGGGTCTAGGAAAAAAAAAGCACAAACAACCAACAAAAAACAGTGTTCAAAGGAGCTTTACATTTTGTCTGCATCATCATAATTTCTGGTGTAGTTAAAGACCTGATTCAGAACAGCAACTTCTTGAAACAACATTATATTTTAAATTATTTTTATGTCCTTTTAATGAAAGCCATAAATAAAGAACAGTTATTTATTTTTTTAAACTGTCCTATATTTTTTTGTCTTTACAATGGAGGTACTGACAGCATTTTAAATGTAAATATACATTACCAGAAAGTACATGCAGCCAAATGAAAAGGCAGTTTTATTAAAGACATCAATAACATGAGAAGGCTGAATAGAATACCTTACAGAGAAAGGTAAATGAAGAACCTATGCATATTTCGACTAAATAATCACTTTGAAAGCTGTGAGAATTGCCTCTTAAAGATGTGGGTCTTTAAATATCATGATAAGAAGGTATAAGAAGGAAAAATATATTTCAAGCTGAAGAACAGTAAAAGAGTCTTGGGAAGGAGCATTATTTAGGTATGCAGTAATATTCACAGAGAAGCAGTGAGAGCTTAACACTGGATAAAGCATTATCTAGTCTATTGTAAGAAAATGTTCTGTAATGACATGATGTAGACTAGATGACTTCAGACTTGTTACTTTCATTTCTATTATTCCACTATATTAATTTCAATAGCAATGCAACAACAAATTCCACAGAACATCAACTGAGTGTAATTGTCAATTTTTTTTTCTGCCATAAACAGTAAATCTAGTAGATTTTTCACCTTTACCTTCTAATCTGCAATATTTTTTTTCAATGGGATTTTAGTCTCTAGTAGCGTTTGGTACTTTTGGTGAAAAAACAATATACAAGTATGACATGAAAAACAGATAAAGAGTTTTCATTCAGATATCGAGATCATATAAAGCTTGTACTTTGAGAAGACACCATTAGTGCTGAGTAAGAATAGTACACATCTGAGAAGTAAATACTAATGCAGGTATTTAAGAAATCAGTGATGATGAAGTACAGAAAAAAGTACCTTCTTGATGGTTTCCAACATGGATCGTCCTCCTTGCCAGGGCTTTGAGTTCTTCCTAATGCAGGTCAGGCTGGCCATGCTGTGCCACTTCCTATCCTCTAGCTTCTTATGAAAGGCATTTGCCAGCAGAAGGACAGTGTCATATATGTACAGATTGGAAATCTGTAAAAACATAAAAAATGGAGTAACAGCCTATTACTTGTGGTCTCCTGGCAGTGGCCAGAATTTGTCATTTATTTTCCCTCACCTATAATCCCTTGGTAATTAAGCGACTTATTTGGTATTAAGAAGAAACCACAAGAGTAAAAACGTCCCCTCTTTGGCTCTGGTAGAAACAGTGGCTATGGGCTGTAATGCTACAATTGATTTGCAGCAACAAACTATACACTCATGAAGTACAAGTAGTCCAATTGCTGCTACAGCTCCACAGGAAGGATTAAAAGCCCCACTTGTGAGAATCAGCATACTTCTTTTATCCAGATGCCTGGAACTTTCAGTTTTTCCACTGTTAGACATTTTGAACACCATCAAATTCTTTTTAAGTCTGTCTGTACTTTCAAAAAGCAGCCACTGTGAAAAATTAAAAAATAAATCATTCCAGTATTTTTTTTTTTCTTTTTTTTCTTCAGGCAATTGAGATGAAGGCAATTTATTGTACAAAATCTGACCCAGTGAAATCTTTCCTCTGTGTCCTCCAGTTGTGAAGTTTACAGCATTTCCTGTCAGGGCATTTGGCAATGGCTATTAATTCCTTGCAGTACCAAAAAAAAAAAAAACCCAGACATCACTGCTCCTGAATGCAAGTGCTCAGTAAGAGACAACATTCAGAATTGAGAAGGACCTATGAGAATACTATTTATAGATAATCTATTGGTCATTTGAAGCCATAGGGCCTCCTGCAGTGATTGAGGGAAGCTGTTTCCTCAGCTGTACTGCCAATGGAGCTATAGAGCATTTCTAATCCCTGAAAACAAATTAGCCATCAGCAATTTCCTAACTGAGCCACAGTTGCTGATATATATTTATTTGTTTTTTCTCCATCAGATATGCCAAAAGACATTTTCTAGAATTGTGGAATAGGATGACTGCTCTGTGTGAAGGTCTCTCCATATAGGAGTTCTGCTCAAAGCCTTTAAGGGTCCTTACAACAGGAAATTCTTACGCTTTGTGGAGAATATGCTGACTCTGCTTCTTGAAAATATCCAAAGATTGGGAAAGTCTCACAGCTATTAGGAGTGGATATATGCCAAGGAAACACAATAATGCTGAAGATTTAAGACACTGCTTGGCAAACTGCCTTAAAACAGAGGAAAAAAAAAAAAAAAAAAAAGTACCTCTCTTCCTGTCCAACCCTATCCATATCCTTTTTTTTTTTTTTTAATGTTATTTATTTTCTCATCTTTACGCTAACTTTGCCTGTGTTATTTGCAGTCTGCTCTGTACAGTTTTCACAAAAAGGTTTTATGACAGATTCCTCCCCGGCCTAGCATCAAGGAAGGAGGTGATCAGCCTCCCCACCTTGCCAGAATTTCCTGGGTCAATTTTTTGCCCTCTGCGTCTTACTGAAGAAAATCTAATGGCCTGCTTTTTTTCCTCTCAACAAAGTCCCAGGATTCCCTATTGCCTTTTCAACTCTATGTCATTAGAATCAGAAATGCACAGATCTTGTGATCTTTATACATACACGTATCTTTTTTCTTTAAATGACAGTAATACTTCACCCATTGTTTCTGATATTTGGCCCTTAATTCTTATTCGGACTTCTTCCGTAATACCAATGGTTCTGACAATTTCCATTTCAGTATTCACACAGGAATTAATTTGCTTCCCTGCAGATGCATAGGCTAGGCATCACTGTGCATGATAGGATTAGAAGCATGGACTGGGGATCTGGGTTTAGATTAATTGAGTATTTATAAAATAACTTGGATGATTTATCTATTTATTCCCTAAAACTATAAAATATTCAAAGCCTTTCAGTTAAATCTATATTTCCCCAAAGAAATCATCACCAAGGGGACTTTTGTTTTAGAGGGAGAAAAAGGAATTACTGCTATGCTATGAGACATGTTTATTTTAAATATGCCTTCACCAAGGGAAAAAAAAAAAAAAAAAACAACAACAACAACAAAAAAAACATCTCTAGAGAGAACAGGCAATAAGCTTGCTAACAAGACTAAACTGGTAAATGAAGGGCTACAGATGCCAAGTCATCATTTCCCAAAAAAATGACATTGCTTTCAAGGTAGTTTTCAGAACATAATATCATGGGAATGGAAGACTGTTTTCACAGTTCATGAGGAAGGATGCACTTACTAATCCAAGAGAGATATAGTTAGTCCTTCATCAAGTATTAATAGGGCTCAAGGGTACAGAGTTCAGCAATTATTAAGCATTGTTATTCTTTTACTAATAGTACAGCTTAACATGTACAGCAATCAATCACTGATAATATAATGATAAAGACACTACAATTAATTTCTGGATCTCAAAATCACTCTTCCATTCCACTGCCAGACTATACTTCATTGGTAACTGTATCGACACACACACAGTGGGGCTGCAATTTAAAGTCACTTTACATTTTTATTCAATTCCATGTATATTTACCGGGACAATTCATTTATTGGTATCCATTACTAATACTTAATCTATCCTGAGTCTCTCAGACTAATGTCTGGATACTTGCATTACCACGTCATATGTAATTGGTTAACCTCCTGTTGATGTAATTCAGAAACCAGATATGAATTTTTGTTCTAAATTATAGGAAAAAAACCCACATTTCTTCAGCAATCAGACTAAGTGATTTATCTGGATTAACTACACTTGCTTTACTTATCTTTTGACTGTTATACAGGGCTTTTAGACAAAATTATGATAGTGAACTTTGCAAACTTCCTGTGCTTTCTGAGGCTTACAAAGCAACACAGATTTATAGGAACTGCCATTATGAATAGGATAACCCCAGAGACACAATGAGAGACCTTTGCCATGGTCTTTTTCAGTGTTTTAATTAAGGTGCTGAAATAAATTAATTATTCACATGGCCTTTAGGGGGAGTATTTTGGAGAGGAGGGAAGAAAAAAAAATCTCCCTTTATGATTTCCAGAGAATATTTCTGATTAGTCACAGTTCAGTGGCATAAGAAAAGTATTAGAATTTCAATTTATAAACGGTTCCAACTTCCCACTGGAATAGAAATTAATTTATAATATTGCTGGGGAGAACAAAGAAACACCTAACAAACCCGAAAGCTATTTGATTCTGTGTATCATATGAAGACACAGGGGATACTTCCTTTCACTGTTTATCATTGTTTCACTTGGCTACTAATAAAGGACAGCCATCTTGGGGAAAGCAAGAACATAGAAACTGAACTGTGCAAACATTGAAATCAAACTTCCATAATTCCTTTGAACAGAAATGTAATGAAGGTCTCAAAGGAAGACTACAGCTATCGAAGAGCTATGGCCTATTCTTGATCAAGAAAAATAGCTTAAGGTGTAATATGATCCCATCTAACACATTAACAGGAATTTACCAATGTGTAGAAAACAAATTTTTGATTTCTAGAACTTTTCTTTCCTAGAATAAGTTCACTGATGTGGGGAAATAAAAGTTAAGCTGAAGTGAGCAACAAACAAAATGTGAAGTCTCTTATTATCATAGAATGGTCTGGGTTGAAAAGGACTGCTAAGATCATCCAGTTTCAACCCCCCTGCTATGTGCAGGTTCACCAACCGCTAGACCAGGCTGCTGAGAGCCACATCCAGCCTGGCCTTGAATGCCTCCAGGGATGGAGCATCCACAACCTCCTCGGGCAACCTGTTCCAGTGTGAAACTACCCTCTGAGTGAAAAACTTCCTCCTAATAACTAACCTAAACCTCCCCTGTCTTAGATTAAAGCCATTCCCCCTTGACCTATCACTATCCACCCATGTAAACTGTCATTCCCCCTCCTGTTTATATGCTCCCTTCAAGTACTGGAAGGATTATTAACAGAATTCCTGTTTTCTGCATTGCTCTAGTAAGTAACTTAGTTCATGAAAACTGTTCTTTGTGATCACTAGTGGCTGTATGTAATTATCTCCTCACTTTCTATGTATGATGTATGGACTTCCAAATATTTTCACTAGAACCATGCAGCCACAACACAATGACACAGACTTTAAAGACTTTACACAGCTCCTAAATGGCCTCTACTGATATTCTGTGCATCCACTGAACTTGCACAGGCCAGTTTATTTTAAAACTACTAATAAGACCACCGTACAGTGTACTATGGCCAAAGTTTTTCATATAATCAATAGGTGTTTACTGACTATTTTGTGAGCAATTAGTGAGACAATGGCTTTTATTGCTAACCTGAAACAGGGCAAGACTGGCCACACTTTCTTCCCCCTTAACATCTTTCACTTTAGGAAGGTTAAAACAGTTTTTTTAAATTTCCTATTTCTTTTCCATTCTTTCACTCCTTCCTTTTGGCACCACAACTTTTCTCTCTGCTCTAAGTCAGGTATGGTCCTCCTGCACCAGTGCCAATATAGTCATCTTTCCATAAGTCCTCACATGACTTCACAAAATAAATAAATAAATAAAGCCAGTTTCACATTTCTTATTTGCCATAGCTTTGTAGTGACAAAGTCTAATCAGACATATGAAAGAGAGAGAGGACTTGCACACAATTGTGATCTTGCTGATAAGAAGGCTCTTATAATTTATATAACTATAACTTATAATTACAATCACAGAATCACTGATAGGATTTGTAATTGACAGCTACAAAATAAAGGCCTCTTAGGAACACAGACACAGACTGAGGTACCTCCACAAAAATACTTAAAACAGATGATACGGATTGTCCCCAGTAAAGGCTTTTCTATTTTCTACTCTATATCTATTTTCTATTTTCAAAGATGTTTGAGGCTGAGAGCAGGGTAGCAAAATGACCACGCTGCCTGGAGATCAGGTGGCTTTCTTTAATTTTTTTTTTTTTTTCTCCTTCTGGAGTGCATGAGTTCTTGTCCATCAGAACTGTTGCTCATTCCCACCCAATTACTTTCCCCAGTCACTATTAAACTGCATGTCAGAAAGGACATGAAAAATAAACATTAAATTAACTAAGCCACTGGGTAAAAACCTTGAACTTATCTACAAAGACAGTTCTCAGGTGGGAATAGAGCAGTATGTAAACTACCTCCATGCTTTGGGAGAAAGGGTCCTTTGGATCACACAGTGATGAAGATATTCTGTGGTTGCCACGGAAACAGCGCTGACTTATGTTTTGGGGGACAGGAAATGTCTGTCGAATAATTGTTAACCTTCCAATTGATCTTCTCACCAGTTCTTGCACGTCCAAATCACTGATTTCCTGGAAGACAAGGCAAGGAAAACAATATGCATAAAAGTTAAAATACAGACATTTTACTAGCACATCATAAATGAAAAATAAACTGAGAGCAGCAAGAGATGCGTGACTGTTACATGGCTAGTGCCAAGCTCAGCCATAGCCTCATGAAGAACATATTAAAGAAGAACATATTAAGCTCATTAAAACAACTGACTACCACTCTTTCAACAACTGCAAAAATTGTTGTAAAACAGACTGCGCCCACACCTCACAGAATCTCTGTAGATGTAATTGGGCTTAGTTGTTTCATTTTGAGTTTCCTCTTCCTTTCCTTTTGCCTCTGATCTTTTACTTAAAAGTGTTTCACAGCATTCTTGGTAGATAACATATAAATCAGTAGGAAGTCATAGCACGATGTATTTTTAAGAGTAGCATTAGTTAGGCGCTGTGAAGGTACTGACAATTATTCAGTTCTTAAGTGTATATTTCCTAGAAAAAGAATGTCAAGAACGTGCAAGTTCTTGAACATCATTTACCCACGTTAATATGGGAAACATTAAGCTTGAAAGATTAACTTCAAGGCAGGTTAAGGAAATCAGAAGAACAATTCTGTATACAGTATGAGTTCCGGCAGCTTGATAATATAGTATTTTACACCACTGAAAAATGTGGCCCTGAGGGAATGCAGGGACAGGCAGGGCTCAGGGACAACCACAGCTGGCTCCAACCCACACATAAAATCCTGGTATTTAGATAAACAGAACCTGTTCCTGAGGACTCAAATAACTTAGCTGGCAATTTTCAAGGCAATCTTATGTCTATTTTTTTTTTTTTTCTGCACAGCAGGAGAAATAATTTATAAAACTGCTCAGCCCTTCACAGTAGAACTATTTCCCATCATACTGAATTGTTTGTCCATAATCTACCCTAATATCAGAGGCTGATGCCCCAAAACATTCCATTTAAATTTGGGAGATTCAACCCAATAAGTTGAAGTTCTTGAGTTGCTCCCATTAACAGCCTGCATTTAAAATACCTTTGCATACAGCCACGGAATATTGCATGTTTGATTTGCAATTTTGTATTTTTAGCTTCCAACTTTTAAAATAATTTAGCAGTTTTCTGCTCTGTTATGCCTATAACTAAACATATAGTCATTTCTGCCTCTAAAGTTCTAATTCACGGTCATTTCTCAGAAGAAACCAGGAGACAGATTCTAACATGAATTTTCTTTATTGAGAAAAGATGGCCAGGGTTTTTAAAAACACATCTCTTCAAAAGTTAAGACAACTATCCTGGCATTTATTTATTGATTTATTTTCTGGGGCTGCAGTTAATGTTTCTTAAATGAATTAGTTTGAAACAACAGGTTTGGGCATACTGGGATTAACTTTTTTCTTTAAAGCTTGGAAGAAAAACACACGAGATGTAAATTTTAACTTCAGCTCTCTTGACTACAATATAAATATTTTATTCATTTTCACAGATTGTCATAGTTTTTGAATTCATCTGTTATTAATGTTCCTTATGAAATATAGATTTTTCTGCAAACAAAAATAACACATGGTATCAGCTGTGTCCACTGTAATATCTTCCATTTCTGGTCGATTAATCCTTAATGTACCATAGATAATGACTTCTCTCAGATTAAGATGCTGTCCTTTCATTTAGTTTGTATCATTTTGCTGGCTGTGAGATTAAAAAAAAATACTGTTTTAGCAAAGAGCCTGCAAGTTTTAAAATATTTTCCAATAATCATAAACAAGATTTCAAGAATCTTATCTAGATTTTAAACTATGTCCTTTCTGGGAGAATTTACAAAGTTAGTCTGGTTTCATTACACACTGTGCCGAATCTCAAACAGGGAGACTCTTAGAACAGTTTTAACAGTGTAAAAAAAAAAAAAAAAAAAAAAAAAAAAAAAGATTTCTGAATAGCAATTCTACAGTGCTAAATAATACTTTAGAAGAGATTTTGACTTTCAGCTGGTTAAGTCTTTTCTCTCTTAAAAGAGTATATATATATTTTTTATATGTAATCAACATTTTTGTGCATTTTAATTAGAAAGTTCTCAGTTTAAACTTCAGGCTATTATATTTTTATACAAGACCTGGGAACTAATAACAGAATCCACACAGCAAAGAGATTTTCTTGTGGTGCTGAGGAAATATAGGCATCAATAGAATGATATCTATCATTTTAAATGCTGTGAGTTCTACTGATTATATCACAAATTCAGATTTTAGGTTAACTGGAAAGCAATCCCATACAAACCCAGACTCAACTTCTGCCATTTGCTATGTATTTCTTTGCAATTTCTTAAAATTTGGCACTGGCTGAGTGATGAGCCTTTTATATAATGACTCTTCAATATCATCTCTCATTCGTAAATTTTGGATCTGACTTAAGAAAACTATATAAAGTAACTATTGTATGAGAGGAAACAATTTTCATTTGCACTTCAAAGTAGGATACAGTATAATGATAGAAGGATGGCAGATGATCTGTTATACAAGCACAAAATGTCAAAAAAAATTACAAAGTTGGCCAAGTTGAACTGAGTTGACACCTGTATAAATTTAGGCTTGGTTCTGTGGGCTTTTCTAGAAAAATCCAAAGCTCAAGATAAATTTCTGAACCTTTCTTTGAATGTCTGAACTCAGAATAAAGAGAGGCTACCCTTTTCCAAACAGAACATGAATAGAAATTAGATGACCGTTTCATCCTATTATGCACGTAAGTAAAGAAAGGACTGCAATTTTGAATGCATAGGTCTGTACAGATGGAAAAAATGGAAGTGAGAGGATCATCTCAATGTATCAAGAAAATATTCCAGTGAGAAGCAAGACAATTACTGGTCACCTAGTATACACTGCCGTTCAGCTTGGTCTCTATTTTGAGATGAGAAATTTAGATACAGAATTACTGTTTATCATAGAGTAACTGAAAAACGTGGAAGGAAATAATTTATCCTGTAATGAGACCTAAATAAAGGCAGAAAAAGACCCCACAACACTTACTGTGGAGGTATCTTTAAGTTTCAGTCAAGATGTTTCCAGATTTTATCATACATTTAACATGCCCTATTTTCCAGCAGTTACTTCTAACAGAAGGTTTTCAATACATCCTTTGTGACACTCAGAGAAGTGATTACTTCCTCCTCTGCAAGCTGGCTGAAGCGAGTTTAGGCAGGGGTCACAGTAGGATAAGATGGCCACTGTCCTTTGAGGCCTCTGAGCTACCACTACTGTCTTGCCTGGCACAGATGAGCAAACTGGTATGTGTGCTATACCCTTTCTGTATTCCTCAGTGCTTCCCAAAGAGGAGCAATTGGTGGAAAGGTATAACTAGATGAAACTCCAAGACAAGTTAAGGGAGATCCAGACCTACATAAGCACTTGCCCCATTACTTGCCCCTAGGTTTCTTAGATTCTGGACAGGATGGAGAAAAAGCAGGCAGATAAGATGGAGAAAAAAGGTAAAGGAAAGTATCATATTTGGTTGTAGCTTTCACAGAGAAATAAAAATCCAAGAGCATGTGGAGAAAGCGGGACAAACCAGTCCCATATGGAGAGTATCTCTATCCATTGGCTCCAACCTGTCTGAACAAAAGACCTGGCAGTGCGTCCGTCCTCATGACAAGGCAGTTTTTCAAAAGGGGTGGCATTTAATGCTTGACCTGCTGTCACCACTGAAAAAAATGTAAGGGTTGAACCTCTATCACTACTGTTAGTCAATTATACACATTCAAATGTAAAATTATGTGAGCTCTTGGAATTTAACTATGATTTAGGGACCTGATCTGGTTGAATATTTTAAGCTGCTCAAGCTTAAAATGTAGTCATGCTTTATACTTCTCTTTATGGGCCAAAACACAATAGGACAAGCTGAATGCATCGGCTAAGGAACAGCCCATTCCAAGGGAAAACATGTATTCATCTGAAAGCAGGTTTTGAATACAATCCTGAGACTTTTTCCAGATCTCTCCTGAGTTGTTACAGATAAACCTATCACTATATCTTTTCCCATAAACTCTCTCCTACTTCTCCCCAAAGGAGTTCTTTCATACTCTGATGCTTCTGGTAATTCCAAATCTTAATTTTTCTCTCACTTAATTCACGGAACTTTTGAGCAAATTTACTTGTGTGACAAACTTGTCCTCTCTAGCCTTTGAGAAGGATACATTTATTCACACTTGATATATAAATAGAAAGCATATACCCTTTCGGTCTTTGTTTTCATAGGCTAACCAAGCCAAACTTTGCAGGCTCTTCTTAAGAAAAATGAGCTTTTCTGTTCACTTGTTCCAGTTTTACTTTAACTCTGTTAGTCACAGCTGTGCATATTATCGCAGATAGAAACCTATCAATACTTTTTACTGGCTTTAGTATTTCTACATTCTCTACAGTTACTGTAAACATTGTAAAGGGTTTCAGATTCTCTTTGAGTAAATAATAGTAGTGGAGAACTGGTGGCAGTCTTGAGCATAGTAAGATGCCCCTGAATGCTTTAACAAAGCAAAATGCTTGAGACAGAAATTGATTTTAATTTAAACAGGAAACAAAACTTAAAAAGAGCAAAAAAGAAATCATTCTGTGCAACTGTCCCTTCTTCAAGTCCACTAAATAAAATTTATTTTACTGTGAACTAGTGATTTAGTAGTTGTAAGGAAATATTTTACTACCCTGGGATTTTTAAGATTACACTTACTACTGTGCAGAAGAAAAGAAAAAACGCAGAGAGAAAAATGGAAAGGGAGAGTGCAAAATCCATTCTCATATCTTTCTAAAAGGCATATTTGATCATGACTACATTCAAATCTATGACTCTCACAAATTTTAAATACAGAATTTTACCATCTGCTTTCAAGCCCTGAAGAAAGAGAAATACTTATTTGGAGGGTGGTTCTTCAACAGAATGCAATGATCAGGCAGAAGAGATTTGTGTTATTTGTAAAGGACTAATAAGATGTATTATGCTTTTGCAAATTATTTCATTTTATAGGAACAACCTTCCTCCTCCCACACGTCCATTTCCATTTTCATACTCAGTTTCCAAGCAATTTTTCTGTATTACCTAAAATAGCATCTAATGTGACAATAAAAATTAAGGAACTCTTTCAAGGCATTACTCCATTTAAAGCAAGCAATTAAAATAACAGATGTTGCCTCAAAAACCCAGGCAGATTCATGATCACAGAACTGAAGGTGGTATTTCCTACCATATTATTATGCTCAGTAAGCACACCATAATCACTTAGTGCAGTGATGGAAAGAAATACGGCTTATTGTGGTATCTTATTGCAAGGAAATATTTGTCACATATAGATTTTGACAAACAATGCATTTTCACTGTATTTTAAAGTATCTTAAATTTTCTTATCGGGTGCAAGAGAAGCACTGTTATAGTTAATAACTGTAAGTGATCTGTCTAATAGAGGCACACAACCATGGATATCTAAGTTCACTATGGAAGAGTTGTGTTGCAGAAAAACAGGCAGAGCTCTCAGACACTTCACGGTCACATGGAAATACTACAGTCATCAATAGTTAATGGACAATCATATCAGATGGATTAGTTTTGGATGTGAAGCCGGCAATTTTATGTACTAAAGTCCTGGATATTACTCCACTTCTGCTGAAGTAGTAATGTTGTGATCTTAATACTGAACTTGCAAAATGTTGCAATAAATAAGTAATATTATGTCACATTCATCAGCCAGGAAATATTTCTATTTAATTTGAACATAGTGTTACAAATTAAAGAAGAATAGGGCAAAACATGTTTCCTTTCGTTATTATCTACAAACTTTATTACTAGTCTGATCTTTACATCCACAAAATATTGAGCATTTTGAAATCATAGAGTATCCTGAGTTGGAGTGGATCCACACGGGTCACTGAGTTCAACCCCTAGAGTCAACAAACAGAGCTTGACAGTAAATTGCTTCAGTGGGGATATGAATTTAGGTCCAGAAGATGACTAAGCTGAGATGGCTGAAGAGTTAACTTTGCATGGTGTTAAATACATTCACGTCCTCCACAGATGACAGCAGGGATGACTGAATGGGATACAAAGAAGATTTTCATGACTATGGTTTTTTTTAGCATGGCTAGTTAGAATGAACTTAATTCCAGCTTCCACCCATTTCACATACAAGAGTATAAGGCATAGGAAGGGTGGTGCATGTGTTTCTGCATACATCATTCAGCACTGCTAGCTGTGGAAAGGAATAGTTTTGGAGCAGAGAAGACAGTTTAAAGTGGTAACTACTTCTACTGCTGTGCTGATTAATCCACTCGTATGTACAGTCAACAATGCTCAGAAAGCAAAATTTCTTCCATAGAGACACTAATTTCTGAATACAGAACATAAAGAAAGTATGTATGTGTAGTAGGAATGGTTCTTGGTTTTCGTTTTGGTTTTGAGAATGGAGGAGTGGACATATAAAAAGAGAAAGTACTTACTCCCAGTCTGTCTGGGAACTTTATTGATACTGATGCATACAACTGTCTTCTACTGATAAAGACTTTGTTCATATCTTTTTAAAAAATAGTAACTCTTAACTCAGAAGAGTACACATCAACTCCACTTCAATATTCCACTGATGACAAATAATTTCTAGTTTAATCTGGCAGAAAAGGAAATATCTGTGTGCAGTTCATGTGACCTTCTGTAGCTTAGAGTTGGGTTCTCAGCCAGAGAGACCCATCCTATTCAGTGCTGAAGAACAAGGAAAATTACTGGTCAGGAGAAATGCAGGGCCCAAAGCAATAATTTCTGCTGAACCTCGGTTGTCTTCACAGCACTTAATGAGGCATAATTCCCTCCACAGAATGTTGGCTTAAAGTTCGCTCTTTTAAAGGAGAAGGACAAAGTATGTTCTCACTGCAAAAAGCTAAAACTTATTATAACCTTGAAAAAAAAAACTTTGAATTAGACTACTAGTGAAAAACTAGTAGCAAGGTATGAAAACAGAAGAGCACAGTAAATCCAGAATAGATCTAGAATTCATATGCAATTTCTCCAAGCTATCTTTTGTTTTAAGAACATGCAGGAGATCTACAATTAACATACTGGGTAGAGTTATCTCCTCAGAGAATTCAGCCATTCTGGACTTAAATTGCTTTTCAGAAAACAAAATTGCGGAATGCCTTCAAATCTAGCACAATTGCACTTTCCAAAGTTTTTATATGCAAAGCTACTTCACACTGACTTGCCATATTGTAGCTGACAAGTGTTCATGGAAGAACCTATTTCGCAGTTTAAAATTAGGACCTCCATTTTTCTTTTATTTTCCTTCAGGAACTTTGATATATGACCTAGTTCAGGAGTCCACCAGAAGTCTTCTACTGATATCAGTGGTTTGGGGTACCAACCATTACTGAATTCTAGATGAATACTTACAGGAAAGATGGGATTACTAATTTCTTTTTTTAAATAAGCAAATAAAATATGAATAAAACAAAAGTACTTCAGTAGGAAGATCCATTATGAATGAGAAATGACCTTAAGGTTAAAAATAGGCAAGATGAAACGGCAAAACCAAAAAGCTTGGCATTCTCTTTGTGTTAAATGTTCACCATCTCAGGAGGGCGTGAACTTTGTTGTAGCTAGTGCTTCCTGCTGGCAAAGGCAAGACCAGTGTGAATATTTTTAAGCCTGAGAACAGGATTCATAGTTCACAACAATATTCACTTGACAGTTACCTCATTTATAATGATCCAGTGACAGTCAAAAGCAACCAAATTAGTCTCCACAACCTGAAATAGAGAACAAACGAGCTATCAGTCAGCTTGCTTATGAAAACCAGAAAACAACAACAAAAAAACTTAAATTGGTGCTCTCTGCAATTGACAAAAATGGAAGCACATGCTCTTTAAGACCTTTGTTATTCAACTGAAGATAGAGAGCAAAATTTTGTGGAAGCATTTGTGTTATTGTTTGACTTGCTGATTAAAGTTGCAAAATACATTTCACTGCTGGCATCACTGAATAGAATATGTTTCAGTTGACTGAGGAGAAAATGAAATTGTTTTTGCCTTAATATTGTGCGGTGAGAGAGAGAGCAACAGAGAGGAAGGCCAAAAATGAATATCAAGTAACTCATATCAGATTTCTGCACTCCCACCTTTCTAGTGTATGCCTATGACATGGAAACCTCTGAATTAAAAATAAATAAATAGAAACAAGCAAAAAGAGCCAACAACCTTGAGACGCATGGAAATGCAGAGCTGGGAGAGAGCTTCTCTTGAGAAAGAGAGCTGTTACCGGGATAATGAACAGTGGCCTGTCCCTGGCTATCTGCAGAGAAGGCCTCTAATCCTTCTCCCACCATCCTCTTTATTTCCTTGCTAAAAATTATTCAAGGAGATACCTTTGTACCGGACTGAAATTTTACTGCCTAATTCTTCTTTCACTCAACATTAATTCCCTTCTTGAGTTCTCTGCTCTTGTGGAAAGCCATGTTTGATTCACAGTAAAGAAGAAAAGTACAAATGATGTACTTCCACTAGCTAGGAAGGAAACATTGATAGAAGGGAGACCAGGAAATCTATAGAAAAGGCTTTTTTTTTTTTTTTCATAACTAAAACTGATTTGACATTTACACTGAAATTGTTTTAAATAGGTCAATCTGATTTTGTTTTTATAATCAATGTATACAACTTGATTCACCATTTAAAACTGGTGAATATCTAAAACAGCATTTAATCTCAGGAAAAAATTAAAATAAAATACAAAGACAAAAATTGAAACATGTCTTGAAACTTGCAGTGTTAGAAAATACAAGTAAATAAGTTGCTCTGAAAGTAATGTTTCCTGTTTATTTCCATGGAAACTACAACATATACAAAAAGCACAATAACACCATTTGATAGGGCAAATTCTTAGCTACAAAACAGTATCAACATAGTCACCACTGTTAGCTGTGCATTTTCTCCAGGAATGAACACAGTAACCTGCATGGCATACTAGTAAAAGTCTGCACCAGCAGAGGGGACCTGCTGTCGCTGTCACCACTGCAGAAACGCATCCACCACCTCACTGTGCTCACATTTCTTTTTTGGTCATCATAAAAGTTCAGCAAGCATCAGTAGGTGCCATTTTTTTCTGCATGGAGTAATTCAAAGACACACCTTTGCTTCATACACACTTCCACGTCAGATACCATTTTGTCAGACAGCCCCTCTGCTGCCATCTGTCACACAGCAAAAAAAAGGAATGGAATTATTGCAGGAAGGTTCAACCACTACTGCCATACCACCAACATTTGTCTCTGACATGGCAGGCCAACACATTAAAACAGGAGGCATTACTTTTGGAGGAGCTCTTGTAGATGACTGGTGCTGGTCTGTTGCTACTTAGATTAATGCACAGCAACAATGTTTGCCTTTTAACAGTGACGACCAGAAAAGCAGTTGCCAAGGATGGCTGCAATTTATTTAAAGACCCCATAATGATAATATTCATTATTAATTCAGAGGCCATTAGAATCAGGGTCACTGCTTATTTAGTACAATAGCAGGCAAGATCAGAAATTCCGATCTAGAGAGACTAGGGAAAAAAATACAAGAGCAGCAGTATATGAACTGAGATCCTATTTGCAACTCTCATGGTGTCAGAAACTGGGAGAAAGGAAAGCCATCACTGTTAGTGTGCTCATAGAAAATTATTTATTTTAAGAGCATGGATTGAGGTCCTTGCTTTATTCACTGTTTTGATTCGTTACTCTTTGAATGTGGTGACAACAGCGTATTTTGCCGTGTTCCTTTGATGCTGTTTTACATTGTCCACAGAAAATTACCCTGACTGCACTTTTCCAGGCAAGGCCTCCTAAGGTTCCCACTGGCTCTGAAACAGTCTGCCAGGAGAATACCCTGAGAATTCAAGGCTCGTGGTGGCGTTAGGGAAACAAAAATGATTGTGTTCCATCAAGGACTCCTAGCTCTTGTTCTGCCTCAAAATGGTAATCAACTGAATCTTTAGTTTCAGGTAATTTCTTTAAAAGGATTTGGTTTCGTTTGACTACTTTTACTAGGCTATCATATTTAAATTAGAAAAAGCCTTTTCAACAGAATGTGGTTTTAA
The DNA here is from genome assembly GCF_987193195.1 of Phasianus colchicus. NCBI lineage: Eukaryota > Metazoa > Chordata > Aves > Galliformes > Phasianidae > Phasianus > Phasianus colchicus. The sequence continues at coordinate 18,351,892 of NC_143439.1, read as the reverse complement.
GAATCACCATTATTATTCAATACAGCTCAGAGACAAATTGAGCTGGACTGTGGAAGAAGCTTACTGGTCTCACTAGTTACTCAAATAGCTCAGGCTACCCATGATAGATTTACTTGTAATTTGGAAATCTTAAGTTGAAAAATACTCATTTTTCAGTTGCAACTGAAATTTCTCAGCTGAAAAATCATGTTTTATCCATTAAAGTTTATGCATTCATGAATCTACTTAATATTAAAGCCATTTTCAAAAAGCTTATGTCAGGCTGAGATGAACTTGTAATGTACTCAGAGACATTCAAACTAATATATTCTAAGTTTAGATGGGCTATGAATAGCCCACAGTTTTAGAATTCACTTTTCCTTTCATCCTGTTGCAAGCTGCTTTTCGGTATTTTCCTTAGCCCATCCACACAAAGACAGTTCTAGTATTGAAAGTAGTTGCTTAAAAATGCAATGAGCTTTGGCCCCCAGTAAGTCTTTTTTATTATGAATAGGTTTTTTTTTTTTGTTGTTATTTTTTTTTATAAAGTGGATTTATTTCTAAACTTGGACCTAGCATTCACTTATCATTTCAGGGTTGCCCATTTCATCAGGATCAGGATGATGTGTCTCAGTCTGTTACTTCTGAGCACCTCTCTTCGCCCAGTGTGGACAGTATTCAGTTAATTGACTTACTTATGCAGTAAACCCTTTCTCACCATGTCCGTATGAATTGAAGGGTGAAACATTATTTTCGTTATCATCAGTAATGGCCTTCAGGTATTTTACAACTATTGTGCTTTTTAAGTTTTTCAGTGTAGAAAGAAAATAAACAGACACAACCTCTGTTTTACAGAAAATAAATATTATATGTGACCTTCGGTTTTTACACTTGAGAGAAGATGTTGTTCAGTCTAAAGTTTTCTTCAAATATGAACAGTTTATGATTACATTCATAATGTGACTGTCAGAAGATTCTCCCAATCAGTACTTACTATGCACACACTTACAAGTTCCAGACTGTATGAAATCAATCCAAAATAAATCAACAAACCAAAAGCTAGCACCAACATAGCCAAGACCCAATTATCTGTCAGCAAAACAGTTATTACTTGATGTGGTATACCTTAACAGTTATGAAACAGTCTTCCACAATGCCTTTGTCTATCTACTGACCTTGCTGACTTGTTTACTTAGAAAGCCACTGCAAAATCCCTTAAAAGGGATGAAAACATAACACAGCAGTTAGAAAACAGCAAAAAAAAAACAAAACAAAAAAACAACAAAAAGTGTGTCTGGTTCTGCTAAAATTGATTCTAACCAAAAGGTACATAGAACACAGCTTCAACAGACGTATGTGATGAAGTTGCTCAGAAGTTTCATATGACTAACATGTTGAAAAAGTTGAAATGTATCTGTTATCTGAGAGACAATCTTTTCTGGCAGAAATTCACACATTGTGATCTGGCATGGACTTAAGTTTTGTGCCAGCAAATAATGACTATACAAAATATCACTTGCAAAGGCACAAGGCAATAATGTAAAATAAATCAGATATCCTGAATATTAGAAGCAATAACAATTTGATTAAACTTGTAGGAGTTAGAGACTTCAAGATCTCAAGTATTTGAATACAATGCTATTTTCAGATCCCTCTACCTGTTCTGCTGTCTGTGACAAGGAGCCTTGCTGTGCATTCCAGAAAGGCCAGGGACAGATTGGAAATTTCCATACAAGACAGAAGGTGGGTAACTGTATTGTTTACACAGCTCACCTCTTAAGACAAAACTGAGAAAAACTACAGTGTGCATTCATAATGATGGCTGAATATCAGCAGAATCCAACAAGATATTTATTGACAGAGATTTAACCCTTCCTAAAATAGAATTAAACCATACACACATTGACAAATTCTCTTCTCATACTACCTCTAGGGGAAATTGTACAGCAATCTACCTGTGGGTTACTGAACACACAAAGTTATACAGCAGCGTCTCTAAACCTAAACATAGCTGGTAGCTGAGAAACTGTGCTTACTCTGTTCTTACTCCTCCTTAGGCATTCACTTACTGCCTGTTTTGGAGATGAGATACCAAAGGAATCTTTAGTCCAACCCAACATAGCTGTTTTTATGCTTCCAAATATATTTTGCTTTCTTAACTGCAATGAAAAGCAGCAGCTAGAAGTAGCAGAATCTTATAAACTCTGTATCAACTGTTGTGAAGTTCAGGCTATATCTATTTACTGGAAGAATAAATATTTGAAACTAGCTGGCTACCTTTCTGATGCTTGCAACAAAAGCAATACTAAATAATGCATTTTGTGCTGTTGAGGTGGCACTTCTGCTGAGGGTCTTCACTGTGCAGGACCATCCAGAAGTAGAAGAACCTCAGTATGAAGTTGCATCCTAGCTGCTGGATGGACAAAGTGGCTCACACATTCCTGTCTCACCCAACTAAATCAGTTCTGGAGAATATGCAGAAGACGGACAATATAGCCACCAACTTCAAAGCACATTTTTTTTTTTTTTTTTTTTTTCGGTCCAATCAGCATTTTTCATTTATAAGCCACTAGTATTTGGCTAATTTTTATTGCCATATCACATAATTCTCCATTGGTAAGAATCAAAGCAGCACTTGAGCAGGCCAGTTCTGAAACAGATTGCATGATATTGGTGAAAAATTAAAAAGATTTTCTCTCCACCTACTCAGTGGCTGCTCAGCCAGAAAGTTCATGCTGGAGTGTTTGAAAATACTGTCATTAGTTTCATAACTCCTGCAGCAAAAAATACAGCTGTCGAGTATTGAGTGCCATTCACACAGTCATCGAAGTCCACAGTAATAGATATAAAATATCTATTGTTAACATCTTTGTAACTTCAGAAATGTGCAGGTCAAACTTCAGTAGTTTTCCTAACACTTTTCTAATCTATTAAAATAAATCAAACTTCTGCTTCATGAGGAAGGTGTTACATTTCATCAAATCAGTGAACAAGAAAATGGACGAAGCAAAATATAATTTTCTTTCTCTGAAGAATTCAACTGCACACCAAGAGAAATTTTGCATAGAGCAGAAAAATGCTGTCAAGAAGACAAGCAATGAGCAAGGACAAACCATCTGTCAATTGGCAGTAACTTCAGAACTCCTGCATCTTTGGAAAAAGCTGACAATTTATCACAACTATTTCTATTGTTCATACTCAAACCTTCAAATGGGCTAGATGTAAGACATTCCAAAAATAAATAAATAAATAAATAAATAAATAAATAAATAAATAAATAAATAAATAAATGAAGCAACAGCATTGCCAGCATGCAAGCTTTTCTCACAATAATCCTCATTACTTCTCAGAATAATATTTCTTACAATAACAAGCAAGAAAAATATGCCTGCCCAACAAAAGAAACATCCAGTTTAATAGAAAATAGCATTAAAAGTTTTCTGCATTCTTCTTGCTTACAAATATAGTCTTAAGGGTATAGGTCCAAACTATAAGATACAGAACAGAACTCTCACCAAGTAAACACAGGTAAATTGTTCCATGCTTTCAAAATTCATCTCCACACCTAGAATGTTTCCTGCAACATCTAATGACCAGCAGTTCTGCATGTGTGGACAGATCCACACAGAATTTGGTCACCTCAAGTGTTTCCTGTCCCCTGTATTTCAAACAACTCCTAGGCTTCAATTTTAGCTTTGCTATAGCTGGGACTGCTCTACAGATAGCAACCCAGGCATTATGACTCATTTCTCAAAATGCTGAAGAAGTGTCTCCAACTAGAACCGGACTTCATGTTAATTTTCTGCCCCATAAGAAGCTGTGGTAGAGACTGGAAATCCGTTCTTTCTATGGAACCACCAACCAAGCCAAATGAGTTTTTCATTTGATTTTTTACAGAAGCCAACAGATGGCATTGCAAAATTCCTTGTTTTGGAACTGACTAGTACTGAAATCATTTATGAAGTGATTTTTTAGTTAGTTTACCCAAGAGTTAAGCTGGGACACAAACTCAGTACTAACCTCTTCCAAACAACCTCTGTGTACAATATGCCCCAATTACACCCACTAGTAAACTGAAGTGCACTCTTCCAGCTGGAAGAATGCTAAATTGCTTCTGTCCAATATCATTAGACTTGGTGTCTGTGTCTTTCCACAGATCAACTTTTTAGAATCACCACTTCTGTTTTATATAAGCAAACATAGCAAACATGTGCCGTGACTTAATTATCCCTGTTAGGGACTGGCATTTTTTGATCGTTAAGATATGACAAAAATCCAGCATCCTGCACAGCTACATGAGACAGGGAGGCCCCCAGTCTGCAAAAATCTGAAGCAAGCATAGGAACTAGGATGACATTTCTTAACATTTCCTTTAACTGAAGAAAAGTGGTTTGACTAGCTTGAGCACCTGGAGCTGTCTGCTATACTGCAGATGGATCTTCAAACAGTGGTATACAAACCAAAAAGACTTACATTGGTAATGTGTACATAGCACTAAAAAAGGGTAAATGATAAGGTAAACACTGGAGAAGTAAATGGACAGAGTTGTACTCAAACTAAATGTTGCAGGTCATCCTGATCCTGTCTGTATTTTTTTTTCTTTTTCTACTAGTAGCTAGTTCATCAAGCCACAGCCATTTTATCAGGTTTTCTGTAGCTTTCATTCCCACTGGTGTCCAGCAAGACCTTTTCTGTGTCTCTGCTCTTAGCCTTTGAGCTTCTCAGTAGGGAAATCAGTTGCTGATTTATAAAGCTCACCAGAAAGTAAAACTCAGAAAAATCTCTCTTCAGTAAAGGTAGTATTTTTTTGAATCTAATTTTAATCTCTAACCATTTCCACACTTGAGATGAAAAAGACATGACAGTATTTATTATTTTTGTTCTTATGAAGCAGCATCGTTTTTCGGGGATACATTCTCCTCAAGTTCCTTCTAAGAAAAAGGGAATTCTGCGAGTTGAATCAGACAAAGAACTCCCTAGGTCACTAATCATATAGTTATCAAGCATTAAAAGGCAAGCTTCTACAGCACTTTGGGGGAAAGGAAGTCTTCCAGTACGTTCTAAAGACACATGAGATGGCTGACATGGCTTAATTTGCTTGTCTCATGAGAACACGTTTCTTAGAAAAAATAAGTATTTGAACTACTTATTGGTTTTCTTTCTGGTTTTCTGTACATTTAAACTAAATGAAATTGAGTTATTCCACTAAATAATTAGTTTTATATTGATTTTACTTGCCATCTTTATTATATTTAAAACAAATCAAGTTCCAGGGAAGATTTCATCTCCTTTGTATTAAGATTTTTAGTTGTAAGGGAGATTTTAAGAGATTTTATGGTCAAGTAGAGAGATCAGCCTCAAACTAAAAGTGCATACAGTGTAAAAGAAAATCAACAGCTGAACATTTACTAAGTATAAAAAAAATCACTGCACTAATACTTCAGAGAATCTGACTACTGGCTTGTAATAAGAACAGGAAGTAAGAGGTTCTTCTGTCTAACTGAAATGATCATTTAATTTCTTTTATTTCCTTCCTCAAGAAGATCTCATAATGTGTTTATTATTTAGGAATCTATAATCAGAGATCCACTCTACCTTGGAGGTCAACCAGTAAACTACAGGTTTAAAACAATACTCATTAAATGCCTTTCTTTTTCAGGATCTTCTTTTACACTTAGTCTCACAATTTCTAAATTTATGTTTTGATTTATATTCTAACTATCCTTATAAAAAGAGCACGTAACAGCTGCTGTTAAGAAACAAACCAAAAAACCCGACAACGCATCTGTTTTGAACCATGCTGCTTTAACTCAAAGTCACGAGTACAACATCATACTACCTGCACTCAAATACAGATGCTATAAAGTAGAAAAATAGTATTCTCAGTGAACAATAATGTATCTCTCACCTGGAACTGCATATTCCAAAGTAGTAAAGAGATTCAAACCATCATGGATATGCTGATATGTTACTTGTGTAAAATTGCCTGTGCCGCCGCCTCTTAAGAATTTCTTGAAATCTTTTCTACATGTAACTGGATTTTTTTTTTTTCCCACTGTAATAGTACTTTTTTTGACCATCTCTGCTCTTCAACTGCTCCTTTTGTTTTTTAAGCTGAAATCCATTTGAAGGTTAAAAACTACATAGAAAAGTATGTATGGATGTTGAGTATCTGAATTGAACATGGGCTTTAAATTAAACTCATTGCCATCATATTTCAAGGTGAAGAATCAAACATAAGTCCAAACCATGTTCAAATCTTCAGATTTTTTTCTTTTGTGAAAATTCAGAGTTGATAACAGATTTCTCCCTGCTGTAGTTCTAAATACCTCACCATCCTCCACACCCAAATACATGCAGAAACTACCCTTTGGGTAGCCTCCCCAGACTGAAGGCTGCTGGCATGCATTTCAATACAGGGAAAATAATTGCGTTACTGATGTTGACATTTTTCTTTGTCAAAACTTAGGATACGAAGAAGCCTTTCAACCTGTTAATGTGACAAAAGAAGCTCAGGCAAACAGCCATTAACTCTAGGCTTTAACTTGTATAGAAATCACTGTCAAGTTTGATAAAGGGTCATTCTTAATGCATGCTTTAGGTGACTAGACTGCTAGTGAAGAAAGTTTGGGATGCTGCAGGAGAAAATAGAGATGATAAAATAGTATCTGTGGATTTCAATTTGAGTTGTTCTCTTTTTGTAGAACATATAAATTCATATTTTCATGTTTCTTCACTTTTGTCTCCAATATGGAATTACATAGATAATGTGTCTGTCAAGGCAGGAAACAGTTAATAGTGAAGAAAAGCAAAGTAACGCACAAGATTCTTTCTCGTGTGCATTAGCTGGCTTGACTGCACTCAAGAAAAGGACACTGATTCAAATAAAACTTGCAAAGGAATCATGTAAGAGTAGTAATTTTGCATAATCCTACCCTTCTCATCTGTATCTGATTTTACACCTCAGTAATTCTACAGATTATGCTACAGTTGCTCCAGCTTTACACCAGTTTAATGAGAAGAAGAATAGTTAATTAGGATGGAAATCATAGTCAGAAAGAGGGTGAAAAACAAGGGCTTTGAGGACAGACGAAGGAGAGAAGCAATGAACATAAATGCAAGAAATAGGGTCACTGATTCAGAAAGTTCTTTGGTAGTGTGAATAAACACTTTTAGATTGTCACTGCTTGAACACAAACACACACAACATCAATAAAAACTCAAAGATAGAATACCAATTCCCTCAGTAGTAGCTAATTTCCAAAGGAAAACCTTCCTATCTGTTCCTAGCTTCAGTGACCAAAAGAAAGCAAAATACTGATTAAATTTGAAATAGTCTGTTTGACACCATTCTTCTGTTCTCTGCTACTAGACGTGGGTGCTGTTTTTAAATGTTTGAAAAGCATTTATTTAGGGGAACATTTAAACATGTAGACTGAATTTACATCAACAAGTTAAAAATGCAAGGCTCAATCCACCTTCTTTCTCCAGGAGTATTAAGGAATTATTTTAGGGCCAGACTCTCTCAATTGCTCAACATCTATAAGTTAGCCAGATTATCCTCAATAGGAGCTGCAGGATGCAGAGTGCTTTTAAAACTCGTCCGTTCCACTTAGGTTTTTAAACTTAAGCTGAGTGCCTTGAAAATCCAGTCTTGATTAAGTTGGCAGGATATTGCATATTTTTTTAGAGATACAAAAATGTAGTTTCAACTCCTTTTACACTTGTTAGAAAATAAAAATCCTCTCTGCCAGTGTAGCAGGGGAGACACTGAAAATCATATATTATAGAATGTAACAGTGCTACTATTTTTCTTTGTCACTGTCCACCTTTAAAAGGATCTGTTGACAAGCATCAGCTTGACATTAGTGAAACAGAAAGTACTTCATTTTCCTATCACAGGTGTTATTAATGAAGGTCATTGCTCAAGAGACAAAATATCACTAAAGCCATCAGCCTTTTGTGTTCTTGAGGTTTATGGAGGTGCCACTCCTGTCATTTCACTTATCTGCAGAGAACAGCAGTAGCAGATAGATAGATAGATAGCAAGATAGCCTGCCTTTTTGACTAGTGCACAAACTGAGTATTCAGCTCCTCTTCAAGTAAGCCAATTGAAAGCACCTTTTTTTTGTGGCAATAAGAGTTCAAGAATCAAGAACAGTTTAAACGAATTCTATCTGGCTGTAGGTTTGGAGCTCCCTGTGATAAAATCTTCCCAGAAGTATATGTGCTAAGACAAAATTTATTGTAATTATAATGAAATTATTCTGACTACCAAGCTGCAATAGCAAATGTGAAGCCCATCCGCCATGTGTTTTTCATGCTTGATAACAGATGAACAAAATGCATCGCTCCTACTAATAGTACAAAGTCACTGCAAATCCAGTTCTACACAGGTACTCACTGAACCTTTGAAAAGGTGTGGATAAAAACATCAGCCTACATCAGGTTCTAAATTTTCATAGAATCAAATAATTGCTTGGGTTGGAAGGGACCTTATAAAGATGACCTAGCGATCACCCCTGCCATGGGCAAAGGGGCCACTGACTAGACCAGGCTGCCCAAAGCCACATCCAACCTGGCCTTGAGCACCTCTAGGGATGGGGCATCCACAACTTCTCTGAAAGCCTGTGCCAGTGCCTCACCACCCTCTAAGTAAAAAATGTATTCACTTCTCAAGCCAAGACTCAAGACTTCACTGTCCAAATCCTTCTAGATGGCATCCCTTCCCTCTAGAGTATGAACTGCACCCACTCAGCTTGGTGTTATCAACAGGCTTGCTAAGGGTGCACTCAAGCCCACTGTCCGTACCATCAATGAAGATACTAAGCAGCACCAGTCCCAAAACACACCTCCTGAGGGACATCATTTGTCAGTGGTTTCCATCCGGACATAGAGCTGTTGACCACAATTCCTTGGGCGTAACCTTCCTAAGTTTATTTTCCTCGTAAATGCCCTCTACTTTTATTCCTATACTTTTATTTATTTATTTTATTTATTTATTTTTAAATTCCTGCTATTACTCTACTTTCAGCAAGTAAATTAAGATAATGCCATAGATTGGAGGTTTATGATATTGCCATAACATAAGTTTGATAAGAAATGTTTGTCCTAACATCAAACAACATGGTTCACAGTCAGTTTCTCCCTGCAAAACTGCTGGGCTGAAATATATTTTCAAAGATCCGTCTACATACCTTAGATCTGATATCCTTCAAGTTTCATTAAAAGTTGTTAACAAGATATATAGTTCAAAGTAAATAACAAGTATTCTATGTAATGCCATGTTCAATAATAATAATATTGGACAGATGTTAGCAGATAACACTTTATCAGTGACTGAACAGCACAGCCACAAGTGCTCCTTTACAATGGGAAGGTGAAACTTTGAGCCTTCAAATATGGGTAGATACTCTAAATAGCTTCTGTTTTAAGCTGTTAAGTACAGAACACAAAAGTTTTACTGGAGAAGGAAATATTGCAGAAAGGCACATTGTAACAAACACAAGCAACAGAAAAATGGCAATTTGAGCCATTCCATATAGTTCCTTAATAATTTACAGGAATTCACTTGCTAAGAATTATTTCTCAAGAATTTTCATCACGGATCAGTTGCTCATTTCTTTTCACTTACTGAACAAAGAGGCTTAAATTAGATCCCTACTATCATTTTTTAAAAATAAATTGGAAATCTTTGGTGGAGAAGAGTAAAGAGAATGGGAGAACTTTAAGAAGATTTGAGAATTCCAGTAAAGAAAAAAAAACAATGCACATTGTTAAAAAGACGATTGGTTCTGCATTTTAGCAGCATTTGTGGAATTGGCAATAGCCTGAGTGAAATGAGCTATAAAGAAAAAAGAAGACAAACACTTTTGCAAAAGAAGCATTAATGATCATTTCAGCCTAAACTGATTTCATCTATATTTTTTTCATTGAAGAGAAACTTACAGCATCATTTTTAATTGCTTCTTTTTTCTTTTTCTCAAGGATAGACTGATAAACATCAGAAACTCAACTTGTATTTATGGTAACAGTTCCTCTATAGTCAATGCAATTATTCAGTCAAAATTACTCACGTGAGAAAAATAACTCATCTGTATAAGAGATTACAGGTCCAGGTTCCTGATGTAAATTATGAAAGGCCCATTATATAGACTGTCATAATTTTTCCAGAATCACATTTCATTCTCCCTTAGGTACTGTCAAACATCTTTCTACCTCTAAGCACTGCATTTTCATAGTGTTCTTTCAATCATCCTTTTTGACTAACGTGAACCAGAGCTGTGATATATGTTTCCTATTCTGACTATTAATATTATGGACACATCGTCTTTGCTTTTGGACGGTGATAGAAGCAAACTGACATAACCAATATCTAGACAATCCTTGAAGTGATACATGAGCTTTACACAAGAATGATCAACAAGATAGAGAGCTATTCTCTCCAGACTGATTGATAAGAAAAACAAGTTGGCTATAAGGCTGTATTTTCAGCTGGGAGTAAGCACAGCAGGAGTCCTTTGTGAGTCTCCAAGTATACAGACAGAGCTCAAAGCTGAACCAGTTAAAAAATAAAAAGAAAGAAAAAGAAAGGCATAAAAAAAGAAGTCACAATGATTTCAGAAGGTCATTATTTGGTCTATTGTGCGGGAGGTAGGAGAACTGCACATTTGTCATGAAGAAATAAATCACAGTGAATCTTGCTGTGGACCTCAGCAAAACTCTGAATGTGTGCACATAATTATCGTCCATCTCAAGTCCAATTAAATCCCAACTTACCCCAGGCAGACAGGCTAGCACAGCACAATGAAGCTGTGTGAAATGTGTCAAGAGACTGCTGGAGCCATTTCCTGAAGCTGTCAGGGACAGAAGTGGAAAAACCTTTCCCTCCTCCCCATCCCTTCCCTATCCAGGAACATCACCTGTGAGCAAGAAGGTACCAAGTTCAGTGGAATGGGATGTAAATTTGCCACACAATTAAATATAAAAGCTCAGACACTTCTATCTAGCTATACTGAAGACATTTCCATATTCTCATTTAGGGGCATACTGTATTCCCTCCAAGTGTTTTTTTTTTTATATGGTGCTGTCCACTCTGCTGATGGGCACGTAAATCCCCAACAGTCCCAGAGGCCAGCCTGGCGTCTCTATGCTCTTTCATCTGACGACATCATGTTTGATCTCTGTCACTGGAGCATCACTGAGATAGAAAGAAAAAATGTTCCTGTTTGATTTCAGAGGCATGGGTAAAGTTGAGCCTGGAAAGTCTTCACTGGGTACTTTATTATATTTCTTTATTTTTAAATTTCTACCTAGATATTTCCTTCCTGTTTTTTCAGCTTTTCTGACTCCCACCCCTCTACTGTGCAAGAGGCCACCTTCTGCCTGGACATCACAGCAAGAGCTGCTGGGGAAGTTTTGATGTGTCTGCTTGCTGCTTGACTGGCAGTGCCTTCATATCCCATGTTTTTATGGTACCTTTTTCTTATGCACACAGTAAACATTTTCACTGGAAGAATCAAGAGAATCCTTAAAGACAAAAAAAAAAAAAAAAAAAGTAGGAAAAATCTCAGTTGTAATTAACTAGAAACTTGGAGAGGGGAAAGGAGAGACTTTACATAAAGTTAATGAAAGACAGACACGTATTAAATGTCAACTAAGTGAGACAAAAGCTCTAAGTAATCAAGAGAAGTTAAAGTTCAGATCATTTTCTACACTGGTATCCTGGAAACATATTTTAAAAAGCTTCATTACTGCAATGTCTGATGCTTGCAATAAAAGAGCTATAGGTAAACGTAGCTGTGTGCCAATGAAATAAAACAAGATTATTTCCCTTTTTACTACATGCAAGTAACATATACTGATGTGCATGCACCACATATTCTATTTGCTTCATCTGCTATTTCCTGTCCTATACATTATCAGTCAACTTCTTAAAAGGGATCAGGAATGCATCTTTGTACATGTGAAGTTGTCCTTTACAACAGTTTATATTCCACCTCCTAGATTTATCTCCTAATTCAGGCATTTTCCAGGATCCTAGAGCAGCTATTATTCATGGTTTCCTTCCTAAATTGAAGATGCTTGCATCTCTGAGAGTGAATTTTCCTCATAAACATCATAGAAAATTCCCTCTAATGGAAAAGATTCAAACTTTGATGCATGACCCTCTCCATGCCATGTCTCCAAAAAGGAGAAGCAATCAAACTTGCTTATTGTATCTATTTCACTCTCTCCTGAGCAAAAAATATAAGTAGAGCAGTGTCATATTCCTGTCAAAATATGAATCTTCTGGAATATATGCTTCAATAACCAATGGATTAATTTTTATTGTTATTTATGGCAAAAAAAAAAGACATTTATCCTTTCTTTGTTCTGCATTTGTGTGATGTCTATCAGTGACATCCTAGCATGTCACTGACTAAGAAATAACTCAAATGAATGAGATTCTCTCCGGCAAGTAATTATCACTGTTCCTATGATCATACTTAAACATTTTAAAGGAAGGACCATAATTTTTGCCTTTACTTTGAGAACACATACAAGAAAAAACTTAGAATTAAATATTTATCTCTCAATCCCTAAATCAAATTTGATCTGAGAGTAGCTAGGATTAAAAGCACATCAAGAACTCCTGCTTTGGTTCAGTATGAGCAGGATAGAAAGAAAGGAATAAAAAGTCAGAGTATTCTCCCAAGTCAACTAAAATAAGAGCTGTCATCTTAAAATATTTCAGGCTGTAAACACAAAACCCATTTTTGGAAGCAGCATGTATTTCATTACTGCCAGGACCCCCACCATCATTTCTAATGCATCCTGCCACAAACACACAGGCTCCCCATAACCACCCACGTCTGTAGTTCTCTTGCTTAAAGGGCATTAAAGTACAAACTTGGCATCATCTAGCTAAAGAAAAGTGCCTGGACTGCTGTCTTTGTTTGGAAGCCCTCTTGCTGTGGGTGCATGCTTCCTGAAAACTTATGGTGCTTTTTTTGCAAGCATGCACACCTTCAGGGCAGCACTGAAAGTGTTATGCTAGGTTTATCCGACCAGTGAGTTAAAGTGCCTAACAAATAAAAACCTTATGGCTACACTGAATGAGCTCACACTTGATATGCAATGAGTTGCTATCTGTAGTGCTTGGGACAGGACAGTAGCTGCAGATGTGCAGGCATGCTTCAAGTTCAGCAAACCTCCCGCGTATCAGCTGTGGGTTATCTTTCACACGGGGCATGGAGTTTGGGCACTACAACACTTACAATTGCAATTTAATATCGAGACACTCAAAAATCAGAATTCTGGTATGGCCCTACTCAATTCAGATTCTGTCACATTTTTTCCCTTACCAAGCAGGGAACAAATAAATGGGAAAGAGGAGAAGGCATGGCTGCACCTTTCCTTCTAGGTGAACGTTATGATGAAAGGAATAGTAACACAACAGGAAATTGTTTTTGTTTGCTCTTAATACAATATTGCCCTCAATGAGATTCTAGTCTTGTCTCAGTTGAAAAACACATTACTACAATGATAATGATGATGAGGTAAAAAAAAAAAAAAAGTGACTGCATTTTCTGAAATCAGTCTCTGAATTTGGAAAACAGGAAAGAAGTTATTGAGCACTAGATACGTGAGCAAAGCAGGAGCATTCTCAGCTATATTCACACTTCCACACAAAGGCACCATCCAGTTTCCTAGCACTGCTGCAGCTGAGCTGATTTGTGCGAGTGGTTAAACAGCATTCAAAGCTTATTAAGAGTGGCTAAACGGCCCTGAGGCCCGTCTACAGTAGAGTTTGAGTTGGTATAAGCACAAATGTGCTTAAAGGTACTAAATCAGCTAACAATATGAGCAACACTGATGCAATCATCATGGATTTTTCTACATTTTATTCTGCAAAGTGTCCTTTATAATCTCAAATATTAATTAACTGGAAGTTTACTGTCTCTAAGGTATACACATAGAGAACACCTAAAGGAAGTCATGAGGAAAAGGAGAAGAAAGAAAATGAACAGAGTTAACACATTGCTCCTGGATTAAAATTGCTTTCTATCAAAAGCTTTATTGCTCAGTGTCCACTGCGAGTGTTCACTAACTGCAGATTTGAAAGAATACTTTCAAAACAGTATACCCGATCTTCAAAAAGTAACCTATAAAATAAAGCAAGACTGACACCTTCCTAAAGGGAAGGAAACATCAGGGAAATTCTCTGGATATTGGTTAGGAAAGCACTGAGCCTTAGACAACAAAGAAACTCAGAAAGAAGGAAAAAAAGCCTTTTCAATTTACACAACTTGGCTCCATTTGCATTGCATTTCTATCTAAGGCAAGAAATCTTTCCAAATGTGCACCTTCTTCTTCAGTCCTCCAACTTTCTCTTTTTTCAAAATGACAAGAAAGGGATAATGCGGTCATATTACATTTGGCTCCAAATTATATCCCTTATAAAGATTTTAAGCAGCTTTTATTCACAAATTAAAACAAATTGCTGTTGCCATGACAGTACAGAAAAGACCAATAAAAGGATCTTGTAGTATTATACATGAATTATTTCTGACCATGCCCAAAGCTCAGAAGTGAAGGATCTACGCTGAGTAGTGAGATGGTGAAGTCAATACATAATGATTCAGCCTTGCTGTGTTATGCACACAGGAAAATGTTGTGTAAAGTTCTTCACTTTATTATAGTACTGCACCGTAAAAAAAAAGTCCAAAATGCTGATATCACACCATCTGAGCGGTCCCTAAAAAAAGCCTTAAGTCAGCAGATCTCAATCAATTTTTACTTGTAGACTTTAGATTATCAGATTTTAATATACATAGTTCGAATTAGACAATTTCTTTCATTTTCTTAAAATATATGTACAGTGCAAACTAGGTACAAGGAAATACTTTCTCTCAAGGTCTACTTGCTGCTTCAACCATAAGGGTGGGAAGAAATCTTTATCTAAAGAACCATAATTCTGCTTCATGGAGTGGAATTTGGCTGCCTTTAGTCAACTGCAGCCATGTGCCAGTGTTGTCAATCATTCCCTGGATAATATGATGATATTAGGGATTTACTAGGGCAGAAGCAGACTAACTTATGAGAATGTGTCTGAAAATAATCATAAATAGAGATTTGGGCTATTCCAAATATTTCAGTTTACAGCTCTGATCTTCTTCAGCTTTTGTGTTCCTGATATTTTCCCACCCTATGATACATAACGACTCAGCTTCCTTATGTTATTGTGTTTTTAACTCGCAGAACACCAATGCATACAATTTAAGAGGGGAACTACAACAAAAGCATTTATAGCTCTACAATTCAAAGTGGATAAAACATGAAACCTTGAAAAATTACCCTCTAACTAGCTTATTTTAATAAATAAAAATTAGTTGCATGTATACACGCTTTCCTGAGGCTTCCTCTCATTTTATTAGGTTTCTGCTTTTTTCATTCTGAAGGCAACAAATTCCAGCAGTGCAATGCACTGAGAAACATGGTGATGTGAAAAAAAAAAGGAAAAAAAAAATAACCCAACATCCAAAACATAAATAATGGAAACATATTTAAACCACAGCATGTGTAAGTGCTACAGTGAAATAGGCAGTGCTCCTGCAGTGACCATAGCTAGCCTGAGGTTAAGCCCCTAGGTAGAATATAGTATTCACTAAGAATCATTTTTCCATGAGATTTGAAGCTGGATCTGAACTTTGAATTCAAACTCTTCAGCTTGCTAGCAGCAGGGAGGCGCATATCAGAGCACAGAGCAGTATCAACACATCACTTTGTATCCAACAACATAAATCAGAAATACCTTCTCCCAAGAATATTAATTACTGATGTACTATGGCAGTCCTTGGGAGACACAGGTTGAACAGAGGTTTAGACACAAGCTGCTTAGACCTCATGATTTAGTCACAGTTATTCAATCCTTTCTATTCAATCAGTTACTGTGCAAAACAAAGTCCTTGGGGTGAAGCATTTACACTTAATTATGGAACTAGTATAATCTGCCTTGCTTTCAAATTAACATTTATCATAGTGCAAATTAATTTTTTTTTAACAGTGTATTAGCACATTAACCATAGTGGCTAGCCTCATTTCACTCTCATTAATGGGACAGATTTTCCTTTTAATTAACAGAAAGCATGAAATTTTTGCACTGGATCTATGAATCAGCTATGAATAATTTGAGAAAGTTTTCATTTCAAATCTGAAACATGCTTAGCCAAGACTAAGCCACTATACGTATTCCTGTTGATTAAACCATTAATTTTTTGTTTATTTATAAGTGAATACTTGTGATTTATCTCTTTGTTATTACTTCCCCCACTGCTTTAATCATTCCAGTAAAATGAATATCAACATTCCTGCTAACAAAATGTTTTATTATGGTTCTTTTCACAAATTCATTGCTTTCAAAATTTGTAGTGCTTACTATTAATAATAAAACAAGCCATTGCAAGCAGCAAGATGCTTTCATGCAACAAACTGGATGGACACACTCATTTCCACCAAACATTTTAACTCTTAGTGATTATTTCCTATAGTCACATTCTGAAAAATTATCTGAACAAACAGAGAACACAAACCCTTATTTCTAGTTTTTCTCTCACCGCATTAATTACTTCTCAGATTACTCCAGCAGGAGAGCCAACAGGGGCATAGTCACATGGGCTGAACTCACAACTCATGTCTCAATTTTAGTGGCCCTGAGTACTTAAGAAGAATCAGTGGGTAGACAGTGCTCCAAAATAAATAAATAATTATTTAAAAATCAGGTTTTCAGGGAAATACCTAAATTTGGAATTCCCAATGGAATGCAAACATGTTAACGTTAATTATATATGCTAACAAAAGCACATGAATGCATAGTCACAAATGGATTATTTCGCTTGTAGGCAATTTGTATGGCCCTTGCAAAACTGCTTGAAAAAGTCTTTTGCTGTAGAAACCAGAACATTAAGTTTTAGGCAATGTGATAAATCAAAACTGTATTACTTTAATTTTGTAACTGTAAGACTTTGAAAAATATCTTTCAACTGCAGATGTAAGAGCAGCTCTTCATTTATGCATACATAGATGCATTTTATACTAAACATTCTATTTTCTGTCGTATAATTGTAGCAGAAATGTAGGCAAGTCACAAAAAAGTAATAGAACTGACTGAAGAACTATTTGAATTGAACAACAAGAACAAATCTTCATCTATAAATCCTTCTACTCAGAAGTGCCTTGAGCCAAAAGAAGCTATAAATATAAAAAGAAGCTATAAATATAGATACGCACCCCAGAAATGCACTGAATTCTCGCTGCTGTTGGTTAACTTGCATACAAGAATAGATGATTGGTGGTGGTGGGAGTTCTTTAGTACCAGTTCCCTTAGTACAAACTACATGTTTTATGAAGAAAAAATATTGAAACAATAAAGGCTTGGGGAAAGGAGAAAGAAAAAAAGAGAAAACAACTAAGACAGATACCCCCTGTCTGCTCAAAATTTGTAGTAAAACCCTATTAATTAAGGATAATGACCTTTCCTTTGGCCCACTTGCTCTTTTATAATCACAAAACTGTTTGTTGATAAGCCCCTCTCTTGCTTGCTCCAGCCAGCAAGTTGCATTCATTGCAAATTACTCACAGCCAAATTGAAAGTTCCATAATGCTTAAAGGAATCATCCCCCACAGCCTGATCAGCAAATGACAGTAATCCTCAGATTTTCACATAGAAAATTTCAAAAGGCATCTTGAAAGAAACTGCTTTCATAATGGGAAGTGAATAAGTGTGAAATAATACCTAAATAATTCCACATATGTACGCAAGAATAAGCACACACTCGTATTATCTGTGCATACAAAACTCCTAAGCTTTCAGCAACAGAGCAATCAGAAAACAGTGAACGCACAGCCAATACACTCACAAAATGACTAAGTTCTACCCTCTCTGTGAGCCTAAACAAAATCTAATGTGAAAACTAAGAGGAAGGAAAGCAGCAATTCATAAGAAAGCAAAATATAGTGTGTGAGTACAATAACTATTTGATAGGGGGGAAGGCCAATTTTCCCTACGTTATCTGCTTACATAGAATTACCACCAGTTTGCTATTAAATAAAATAAGGCTGTTAGATAATCCAGTGCCACATTAAAATGCAGAGCTCTGCATTCACAATGCCTCTTACAAGCTGCTAGATGCCTCAGCCACTGCAGCGATGCTGTCAGAAGCAGAAAGGCAAGCAGGCAAAGCTCTAAAGAGGTGATGAGCATGATTGTGTGGAGCCTCAGAGCTCTCCCTCATACCTCCCAACCTTTGCTCTTTTCTTCCCACTTTCTATTAGTATCACTTGCTGCGCTTTTCCTGAACTCCAGCTCAGCATAAAATCCCATTATCAAAATGTCAAGGCAATAACCATATCTTTTTTTCTCTCCCTTTTTTTTTTTTCCCTGCAAAATATATACACACTGAAGGTGCTATAATGGCTTTATTATTTTAAGTAATGAATAGCTATAGTTCAGAATAGGAATCAATTACAATCCATACTCTGTAGTGCATTCTGGAGAACTTGCCATCTGGATTAATAGAGAATGTGCGTTACCAATTATATGTAAAACATATACTTGGTATTCAGTAGAGAAATATGGAAATAACAGTTGGCAGCTATGAGGTTACAGAAAGTAGCCATTTACACATCTCGAGAACCCTAAATCTTACATACATAAGAACAGATATGACTCCATTATTTAAAGATCTCTACACTTATTTGCTAGGACAGTAAATGTTATGAAAACTACTTTCTTGTGCTATGCCACACAACTTGGCAAAATCCTGCAACAACTCCTATATTCCTAACTGCAGAATACAGGGCTGCAAGAAGGAAAAGTATTTTTAAGGTCTGTGGAAACGTGTTAATAAGAAATTGTAACATGTCATGATATGGGTTAAACTTTCCATTGAAATGCTGAGGTTGCTTTGGATCTCACGTGGCAATTCAGGGACCAAACATTGACTCACATCTCCTTTCTTTTTTTTCCTTTTAAGCAAATCTCATTCATATTCTTTTTTTTTTTTTTTTTTTCTCGCTAGAGAAAGGATATTTCTGATGGTGAGTAACAAGTATCTGGATCACTCCTTCCACACACATATTGTACTGACTTCAGTTCATTAAGCCTCCAAATAAAGCCCCAGTCTAGCTGCAAAACCAGTAATTGACAATTAAGAAATGCTGGGGGAGATTCCATCTGGCTGATCAGTCCCAGTGACAATGTCTGCACACGAGACCACCGCATCTATCGACAAGAGAGCACGAGAGGGGATCTCTCTTCTCTTATTCTGCCTTATTTGGGGAACAGGCAGAAAAAACAATCCAGGTTCAGAATAGTACAAAAACATGCAATTTCTAAACAATCCCTCCTTGCCAGGTCAGCAGGCAGAGGCTGTGATGGTCAAAAGAAAGTGGAAAACCAAATAAGGCCAGTTCAGTAGTAAGATATGAATGTCTCAAAGCTCAGTGACATGCAAAAGAGAAGTTTTCTTTGCCCCCATTTTTATCTCCGACTCTGTGGCCATAGATATATTTAATACTCCAACTTCTACTATATTATGAACATATAACACTATTAGAAATAGAGTATATTAAAAGCAGGAACCCAACATGAGTGTGCCCATCTGGAAGCAGTGAGATGTTCTTCCAGTATTTCTCTATACTGCAGCTTTCAGAGCTGAAACAAGAGACAAAATACTACAGATTCTACTAATAATCACAGAGCTGTCAAGACATCACTAATGAAGATATTTCAGGTACAGGATTTTTTTTTCTTTCCTTTTTAAAGTAATAGTCAGACATCCCTGAATTCCCCCCCAGAACAGGTTACCTGCTCAGTGTAAGTAACATGGAAAAGACATGAACATATCAGTTTCAATGAATTATCTCTGCTACCTCATGTGAGCAAAAAGACAAAAACACTCAAAATAGAAGAAAACACACAAACTGTAAATAAGGAGCAGAAATAACATTTGTCTGTCCTGGTTTACAAATTATAGGCAGAGGGCAAGTCCCGTCTTCCTTCAAAAATTAGCAGCTGTTAGAGCAGGGCAGAGAGCCAATGTAACAAATCTGCTATTCCTTATCAGAAATAAAAATAAAATAGAATAAAAAAATAAGACACAAATCTGAAGAACGCCATACTTTTATTTAACTAAATGCAGTGTTGAGGTTGAAATGTTCTACTGTGCCAGCATGCCTGATTGCAGTAACTGTGAACAGTGTGAATTGATCCCCTCCCTGGAAATATCAGTGCCAAGAAGGGTTGCTCTTGAAAATCCAGTGAGCCATACCACAACGTAGAAAAAAATAAAATAAAACACTGGTGATCTTTCTTTCAAACACATGATCACTTTTTCTTTGCCTATAAAAGCAGAAGCATTGCTCTTCCTAACATGAGAATGCCCCATGCACACACCTCCATCCCTCCAAGGGCTGCAGGGTCCCGCTGTCACCATGACCCCGCTGCGGAGACACAGCCCTCCCTTGGGAGGGAGGAGGCTCTCAAAGCAGCCAGAGCCTACAGACCCAACTGCCATCTCAGAGCACTGTTTATATTTTCCAAGAATCAAATGCTGCATTGAATTTGTTGCGTAAAATGACAGCTGAGCAGCTGAGCGGCTCCTTTCTCTGCAGTGAGTTAATGACAACAGACACATATGCCACTGCAGAGCATAGCCTACTTGGTGACTGATTTAAGTCTCTTGCTTTACACATTACCTGGATTTTTAAGGTTAAAGACTGTCATTGCAGGGACTATGTCATAATTTGCATCTTGCAGAGAAACTAAAGTTGGCATTAAATTAAGTGTAAGACAAGGACAGGGACAGGATGCTGACAACTACCCATTGTCAAAAAACTAACTGTAACCATAACCTTTTCTGCTAAAATACACTGTGCAGTGGTTTTAAAACACTTTTTTTTTTTTTTTCTTCCACTCTCTATTATGGTCTTTAGATATCTTGTACATATATTGGAGTCTTCTTCTCTCAGCTGGCATGTTCCTACAGGGCTGCTGATAAAATCATATTGAAGTAAAATGATTTTGGATGCATGAAAAACAAACAGAACAGCAAATCGGGATTAAAAATAAGCCATGTAACTTCAAGAGACCAGCAACATTTCTGCCTTTAATATGTGCTTATGAAAATTCACCTCAATTCCTATTCTCTCCCACTTTATTAGTACACTGAATTATAAATGATGGCATAAAACAAAATGTCCATTCTGAGATTTAAGAAGGCATCTTCTGTAGTAGCAGTGATTTCTTTCACCTCCTTGGCTCATTAAATAGCAAATATTTTCTTCTGACTGTCCGCAGACTATGCCCAGGAGAGAGTTTAAGATAAGCAATGGCAGAGTTGCACAAGCTAACAAGGTGCCATGAAGCCTACATGCAATCATTCCCACTATTTGTGGTTTGAATTTGAAATTACTTGCAGGGTCACACTTCTTGTTACTAGAAGCCATAAGCTATACATGATAAAATGAGAAATATAATTTAAGATTTAAGAAAACTTTGACAGCTACATCATATGGAATAAGATCACAAACATGTTAATCTTATTAATAGGCATTAGTCCCTCATATGTTTTAAGACTCAAATTTTGTTTGCATAGTGTTACAGTTGGTGTTAGCTGGAAAAATTGTTGTGGTGAAAATGGGAAAACAAGCAAACAGGGAAGGAGTCCTCACCTGTATCCAAAGATTCAGGTTCACAGGAAAGACTCCACAGAGAAAGGATCTCCAGAAGAAAAGCCTTCCCCAGGGTCAGTCAGCCCTTAAATGGGGTCTAGGTCTTGCCTTCACCTGTGCTCCCATGGCTGACTCAGTGCTTTCCTCAGGTGATCAATCAGTGATTCAGGCTGTGACTCAACAGTTCCCATATACATAGACAGAGTCCTAAACAAGCACAAGTTGCTGTTGTTTTATGATACTTTGATCTAGCTAGGTGGAATTAAATCACCTAGTATGAACAAAAGGTCCATGGTCCAAGAAAATAAAATTTATTGTACTTAAATCCAAAAGTCGACTGAGTTGAATGTGTTTCCTTTTTTTGTTTTAAGCATATTAGATGCTCAGATTTGTGCTGAAGCATAGTTAAGTCCAAGGTATTTGTGTTCCCCTCACTAGCTTCACCAGAAATCACTGCTTTCAGAGAGAACTAATTTGTATAAGAATAAAATACTTTCTTTTTCCTGTTGGAAAAGTCGATTATAGACAAGTCATTCTACAAATCTTTTTAAAGAATCATAGAATCATTAAAGTTCTAATACTTTAGACCACTAAGATCATTTAGTCTAACCTCTCTTTCTCTGGAACAACTATAGAGACTGAAAAATCCTTACTTTTCCATTCAAACTACATCATTGTCTTCCCTCTTACATTTTCAGTCACAACTGAGCAAAATAAATGGAATATGAAAATAAAACTATGCAAATTGGCTTGAGATGAAAAACGAAAATAGACAGAAATATAGAACTTGCCTTCTTAATTTCTTTCCCAGTTTCAAATAGAGTTATGTAATTAGATTTTAAGAAATAGGAAAAAGAGTAGAGAAGACAAAAAAGAAGTACATTTTCTGTGGATTCTTGACATATATTGGCAAATATCTATGTTAATTAGATAGAAACACAGAACGGTGAAAAGGGCGCTTCAGTTAACAGAAAGCTCTTGCATTCATTTTACTAAGTTGATGTCAAAGGACAGAGAGAGGGTTAGTGAACAGACAGGAGGAGTGGGAGCAAATGGAAAAAAATTAGGAGAGAAGAAACAACCAGATCTAAAATACCGTAACAGTGAATACATCTTGGCTAAATGTGTTGCTTCTTCACTTCTCTTTTTCAAAGTTGTGTCCTGGATTATTCTAAAAATTATCCTTTCAATTTTGATCATTATATAGAATTACAGTAAGAAACCAACCTGTAGTAGGCGTGGCGAGAGAGCGGCAACACCAACCACTTATAGTCAGGTTGGTGGCCTGAGGATGATGATAAAGTTGGAATATTCATTTTCCATAAATAGTAAGTTTTTTGCATCAGTATTTAAGGGTCAGTGGGAAGGACAGGACCATATTTTCTAATTAGGTTGTAAATGCTTTGCATATAATATTTCAAATAGTTTCATACAGTGACTCATTGTGTACTTTTCATTACTTTAATTCCACTGGTTGAATATTTCAAAATGATTTAATCCAACTCTCTCACGATGTGTTTATTGTACATATTTCTGATATATACTTCCTTGTTAAGTACTGTTAATTTCTTGGCAATAAATTCAGCTTAGCTAACATGCTGTGAGCAAAGCCAAGAAATCTTAGGGGAAGATGCATTCCTATTGTCATTTCTCTTCTTAAAGTCTGAAAAACAAATTTTTTTTTTTCAAATGATACTCACAAACACTTGTCCAGCATTCTTTCATTTCCGTTTGGATAAAATAGCATGTCGTTTGCATCTCCTGAACTGTCCCTTCTCAAAGTAAGGAAAGATCATGAAAACCAGTTACCTAGTTTCTAGGAATTTAAGATTCATAGCACAATAATATAACAATACCCACCTTATTAACAGTTCCAAAAGACAACTGAACTTGATGTTCTGACCTGAGTAAAAGACCACTAGGTCTCAATCAATACAAAAGATCATATTTCCCCTTGATATGTAGAACAATGCTGCAGACAAAATCTTTTTTAAATGCCTAAGGATTAGATTAATTAAAAAACAAAACAAAACAAAACACAGATATTGCAACATTTTGGATGGCCATTTGCATCTACACACTCATCTTTACATCTTAATCTCCCAGATTATTTCAGCAGAATATGAGAATGTTAATGGCAATGTTAGTCTCTCCAGGGCACCTGATTGCTGGTTCAGTTCTATCTTCTCCATGTCCAGCTTCACTAATAACACACTGAGATGTAACTGTAACACACAATAAAATCAAGCCAAAAAGCCTTCCCAAGGGCAGAACATTTTGTTTATTTTTCTTTCATTTTATTTCCTAGATTTATTTTAGCATGAATGCAGTGTTTATATAATTGCAATAAATGGTTAACTGATATTCTTTGGAGAGCATATCAGCGAAAGCAGAAAGCTTCTTCTAAATTCATCTCCCAAGTCTGCGAGGGAAAAAGCAATGTATACATCAATATTCTATGCAAAGGTATAGCTTTGGCTGACAGTATTTTGACATGATCATGAATAAAAGAAAACATATCTAAGATGATTTCTAGGGTAAGATGTTATCCATACTATAAAAATATAGGAAGAATGTTGGTTTTAAAAACACAGGCATCAATAACAAGATTGTATTTTGTATGCACTGCAGCTTCCAGCTTGTGAAAGCTTCCTGTGTGACTATTGGTACAGAGATTCATTTCTTGCTCTGGATTTGCACATTTCTGCTCTGCCTTCTCCAAAGTATAATTAATAAAATCTTCTTTACATAGCATTAATTAGCAGTTTATAATGAGCTGAAGGATTTCTTCATAAACATTTAATATCAATATTGGGCAAAACTTTAGTTATATTCAAAAATAAACTGCATAATTATTCAGCATCAACAAAACATGATAGAAGAAATCCTAAAATAACAGTTAATGAGTTCTCAGATTAATAAAAAAGGATTTTTTATTACCTAACATGAACAGCCAGATCAGACAATCTACTGAAGCACAGGATAAAAATGGAAAACATAGAAAAAAGGGAGGAGTGAAGGACTTAATTTGAAGGGACTATTTCAGCTCCATACCTCTCTGTCCCTGAACACAGTAAAAGAAGAAAGGAGGACCTTTGCAATTCTTCTTTTTTCTCTGTCTTCAGTGGGCTCAGCAATAGCATGCCCTTTCCTCTGATGATATGAAAGGCAGGAGGAAATTCTAAAAGCTCACACACAGTAGTTGATGTCAGTAAGATACAAATGCTGTTTACATATGTAGTCCAACTACCACCCAACAACAACAACACTACCAAAGAAAATTAAAAAAAAAAAAAATACAAAAACAAGAAGAAATCCCTTCCAGAGTGATTAAAACTCATTAGGAGTGCTTCTGAACATTGTTTAGACAAAGATAGCAGAGGCTCCTCTACCCATTACTGGACATTGTGGCTCTTCTCCCGCAGTGTCTCAGCATGCCACGATCATTTCTTGTAGCTCGCTGCGGTCTCTACAGTCAGGTTAAAAGAGAGGGAAGATCCAGAAGACCTTCCTCCCCTTCTTGTTTCATCTCATCTCCACTGTAAGAAATCACGTTTCAGAAAAGGCACAAAGGTTTTCCTCCAGCGGGACCTTCTGCTATTGCAGCTCTGCATTTTTTAAAGATGGAAAGAGCATTATGTGGAAAAAAAAGTTAACCATCTAGCAGTGCCTCTTTCAGACAATCACGTTTGAACTCAATGTTTTCTTTAATATACTAAGACTACCAAAACATGGACAAGAGCCAGAAATGTGCACTTGCAGCCGAGAAGTCCAATTGTGTCCTGGGATGCATCAAAAGAGGGGTGATCAGGAGGAAGAGGGAGGGGATTGTCCCCCTCTGCTGTTGTTAGGCCCCATCTGCAGTACTGCACCTAGGCCCAGGGCCCCCAGCACAAAAAAGACACGGAGCTGTCAAAGTGGGTCCAGATCAGATAGATCACTCCTATAAAGACAGGCTGAGGCTTGTTCAGAAGAGAAGAGAAGGCTTCACGGAGACCTCACTGTAGTTTTTAGATACTTAAAAGGAGCTTATAATCAGGAGAGAGACTGACTTCATACATGGTCTGACAGTGATAGGACAAGGGGGGATGGTTTCAAACTAAAAGAAGGGAGATCTACACTAGATGTTAGGAGGATATTTTTCATTCAGAGGTTGGTGAAGCATTGGAATAAGTTGCCCAGAAAAGTTGTGATTGCCCATCCCTGAAGATATTCAAGCCCAGGTTAGATGGGGTCCTTGGGCAATCTGATTTAGTGGTTAGCAACCTTACCATCAGGAAGGGTGATCTTAGATGATCTTTAAGTTCCCTTTCAACGTAAGTCATTCTAAGTTATTATAAGACAAATTATATTTCATATGTTTGTATTATTCAGTCACATGAAAGTGGAATTTAAGATGAGGACACTTTGTTATAATGCGAAACAGAATGGAAAACGTTACAGTAATATAGTTAATTCAGTTTTTGCAGTAATCTTAGTTTAGTTTCTTCTGCATGGCAAAAAACTGGGACAGAGATCCACAAATCACCCATGTAATGTAACTTATTCAGTGGGAAATCTAGATGAGGGCCTGGCCTTTGAAGAGCCTGGAATCACTCCAATTTGAAATTACTCAAGCAAAAGTCATTTAAGATCAATCTTCTTTCCACACCTTCAATAATTCTTGAAAACAGAAACAGCCTCCTGTATTTCACAATACCGAACAACTTTACTTGTTATTTGGTCATTTTAACTGAACTGAGCTAAGCTACATAGCTAAAATCCCCAACAAAAAAATCCTTTTCCCCTAAATTCAAGAAGTCATTTTAAATCTTACAGTTTCTTTCCTCAATTTTATTATTTAAAAACAAACAAACAAACAAACAAACAACCTCTGCTTCTGTCATGACAGAAGTTTTCAATCTGCCTTTGAAATAAATTTGAAGTTCTGGTTTTGCATAACCCTTACAGCCAGGTCTTGTAATGGAAACATCAGCAGGCACTGAAATACAGCGAAGCTATAATGCTTCTCTAATGACTTCATCTTGGCTAATGCAAGGTATTGCCAGTCAACAGAGGGTAAAATTTCATTTTGTTATTTATGCAATATGGATAAAAAAAAAATTAGTTTTTTGCTCAATGGCATAAAATGAAAGTGCTGAATTTTAAAGTCAGCAAATCTCCTGCGGATTTCACCCTGATTCAGATATTATACTGGTGTTTGGAAATACAAGTCTTTCTGTGAAATTTCCATAAAAATCCAATTTACCTACTTTATAATTTTGAAGGCTTAAGCTATAGTGCATGGTTTGCGTTCTCTGTAGCCTTGAAACTGACTTGGTGTTTTCCTAAGCTTTGCTGAATAGTTTCTGACCTTCCTCTTCTCCTCCAAAAGTCTCTCTTCAAAATATTAACACTCAGAAGTCAAGAAAAAATACATGTACCTCTGACAAAGAGCTGAGGACAGCAGACAATTGCTGCTAAGAGGAGAGAAACAAAGTCTGTTACAAATAGCTTCAAAATACTTTAAAATAAGAAAGTTACCTAATAAACACACTCAAAAAGACAGTTCTGCTTCTCTCTACATTACATAATTACTCAGTTTGGACTTACTGCAACACCAACATAGAGAAGGAATCAGAAAGAGACAATGAGAGTTATTAGGTAATAAGGAATAAATATGAAGTGAAATTGTGGTACAGTTCATCCGTTATAAAAAATTCTAATTTCCTACTTACATTTCCAAGTTCTCTTTTATAATGTAACACATTGCCTCCCAAGACTATAACCATATCTGGAAAAATGAATGAATATGAATTACAAAAATTATGACTTGTAAAATGTTATATTCCTGAAAAACACCACTACACTTGTTTCCCCCTGAAGAAAAGGTTAAAAACCTACAGGAATCATAATTGAGTTTTAGCTCTCTTTTAAATTGTAAGACTGTTCAAAGATCTGCTTAATCTGATCACAACTTCAGTAGCTCAAAACCTCAAATAGTAGTTCTAAGTGGTGTTTTAATATATTTGAGGTTCTGTATCTGCACCATACAATATGAACAAGTATGAGTTTGCTACACCCTTGCTCTGAATGGAGCATGCACTCCATTTTAATACATCCTTCCTACTGAAGTAGAAAAGCTCCCTTGAAAGTAATGCCTCCTATTTTAAAGTTGGTCCACAATGTCAGAGGTGGCTGATGGTGATATGGAAGTAGAGACTGAATCCTTCCACCAATATTCTATTACATTTTATAGCCATGTAACAGATGGCAGCAGAGGGGCAGTCTGACAGAATGATGTCTGACACGGAAGCACATATGAAGCATAGGTATGTCATAGAATTCCACCATGCAGAAAAAATGGCACTCTTTAACATTCATCGACTGTTTTTTTTTGGAGACGAAACAGTGGATGTGAGAAGAGTGAGGTGGTAGGTGGTGTGTTTCAACAGAGGCAATGGATATAGGAATGATAAGCCACATTCTGGATGGCAATTTTTATAAGTGAGGCATGCTGGCACTCGTTCATTGTTGTCAAAAATGCCTAGCTACTGGTGGTGATTGTTCAAAAAATGAGTTTTGTAGCTGAGAATTTGCTCTATCAAATAGTGTTATTATGCTCTTTGTATCTGTTATAGCTTCCATGGAAATAAATAAGAGGCATTATTTTCAGTGACTGACATATATTAAGCAATGCAATTAAGTGATATTTGGAATTATAACAGTTGAACTCATTTAGCTGCCTACCCCCCTCTAACCATGGACAAAGAAAGCTTACACTGCCTACAAAGTATTCCTAGAGGTATAACACATTTGAAATTCATCCTTCATCAAGAACAAAATATAAAGGCAACCATATGCATTAAAAAACCTCCTTGTGTATGGGTGTGAACACGTGCTAGCTGTAGCATGTTCTCTACAATAAAATATGAGTAAAATTTAATTTATCCTTTTCATTTCATCAGCATCCAACATCTTGCCCTTATTCCCATAGATTTATGCTTTTATGTCAGTGTGTTTGTTGTTGCTGTGATACACATTAACATCATGAAAAGAGGACACCACAGTAGGCTTTTTTCTTTCCTAACTTTCACTTCAAAAATAGGCTTTAAATATTGGTTTTTCATTATAGTTCTTTGAAGTTTGGAAGTCTCAAGAAACTTCCTCATCAGATCAGATCCCTTTTAAAGGTAAAGTTTAAAATATTCTCTTCTTTATGGACACTTACACAGACCACAGAATTATCCGTCAGATATTCTGAAAGAACAATTTATAGTACAGATGTTTGAACTCACTTTTCATTACCTGAGGAATATTTTATCTCTTTTCAGTCTCTGCCATTTCCACACATACTAAACTGTTGATTAATCAGGATGCCAATACAGTAGTACAAAATTTAAACATATATCCTTATGACTTGAGATTTGTAACCCCATGGGTTTCACATATACATCATATGAATTGTCAATATTGATTTTCTTAAATATGCTATATATAATACTAAAAGAAAAATACACTGCTGCATTTTATTCAGTGTATTTGCCATTATGACATATCTAAGTCATCTGTGAAATTGTATGGACATCAAAATATTATATGATGAAACCAATATTTTAAGAAGAGTGCAGCCAAAGCAATGCCAAGTGAACACTACAGCACTTTCTGGAATTCAAAAGGTCTAAATCTCTGAATTTTTACTGAGGAAAACAGTAAAATTTAAAGAGACCCCTACAGGTTAGTGATTGACTTTCTCTTCTATTGATTTCAATCAATAGAAGTTTAATGGGAAGATTTAAAAATTTTAATGTATTCTATGAACTTAAATTGAAAGACATCATGCACCTCAAATCATTTTACCTTCAGTTCCTGAAGCCAGACAGTTTAGACCAATATATATAAATAAACTGTTGAAGTATTGCTATGTCATAATATAAGAAATCTACAGTGGCTATCTAAAGCTGACTTATAAGTCCATCTTGTAGAATTTACCTTAGGGACTGATAACACTGACATTAGAAGCCTTATTGCTGAAGCAAATACAGGAATATATCTTGTCCTTTTTAGTTCAGAAATTAAAACCATGATCTGTTTTGATTTGCTTATTGTTATGTGAAAGCTTTTTGACATTTTTAATTAGGCTGTTCTTAAATCCCTAAATCTTTCCTAAATTGATTTGAAATAATGTACATAAAGTCATATGAATAAGACAAGTGACAATGGTTATGGTCATTTAAAACTGTAATGGTTAGATTTTTCTAGGAACCCTTAGTGCTAAGCAATAAATTCCCTTTTAGTTTTAACATTAATTTCACGCCTAATTCTCCCAGCTTCTTTAAATTTGACATCAACTTTCAGTTTGAGTCATCATAAATTCATTGTCTTTACAACTTGAAACAATCAGAATATTTCTGACTTACTTGTACATGATAGTGTTCCAAACAGTAGACCTCATTCTCAAAAATGCACATTTCAGTAATCTCTTAAGTGTTGTATATGAAAGTAAGTCTCAATTACTGTTGGTGTTCAATTATATGACAGACAAATCAGAGTTATTTAAATTATCAGTAAAGAAAGAAAACATTTAAGGACAGTACTAATCTATATTCATCAAGACAAAGATGTTTTACTTGTTTTCACTATTTGGATTATATATTACTTGTTAAGTATAAATGTAGAAAAAGAAACAAAAGCTTCAACAACGTAGTGTCAAGGTATGAGTTTCTGGAAAGAAAATTGCTAGAAAGTATGTATGAAATACCCCATAGAGCCAGAGGGATGTTTGTCAAAGTACAGTCATCTTCATAATTGTTTCAAAAAGACCTTTCAACAAATCTCTCTTAAATATTTTTCCCTAGTCTTAAAAAAAAAAAAAAAAAAAAAAAACAACTCTGTAAAATCAAAATGAAAATTTCATTTAATAGTTCTCCAAAATCATTCTACTGTCCAATTTAAGAATTGGATAGTCTTAAATCCAGCCTTGAATTTATACGTATCTAGCACAAGATGTTGTTCTTTTGTAATCATGTGGTCTTTCACAGGTTCAGCCACTGAGTATGGCAATTTGATAAAATTCAGAGCTACTGTAGTTTGAAACAATGTTATCACATGCTTGCTGCTTTTATAATGAGTTTCAGATTTTCTAAGTAGCTGTGTCATTTGCTCTTTTTCCTCATGCCTCCAAAATCGGTTTCTACTATACACAATAAGTCTTGCAAAACACCAGAGATTTCTTTGTTGAACTAATAACGCTTGCAAAGTAAGCTAATAATGCTTGCAAAGTTTGAAAACATAAAAAGCCACAGGCATGGAACACAGTTTTACTAAAAATAATAAAAGGGCAACAGATTTTTGTACTTTCATGAATGTAGAATGTTTTCTTTTACGTCTAATTATTTCATTAAAAAAAAGAGAAATATTGTTAAGTCATTATGTAAACTGAAAACTTTCGTTGAAGCTCATGTTCAGAGCTGCACAGGTAGGAAAAAAGAGTCCCAGAGTCAGAGGATACAGAACTGTTTATATCTAAGAGCAGTGGCCTCTTAATGTGAATGGGCATTGGTAGCATCGTTTCAAGTTCACAGAAACAAAAAACAGATTATCTCCTTTCAACATCACATTTTTGAAAGAATTATTTACCATCTTTTATTTATTTATTTCATAAGGAAGCAGCCTATATAGATTCAGCTGGCTTCCACCTCTAACTAAATTCATCTCCCTTAGACTGACTTTGGTGTTTGAGATCTTAAATCTACTTCAACATTGCTGAGATTTCATGGTCTTAAGATCATAAATGCCTGTCATTTTTTCAAGTTAAAGTCCTTCAAAATTGTACCACTTCTGAAAAATTCTCCTAATTCTTTACTGTGTCAGTTTCACATTTTATGACATGGAAACACAGTATAGGAAGTTGAGCAAACAAAATAAGTATAGAAAATTTGATTTAAAGATCATAATTAAATGCTGCTCCAATATTCCATTAGCAAGAATGCTTATTGTTGGTTAATCAAGGGAAAACATTTACCTATCCAACACAGAATTATTGCTCCTGACATTATATGAGGAACTAATTTTTATGGATAATTTGGTCTTTAAAGGAGAAAGATTTGTGGTTCCATGGTAACCAAACCTGGAAACATCAGAGATAATTCATCTGCAAAGGAAATGCAACCTTAGAGACAGAGATGCATTGTTGTCTATTTACAGGAACATGCAAATATTGAAGAAAACATTCATTTTTGGAAAATGTTGCAAATGGAAGCACAAAAGCCTGGTTCTTCTTTCCAGAGAATGCTTGTATGCTGAATGCCAACTGTAGGGATAAGTAGATAGATAAATACTAGATATATAAAAATACATGCAACTAAAAAAAGAAACTAAGAATAGAGTGAAAATCACATATAAACAATGTGATGAAGCTGCAGAAAATTAAATGTTGTTACTTTATCAATGATTCAAGAAATTCTCTATGATAGATTGGTTTATGAAGAACACCTAATATTTCATCTGAAAAAATCAATTTTTGTTCTTTCAGTAACCACAACAGACAAAAGGAAGATGTAAATAATAACTTAGCACTTCAGTGGCTATCTATATCTGCAAAACAAACAAACAAGAAACTAAATTAACATATGCATACTAGCCATTTATATCTAGGGAGATGAGTTCTGATGTGTACAAATGAAGCAAACCATGCTTTAGACTAAAGTATTGAACCGGTCTTTAGAGAAGAATTTTTTATTTGTTGTGAGATTTTGCATGTTTTGAATTGATTGGTTGGATCTTTTTGTTTTAATATCCCCCCTATGCTTTTGATGAAAATGAAGGTAGGCACACGGCAGAACTAGTCTATCAGAATTACATACAAAATTACAACATGTAAAGTCTTCTGTAGTCAAAATTCCTCCCAAAGGAATCACGGAGTAGAGTCTGGGAAGACAATTATAATAAGTCAGGTAACAGAGAGACAAATGTGAACAAATAAAGTCTTCGTATATTGGAAAACGTGCAAATTTTATGGCACAGTCATTACAACTACACATACATACATGCTCAGTGCTATTTCATTCTTTTAGCTCATTCTTTATGTTATATTTGAATGCATTAACTGTGGAAACTCAAACCTCCTTCTTCTCTCATAATTGCAAAATAATATAATTTTACTGGTACTACCTTTCATTTTTAACTACATATTTTTTTTATCCTGCTTCATGTTATCTGATATAGTTTTTGATTATCTACTTTTTTTTTAAGGTTTTCATTAAGAACTTATTTTGAGAACTTTAGATATGAATAGATCTTCATATAAACTAACTGATACTAGAACTACGTTAAATGTTCTTATCCTTTCATGGCTTGTAAGACAATATCAAGACACTTATCATCCAAGTTCTAATTGGTGACACAGATTCAAGTTGTTGGTTTTTTTGTTTCTTTCTTTGTTTAAGAAATATATCATCTATGAAAGATTGTTAATTTTAGCCATCTTACCAGAAAAATGGATAATTATCTGCTGGATTAGCATTTTGGAACAGTTCAGCAAAAAAAGCAAATGGGTAAAAAAGTTGGCGCTAAGGAGTTGCAATGGGCAACTTGAGGCAGAAAGGAGGGCAAGACCACAGTGGCCAGGAAAGTAGACTAAGTGTAGGACCTCAGCATACGTAAAAATGAATGTTCCAAGAGGAAGGCCTATAGGTCAAAACCCATCTTGGACCATGTGTATTGGTCAGAGAGAACCTGCCTTCTGAAAGTTAGTATCTGAAGCATAAAAATATAATAGATACGTAGACAGAGAAAGAGATGGGTAGACAGGTCAATGAGTACAAAGAAGTGAGTGAATATTACTCACCATGGCAGGCTCAGTGTAACTCTTGTCTCAATGTAACAGCTGCCTATGAATTGTCAAGTTAATCAAAAGGAAGGTGACAAAGAGGTATTGAGGAAAGTTTGAAGAAGGATAATAAATTGCTTTAGTGTGAATTCATAGCGTGCTCTTTCCACGTGCAAAGGACATTCATGTTGGAAGCAAGATCACTGAAAATGAAAGCAGTGAACAATAACAAATGGGCAAAGCAAACAGGAGCTGACATCTGAAGACCTTTTAAAATATAAAAGTCAAGATTCAATACTTCAAGAAAGGCTCCAAGAAAAAAAAAGTAAAAGCTTTGTGTTTTATAATGCTAAGAAAGTACACTGAAGAGCAGATAGATGGTTAGAGCAACAAGCTAGAAAAGTAACCTTTCATCAGTATTTTGAATAGCTTCATGCTAGGTGATGTTGTACATATTAAGATTCGACACGCGATTTTGCATGTGCAAGGAACAAATCGTAGCTGTGAAAATTTTGCTGGGAAAGTCTGTATGTCAAAGTTACTTTGTGGACAGAATTAGCTGTATTCAAACACTGCACAGGTGTGAAGTTCCCATGAGGAGGCAAAACAGGTGAACAAAGGATGAATGAGAACATAGCAGCTTTTCCAAAATGAACAGAGTAAACAAACAAAGATTAAAAAAATGCATAAATTTAGTTGATTAGGCATCAAACAGATATCTGAAAGAGAGAGAACAAATTTAAGTTGGATGGAGATCCAGAAAGAGTAAATCTGTGAGTCTCCATCTTAGAACAGGTTTCAAATTTAAGTTTACAAATACAATTGTCCTCATATTATGTACCAAAAGAAAATGGCGAGAAAAAATTATAAACTGCAAATAACCAGCATCCGTACGATAGTATGAGAGTTTGGGTGACTAAGAGCTATAATGTTGCTAGAACCTGCCGTGGTAATATAGTAGAAATGCCACTGATTATCATGTAATACTGCCATGAAACTCTTTGAAACTATACTGATCTCGATAATTTTTTTTAACTAAAAATAATTATAATTAAAAATCTTAATGAGAATATAATTTCCCTTTCCTTCCTAAATATGATTCTTCATATTTTCAAATAATCATGTATTGAAGGGAAAATTCAATATAAATATATATCTTTGTTACTATACATAATGAGAACATCAATTCATAGGGAATTGTCAGAATGGAAAAAATGATATCTATCAATAATGTAGGGAAAATTAAATATCACTGTGTGGAATGTACTGATGTGACAAAGAATCAAATTCTACATGCTGAAGAAAAGATATTAGCAGCAGTGGGTTGTGTCAAACAAATCCACCCTACAGTTGTCATATAAAATACAAGCTCCTTGAAAAAATAGGCACTGCCAGAAAAATAATTTAGAAGTTATACAAAACATACTGAGAAAGACTTTTGGGGAGAAAACCGTAAGTTGTTGAGAAATAGAATTTTATTTATTTATACAGATATACTTTGATGGTCTAATAGTTGATTCACCTATTTCTTTTGAATTCATGTACATTCTAGTGCCTCAGAATAAATATTTTCCATTGAACACTGAATTGTCTGGCAAAAAGATATGATTTTTTTTTCCCCTTTCATGGAAATTGTAGTATTTTTGCATAGAACTTAGTATGAAATCAAAATAGCAACATCCATTATGGTAAGAAGTGAAATCCTTGCACAAATATTGCTGCTGGACTGAACAAACCACAGCCCAAATTCACATAGGTTGGAAAAGAAGGCAGCAATCAAGGCATTTGAACTACATTTTGAACTACATTTGAACTACTACTTCTCCACCGTGACTCTTGAAGGATACAAAAGCAACAAATTAATTGGGTGTACAAAATAAATAAATAAATAAATAAATAAATAAATAAATAAATAAATAAATAGATAAAAAATCTTCAAGCAACCAGAAATTAGAAGCCCAAGTGTAGTCTTATTGAGTATATCATGCAGTGCAGAGCTCATTGTCATCAAATCCCAAACTCCCTGTCTTGAAGTCAGATTGACTGGACTGGATAAATCCAAAAAGACAAAGTAGAATATTGATAAAAGTTCATAAAGCAATCACATTTACTCTCCAGCAGGCTGTGCTACTGAGGAGAAAGTGTACTTAAAGCCATTAGGGCGTTAACTTCTGAGAAGGAGGGAAAAAACAACAAAACCTCTAACATCAAAAAACACAAATGGGACTTTGTGTGATCTTCTGTCAACAAAAGATGATACAAAAGAATATCTGAGTCAGTCACCTCATGAAAAGAGGGATGCCATCTGATCAGAAGGGACAAGTTATAAAATTCTGTTTTCAGATACAAAATAAAAAGAAACAGCACACTGGTTTTCCCTCTGATAGTATAAGGTAGGCTCCACAAAGAGAGTTGGTGTCTGTGGTCCATACAGACAGCAACAAAGCCAGAGAAGTCAGCAAGTTAAAGAAAAGGATCTACCCAAAGTAAGACTTTTGGAATCATTTAAGATCAATTGCAAATGATTGTACAAAAAGAGATAATGACACACAAATGCTGCTTTCCTAAGAGGAGTCAAAATTCTTCCTTAAAATTGTTATACAAAAGAAATGAGACAATAGCCATATTATGTGTATATTTCCATGCAAATGTTAGAAAGACAAAAAAAAAAAACAAAAAACACCACATGATAGATCTTATTTTAAGTAGTAGAAATCTCAGAGATCTTGGGCAAAGAAAGATAGACTAGGCTAAATGTGAAAGGAATTTCACTATATATTGTGGTGAAGGTGCAACTCACTACAGGAAGATTTTACCTTGAAAAGAGCATCTAAATAATTGTGAAAAATGAGCAGCCAAAAGAAAAAAAAAAATCCTCTTAAGTGGAAATCATATAAATCACATTGAAAAATAAACAATATTAACTGTTCAGGATGGAAGAAAGCTATGGAAATGCAATTATTTTGAATCTATGTAGTTAAACTGATCTCCAATAAAAATTAATTTTCTGTGCTCTTCATTGACTTTCTCCACTTTCTCAAATCATTACACAATCAAGTACTCCAATCTGAACAGCAGCTTTTCACATCATGCATTATTACTTATCAGTCCTGTGAGAAGAAGCACACTTGTAACAGACTTAACATTTCAGACTCTTACTACATACGCTTATAATTGCACTCAACAAATTTATTCCTGTAGAATTTATATTAACATCCCAACAAAATATTTCTGAAAACTGAAAGCAGCTCCACAGATTTCCCCCAGGGGGAATTCTATGCTTCTGTTTTCCTTCTCTCAAAGGAAGGTATTATGCAGTTAAGACATTTTTCTTTTCCATTTTTATTTTTTTAGTATATATTAAAAGTATCAAAAACCCTGAGTGTCTATATATTTTTAGTGTTGTACAAACTGAAAAAAAAAAATAAAATTCCTTGAGCAAATACTAACTACTGTACCTCAGGGAATATCACTTCACTGATAGAGAGACAGACAATACACTATAAAACCTCAGATTTGTCTGCTTGATATAACAAGAATAGTGATCAGAGATGACAATAAAGGATTTAAGCTTTAATTTTAGCTTCAGATAAAAAGTCAGTTAACTAGATATATTCTTAATACTGTTCCCTCTCTCAGATGTTCAGATGACAGAAAAGTTTAACACAAATAAAAACATCAGAACTGACCTTATATTCCACTCTGTCACTTAAATTCTGTACATATACACACATTCTAAATTTTTTGTTGTTAAATAATTGTAAGAAATGCAACTGTAATTGCCTTCCTCCTAGTTTTGGATCTTAAGCCTGAATAGGACTGTGCATAGTTCTTTCTTCAGTAGATCTTTTCCTTCTGATAATGGGAAGAAGTCAGATGACATTGACATGACGAGGATTTTTAGATCTAGTATTCAATATGGTTCACCACAGTTCCTGTGGTTCAGCTCCATAAGAAATGGCAATGTTAGGGAATACAGCCTGGGGCTTGTCTTTGCACGTGATAAACATGTGATGATGCATGTATGATCAGACAGCTGCAGTGGGAAAATGGTAGCACATTGTGGGATGTCTCTTGATGTGCATGTGGTGCATCCAGCTGTACCTCAGTCTGCATAACTGTCAATGCTTTCTGCATCTTCTTTGAATGCTGCTTTGACAGTGTTCTTGGATTCACTGTTGCAAGCCTAATTAGGATGCTCAGAAACAGCAGGCTGGCAACCTCCAAACAAGATGAAAATGAAAATGGATTAAATGGACAATGAAAAAGTACTTCCATCTCAAACTTAGCAATTGGCAATAAGAACACTTAAATGCTCTAACATGAGTGCTTTAACATTCAAGACAGTAATGCGGTAATGTTCTCTTAGTAATGAAAGACCCATGACCGTAATATGCCAAATATATGAAATGTAAATTGTTCTGCTTGGAAGTAAATTTAAAAGCTATTCTGGAGGAAAGTTGTATGAAAAAAAAGGTCATGCAAATACTTAGAGCACATTGATAAGCTGGTTTTATTCTAAGTTGAAATGAAACCCCAAATTTCTGAAGTTCTGTAAAAGACTTTTTCAGAGCGCAAGCTCTAAGCTATCTCCCCGACTATCTTGGAAGCACATACCATGGAAAACTTTGGATTTTGTTATGAAAGAAAACAAACAAACAAACAAAAAAACCAAACCACCACAATTTCTAGCTGGATTCAGTCAGAATCGGAGCTGTTAATATCAATGAAGTTTTTCCAACATTAAACTAATATACAGATCTGAAACCACAAATTTGTTCCTTAAATACTGATTCCAGCATGCTGGCATGATTTCTGCACTACAAGCAGGCTTTTTGGATTATGCATGTCAAAGGGATATATGTAAAACGGTATATAAATAATACATGATTCTATTTTATAAGTATTAATTTGCACTTCCTAAAATTAAGGCACACTGTTGCCAAAAATAAAAATCGAAGAAACACAAATCAAATCCACATTTAACTTGCTATCATGAGGATGCTCCAAAGAATTAAAGTTAACAGAAGACATGAAGTGTAATGCAATTACACATTTTAAGTGCACAGCTGGCAAGAGTTTTGCAAGGTTGTCTCTGTGCTGAGCTGCAGAACATGCACTGGCCCTGCTATACAGCTTTTCCAACACTAGCAAATGTATCCAGATCTAAGATGCACATTTCAAAATTAGCTGATGGTTATTACACACTGATTATTCAGAGTTGCACAATTTAGATTCTGAGAGAAACAGACCTTAATAAGAATGCACAGATTAATCAGATAGTTTAAAAATCAAAGATAGGCTCATGGCAAGACTGACACATTAAATCATGCTCTGATGGGAACTAGAAGTTATTATGCAACGCAGATTTGAAAAGCCCAACATTCGTGTGATCACCTGAAAAGATGGAAAATTGCATTTTGCTATGCACAGAACACTAAAGCACCTGGAAATATTGTGACCCTAAATATCCTGAGGCTTCCACAAAACACATCCTGTACCATGCTGGCAGCTGGAAATGTCAGCCATCAGCTACAGGGCTGTCCATGAACCACGAATTCCGTGGAGCCAGTAGTCCCTCTTTTCAGAGAGTAAAAAATTTCTATTTTGAAATGTTTAATTATGAAATATATCTATTAGTGAAAACAACAAAAAATCTCTTTGTTCATACATATAAAGGCAATTCAAACATGAACTCTA
The DNA here is from genome assembly GCF_987193195.1 of Phasianus colchicus. NCBI lineage: Eukaryota > Metazoa > Chordata > Aves > Galliformes > Phasianidae > Phasianus > Phasianus colchicus. The sequence continues at coordinate 18,312,690 of NC_143439.1, read as the reverse complement.
TTTTAAGAAAATCCCACATGAAAAGCTTTCAATCCTCAGAGTATTCCAAAATGCCAAATACATGTTTTTGTTTTTTTTTTTTTTTTTTTTTTTTCAGACTGCTTAAAGGACAGCTTGTGGGAAGCTTCTTTCATCATTGGTTTGACTGAAAATGGAGAAAGCTCGTATCATTCATTCACTTCCCATTCCTTTTTCCCTCACTTACTTCCTCCCCCAAACACATCTCACTCTTGGTTCAATGCAAAAATGCCCAATAACATACACAATAGCCCTGTGGAATTGTTCTCCTCTATAACCCCACAGAGAAATGCCAAGTCACACACTGTCAGTGAGTCTATTTCTGTATGTCAAGACAAGCTGGAATTGTCTGAAAGCCTTGTAATAGACTATCCCAAGTTGCCTGAGGAGGAGGTAAAGGATCTTCTGCCCTCCCACCTCTGTAATTAAATCAATGCTGTATGTGAATCATTCTTTAAAACTAAAATCTCTGAATTTGTGGCTGTCCAACTCATCAGCAATGTCAGATCAGAAGCCAGATAAAGTACAAAAGACCAGACAAGTGGGGCTTCTTGCCTCATTTAATACAGGAAGCCAATAGCATCACCTTGCAATTTTTCCTTTCCTCTTTTTCTTTTTCCCTGTGTTTACATGTCCAAACACTAATGCTTAAATTAATGTTTTTTGGCAGTCTAAACTACTGCTACTTCCCAGTCTTTATATGCTTTGAAACATAGAAAATTTTTTAAAATAAAAATGTTTATAAATCTTAAGACAAACATTGGTTCTCTTTCCAAGTAAATCTCATATGCTTACAACTCTATCAAAGGCTGGAGATATGGTATCACTTTTCTTAACACTGTTTCATAAAATTGACCACTCTTAAAACATTCAAATTCATCTGATTATCTGGTACCACAGCTGGTGCCAGAGCTACCTAATGGCTCACCGCTGAATATATCAGGAGAAAAAGGATACAGTCTAAATCCCAAAGAAGCACACTCAGCAGCTCTGTGGTAAGCTCTGGCCTACAGATCCCAAAGAAGTAATGACGTGATATATTACTTACTTACTATTTCATAGGTCCCTATTTTCTTGCGTTTACCTGAGGACAACTTTTCTGGAAATATATACCTATCTGGCCTCAGAAGACTTAGTTGTTACCGACATCCCAAAACTAGGTCAGACTGATACACATTCGTGTAATGTTTTTTTTCCAAGAGCAATATTTAACTCAGTCTATGTTCTTCTGTCTAGAATTTGGTTTTATCAACAGCTTCAGTAGTGCTGACTGCCTAGTCATTTTTAAATAGAGAAAAAAACAAGTGAACCCTCCAAGGAAGCACAGGGCTTTATTAATATATTAAATCCTTAGTTTGGACAGCATAGGAAATCAGTAGATAGCATGATTTTAAAAAACTGAAGTGATACTTTTTGCATCTATTCTTACAATCAGCAGAAGCAGCTGTTATTTTCATTGATGGAAATTCTGAGATGAATAACAACTATTAATTTATTTTCTATTTGAAATGAGAGCACTTAGAACAAAACCAAATCATTTAAAATTATTTATAAATTAGTTAAATACAAGTTCTACTAGGAAAATTTATTGTTGGGAGGTTCAAAAATATTATTGTTAAATAATAATATCAGCTCTTAAAAGAAACAGTCCACAAGTTCTTAAGCTCTGTGGAGACTGCCTGCTAAGTACTTTCAAAATAAAATAAATTATCTTACAACAGTCTTTGAAAATATCATTGCCACTTATGAAGTATCCACAAAAGCAAGATGCACTCCCCTTCTTTCAGAAATTGTTTCTAATGATCTAAGCACTGTTGCTAATATACTGCTAATCTATTTGCCATTACAAATTACAAATTATCCAATTTGTTTGACCAAATTTTAAAAGACAGAATTTAAATTGATGCAAATATTAAAGTTTATGTAGCAAAAAATTCTAAAACCAGAATAAAACTTTAACATGTATTTTGGAAAAAAAAAAAAAAACCCACAAAATTGTGGGAGATCCTTCTCAACTATATCTCATAAGCCAATTACAAAGTAACACTATGAAAGGACTGATCTTTTTAGAGGAAAAAAAAAAAGTGTCTCATCAGTACCATTGGGAAAATTTTTAAAATTAGAACTAATGTTCATTAGTTCTTCTCAATTCAGTCTAAAAGATGGACAAAATGATTTCAATATTAATTGATTTTGAATCAGTTGTGCTTCAGGGTTTGAAACATTCAGTGGTGAATTTTCACGGTAACTTGGAAACAGGTTATATTTTAGAGAAACCTGAGTAGGCTAATAGACTGGCTATCCCTCTATTTACAGGTGGGAAGGAAGTAAGCAGAACAGTTCTGCCAATCAGGCAGTGTGACTTTGGAGGAAGAATTGGATTAGAAATAGTTTTGTCAGATCTTATTGCTGCTTTAAGTTAATCCTCTCTGGCTGTCATTTTACTTCAAAAAGGTACTCATCCCGTGGCAGCCAACTGCACATTAGTTTTGCAGATGTTTAGAGTGGGCTTTTTATAATACCTACATGAATCAGACAGCCACCCTCAGGCCCATGGAAAACACATACTTTAATATACTGACTGTCTCTCCCAATGTGCATATAATAGCATTGTTTCATTATATATTTTATATTGTTGTTCTCTATGGCAAGACATTTGTCTGAGAAGGAGTGCAACAGGGATGTTTATAGTAAAGCTATAAAATCAAGGACAATTATTACATCCAATTAAATTCTCTGGTGTAATAAAAGCAGAATATAATCAATTATGACAGCAGTTTAAGAAAGCAGGTAAAATAACAGCCAATCCAAAAGAAAAAGAAAGTTATTAGTTTTTCAATATCAAAAAATCATGGGAAGTCAACCCCTCAATTAGTTTTAGTCAAGAGAAAAACATCCCCAGCAACAAGCAAGGTACCAAGACATTAAATGTCATGTACTTAAACAAAACCAAAATAAAAATATAGGAAAACATGACCAAACAGTTGTCCGCACAACTGCAAATATGAAATTCTCATATGAATCTCTCAATATGAAATTCTCTTCTACTCAGTACTTAATCCCTAAAGCGTCTATTCTTCTCTGTCAAGTGAATACATAGCAGTTCAGCTGAAGGTTTCCTCAATATTTGCAATAAATTACTTATGAAATTTCATTGAAAGTAGAATTGTATTTAGACTCATGAATCTGGATTGAAACTTACAGTTTGACATAGAAAGAGAATTAGAGGTAGAAAAACATTTAAAAGTTTATTAAGTGATCCCAAAATTTGAAGATTAAAATCCAGAATACCAGTCAAAGTTTACATCAAAGCAGGGTATTTATTTTTGTTTTACTATCCTCAGGGATGAAGAATTTTAATGTGGTATTGTGCAACTACAAAAATACTGATAGTTTAAATATTAGTCTTGATAACAAGACAAAGAACAATTATTGTCACACACATTGTTATGCATACATCTACATGAATATATGTGCATTCCTTGATATGATGTGAAGTACATAAATCTTCCTGTTCGATTGTTTTTTGACTCACTCTTCAGTCAGGCTATCATTTTAGCATTAAAACAGAGAAAAGGGTGTAAAGCATATATGACCATTATATATTGGTACCACCAGACCGGAAAGTCAAGCAGGCTTTTGTCTCCCTTTTCACATCACCTAAGCATAGGAGGCACAGTTGACTGTAAGATGAGCATGCCTGCATTCTAGTTCTCCCTAGCTGCTATTAGCAATTTCAATTAAGAAACAAGGGCAATATGTTCCATCTAAGCTCCACCCTACTTACATACTTACTTTTCAGGAACAGCAAGGTACAACTCTAAAATTCATGTCAGTGCAAAGGACCTGCTTCAGGTAATTTTTTTAAGAAGATGTTGACCTTCTGCATTGGGATAGATTTCCCATGATGCTTCTTCCTCATTTCAGATACTAAAATGAACTATCTTACATACAGCAAGTATAGTGTCTTACATAGTGCCACATCATTACATGGTGAACCTAAATTTCATGTCCCTCCTGATGTTTTACAGAAAATACAGAAACAGAATGGTTTGTTTAGGTTATGATCATGGTGACAATGCATGAGATGCAAATTCCTTTGAAGTTAACTTATTTGACACTGAAACTTTCTTTCCATTCTCATTTGCCTGTGACTAAATATCTAATCTTTGAATCTGTATTTATGGAGAGCAGGTTCACATAAAAAGCTACCCCATCATCACTTCATTCATCAAGAACTGGAAAATAGCAGATATTCATATCTAATCATTCCCGCTTCATCCGAAGGACCTGTACTCAAGGCTGCAAGAGTACAAAAAGTCAATAAACTGGACTAAACAGTAAATCCAAGATTAGATAAAATTTTTACTGAAATGTGAAAATATAGAAACTTGCTTCCCCTCTGTCAGGTTAAATAAACTCACAAATGAGAGTCTTCTACATTTGAAGGATGAAAGTTTCAACATGTTCAACATTCTGAACAGTAAAGGGATTTGTAAGATCTTGCAGACGAAAAAAATCCTCTAAGTCTCTAGCTACAGAAAGACCAAAAAATAAGAAAAGAAAATATGTTTAATTACACTGCTATTAATACCAAGAAATTGCAATGGGTATGCTGAATGGCATAAAGAATGGACTTTCAAAAAAGTAAGTGCTTTTCAAGATAATGTGTGTCTGAAAAGCTCAAATTCTTGGGGGGGCAGGGAAGGGGGGAAAGAAAGGACGAGAAAGATAACCTTAAAAAACAGAGCATTCAGTCTACTTCAGAGAAAAATATAGGAGAAAAGAGATGCGCTGACACTGCTATATTGGATTTTAACCGCTGAAGTTATGAGGCATAACTCTTCATAATCCACATTTACATATATGACATCTGTGACCTCCTTCAGAGGTGGCTGAGAATATTTGATGTCCATCCAGAGTCTTCCAAACTCTGCAGTGTAAGTAATCTATTCATGACTGAACAAACAATGCTGCCATCTGCTTTCATGGAGATCTACAGAAATTTTACCATGGATTTGAAAGGAAATATCACCCAGATCCACCACTCTGATCCTTAGCTTATATTTTCAGCAGAATTCACTTCATCTCTTAACATCTCATCACACTTCTGTCTAAAGATAGGATAATTTTATTTATTAACTGCAAGAACAAAGCACACTTAAATGTTGATGTAACATTCCCTAGGATATTATTAAATCATAGAATGGTTTGGGTTGGAAGGGACCTTTAACATCATCTAGTTCCAATCCTCCTGCTATAGGCAAGGATACTTCCCATAGATCAGGTTCCTCAAAGACCCATCCAGCCTGGCCTTGACTGCTTCCAGGAAGCATGCATAAAGCTCAGCGAGAAACACACAAAACTAAAAAAAAAAAACAACTAAACTAAGCAAAAAACAAGACTGAGCTTCCAAGGACCTTAGGCATACAAAGGATGAAAATCCTTGTGGACAAAATGTTGAATAGACTCTTCTAATTCAAACAAGTTTTGTCAAGAAATAAGCCTGCTTTAGGGAGCTATGTAACACTAGAGCAAATCCCCATCTTTGAGCTAAGAGATTCATGATTTTACTGCATGATCAGATCTAAAGATGAAATCTGGTACAACCATATCACTACTTGAAAAAAGCTTTTTTTTTTTTTTAAAAAAAAATATATATTTTTTGAAACACTCAAGTTTAAAATCTTATTATTTCAAAAAGAAGACATGATATTAACAACACTTATCACAAGGAATAATAATGAAATTTCACAGAACAAATGACACTATATCTTCTATTCACAGCAATAATGAGAAAAAAAGATCACAGTAGAGGTTCAATAATACAGCATTTTGAAATTATGTTCTCTATAAATACTCACTTCTCTCTCTTTCATTTGCATTCCACATGGCAAGAATCTCGTTTACATGCTTTTCTTATTTTCCCTGACTTACTAAGATTTAATTTGTAACAAGATCTTTTATTTATGAAAGTAATATCTTTGCTTCTCTTCAAGGTAATGTTATCTTAATATCACTCCGCACCAACTTGGAGTAAAGAAAATATAAAAATTAGTAAAAATCTTGTGCAATAAATTGTATTAATGCCTGAAAGCTAAATGATTTGAATTTTCTTTGAAAATGAAAGGCAACTTATGCAGATTGGTATAATAAGCTTGTCTGTATTGACACAGGTCAACACACAGGACTGGGACTTTTTATCAGGGAATGCAATGATAGGACAAGGGGTAACAGTTTTAACTAAAAGAATGTAGATTTAGATTAGATATTAGGAACTTATTTGCTACAAGAGTGATGAGGCACTGGAACAAGTTAATCAGAGAAGTTATGGAAGCTCCATCCCTGGAAGCATTCAAGATCAGATCAGATGGGACCCTGGACAGTCTGATCTGGTGTTTAGTAACCATGCCCATAGCAGGGGGTAGGCACTGAATGGTCTTTAAGATCCCTTCCAACTCAAACCATTCTGCAAAACCAAGAGAGCTATAGCAAGGAGCAGCAAGGTATGCACTCACATCTGCCTTGGTTGCTGCTAGCATAGTAATCCCTCCACTGAGGACAGGAACTGACTGTAGCAAGTCCTCACTTCTTAGAATAAGGCCCCTCTTGATCTTGCCTGATAATACTCCATCCAATTTTTTTTGCTAATGCTAGGGCTCCTTTCACTCATTGCTTGCTGAATTTTCATTGTGTAAAGTCTACAGCTAAACAACACAATTTTCCTCTACTGTATCTAAGAACAGATCATCAGCATCATCCCTCCCTTGTAATCTGTTATCTCCTAGAGTCTTTGCACAGAAGGACACCTTCATTTTTCTACATGAAGTTAACAAGGCAGTTTCCTCATAGAATATTTCCTTTTCCAAATAGAAAAAAAGTTGTAAGCTGAGATGTACTGATAGCATTCCAATCCTCTTGAGGACATCTAGCTATTTAAAAAATCTTTTTGGTAAGCTTTGCTTCCTAAAATGGCTTTGTTTTCCCCCCAGAACCTACACTGCAACCTGTCTGCTGATCTGTTCCTCCTCCCTCTCACACATGGCTTTGTAAGTCCTTGATCTGCAAAGTGGGCTCAACACAGGACTGGTTGCTCTCTTTCCTTTCCTAAACATTTTGAAATGCCATCCTTTCAAAGTTGACCTGAAGATAGACACATTCTTGGCCCAAAAAGCTCCTGCTCTTTTGCTAAAGAATCAGGTGAATCTTTCTCTGCTTTTACTGTTTGACCCTGGAATTTTTTGTCATATGGCTTTTCATGTCCTGGAATTTCATCAAAAGTTCATCTCAGATCAGAAGAATATAAAGAACAACAACAACAACAAACAACCACACACACACACACAAAACAAACAAACAAACAAAAAGAACAAACACCAAGAAACCCAGTAGCAAGCAAGTGGCATATTGTATTCATATTGTATACTCATCATTTTCCAGCACTTTTGTAACATAGCAATTTTTGTGTGAAATGATTGCATGTGAGGTGTTTTTCAGTAATCAGAGGAGTTTGGATGAGAGTAATTTCCTTCACATATGGGTTCTGGATGATTATTTGAGGGTACAAAAGTGTATCACTCTACTGAAAACTGAACAAGTCATCACTATATCTCTGGTAAAAGATTTTCCCAGATTCTTCTGTAAATCGATCTGGGCAGCGGTCCCTACCTCTGCTAGCTCCACATCTCTGCAATCATCAGCCTCATCAAATCTTGCTGCTTCAGCAGAATTTCTTCCCACCGCCAGGAGGAATCAAAGCAATGAAAGACATTAGAGATTATGGCTGGTCTCTTCTTCTAACTTTACATTAACCCCTTAACAGAGAGGAAAGAGAGATACCTGCTCCACTACCCAAGTATTCCTGTCTCTTTATGCCTCAAATAATTATGCAGCTGTTAAAAGACAAGAAGGGAGGGGAGTGTTAAGTTCTTGCATATTTATTTATTTATTTATTTTTAATCTCCACAGTCAGAGTACTGTATTCACATTTTAATCTCCACTTTCTTGTCTATTAGAGTTATAATCTTTTCTACAAGATATAGAGATGCACAGGGTGGAGAAAAAGAAGTACTCAGCTAAGACTCAACACAAGAAGCAACACTGCTTCAAACAAACAAAACAAAATAGAAGGCTCAAACCCTGCATGCTCTTATTTAAAAATAAATGTTACAATGAGTCAAAGAGAAGATAAACTCTGCCACAAGGAATCTCCAGTTTGCAGACTGCTTATTTACACAAGCTACTGTCTATTTACCCTGGAAAAGTTGTTACTTGCATAGTAATCAAGCTCACACTTACTACAGCTGTTGCAAAGTGAATGAACCCTCTTCACAGCTGAACAATGAGGGAGTTCAGCCAAACTGGTCATCCAAGAAGGGACCAAGAAACAGAGAGTATGTGAGATCTGAGAATAAAAGCTGACAGCCAAATGCAGCTAGGCAGCTTAAACACGCCTTCTGGGCAGAAAAGCCATAAGAATAAATTAAAAAAATAAGACTTGTCTACGTATGTATTTATTTCCTATTAAAACCATATGTTTCATTTGCTAATTCCACTAGGTTAAGCTAAATTACAAGGTCAGACTGACTGGGCACAAGGCACACTTTTTGGAACGAGCATGCATGTTCACACATGGATTGTGTAGCAATTACTTAACCCATTGGCATTTTATAATTAATTAACTTTATAATTAACTTGTTTACCCGTAATGTATGGCTGCAGGTTCAACTACAAAGTAACAGATTATGACTGGCAAAGCTATCCCGAGAAATTTCTCCTTGCACAGGCACTGATTGTTGGAGTGCAGGTCAGTACCCCCATTGGCAGAAATATGGTATGACATTCTCTGAATCTCACACGTAAAAGACAACAGTGACCTAAGGCACTTTTCTGCCTTGAGTGAAGAAAATAGTGCAGAACAATCTACAACTAGCTCACAAATTGTTTACATGTTATAAGGCAATGCAAATATTTGGACAGTGCAGAATATTCAGAATTACTCAGAATTAGCAAGATTAATGGGGTGATGAGGACAAGAGAACGCTTAGTCAAAAAATTATTCCAAATCCCTTTTCTAAATAATATTCCTAAAAGTCACTCATTTGACACTGCATACAACCAGCTAGGTTTTGAACATCAATTTCTGAAGATCTATGAAATATGAAAGTATAAGAACAAAACAAAAGAACAACAGCAAAACAAAAACAAAACACACCAAGAAATACAACACCAATTTTACAAAAAGGTGCAACAGGAAATTGTTGCAGAGGAAAAGTATATTTCTGTGGAACGGAGAAAAAAAAATAAAGGTATTTTAATCACAAATTCATATTGAACAGAGGACTTAATACATTTTAAAAATAAACAAACATTAGAAATACAATGTTGTGTAAAAGATTAAGTATGCAAGCCATAGATAAATGCTCTCTACAAGTCGTCTGCCTCTAAATCTTATAGAGCGTTGAAAACTTTGCATTCTGCTTGTAAATTTTGTTTAAATAAGTGTAACTTAGCTTATCAACTTACACTCCTCACTCAGATCCAGTTCTTCAGAAATTCCACTGTTGCATGATTATTATCAAACATTATATCATATAATTGATATTTTTTTTAAGGAATGGATATGAGAAACAAGGAAATAGAAAAACAATACCCATGAGTTTTATAAAGGAGGGCTAATTTTTCTATGTATTCCCTAAGAGCTTTTGTTGACACAAAATGTAGTTTTACCGTTCTGCATGCACATTTCCAGAGATGAAGATAATTGGCATAATCTTTGAAGAGACCACTAAAATACTTACTTGAAATGATTACAAATAAACGGAATCTTTTGTCAAAAACAATTGCAGACATCGTAGATTGAGCAAGATATTACCTCTGCTAAGCACATACCTCTGTTAAGAATGATTTGGCTGTCAAGGGGTTCATCACAAGAATAGCCCGTCTCAGAGTGTCCCGGTAGCGGTTCAGTTCTTCAATTCGCATGGTGGCAAAGAGCCCTGTGATCATTTTATTGATGTTGTTTTCTACTTTCTGCAATGCCACATCCATTCCCTGCTGAGATACTTTGTCCAAAAACTCTTGTATTCCACGGATATCTAGGAAAATCAAAAGCCAAGGAAGATGTTAATTGGTAAGTAGGGAAAAAGAAAGACACAAAAAGCTGTTCAATTTGTCTCACAAAAATGTTTTGTTCAGTTTCAGGTAGACCCCCTCTGGGCTTTAACTTCAGATTATCTGGAGCTTGTTTATGAACTATGCTTGTGCTTAAAGTGTTGAAACAAGAAGCAGTGGCCACATAACAGATCCCATCCAAAATAATCACTAGAAATCAAACTAATAAGCTTTTCTAGCAGTTACTTCATTTAGTTAGTCAGTCATCATAGTAGTTCTATATCGTTCTTAAAGAACTTTCAAGAGAAAATTCAAAAACAGCAGTGAAGTAAAGAAAATCACAATCTATAATGCTTCTACGTAGTAAGAGAGCCTGAAGGCAGAGGAGAGGAGGAAGCAGACTTTTTTCTTTTTGCCGCTGGGTTCAAAAGTGTTACCCACAGCAACACCATGTAACTTAATCCCAGTGAAGCTCTTGAAAAGTCTTAATGTTGTTCTAAGCTGTTCTAAAAAGCCAGGAAAATGTTGCAGCTTTGCAATGCAGCCAGTACAGAATGAGTAGATATGGAATGGGGAACTTCAAAATAATTTATGCTACTGGAAACTCAGAAAATTCTGTTTTCACATGGTAATAGGGAACTGCAAAAGGCTGGAAAATCAGAGGAATGTCTGAGCACGGCAGGCTGTAAGCCCTAGGAGAGTTATTACAAGAACAGCCATAACGTCAAACAGGAAAGGGCTTGCAGTTGACCCTCAGGGTGGTCTACATTGCAGGAGATACAAGTGACATCACGCTGGCACATTGTGATAACAGCTCAGGGCAATACTGAGACAAGCTGCAGAGAGCAGCAGAGCATGGTGCTGTGATTCTACTTTATCAGGACTTCAGTTACTATATTCTCATAGGGGTACACTGGCAGGCAATGAATGGCATTTAGAAAGGCTGAAATTAATTTTAAGACTAAAAAAAATAATTAAAATCATTCAATTAGAGAAAAAATACTGTGAAGAAATCTTTCAAATACCTTCCCAAAAAGCCACCTAAACACCAGCAGCCTCCTTTAACCTTCCAGAGATCAGTACTACCAGCACACAGCTGCTGTTTTTCAGTCCTGTGGGTGCAAACAAGGCTACAGTAGAGGATGATGTAACCCATGACCCCAGGAAAGCATCGGCATAATAACAAAGAAATCCACATAACATCCATTGAGAAGATAAAAGAGGTGTCATACGTGGATTTAGCATGGGAGAGGGAAAGAAAAACACAGCTAAGGCCTGGCTGGTAACTACAGCAGGTGAATACTGTGTTGTTCAATGGGAGTGTAGCTGGAATGCTTCAGCATCCAGACCTGAAGAGCCTTTGAGGAAAGATGAAAATACTTGAGCTGAGATGTCTTTATGCTGAACTCCAGAAGAACTTTACTATGTCTAAGTACAAACTCTCCTCTTTTCCAGCCCTAGGTTAATACACTTGCTACTTGGCTATATGTCTGTGAATTTGGATTGGGGCCAAACACATATTTAAAGGTGTTAACAAATGTTGATGTTGGCATTTGACTTCAGGTTTGGGCAAAATAAATTGACAGAGAGATTCTGGGTTTCAGAGAAATTCAGTGGCACAATCAAAAAAGATCTGAGCATTAGAAAGACATTCACATCCCATTCCTCCTGTTTTTATTAACACAAAACAGCATAAGGAAAACAAATTGTTTCCAGAGTAAAGAGATTCTACCTAGAAAGTGTTACAGTCACCCTCCTCAAGCACCAGATTTCCAAGCCACTTCAGGGGTAAAGCACTGACCACATAAAAGCTTAGAATCATAGAATTGCTCAGGTTGGAAAAGACCTTAAAGATCATCAAGTCCAACCACAACCTAACCATGCTACCCTAACTCTAACAACTCTCCACTAAATTATGGCCATGAGCACCATATTCAAACGGTTTTTAAACACATTCAGGAATGGTAACTCAACCACCTCCCTGGGGAGCCTATTCCATGCTTAATTATTATTCCGTTGCTTCTCCGCCTTTTGGCTAAGATCAAGTGTAGTGTAGTGTAGCTTATAGCTAAGCAGACAACAGAAGTATTTCTACAGGCTTAGTCTTGGAAGTCAGCCTGTCACAACTAACAAGCAGAGTCTTGTCTAGAGCTCTAAAACACTGAACTAGACAGAAATGGCAGCAATTTTAGGCATTTAGCACTGCAAAGCTGCAACTCTCAAAGTCTGCCAAAAAAACTAGTATTACTAAACACTTGAAGAATAAAGACAAAAAAAAAAAAAAAAAAAAAAAAATGCATGCTTATCCTAAAAATAAAGTCCTATAGGAGAAACAGATACTAATTACAGATTCTATTTAATATCCAAATCAGGAAAATTAAATTCAATCTAATCAGATGTTAGATTTTTTTTTTTTTGGCACTTTAAACACCAATTTAAGAAGCAAGAAGATTGTTTGAACTGCTTCAAGTATGCTTAGCTTTATTCAAAAAATAACATTAACCCCCTCATTCTGGTGCTTACTCACTGAATGATTCCATGTCCAAACAAATAAAGATCTACATAAAAAACTTACAAGATAGAATTCCAGTTACTGAAGCACAATGAAAATATTTAGATGAACCTAGGTGTACTATCAAAAAATGTCAAGGGGAAAGCCTGACTTTGGCTAGCAGTGCCTTTTTTTAATTTACATTCTACAGCATATAATCATATATTCCTCTCGGACACCAGAACTGGAAATGCAGGTATAGCCTTTGTCCTTCCAAATCAAGAACATAATGACACATGACCAGAATTTAAAAATTTTCTGGAATGATTGCCTGATATTCTGTTTAATCTGTCCTGTCCCAGGAACTAGACTATAGGCCAAATTGCTTCATTTGCCATGACTATCTGCAAATATAAATAAGACAAACTATACTTAATTTTCACCAAAGGAAGAGACAAAAGGGATGTGGGTCCAGTACAATTCTACAGTTCTGCATTTATTGGTCACTGTTGGTGACCATACCAACAATACGATGTCAATGTGATTCACTTCTAGGAAAATAGCACCATTCTAATAGGAAGGACACCAAACCATGCTGCCTAAAACTTCTTTACTACTTCTGCCATTCACAATGATACAACACAAAGTGGAGGATAGGCAATAAATATTGACTCTGCTTCTGTCTCAGCCTACCCAGTAGAAAAACTGAGATAATGGCAATACTCACCTGCCGTTGTGAAATGGCAGAGAGCACACAAAAACACATTCTGCTATTGAAATGCTATTTAAATCATGATGGTGCTTCCAGTATTTCAGCAGCAAGTCACTAGCAATCATCATATTCAAAGTGAATGCCAAAGAACAGATGCTACCAGTGAATGGGCAGCATTATCTTTCCTGCGTGGATTGTCTGAAAGTGGCACATTTCCACACTGCACTGTGGAATCATCTTTTTAATAGATAAACTCCTTCTGCAGGAAAATCTGGCAAGCAACCTGTGGCACAGATGGCTCTGCTGCAGAGCCCCAGAACTGTTCATGTCTGGAACACAGGTGTTTTTCGTCCTGGATTTGCTAGCCAACCTGTTGCCCAGCCAGGAGATGCATTCCTATTTTCTATGTAAATCAGATGAGTCACAGTCATTTCCAGAAATCCTGTCCATTACCACCAGTATTAATTATTTTCTTTATTGAACAAAGACAGTGTTGCCATACAGAGACAAACTGATACTAAAACTGAACTACATATTACCTCCTCTTTCATCTCACAGTCACTCTTAGTTAATATTATCTTTTCTGATTTTTACTGTACAGTCATTACTTCAACTCTACACATACAGGCATAAGAACATAGTACTGCCGTGCAGTCAGAGATTGACCATCAGCTATAGAATTAAAGCAGGCTGGAAATTGAAAAGTCAGCAAATATTCTGTTTTCAACCAAAATTGTGGTTGATTGAAGATACTGTAAGTTGACTTAGAAAGTTTAGAAAACAATGATCAGGGGAGTACAATTTATCCAGGACTCTCCTGGAAATGCCCTTCCTTGACTACACAAACACAGCCAAACACAGCAAGGCAAGTCTGTACAAAGGGTCCATGCTTGATGCTGCTAGGGCACAGAAGGTCCGATCCTGGACACACCTGATAGGCTGCAACCACACTATGTAGCCAAACTGCAGCAAAAGACATACTGCCCCCTAACCTCCAAAGACATGACAGGCATATTCAAACACAGCTTGATACGAGTCTGGTTGAGACAAAAATTCAGATGCCAGCTTTGCTGTAGACTTGTCATTACTGTATCAGTACCTATGAAAGTACATTGCAAATGAATTGAAAGCACCAAAACCTTCATAGTCTGTTTATTAAACACCTTGTGGCAACTTGAGACCACAAATTATAGACAAGATACTGCAGAACATGCTCAGAGCAGACAGAACTAAGCTATCCTTTGGACAATGGATCTGATACCTAGATGTCCTTAACTGGCCAGCCTGGCAGAAAGGCTTGGACCTCACCTAAGAAAAACAGTAGCAGCACTTCAATGGAAAGTTCACCATCTTTATGGTAGAAAATATGCACAGGGAGGTGGATAGGAAGAGGGAGACAATATTTTCAGTAGACCATGATAATTTAAAGTCAACAGCTTTCCTTAACACAAGATTTAAGGAGTTGTGATAGCTAGCTTTTTACTGAGGTCGCTACAGAATATATACAATGCACACAGAACAATGACATTCTTGATTTCCACTGTCTGATCTTAGTAAAAAATAAATTTTACTCCTTCTATAATTTTCCTTACCACCAGATTACAAATGTGGACCATAGTTTTTCTTCTTTCTAGTACTACATGACTTCTATTTAACATCTCTATTTCTATGCCAAGGAAAAATTTCAGAGGGAGAAAATGTCCTACAGTGTAATGTTTAGGACGTACTAGATTAAAATAGGCTGGGGCCAACACACTTCATGCAGCAAAAACAGTTTGTATATTCAGCGAGCTTTTATAATCCATGGAAAATGAACAGCAAATTAACATCTCACACTCCAAGTACATCTTATACACTCTTATTACAAATGAGCTAGAAGTAGATGCAGAAGTCTTGGACACTGTTTTCCATAGTATTCTCCTAGAGAAGCTGGCAGCTCATGGCTTGGACAGATGCACTCTGCTGGGTAAAGAACTGGCTGGATGGTCGAGACCAGAGAGTGGTGGGGAATTGGTCACAAAAGGTGTTCCCCAGGGATCGGTTTTGGAACCTCTCCTGTTCAACATCTTTAGTGATACACTAGGGGAGGGCACTGAATGCATCCTCAGTAAGTCTGCAGATGACACCAAGCTGCCTGGGGGTAGGATAGCTCTAAAGAGGGATCTGAACAGGATGGACCACTGGGCTGAGGCCAGTGGGATGAAATTCAACAAGACCAAGTGCTGGGTTCTGCACTTTGACCACAACAACCCCAGGCAATGTCACAGGCTTGGGGAAAGTGGCTGAAAGACTGTGTGGAATAAACAGACCTGTGGGTCTTGATAGACACTCAGCTGAACATGAGCCAGCAGTGTGCCCAGGTGGCCAAGGCCAACGGCATCCTGGCTTATATCAAAAATAGCATTGCCAGCAGAAGCAGGGAAGAGATCAACCCTCTGTACTCAGCACTGGTGAGGCTGCACTTTGAGTACTGTGTTCAGCTTTGGGTCTCTCACTAAAAGAAAGACATCAAGGCACTGGAGCGTGCCCAGAGAAGGGCAACTAAGATGGTGAGAGGTCTGGAATGCAAGTGTGATGGGAAGCAGCTGAGGGAACTTGGACTGTTTAGGCTAGAAGAGAATAAGAGAAGACCTTATCACTCTCTACAACTACCTGAAAGGAGGTTGTGGTGAGCTGGGGATCAGCCTCTTCTCCCATGTAACAAGCAATAGGATAAGAGGAAATGGCCCGAACTTGCACCAGGGGAGATTCAGGTTGGATGTGAGGAAAAATTTCTTCTTCTTCCAATCTTAGTGATTCTATGAAATATTTTAAAATAAATTTTCAGATTGTGTTATAGCTAGGAAAAGAGAAAGATGGCAATAAATCCATCTATCCACCCTTAGCACTGTATTTCATCCAAATTACAAGGTTCTTGCTGTTGCTGAGCACTATGGTTACCTCAAAGCTGGTTTACAGTCATTAGCTCATCCTCCCTCTGATACCATTTTAGATCTAAGAACATTTTCGTTGCAGTACCCAGATGATAAATACCAACTGATTCAGCTGTGGCAGTAAAGGTGAATGCACCTGTCATAAATATTCACTGGTTGATTTACACAAAAGACCACTTTATTTGTACAGTTGATGAGAAAAGCCATTGTATAACAAATGACACTGTCCAAATTATTATCAAAAAAGCTTTTTAAGTCTAGCACAGTGATTCTTCCTTACACAACAATGGCTAACATGACAGCAACTATTAGTTATGGAAATGAACTGCACACAAGGGAGATATGCAGCTCTGGCTGGAATCTGACAGTGTTACGGTTCTGCTTAAAGCCTTGAGCAAAGCATTCACATTCCTGTGCGTGTGTTGATGTTTATTAACATGGTTAAGAACTAAACTAAGGAAAACAACAATTTAGCATGATGATTCAGTAACAGTCCTTCATCCTACTTGCACGCAGTGGGATTTCCTCTCATTAGTAAGTTTGTATGTAATTCAGCAAACCTCTGAAGTTAAAAATAAAAACAACATCAAGAAAAAAAAACCCAAAACAGCAACAACAAAAATGCACAATTCCACACCTACATCCATTCTTGTTGTTGTTTCTTATCAGTACTTGGGAACTGAAAACTAGTTTCAACACATTATAAAAATATTCAAGCTCAAATGCTTAATTACAGGTGGGATCCCTGTTATTTCTGAAACCTAGCAAGTGAAGATATCATTTACAAATTTTAATTTTACCTGAGAAATAATAACATTGACTTTCTTCCTCCTTCATGTGCAACTTTTTGAGGTTTCACACATTAAAGAAAAAAAGTTTAAAAAAATGTCTGAAATTTCTTATGATCATCTGGTTGGAAAAATAGTAAAATAAACAGTACATCTACATTCTTTTTTTTTCTGAAAACATTTCCACTTCAAATCATAAAAAAAGCAAGTAACTTCAGTTTTGTTGTTTGATCTGAACTATTGTGGTACTTACTACTGAAATGTGTAGAAATACCTACTTTAAAAGATCCTCTGAATATTCCATTCCCATTAGTTCATTTCAGTCTCACTCTGTACTTCAATTATTAGAGATTACTCTCTAAATAAGGAAAATCAATACTGATAATCTCAGGAAATTGAATCAATATTGCTAGAGAGATACTACCAACATTTGCAGTTTTCAAATCTTGCGAGACTTAAGTTTCCAGCCACACTGATGATTCATACAAGATTTTTCACTTGAATTACCAGGTTTTTAACAGAGAAGAATGAAAAAAAAAAAGAGAGATAAAAAAAGATAAATAAAATTGAAGCTAGAACTAATCCTTGAGTATCAGCTGTTACTGTAGGTTTTTGAAAATAGAAATGAAGCCAGATTGTGATCACCCTTCTCAGAGGCTGACAAGCCAGTACAGTCTACAATCACATGCTCTTGACTGCATAACCTGCTTAAAACCTCTTCAGTCCATTTCTTTTTGACCACACTTCACCTTAGAGATTTTCAGAAGGCCTCTAGCAGATTCCTTTGCATAAAGCAGCATCTTGCAGAGATTTTTTTTTTCCTCCATTGCCTCAGATAACGACTTAGAGCTGAGAACAATTTATCTTCAGCATTTCTTTTCTTCTTAAAAATTATGCCAATCTTGAAAAATCATAGTTAAATCTTATATAATTGTACAACACAGCTCAATACCTATGCCTAGGTATATCTGATTGATTGCAGGGAAACCGTACTTTTGTGTACATAACGTACCAGCTCTCCCTGTAGATCCCTACTACTCCTTATTGGTGTTCAGGAGTGTGAGGAACCACACGATTTATAAAACTATATGACATTCATGGCAATAATAGTGTCAACTCATGCCTTTATTCCAGTAGTGATATAATTTCTTCAAAACAACATGCAAAGTACTTTGTTCAACAGTTTCCTATTTTAGCAACTGTCTACTCATCTAGCTGCCAAAATAACCGTTTACAAGCTAAACTTTAATACTGCTGAAAAGATACCACAATCATATTAAAAGGTGAAAAACACTTAGCTAACAGTGATGTAGAACAGTACAAGGAACAATCATTTTCTTTTGAGGCTTGCAGTCTGCCCATGCACAAATGAAATCTCACACATTAGCAAAACCTCAAGATAATATCTCAATTCCAGAGATTATAATTACACAGGTATCAGGAAGGCATCCACAGCTTGATTTTGTCCTCAACTTTGAAGTTCTGGAAAATTCAATATTCCATTTTTACTAACACAGCACAGAAGGTGCTCAGACCAAGCCTTCAGGATCTTGAACAATTCTATCTTAAAGGAAATCAACTTGAACAAAGGATAATCTTTTACTATTCTACATAATGATGCATAGCTCCTAGAAAGAATTTCCCTAACAATATCAACGTAAAAGGCAGAAGCATGGTCATTGTTCCACTGGAAAAATATAATACAGTAGTCCATTTATCTCAGAAGTGAATAATTTTAGAGGCGGCCGCATGGTATGTCAATGAGCAAAAACAAGTTAATATGAAAGTTCTCACAAACAGCTGCCAATTTGCAATGTAATTGACACAGTACAGTTACACAGATGAAAAATACATGTTCCTTTTCTTGTCTAGATGATGTAATACATACTAATGCAAAAACAAAATAGTTCAATAAGAAGCCTGAATTAATTATATGTTGCTTATTGAGGCACAGTGATGTAAATGAGTACAAAAAGTTGGCAAAGAACCAGATGAGTAATAAACAGATTTAAGACTGTCTGGATCTGGACTTGTAAATATTATAGTCATCAGGCAGCTGAAAACAGCCTTGGGGTAATTATGAGCATTTGCAATCGATTACAGAGTGTGATCCTTTTATGAATCTTTATTAAACCTGCATTAAAACTTCAAATGGTTTGAAAATGTTATGGATTCAAGCACATATTTGTCTACGGTCATCGTGTATTTCCTTCTGGAAAATATTTATGCGGGCAAGCGTCAATAGAATTATTTGCTTTTACACGTTTTTGAAAGGAGACACTGGGAATCCGGGGCCCGTACTTGCAGGTGGGCATCAGCTATGAGAATCAATCCTTTTACAAGTCTTTCTGCAAAGAGTTCTGCCTTCTGAGTTCCAAATATGATATCTTATTTTCCATGATCCTTAAAGTACTGTACTCCCATGCTATCACACAGCACCCAATTTATTTGTAAGCCACCACCATCCTGGGATAATCTCTTAAATTCATAGTTCTGCAGATCTGACTACTCTCCACCTTGAACTTTTTTTTTTTTAATAAATATTTTGGGTCCTTCCCCAAAATCCTCCACCAGATTGAGACACATTTTCCTGCTGCAATCAGGCAGTTCACTACTGTCTTAATCCTTCCTCAGTGCATAAATAACTTGAAACCGCTGAGAGTTAAATACAAAGGGAAGTTCTGCAACTGCCTCACTAACCTCCACCTTTTCTATCCAGTGAAGTTTTCAATAATTTATTCAACCTCAATTTGCAATGAGACTGCCTCCTTCTGCTACATGCAGTAAATCCCCCACATAGCAGCCTCTTTTTTTTTATAATTTAAAAAAGTTAAAATTAAATTACCACTTAAGTGACTGGCAAATATCTACTGCTGTATTATGCAGTATTAATAGGAATGTGAAAAAATGCAAGCAAAGATGTGTTAATCCTAGAGTCAGTAAATACAATGTAAATCAGCAACCTGCTTGCATATTGAATGCATACCGTGTTGAAAAACAAAAGGTTAAGCAAGAAATTTGGACAGAGAAGTGGGATTTCTAAAATTTCTATTTGCTTATAAAATACAGAAAGATTTTAAAATATTATTCACTACTTGAAAAGAGAATAGGAAATAAGGCAAAACTCATTCTCCAGAAACTCCCTTAACATTTCTAGATAGAAAGATTACACATTTTATCTGCTTTGCTACCAACAAAACATTAAAAATAAATGTTTCCAAGCAGCGAGACTTTCTCCCTTTCATCTCAAACTCAGAAATACCTACACTGTAAATGGCACAAAATTCACAATTATGTTCTTGCAGTGATTGACTGGATTCTTCATAAAAAATTTACTACTACGGGAAAGTATCTATGTCCTCCTGGAAAATACAGAGAGCTGTACACTGCCTGAAAAGAAAGACACGAATTGCAAAAGCTTGCACCTTGTTGCTAAACAATAGAATAAAAATAATAATATATATATACACATATATTCTATGTCAGTTTCAATGCTTGTGTAGCCTGGGTGCTCACATTCAGATCTCTATTATTTCATTTGTTTTCCTCTCTGATTTAACATCTGGCCAGAAACTGTAGACATCTCCCCTCTGGATGCGTTCAAGGCCAGGCTGGTTGGTGATTTGAGCAACCTGATCTAGTGGGAGGTGTCTCTGCCTATAACAGGAGGTTTGGAACTAGACGGTCTTAAAAATCCCTTCCAGCCCAAAGAATTCTATGATTCTTACATGCATAAGAGCTTTTTTTCTTGTCAGTGGCCATGGTCAGATTTTGGTCCATAGTAAGGATTTGCATTATTTACAAATATATGTATTTATATTTATGTATATGTATATATATATATATATATATATTTATATACATATATGTATATATATGTATATGTTACAAACTGCATTTTGAACCTGAGATCAGTAAGTAACGGTGCAATAACTTGGTTAACCTCGTTCAAAAATATTTACATATGTCAGTGGCTCTTCTCACTAACCTAAACATAGCAACTTCCAGAGGTCTAAGGTTTACATTTCCATTATCCAGTCTGGAAGTGACTTCACTGAACAAATTGCTGACAGTCCTAAGGACAAGATCAAAGGCTTAGTGGAGGCTTAAAGGAAGACACAGAGCTGTCCTTTGCAGTATGGTGATCCTACTGCTTCAGCTGAGTGCTGAAGAACAAAAAGAGTAGAAGCTGATATGGACGCTTAAAGTAAATTTGGTTTGTACATACTGTGTGAATAGTACTTTTAATAGCCTGAGAGAGGCTTTAATTCACTGGATAATTTTGTTGCATTTCATGCCACCTACTCTTGAATTGTGAAAGAAAGCCATCTTTAATGGTATTTGCAGAAGCATGACATTGTCCTGGAACACTTTTAATATCCTCATATGAAGTTTTCTTCAACAAAATCAGGTTTCATGTTTTTGGGAGGATTTTATCTTGTTTTATCTCAAGGAACAAAACATGCTGAATAAAAGGGGACTGATTGCATTAAATTCACTTGGAGTTAGACTTAGATCATCCCAAGCAGAATGCAAGAATGAGGGGGAGGAGACTCACTCTGATTTTGTAAGTTCATCTCAGTTTATACACTAAAGGTAAAGCAGGAAATGAAACACAAATACCACCTAAGTCTGTTTAAGTTAAAACTTTCTCTTCTCTCACCTCTTCACCCACTATCCATACTTCAGTGCCTCAGTTGTTACTGGTAAATCGCAGTCACCAACAAAGGACAAAGGTTTGATACATTCTTTTGGTTAGTTTAACTACATCTACAACAACAGTAAAATATGTTTATTATTATTATTACCAAGGTGTGCATGTCATTTTGTTTATTTTAGAAGCCAACCTAGCAAAAATGTTACTTGAGAAAATAACTAGCAGTTAAGATTCGTACATCAGTTATTCCAGAAATGCATTTCTGCATGCCTTCTTTAACACCCATCTCTGTAAGAGTCACTAAAATAACTGCTTCCTTCAAAGAGTAACTTTCTCAGTTGATAAAGGCACTTTAAGTAGACTGGAACCTTCTAGCATTAAGCTGGAAGAAGTGTTAAAATGTTACAATTGAATATACTTGTCTGCTTCTATTCAAAAGAGATCTGTCATTTTTACAAAAGGATAACATCCAGCAAATAACTCTCTGCCCTGCAGAAAGACACATTTCCAGCTATAAATAATTCTTTCATTCTCTGATAATGAAAAAGAATCTATGATAGACAGCAAGTTAAAAATCAAAAACAGTTCAATTGATAGGATTAAAAAACAGTGATATTTATAAATCGTCACATAAGTGCTTGCAACCTCTTTTAAAGGTGCAAGGGACCTGGTTTAGCAGTATTTACTTTGTATATGAGACTAACTTTATTATTGGAAAAATTATTGCAAATATAAAAGGCAATTTTTTTCACATATCAAAAATATTCCCAGAAATAATTCCAGGAATACAACTAAAGTATTTCGTACTAAATTGTTAAATTTAATCACCAAAGTAATTTCTGAATAAAAACTCTTCTCACTGCCATAACCACTCTGGCAGCTTTTCCATATTTTCTGTAGCAACAACAGAAAAAAAAAAAAGAAAAGAACTCCTATGGAGTTTTCAGGCCAACTTGCTTGTATAAAACTCAAACTGATAGATTTTTTTTTTAAATTTATTTAGTTAATATTAGATTTTGCATGTAAAGGCTCATCCAAATAAACTACTTTCTCAAACATCACTGGATAATTGAGTTGGATGGATCTACTAAAGGTAACTAAGTCCTATGTCCAGCTCAAAGCAGGATGAACACTGAATTCAGATTTCTTCACTCTATAATCCATTAAATAAGTGATCCCAGCTCCTCATTACATGCCTTTAATGCCTTTGCTTTCTCCATCCTGCCCTCCATGCAAACCCTTCTCTGGTCAATGCAAAACCTAGGAAGAAATAGTGTCCTGCCAACATATTGGAAATACTTGGAATAGATCAAGAAAATGGCAGGAAAACGGGAGAGAACAACACATATCAATATTCATAATAAGCTAGTAGCAAAATTGCTCATTAGGGTCTGCTATAAAAATCAGTGGTAAAAAATAAAAATTAACAACATAGGTTAAAAACTGGCTAAGAGAATTAAGAATACACGAAATATTGTGTCAAGCCTGTTGCTATCACCTGAATAGAACAGTGTTAGAAGATGGATAGACCACTTAGTACATATTAAATGCAGGGCTTTTTTCTGCATCTTTTCCTGATATATGAGATAGTGATCACTGATGAGAGTCAGTTTACCGATTTGTCTAGTTCAGCACAGCATTACTTGTCTACTGAAGAAAGAATAGAAGATGAGGGAAGACAATATCTGCCACAAGTCATATCTGGGGTTGATGTGTCACTGAAATAGCTAGTAGTCTGAAACTTATTGAGACATCTGCATTATGTGATTCTCATGATTCTCATTATGTAATGAGATTCCTATCCAGAAATCAAGGACAAAATGATCTGGATAATTTAAAAATAGTATTTATGAATACAATTGTGGAAAAAAAATCTTAAAGTTTGATTTTTAAAACAAATACATGTAAAAAGGTATTCTTTAGCTGGGAATACTATAGTCCTCTTCATAACTACACAGGTACTTAGTTGCATAAACTGAGAAAACGTGAACAAAATTACTCTGCTGCAAGCTTTTTGGATCAGTGTTTGTGTGTATGTTCCTGATTCCATGGCTGGCACTTTCAGTTGCTGGTTTGTTATAAATAGAAATTCTCCTATTCATCATTTTCTATAGTTCTAATTTAAGAATTTATTAGGTAGCCAGGGAACAAAAAAATCAATAAAACCTGACATGAATGAACCAGTTATTATGCACAGCAAATCGCTGAAGTTTGCATTTTTCAACAACTTGAAGATTTAACTTTGAAAATAAGTTTTAAAATGTTCATCCAAACCAATCATGATTACTTATGAATAATGGATGTGTCTGAAGAAAACAACTCTGGTTTCAAAGCAATTTTCCATAGAAAAAGATCATAAAATTCATTAGATAATGCACCTCTACTACAGCAATCTGTCTAGCTCTCAGTTGCAGAAGATATCTATACCAAACTTGGCTGAATCACCAAGCAGGATGGCATCGTCTGACTTCTGATGCCACTGTTTGTGTCATACTCACTCTATTATACAGCCACTGTCAACTCAGCACTTCTCAGGAACACTGAATGCACCAAAAAAGAAGGAATATCATCTTTTCTAGCCCTCCTTCTCAAGTGCTTCGCTCTACGTAAGTTCTCTCTCTATGTTTCACATTTACAAATAGCAGCTTATTCTCGCTGAGGTATTTGTCCTACATTCACTGCTGCCTCAGCTTCTGGTTATCAAATGTAAGCCTATAAAAGATGAGAGATTCACAGCACAAGAAATAATTCTACAGAACATAAAATTTTACATGTTAACCCTTGAACTATCATCTCAAAACAAAAGAAAAAAAAAGCAAACTTGCTAAATTTTTTTTTTTACACATGAGAAAATGAATTTCTCTGTTTATCAGCTAGCTAAAACAGAATCATCAAATTAACCTGTAAATATCAATGGATTTTAGAATCTCTTGAGTATTGTGAAATACTGACAGAACCACAAATGTTCAGAAGGAAAACAGCATAGTAGAAGACGATAAAGATATAGCGTGACTGCTTTCCACAGAATTAAGGATTGAGAGAAATTACTTAGTTAACTACTTACCATAGTCATTATCATAAAAAATGATGAACTTCTGCCAGGCATATTCTGTGATCACTCTCAAGATGACATCATTTAAGTAGACAGGGGGGCGGACAGAGAGCGTGTAGTCATCATTGCGGTTGCTCCTGGTGAGCCCACAGCTGCTTCTTGGCGTTCCTCCTGTTGAGCGCTGGATGAAGAGGTGAGGGATGTGCATGGCATCTGCCAGTGACTGCAGGGAACCTGCTGATGTGCAGCCAATGGAGCTCACAAGGGCCAGGATGCCTTGGTTCATGAGGTCACAGGCTGTAAGAAAACACAGTAAAGTTCAAGATGAGAGCAGTTCAGTGTACAGGGCCTATTTTTGCTGCTGAAATGCAGACACTGGGCACTGAAATACATTATTTTCAATCAAGCGAAACATGGATAAAATTTTGTATGTTGAGTAATTCATGAAGTCATAGGGTTTCTATGTTTCCTTTCAGCTGTCTTGGAGTAAAAGCTGAAAGATTTCCTCTTTCACCTTGCCCAGAAGTGAATTATGTCTTCAGAATGGAATCTAACTCCTGAACCTTTTGAGGAACGTTGAGAGCAAATTCTAGCTACAAAATTAACATGACTTGGCAAGTAGATAAGCACTTTTCTGTCTAGTACAACAACTCCATGGATAGCATCTCTGTATCATAAAAAGAAAACCTGAAGAAATAACAAGCGTCACTGTCAACTTCAAAAACAAACAAACAAACAAACAAAAACAAAACAAAAAAAAAAAAAAAGAACAGGATTAGGTACATTAACTTTGCTAAGCAAATAACAGAGTTGCTATTGGCTTTTAAGAGATGTATGAAATAATCTTATTTAACTTATCCTTTTTATATGTGTTTTCTTTTCCTTAAAGACTAAAATAAAACATTTTCAAAACTCAGTGAACAGTTTACGTGCATTCATTCTCCTCACTTTCTTAAGAAAGACATGGTGTTGCTTATACAAAAAGCACCCTGTAACTAATTGTTCAGTTAATAGTAGCTGATTTACAAGCAGACAATCTGAAGTACAATACAAATCACAACCATATTAATACCAGAGATGTTTATCGTGATTAATGTTAATGCAATCAATAAATACCAAAAGAATTAACAATGATTAGGTCTGTAATTCTGAAGAATTACCCTGTGAAACAAAGCAGAGTCAAGTGTTTATGTTGGGTTTCTAATAGAATTGAGAGCTTCAATGAGGAAGCAATTCAAGCTTGTAGCACAATTCCCCAGAGTACACCCAAAGCCAAATTCTGAAATAGTCAGTTTGCACTGGCAAAGCTGCATATGCACTTAATCTGTATATACACGTGGAAATTAGATAATGGGATGGTAAATAGAATCATAGAACCATAGAACAGTAGTATGCATTTACCTATGCACATCTAATATTAACCTTGCAATTACTTATCTTTCACAACAGGTGCAAGCAAAACAGGAAACCAACATATGAGAATATATTCCCTTAAAAATATAAAAACATACCCTAGTATATAAGACCTGTTGTCTTATATCATATGTCTCTTACTCACAATGAGCAATGTTTTACTCCACAAACACTTATTATTGATTGAAATAGGAATATTTATAGCATGAGGAATGATTCAACTTGAATGGAGTAACTGCAGGCTCATGGGGAACATAACTTTCTAGCCAAAGGATGGCACTGGAGATCTTAAATGCAGAGAAACATCTTCTTAGAAATACAGCACACTATTCTCATCAAGATAGTGAGATATGGAACATGATACCACTGAGGCTCTAACTGATAGAAGCTTTGTATTTGCTTTGAGCATAGCACAGCTTTTGGGTCAGCTGCTGGGCTTTAGGTTAAAGGTAATAATGGAATATTAACACTCACAACTAATCTTCTCCAGAAAGTTATAAAAAATATCAGTGCATCACAAGTTTCTAATATTCAAAACATCTTAAAGTTCTCATAGCATCCTAGGTGAATAGCCTGCTTGCTTACATTTCTCATCATCCTCACTCACAAGAAGGTAAAGTTTGTCGCACTGCTTAGGTAGCTTCTGAATCTCTTTCCTGATAGAGTTTTTTTTTTTCCCATAGATTACTGCAATTTCTAGGTTGCATATTCTGATGAAAATGCTAGTGCTTGAGAAAAAAAAAAACAAAACCAAAAAGCTATTTTTATTGCTATATCAATCAATATCCATCAATAAATATGTAGAGCTACTTATATTTCAATAGTTATCCTTCCTGCTAAATATCAATGAATAAAATCAATGCTAGATTTTGCAGAAGTCTGCTTCAATTCAACAAAAATGTAGTACTAGAAAGTCCTGATACCACCCAATTAAATAAAATATAGAGTGTGACATTGCTGTTTCTCAGACATATTTGAAAATATATCTGAGTCAGCCCACGTTGCAAAAATAGCTCGGAGATGTGTACATTTACAGGCACACTTTCAGACTGAAAATAATCAGCACACTCACTGTAACACCAGGTAGTGGGAAACATGTTATTGAAATATGAAGGGGAAGAAAGCAGCAGGGAACATTTAGCTCCACAGGGCCAAATGCTAATATCAGCAAACAAAACGTACAAAGGCTTAAAACCTTCTCTTTTGACACTGATCCATGTTCGATTGTTACAATAGCCTCAGGACTGAAGCTGCCCATTTACATCTTTCTTCCATGGTATGTTTGTGAGAATTGTATGCACTGGGGTTGGGGCAATATGCACTTAATTATGCTTGCAAATTGAACTTATTCCTGTATACTTAGCGATTGTACTGTATAATACAGAGAGTTAGACATTGGAAAAAGGGTTGTTATCTCAGAAACAGTTTTTCTAGAAATTTAGTGAATGAGTTGCAGAGATAACCCCTGAGTCAGAATATGACTATATTCTTTTTTGAACAGAAACATAATTTCTATAATATATATAAACAGAAAATAAAGTTTATACCTTATCACAGAATTACAAATGTCATACTATCATGTACAACATCTGTGTACTTCTTAGCCAAGCAGAAATTCTGTTGGATCCAGCAGAAGTTACTTGGTAAAATGTGAGACTGAGTTCTACGTGTTTTCTTAGCCCCTTTCCTTCCCCATCATCAAAAGCTTAGTTGGATCTTTCACCTAGTAATTAAAATCTTGCCGCTCTTATCTTAACAATGCATTAAAAGCTCTGGTTCAAACAAACTGAAAATCCTGTTTGCACTTTTTTGAACCTGAAATATTCAAGTTATGTTTTAACCTGTGCTAAAAAAAAAAAAGTCCACATGCACAGACACACACACACACACAGAATTACTTAAATGCTAGTTTGCCTTTCAAAACTGATACACTGAAGTCACTATGATCTTAAAGATCGTATTTTCAAGCTGATGCTTGATTTACTGCTGATGCTATCAGTTGTATTAGCTTACCACCAATTAGAGATACAAAAATATTTATGTATCTTTTAAGGCCTCTCTCAGGACAGGAGAAATGTCAAGTTCAAATAGACTTACATACTCTTCCATTGCAAACTCAATAGTGAAGGAACAGAGAATAAACACTACTGTTTCACAGCATGAATTATCTCTACACAGAAGTTGTACAGACATTAACTCACTCTCCTAAGCACCAGGTAGCAGATGCTATTGAAAATTGTATCTTCAGCAGCTGAAATTATAAAATTGTCCAAAGATTTTTAAATATCATGTAGAGAGGATACTGAATGCCTACAGAATAATATAAAAGGTTTCTCTATTTTAGATACACATACAGACTCTCGTACAACACATGCTTACATACACACAGATTTACATTTCACTCTTCAGTTTATCTTGTCTTTCTCTAAATGCAAAGTTACTGAATTTCAAACACTGATAGCCTGATTGTCAATTAAAAATTACAACATCTTTAAAAATCATTATTTTTTAGTAAAATCCCTTCTAATTTAGTTCAGCATGCATAGCAGAAATGCTAAGTCACAGCCTGAACCAGTAACTGAGCAACTGGGTGGGAAGGCAGGGCCAACTCAGGGGAGCTCAGATGCATGCAGTGTACCTGAGTGACCAGAAGGGGTGGATCCTGGCTCCAGCCCTTCCCAGACCTCACATAAGGGTTGGCAGTGGAGGCTAGGTTATCTTGTAGATCTCTGCATCCCTGAGGCCTTCCAAAAGTAAGCAGCTTTTGTCCTTTGCTTCTGTGTCTGTGGCTGCTGCATTTTGACTTGCCCTCACTTGCTACAGCCTAGGCTTTGCTACCCAACTAGTATTGCTGTACTTTACATTGCATTGTAACATTACAGCATGGCATGTAAAGAAAAAAAAAAACACCTAATTTTGTGTCCAGTATGATATTTTTTGAAGTAAAGACCACAGCCACTGCAATTTAAAATAAATAAATTACATCTAAACACTTCCAGCAAAGCAGATTTTCAACAGCCATAGTTACAAATATGTCCTTAAAACGTTTATTGTAAGAACCTAACATTGTATCTGTTTTAGAAATAACTACTGGTTGCTGTAATTCAGGAAAACAATTAACTCCCATAATTAAGACTAAACTTAAAAACAGATGCACGGATGTGTAAGAAATAATAAAAAAAGACTACTGAGAATCAGCTCTTGCAATTTGTGACAGTTTTCTTTCTCATTTTTCACTTTTTTTTTTCTTTAATAATAAATCTTAACATATCAGTCTCACACACAACAAATTAAAAAGTCAAAGTGAAAAGGTTATCATGAGATCTCGTCATCAGTAATGGCCTTACTTTAGTCTCATTTAATTTGCTGATTACACAAAAGTAACTACCCGATGAATCATTGCTTACCTAAAAGGTTGCTCAATTTGCTCCCCATTTCAACACAACAGCCAGGAAACATTCACTCAGGTCAGAGAGAGAATCACTGAATCACCCAGATTGGAAAAGATGTTAAAGATCGAGTCCAACCACAATCTAACCATATTACCCTAACAACCCTCTGCTAAATCGTGTCCCTGAGCAGCACATCCAAGCAGTTTTTAAACACATCCAGGGATGGTGACTCAGCCACCTCCCTGGGGAGCCTATTCCAGTGTTTAAGAACCTTTCCATAAAGAAGTGTTTCCTGACATCCAACCTAAACTTACCTTGGTGCAACTTAAGATCATTTCCCCTCATTCTATCACCAATGAGAAGAGACGAATCCTGCTCTCGCTGTAAGCACCTTTCAGGTATTTGAAGAGACCAGTAAGGTCTCACCCCATCTCCTCCAGTTTCTCCTTGAAAGGCATATTCACCAAACCCTTCACAAGCCTTATTGCCCTTCTTTGGACCTGCTCTAGCACCTCAATTTCATTTCTGTACGGAGGTGCCGAAAACTGAACACAGTACTCAAGGTGAGGCCTCACCAATGCCGAGTAAAGGGGCAGGATTACTTCTCTAATCGTGCTCACCACATCATTCCTGATACAAGTCAGGATGCCACTGGCCTTCTTGGCCACCTGGGCACACTGCTGGCTCATATTCAGCTGACTGTCCATCAGTACACAAAGGTCCCTTTCCATCAGGCAGCTTTCTAGCCACTCTTCCCCAAGCCTGTAGGATTGCCTGAGCAAATATACCCCCTGAGAACTTGAGGTTTTTTTCCCCATACATTGCACAAGAAAAGTACTTACAGATTTATTAACGCAATCAGAAAATTAATCTACTCTTCTATGATCCTGTTTGTACTAATCCAGATCTGGAGAAGAGTAAACACCTGATTCAAGGGGCAAAATTCAACATGAGGTGACCTGAACACCCGAAAAACATATTCTAAGAAATCAGAACTTCTATGTAATTTTTATAAGTTGTTGTTTCTTGCTTACTATCAAAATAACATGCTGCTGACTGTTCTAGAAAATTTTGCTTAGTTTCAGAATGCTGATGAAGACGGAGCAACAATAGAGTGCAAATTCCTCCTTGTGAAGAACTAAGGAAAAATGGTAATGCCTTGATTTCTTCTACAGAGATGTTCTCCACCTTAAGCAAGTGGACATACTAACCACTGTAGTTAGATGTAGTTTTTTGCCTGTCATCTTTAAACTGTCCCAAAACATTCATGAATTCATTGCAAAAACATGCTCACATGGAAAAAAGAAGCCATGAAAAGTTACATGAGGTTCAAAAGATAAAGTGCAGTTCTCTCCTGTGTTTCCAATCCTAGAGCTCAGTCTCGAATTTTTAATAAAACTTTTTAGTCACTTTCAGATAGCAATTCTGCTTTAGAAAATCATTCTTCCTTCATAACACAACAGTTCATTTCAGTCTTAGAACTGAGTTATTTAGAAATGAGTGACAGCACATTTTTAACATATCTTGAAAACTAGTCAGAAGGAAATAGCAGCAAGATCTGGGGAAAAAAAAAAAATATTATTCAGTATATCTTAATTTTCCTCATATGGTTAAAGAAAGCCCCTTCATCTGCATTTTCTCTGTAAACATTAACAAATTGTCCTCTCCACTACACAACTCAGACTGCTAGCAGTATTCAAAATTAAATTGTAATTAAATCGTAAGAGAATTTAGTTTGTTTAGACTTTAAAAAACAACTCGTGTTTAAGTTTTAACAGATGAGCCTCCTATGTTTTGGAGTTTCTTTGGGAAAAATACTCCAAAATTCTCATTTCTAAAGAATAAATTATAAGGGTAGAAAACATTATCAGAAAGAGCATTTACATCTCTTTTGCGCAAAAAGTTTTGGATGTTTTTACTACCAAGCCCGTTGTGAAGTCTTTTTTGGGGTCAGACTTCCTTTTCTATAGAGGCTCTACCAATTACAGTAATATGAAATCCACCACATTAAAATTTAATAATTCATCTGAGACTTGAAAAATAAACTAGAGATCTCACGGGTCTGGAGGGAAGCAAGATCTCTACAAAATGCCATTTTGACACCATTCTTTGAAGGATGCAATTAGAATTTCAAGTGACTGCATCTTGTAAAGCCAAGTTACAAAGACTACTGCTAAATGGAACAGTCAAACAATATCTTTTTGGCCAAAAATTCAGAGTCTTTTACTTCCAAGTCAACCTGTAGATCTTTTGTTCAATTCTACAGAGACACATAGGGCGCTTGTTTTGACAAATTATCACAGCAGGCAGATAAACAATAGAACTATTTTTAAAATTTCACATTTCTCAAATCTGTTTTCACTGTTGGACCCACACTTTGGCTCAGAGGAGTGATGGCTCCTCACATTCAGAAGCCCTGAACTGCCTTCAAGTACCTTTAAAAATAGTATTTCAAAAAAATTTACATGGCTACAAAAGCTTAGCCAAATAATGGCTTTCGCCAGCATCTCCTCTGCCATGTAAAGATAAGTAGATTGCAGAAAAGCAATGCTTTTTAGGGTGTCCATGATGAAGAGGTGTAGAGAAGCTGTGTCGTGCTGCTGGCAGCCTTGGCTAGAGGAGAGGATATCAGGTACAATGCTGCTATATCAATGCTCAATATGAGCACTAATTGAAGAGGAGCAGAGAAAGGAGGAAGTACAACCAATTAAAGTCAGGCAGTGACTTGCACTGGAGAAAGGGCTAAAGATACCACAAAATTAGTCTCAGTCCTGACATCCCAACAAGGTGACTATCTGCAAAGTTCATTTAGCTGACTAAAGAATAAACCATGAGTGGAAACTCCAAAATCCTCCCTTTTTTGCGTGCTGATCCCCTGCTAGCTTGAGCCAAATTCCATCTACTGCTAGCATCTTTGTTCAAACTGTTGTATGAGCAATTTCCATTCATCCATTAAAGAAAATGAAAACTTTTTATTTTATGCATAGCCCATGGTAGATTATAGTTCATTACGTACTTTAATGATGAAGCATATATTACTTCAGTCCACCGTGCAACTTCCTCCATTCTTTCTTTCCTCATCTTTGCCCCTGTACTGTTTCCGAATCTTTTAATTTTCCTTACCGGCACACTATTTGAGAAGTTATTAAGCAGCACGTAGTGTCTGATACCCTTTTTAATAGCTAGTTGCTTGCTGCAGAGCAGACAATTGCCGCATAGCAGCAATTATATGGAAACAAAAAGACCGAGTCTTAAAGAAGCTTAATATAAAATTAAAGACAGTTTTATCAAAAGATAACATCTTGGGATTTAGTCTACTTCTGTGTTCTCTGAAAGTCCACGTAGAAGTATTAGGGGAAAATCCATTAACAGCAAAACATATTTAAATCTTGATCATTAACAATTCTCGTGTTATGGACTTGCTCAAAAGAAGACACAGCAAAATTCTTTTTGAGAACAAAAAGTTCCTAATGACATTTGACAAACAAACCTTTTCTTTACCATCTATCCATCATATTGTCAGGCAGTTCTTCCTTCCAGCCTTTCCATCTCAGATCCAACTTCTCTTTCCTATCTGCTTTTTCATCCCCGAAGTACTTCAGAATTCTCTTTTTCATTCTCCCATGTTCTTTTCTCCCTCCCTCCTTAGCATCTGCTACAGCCAAAGAAATGCACTTTCCTCTTCATGTATCCTCTTCCATATCTTTTTGTTCATTTTTCTTCTCCCACCTACTTGAACCCATCTCCTCCAAGGACAAAACACAAAATCTGGAAGATTTGGCATCAGGCTGAGAATATAAATGTTCAGATCCTGTTCCTGTCTCTGCCATTATTTTGTTGCATGACTTTTTTTGGGTGAGCAATCTGATTTCTCAGGATTATGAGTGGATTATGATACTGCGATACCTTTATAAAACAATTTTGAGTGATCTAAATGCAAAGGATTACTATCATTCCCTCCCCCTACCATCAACTTTTTTCACAGTTAGAAAAACCATTTCTTAGTATAATTCACACTGTGTGAAGTTCCTTTACATCTCCCCTCATGAGCGCTAATGTTTCATAATTCTCCTTTCTTGCCTGAATTATTAGTATGGAGACAACAGGCTCTGCCGGAGAGATGCAGTGTGAAGTACAATAGCACAACCTAGTCCAGGGCAGACAAAAGAACACACAGCTGGTAGCATTAGTCTGATTGGAAGCCCTACAATGGAAAGAGCTGCCTGTGCTGCCCTGGATGAGCTTGGCATTCTCCCAAGCACAGATATTACTGAACAATACTGCTCAAAATAAGGCCATCCCCAAAGGAAAGGAAAGCTGTGAATACCAATCTGGGAGCTTTCTCTCCTTCAGTGCAAACAAAGGGGACAGAAAGGGGACAGTAGAGTAATTTTTATTTATTTATTTATTTATTTTTGTCTGGCATTGCAGAGGAATCTATTTTCATAAGCCAAAAAAAAAAAAAAAAGAAGAGGGATGGGGGGAAGCAAAAAAGACATGCAATTAAATTTCTCTTTTCAAAGAGAAAGAAGAGGCAAAAGAGGCAATTCTACTAGACTTGCCTCTTCAAGTGAATTGAGTAGAGCAATTTGAAGACCAAACAATACTAAGGCTAGATCTTGCATGTGCCATGAAAGAGAGAAACATATCTACATTAAGATAAAAGACTTTTTAGGAGAATAAAAAGAAAGCAAGGAAGACACAACATCAGTTGCAAAAAAATACATGGGTGTGAAAAACCTTAGAAGCATGTAGGAGTTCAGAACATCACTTCCATTAGCAACTTAGCCACTCAAGAAAAACTCAGACAAGTCAAAACAGCTATCACCATTATTATTTGCTAAGAATAGACATTGTACTTATTTCTGACTGACACATAAAATAACAATCACATTAAGAATAAAAATATCAACTACCTCTTATGGAATGCTTCTATTTTGTAACTCTGAAAATCCTGTGCAAAGAAGCTCAGCATCTTCGTCTCTATTTCACAGAAGACAACAGATGTGCCAAAGGGAATTACTTGCCCAAGGTCAGAATGCAAACCAAGGAAATTGTTTTCCATGCCAAGCTAAAACATGCACAAAGACTGAAAACAAAGTCTTTTGTTGGAGCTTTTCATTGTTTGTTTTGAGCATTAGTGTTCAACAAAAAGCATTTTATGTTCTGAGCCTAATATAACCAAGCTTTATGAAAATGAATGATTTGAAAAGAAAAGCAATGTGGCCTACAATGATGGAATTAAATGACAAAGTTTCTCAGGTGTGCAGCAACCCGCGAGCAAGCACACTCTTGTTTATGAGGGATGTAAACACATCCCAACACTGAGAGTCAAGCAAGCATGTAATGGGAGGTGAAAGAGGTAAGTAAAGGCAGAGAGGCTGGGGGGAGACAAAGTCTTGGAGGATAAAAAGAATGGCAGAAAATGTGGGGAACATACAATAAGCAGAAGCATTCAATAAAGAAGTAAGCATTTCACAAGAAAATTTACAGACACTATCATATGATATTGAAATAAAAGGCTAGGGATAACTGCATGGGAAATATACTCTTACGATCGGGCATTTTGAAGAATGACATAGACTTGTTCAGGTTGGGTATCCAATACCAGTGATAGAGAAATCCAGTCTCTCAGCATATATTACTTACAAATATCCTCAACATGATTTCATATCTGATATGCAGCATAACTGGCCCTATAAGAATCTAAGGCTGCTTATCTGTGTTTATTAACTGCCATGTAAGACAGTAACAATACAGAAGGACACACTTGAATGGCATTAAGGGCACAGTGCTTGTGTAGAGATATATAAATTCAGAAGCGTTATAACAGAACTAATAGAAGACAGGGGAAAAAAAAAAAAACAAAAACGAACCCACATAGAACAACAATAAACGAATTCAAAGAATAAAGGGATGTAATCATGGCTTTGATGTCACAGAGATGGCTGTTAAATGTGAGACAGTAAGTAATAAAGTAGTGAGATTTGTAGATGGGAAATAATAAATCCATGTAGACATCGGGGAGCAGGATCTAGGCAATATGGGAATAGTGGAAGAAGAGATACAGCAGTAACTGTGACACTGAAACAGCCAAAGCAGTCGACTGCCAATGCACTGACAAATGTGTCAGTTGAAAGGGCGTTGAGGTATCAACTGAGTACATGTTATAGGAAAAGCAGCAGTAGGGCTTGGCAACAGCCTCAGCGTGTGAAGGGAAGGAAAGACAAAATGCGCGTAAGTTTGAGTCTATTTTTGCGCTCCTACTCCAGGAATAATTGTGCAGTGTTCCTTTGGTGCCAGCTGCAACCTTTTACTGAGATTACTTTGACTTTAATGGTTGCAAGGGATGCCAGGAAATGATGATAATGCAGCTTTTCTTTTTCCTTGACTTTTCCCAATGTCACAGAAAAAGAAATTTGCATAACTCTGAAGTGGAAAATACACACTGACAATAAGGAGCATTTGGGTAACACTAAACACTTAACCTTAGTTGGAAGCAGCATTTGATCTAAGCCACACAAACCATGAACCCCCACCAGTGCCAGATTTAAAAGCCTCCTCTGACAATGAAAGGGCACATATCCAACACAACACATTTCTGTGTTGGAAATGACAATCAGAAAACAATTGACACAAATCATGTTGAAGTTGAATTTTAGAGCTGTATCTCTCCCTGACAAACACAGAATGGTGTGGGGTAGAAAAAAACAAAGCTTCTCAGCCTCCAAAACTGGAGCAAACAGGGTTTGCCACAGCCAGCCTATCTACTGAAAGACATCAAAA
This sequence comes from Phasianus colchicus, assembly GCF_987193195.1. Taxonomy (NCBI): domain Eukaryota; kingdom Metazoa; phylum Chordata; class Aves; order Galliformes; family Phasianidae; genus Phasianus; species Phasianus colchicus. Next base: position 18,276,335 of record NC_143439.1, on the reverse strand, counting down.
CCATGTACAGAAATTCTATGTGGAGTGAAGCAGTTGACCAGTTGAGTTTTCTTGCTCATTTTTGCTTCAAATGCAAATTATGACATTCTTATAAAGTCTTTTTAAAAAGTTTAGTGACTATCGGATATATGTGCTAGTGCTTACTGTGTTAATTCAGGTAGTAGCAGCTTTATTTTTTCATTGCTGTTCTCAGATCTCTAGGTGCCATACTTCTTGCAGTAGCTTTCTTCCCTTTTTCCATCTCTTCCATGGAGCTGCTAAAATAACTCTATACAATGGGAGAATCATATCCACTAGAGGACCATGTCTATGTGACACATTTACACTTTTTCATAGGTATCGCTTCACAAGTTTCAGGTAAGTTGTCCAGTCATTGTTGGACTTGAATGAGGAGTAAATGAGGCTTACCAAGCATATCAAGAGCTCCTGGTTGGGGATTACAAGTAGCAGCATTCCTTTCAGCCCACTTTCTCTACACAGCCTCCTGATGGGAGGCACAAAATTCAGGGATAGTTGCTTCGGATGTCAAATTCATCTGCTGCATTGAACTTATGGTGCTTAGCTCTAGTACTGAGTTTGATGCTAGTGGGAAAAATGGTCCCCCCATCACTTGTCACACAGAGCTTGCAGTGATACCCTGAAATGGGATAGGCTGATCGTTGGTCTAGATGATTTCAGTTTTCCACTCTTAATGATTCTATGATACTAGAACAAAACTAGAAGATCATGTACCACCATCTCATTCACAATACAAAAGTATCGTGCAGACTGAGAAGCAAGAGCCAAAGAAGTGAAAAGACTTGAATTAGATAGCATTCTTTTCATTCAAACATATTTGATATTTCTACGGAAGTAAGGAAGTATAGTGATTCCCATTCAATCATAATACAGAAAGCATACAGCAGATTAAGCAGCACACACAGAAAACTGGAGTTACAAAACACGCATCTTTTTTTGCCCCATTCTTAGGTAAGCAGCAAGAGATGGGTACACGTATGCATACCCATGCCTAACTCTACAGTTTGAATCCTGTGTGTACAAGGGAAATAATGCTGAAGTTTCAAAAATGTTTCTTTAGGACTGAGCAGAGCAAAGATTTCTTAGTAACTTAAGTGTTGCCAAGGGCATTGCAGTAATGCCTACATGGTCTTTCCACACTGGGCTGGTCTGATCAAAGAGCAAACGCTGTCTAAGTTTCCCACAGCATCTCATTAGTGTGCAGCAAAAGGTGTGCTGCATTACAAAAAAAAAAAAAAAAAAGGAAGGTCAATTTTCAGAAATTTAATTACAGATGACTAGCTGCCATGAGTAAATAATTTTAAAATGCATTGTAATGCATGAGTTTGCATAATTCTAGTACATTATTTTTATTTTATTGTCTATACATCTATTTCTGCAGATTTTACATAAAATAGGAGGGCTTAAGCTTAGCAAGTAGTCCAAACCTGATCTCCTTTTCAGTGGTTTTGAAAGGAATAAAGTTTTATTACTTTTCTTAATTATAGCTAATTAACTATTAGAGAGAAGAGAGCAAACAACACATTGCAGTTTTTCCAATTTCCATGCAATCAATTATTTTCCTTTGTCAGAAGGAGAATTATATATTAAGACACCACCAATTTGCATGCCTTTTTCTTTCACTGTCTCCCCTTTGCTGCTTTTGACATGAGCTTATTTTTGATAGGAATTCAATCAATACAGCAGAATTCTTTGTTTTGTTTTAGGAACTAGTTTGGTATATCTGCAGCATGTGTTCACACAAAAACATACATATACACACAGAAAATATCACACAACTATCTCCAGCTTCAACGTGTGTACACCAATATTCTCCACAGGCCAAATGCAAACCCAGGAGAAAGAGACAGACTTCTAGTTTAAGAATGATCTCTTCTTTTCCAGCCTCCATCACTTATATCTGCTGCCCGCAGTTCTAAGCCTTTAAGTCATCCAACTGTAGGAAAAGGTCAGGTAGTAAGGCTTCAATTAACACAAATGTATATTTAGTATAAGAGCAAGAGACAACTCCAAATCCAGTGATTTTGCCCCTGCAATACAAAATGAAAGCCTTTTCTAGCCTGGAGTTGACATTTGAATTAATACAGCTTTAATTCCTTACTATATCATATGAGCAATGACATACCACAGGAGATGATTTGCAGAGAAGTTTGATACACATACAAGGACTGTTAAACTATTACACTTCTCAAAGTAAGAAATAAAAAAGTAGACAGAGGAGAGAGATTAATTCCTATTCTTAGAGAGATTAATTCTTATTCTTAGTATCAGTGACATTTCTAGATCCCAAATCAAACAGTGTTAAAATCCAGGCACATTAAAGAATGGTTAAAATATATATATATACACCTAGCATCTTCATGCACCTGATTTGAAAACTGGTAGATTATTTAAAACATGGAAAAATAGTCCAAACAAAATATCCTCCACAAAAGCCTTTCTTATAGCAGTTTCCCCATTAATTTAACAACCTGACCTCTTTCTTCTATTAAGAAATATCTTTTCTATCCCCCTATTAGATTATTGGTGCCACCCATCACTTAGCACATCCAATGACTGAGTTTTGGTGGAGATCTAAAATTGTGATTACAACTACTTTAACATACTGGGAAATGTCTCCCAGATCTGGCATCCCGCACATCCTATATCCTAAACGCACCCAATGAAGTCATCTTTCCCTAAAACTCTTCCTTGTCTTCTAAGTGGATGCAGGCTTATGGTCTTGAAGATGCCTAAATGAACTGCTTTGCCTAATACTTATTTTGTCAACATAAATCAGTAATAGTATCTCTACAGCAGCGCAGACCACAGCAATAGTTTTACTTTGGAACTTGTGCTCACCCTACTTTTGAAGCTTGCAATGTGAAACAATTAGCTATAGAGTTATTCCCATGGTTAGTTGAATTAAATCCTCAATATGAGCTTCCACAGAGAATCTTGGAGCTCAGATACATATACAAAGCTTTGGGAAGTTCTTCATATCTGTCACCAAAAGCCATGTTTGCCAGTGTCATTAGAGAACAATGAAAGGTACCACGAAAGCCTTTATGAAAGCTGGCAGAAGCTTTAGAGAGTGCAGACCTCACACCATCTTCACACTTCAGCTGTTCCAGGATTTGATTCAGATATTTCTCAAAACCAACAAGCCATGGTTTGCTTGCAGATACGATCCTCAATATATCACATCCGAGCACCTTGTAACACACACACATACTGAAATGTCATTGTGTCACGTGTCTCTATCAGCTAAAGGACAGCTTTCTTTATATGCAAATTTTTTTATACCTGGGAGTATTACAGAAATAGAAGATCCTTCTGGCTGCAGAATATGTAAACTGTCCATTGCCTTTGGTTATTGTCTTTTTTCTGTTAATAGGATGTGGCACAGGCTCAGGGATGCAAGCTAACACATCCTGCTGCAGAGCTAGGGACTGCTTTTGTTTGTAAATGGTTTCCTCCTTTCACAAAGAAAGACTATAACGTATAATGCCATTTCAGTGGACAGATACCATTGTTTTATTTTTAACAGATACAGCTGCAAAGAGAATTGTTAACAGTACTGGTGTTATGAAAAATAGATTTGACAAACAATACATTTTAGAAAGAACGCTACTCACTTGATGAAGGATAAAATTACAAGGGTGATGTTCAAAAATACAGTTGAACTAACGGGGATTAGTAATTGTATGAATTCAAAATTTACCCACTTCACGCATATGGATTTTTAAATAGCATTGCCATGGGATGTTAAGAATGCCTGGGCAAACATGATCAAGGAAAGAGTCTGGCACTGGGGAGGCAGACATCAGAGATAGAAGAAAAGCTAGTAAAGACTGCTTTTTGTTTATCGTTTTCCCCACATTCGTTTAGGACATCAACCAAGGGAAACTATGCCTTTCACAACTGTACTTTTTTCATACATTGCACATTTACAGTTCCATTTGTTTTACCAAGCTGGTAAGAACAGGACAGGGATGCTGTCATATATATTGTAAATTCTGGCAATTTAAACAAATTAAAAATCCGGTCTTATAAATCAATGAACAACGAAACAAACCCATAAATCAATTTAAAATACAGGGGAAAAAAATCAACAAATCCAGTCAAATCAGGCACTCTGTAATATTATGTTTATAATATTAAAAGAAGGTCCATTATTGTTCATAACAATTGCATTACGAAATTTACCAATTCAGGTCATTCAGTAAATGTACATTTTAGGCTATAAGACCAAAAATGGAATCAAAAGTAAAGCTTTGACTTTATCTTAGTGGGAAATCTTTAAGACTGAGTAGAGTTGTTTTGGGCTGGATGTTTAAAACCTCCAGCACAGACAGTCTGCTGTGGGATTTTACCGTCAAGTCACAAACACAGTGTTTTAGAAGACTTACATCAGGATCTCTTCATAACTCTTACCAGCAATTGTTTTTTGCGAGCAAAGGTCACTAGTTTTTCACCCAGAGTTAAATCAGTTCACCTGAATCTAGGATCATAAGCCCTACTCTTTACCCATTTTCTGTGCCAGTGCTGAATCACTTCTCTTTGCGATGTGTCTCTTACAACCCAAATGCAGAATATATATATATTGAGGGCCTGCAGTACTGAGAATATTTTCTCCATTAAACACAAAGTTGCTGGAAAACAATCTTTGTTGCCCCGTTTACTTGGGAGAGAACTATCACTTTTGAATTGAGTAATGCTCAATTTAATCAGCCAATAGGCAATTAAAGTAATCATTCAGGACACAGTCTTCCCCTTTCCCTTGTAACAACACCTCACAGACCTGCTGCACCTGAGACAGAAATACATTCGGTGGTGAATCTCAATGCTCCCTCTCTGACCACTGCATTTCAAGCAAGCTGTAGGACTTGAGTTACAAGGACTGTAACCCAAGGGACTGGCAGCCCATTATTTTCCCATCAGAGACCATGTCCTTATAGCACAGTGATTATGAGAGATGCAAGTTGAAATCCCTTGTGAAAGAAGAAAATTTATGCCTTCTATATTGTAACAGCATGCAGAAATCACTCAGCTATCACGTAAAAGACGAAAATATTTTCCCTTAGGAGTTCTGTGAACCTAGACTCTAACCTCACTTGCTGCTTCCAAGAAAAACTTATTGCAAACCATTTTGTCTCGAGTAGAAAGACACTTCTCATCTACTGGAATGAACTTCTCATTTTATTCTAGTCTTTAAAGCTCTTGTTCTCAAGGCCAAATCAAGAAGTCTAATCTTGCATCATCCAAGCTGTCTTTAGCATACTGCTGAGAAGGTATGTGGAACACATATCCAGCAAGCATTGTACAGGAAAGGAATTACAATCATCTTTCCTCTTAAACACAAACAATAAGGCACTCAAGTGAAACAGGGTAAATGCACAGTGCTGCCATTGTAATGCATATATTTAATCTTACCCTGTTGTGATCTATGAAAACAGAGGTAACTTAACCCCTTTTACTGCAGATGGCTGCAGGGCTTTTGATAAAATCAAAAATTTATACTCTATACTAGTACCCAGTACTATCCCCTATGTCAAAGTCTTGTAATCTTCTTTCCAAATGTAAATGAGACATCTCTGAAATTCATATATGTAAAAGCTGATAAAGATAGAATCTGTCCAATCCAGCAATATAAGCACAAGAACAATATGGTGGATTTTGAAAAATAAATGTACAGTTTAATTGTGGGTAGATGACATTACGAAATTAAAGAAAGTACACAACAGGATTTAGTGTATAAGTAGTATTTTGCCATTTTTCAGATGATTGCCAGGAAAAAAAATAACAGTCGTGAGTATTACTTGTCTAAGAGGATGCACTGTCTTATTTTCCTAACTAAAGCCTCAGAGGCAAAACAAAATGCAAATAAGATAGTACAACATCTGAACATAGAAGAAGAAACTGAAACTATACAATGCTTCAAGGATTATTCTTCAAAACACTTGCTGCCATTCCAATAGAGACAGTTCTCTTGGTACCTAAAAATAATACCTTCACTTCAGGCACTTACAGGTATCCACTCCATACTCTCTAATTCCTCTTATATTTTATTCTTCCCTGAAATTGAACATACTATTATGTGAGTACCACAAATGAGTAAACACTGTTTTTTGTTTTTTGTTGTTTTTTGTTTTTTTTTCCCAACAAGACATGGGTAATTGATATTAAATGAAGGGTTACATGGGAAACCATTTATCTCACCAACAAATATTTTGAAATTTCAGTAACCTTTATTGCTTCGCTTCTGAACAAATTCGGTATGTGTAAAAATCTGAGATTAAAAAATATTACAAACAGATGACAATGACCAACCTTCAAATATTGACAACAGTAAGTGGAAGAACACGGATGAAAGAAAACAAGTAATTATTTTTGTGAATAAAACCTGCTGCAACAGGAAAGAGCAAATTAGGGTCATACAAAAATAAACTAATGTTCACAGTATTTACCTGGAATAAGGGGAAAACCGAAAATTCCACATGCTGACCCAAATCACTGAAAACACAGATAGGAAGGCAAATAGTCTACAATCTGCCACCATGTTAACTTGTATGTTTACTCTGGGATAATAAGTAAATAAATAGTGGATCAACATAAATATTTCCAACTAAGTCTTGCTGGAGTATGCACAATAGCTCAATTTTTACACTTAATGGAAAAAGAAAATCTCAATGTAACTCTCATTAGCAGTAATTAATTTGGGCTGAGTGGGAAAATCAGGTCAAACTCAAACCTCATACAAGCTAAAAGGAACTGCTGTTAAACAATGGCTCAAAAAATCCACTGTGCTCTCATTTCCCCTCTATTTCTTTGGAACAACTCTTCCTAAGGGAAAGCTGACTTACCCCATAATACTTACTAGAAAGATTAAAGAACTATGAAGTCTACACGACAGATCTGCTCTGTATCAATTGGGATGTACTGTTCAGTACTCTTACTTTAAGAAAAGCACTAAGCAACATCATATTAGATCATATTAGATTTCTGGAGGCAATACTGCTGCTTATTCTGTCAGGTTTCACTCTGTTACCCTTTAGGTAGCAGGTGAAAACATCAAGGACACTTTCTTGCTTGTTTATCCCACACAGGCTATTTCAAGTTGAAAGGGGAAAAAATGAGAGGGAAAAAAAAGAAAAGGATAAAAGAAGAAAAAGGGAAAAAGTGAAGAGGGAAAAAAAGAAAAAAGTTCACAAAAAGCAGCAGCAAATTAATCCTGTTTTTCTTTCTTTTTTTTTTTTTTTTTGTGATGATTCCTTAAACATTTACAAGACAGTGCTACATCTTGTTTCATAACTTCATATCTTTCTCAAGGATTTATAAATAAAACCTTGTTAGAGTACAAATATCTGAACATCTTCAGCAAGTTGAGAGAAACTCAGATAAAAAAGTAGCACAGTGAAGAAAACATTTATTTTTCTCCTCCCCCTCGCATTTGTAGAGAAGATTTGTAGGAATCAATATTCTCAGATTTATGAGAAAACAAGCAGGGGGCACTAAATTTCCTGGCCTTTACAGAAGCAGACTTCCTGTTAGTTCCACCAAGGAAATGTCAGATCACAGTGACAGCCCACATCAGCAGCTACCCGAGAGCCATCACACTGACTAAATATCCTGGAAATGGGGAGCTGAGTCATCAGCTGGAAAGTGCTAAGAAGCTGTCAAATAAAAACCAAAACACAGACAGATTATACTGTGTTGTTTATAGCCAGAAGAGAACACAAAAATAGGTCTTCAAGTTAGAAACTATTTTTGGTGCTACAGAGAAGTGATGAGCAAAGGTGATCTCACGAGATAACAGCCTTTTGTAGAACACACATCATAACTACTCCTGCTAGCACGCTGGCCACAAGGTGAATGGTCATGGTGTGCTAACTCTAACTTCACAAGCAAAATCTATAGGATTTATCTGTAGGAGATAGAAACTGATGTTTGACTGCAAGCACTACAGTTTCATTACCATAGAAAAAGCAAACAACAGAGGTGTCACATCCCTTCAAAATGCTGCACTGATTTTTAGCTTATTTAACAGAAAGAGGAAAAAAAAAAATGAGAAAAAAAAAATATCAACATAAATGCTTATTAGTTACGAATGATCTGTTAGCTCATCTGGCCAAAGCAGTAAAAATAGTGACTTTTGAGAATGGATGTTGGCCTAAGCACAGGTCAATCAATCCATAATAATTTAAGTGCAAGCTGCTCTGATAGAGGCATTAGTTCCCCACTACATTGCATATTCTAGTATAAGAGTTAGAAGCAAACAAATGATGTTGCAACCAGAGACCTCAAGGATTGTATCTCATCAATGACTCACAGAAGTCATATTGAGCTTTGTTAATCAGGTGCAATGATTTGTTCAAATGCCATACATTCACAGCACACAAGATATATTTACTTTTCAGAATAACTGATTTCCTAGAAGGAGAACCATCTAGGTTATATATTCTCATAACATCTTGTGTGGAAGGAATTAAATTAAAAAAATGGTGCCATGCCAATTTGTCCTAACTCACATAAATAAACAATTTTAAAGCAACATGCCACATGATGTTAAATATGTAATAGGCATCTTTCTAAAATGACAGACAGATATTTTTATTTTAAAAAAAGAAAACAAAATTTATGTTTTTTTGTTTTTTTTTTTTAAAGCTGAGTATAATCAAGTAAAGATATATATCAAAGAACTTCACTAAAATCAAAGTAAGAAAGAAATTTCTACATACCCAGAAGACGATGGCAGTATATCCTGCATTCATTACCAGTCAGCTTATGCCTTGCCAACTACCTAACTCATTCCAAATGCTTTAGCAAGCTCAAATTGACTATAGTCCATTTTGGCTGCAATATTAAAAATATGTCCTTCCGTTCATGTGTATTGCAATCATTTTGGAAGCGCTAAAGCTAGGCATTACAATTACAACATGCATTACTCAAGCATTTATGTGCTCTATTTGGCTATTTTTATCACATTCGTGCATGCAAGTATATATCTCATATTATTCAGACCAAATCAATTTTAAATCATTTAAAGCATAGAAGAACACGATGTTCACAACACAAATGAATGCATCAAAGACATTTCTTGTTCAGTAACAGGAAATATTTCTCCAAAAGCTTTATTTTTAAGACCATCTGTGTTTATTCTTTAGCTTAATTACGAATTTTATTAGTTGGTTTCTATTTCATGTGTTGGTTTCTATAAGCAGACTACTTCATAGATGCTATCAATCTAGATTCATTTTGTTATACAACTTTAATTCAAGAGAGGAATACAGGGTAAGAGTCGGGTTATTTCCATGAGATGATTTAAGGTTCCAGGAAAACTGTACAGCTGAACTGAATTTATTTTCTTGGCATAGCAGTTTCCTCATATACTTCCTAGACAGAAGAATGAACTAAACTACAAGATAGACCCAAAAGGTATTTGTTGGCACTTGAACACTCAAGAACTTCTCCTCACTAAAACTCTCCCATCAGTGAAAGCTATATTAACACAACCTACTACACTGCATGATATATGCGACATTATATATAATAAAAATCACCCAGTTTCATTATTTAATTTAGGAACTACAATGGAGAAAGCACAGACCTGAATACTTGTTTGCCAGTGTCCTCTGAAGAAAACAAAGAAAAAACTAACACCATAAGTACAGATGCTTAGGGTCAACTGAAAAAAAGACAAGAAAATAATATACAACTATTTTCCCACTAGGCACTAGGACTCTGATTTCAGAACACTGTTAGTAACCAATTTCTGTTGTTTAGTCTCAGGAAAACCCTATCTATAAATGAAATAAACATCTGCCCTGAGGAGGCTACTCTGTCCCATGAATAGTAGTAGCAATTGCAGTGATGACTAGAAAACAATTATGCAAACGCAAAGTTGCCATCAGTTTGTACATCTGCTAGGTTGGTGGCTGAGAGGATGGAAGATAAATGAAGCCAACTGAAGCTGCGAGAAAATGAAATCTGCTGTCTAAAACCTTTTAACAGAATAACAAATACAGAGTATGTTAGAAATAGAGACAGGGCTATAAGTAATATCCTGATCAAATTCCTTTCAAGCTGGGATTTGAGTTAGGTACAAAGGCTCCAATTTCCATTCTTATACGTGAGTACTTGTGGCTGCCTCAGAGTCTAACCACTTGACTCTCCATGTGTGTCTGGTTTGGAAAAAGTATCAGTTCCCAGGCATCCCTTCAGTATGGTCCAGGGAATACATAGTCATGAGAGTAACTGTGCAGCAACTGTCATTAAAAATAGTTTCCCAATCTGGTCTGCACTGAGCTGGCCAAAGAAGATAAAGATCCATAGTGAAAACTTAGTTCTACTGAATGCAAAACTATCCTCCTTTGTAAATTCTATTCCTATCAATAACCTTGGAAAACAAGGGATTGTTTGATCACTATTGACTCTTCAACTTTGATTTTATTAGAAGGAATGTAAAAAACATTCACAATCATCTACTCCAAAGTACAAAAAAAACCAAATTCATTTCATTTTTATGTCAATGACATGACATCTGTAATTTGACTGAGAAGTATACCAGTTATTAAAAGAGGCTTTTAAGCTTCTGAATTTCAGTGGCAGGTTCTCTTTATGTGGGTGCAATATATACATATATATTATACACACATATAAATATATGTAGTATAGACTTGTTATGCACTTATATGAAAGCCCCTGATGATTGCTATGAATAATGCAAGACACTATAAAACAGACTAAAAAGCCAAGGTAGTTCACATTATCAGAACAGCCTTGTGAAAGTTACAAAGCCACATCCAGAATAGCTCAGATGTTTCAATATAATGTAAATCTTTCACTTAACTGCAATTTCAGATTGAATTATTTTTTCTATACTGACACATGGTAGTCCTCCCTGTAACAAAGAAATATTTTTACACATCATAAAGCTATGAAATACAAATAATTCATCATGGTGATGCTAGCAATCCTTTTAATACCTTTGCAACAATAATCTGTTGATTAAATACTATTTCCTAAAATTTCACCATCATTTTCCATTCTTTTTTTTCCTTCCCCCTCCTTCTACTTTTTTTTTAATTAAAGCTTCTAAGGAGCATTGATTGAAAGGTCCTTTATCCTCTTATTGCTTTTTTAATTCTTTACCTCAGTCCTTTTATACTCCTCCTTAATCATGAATGCAAATAAAATTCAAAGTGTAATCAGCAGCTGCCTAAGCAAAGCACTGAGATCCGTTGCTGTGGGAACAGCCAAGTCAGTCCTTGACCAGAGGAAGAATTACACTTACTTTTTGCTCTATTCCCTTCACCATTCCTGGCCCATTCAGTTTCAGAACACATGTGCTTCGCTAGGACACATGAATCTGACTACAAATATTTTCCACTCACCTAATGACCAACAGAAGTGGCTAACATGCTAGTCTACCATTGTGAGCATGATTCTAGGGCTTGTGCGTATGCAGGATAAGGGTCCTGGTTTCCCAGAGAGAAATAACCACTCATTCAGACTCTACAGGCAGCACATCTGCAATGAGGTGCAGTACATCTTTTTCACTTCAAATCTAAAGAAACTACATTATTGTTTTCCTATTAAATGTCTCTAGAAAGGACTCATTGATCTATTAAAATGGTCTGAAAAGCTATGAGGCAGAGGAATTTTCTGGATTGAATAGGAAAAAATTCACATGAAGAGTCCCCTTTGTGGCTCTTCTACTTGATCTGAGTTTATTTATCGAAGTAAATGATTGTATATAATCACCAGGGTGGATGGGGCTTTGTGCAGTCTGGTCTAGTGGGAGTTGTACCTTCCTATAGCAGCGGAGGTGGAACTAGATGATCTTAAAGGTTTGCTGCAGCTCAAATCATTCTACATTTTTATACTTCTATGATTCTATAAGAAACTAAATAAAAACAGTAGTAAAGAAAAATTTCCTTTAAACTTCCTTTGGAAACTATATTAAATATCCAAAGATTTAAGACTTGGTTAACCCTTGGTAACCCTTCACACTTGTTGAATGCAAGTGGAATCTTTAGTTAAAATATCTCAATTAAACCACAGTTATTTCCATTAACTCATTATATCAAATCAGTCTCATCAGAGATGTCTCACTGATGTCCCTTCTCTAGTACAAGTGTATTTCATCGAAACAAAAGTATGTCACACAGGATGCTACCATAAACATTTGGGAGAAGGCAAAATTGAAATACACCATGTTCTTCTGCTGAGTGAAGTTCATTTTGTGACATTACTAATTATATCTTTAGGTGCAAAGAGAATCAGTTTGCTCCTTTTTAAGTGGAGATCTGATAATTAACTGTGCACAAGCACTTTCCTACAATTTCCTTATTTCTTTTTCAATCATTTCAGAGCTGACTATAGAACACAACACACTTTCAAGGATGACAGAAATGCAAGTTATCAAAAAGAACCATGTGCTTTCCTACACTTCATGTAATTAACTATGTTATATTAAGACTCTTGGTGGCCCTTAAGTATAAGCAAAGCTTGACATTCAAACTGTTATAGGCAAGCTGTATTAAACCTATGAAGCATGTTGTAACGTCTATAGTGTGGTTACAGTCAGTAGTATCTGCTGGCAATTTTAAACTGTTTACTTATTGAAGCACCCACTGTGACACGAGGTCTTTGAAAGGTTTTTTTTTGACTGTCTTATTTAAAAAAACAAAACAAGAAGAGACAACGACAAGAAGGCATCAAAGAAATAACAGTCCCTACAACACAGAATCAAAATAGGAGATAAATGAAAGGTAAAAACAAAGAAAAAGAAAAGCAGTTGGAGAAGTAATCAGTCTGATAGTCTATAACAGATTTTGGTACAATGTGTTCCTGACTGTATATCAAATACTCATCCCAAATTAAAAAAATTATGCATTAATATAAGATTTGATGTAAATATTAGCAACAAGCCATAATATAATCTAGCAGATTCGTCTAGTATTGATCTCTCTTGTTGGCTGCCATTGTCCTGATTAAGAAAAGTGGATATTAAAAGAAAACAGAAAATAAAATAAAGCAATAACTATAATGGGTAATGAGGGAAAAAAAGTGATTCAGTTGATATCATAGAATTTTTGTAACTTGTATAAATTTCATTCTTAATTTTTCAAATGGGTATGATTCTCCAACAAAACACGCCCAGAATGCCATTAGTATGAATGAGAACTTGGCATGATCTCTGTTCCTGTTTTCTGGTGGAGTGGTGAAGTTGGGAACAAGTGAAACAGGTTGAAAATACATTTTTTTCTTCAATTTTTTATTAAAACAACAACAACAACAACAATAAACCAATGTTTTTACTATATTTTTGGCTTATTAAGGCAGGTCCAAAGTGAGACATCCAAACTACTAATAATTGCAAATAAATAAATAATAAAACATTCAACCTGTTTCAGAACAACTGGTAACCACAAAATAAATGTGGGCATGCAGTCTTTCTCTTACGATCCATGACTCATTTCTACCAAGAACATCAACCACGTTAAAACATGATGTCTGTACCCATAATAACGCCAATGCTGTTTCTGGAGGGCCCATAAGTTCTTTTTCTCTGTTGTTTACTGCATTGTATTTTTATAATTATGCTCTTTAATTGCACTAATATATTTTACAGAATGTGTGCTGCTGTTGCTCTTAGTTTTTACTTTCAAATCAGTTTAATACATTATTTCAAAATAATGACACTTATGCATCTTTTTATAGATCCCGTATTTTAAATCAGGTTTGCATGCAGTTGGTTGCGAGCCTCTGCTAGCACTGTGCATTTTATGCTCTTGTGAACACGACACACAGTGCATACCCAATTCTTACAGCTTCTTTTACCATTCAGTTGCAGTACAATTTCCGAAACCAGCCTTCTGAGAGCACAGAGGAGCTATGCTAAAAGAAAGCTGTAGGGAAGAATCACAACATGCTCTGCATTCCACAAATCACCAGAAGCTTCAATTGGAAAAATAACGTCTGGCAATTTACTTGTGCCCTTTGCACACAGCACCTAGAAACTATATTACATCACCTTGCATCCCTATCCCATGAGTTTGACGCAGACAAACTTCTGATTTGTTTCATGATCTGAGAAATAGAGGTGGAAACATTTTTGTTTTGTGGGGCTTTTTTTGTTTTTTTTTTTGGTTCCCCCCCCCCCCATTTGAAGTAACGAAGCTCAGCACCTCCAGAAGACTTAACTTGGTCTTCTCCAAAAAGACTGACCCACACTTCATTTGGTTACTTATGTATGAACTAAACTTCTGAAAACTTCAGCTCTGTGTGGAACAGCTTCCTTTTGCAGGGCAGATGTGAATAATGAATCATTTACCTCAGCTGAAGATTTGTCTTCTTTCTTTGACAACTTAAAATTTGGGATGCTTTTAGAACAAGGCTATCTTCATTTTCTGTTTTTGATATATTATGGTACCTTTTCCTTAGAAACATCTCAACTGTTTAATAACACAGGAAGTAAAATGCATATACAAAATATATGTTCATGATTTGCTTTCTGTGCATTGCTTTGAAGGTGACAAAAGAAAAATGATCCTTTTCATTTTAAAATAAAATATTGCAACATTATGCCCTTTCCAGTTACCTTCATTTAGATCTCACTTAAATGTTTATTTCTTCTCATTTTTATTCATTTATTTATAAAAAGGATCCTTTATTTTCTCCATAAAATCTGGTTGTGAATGTTCAGCACATTGAAACAGAATGTTTCAAGGCCATGAACAAAAACACACTACAAATGAACACAGCACTTAATTATAACGACAAATCATTTTAATATACGTTTGCCTAAATGTCAAAAGTTACCTTGGCACAAATTGGTTTATACCCTCAATTCTAACTTCTAACAGTTTTGCTTTCCCTATCAAAAGTTACTCTTTTAATCTAACAGCCTTCAATTTTTCTCTTGAAAGAAAATGCCTTTTTTAAAACAGCTAATTTGATCAAAGTTTATGTTGTTTTCTTATCAAGCACAACTCTGCAATTTCAACATGAAATTATCTTCATCCTCTAGGAGTACTCTGCATTAAATTGATTGTTTTGAAAATAATGCATCTGTTGTTCAGATTTTAAAATGTAAAGGAAGGTGATAGAGTACTCAATTTTCTAGTGCAAAAGAAGAGGTGGTACTGAAACACTTAAGATATAACTGCGGCGTTACTTCAAACACCATAAACCTGATTGTGAGCACAAGTTCAAAAAAGAAACAAAAAAACCCCCACCAAAACAACACCCCAAATATACAGTTCTAAATCTATCTCTGGCAGTTACTTAATTGAATCTCAAAATATTGCACCTTTCATTTCTACTACAACCAAAAGCTGCTTATATATCAGACATCGTTCCCACATTCTGCCTCCCAGGTATTAAATGGAAAGAAAATATTACTTTTGACAAGTAAGACACAGCTGATAATCAACACAATATTAAAATCCATTTTAAAAAAAACAACATGGCATCTCACTGTCTGTTCTATGAATTCAGAGATACTGTAAGAACAGCCATTTGCAACACAAATATCTTAAGTAGTTCTGGTTTAACAAATGTAATGTATTGAAATCATTTTTTTTCTAGTCATCTTTGCAAGCCATTTGGGTGGAATTATTTGTTACAGAAGTAGAGTTTAGGGATACATCATAAGTATCGTAAGAAAGTTTTGGTCAATTAAATGGCTTTGATTTACTCCATAATTACCACTAGTTTGTTTCATCTTGTGTTTGCATGCCCTCAGAAGAGAGAGCTCTAATCTATGTGGGGGGAAAAACAAAGTAATTTATTCACATCTTGTTTAATGCAGCTACAGAAATTGTTAATCCTTTTCCATTGTGATTGTCTTTCTGGGTTTCTTACTTATATGCTTCATCTGTTCTCTTAAATAACAAAACCAGGCTTTTATTCAGGAATTAATGCCTGGATATTAAGCATTACGGATCAGATTGTTTTTCATGTAGATAAAAGCATGGAAGAGTAAAATTAAAAAAAAAAAAAGTTGTAGTGTCTCCAAAAAGAGGAATTTATCATTCACTATCAGTCTTTGTACATACTGCCTTGTTACAACTTTTTTTTTTTATAAAAGAAATTAAAACAGTATTTAAGCAATGAAAACAAAATTTTCATTACAAGCTAAAGAATTTAGAAAAGCACAAAGACTCTAATAACAAATCAAAGACATCCAGAAAAAAAGCCAACCTCTTCACATCCAGATAAGCCATTTTAATTTTAATTCCATTAGTGAATTTTTATTCATTTACAAGGTTTCTAGACAAATCTCTTAAAACTATGTTTCAGAATACGTCACTTTATAACATAATTGAGCTGTTGTCAGCTTTTGAAAAAAATGCACATTTCACCACCTAACCTGGAAACACAGAAGGAATGTATAAGGGATGAACATAAATAAATGTCACATATAGATACTTAAAGCATACCAAAGATGAAGCAGTGAATAAAACGCTACACCATTAAGATCACTAATAGAACTAAGAAGTGCAAGTACAACTGCTTCATAGTTTAATGTAAAAAGAAACAGTTTCTGGCTCGAGGGACAGAAAGGGACCCTACACATCAGACACTTACTTCAGATAGTCATCTTCTGAAATATTAATAATACTTTTAATTGGAAAAAGGCTTCCATTCCAAATAACATGCCAGGAGTACTCTTAGACCACAAGTGACCATCTGTAGAATCCATTTATGGAGAATAGCCCACATAGCAAACAGAATTGCAATTCTCTATGCAATATTCCTGATGCAGCAAACTTACTTGTACCTGTAAAGTTGCACTGCTGAATCAGGCCCTTTCAGCACTTACACTCACTCACAGCACTGATCTATAAAAAGAAAACAATCGTCTGAAGTTATGAAGAACCAAATGTTACTTTGATACATTAAAGAAAAAAAAAAAGGAAAGAAAAAATCCACCCTGCAGTCAAAGGTAAATCTTTAAAAGCACAAGCAATTTTCTTCCAGTCAGAAGTCTTAACTGCTGCTGAAAGGTATGTAAATATTTATGCATAACCTATTACCTGTCATGGAGTTGTCTAAACAATGCAATGCTTTACAACACTTAAAAACATCTTACATTTCTTTTATGCCATATCTTACATACAAATGGATCCATGCAGGATGAAGTCTCCACCTCAGAGAAACGGCAGCTAAATACTTTTTAAAGAGTTGATACCTCCATACACTTAGGTCTATTCTGCCTTCAGCAAACATTCATTCATTAAATCTCCAGAGCACAAAGCCATAGTACAGTGATTTCACTTTTAGTTACAAGCCTAACGTTCTTGGAAGCTTACAGGTTTAACTGACCACCTCAGATGCTTCCTTTCTTAGCATTTCCCACTGTGGCTCTCGGCTCTGCTTTCCAGCTATCACCTGCCAGTCAAAAGATGGCAACGCTAAAATGTAGCTAGGGTCAAGAATGGTAAATTCTTGGTTTTTACCTCTCTTACCTTATCTCTTTGGTAAGAGATCAAACCAATCAATCAAAGATTTGCTTTGGGCAAAAAATAATAAGATAGATACTACATCTTTGTGTTTATTAATTTACGTATGAAAGAACTGAGTGATTATCGGGTTTTACTTGTTTGGTATAGGCAAAAGACGGCACTTGAACTTTATGAATACTTAAGATGTAACACTCTTCCTCATCCCTTTAGAAACAGAGTCTCCTACTATGGCTTAACCTCAAGGACATGAACTATGCACCTGGGGAAAGCGATAGTCTTTTCAAGCAATAAAACTACCAGCAAATCTGCCTGAAAAATTTGTCTTCACCTCTCAGTCAGAAACAGCTTCTCCTAGTATTGATATGAGGATTTGAGTGCCTATTGGCTTCTTAGACTGACATCTTATTCAAAAGAAGCGCACAATGCAAGTTCAAGTCAGAATGATTTTCACAGTCTGGCAGAAAACATGAGCCTGAACAGCCAGTTAAAACATCTGCATGGTACCAACAGTCAGTGAAGAGCATGCTTGAGATAGGAATGAATACCTTGGAAAATATGGTTTGACTGGATATTTTATTGACGGCAGCCTAGAAACAGAAGCCACTCTCCCCATGTACAGCATGGGGAAAACCCTTCGTAAACATCAGTGCTATTATATGTACAGTACTTAATGCTTTCCTAGTTTGTGTTTGATTTACGGTTAAATATGTTCTGCAAATTTCTCCAGCTGTGCTCCCTTAGCAGATTGTGACACACGGCAATCTGTTTGAGAGCAGCTGTTAGTTCACATGTTGCCTTATTTGCATCAGTATAAAATAGCAGCTTGCTAGATGAATAAAACATGTCTCCTCAGTTCCCTATACCGGTAGAAAGATTCATCTAATTTAGTTTACACAGAAGAGAACTTTATTTTAAAATAAAATTATTTTATTTTAAAAAAAAAATCAATATAATTTTCAATTATGTATTTTGAGATGCTGAAAAATCCATGATTGCAGTTGGGCATTTGTGGCAATTTTTTTTTTTTTTTTTGGCGTGAACACAGTTTTAAGTTAATAGATCCCAAAGCACAACACTTTTTTGCCTATGAGATACATCTGAAGATAAATTTACAAAGGTATTCAGGCTATATTTTGTTTAAAAATCTCACCTCCATGGCAATCATCACAGCAAACAAATCCACAGTACGCTACTTGCAAATGTGTGCTATCTTTGATAGCAACCACTTAACACTCAAAGTTTTCAGAGTTAGTAGCTAACTCTAAATATCTAGTGAAATATTAATATTTCTCTATTATCCTAGTGCCACAGATACAAAACATGTAATTTCCAGAGAAAGAAACAAGTCATAGGAGAGCAAAGTTTAGAAGCGTTAAAACTTGCTTGAACTGGATTGATGCCCACTGCTTCCCCATGGGCCTAACTTAGATCTTCCACGTTCGGTGATGTCTGTTAATAAAAAAGACCAGGCTGCAGAAGGCCGTGGATCCCACCTGTAACTTTAGGAATCTCCAGCTATGAGCCTACCAGAAACACATCAAATAGTGGCTTGGCAGCAGTGGTCCATTTTCTGGTTTCTCCCTGCATGCATTCAAAGCAGCTTTATTTATAGAGAGCACTCACCCCACTGATGTCTTTGTTTTTGTTGAGTTTTTCTTCACCTCGTGTTTTTTCTTAATCCTGCTTTCTTATTATTTTGAGAGAATCATTTGAATATACCACTCCATAATCCCTTCTTTACTTGAGAAAATGGGTTTTGCAAACAACGTATAGATTTCCTCTCCCCCCACACTCCCCACCCCCACATAACCTCTCAGTGCTGAAGTTACTTTGGTTAAATAGGACTGCACTTCCACACTCTCCTATTGCATGTCAGAAGCAGGTAAACTCGGGCCATCTCCTTTATTTTAATAATGCAAGGATCAATTTTTCACATTGGTTTTGTATGTAAAGGAAACAATTTGTATAAATTGATCAATTTAAACTTAGGGAAAAGTTAAAATATTTCTGTTTTGCACCCACACTTATGTTTCCTTTAAGTGCTGTAAGAAAGCAGTATGCAGGAATGATCCAATACTTTATATTTCAGACATCATTTGAGAAACACCAGCATCCCATTAAAAAAAGAAATAAATGTTGGTTTGAAAATGCTTGGCAAACCCACAGCCAAACACAAAGGTTGGCATCTTATTTTCTCCATTTGCAGTTAATAATGGGTTCGTCTGATTTCAGGCATTCCCTTTTTTTTTTTTTTTTTTTTTTTTAAAGATCCCTATTCTGTCTCTAAGATTGCAATTGCTCTGCCATTCACAAGATTACATCTGTACCAGCAACAGCCTCACCAGTCTTTACAAAAGCTCCCAGATCACTTCTGCAGATACCAGGCTCCAACCATTTGTCACTTTTCTGCAACAGCTGAACTTTCAAATCGATTACAAAAGAAAGCCGTGATAACATAAACGAGATATGTCACCAGTTTGGATTCAAGGAACTAGATTTTGCCACTCTGACAAACAGCATTCCTCTTCCCCTGGGGAAATAACCAGGCTGTTCACAAAGAAAAGCACCATTTGTTTTGGATGAGTGCTACCGGGCTCCACCTAAGGAAAACAGACAGACTGCCTCACACACACGTACTACATGCACACGGACCCTCTCATTATTCTCCCTATCTACTTTTAAATTCGTACAAATCATGCAATATCTATTCAGCACGCTTGCTGGTAGTAGACCTGCCATCTTTTCTTATGCCTCATTGGTCTCCAACTAGATTTCTGAATGGATTTCAAAGAGGCATTAGTACACTCCTCTGGAAAACATGCTAGACGGTTTGGATCTGGTTACACTATATAAATTGGATAAAAGCATTAACTTACTCCCCACTTCCCTACTTAAAGTTCAGATTTATCTGCTATTTCCCTGGGCTGCTTCTCTCCCAGACAGCAGGGAGTATAACGAGTGTAAAAAAGCCCTGCTTTTTGAACTCTCTAGAACTCGTTCCCTAGAACAGTCCCAGGAGCAGTGAACTCCACTGCCTATACACTGCTCTTTTGTTTCTTTAGACACTCAGATGATTCCATGAACATTTCCCCTGCGAGAAAGTGAGTGAATAAATAATACATTATTCATCTTATTTATACCTCTCATTCTTTTTTACAACATGATCATGTTCCTCCTCAAGACCTCAATTCTATTTAAATGCTTTGTGCCTAAAAAAGTCCAGAGTCCAGCAAATCTGGATTTCAGCTGACTATCTTTCTAACACTGCTGTTTGAAAAGTCATCACAAAACCTCAGCTGAACCCCACCACTGTATTTGTATACTGCTACTACTGATTTTACATTCTATTGAAATATCTATAAAAAAGATCTTCCCATTTAATCACAATGAACTGTAGTCTCCCAGCAAGAAGTCAGTACCTTCACTGTTCTGCAGAGAATGCACATTCCAAAGTAAATGTGTAAGGTTAACCACTGAACATGACAGCAGCCTGTTAACATCACTGATACTCATGGGAACAAAATGTACCTGTACTCAAATAGTGAAGGACAGACATGAATTAAACTAATGGGAAGTCATCAATAAATCAAAACGGTACAGTTAAACATGCATAGACATACTGAGAGAAAGATTGCAAGGCAGACAGAAAAGCAAACAAATGAGTTAAGGTTTCTGCTACTAAAGACAAAGACAAGAGATGTCTGAAATCTTTCAACAAATCCCTCTCTCATACTTAATGCTTTTCCCCCTTCCCTCCCGTTTTTATCTACCTGCAGCTTTCAGCAGGTATGAGCTGTAGAAAGTGATCTGTATTTCACTCAACCAGGCTGGATGCCTAAAGACCCAGTTTTCAGTTTTCACAGCAGTTTTGCCATTCCATTTTTTTACTAGTATTAAAGATATAACTGCTAGAGGTATCTGAAAATAAGTTTTAGAAAAATACCTTTCATTCCAAGTGCTCCAGAAACATAACATCCTGAAGACCCAGACTAAAACTTCTTATATTGAAACTGAAGAGATATCACTCTCAGTCCTCCTACATTTTTTCAAAGAAAAAGCATTACATTTTAATTTCCATCTACAAATACATCTTCTGGCTTGGACCTTAGAAAGCCTTACAAAAAAATGAATAATAGCGTTTGAAACCAGATGTGATTCAACGTAACAAAAATCTTGTGGAACCCATTTACTGCATAGGCTGTCTGACATTTGTGCTGAAAGCCACCAGAAAAACTCAAGAGATTTCTGCACCCTCCAGCTCAGATAAGACCACTGACACTGACTTTCAGATTTAAATACAAATATTTGCTTATGATTTGCTTTCATTTTTTTGCCTATCTTATATCATTCATTAGCAGATAGTCCTGTTTTAAAGCCAGAACCTGATAATGAGCAACCTAATTTAATAAAATAATGCATTCAATCAAACATTCAAATGACCTTAAAAAAATTCCTTCATTATCAAAGTGTCCTGAAACAATACAGCTTGCCAGAGCTCTACCTAAGCACTAGTGGTGTTGTTTCCCCCCCCCCACCCTGGATACTTCAACTCAGATCCTCTTCACATCTCCAGGTCCTTTTGCCCTCTCATCCCACCCATCATGTTCCTGTTTTCTTCCAAACTGCCAGCTGCATGATGCATAGCTTAGAAGGGGGAATGAAAGAAGTAGAATAAGAACTAGAGAAACATGGTACCCAAAACCATCTTTGCTGCTTCAGAAATGATCTGAAACAATTTGGTCTTAAACACTCCTCTGGAATAATTTATATTCCAACACTTTAGTTCTGTAAGATATCTGGCTATTTTATCTGTGAGACTGGAGATGCAGTGGTCAGTGTAAACAGAAGAAAAGTAAAAGCCCTACAGAATTATTTATTTTCAGTCTGTATCTATTCACCAGGCAATCCAAAATGCATCAGTAGACTCTCACAACAAACAAACCAACCAACCAACCACCCCCACCCCCCACCACACACACACACACACACACAGGAAAAGCCAGATCTGCCTTTGGTTGATGTTTTACATGATACTGAGCATGGAAAGTCAGAAACTCCTCTATCTGACTCAGCACTGACGGAGCTGCTCTTTCTCCCTCCCCTGCTGCTTTTAGAACATTTACAGTTCCGCAAGGCCTCCAAGTTACCACCTCCTTGGGGAGTGAAATAGAACACCTCAGCTCTGAACTCCCCTATTAAAACCATGTCACAGGTCCAAGTTTGCTACGCAGCAGTTGGACATTTCCTCCTGCCCTAGCCTTTGCCATTTTCCTGCTGCAGATAAAGCACAAAGATCAATGTCAAAGAAAATATCACAGCAAGCAAAGAAGAGATGATACTGGTTTCATTTCTAGTGGCAAGATTCTGCCACTCTGCATCAGAAAAAATTGTGCCTTTTTACCACAGAAGACAACGAGACCATAGCACAGGCACAGCTTGTGGCACAACTCTGCTCTCCGGGAAGGTCAGTGAAAGATGTGTTATTGTGGGCCCACACAGATATGCAGGCTCACAAAACTCCCCATTTACTTTTTTTTTTTTTTTTTTAAACGGATTTCTGACAGCTATACCCACTAAAAGACTGATCTTTTTTTTTTTGTCCTAGGAATGCTACACAGTAGTAACACTGCAGAGCAAAAATGATCAGAACCTACAAACTCCTAAAATCCAGGTTCTCTCCAAAAGTTAATTTACTAAAAGTTCTCACGAATGTTACTATTTGATAATTAAATGGGCCATATGAAAATAATAAAATCTGGCGTAACTGCAGTGCTAAAATAATTGTGCACCAGCCCAACGAACTGCTTGGCAATCAGCAAGATGATGCATTTTATTTAAACATGTTGATCATAACCCCTGCGTACCCCATATGTGTTATATAAACCAGAGGTCTTATTTTACATAATTTCATAAACACACTTTCCCTTCTGTTTTTATCATTACCACACTGTAATTGTGCTTTTGCCTCAATTATTTTGCATAAACATTAATTTTATGTTTTGTAAATCTGAATGATGAAATCAAACCTGAAAAAAAGCATCTGTCTTCTCAAATGACCTTTTCATTTTCATGCACAATACAAGAATATACTCCCAGAATGTTGTTCAAATAAAACCACTTGGAAGACACCTATCTGTGATTCAGAAAGCTAATCGTAATAATATTATTACAGATGGATGCAATGAAGTGTTTATACCCTGCTGAAAGGTTCAAAAATTGAGTTACTATAAAGTTTAAACCCTTTGGCTAAGATTATGGTGAGATACAGTTTAATATCAGATATACCTATCTGTGAAAGTCAGCAGAAAAACAGATTTTATGATCTAATAGTCTTTTTTTTTCTCTTCAAGTATTTTATCATTCTAAAATATTCTGATTTGATGAGCTGAGGTCAAGTATCTTAACTGAGATAATATGAAAGGTTTCGGAAAAGTCAATCTCTTATGTCAATAAACTCCATATTGAAAACCATTTATATAAGAACATACTTACAAAATAAAAGATCAAATATTAATTTCATAAGGATAAAATCTTAAAATATGGTCAGACTATAGGCAAGAGCTTTCCTGGCTCTCCTAACTATTAGAAAAAATAATCCAAAGTATGGTATTTCTGTTTGCTAACAAAAAGTTGTTATTATAACAAATATATAGAATATATGCACATATATCTCAAAAAAGTCAAGTGAAGCTGTTCTTTGTCTACTTCTGACTTCACAATGTAATCAAGTACTTCTAATGCTCCTCTTTACTCAACATGAGATTTCATAAGGAAGCTTAGATTTCAGATGTTTGCAGTCTCTCCATCCAGAATTATAGCTCTGGTGTACCTACTCACAAGGAGGCAATGGCAAGTACTGCTCAGCTTTCACCTCTTCACCACTCTGTGAGCCTCAGACCTGCTGACACTACAGCATAGACCTATACAGATCTCACTGTCTGGGAATGCAAAAGGTGTTTCATTACACAGTCAGCATCAATGAAAATGACTTTGGTTTTCCCCTCAAATCAAAATCCCAACCCTAAGAAATACAGAGCAAAGTAAAGCTGTTTCAGAGGGGGAAAAAAAAAGACAAGAACATTCCCTCTTTCCCTTGTATGTAGGTTGCTCTGACAGTAATGCTTCCTGCATATTTACATGGAAACTACAAAAGCTACAAAGAGCAAAAAACCCTAGTTTTAAAAACACCTAGTTTTAAATGAGGAGAACTTAGAAAAGGTAACCTACACAGCTACAGATAAACTGTGTTTTGATATTTGATTATGTCCTCCTGATGTTTTTTCCCCTACTACTTAAGACAACATGAATTTACAAAAGCACCCACCAGATGATTATAGACAATGAATGAGGGAACCACTATGTCTACACTAGAGCCTGTGCCACAGTTTAATGGGTGCAAGATAGATGCCAGTTGAGACACTGGAAGGACAATTTCACCCAGTAGTTAACAAATAAACAAAATTTTCCTTTGGAGCCCTTATTGACGCAGTGATGAGTACTGCAGCTCCAGACTATGTCCTGCCCAGGGGTCACAGATGGCTCCTCCAGAGCTGGAAAAGCCGATCTGCTCCTGCAAAAACAGGGCCTTCAGAAATGACTTCCCCCTCATTTCTACTTTAGCCTGACTGCCCAGGGTGCTCTAGTCTGACTGACCTCAAACACTCTCTTAAGAAAAACTGCTACCGAAGCTGAATTTCACCTGTGATTGTTGTGAAATAAAGGCAATACAACACACATTCTATGAACATGCATTGATGTAATCACTTAGAAATGTGAAGATATAGCACACTACATTTGGATAACTGCATTCTTTATTTTCTTATCAATTATTGAAAATTAGAGTCTCATATCAGATATGAAGATCTAAGCTGTTTTCAACTAATCTGCATCCTGGCATTTCTCATCTAAACCAAAACATCCCCTAAATTATTTCATTATGTTTTATTTTTAATTGAGTTCTCTCTCTTCAGTAATTTTAGCAGGCATTTTTAATTTATTTTAAAATACTGTTTACAATGAATTTGTTGTTTCTTTTTTTTTTTTTTCCCTTTTGGTTAACCTAACAGAGTATAACTATTTACCATGGTAGACACTAATTTTTTTTAATAGAAGCATAGAATGGTCTGGGTTGAAGAGGACCTCAAACATCTAGTTTTAACCCCCCTGCTGTGGGGGCAAGGTCGCCAAACACTAGACCAGGCTTGCCCAGAGCTACATCCCGACTGGCCTTGAAAAGGCCTATTTTTGCTAAATATATAAAAAAGATATTAGTTCCCACATACTCAAATCTTTCTGAATTTTCTTACACAGATTATGTTACATTATTCATACTTCTGTTTCTGTACAACAGCAAATTCACAGTTAAGATTATTTATTAATAATTCTTTTATATTCATTTATGAGAAATTCATCCCATATAGATGAGCAAGTCAAAAGTCAATTTGTTCCTGTTAGCTTCTTAGTTCTAAGTGGCAAAAACAAGCTGTGTTGTGAAGAAGCAATTTATATATTATACTTTATTTCCTAATACAACAACTCAGATCCTCATAGACCCAGGTAATAATGTTTAGAGTCAGGTTAAGGGGTGTAGCAACAACAATGAGCTAGAGAAAAAACTTCAGGGCAGTAATTCTAATGTGCCACTAAGAAAGAAAGAAAGAAAGAAACAAACATTTAATGTTTAAGTGAATGCTTCCTTAATAATTTTGTAAATAAAAGACCAATATAACTATTAAGTACTCTTTTTACACATTCATTAGCTTACCCTATTATTTTCTTAAGTATTCTACTTTTAGCATAAACAGAAGGTACTGTTAGAATTAAAAATGTAAAGATTGGAATATAAATGAATCTTTGCTTGAACTGAAATATCATAATTTTCCTATATTTTTCCAAGGGAATTTTAATTAAAATAAATACAGTGTAATTATAATTACATAGATTAATTTTTCTGTAATTTCTCCCATTGCAAATTTCTTTTGACAAAACCAGTCCATTCCTTTGTATTCTTGGGAGATACTATGTCATGCTTTCCCTGCATCAAACTTCATGACTGTTAGCAATGAGCAAGAATTAGCATTATTCCTCCAACAGCAAACATAATGATCAAGCATAACATGATTAAACATGATGTATAATCCACTGCATTTTTGAACATAAAGTATTTGGTTTATAACTGGCAGCAAAGATAGAAAAAAATGGATTTTCAGTCAGCATCTTGAGAAGTCAGTGAAATTCACCCTATTTACAAAGAATTAGAAAAAGAGAGCTGAAATGGATCTTAAGAGGTCATTTAAGTCCCTGCAGCAGGATTGACTATAAGCAATTTCTGTCAGATATTTGTCTTATCTATTCTTAAAAACCTTCAAAAGATCGAAGTAACGCAGTCTCCGCGGGCAAACTATTTCAACGCTCCACAATCTTTATGGTTTAAAAGTGCTTCTTAATAGCTAACCTCAGACTCCTCTACTTCCATTATTTCTTGCCCTAAGAACATTCAGAGAATCTTCTTTTCTTGTGTTCTTCTGGTGATTTTTAACATCATTAAACGTTGTCACTGTCTTCAATTTTTTTCCAAACATATTCATGTTTGTAATAAAAAAAAAAACCCTTTTTGTTCCTCTCTTCTTGATCCCCTAATTAAATTCATGGAAATTAAGTTCATGGAAAAATACAACAAAGGAATCTCCAAACTTAGGCAAAGTTAATTCAGGAATACCATCTATAGATGATTAACCAAGCTGCATTTCTGGAAAAGGACCAGAAATCCAAGCAAAATATACTTATCAAGTCTGGTTTCTAGTTTATACCTTCTTTTCACTGCCCTTACTAGTAACTTGCAAAATGGTTGCAGTGGTAACAGGAGGAAAAATTGTGCAAATGAACTCCCACATACCTCACGGAGTGGACCAATTGCTATAAAACACAGCCCTTGGAGTTCTGTGTAATACTTCTCTCTTACAGTAAATTATGAAAGTCCAGCCTGAAGCAGTTTTACAGATTCTGTACAAACCAAAGATCAAGAGTGGCAACAGTGTTCCTCATTTGGAGGACTAGCTTTCAGCATTGAAGCTCAGAGGTCTAACTTTAACTTCAAGGCATTAGTACCACAGACTCCTAAAACCAGATATCATCTTAACTGCTTGGATATGCTCTTGAACAAGAGGTTATAAAACATAAATATTACTGTACTACTGATCTTTTAAATGCTTTCTCCCCTTATTAGTTGATAACAAACTAGAAAGCATTTATAGGGTGATAAAATAGAAGAGAATTGTGTACATGTGTATTCCGAGTAACTAAAAGTTCATTTCTTCCACCATTTTTCTGTCAAGAAAAACAGTCAAGAAAACAAGCAAGTCATAAATTGAATTGCGGTTCAATTCAATTGCAATTCAATTGTAGAGCTGCCTCAGCATCTTCGCAAGCCACCTATTAAAGGCATTATGAAAGGATGGGTACAAACAGGGTATTTCTCTCACTGTATTTTAAGAAAGACGATAAACAGTAATCTTAAAGTTAAATTATAAGAAAACTGTATACTTGCAAATTAGAAGCAATATCAAAATACAGTAACACAGAAGGGTTGTAAGCAAAAATTATGCTGAACAGTTACCATAATTACCAATTTCTCCATGTTAGAAAAGAAAAAGAATCAAATGATAGGTGGCAGAGATTTCCAGTACTAGAGACCGCTGCTCCTCCTTCATAATCTTTAGTCATACTTGTTTTAGTACTAAGCCATCCCACACCCCAATTTGTATTTAGGTTTAATTTGTTGGTTATGTACTTAAGAATGGTCATAAAAACTTGGAAGACCTTTTAAGGCACCTACGTTCAGCTTCAGTATAGAACTGGACACAATGTGTAAGCAACAGAAAACTCCAGCTTTTAAGGCTATACAAATTATACAATGGCAAAAAGAGAAAGAGAAAAAAAATATCATCAGAAAATGCTACAGGCAGCAGAAGAACACATAATAAATAAA
Source organism: Phasianus colchicus (assembly GCF_987193195.1). Lineage (NCBI taxonomy): Eukaryota > Metazoa > Chordata > Aves > Galliformes > Phasianidae > Phasianus > Phasianus colchicus. Next base: position 18,247,874 of record NC_143439.1, on the reverse strand, counting down.
TATTATTGTGTAAACAATATCCTTTCCTGTAGCCACCCTGTGGAGAACGGCAACGTCATTCATTTTACAGTGCCCTAACATCATGTTTGAATTGTTTCTTTTCTACAGATACTGCAAATGAATCTCAGAGACATTTATCATACTCTGAAACAAGATCTCCTTCCCTGTTAGATGTGCACTCCATTTTACACTAGATGTGATCTGGACAAGCCTGAGATGATGGACAAAAGAGCCACCTGGCTGCTTGATCACAGAAATGCCCAAGAAGTTTCCACATTAGAACACCTTTGGGAGTCACTCCATAGCATTACTCCATGTACTGCTGACTGTGAGAAGCACATCATATAAGTTGGGTGTGCTGTTTATTTTTTGTTGTTGTTAAAATACTTTCTTGCACTTATTGATTGATTAATCAAAGAAGCAAAATCTGTCTGCTTCTATTTCTCTTTCTGCAGCCTTGTTTTATGTAGCACACACAGAAAAAGTGAAGCTTCATTGCTTTCCTCTTATTCTATGATTCTATCCTAATCTCCAAGCATGACAGTTACACTATGATGAAGACTGGCTAAACTGTACGAATATTGTTCTGAATTGAGACTGTTATGCCAGCCATAGCCATAGAAATTATAGTATGTGTAATGTATTTTTATTATTATTTTTCAAAATAATTAAATTCATTGAAAGTTATATAATTCAATCTAACTATTTTATTGAACAAGCTCCTGTGTTCAGCTGTCTTGCAAGTAAAATAGCATCCACAACACTTCCCATTCCCACTATCAAAACTGAAGTTGCTTTAGGAATGAGTTGCAGTATAACAACTAGCAAATATTTCCTCTCCGGCCTTCAAAGTGGAGGAGCTAAAAGCAAAAACCTGCTCAAACAAAATCAGCTTTATGCTCAGTTACAATTCTGAATGGCAAGCAGGTATTAACAGCACACAGGTAATGCAGGCAATGTGCGCGTTCAAAAGCCATGCTATCTTTTCACTCAAGGAACTGAGATTTCCTCTAAACAGAATATGAAATCATTCCAAATATTACATGGAAAATTAATACTGACAAGATAAAAATGATTGCATTTACTTAGCCCCATTTGCTGATTTATTTATTTATTCCAAACTGCAGACACTGTATCATAGACTAAAATGCAATTTAAAAATAAACTCTCTTTGAAATATGATCCCTGAAATGCTGAACATGACAAAGGCACATTAACCAATGGCTTCAGTAGAACAGTCTGCATTTAAAGCTATTCAATTCCATTAGAAAAGATAACACGTATGCATCTTAATATATCTCCAACACTATTTGGACAGTATTAAAAAGATATGTGGGTGTTCCAAGTATGCCCTTAGTTATCTACATAATTATACTTGAATTTCAACTTTGCTAATGCTGTAGAATCAAAGGGGTAAGGAAATTTACAACTGGATATTTTTATCACAAACTTTTCAACACTGTAGTTTCTTAAAGCTAGGATTGCATAAAGTTCTTAGCACAACTTATTTTTTAATGACATGAAAGATTAGATTGTTCAAAATAATAACTGCTGATAGAATCTTGAAAACATACCTGGAAAAGAGTAAACCAAAAGAATAGATGTCAAGAGAAGCAGCAAATAAAAAGTACTCCTTGTGCCTGTCCAACAGCTACATCTGAATGCGCAGGATTGACTGTAACCAAGTCTATCTCCGATATGTCTTTCTGGAAGATTCACCATCAGTTTGAACTTAACCCAGCAAAAGAGTATCTTTACCTTTCTCAAAACCTCAACTCAATGTAGCTGTCTTTATGTTGACGATTGGCTGAATGGGTACTTACTTTATTAATATGGGAAGGAAGAGAAAAGGTGGGTTCAAGATGGATACTTAGTAAGAAAGGCATTGGATGATTCTGTTAAGTATTGCCCTGGAGGCCACCTTTCCTCTGTCTTTCCATTTAATTAATATTCTCATTTATGCTTTCATCAGTATAAATAAATATTATTGTCAACTCCTCCCACCGGGGCCTTCACTGGCATCTGTATTGCTCTGCCTGTCCAAATGAGATTTAAGTGGTAAGTTCAACTTCTCCAGCATGTAAACCGCTCTAAACTTCAACATCTCTTTATCTCCTTTCCTACATTTCAGTCATCTCTAGAGAAACTCACTATGGATATCATCTCTCTAACAGCAGGAACCTAACCTCAACCACTAATGCTTTCTCGTTTCCTCGTCCCTCATTCCTTACAGCTTAGGCCATTTTCATATTTCAGCTCTATTCTGCTACCTGTTTACACAATCATTTGGCTGGATTGCAATAGCAAAAGAGAGCAAATTAAGCTGCTTTCTTCCAACAAGCCAAAAGCAAACTGAAATCAGAACAACAGTAATATATGCCACTTGACTAAATTTCTCAGCCTTTAGAATGAAAGGATTTTAACATCTACAATAAAAACTTTCAACTCTTCAAGAAACGTTGCTGAAGTTATTGTTCTACAGAAAGTCTTACAAGGAATCATACTGATAACAGATTGAGTTTAGGCAGTGTGGTAGGTAGCTGTCACGATCAACTGCTGAATGTAATAAAGAATTTTGTGTCATCAATCAGTCATGAATTTGTTACAGTTGTTTTTGCCGTTTATGTTTGCTCATGCAGGCAGACTTTTGTCCATGTGGAAATGGCATAGGCTATGTATGAAATTCCAGTGCCAATTTTAAGAGAATTTTGGTGCGTGAGAACCATCTATCATCACATCTCCTATTTGGTCTTTAGAACAAATATTGTAATACTACATTCCACTATGCACGTGGGAACTGTGACTACAAATTCACATTAGAGTACCAGCTGAATATTTTATAATTTCTGAACAGCTCATGCAACCTAAATCTATATTTAATGAGCATATAAAATATAAACAGAAGCAAATGCTGGCCCCATTTGCCCAAAACATCTGTTATTAATGTCATTATTTTTTCTTGAGGAAAATTCCTTGTTTACTGTAATCAGATTCAAAAAAGTTATTGTCTGATATTTTCCTACTTTCTCAGCATTTTTTCATGTAATTTGCCATAAAATTATAAATGAGCACCAAGAAATAAATACATGCTTCATAGACTCTGCAAAACTGAGAAATGTGTTTAAAAATCTTTGACTGCTGACTAGCTGTAACATGGAGCAAGGTCTATTTTCATTTAGAGGAGAAAATGCGTGTATATATGTAATCCCTTCATTTTACACACAGGGCTTCAGACCGGCATAACAAGCCCTCCTCCAGGCCAACATGCTATAAAAAAAAAAAAAAGCCAGAAGCAAGGAAGAAGTGTGGGACAAGCAAACAAATAAATATATAAATGACATGGTGCAGAGAGTGAACAATAAGAGAAAGAAAATGATTATCAGAGAGGATGCTGGAGAGCAGCCTCACTGAAAGGGATCTGGGTGTCTTGGTTGACAGCAAGTTGAACGTGAGTAAACCATGTGCCCAAACAGCCAGGAAGACCAACTCTACCCTGGGGTAAAAGCACAGCATTACTAGCCAGCCGAGGGAAGTCACTGTCATGCTCTACTCTGCACTAGTGAAACCTCACCTTGAGTACTGTGAACAGTAATTCAAAGAGGACCTAAAACTATTAGACAGTGTCCAAAGGAGGGGTATAAAGATGGGGAAGATAGCTGGGGAACAGCTGAAGTCTCTTGGTTTGTTCAGTTTAGAGAAGAGGAGACTAAGGGGAAACCTCATTGTAGCCTACAGCACATCAAAAGAGGGAGAAGAGGGGGCAGTGCTGATCTCTTTTCTCTCAGGGACCTTTTGTTGTAAATGGGCATGGCTTGTTCTTTTGCTGGCTTCAGAGTGTGATGTGGCTACTGGAAGCTTGAGGTACAGGCCAGGACCAGCTGCTGGATCAGTGCTGAGTCTCACAGCAAGCATGCCAACAGAATGTAACAGAATACCGGTAGGAAAGTTCAACCTCTACTGCCCTACCACCAACATCTGCCTCTAATGCTGCAGGCCAACATAATAAAGTAGGGGGCATTACTTTCAGAGTAGCCCATATACATACATTTAAGAATAAGTGAAAGGAGATAGTATTATGAAATAGTGAGGAAAAAAAAAGACATCTAGGATATTGATTGAAGATTAGATCCCATAAAATCATGAAAACCAAAACCCAGCATTCAAAGCATCATCAGCGAAAAGCTTAAGAGCTGGCACCCAGACAAGCTAAAATTAAGAAGAAACAGAGGCTGCTATACTGAAAACAAAAGGCAATGAAGCTATTAGAAAATCTTAGGAGAGAGGAAATAGTAGTGTGAGAGAACTGAAGAGATAGTATAAGGCACAATTTAGACTTTCAAATTTAAAGTGTCACTATTATACCATGGATCTACTACTTATAGTGAGCAGAGGAGGAGTGGGTGAAAGCTCTTCAGAGTGGGATCAGTGCTGAATCTGAACAACAGAAGGTTGTTCAAAATTCTAGATACATTTTGTATACTATTTCTGGGTCACCCAAGAAATAAAATTAGTGCTGCAAAGTTAAGAATCCATCTGAGCAATAGCAGAATCTATGAATTTAACATAATCAATATCAATTCATTAGCCAGGACAACCAATTGTTTAAAATAATGTATTGGAAGACTTCTAAATTTTGCCTTGGGGATTTGGAATGTTTGATATTTTAGATTTTCAACAGATTTGAGAGAAGACGACACTACTACGAATGAAATTGTTTTTTCTCACGTGCATCTCATAAAATGTTTAAGGATTATTTAAAATATATTATCTTAGAACCATCAATGTAGTTTTAAAAATGACATATAAAGAGTTCAAGTGTTAATTTATTCCCACAACAATCTCAAATATATAAAAAATACATAATTAATGTATTATGATAGCTGCTTTCATACCTTTCTTTTAACATTAAGAGACCTTTGCTCCTGAAGCACTCATGCCACCTGTACTATTATATCACCTCTGTATGCCAAGCATTTTTACTATGAGAGAAAACGGTGATGCATTCAGAAATATTATGTGGCTCAATGAGCCATGGCACAACAATAATACAGTATGGATTGAGTGGTGATTTTTAAGGCAAAGGACATGCTTGAGGGCAGCTATAAGCCTTGCCACTGTGTGAAGGAGAGCTCTGAGCTGACTGGGTGAGGAAAAAGGTATGTTGCATTGTTTGGGGAATAGGCATTTTCCACTGGAAGTGGATGACCCAAAGTGATGCCCACCAAATTTGACCTTTTGCTGCCAGTGATTCAAAGAGCTTTGAATGGTTTAACTGAAGAAGCACACTGCCTGCTGCTGCTGGACCCAAAAAGCAGTGGCAACAGATACCCCTAAAGACATGAGGAACTGGAGAGGACACAGCTGACCTAAATTGACCAAATTGATATTTAATATCATATGGCTTGGCAGTAAAAATTTAAGGGCAGAAGCAGGGATAAAGGACATTTGTGGTTACTGCAATTGTGTTTGCAAACACACATGACATTTGCTCGGGCCCTACCTCCCACAGGAAATGGCTGGACACCTATCGAACAAAGGAAAGTCATGAGTAAATTCTGTGTTTTGCTTTGATTTTTGTGAGTGCGTTACTACTGAATTATCTTAATCTTGATAACTCAGCCTTTTTACCTCCATTTTATTTCCTCCTTGTCCTATGGGAGAGGGTTTAAGCAAGCAGTCAGGTGGACGTGTGGCTGCTGTCCAGGGTCAATCCAGTCAAGAAACCATTTTGATTTCTCACAATATAGCTTCAAATTAAAATCAGGAACAACTTATATCCCACCTTTTCTCCTGATCATCACGAGAAATGTGGGAGCCTCTCTTATATCCAGATGCTGCAGTGCAAACATTGTAGCATATGAATGATAATAAAATTTTTCTGTTCCAAAATTAGACACCACAAGGTGTGTGGTTCCACCTGGAGAAATACCTCTAGGCCTTTATAAATATATTTAGCTTTTCTGACTGACTTGTTTGACAGATACTCAATTACAAGAGCCAAAGGTAGAGGAACAAAACACATAATTAGAAATTTTACTATGGCTACAAGCTCTGAAATATGCTACTGTGCTAGTGCAACCTTAGGGCTTAGACTCCCAGTAATCTACCTGGAATTCTAATTAATGCCGGAAGCACATGAAACCAGTTTAACATTCCTCCTGGGTGGGCTTCCTCAAAGATGAGGATTACTGCACCATCACTCTGATATATTTGTATTGAAAATATGTATCTTCTCAAAAAACAAATATCTACTTACTCAGCTTCTGTAAGCTAGCGCAATTTTGCCTGCTGCTATTTTCTTAGGATAGGAACATGATAAAACACTGTTTAGAAGGATAGATCAATGTGGTATTCGGAAGAAAACCCTGCTGAAAATGACACTTTCTCACCTCCACAGTATCTGTGCCTTGATCTTAAAATTTTGGATCCTGGATTCAAATCTGTAAAGCACTTTTATTTCTAAATACAGCTGTCAGCAGACATCTGCTTGCCTTTGTACTGAAGACAGCTGGTAAGGGAGAGTTAATAAGAAGGAAAATATATAAAAGGAACAGAGTGATCCATCATGATTGAGAGTCAAATACAAATATTTTCAACCACAAACAGGTCCTAAAAGCTATAATTTTTTTTTTATCTCTTTGATCAATAAGGTCTTAAAAATTCCTAGATATGAAGCAATGAGAAGTGACAAGGAAGGGCATAAGTCTGTATATTTAGCATTAGTCTAAAATATGTAAATTACGCTGCTATTTTCAATGGATCTTTTGTCATTGTTCCTTCAGTGAATAAAAGGGACAGAAGTGAACAACTTCAAAAGAATAGACAACATCAGAAGAATGGACAAGCTGACAAAAAAGATTAGTGATGAAATGCGAGAGAACAGCCCGGCCAGATAATCCTCAACATCTGTGTAAGAAATGAAGGAGAACGTGAAGGTTACATACAGGATTACTTTTCCTTGCAAGAAGTAGCTAAGGACAACAGGAAAAAAAAAAAAAAAAAAACCTGCATTAAACATAGTTAATAAAAGAGGGCAAGCTTAAAAGATAAACAGCAGGAATCACTGCTTTATAAAGTGGGAGACAAGACACACAAGCCACAAGCACATGAGGCAAAGTGCCATTCCATTTGTGCCAAATTGAGAGAGCCAAAGAGAAAAAAAAGAAATCAAACTGTACATGTCAGAAGGTTGCTTGTTTTTCTTCTTGTTCCTTCACATTAGATATTTATCCTATTCACAATAGGAGTGATCATCAACATCCTAAAATACATTCACACACCAGGGAAGTAACAGAACTCAACCATTTCTCCACCATCCACCACTACACATCTGACATACAGTATGCAGTAAGTAAAAAGAAAGAGCAACTCAGTGGGCAAAAAACTTGAAAAAAAAATATTGCAATTGGGCAAATACTTATTTCAATGTGAATCAGTAATTTGAGATAAGTATGAAAATTAATTTGAGAATCGGTTTAGGAATTTCTCTTTAAAAAATGATGCAGGACTTAACATCCTCTATATTTCACCAAAAATAGAAAACATTCAGTCTTCACAGGAGCTACCTGGCATAGAAACTGTTCACACTGGGAACAAGAACTCCCATTAATCCCAATACAGAGCTCAATAAATGCTGCCCAAACCTTGCTTGGAAACCTGGGTCATGCCCGATTACTAATGCATAGCAATAAACAGCTATGCCCATTGTCCTAACAAGTATTTCTATGACTTCATGCGTTAATCATCTTAGCAACTGTGAAAGGCATCCAGATATCTTGGTGAATTTTAAAAACCTGAATAGTTCAGTTAATTAGCATTACACTGCCATAACGTCCAAATGCTTTGGAATTTCAGGCAAAGTTTGCAAGCAGAGACCTGTGTGAGTATTACATGCAATGCATTAAATTGAAAAATAACTTCTGGATGAGTCTGCTCTGTAGCAGCAATCAGATGCTGCTATATCATCTTATAGCTATCATCTTTCATTTACTCATTGTAGGAACAAGTTCACCAGGCCATCAAAAAATCCCTTTGAGAAACTGAAGTGACATAAATCAGTGTAGGTCTAGGGATTTTAATAGAGCTACACCGATTTATACTAGTTCAAAGTAATAATTTCGATCTTTTTTTGTTGTTCAAATTCAAACTTGAAAAATAAGTAATTTAAAGAACATGTTGCAGCCAAGAAGGACTTGAATCATAACCATATATGACAGAAGAACGAACTGGGCAACACTTACGTTCCACTGGGCAAATGACTACTAGTGTTTTTGCTGTTTGTTTTGTTTTCAAATACATGTCTTAAAAAAACCAAAAACACACATACACACACACAAAATCTTGAAAGACTTTGAGGATGCCTAGACTTTACAGTAGGTAATCACAGTCTGCACTAGGAAGAAGCAAAGCATAAATTTAATTAATTAAAAAAACTGAATATTTTCTGAATTATTTTCTGAATTTTGCTTTTTAAATAACTCCTTCCCCTAGTCAAGACAGTACCAAAACCATTGTCAGATGACAAAAAGTTTGACAGACTTTTTGTAATTAAATCCTGAAATGTTCGAGTTTACCACTGGTGTTGAAATAGCGCATATAGAATGCTGTCATTTTTTGTAAATATCTACAGAATTCCCTTCACTTTAAGTAATTACCACTGTTACATTAACTTACTTTTAATGAGTTACTTACATTCACGCAATAGGTCAGTTACTGATAGCTTCCACTGTTTTTATTCCTTTGTATGTGCTAATACCTGAAGAATGGTTAGTTTCCTACTTTATGAAAATACATTTGCAAGCTTTCCCCTATTAGTTGGAGGTACTCTTCTTATGTCTGAAAGAAGTGTCGTTTATGCACCCAGGGCTGAATGTTTAGATAAAATACAATGCTGCCTAGAGTGTCCATTTACCACATTTTCAAGTAATTACAAAGACTTGAAAAAGGTTTACGAACATTCCCTGATGGAAGAATTATTCTACAAAGATAATCTGTTCTTCTAGGAGTAGGATTTGTACCTTGCCATACCGTGAACACAAAACACTACATAAACTATATTCCTCTTTCTCTAAAAACCTCATTTTCCACAGTGAGTAAGTGTGTATATAATATACATAACCAGGATTCACTCCCCTCTTACTTCTGTAATCCTTTTTCTTAGACTTCTGAAAAGATCAAGACTTAAGACTACTAAGCAATACAAGTTTCTTGGAGGAGCCCTACGTCCTCCAAAACGTACACATCATCTCCAATGGTTTGAAGATACGTTAGTATGGCTTCCAAGCATGGAAGTGGCACAACACCAGAAGCAAGGAAATTTTTAAACAATGACAAAGAGAGTTTCTACAGTCTTGTATATTGACATCAGATTGCGCAACTTTCGTACGTAACTTCCTTCACTGCAAGCTTTAATTCATAAATGTAAGACTATCTTTTCTATGTACAAACTTGAATCTCGTTATTTGTAAGATGATCAAAACAAGGCCCGGGCATCAGAAAAGTGAATGGGAAAAATTAAGTCAATTTGGAAAATAACAGCTTTGCCTGAACCTTGGAGAAATTATTTATGTGCAATCTTTTTCATAATTTCTGTGTTAAAAGTTAGCATTATTCTTTTTTCTTTTTTAATTATTTCCCACAAATTCACTGCAATACTTACAAAAGCTTTACAGGAAAATTAGTATTCCATGGTAATATTTTACCCTCAAAAAAAGAATAAAAGGAGAATAATTAGAATTTTATTCTAGATACTAATTTTAGAGAGAGAAATTTGACATTCATATTTATTGTATTTGGAAGAATGTGAGTATGAAAGTCTTTAGACCTGTCAGCCTTGCTATACATGAGGGGCTCTAGTAGAGTCATGACTTCAATTCCCACATGATACTTTCATCAATAATACTAAGGGTGTGGGAAAAGTTTTCAGTCTCTTCAGCCCTTTCTGCTAATTAGTCACTCTTCAAGTTTTGGAGCTAAGAAACTCCTAGTTTTTCTTCCTTTCTATTCATATTTAATACAAAAGTTAAATACAACACTTAAAAGTGAAAGAGCTGAAAGGACTTCAACTGATTTAATGAAAGGACAATGAAAGATAATTGTCTATTCTATGGCAAATACAGTGGCACGTTCAGCAAAATAGAAGGTCTTAAATATATATTTGACAGTAGACATTTGTTGGCAAAATACTAATTTCTGGCAGTTTTCGTCTGATGCATATCAATTGCCCAGTCTATATATATTTTTACTGTTTGGAGAAATGCATTTATAATGAAGTAAAAAAATATATAATTTAAAGTACGGATCAAAAACTAACCACCCTTTCTATAACTATGTAAGCATACAACACCACTGCACCCATTTTTTTTTTTAGAAATATCTCAGATTTATGTTACCCATTATATCGAGGAACCTCATAGCCTTCCATTTTTAATAACCTTCCTAGATGTACTTTCAAATCTTCAAAGATGTTTATATACCCAGTTTCCTTTGATTAAAAATAGAGCTAGGGAGTTAATCAGAAAAATGTGCTTGAGTATGAAAAAAGATATTGCCCTCTTTTTCAACAAATTATTATTTAAATATCTTAGGCATATCCACATATCTTACCTTACATATCTACAACCAAGCAAACAACATGCCATCAACTATACAAGAGGAATTTTTTGGATGGTTAGAGTAGTTCTATTTATTTTTACTGCATTCGTTGGATTTCTCAAATGATAATTGACACCAGAAAATCAGAAATATAACGTCAGCATCCTAATATTTTGATAGTTGCTATGAATATATACGAAATTTCATAAATGGGTTCAAGGCACATGAATATGCCTCTACAAGGCAGACAAAACTGAATTCATCTTCCTGTCCCAAAATGTTTACAATGTTCAATTTTGTGGCAACAAAAAAATAAATGGCCTTTGGGAAAATGAGAGGAAATAAAAAAAAAAAAATCAATAAGAATTTCTGGTGGTTTACTACAATGATGAGTTTTTGAGGTGTCATTCCCAATTGGCATTTTTAATGGTAGCCTAATTTTTGGAGAAAAAGTGAACTCAGGACAGTGCCAGTATCCTTTACGCATTTATTTTATTGTATTCTATGTATTGTTTTACACACTTAACACTGTTACTTCCTGTTCTGCTCCTAATTTCTCCCATTACATCAGCATTTAAAGAGCCACACCTACAGCACAGGGAAGGCAAAAAATCTGGATCTGCTCTTGGGCTGCAGAAAGGTGGGTAAAGCAGGTAAAGGGAGAAAGAGGCTTAAGAAATTCTCAAAGTGAGAGCAACAAAGATTTTTCTTCTGCTGACACTGGCAAACAGATGGCTGTTTTTCTTGGAAAAGTTATCTTTATTGCAGAGGGCATCTGCAGGTGCAAATAGTTGGCCAAACACTGACTGCTTACTTGAAACATCTGAAACTTATGTTCTTTGTCTTTGATAACATACTGTACTGCTACTGTCATTGCTTCTGCCTATTTTTCATCTTTTGAATCAACTCTTCCTAAGTAAGCACAATACTGACAGCAAAACCTGAGGACTGCAGCATCTGAAGATTCCAGCATCAGCTAAAGCTAAACTCTTTCTGCAATTCTTCAGAAATAGTAAGGCTCATGAAATCACCTTGATAGGTCTCAGAAAGAAAGCATCAGCATCCAAATGATAGTATGAATAGATGTTACAAGAACATTAAAAAACTTGTTTCCGTAATACGTAAAAATGATTCTGGTTTAATGTGAACCTTAATGATGAAGATGAGAAAAAACACAGTTTGAGAAGTTCCAAAATACCATTTAGCAGTACTTAGTCTTTCATTATTGGATTAGAAAGCCACAGTTAAGGATATATCAAACTTATTTCAGCATTATTATTTCTACAAGGCATTTCTCCAAAGTGCCATTCCAACATCAAACTCTCAGGTTCAGCCAAACCAATGCAAAGTAAGTATTTACTAAAAATGAAGTATTATTATTATTTTTTTTTTTCTTGAAATCCTAGTTATATGGCTGGAAGAACACATTAAAAATGCGCTATTAAAATTTGTGTAATTGAGAATCATGATGTTAGGAACACACTCTCTTCAGGCAACAATTTGTAAGTCTCATTGGTTTTAATTAAATTTCAAACCAAGACTATATAAGACTGTATTTTAATTTTATCAATCAAAACTACCAGTGGTTCATGGAGCAATATTCATAAGTGAATTTAAAGCAAGCCTAAATAAGCACACAAAGAATCGGAAAACATTATCTGTGTATTCAAGACTCCAATCAAATATGAAATCATTTTCAGATTATTCAGATTCAGACATCAGTGATACAGGTCATCTGATACGCTTTCCCATGGCTGGTATAGAGTAAGGGGAAGTAGCATAGGGTAGACTACAGAAAACAATCCTATACTCATGAAAACGAGACAGTGAGAGAAGCACAGAGAACAGTTAAAGAATACATGAGAAGAGTGGAGAACTGCCTTCTACCCTATTCTTTACGTGTTTTGTTTCTTTTGTTCTTTTTAATTTTATTTTTATGGCTCAAGGGCATATACATGACATTTTGATAGATTGAGCTTCATTGTTATATTGGAGTCCAAGTCTTGGATCACATCACTTTTCATATCAATCCTGAACTCTGCTTAGAACACAATCATCATAGCCTAGTATATATAACGCTGCAAATTTCAGGAAAAAAAAAAAAGTTCTAGAGCAACTTACTCAATGTTTATATACTGTTTGGGTTTCTCAGAAAAAAAATGCAACAACGCTGAGGTATGAAACAAGCATTCTCTTTTTAATCTGAACATACTCCCACAATGTCTTTTTTTAAAAGCAAATCTGGTAAATCATATTTTTAAAATCTGCTCAAACTATATAAATCCTAATACACTGAGTGACAAAATGTCTAGAACAGCACATAACAGGAGGGATTTTGGTTTTTTGTGTGGTTTTTTTTGTTTGTTTGTTTGTTTTTGGTTTTTTAATTTGTAAAAATTCAGGGGAATAGCAGCCTTGCTCCTTTGCGTTCAACTATGTTAAAATTACAAAATATCTGAATGGTTGAGGTAGTAATATACAAATCCTTCAGATTTGCATGCAAGGAATTAGAGTTTGGATGTGCAAGTATCTTGATAAAATTCCTGCTTCTTATGACAGAAATACCTGTTCAATTTCCTGAAACAGAAGGCATACACACTTTCATGATTGGCTGTACTCCAGCTTGGACAATCAGATCCTACCTGCATTTGCATTGGCAATTTTCATTAGGCATTATATCATTCTTTATTTCCAACCTTACATTGTCACAATATATTAACACCCAGCTGTCTGTGCCGCAGCCAAGAAGTGGCTGCATTTACATGAGGAAAAGCCTACATATTTATTGTTTCTTTAAGATTATTTTGTTCCCCAATGCTCCCAATAACAGTATTCCAGACTAAACTAAAAAGCAGACGTGAAATCAATAATGCATTCCAGTAAGTATCTGATTTTACTTCCCCTTCTTTCTTGAGCTTAAAAATATAACATTAGGTAAGTATTTTTAGATTTGTTTTTCAGAGAGTTGCTGATTGGGTTATAAATTATTTATGTTTTTGTTCTGTTTTTAATGATTAGGTATTTCATTAGTTTATGGTGAAAGAAATTAAAACCAAAATGGTACTCCATCAGATTTTCATTTGAAACTATTTGAAATCCTTCTGTTTGATATGCCTTTGCACATCTGTGCTCATTTGTGTTTAAAATTCTGCATTGAGCTACTCTACTTGAGTTACAATAAAGTTACTTTTGCCCATATTTATGAAATGATGAATCTTAACTTCTCAAAGTCAATTAATTACAAGAGCAATTAGATATCAATTAGTTTCTCTTCCAATGCATTTGTTGAGAATAAAAGACTAAGTGGATATGGTTTGGGAAAAACAAATTTAGGAAGAAATTGTCTTTCATTACACAGAAAAATTTAGAGATGTTGGTGACAGAGTCAGGAAAGGAGCTTGGAATAATGTACATGAAAAAAATAATCATCTACTTTTCTCTTTTTGTTTTCTCCTTTTAACTCTATGGCCTCTGCATTGGAATATGATGTATCAAGACAGCAGCATTAGCTCAATTTTGCACTATCTGGTCCATAAATAAAAATATAATTTAAGAATACTGCTCAGTTGTACGTTCTTCACTGCTTTTGTTCATCCTGAAGTAGAAGTTAGATTAAGTGAAGTGGTTTCTTCTTCATTTATTCAAATATCTTCTGACATTCCATAAGCTAGACTTTTGGAATATATTCTTTGTAATGTCAATCTTGATGAGTTGAGGATGGAAACTAATGCTTTCTCCCATCGCTGGAAAGAATTTCAGGCCATCTACCACACTTCCATCATAAACAATAACCAATTCTTTCTCTACTAGAGTATGATTAGACTACAAGCTACACCTCCAGTTAAGGTTTCTAGTAAAAGAAAAAAAATCTTTTACGTTAACATTTCAAGCTAATAATGGGTTTGATGGAGAAGGAGAGAGAGTGGATGCAGGACATTATCAAGCAGAGCCACTAAACAAGTCTCTATCCTTATCAATGCTACTAGAAAAAAAAAAAAAAAAAAAGCATTCTAAGTGGATTTTCATTAAGACCTTCTCCCCCCTAGCAACTTTACTGGATCTAACATAATGACTTAATATCTCGGGAAATGTGTTATCAATAAAAAAAACAGTCCGTAACAATGCAACATCAATAAGGTAATTCCTTGAGTCAGAACTAACAACAAGTACACAGCATGGTTCCACATTGTCAGGGCTGCATGCAGTCCATCGTTTTTTTTGATACACAACTGAAGCGACAACTTTTCACATAGTGGCACAAAATTACTGCCACAAAAAGAATGCCAAAGGCATTCTCTTGTAGGCTCTCTTTGCTAATTCACTAATCACTAATTCACTAATTTGCTTATCTGTCAGCCAATGTGGACAAAGAAGCTATAAATTGTCCCAGACAAAATTTTATCTTCGTCAAAAACTCATGAAGATTTATGCAAGATGAAGATGCCTGTGCAGAATGGGCATCACCATACTTAAGGACTGTCAGTATCCTGCCTTGGGAGACATTAGTTATTTCCTGAGGTGATGAACTCAGAGCTAAATTGTACAATCTTATAAAAATGAGAATGTTTAAAGACTGGCAGAGAGATTTTATATTATTGCAAGTGTTCCACTCCCTATTGTAAAACCAGAAATAATTTCCAGTGATATTTGAATTCCCTTACTATGGACTTATTACTAAAGCAGAGGGGGAAAAAAAAAGGCTTGCCGACAAACACTGATCCACAACTAGCAAGTCAGGTGAGTATTAAGATTTGCATTGTTATGAAAAGAATTTTAAGTGACAGCTGGAAAGTCTTGATGACTTGGTTAGAAATTGTTTGCAGTGCAGTTTGAACTGCAAATTACCTGAAGATTTTTTTTTTGTTTTTTTTTTTTTTTAAACTCCTAATTTAAGGGAGATTGCCTCTAAAGGGATAATAGAAGAGAATGACTCTCATTCTTGTGGCTGGAAAATACTTTCACAGTGTTCAGCATCTTAAGTTTTAGTTCTTTTAAATCATGAAAACAGTTTTTATCAAGAAGGATCCAGAATTTATGTTTATAAAGTTCTATTAACCAGTGAGCTGCTTTTTTTTATTTTTTTATTTTTTATTTTTTTTAGCAATAGAAATAAACGTTCTGTTTTCCTAAACCCTACAATATTTCTGCTTTATGAGTAGGACCATACTTTCCTAAACTTTTGCTGCAAAGAAAATAAAGCTTTGTATCTCATATTAGTACACCCAGTGCATGCCTTCACAGACTCTGCTGGACCAAAAAAAATAAGTATGGCCAGGGTAACCCATTCACAGTACTGCTGAAAGCCCTACTGTTTGCAAATTTTAGTTTATTTGTTTGTGATAAAGCCTTTAAAGTGAGCAAAACAATTAATATACACATCTTTGGAAACCAAATCCTCATGGCTCAGCTGCCTCCACAGATTCAGAAAGGATATGCATTTCTAACATTGCTCCAGTGGATGTCAGTGGAAACTACATTTCATTGTGCATATTCTATTAAACTTTGTTAACAGTTCCATACTTTGCGGTATCCAAGCCATGATATTGTGGGATTACATTAAGTGGAAGAACCATCAATGTATTTTTTGAAGTGTAACTCCAATAGTGCTTTATGGTGGCTTGAATATATTTGAGAAATTATCAAAATCCATTGGTTCATATAGTTGGGAATCATAGAACAAAAATGCTTTTAGCATAAAGAAGCAGATCACTTCTAGGACAATGCATGTTCCTTAGCGGTAAACAAAAAAGATGCTAGTGACATAAACAGATGAATTGTTTGCAGCAGACATCTCTACGATATCAGTGAGACGCAGGAGCAACATAATAAAGCATAATCATGAAATCACTCAACAGCAAAACTTAAAGCAAAAATCCCTCCCTACCAGATAAATTTTCAAGCACTGATTACGAGAAGTCTCTTAGCAGGGTCTATTGTGATAGAACAAGGAGAAATAGTTTCAAACTAAAAAGAGGAGATTTAGACTGGATATAAAGAACTTAGGGTACTGAGGTACTGGAACAGGTTGCCCAGAGAGGTGGTGGATGCCCTCTCCCTGGAGACATTCACAGTCGAGTTGGATGGGGCTCTGACAAACCTGATCTAGCTGTAGCTATACCTGTTCACTACATGGGAGTCAGATTAGATGACCTTTAATACCACTTCTAACTCAAACAATTCCATGATTCTATGAAAACTGCATTTCACAATGAAACTTATGATAAAAGCCTCTTAACTTTCATCAAATTCTTAAAGCAAATACAAGATGTTGTAATTAGATGCCTTTGTTTTCTAAGTACTTCTGATCTCTGGCATAAATTAATTAATTTCACTGCATTTCCCTGAGATCGCTCAATTTTGTGATTCAGTAGCCTGCTAAGAACTGCTTCTTATTCAGGATGCAAAAATGTTGACCATTTTTACAAATGGAAATAACACACATTTCACAGTAAATTCTCTCTCCTCCATTCATGTTTAATTTCCATTTAAACCTCTGAGGCATGCTGTGTTTGTCATCCTACAGTCTGGTTTTGCTGTTCAGGTTTAGGTAAATTAAAACAAAATACAGAAAGATACCCCTAAACATTTAAAATGCAGTTCGCCAAATGCAAGTTATTCTATTCCTCTACCAAGTACTGATACAATCTGGGGCTATTGGACTTCCAAAGGGCAAATGATTATTCAAGTATTTCAAAGCTTTCCTTGCACCCAGAACCTCCTCTTTTTGGTGCCTCCATCACAAATCAGTAGCATTTCTGGACCCCATCCCAGTGATAGAGCACTCATTATCTCCCACAGCTTGCAATTAGAGCACCTTTTTCCACTCAGGGAATGGATCTATTTTGTGATTAAGCCCTTGTCATGGATGGAACTTCAATGGCTTCCTGAGGGTAACTGACTGACCACTTGACCCTTGACTTTATAAAGTTTATTTCTTCTCAAAAACAGCAGTGTTCAAAAGATGATTTATTCTCTGAGTATTTTTACTTATATTCAACAGAAATGAAGTTAGCACCTACTGTGTAGATGGCAAACTACAAGATTCCCTCTCAAAGCTTACAAAAATCTTGAAATCTTTGTTATGAATCATTAGCATTTATTAACACAAAAATTTTTCACTAGTTGAATTATTCAAATGCTTTTCATCCAATCTACAATAAGTATTTTGAAGATCACTGATACTATTTTTTCATTTGGCCACCTTACCTGTGACAAGAGCATGTCATCTTTAGATAGAGGTGTGCATTCTTCATATGCATTTAAGCTAATATTGCTCCCTGAAGTGTGTTGCAAAGAAAATGCCATTTTTAAACCAAAAAAGGAGCCACAATCTCCTACCTTGTGAGTTTACACTGGTGAAAAAGTTCCAGATCTGCTTAAGAATGCTTCCATTTGGAAAGTCAATTCACCCTCCAATAGAAGTTCTACATATCCACTGTTTAAGAAACTCTATTTTGTCATAAATTCATTTGGCTAACAATTAGTCTGATTACAGTGTGTGTGTTTACTTGGCTTTTTTGTAAGATTTGCATGTTTCTATGGAGAAAATTCTGTAAAGATTCTTAGGCAATAGAAGTGCTTCAGATCTGTTTGCATTGTCTGAGGCCACGTGCATCAGTTATTACCTGCTAGTCATCTGCTTCTGTGTCCTAATAAGGAGGCGATGGCCATATGTCTGTACTAGCAGCATCACAGCTAACTGCAGCCTTATGAGTGAATAAGAGTCATTGGAGACACATGGACATGGAGGGGAATGATTTTCATTGATTCAAGTTCTTAGCAATTGAAAATAACAAACAATACTCACTCACAAACACGTTCTGACTATCCCTCTTATCCACCTTAAAAATGGCAATAGCAGGAATATTGCCATAACAGTGATGTCGAGGAAGAAGGGAGGAATGCACAATTCAGATGAAGGATCTCTTCCAGAAACACTACCTCTTTGCTTATAGAACAGTAAAATACGCTTTCTCCTTATTCTCAAGTAGCCCACTGCATCTACAAAACTGGATTCTAAGAATGTGTCCTGGCAAGAAAAGCTAATCAGAGCAACATATAAGAACAAATATGTATACAAAAACCTACATATTTTGTCTCATGCCTACCATCATCAGATAAACAATGTTTACCAATCATCTTGATGTGCATACATTCACTATTTACTGCAGTATAAGCTGAGAAACATAGACCAATGTGTGCACGTAGCCATACAAGCAGCGACTAAAATATTTTTCAATATTAAGTAGCGGGAGAATTGCATACGCTGAATATGCTACCATTCAATTTCAAGAGTTCTATTAAGCATTACACTAATTGTTCATCAGTTGCAGCTCTTGATCTGTGAAGGGGGATAATAGATGTAAAGCTATTGTGAGAGTAGTCATTCATTCAATTTATACTTTCAAAATAAAAATCATAATAAAAATCATACACAACTCAAAAATCCTTATGAACACACTAACAGCCTCATCAAAAAGCCATCTGTTTTAGGCTGTGTAGAGTTTGGTAACAAAACAAATGTTGCATTTCATTTTCAGATCCGGGCTTATTGATTATTTTATCTCCTGTGCTGCAGAGCATGCCAGAAAGCCTGTTCTGGAAGCAAGTTGCAAGGAAAAGAAACAAAAATTTTATTAGAGCTAGAAGACATGCAGCTCTGTTTTGGGAAAAATTACACAGATTTCCAGTAAGAAAAATAAGAATACAGATGAATGAGGCCTGACAGAAATCAGAAAAAAAGGCCACAATCGTTACAAACATTGAAAGGGATCTCAAAGATAAGTGTAATGATGTCTAAGCCAATGGCATTTCATAATGATCTCTTTCTAGTTGTCTAAGAGAGGAGATGAGTCCTTGATGTGTTCCCTGCCACCTTTCTGCCACCTCCTGGAGATAAAGCCTGCACAGGACTCTGGATCTGCTCATCGCAGAACAGCTCCTTTTGAGAAAGCACCACCTTCAGTAACAGCATTACTGCCAGTTTTATTACCTGTTAGCAGCACCTAGAGAATTCGCTGTCGCTGTACATTTACATATTTTAACACTCGAGAAGAGTGCAAGATGTTGCAAACTTTGTGAGCAGGTGCTGTCTGCTGCACAGTGAGCTTTAAGAAGACATGGTAGAGTGTCTCTCTGCTTCATATATTTTCTGATAGAATAATATAATTTGTGCTGGGATGTTCTGATCCATGTTTTCCACCAACAAAAATGTTCCTTTTACAGACATAGATGGGAACAGTGAACCAGCTAGTAGCCAATGCAACCCCTCTAGGCATACAGGCACTCCCTTTCCAACACCGTTTGCTGAGAAACACACGGATGCGTTGTCTCAGCTGGGAAAGAAAAGGTATTTAGCTAAATAAGTATTACTCCCAAATGATATTAAGGACAAGTTCCTGTTTCTGTCAGTTGAGCACAGGTGATAGCTGGCCATCAGTTAGGCTTTTACAAAACCGTGGTAAGTAGCAAATACATCTGCACAAAACCAAATTTGTCTATAAGCTAATGTTTTCAAAACCTCCCTCAGCTCCCTCCTGGACCAATTTACTGAATGCTGACTCAGAACACTGGGTCTGTTTTTCACCTACTCTCTGCTTAGAGAAAATAATTCAATTTCTTATGAATTAATTTTTTCTCACTCCACAAATTCTTAGCTATCTTGCTGGTTTAAATCACTTATCTCTAATAATAGTATATTAGCATCATTCCTGTCCCCTTTCTCCCAGGGTTTTATATACCTTGATGATATCCCCCTCATTCTATTCCCCCTAGAGCTCTCTAGATCAAATTTGACTAATCTTTCTCATCTTGCAGACTGTAAATTAGTGGTCTCTGCTGCAACCTAATATCAACAATGTCCTTCTTATTATAAAGGTCACTGGAAGTACACAAATTATTCCAAATGGAACTTTATTATTTCTTCAACTTATGCTCAAAATAACTAAAAATAAATTATAAACATAACTATTTATTTTCAAGCCCATATCAAGAATTGCTTTTTATGTACTATTGTGCCAACTGAATCATACACAAACAATTTTACTAAGTAAAAGATTTCACTGCTCTCCCTTTCCCAGCGTGGGTATCTCTACTTTTGGACTAAGATTCACCACCCTTTAACTACTGTTTTCTCCCAGAGCTCTGTATTTAAAGACACAACACAAAAGCCTGAGTTATCAACATCAGCCAAATTTTGGTATTGTCAGCAGCACAATTTTTTGTAATGCATCCTTCTCCAACGTCATTTAAATATGAGGTAAACATAATTGGTCCTAAAAATAATTGATGCTTTTTAGAAATTCAGTAAAAATTCACTCATGTTTGCCCATTAAAAAACAAACAAACAAACAAACAAAAAAAAAACTAAAAAGAACAAAAAACAATGCCCTCTTTAAAACAAACAAAAAAAGCCCAATCCATAGCATCTTTAAACACTTGAGATGTTCCAACTCATATAGCTCAATTTTACTTTTTTTTTAATAGCAGTTCCTTTCAAATTATAGTAACAACATTTACTTGAAATTTAGCTGATGAAATTGGTATGAAATAGCCCTATAATATAACAGCTGGGCTCTCTGAGGAGGAAAAAAATGTTTTAAAGAGAATCAAACTGAATGATTAAATAGTGATAAACTTTCCTACAGATTCTTGTTACAATTCTCTAGAATCTGACAGGAGGGATTTAATTCTCTATTAAATTCTACAGAACAGTTAAAACATTCAAGCTGATATGCAAAGCATGCTTTGAATTGCAAGTAAAATGTCTCGCCATTCATCAGCAATTTTGCCCTTAATAAGTTCTGACTATTGTCAAAGCTTTCCACTTTGACAGTAAGGTGTGCAAGACCTGATCTATATATGAAGATTTATGATTTCAAAAAACTCTACCAGACTCTCGGTAAAATCTTCCTGTTGGGTCTACTGATGATTTCATGCACAATTTTGTGAGAATCGTGCAGTCTGGGGTCAGAGTTAATAATTCAAAGCAAATGCACATTACTATTCTCTTTAGAACAATACTTATAAGCAGATCTCTGTTTCTCTGAACGTTCATTAACAAAGAACTGTGGTAAGCGTGAACTCCTCTACTAATTTCAACGGGTTTTGGATTATATCCTATTTTAATTTCCTCTAAATGCTCTTTAAGGAGGATTTTACTTGCTTATAAAGAAACTCCCATGCAGAGCTCGTTTACATAGCATTGAGTATTTGCTGCTCATGTCAACATGAGTGACATGACGCTGTTCTTTCCCATTGGAAGAACACAACTCTAATCCTAATGAAAGGGAGTATGTAAAAGTAAAGGGATGTTTTAATCTCTCCAGAGAGGCTAGAGGATGAACCGGATTAGGGTGTTTCACCAAATTCCTACACCAAGCCAACACTGATTATCCTCAGTAAGTTGTACTTAAATCACTAAGTTGTACTTACATCATTATATTCTATTGACATAGTGAAATTTTTATACTCGAGCTTTTCTATCCTTGATTTTGATTTGAGGATCAAAGAGACAAAAACCTAGAAATAAAGCTAAGAGTGCCACTTCGGGGGTGTTACTGTTACAGCTCACATAATGAAGGGTCCCGCTTCCCTACGCAATAGCCCACACATAAAAATACAGTATATACTTGGTGATTTTTGTATTTTTCTGTGCTATAAGCTTATCAGTTCCTTAAGCAGGTTATCTCTGTACACGAAGTATAATGGTTGAGGTGCACAGAGGAATACTAACACCATGGTAATCTATGAACTTGTTGACGTTTTTGTGTTCTAACAATATCTCTGGGTGTGTCTATAATATCAAAAGCATATCTATACCCCCATGTACTCTATGAAGGCAGAAGTTTATCACTCAAGTTTATGGGATTAGATGTCTGTGACACACAAACAATATTCAACTAGCATTACCCTGCACCACATAGGATATACTACAAAATTTACTTTCTTCCTTCTCACTTACAGAAGCTTTGACTCAGAAGGTGCTTAACAACAACAACAACAAAATATATATATATATATCCTTCTATCCATGCTGTTTTTGCAAATGTACAGAGGCAGGGATGTGAGCAGCAGCAAGCCTTGGCTATCCAATAGTAAGCTGTAAACTAGACATTTATACACTAAATAAACTATAAGATCATGCATTTTATGACTTACAATAAGTTTCTTACTGATTCAAGAAACTTCGTCATAATTGAGCATTTAAACCGTCTGCCTACCCTTTGTTCTTCTCTTCTACGTAGAATTTCTCAGTAGATCTCAACAGGTGCTGATGTTTTCTCTTCTAAGGCTGTGTCGTATTTCATCTTATAGCAGGATATTTCTTGATCTTTTCATCCTAATCTTTTTGACTTCTCACGGTAATGATTTAGGATATACAGATGAAAGACAGTCAATACTGTACAAGTAATGGTCAGTGCAAACTGAGCTGTATAATACTTCTTGAGTTCACTGCTCCCAAGCCCCCTACAGAGATTTCAAATTCCTTATCTTATTACATAGCTATGAAAGCTGTACATTTGGCTTCATTTTCACATTCCTGCAGAGTTTAACAAAAATCATGCAGAGCTTTTCAGCTAGCCAAAGCCCAATAATTACTCTGTGCTCCTAATTACAGGAGTGTAGGAGTACAGGAGCTTTTGTTAGTTTTATTTTCATAATCACAACAGCAGAGAAACATAGCTGAAGCCCACTTGCATTTATTATTGAAAATGTCATTTCATATTGGCAGTAATAAGCAATAAGGGGAGGCATTATTAAATGGTTGTCATTTTCTTTTCCTCCAAAGCTATGCTCCAGACATATTTTATAGCAAGATGGACCAGACACAACCTCTTATACTCTACAGTTGAGTCAGCAGCATTTCTGGAATTTATTATTTGTCTGGAGAAACTCTGCACAGATTATAGCACAAAATTATGAAGCGATTTAGATTTGTGCAAGACAAGATGTACATGATGTGCACATGCCTTTATGCAGCAGAACTAAAACTGTGTCAACACACTCTGAGCAACATTAGAGGAAAAGTGAGATAATGAATGAAATCCTCTAGATATCTTGTTCCTGATGTATTTATAAGAAGAGAATGCATGAGAACAAAGATAACAACAGAAAAAAAAAAAAAAACACAAAACAGGAAACCAGCCCAGTTACAATTCATATTCAGCAATACTTACTACACTTTTGTGGACATTTTTCAAATTGCAGACTTACTTAGGAGTGTAAGTAAGTGCAGTCCTAGGCCTGCTTTGTAGACCAGTGATGTCTCTCTTCAACATGAAACCAAGTAGGCTGATGACTGGAGCAGGCAAAGAAATCTATTTAAAAGATCAATATCTGCAGTTCTTCCATTCTCACTTCCTACTCTCAGGCAACTCCAGGTACTAACTCAGGAACGTGTGGTAGAAAAGGCTTCACTTTCCCAGCCACACTACACACTACAGCCACAGGTTAGCCTAATGGTTTATGAACCTCCCGACTACAGTTTATCTTCATTTTCCCCACTGGCAACAAATTCCAGAGGGTCAATGCTTACAGAAAACCATGAAAAAGGTACATTTTCTTATCCTTTGAAAATAGTTTTCTCATAGCTTTGGCCTGCATCCCTTCTGTTATGCTACTGCTATGAGAGATAGTAACAAACAGTTCCATATTCATAATCTGTGCTACTGTTTTGATTTTATTAATCTAAATAACAAGGCCATCAGAGCATCTTCTCCATGCCACCTTTACCATTTCTCTGACAACGTATGTCATAAGCCAAGAAGACAGTAATTTCGTTCTTCTGGACATGCTAAGTCTTGCCACATCTTGCCTACTGCTATTCTAGTGCCAGAATGTGTTTATCAGCAAAACAGAAAATCCTACAGTACGAGACCCTCAACAGGATGAAGTTTTTTGCAAAGTTCAATAAAATTTAAGAACAGAATAGCTCTGAAATAACTGGCCTTTCTCTGTTCCTTTGAAGACAGAACACACATGTTCATGGAACTAAGGGCTACAGAAAATAACTCCATAAATTTCATTATTAGTGTCAAGGTTGATAAATACATTCAAATATTTTCTCCTTTTTGCTCTCTACATATTTTACATTATGCTGGAGTAAAAAGCTAAGTAGATGCCAGAACTGCAGAAATCAGAGTATAAAAGGTGCTTTACGATGATCATTATAACACAGCTGTGCATCCTCTGGAACAAATATATATTACTGTAACGTTACTGAAATCCTAACACTTCAACATTATTTAGCGCTTTTGGAATATACGCCCCCCTTCCCTCCCAAAAAGCTTTTTTAAGATCTTTGTATTTTAACACAACCTATTAAATAAGAAAGAAGTAAAAGTACGTACTAAATCAGTACAATTTCCAAAGCAAAGAAATATGGGACAAATCCACAAAATAGATTATTCACTTTCTCTTACTAATGACCTGGATGAGGGATTGAGTGCACCCTCAGAAGTTTGCAGGTGACAACAAGCTGGGAAGAAGTGTTGATCTGTCCGAGGGGAGGAAGGCACTACAGAGAGATCTGGAAAGGCTGAGGTTAATAGAGTAAGCTTTAACAAGACTAAGTGCCAGTCTTGAACTTCAGTCGCAAAAACCCCATGCATTGCTACAGACTTGGGACACAGATGCTGGAAAGGTGTGCAAAGAATCTTGGGGGTATTAGTCCGCAGCTGGATGAGCATGAGCGAGCAATGTGCCCAGGTGGCCAAAGAGGCCAACAGCATCCCCACTTGTATCAGAAAGTGTTTCAGTAGGACCAGGGAAGTGACTGTACCTCTGTACTCAGCATGCGTGAGGCTGCACTTTGACTAATGCACTGAGTTTCACTACAAGAAAGACACTGAAGTCCTGGAGTACACACAGAGATGGGCAATGAAGCTGTTGAAGGTTCTGGAACACAAGTTACAAAAAGCGGCTGAGGGAACTGAGGTTGTTAAGTATGCAGAGCAGGGGGCTCAGGGAGGATCTTTTCACTCTCTACAACTGCCTGAAAGGAGGTTGTAGCATGGAGGGGGTTGGCCTGTTCTCCCAGGTAATTAGTGAGGGGGAATGTATGGCTTTAAGTTGTACTAGTGGAAGTTAAGTTTGGATGTTAGAAGAAATTTTCCCTCAGAAAGAGCATTGAGGTATTGGAACAGGCTGCTCAGGGAGGTGACGGAGTCAGTCTCTGGAGGTGTTCAGGAAGCATATAGATGTGATACTGAGGGACATGGTTTAATCAGCGTGGTGCTGATGGGTTGACAGTTGGACTAGATGATCTTAGAGGTCTTTCCCAAACTTAACAATTCTATATTTCTATGTAAAATCACAGCTTAAATATTAAAATCTAGCAGCCTGATATACATTGTTTAATTTGAAATTGCAGGTAGTATTGAATTAATTTTTGGTGTTAATAAAAAACAAACACTCCATAGCCAATTTGCAAACTGAAATAACTAACTACAAAAACCATAACTGGGAAAACTTTGTTTTGTAAGTTGTCAAATCTGGATATATTTTTCCTTAACTGAATCTAACTATTAAATTATGCAGCTTTAATTAGTTACAGATTTCAAAAAGTTATCTCACCAATGCTGAAATTACGCAGACCACATCATTCATATGTACATTCCTTTGTACAAAATTTATCCTTACGAAAGCTCATATTAAACTGAAATATTTTCCTTCTTTCTCCTTTCCACTGCTAAGAATAGCAATTCATTCCTCTTTCACATTCAGAATGGTGATTTTTGAAGGTATTACTCCACTGACTGTCTTTCAGTCACAATACAGCGCAAAGCAGCTCAGCTGTTATTTTTTTTCATTCTCATCCTCCACATAGACTCTTGGGCTTTATTGTTCTGTTTAATTAATGAAATGTGCACTTTCTCTCTGTTAGACAAGGTTGATCTTGAGTAAATTGATTTGACAGGCACTTTCAATAAGTAAATAAATGAAACTCCTCAAGGCTTCAGTACAAGATACAGTTAAATACTTGTGCAAGTAGAAATTATTTGTTCCATATCAAGATTGAAAATAGAGTCCAGAAAAATAAAATTTTTAAAGCGGAGACAAAAACAAACAAGCAACCCAAATGACAAGACTCATAATCAAGCATTTAGATCAGATTTGCAGTACAGGTCTTTTTTACTTTTTTATTTTACCATTGATAAACAGTCATCACTTCCCAATACCTGGCATCATTGTTACAGACTTCAGTATCATCACAATACCAGTGAAATAAACAGGTCTAGTGACACAGCAAATCTGAAAGACCAGTCTCTACTTCCTTTAGAAGATTTAGAAAAAGTCCAATGAGTATAAATAAAACTAACTTAAATTACATAACTAATTGAAATTAATCTAATCAATTGAATAACACAAATTCATTTAAAGATTATAAGAATCTGAGCTGTTTACTATACTCGGGACCAACAAAAAAATATGAAGCATAGGGCTATTCAAGAAAAGCATAGTATTATTTAAAACGGAGGCCGTGAAGTTGCTACATTTTTATATCTGTAGCACTCAGACTGCTCAATACTATGGGAGAGGTGTTAAAACATATAACAACAATGGCATGATGATAGAAAGACCAGCACAATAGAAAAATGCAACAAAGGAAGGAATGGAGATTGCTTACCCATACCAGAAGACTCTAGGCTCACAGGGGAAAGATTTACCAAAGAGGGATCTCCAGAAAGAGATCCTTCTCCAGCTGCAGTCAGTCCTTAAATGAGGTCTAAGAGAGGTGGAACCAGTCTCCACCGCTCCTGGCTGCACAGGTGAATTGCATTCACCTGTGCTCTCAGGGCTGACAGTCTTTTCCACAGGTGCTCAAACAATGGTTCAGAACATGACTCAACAGTTCCCATACATATAACTTAACAAAAGCACTGTTTTCTGTCCCCTCCACCCTCCTCCCTCCACAACTTGGGTCAGTTGATACCTAATTAAAGTTGAATATGCATTTTTTCAATACCCACAAGCCTGACTCCAGGCACGCATTTTCACATTTTATGCATTTCCAAGTTGGTTTCAAGTTTCAGTATATCCTTTTAAAATTTAATTGTTTTCTGTTTTTTGATTGAATGTGTTCCTCTTAGCAAAACAGAGAATCCAGAAAAGAAATGGGAAAAGAACATTCTGTCTTTGATGGTGTATATTTAGGAAAGAAAAGGCTGAGAGCAAGAACTATTCCACTGTGGTCTGTTTTCATGAATCATCACTTCTCATAAACTACTTTTGTACGGGAATATACATTCACTGTAGATCTGCTTTTTATACCTTTCAGTGCATGGCAATATAAGTCGATCAGTGAAATTGATGCATGAAGGAAGAATTTCAGCCAGGAAGACAAACCTGTATTAGCTTTTATTTTGCTAGCAAAAAGCCTGTGGCACAGCCTTCACTGTATCCGTCAACTCTCTGGATACTTCAGGCTACAGGCTACTGAAATCTGCTCTTTCAGTTGTCCTGTGTTCTTGGTTGGGTAACAAATGACCACATAGTCCCTCATGGGATAATCATACATTCATTTGCTAGCTTGACACATCCCCTAAATTGAGAAGTCAGCATGAGAAATGCACATTTTTCCCTCAGATGTGTGCTTTTTTCTTTCTTTCCAAGTGTTGTATGATGAGGTAAATAGGCCATAAACTAGGAATAAATTGGTCATCCTTAAAAAAAAAAAAAAAAAAAAAATTTGAACCCAAAATTGTGTGATAGCTTTATAAAAAAGGGATCTTTCTATTTTCATGTTGAATACGTGATGCACATACTTTTCCTTTCTTCAAAAGGAGTAAAAACCTATAGTTTGCCTACAAATCACTCCAGTAATGCTCCTAAGAAGCTACATTTTTGCAATGAAATATTTAAGCCTGGAGTTATGAGCATAACAGTACAACATTGTACAACATTAAAAACTGCTAAAGTTTTGTTCAAGATGTCTGCCACTCCACAATGCCCTTTTTATACAGCGTATTTCAGAGCAAAATGTGTTCTGAATATAGATCCTTGTTGTGATAAAAAGAAGGTCATTAGGTCATTTTCTAGCAATTAAAGTGCTTTCAGGAAACTAAAGCTTGTTGATCAAATGAATCCTCTAGTATCATTAAAAACAAACAAACAAACAAACAAATACCCCTAGGACTAAATAAAGGGAAATGGTGCACAGCAATTCTGTATGTAAACAAGTTATTTGTTATAGAACATTCTGAAAGAAGAGAGGTAATGGAAATAAGTGCCTATTCAAATCTCTTATTTCTATCTTTGTCTCAGCAGTCTGAAAGAATTATTTGAAAGAAGCTTGTACGAGAAATATGTTTCAACCAGCATCTATTTTAATTTCATTATTTAGACATATGGTGAGAAAGCCATAACATGCAAGTGAAGTTCACATATAAATGAATCTCCTAAAATGAGAAGACTAATAAAAGATAAGGCCAAAGTAGTAACAGTTTTAACACAGACTTAGGGGATGATATACATTAAAATGTTTCATGTGTGGCACCACATCTTCATAAGCAAATTGAGGTCAGCTTGCTGTTGTCTCCTAATAAATACAAAGGAGCTCAGGAGATAGAATTGCAAAGGAATAAAGACATTTAGCAGTATAATGTTTCAGACAAAGCAGGAAACGGTTTCTTGCTGAAAGAAATATCCTTGTGAAACACAGGTGCCATGCTGTTTATCTAATGACAAAGCAGTTGAACCAGAAAGATGGATGGATTTTCACTGGCATTTCCTGCTGTCCATGTTAAGTACCATCGTTGAGAGATTTTTAGACTTTCCTGGAATAAATTCGTGAGCCCTGATTGAGCTAGAATTGCTCTATGCAAATCTCTGAAAATTCTGAAATTTACTGAATGTGCTGAAAACTGATCAGCAAACAGGGCTTGCGCTCCCTCAAAACACAGCAAATAGAACCTGATGGTTTAAAATGCAGAACCAATGCTTGCACAAAGACTTTCACGGTTGATAATAACCCTTCTGTGCATCATCAGAGGATTTGGACATTTTTAGATTTCATTCTGAATTACAGAGGAAATGAGGTTGAGTTTCCATATTAGCCAGAATGCAATCAATTATAATACCTTGAATTAAAGCAACTTTCTCCACAAATGCTTTTGACTATCCTGTAACATGAACTAGACATACTAATTTCATTAGAACATTGCACAGCCTCAGTTACGCATCTTGCAATGCAGTCCTCCAAATCAGTTACTGTCAGATTTGCCCCAGATTGCCAAGAGAACAAAGTCAAAGGCAATTTTGTTATTATAAAGTTTAAACAGGATTGAAATAGAAATTGGGACTACAACAGTGCTAAATTCTTCAGCAAGCCAACTACCAACCCACAGGTGAAAAAAAAAAAAAAAACAACCAAAAACGAATCAATTACAATCAGCTACAGTTAAGATCAACATAAACATCACTCACCACTTTGTCTAGCTCAGTGACTCAAGTAAAAATGCTGAAAATTATCTCAAATGACTTTCAGAGAGGAAAGAATATCATTAGTGTCGTTGCTATATAGTTATGGTTACTGTTCTCAAAATAGTTCAATCTCACTCAAACCTACCTTTCTGCATTAGTTTTTAGGCTCAATTTCTTTTCTTTCATAGCTGTATACCACTGAGTCAGAGTTTCAGTTTGCTCACAGTGAGCCTGTGCAGCCCTTCTCAAAACACTAGGTCTGTGTAGATGAGCAGCACTGATTTACATCATCTCAGAATTGGACTCTAAGTCTTCAAGCAGCATGCTGAGATCGGATATGTAACATCTATACCAGAGCATCTAGGATTTGATTGCAACATAATGAAGAGTCATTTAAGTAATTACTTTTGCATAAATTACTCTATGCTGGTATGTTCCAATCTATAATTGCCACACATTACAAGCACCATGGTTACTAATCAAGGGGAGAAAAGAATTAAAGACCTGGAAAGAGCAAGGGAAATTAGGTAGAGTAAATATACAGTCAGACTAAAGAACAAATTATTCATCTGCTATCTTGACAAGTAGGATGTGTATGAGCAGGAGGGCAAGAGAAAGGACCTAAAAGGGACACATTTACTCACCCCTGCCCAGATGACACATACTTCCATACATCAGAGAAAATATAAGTGAACTGACAAGATTACAAAAATACAATTCCCTCAGCACAACTTAAATGAAGAAAAATATGGATACTGTAATTGTCGGGCTACATAATTCCATAAAACCCAATTATATTAAAGGAAGTCAAGAAAAATTGATCAGGAAAAAAGCTAGTGTCTAAGATGTAGCAG
Organism: Phasianus colchicus; assembly: GCF_987193195.1. Classification (NCBI taxonomy): domain Eukaryota; kingdom Metazoa; phylum Chordata; class Aves; order Galliformes; family Phasianidae; genus Phasianus; species Phasianus colchicus. The sequence goes on along the minus strand of NC_143439.1, from coordinate 18,217,002 downwards.
TCTCATGGCCTTTTCTTATTTTCGGAAAGGGATCTGTGACCATCATGAAAATCCTGATGCTGATTTCCAAAAGCAAAGGAAACTCCCATACAGCACACCTGGCAGATACAAGTACAGTAACATAAAGATGCTAGTTAATTGAAGGAATGTTTACCCGCATTGTGGACAGTGTGGGAGCAGTAGCAGCTGGTGACTTTTGATGCACATTTGCAAGCTTTTTATGACCCTGACCTGAATTGCAGATTTTGTAGTCAAAGCCAAAACAGTTTTGACTGGTACTCATTTTTTGTTAGGAACGCTTGGCACAGCTGCTCTCTTCTGAAACTAGATGTCTTGTGACAGTAAGCGCAGCATGATGGAGGGAGTCTGGCAGAGATGTCGAATGATCTTTGGCCTTTATTTATATGTGACATTTCCAGAAAGAAAAAAAAAAATGAAAAAAAAACATTTTATTAGATAAGTCACTAGGGAGCAATCCCTCACTGCATTGCTACAGCAGCTTTCTTCTGGCAAAGCGAATGGGTTAGAAGGGTATGCTTTACAGGACAAAGCAGAAATGAAAGAACAGGAAGAGAGATTTCTTAAAGGAGAGTCATATTCAGATTGAATGATTTCTTAGTTTAAAATTAACTTGCTAAGGTATCACTACTTTACAAGCTGCCCATACCATTATCACAAAGACTGATGATGTAACCTCAAACCATACTAAAAGATTCAAAAATTCCACCTGCCTCACATAAAAGTACAGCCAACAACATAGTAAGTTTGCAAAATGTGAAAAATAACATATGGATGAACAGGTGATCTGATTGATAGCCATATTCTTCAGGAAATTGAATAAAAGTATGAACTTCTTCCTTAACAACTGGAATAAGAAGAGGTTCCAGCTTTCTGCATAGTGCTAACTAATTATTGATAAAAATACAGAATTAAGCAATACTAGCAGGGTGAGTAATGCAGGAAAAAATAGCTTCCTTTTTTTTTTTTTCTTACACCTCCTAGCAGGTTATGTTAGTGAGATATGTTGTCTAGCAATCAAGTCTTCTGTGTGGGAATAGATTTATACATGCATATCACAAATGTAAGCTACATAAACACATATGTTCAAACACAAGTTAATCCCTTTAATCAATCCAGCCCACAACAGCTTAATCATCACAAATTTTCGTTAGAAGAGAAGCTATATTCAAATGCACACAGTTCAATCTCAGTTGTAACATACTACCAGTTTTATCCTTTCATAACCTGAAAATAATAAGCTCTGAGTTTTTTTCTCCCTAACATTTCAGTCTTTTTGAGCCCACATTTTAAATCTTCCTGATGCTAAATTCAGCAGCTTAATTCCATGATTCTTCCTCCCCAGCAGACATATACAGTGCAAAGCTACAGAGAAAACATCAGTTCCTGGCAAGAGCTCTTGGCAAAGTACAGACCTTTCCCCCTCTCATAACTACTTTGAATATTAAAACTATGTATAGAAACAATAAAATTTGCTAAGAGATGGATAGAAATTGTTGAAGAGCCTTCTGAAGCTCTGTTGAAATAAATATTTGAGTCAGATTTTGAGCTTGTCTTTTTTCCTGAGATGAAGAGAAATATAGGTAAGTAGTGATAGGATGAGAGATAATGGCCTTAAGTAACGTCAGAGTAGTTCAGGTTAGATACTAGGCAAAATCTCTTCTCAGAAAGAGTGATGAGGTATTGGAACAGGCTGCCCAGGGAGGTGGTGGAGTCACTGTTCCTGAACACATTCAAAAAACATGTAAATGTGACACTGAGGGACACTGCAGGCATGGTGGTGATGGGTTGATGGTTGGACTAGATGATCGTAAGATATTTTTTCCAACCTTAATGATTCTCTGATTCTATGAATGTCAGTGTTACAATTTTTTTTCCCACTATAATAAAATAGGAGGCATTACTACTGAAGCATCTCCTGTACATATTTATATATGTATTGCATCATGAGTAATTAGTTGCAACCTTCTTAAAGAAAAACAAACAATATTTTGGCCATCAAGATAGTCATGTCACTGAAAATCATCCCTGAGCAAAATACTTATTTCCCAACACCTCTGCCTATGACATGGAAAAGTCCTTGAGAAATACAGTATGGCATACATAATTGTGACAGTTGTCAAATCGAGGAGATTGTCAGAAACTGAAAGAGAAAAAAAAAAAAAAAAAAAAAAAAACACCACCAATTCCAGCTTTTTATAACAGAAATATCCTTGCTTTCATTCCTCTTCCTATGAGAAATACTGCATGACAATCTAACACTACAAAAGATTTTAAGAAGTACAGAATTCACTTATTAGCACAAAATTATTTAGACAGTTTAATCAGAATATAACCAGTCATGGAAGCTGCTAATTGTCAAAAGGAACACAGACATTCTATCATCTTTTTCATCCTGAAATATAGTATCTTCTGCAGACAAGTAAATCATACATTATGGGGACTAGATTTACTGCAGATAGCGAAAAAATTGTATTTGCCTTATAAATTCTTGCAGAAATCTTTTCTTCATACTCACTCACTAGGTACTGGAAAAAACAAGATGAAATTCAGATACAGCATGCTACGCTTGTGTTATTTAGTAATAAAAAGGTTTTTAATACCTAAGACACTAAGAGACAAAATTATTTTCAGTTGCCATTTATCTTTCAGTAGTGGGAGAAAAGCTGCTGAATTTTCTCTGAAAAACAATTTCTACTTTTAGATTATTCCAGTAAATACCATTGCCTATACACACCTATTGTTTTCAATATCCACAATGAGCCACAAATGCATTAGTAGCCATAGCTGTTAAGGGTACCTAAGATTTCATTATGGAAGGTCACAGAAAGCAAGCTAAGTTTTTTCACCTCCTTATCCCTGGAGAACAACCAGGCTGCATGTCATCTCTGCTCATCTCAGCCGTGAGCAGATTTTAATACACTGTCCATGTCACACCTGTACCACAGCTCCAGTGTCATGCAAGGGAAATTTCTGGGCTTTTCTGGTTTATACTGCATTTTTATATTATGTTTATATACTCTATTACCAACAGAATAGTTTGGTCACACATGGAAGGAAATATGAACAGTCAAAGGGAGATGAGCAGAGCAGATCAGGAACCAAAGGTATTTCCCTATTTTGTCTGTAGTATTCACTTGAATCCAGCATATTATTGGCAGAATAAATCACCATTTCCAACTTACTTGAGATCTTTTTCCAGCTCTTATTATTAGCAATTATAGCTGCTTTATTTAAAATAAGCTCACGGAGTACTCAAGGAGAAAGCCATGAATTACATTCAAACTGCTTGGTTTCTCACTAAAACTGAGATTTGAATTTTTATCAGCAAAGCAGAAAATTTATCACCTAACTCAGAGAAAGAGGATTGAAATTTTACTTACACACTGAGCCATACGGCCAGACCCCAGAGCAATCATATGAGTATTTTAAAACTACTGCTGGAAATTGTACTGTAGAGAGCCAAAATATAACATATTCTTTAGAAATCTCAGACTGGGAATAACTCTACTTCTCAGGCTCTCTGGTCCCAGCTGACTGAAGATTACTGCAGAGTGAAAAGCCTTGCTAGAAATGTTATTGGGAGTGCTGCCAGTTTAAGTTATGGTGCAACAAAAGGTGTGATGATGTTCTTTATTACTAGGGAGACAAGGACAGCAACCAATACGATCATTAGCTGTCTACCTGTTTGCTTGCATTCTCCTGTAGCATGTACAGAGGGCACAGAGGAATGTCTGATGGAAAATAGAATGTTCAGTCAAGGTGTCAGTGATGGACTTGTCAGGAGATGAAACTTAACTGCAAAAGCTGGAGTGGAGTCATACAGAGAAGGCAACCAGAAAAAGAAGCTTTATAAAAATGAAATGGTGGTAATAGAGGAAACTAGAGAAAGAAAAGAAAAAAACAAAGAAATAGAGTACAAAAAAGGATAATGTCACAACAATCACAAAAAATAAAGTAAGTTGGATATCTCGAATGGCCCAGACAGGACTCTAATACAACAGGTATATTTGAAATCTGTTTAAAACTGCCTGTGGCTTTAGATCATCCTAGTGGCCTGGAAGCTTGCGGCTCTTATATCACTTCTTTCTCTTCTTTGCACTGATACATGGACCAGATGAGTGCAAACATCTAAATTATGAGCCTAGATTTTGCACAGTCAAACAACTGCAGAACATGTGAGAGAACAGAAATATGTGAACTTATTAGCAAAGGGAAAAATATAGACTACACTCTAGAAAGCATAGTCCAAGTATCTATCATTATTTAATGTCCTGAACTAGTAATACCTCTAATAATACAGAAGCAAGCCAAGGACTTCAGTCCAACCAGTTTCCATACTAGAAAATATTATTTCCTAATAAATATTTATTGGCTTTAAGGCAAGTCTCATGCAAAATTGCAAGGCATTAATACCAAACAGGGAGAGACTCTATATTACAAGGAGAGTAGAAATATCAATCTGGAAAATATTTATGAATCCCAATTGATGATATTTAATGAAGCCATTAAAAATGCAAAATTATGTCCTGACTGCAAACTCTCCAAAACGTTTAAATGAATTTATGTAACAAACAGTCTGCTCTCAACAGTCACTAATGCAAACCAATTCACTGCTGTCTTGGAAGCAGCTTTTTCAGATTTTATGGTTGTATTTTTCAAGTCATCTCTGCTTTATGCTACGACATCTGTTTGAAAATAACTCATGAACATGACTTTTTAACGTGCACAATGAAGTCAAAGGGTCTATCTGGCCATATGCTATGAACTGAACTGTACATTTGCCCTCAACTTCAGGGTAAATCAATTTACGCATCAAATTACAAAAGCCCAGGGAAATTTTGCTTTGATTTTATATTTTCCTCTGTATTTGTTGCTGACATTATATACATATACAAATATTAAAAATTTCAGGTCCAAGACAAATATTTTCTTGCTTGGTCTTCAGCACTTGGAAAATATAATCAGGCTGGGCTTGCCTCTCAAAGGCTCTCTCACAAATAATTGTCAGTATACTTTCAAATGTGTGTCAATCAAGACAAGTTTTACAGTCTGTAAATATGTAGGAAGAGCACATTGTGTAATTTTATGTGACACTATTCAAGATTCACAAGGAAAACAAAACGTTAGAAAAACTATATTTTGTAATGATCTGCTTTCCCAGTTATGTTGAATGAAAAGTAACTATGAAAATTTACAATGTGCTATAAACATTAATGTTGATGCTTCATGTCTTTATGCTGCTCGTAATTAATTTATCAGCAACATTGTTTAGATATGCCAGCAGTATGTTCAAAAACTTTGTTCACCTTTCACTGCTGATCTCTACATTCCTAAAGGCAATAATAGGCAACAGTTTGATGTCTGACATAATACATAAAATACACTCTTTTTTCATTTGAAGTTCTAATGGCATTTGGAAAGGCAGAGAGTGACCTGTAGAATCTTTGTCTCTATTACAAAAAAAAAAAAAAAAAAAAAAAACAACATGGCAGCGTCACAGGAGTTACTTATCAATATTTACATTAAATTCATAAACTGAATCAGAAATATTTTTCCTCCAAGGTACAAATGCAGGCTTGCTATTTTGTGAGCATACATGACAATCAGAAATCTCACCCAAGCGTCTGGTATATTAGATAAAGAATGATATAACTCTGAAACACCTTCTAAATGGATATTTTTTGATAGAAACTGGGAAACCCTAATGCCAGACATGAAACATACTCAGATTAACATTGGGAAATGACAATCAAACAAAGCCCAGGATAGCAGGAAAATTAGAAGGCAAACATCCTGCAAGCATATTTGACCAACCTTAAACAACCACTGCCTGAAGACAGAGTTCATGTCCACAATTAATGATCCTCCAGGGATTATTTCCTATTGTAGTTTGCCTAATATCTCTGAAGTGTTTCAAACCCATATAATCTCTAAGTATTTACATTGCTTGAAAAGAAGATGCACAACATAAATATTTTAGTGTAAAGGGGAAACCACTTTCTTGTGTACAGCTGCAAGTTAAGTTTTTGGCTATTACTCACAAAATTCTGAACATGTAATGGGGCCAAATAGCAGACAGTTGAGGTAGCTTGGGTTAATTGAGTCCAGGGGGATATCTTATTATAAAGTACATCTACTGCGAGTTAATATACTGATCTGAACTGTGTGATAACAGCAGGATTTCTTTTTAAAGCCAAAACAGAAGAGGAAATGATGGCTATTATATGTGAAGAAAAAATCACAATATTTAGCTTACAAAAAAATAAATCCAGGAGAGAAAGGATATAGTCATAATAATTCACATCTGCTGGACCCCTTGACCCTTTCATATTAGAAAAAAAAGCCACCGAACTATGAAGCCAATGCCTTTATGATTATAGATAGCCACTCTCAGGTGTTACTGTAATGAGGACAGATTTGTTTGATATTCATTAGTTCTCTTTTTGTTTGCTTAGTAGAGAAGGCAGTTGAACTCTACAGTTTTCAAATGGACTTTACAGACTAATTTCCCTTGGGTAGTCTTTTTGTTGAAATTCCTATAAACTAATATGTAATGAAGGGAATAAAAGTGAATGGGAAGAAGTAAACATCGCAAAACTTTCTAGGGTTCATGAACTTAAATCTATCTTGTCTACAGAGAGAACTGAAGCTTCAGACATCAGAAGATAATTTGAATTTTAGCCCTAAATTAATTCTATCAGATGTTGCTTCCTGCTTCTGTTTGCACAGGTGAAGAAAGGTGTGTTTTTTAAATTAATGTTTCCCTTACTGTGAATAAAAAGTACATGTATCAATGAGTCACTCTGCCACAGAATATTAAAAACTCAAAGCCCACAAGGCAGCCCTGTATTCTATGGATCTTAAAGAAACAGAAAATTTGCAATTCAAGATCATCTGCTAAATCAAGTACTACAATGTTGCCCCTAGCAGTGACCAATAGCTGATAGTTTATAATACAGCAAATAAAAGATGAGGCACTTAACAAGTCATGAAGTTGTACACAGAGAAGTACGGATAGACTGTTTCATTTTAATTGAATCTAACATTAAATGTTTTATTTTTTCTAGTATGAGATTTTACACACGTATCAATATATACTCATACATATGACTGGTGGTAGCCTAGGAATGCTTCATCCTCGAGCCCCCCCAAAACATTTCTTCTATAAGATAAGAACTCATTGCAGAAAAAAAATAAAAGAAAATAAAAAACATAATTAAAAGGCAACAAATGTAGTATTGTATTACCTTGCATGGAGAGAAGAATAATGCTATTAAAGGCTTTCTTGGTTACTTTAGCAAGATGGTTTTCTGATTGTTTTCCAAGTTTTTCTTGGTTTGTAATCCAATATTTGCCTCAAGATAAAACATCTCGGCATTTATTATGCTTTTGCAAGCAGAAATGTTTTTCTTTGTCATCTAAGATTAATTTTTCCCTACCAAGATAATCAATTTGAATGAAGCAAATATTCTCTAAACATCTATAATGAAGCAACAGGATGGAAGAAATGCAAAATGGAAGCCAAGACTTCTGCCACATGCTCAATAGATTATATATGCTTGTCTGACTGAAGTCTGGGGTTTTATACCAAGGGGACATGCGTAATTAAATGGTTAGAATTACAACCTTTATTATGAATTAATACTAAAATACACTGAACAGATTAACACTGAAGCTTCTGTACTGACCTGTAGACAGATTTCCAGATCATGTACCGGATGATACTGAATCATACCAAACAGCAAAACACTGAAACCTCCACAGCAGTTTGCAGACAGTACTTTATTCACCTTTACCAAATATATGTTGCATTAAAAGCATCCAAAGCAGACAAAACTGAAGACCAAGTAAGTCATAAGGCCAAGGCTAGAGTTGTAGTATTGGAGTGAAAAAATGAGGAAAATCCATCCTTGCTGGTTTTTTGTGTGACATGAAATACCTGTGAAATACTTATGCTTTCCCTTTTTCTCATTTGAACTTTAGGTTTCTGCAACACATTTGTGCAACATCTATAAATAGCAAGTAGGTCTGAGTATCAGCTAGCATAATGTATCGTCTGTAAAAGTCATCTACCAAAGTAAAGTTATCTGAAAGGTCCATGAGAGCTAACTCTTGTGCAAGATTAGGTTCTCTTTTGGCAATACAGTCTGAACCCAGAGGAAGATCCATTCTGATGTGATCAACCCACACCGTGTCTTCAGTAGAAGAACCTGGGAATGGAGAAGCTTTGACTCAAGTCTTCACTTGCACAGATGAACCATGATTTCTCCCCCCACTCCTACATCTTTTTTTATTCTGGTGAAGTTGGAAAAGTAGTTCTGATGCTGAGCTGCCAATCTTTAAGGAAAATATTGCAAAATGGGTTTTGGACTTGTGTCATACATTGTGTGGAGTTTAACAGGGCATAGTAATTTAAAGAAGTTGTTCACTTATAAGATATAACAATTCCTTTTGCCTTCAACAAGTCTGAAGAATCATACAAAAAATACTCTTCCAGCTCTATATTTACAAGCATTATCTACTGCTCACACCCCTTTCTTGAAGGCATTTTTCAAAACTGCCCCAAAACTTCTGAGCTGTTAGTGTCCCTTAAAAAAAACTAAAAAAAAAAATCATGAAATGTTTTCAAAATGTCATCGGAGAATTTTGTTCCAAAACACCATCAGGTTTAAAATCCAGGCTGGCTATCAATCATCTATCACACTGTTGAGAAATCTTCTGCCTTCTACGTTTAGCAGTTTACGGTTTCATCTACTGTGCGTAGTTAATCACGGGTGCAGAAAGCCTTACACTGACTGAAACCAGTACATGTTCACAGCATAATAAGCATAACATGCAACTGTTCCCAGCAAGTCTTACAGCTGGCCAATGCAATAGCACCGCTAAGCCCTTACCAACAAGCACAGCTCAGCTATCCAGGTACCCCTTCCACAGATACAGTGGGGCTGCTTCCAGTTCCTGAGTGTGTTCCAGCTTGCCCTAAGAGGTGATTGGTGGTTTATTAGAAGATGGGATTCAAAAGCAAAATATCCATCCAAATGGAAAAAAAACTCAACCGCTATTCCCCTGGCTTCCCACTCAGGTCTCCTCTACAGAACACAACCATGGCCGTCTGTCCTGTGCCTTTTAAAAAACAATCTGAAAAACTTCAGAAAGTTTTACACATTCTGTCATGACATTATAATCCATTCTGATCTGATAAAGATCAGAATGTGATAGACTATAAGAAAGAAGGGAACAGACTCTTAAACAGGGTCTGCGTGATAGAATAATGGGAAATGGTTTCAAACTAAAAGAGAGATTCGGACTGGATAAAAGAGAAAAAGGTTTGCTTTTTTGTTATTATAAGGGAAGTGAGGCACTGTCACAGGTTGCCAAGAGAGATGATGGATACCCCATACCTGGAGACATTCATGGTCACAATGGAGGGCCCTGAACAACCTGATCTAGCTATAGGCGTTCCTGTTCACTGCAGGAGAGTTGGATCAGATGATCTTTAAGAGTTCCTTCCAACTCAAACAATTCTATGATTCTATAATCTCTTGCACTATATAAAGTTACCAACCATCTCAAGAACTTTTACACAAGCTACAGTACGGATACTCTTAAAATTAAATTATTAATGAAATTGGTTTTTTGAAGGCATTCATGAGACAGGAAGTATGAACCATACATTAGCTGACACAGAGTTTATTTGGAAGAAATTCCTTAAATGAAGTAGTGTATTATTGCTGGGAAAATTACTTTTCAATGGTTTCTTGAGGGATTTTCGGTATTTTAAAATAATTTTCCAACCTGATAGGGTCATTAATGTGGAATGATTGTTCTGTTGGAGCTTGTCCAACTGTAAACTGAAATTCTCTGACCTTTGAGGCTCAGCAAAGACCTATTAACATGATCTGCACTGATCACTTTTCCTAATTTAAACTGTTGGGTCTTTTTCCTTCATTTTCTGAAAAATGACTACAGTGCGTGTAATGGACACTTTCAGACTCTATAAATTAACCTGGACTGACCTCCAAAAGAGAAAATGTTTTAACAGGGAGAAGGAGTAATTATTAAGCTTTTTGTCTGTGCTGCTTGTCAATTTACATAGCATTATCCATAATGCTGTGCAAAGAGGTTTTTTTGGAGGTCACCTAATCTTGTTAAATCTGTCATAGGGATGCCACTGTATCAGACTTCAATGACACACTTGCACAACACAACAGGTTCTTGGCAATGGTGGTAAATGTGTTTGTTTCTGGCAGCCTGACCACGCAGATGCTTATTATGTATGTATGAATTAATTTACATTATTTAATCATCTTCAGAAAGGAGAAAAAGGTCTTAGGCAACCATGATACAGTTTGCTTTTGTATGCACTTATAGCTTGCTTGTGACAGTAGTGAGGAAGCAATTACTTGCTAGCTGATCCAGAAAGATCATGAACTTCTGAGGGATTTCACACTGTTAGTATTGTTACTGTTTTTTTTTTTTGGTTTTTTTTTTTTTTTTTTTTTTTTTTTACACAGACCTAGCCATGCAGATGGAATAACCAAGAGCGTCTTTTCCCTGTTAGACAGCGTGAAGACAGCAACTGGAAACTAAAACATAGCGTCAGATGATATAATCAAGGGAAGACAAATATTACTAGTTAGACTATTTGTACCAGACATATCCTGTGGCTAACAAAATACTGCAGCAATTCAGCAGACTGTGTGCAACTCATCTGCTTTTATAAGGCATGGAAGACTGAACTCAGTTTCACTTTAGGAACCCTGCACATAGGCATGGTAGAATCACAAGAGACGGGGGAAAAAACAACAAGTAGAGGACAACCCTGTAAACCCAGACAGGCTGGAAAACATATTTCAGGAAAATGTTGGAAAAAAATCAGATAAATGCAAAAATAAAAAGAAAGGTATTATTTCAAACTTGGCATCTAAAAAGTAAATCACAATTAAGACACTAAGTCTCTCAAATAACAGAAAAAGGATCATCTCCAAGTCTCAGAATTTTTTAACCTAAAAGCTGTTATCAACAAATTTGTTTCAAGAGTAGCACAAGCCCATTACCTGCTACCAACCAAGATAGCAAGTTTCACTTCAACTGTCCCAAACTATCATTTCTGACTGCTCTTTTTTAATGTCTTGACCACGCAAATTAGTACCAAAGATATTATTTTTTACTTCATCTAGTCTACAAAACCAGTTAATATACCATAGAAAAATAGGTTCAATATCATCATGTCACACAGTATGCAAGGGAACAATCTCTCATAACTTTTGAGTATTTGAAGATAAAACTTGATATTTTCAGTAACTTCCTGTGGAGTTCAAATTGATACATGAACTAGAAGGAGAAAATAACAAGAATAAAAGAACTAGCTGTTGCACAGGAAAAGATTTCACACATGTAATGCTGCTTATAATGAAAGAATTTTGATGGGTAAATAAACCACTCATCTTTTACAGATATGATCAAGAATAGATGAAACCATGTTTTGGTGAACTGTGCTGAAGTTAATTATTTAATTACAATGCATAAGTGAATAGACATTTCAGAACTCATACCATCACAGTCTTAGCACTCAGCACAGATCAAATGTGCTCACATAAACACTGAGACTGCATTTTAAAGGTAAATGCTGATATCATTTGTCTTTTCAAATCAAGATGCAGCATTAAATAACAACATAGGAATATTTAGGAGAAAGTGAAACAAATTCAAAGTTACATATGAACACAGTATAAAACCTGTTACAAATAAAAAATGTACAGCGATGATTAAATGAAATGCTGCAATCAATATCTGAAACTGCAGCAGTCTTCACTGGAAATATTACTTTCAATTATTAGGAATAAATAGCTGGTTAAAATTGCATAAATATTTATATAATTCATACCTCATTGGCATAAATATGGTACATTCAATGCATTTGCATATTTTACAGAGGACATATCTAACAGTTGATTTAAATGGAACTGCTGAACTTGCATAATTGATTTTGAAAGAATAAAAATCACAACTAGTCATCAATTTTTTGGGCTCAAAATGACTTTCACTCTATTATTTTTTTCTAACATACAGTAAGTCCTCTTAGGTAATACAGTAACATCATAAACAAATTTTGATCTCTATTCCAGAAAACATCTTTGATCATCACACATGGATGAACAGAAACAGAGGATGGCAATTCAGCTGATCAAATTCACACTACTGCCAATAACACAACCTGCCCAAGGTTGTAATGGACATTTATTCACTGTTCTATAATGAGCCAAACAAAGCATTAATGCATGTCTCATATTGTGAATGCACTAGATCAGGACAGAGATACATCTCGGCTATTTTTATATAGATTAAATAGTTAGTAAGGGCAGCCTGGCATCATTTTTCCAACAACAGGTTACTGTGTATATTTCTACTCACGCAGCATGAGGAGGGTAACCTGGAAGAGATACAGATCAACAAGTTCTCTTAAATGATAGGATATGACATTTTGAAAATTGCCCGCACCAAGTGTTTCTACCTCTAAAATAAGAAGTGAAAATTATAGTCCTTCCAGTATGGCCTTCAATCTTTCTTTCATGGCTATGATTACAAATGTCTAAAATCTCTGGATATATTTTCTCAAGTGAGAAAACATATCCGTTGGCATAAATATTTTGGTAAAAGAAAACATATAGCACCCGTCATATGCCAAGACATTTTTTCTAGATGTACCTACATATAAATATTAGATGGCAGACTATACAGCAAATTGCTTGTATCGCTGGTGTTCTTAAGAAAGAGGCCAACGTATTCAACATTAAGTGATAAACTCCAATTTTTCTTGACAATTTTATTGATAGTTATTATACTAATATAGACTCAGATTACTTCTTAATAGAGTGTTTCAACTTCTGCAATAGTTTACAACTTAGACCGTACAAGAGTGAATAAATTCCTTCTAAAGAGTCTGTAACTTTTCTCCTCCTTAAGGCTCAAAGTATCAGAAGAAGAGAATGAAGACATCTGCCCCACCCAATTACAGTCTGACTATTGTTTAGGAGAGAACAACTAGCTTGCTGAGTCAACTTCCATCTAGCCTTTTACAAAAAGGCTGATGCCTCTTCTCAAAAGAAAGAAAGCAATAAAATATTAACAGAAATGGAGCAATACAGCACTTAAGTGAATAGGATGTTTTAAAGGAAAATTCCAACAAAAGAAAAAAGTAACTACTTACCATCCATTTTATAAACTCCTTTTGAAGTGGCTATTGAAGTTAAATTATTTTGTTTTACAGATGTAAATTACATTGAAGAAAACGCATAACTTTTCTTGAATATGAAAAGAAAGTAGGATATTCTCACAGCTTCAGAAAGGCTAGTATTTACCTGATAGTGGGTGTTCTGTCTTGCACAAAGAACCAGAAACTTTGAAAGTAGTCAAACAAGTTAACTCTTCAGACTAGAAATCCACCTCAAGCAGAATGGTACATGGTGTAAGACTGTACACATATTTAAGGAGACACAAAATATTTTATTTGGAATATCTCTGTATAGAAGAGCTGATAGAAAGAGACTCAGTGTGCAAGTCAGTTCAGTTATAAAGATTGTATCTATGAGCAGACCAGGGCAAAATACCCTTCCCTTCCAATTAAGGTGTTTGTTAGAAAGACAAGAAGTGTTCACTGTTAATCTACACTTGTGAAAAATTGAAGTAAGCTTGAACTACTATAGCTATGTTAGTGCAGAACTCTGGACCCTGACAGGCTTTTCCCTCACACGGGAATTTTGCTGAGATGGAGAACAAGCAGAAGGGGATGGAGTAAGAGAGCAAGAGATAGAGTTAACTTTTGCTGGTACTGATATAATTTTCTCAAAAATGTATTTATTCTTAAAACTCTCCTTAGAACTATATCAACTCACCTCCTAGAAAACAAACTTGCACTCAATAATATTTCTGTGAAAAGAGAAAACTGAAAAGTTGAAAAATAAACTCCCTCTGTATTTTCTGCTTATCAGACTACCTAGGAAGTTTTTCCTAGAGAAGACTTATGAGACGTCAGCGGAGTAGAGACTGATTTATTTATTTATTTTAAGTTGGCTTAAGTTACAGGTTAAAATAAACACCATTTCAATTCTGAAGTTCCCATGGAAACAGAAAAAAACATGTTTAATCCCAATGATATCAAAATGTTTGAAGGTGTAAATTCTAAGAAATCTTTAAGATATGATGTGAAAGTCATTTTTGAAGAGATCTCAGTTTTTTAACCTGCTATACTGAGGAGGAATGTAAATTGATGAACTATGTTCTTTTTTGATTTTGCCAATGCTGCATCTTTCTAAAGAGGCCAGGAAGCATGAAAGAAATAACAGATCCTGATATTGATTAGTGCAGCAAAGATTCCACCAAAATGAAATGAAACAGCAAAATCTGTGAATCTTATCTAATGATTATTTCTGTAAAATAAAGATGCTCCATGGGTATAGGTCTACCTGAGCTCAGGTAGGCAATGCTATTCAGTCATCCCAGAAGTACAGTACAGTATGTACTTAGATCTGTAAGAAGATAATATAAAATAAATGAATAATTGAATGAAAAGTCTTTTTTTTTTTTTTTTTTTCCACCTGATAGCTTCACAGTGATGAAATGAGAAATTGTTAGAAAGAAGCAAGAGCCCACTTAAGCATTACAAGAACCTACTGAACCTTACTTTAAGTTACTCTGAGATTAGAGAAGTCTAATTAACTTTGCAAATATTTGTGCTTCAGGGAAGAATGGGCAGATGAATGTATTACTACCCTCAAGGCTCATGTATGCTCAGTGAAGAGCAAAAGGTTGTACTTTCAGGAGCAAGGCATGGCTCGGGCAGAGATAAGGGGACTGTTAGCAAAGAATCTTGCTTATAGCTGGCTAAGTGTGACAGAGCAAGAGTTTCACAGCTGGGAAATAACAAACTATATTCCTCTTAGCTGGAGAGCATCTCTATTTACATACTTTATCTGTACAATATATATATGAACCTTGCAGCATAAAGTGCATTTCCCTCACTATACACAGCTGCCCTTGAACAGAAAACTACTTCTGAATACTTGCGACTTTCATTTCGGGGTGTAAGGAAAAAGCCCTGATACTTTATACTTGCTTACAACAGTGTTTGTTTACACACACCATGCAGATATTCTTTCTTACTATGTGTATAAGCCCTGTTACCCTAAGAGAACACACAATTCTGTACAGCTTCACATTTTCTTTTTCCATCTAAAGCTCACAAATGAGGAGGCAAAATAAATCTAGTCTTGGTTATTTCCATCCCAGAAAGAAAGCAGCAGCAGGATACTTGGCAAAACAAGCTGTCCCTGTGAAAATCCTGCCTACTGCAAATTCAGTTGGCTGCCTTAACTATGAATAAGCTTCTCAGTTTCTAACATGCTTCTTCGTAAAGCTTCTGCACGTCATATTTTCCAAACTTGAGTGAGGCACATTGTGTACTTTCATTTTTCATGTTATTGAATCATTAAAATAAATAACTAAAACAAAACAAACAAACAAACAAAAAAAAAACAACAAAAAGAACAACCCATACAAGCCTTTTTGCGTTGCTGTTTAATCATTTATCAAAGCCATTTGGTCTTGGGAGTTAATGATATCACTAAGTACGTAGCCACACAACTTGTGCTTCCATACATTATCTACCTCTAAGCTGTTGTCTGAATTCCTCCTTCCTGGAAGCTCTGAGTACCCATCTGCCTGTGTCTATTCCTGAGACTGTCCCAACACCAACATACTCACCACATAGTGATTGGCCCAGGTCTTTGTTTAATACTCTCCTTTTAACACATCAACCATTTTGTGCCACACATGCCATGGAAAAACAGCGTTTCAGAGTTCTACCTGTGTTTCTCCATTTCTTTGTCTCATGTTCTCTAATTTTATTAAGTAACAGAATCCCCTATTTACCTCTGTTACACTGGGCCTGGGGACACTCAGCATTCCCTTTTATCATAGTATTTTTAGGGTTTTTGTTGTGGTTGGTGTTTTTTTTCTTTTCTGTATGAGATATCATCTGAATTTATACTTCAGTATGCAAAGTTGAAATATAGTAATGATAAACTTGAAGTGCCAGCTCCACTAGTTACCTCGTTCTATACCTAGAGTCAGTTACACAATTTTGTTGGTAGCAGTTATTGTTTCAGTGAAAGAAGTGCAGATCTCAAGGATAATCTCTAGCTTCCATTTCTTATTAGTCTAAATGAATCTTCACTAAACCATAGGTATCCAACTCCAGATCAGATAGAGTCAAAAATTATCAGAAATAGGAAATGCATATTTCCACAACGTAACACATTTTAGGATCTCCAGAATCCAAAGAAAAACTGATGTTTAACAATGTTCTACAGACCTGAGGGTGTTCATCTTACTGACAGCCTCCCATGACAGCATATGTAACTTTTTACAGGCTGACACAGTGAAATTACTGTGTGTAAGATCACACATCCAATATCTTGCCCAGATTTTTTGCCTACTACCTACCAGTAGCATCTATGATAACGTTACATAGCATACGTGCGATACAGAAACACTATTTCAACATTTGAAGATGCTTGACTGTTAGCTTGTAGCAAGCGCTGTCAATAGTCCATGCTACTCTTGGAGGGGTCAATGGATTAAAATGCTTCCCAGTCCATCATATAGCACAGCAGAGTGTAACAGCTATGAATGAGCCATTGTGTCACTATCAAGTGTACTATAGCGGTCAGAGAATTAAAAAAAAAAAAAAAAAAAAAAGTTTCTAAATAGCTGTCAAGATAAAATGCAACATCTTATTCAAACACAAAATTTTCCTGTGTAAAATTTAAATGTAGAATTCCTCTTTGTATTATGGTAATTAGCTTTATGATCTCCTAGGTAAGCAGTGAATATACAGATGTTATAATTAAGAAATACCCAGGAAAGTTTGGCTAAACAGGTTAAAGAAAGGATAGAAAGCTTACCCTTGTCCTGAGCTTGCTGAAAATACTCCAAGAGGAGCAATCACTTAAAGAGATCCTTTCCTGCTGGTAGTCAGCTCTTAAGTGGGGTCTAGGAGAGTTTGAGCCAGGCTCCACCCCTTCCAGTAGCACAGGAGAATTGGCTTCACCTGTGCTCCCAGGGCTGACTCATTGTTTGCCTCAGGTGGTCAATCAGAGGTTCAGGCCATGATTCAGCAGTTCCCATATATCTCCCCACACACTTACGGCAGGAGGAACAGACCCATAATGAAGGATTTGGAAATTTGCTATGGAAAAAGCATTGAGAATTTACTGGTAGGTAGGACTGTGGTTTTTCATTTGTTCTTCCGGAAAAATGATGAATTGTTTTTAATCCTTTTATACTTAAGCACCCAAAAGGCACTGGCAATTATCTTGCAAAACTTCAGCTAAGTAATCTTTCTTTCCCTCAAGACCTCCTTTGAAAAGCATCTATACTCCTAAATCTCTGTTGCTACCTCCCTTTGAGAATAAAAGGAAGCCTTTGTAAATGGCTATATACACAGTAACTTGTGCCATTTTGACTCTCAGGGCTTCCAAAAGCTACAGAGAGTAATATTTCCTGACACTAAACAGGATTGATGGAGTCGCTCCATATCAGCAAAGCACACCCATGAAACTAGCACAGGTTTCTCTGCCAGCACCAGGTTTATAGAAAGTTCAGGTTGACTGTGCAGATTGTTATGTGCCTTTAACTAGTCCTACTAAAGGAAGACATTGAATGCTAGGGTACATGCATGGAGCATGCTAAAAAAACCAAACCAACCAAACAAGAACATCTAGCATGCTGAAAAGTCACTCCTGCAATGTCAGCACTTACGCTAAGACTGCAACTGCAAGAGTGCAAGGCAAACTAGATTGTCAGAGACAAATAACATTCCAAGAGAGAATTCAGGAATATTCAGAGACTTGCCTTTTTGAGTCATCTTTGTTATCTCTGAGCACAAGAAAAGCAGCTACGTAGAACAGAGAATATTTTCTATGAGAGAATACTGAGTTAGTCCTGGAGGACCTCTTTCACACTTTTTCCCTTTCAATTTACTTCTTTTATACTTATTTAATATGTCACTTTGCACCATCAGAGGACTCCAATAAGTCATAAAAAGACATATGACACCTCTAATATCATTTTTCTTCCTCTTTTACACAGATGGTCACACATTACAGCCTACTGTGTTTAGATTCACACAAAAACTAAATAAATCCTGTACATTGTACTCACTTTAAATAGCACCCAATCTTATCCAAGGTGAGACATCTAGGATGCGGCAGTGCACAAGATACAACACGTCAGGGCACATGGTAGATTTTTACCAAATCTACATCTCACACTGGGTTAGTGGTTTGCTTTGATGGGTACCATTATTTCAGCCTCTGTTTCCTTAAATTTCACACCAAGTCTTTCTGTTTAATTTTATGCAAATCACAAACAAATATGTCACCTCATTTTAACTTGCAGATATTTGGTGCATGAGAACAATGCAGAAAAAAGTGAGTTGCCAAAACAGTTTGTCAATGGTAGACTGTCAGAAAATGTGTTAAGGTAGAAGTTTGTATAGTTTCTTGTCTCACATAATGAAGCAGAGCGAGGCCCTGGCTGCAGGGCCATTCTAATACAGAAAGATGTGTTTTAATAACGATGCAAAGCATTTTATCAGCACAGTGAGAAGGAATGAGGGTGTGAAGATGATGAATGACTTCGAATTCTGCAGGGGGTTGGAACTGATGCAGTTGTTTAGAAAGATACCATGCTCTGTCACACCACTTTCTCTTTCCCCAGGCTATAATGAAATGAGTGCAGCTAGGGAATCATAACCTCATGCAGGAGCATGGCACAGTCTTATCTATCTTTACAATCTAGTGCTTTACTATCTGCAGTCATGTAGCATCAGAAGATGAATTTCTTGAAAAGAGTGAAATCAGAGACTAAACCCTTTGCCTGCAAGAAATGCAGTTCGGATTAGCACAACATGACCTTTTCACTGCACTCTGACAGACAGTCTACTGGGATACACCCATTTTGTTTCAGACATTCAGACTCCTCGTGTGCATGCTAAAACACTAGAACCTTTCTGTTAAACACCTCAATGCTAATTATTCAAAGGACTAATCAGTTTTAATTACCATTCATGAGTTCACTACCCCCATCATAACATTTTTGTCCAGTACTTAATATAAATCTCTTCCCTTTTAGTTTGAATACTAATATGAAAAGCAGCTGAACTCCTACAC
Organism: Phasianus colchicus; assembly: GCF_987193195.1. Taxonomy (NCBI): domain Eukaryota; kingdom Metazoa; phylum Chordata; class Aves; order Galliformes; family Phasianidae; genus Phasianus; species Phasianus colchicus. The sequence continues at coordinate 18,197,749 of NC_143439.1, read as the reverse complement.
TTGCACATATTCTGTTTAAGACCAGTTTATAGTGCTTGCAGTGGTTGCCAGAAAATTATATTTACATTTTTCTGTATCTAGCATCCAACTAGAATTAAAAAACTGAAATTTAAAACCTCAAGTAGAAGTGTTTAAAAGTGAGATGTGGAAATTTGAACCCCACAATACCCTTAAAAGAATCCCTCTTCTTGAGAAAACACTCACGCAATAGGGGGATACTTATTCTATTTTAGCATCAACACTTTCATATTTATTATACAGAACTCAAAGTTTTAAAGTGTTGTTCCTTTTGGTTGATTTCCCCCCCCCCCCGTTCCATCCTCTGCTAGCAGGAGACAAGATGTACAAAACAAAAGTCAGACAATGATGATAACATTGCACATATTTCTGTTGTAAATCACAGGCAACAGGATGGACGTTCACACCAACTTCAAATAAATCACTGAATTCTTTTTCCCCTGTTTATTTTTACTCATCATTTCCTAAGGAAAGAGTACATTGCTAACTTTTCTTATGAATATTCCACAGATGTTCCAAATAAACAATTGAAAAGATCCAAGACTAATTACTTTTTGAACGTGCAATCAATCAAGCAATTTCACGTACAGTACCTTGGAGCATGTTGCAGCCTTAAATGATGCATGCAACACTCCAAACAGTGAGCTGCAAATGCTGTGACTGAAGTACATGAGTATTAGACAAAGTGTTGAATCAGAAGAAAAAAAATGATACTGTCGTCAATCCCACTCAGCTCTCCGTAGGCTGTAAAACACAGGTATGCCAAGTGTTGCATACAATGTATATCAGATATCAGGGACTTCACACAGCACAGCATGAAATGCCAGTATTACTGTCATTTTACAGTATCCTATTCAGCATGCAGCTGCAAACTGGAGAGAACCAGTAGATCCTCTGCCACAAACCACAACTATTCTAGCATACTGCACATGAAGTATCCAAGAAGACACTGTCATAGAGACAATTAAAAAATACTAGATTTAACTAAGATTTAAAATTAAGCTGAATTGCAGTTGCAAGACCAAGAACGTACAAGATGCTAAACAAAGAGCTCAGAGACAGAGACAAATGGTAACACAGGGAGTGTGAGGTTAGATATCAAGAGGAAGTTTTTCACACAGAGGGTGGTGACACACTGGAACAGATTGCCCAAGGAGGCTGTGGATGCCCCATCCCTGGTGGCATTCATGACCAGGCTGGATGCAGCTCTGGGCAGCCTGGTCTGGTAGTTGACAACCCTGCATATAGCAGGGGGGTTGAAAAAGATGACCATTGTGGTCCTTTTCAACCCAGACCATTCTATGATTCTTTGAGTTCTAGACACTTTGCTGCTATTGCCAAATAAGAGAAATTTCCATTAACATCTGAGCCAAGATGCTAAGATTGCATCTTAGCCCTCCTGAAAGCAGGAAACTCAGTCCAGTTCTACATCTGTACTTCCACCTATCAGAAAGAGTGTGATCAATGCTGGTCATGCTTTTGAGGGTCTAAATGGCAACACAGTCACTCATTTGCTGACTGAATACATTGAGCTTAACTGGCGTTGATGAGAGGAAAGAGGTAGCATCATTTGATCTATTGAACTGTTAAAGGTCACTTATTGCAAATTTTAGAAAAGTATCAGCTTGTATTAGATTCCAGAGATTATAAGGATGTGTTGACAAAGGGCGCATTTATTAGAGGAGACCTAATTGCATCTTAACCTTAGGTACATTCTGCCTTAATGGCAAATGAAAATATGCAAAGCATTTTCTATTTTTCAGAGGAAGGGTCAAAGGCAACAGAAGAATAAAACTTGGAATAAAGAAACGTTCTCTTCTCCTCCCATTTCATCATGGCTAAAGTAACCTCATAGTGCCCTCACATTAAAATATCTGCATACTAATGAATAAGATGTTCACAGAAGATGATCTCCATTCTCTCCAGTCCCAGTTGTCCCACTCATAGCCCTGCATACATATTCTTACACATCCTTATGGCAAAACAACTTGTTAGGTCTGGTGGACAATATTTGGTAAAAATAGTGTTACATTTAACATGTTTGCACCCTCCTGTTTCCATTTCGTTGAAATTCCAGTCAAATCTTTCCTCTACTCCAGTAGGCAGCAAAGCAAAATGTCACACTTAGGAGAATTGCCTCCAATCATCTCAAATTAATGACTGCTTGTCATAGGAGCTACTAAAACCATAGGGGTTACAGAGACCTAAATTGTCCTCTGAGTCTTTTGTGGGAGGTGATGAATGACTGCACATTGAAAAACCATTTTAAATAGGGAAAGTAAACAAAAGAAAAACCACATTCGCTCAAGAAGGGAAACCAAATTGGGAGAAAAAACGCTGTTTTTGCTTCTGCTTAGAGGTGGTCACTGTGACCACTCAGCAGGGAATTGAATTCTCATTTCTAGAGTCAGCTGTGGTTTGTCTATGAACTGCTCTAGGGGGAAGTAAAGGAGACAAAAACTCCACCTACAGTCACAGACCCATCTCCGCCCAACCACGAGGGATGAGAGCAAGTACACACGAAGAAATTTGATGGGGTGGTACCGTGAAGAGCCAGAATTCTTCTCCCAGTATGAAAGAGGAGAATTTGAAGTGTTTATGTACAGGACAGACCCTGTGTGCTCCTTGTTCTGAGACTGAGGATCAAGTCAGCAACCAAACAGAAATGAAGAAAAAAAATACAGAAAAACAACCTGTGAAGGATCAGCAGCTATGATGTAGGGTAAAACAAAACAACGCGGGGAAGCATGCATATTTTCTTGGTTTCACAAATCAGTGGTTCCCTGGGAAGATGAGGTCCTTGCTACTTTGGCTTAAAGCATCATTCAAAAGCCTTGATGAATGAAGCCTGAATGAGTCAAAGAGGGCCAGCATGAAGGAAGGGGAACAAGTACACATGAATTTAGATATTTAGCTAGCTTTATTAATATTTAGGATTGTTCCAATCTTATCACCATGTGCTAAAATTTTGTCGTCAGAAGATAGTGAGCTTGGTGAAGAAATGGCAAAAAAAAATTGTTGTGTTTTTTTTATTTTTTTCACCATGTTTCCTCTAGCTTTGCTCCCTGCTCGTGCATGGGTTGCAGTGGCTCAGCAGGAGCACCTCAGTGTGAATGTGTGATCACAGGCCCTGCTGAGACTGCCAGCTGCTGAGCAGGTGTTCTGTGCTCAAGCCCTCCTCCTTCAGTGCAGGAAACCCAGTGACAGAGCAACATATTTGCCATAGTCAAACATTAGAGTCACAGTCAAAGTTTTAAACAGCAACATTGTGCATATAAAATAACATAATATATCTAACAATACTACAAAAACACTTAAGATCTCAATGATTTACTGAAGTGTGTATATTTCGTGGCAACCGTACTAGAATTAATGCTTTCTCTTCTTCTGTATCACTGTTAGGAGAATTATACAAATTGAAATTTCAGAATATGATATAAATTATATTTCTGCATTCTCACAAGGGTATGAATGTAAGGAAAACTGTACAAATAAGATAATATGAAATAGCAAGAATATTTGAGCCTCAAATAGTGTTTTGTATTGTGAAAATACTGTACAGATACTATGTTATTCAAGGAGAAGTTTAATAAAAAAGCACATTTTCCATCACTATTTCAGATGGAAGACTGAGGAAGAGAAAGGGGCTTTTGAGGTCAGACAGAGACACTCAGGACTCCAGTGCCTGTCCTTTTAGATCTCCTGTCTATGTGATCATTACCCAATATTAAACATTTACTCCTTTAACCTGTCTTTTGAATCTCCACAGCGAAGAAAAGGTTTGATTGCTTTTAACAGACTTCTGATACAGTTGGCTAGCTTGTTTTTCTTAAAGGATTATCTGTCACTTGCATTTATTCTTGCAGATTTTATCAGTGTTGTTAGTTACCTCTTCCATTCTGTCCACATATCCTTCCAAATTTAGTATGAATAGACAGACAGAAGGTCTAATTTTAAAGAAAAAGTATGAACTATATCCAAGATGGGGGGAATATAGACTGAAAAGCTCTTTATTAATGATCCACGCATTATTTATCACTTTTATGAAACCATTCCAAACTGTTCATTAAGATCTGATGAAATATTAAGGTATTCTGACAAAGGTGAAAAACTGTCCATGCAGAGGAAAAATGGTAAGATTTTAGGAACCATAAAAGAATGCATGAAAAATACAGAACAGTAAAAGGGGATTGAGAAAAAAAATTAACTATAGAAGAATAATTAAAATATTGAAAAGTGACAAGGCTGGAACTGCAAATTATTTGAGCAATCTTAGATTCCTATAAACAATCATGCAAACAAACAAAATCTACTTCTGGCAAGGTCCTAATTCCCTAATTACCTGAATGTTCATTAAACAGAAAAATATGCCTTTTGCTATATAAAAGCATATCCTAAATATACTTGGAGTTATGACAGTAACTCTGAATCTGCTCAATCATATTGTATAAGATATTTTCTGAACGAAAGCATGACCATATACAACTCATTTCACAGACTGAATGGATAGTTGAAGAAAAAGGAAGACGGACTTTACTCAAAACCTCTGGAGTTCCCAACAAGATGGTCCACAAAACAAAAAAAGGTTTATCTGTCTAGTTCTTTCTTCCTCCTTAAAGTCCTTTTTAAAATTCCTCTCTAAATATAGCTAACTCAGAGCCAACCCCAAAGTGGTTAAAAAAATGTGATTATTTCACAATTAAAATGGAAGAACTCTGTTACAAACTATGAGCTCAGTTTACCTAGTTGGTGTATCTGCTGATAACCACGTGGATACCTTCTTTCAGTTGAAGCCTAACTTAACAACTAATTTAGTCCTCTTTCCAAGGGTTAATCTGAATTGTGGATCTGATTTTGAGGAACTGCAGTATTTCACAGTCAATTCAGTTGAAGTAATATTGCAAAATAAAAAAAAATCTCCAATCCAGGAGGAAAAAGAAAGCTCTCAGGTTGACACATTACTATTTGTGGAATAGCTAGTTATAATAAACCTGCATCTTTTGTTTTACTGAAGAAAAAGTACTAAAAAATAGCATTTATCAATTTCTCTCTCTGCCAGGTGCTACCTTCTAGGGTTTTTTATTCTCTCAATGTTTTCTTCTTGTTTAAGTCCAGACTCTGCTGCTAATATTTGTGTTTTACATTTTGTCACATAGCTGGGTACAAACAAGTGCATCAACAGAAACAGGGCAACTACACTACTCTTATATAAATGCACTGAGGTATTAATCTTTATAAATTTGCTTGTAGCATTATAGAATTCCAAAATAGACTTTAAAGGACATTGCTTTTCTTGCAAACTTCTGTTCCATTATGACTGTACTCAGGCTAATTAAAGAGTCTCCTAGAAAATTTTTGTTTTCATGCAGTAGAAGAGTAGATACACAGAACTTTTGGGAGAAAACTTTTCCACAGAAATCTCATACGATATTTTAAGTCCATGAACAACATCCTACCACATACCTCTCTTTCCTTATGGGAAAGGATCTAACTAAATCTAACTCGGAGAAATCTAGGAATCATTAGTTTAAAACTACTTTGACATATAATCAGTCTTCACATGTAAATGCAAAGATAACAACTCTAACTATGAAAATATGTTATAGAATATATTTGATGCTTAAACGGTCAATAAGGATACCACCCTCTTCATGCTATTTAATGGTAAATTGCAAAAACTGCTCAGTACCACAGCTATACATGCTAGGACGTTTTATGCACAAATCTGTCAAGGTCATTTGTTGCTATTGCTAATGCAAGAAACCATTTCACTACAAATGTTAATTGGAGGATTAATCAGTCAGACAGCAATGCTTATGAAATTTCTTCACAAATTTTACAAATCTAAGGGTCACCTCTCCAAATATTTAAGAACAATTAATTCTTTTCTCAGTTTATAAATCTCTCAAGGACATTATGTCAGGTCCCAGTCATCAACTTATGAGGAATTTCTGCCTCCAAGGAGAAAATCACTTCATACTTTTCAAGCACCAAACAACACACAGGCTGTTACTACTCTTGTGCTCAAGAGGTTATTTTATATATTTATTAAATCAGGAACCTTTACCATGTTCTCACAAAATTAAGTAATTTACCAATACTCATTTTAGTTTATTCATGAAAAACTAAAACAGATCAAGTGTGGCAAATCACTTTTTGTCTATGCTTCTTTTCCAGGCAAACAGACTCCATAAATAGCTGAAAAAAAAAACCAACCAAAACAAACAAACCAAAAAAACATTAAAAATCATTTATAGTTGACAGTATATAAATTGAGTTTATCTTACTTTACCTACCCTAGCAGAGTGTCGTGTTGTGACTCAGCCCTGTTAAAAGGGGGAAATCACAACAACAAAGCCACAGTAACTCAAATAATGAAAGATGCATTTCTGACAAATTTAAGAAATAACTGAACTTTGGCCTACCATTTCATTTTCATTAGAATTTGAAGTTTCTAGCAAAAAAGATCTGAGAACACGATTCACCCAGAAGTCCCTAGAATTGAACAATAACCTTAGGATGGAAAAAACGATTATATTCCTTCTCCTACAAGAAATAATTTTTTCCTTCTGAAGGCTACTAAATTCGGAATAATAAAAGCACAGATGTTAAATACCAGTGTTAAGTTCCAAATCTTGCATACCACCCTTCAGAAGAGACTAGCTTAAAAACTAATCTAAAAGAAATCACATGTTTTAAGACTTGACAAGTGCTAGTGACTCCTAGTATTACAGTGAGAGGTAAGTAGCTTTGAAGATGAGGAAGAACAAAAAGCAAAAGTGGTTTTTAAGCTGCTCACATGCATTTCTTAATGTAATAAAAGAAAAACTTTGATAATTGACAGATGTTTTTCAAAAAACACAGTCAATACATGCTTACATAAAACTAGTTATAGTAAAATGAATTGGCTTGGAATTAACACCTACTATGAGTCAACAAGCAATTCAGTTGTGACTGGCATGTAATTATAACAGAATCTGAAAAGATGCGTGTTTTTGAATTTTAATAATCTGTCTAGAGCCTATTGTTTTTCCACATTCCTATCACTTTTGCTATTAATAAAAGCAGGAAAAAAAAAAAAAAACACAACACAAAATATTAGGTCAAATAATAGAAAGGAGAGCTTTAGTTTATAAAGAATGAAAAAAAATCAGCAGTATTAGAATGAATTATTTAAAGTTATCCATACTCTTGCAAAAAAAGTTGTTTATTGAAGCATCACTACTTTACTTTTATTTTTCTTCACTAGAACAATATACTTCAACTAAAAGGCACAAACCTAATTGTTGATAATGAAATGTTGATAATTAGAGCTCATGTTTTCTTGTGACGTCAATAGGTCTAGGGTTAGTAGCTTTGGAAATTTCAATTGTTGGATTTCATCTTCCCCAGAAGTGAGACATCAAGTAATACGCACATTTCATTAGCAATAGGAGCATTTATCTAATATATGAAATATATCTAAGATGAACAGTGGCGATTTTATAATTTAGAATATTTTGTACACATATCCACATCTGCATATATAAATATATACACATGCACTGTATGTAGTCATGTGTTTCCAGGTGTTTTTTTTAAGACTATGCAGCTGTCCTTCCATTTGAAATCAGGCAACAAAATGTCTGTCAAACTGTTACACTGACCATTTTTCTTTACTGTTTACAGTTGCCTGTAACATCACAACCAATTCAATACATGCACATTTACAAAGGCTGAAGTTTCAAGAACTGCCTATTTCTGTTCTCTTTTCCCCCTTCCCACCCCCATCTTGTATCTATCACAAATGAAAGCCAACAACTTTTTTGTAGGTAGCTTTTCCTTCATGCACCTAAAGAAAAAAAAAAAGTCAGAGATTAAGGCAAAGGGTAGGAAAGCAAAATATTGATGCTGCCAGCAGGGATCATCAGCAAGTAAATCTCTTCTCGATAAGGCTCTATGTGAAATGGGACAATTGGCTCAAACTTGTTCTGCGACATATTCTGCCCAGGAAGATACAGTATAAATGTAAAATAAGTATTATCTAGATGGGACAAGTACTCCAAATGGTGCTTCACTTTGGTTTTATGCCTACAATCCTTTTCCAAGATCTACACCTGCACTCAACACAGTAATTTATCAGCTATTTTGGATAGGAACTTCATTGCATGCAGCTCTACCCCAAACAGAAGTGATACTGGCAGCACTAAGCTGCACTTCTTGACCTGCATTAATGTATGACACCATGACATAAAGTACCTTTTTACTCTAAGATTTTTTTTTCTTCCCATTTTGCATCTACTTTTTATAGTACTTGATGAGTCACAGCAAGACAGACGACTTAAATAAATTGGATCATAGCCAGTAGAACTCATCTCACAGCTGTTCTCTACCTCGGCAAAAGAAACCCTTTATCATAAGATCTGTTAAAATAAGCTGTCAATAAAAATTCCCCGCATTTATCTGAAAAAGAGTTGCTGGCAGGAAAGGCCAGTAGCAACAAAATCACAGATAAGATAATACAGCATCAGTCATTGCTGAGGGAGAAACAGAATCAAACCACATGCACTGCTTCACATTCAATATGAATTAGACAAGAGATAAAATCTTAGCAATTGTAAATTACTGGAGCTCTACTGAGCTTTTCTTATTCACATCCACCAACAACACAGGTCTCACTCTTTGGAAATGAAATGTTTTCCTTGCTGGGTGGTGCCACACAGCCACAAAGAAATCTTCCCTGTGCAAGCCAGTAACTTCCCTACAAAAAAGAAGAGCCACTGACCCCATGCAGGCAGTACCTAGCTTATTTGCAGGTAAGAAGTTGTAATGCCTTGGATGCTCTAATGAAATGAATGCTTTAAGAAGTATGAAAGAACAAAGTTCCCTCCATGCATTACACAGCCATAGTAATAATATTTACAGTTTGCCAAAGCATTAATATGATGCTTACGGTGGAAACAAGGCAAAGTAAACTGTCCAGCTAGAAGCTGAGATAGGATTTCCAGTGAGATTCTCAAGCCCGGCCAAAACTTCTAGGCTGCTTTTTTCCTCTTCTCAAGGGTCCACTGTTGATTGCCATATTGATCGCCTTTCAGATTCCAAATGTTTTAAACAGAAGAGAAAGCTAGCCGATGCTCATTGGCAAGAAGGCACTCCATTATCTCACACTGATCTACTAAGAACAAAAAGATGTTCAAAACTATCCAGCACAAAGTACTACAGCTGAGGGAAAACTAATTACTTCTCTAAGTGTCTCAATACCTCTTCCATTTACAGAAAAGTACTTACACCACATCCAGAATTCCATCACAGCCATCTAGCTGAGAACTAGGTAGAGGCAAATAAAGTGACCCTCAAAGCACTGGTACAAAAAGAGACTGTTTCAGCCCTGAAAAGTACCTCATTTTCTTGCATAAGCTTTTGAGGTCTCGGTATCCGAGTAGCTTACCTGCTTCACACAAGCCTCATACACACTGTTCAAAATGGGTCTTTACAAAGAGGAGAAAGAGTTTCAACTATGAATGTATAATGCTGTATAATCAGTGAATGCACAGATATTATAGTTACAAAATATACCAAAGAGTTCGGCTATGCAGTTATTATACCAAAACAGAATAGACGGAATGCTTACCCATATCCTGGGCCCACTGTGAAACTGCAGAGGAAAGGATCTCCAGAAGAGATCCTTCCCTGCTGGTAGTCAGCTCTTAAATTGGTCTAGGAAAGGTGGAGTCAGGCTCCACCCCTTCCAGCAGCACAGGTGAGTTGCCTTTACCTGTGATCCCATGGCTGACTCATTGCTCGCTTCAGGTGATCAATCAGAGGTTCAGGCCATGATGCAGTGGTTCCCATACAAATGCAAATGTGAAAAATGCCTCTGTGCAGACACCTCACAAGCTTATTACTATGCTATGCCTATCATTCAGACACCACAGAGGACTATCTTGGATAGCTTCCAGCTGCGTACCCAACATTCTCAAAGAATGCAGACAAAAGAACAAGGCAATGGCTGGGAACTGCTGTTCTTCACTGAGGACCACAGAGAATCACAAGCGTTTTTGATCAGCTAGGTTGTTAGTACAAAGAAAGTTTCACTTGTACTGAAGTTAGATGCTAACTGAAGCCATATTCACACCACAGTCCAAAACCAGATTTTCACATTTGAACCTTTCTATACTAATTTCTGAAGAGCTTTAGTACAGTCTGCTTTTGTTCATCATGTATTACTGTCTGTAAACACTGATCTGAATCCTTCCCTTTCTATATGTAATCCTTACTTGAAGGAAAACAAACAAACAAACAAACAAACCCACAACCAAACTTTATTTTTTCTCTGCAATTGCTTTATTATCATACATTTTATTCTTGTTCTGTGAATCAATATATATTGCTTTAAGGCATTTTTCTTCACATTCTTTTAACCATCAATGATTAGAATGTTCATCAGTAACTATGGGACACAGCAGAGAGAATGAAATGAAGCACTGGGTTGTGTACAGCTTCTTTTGGGAACAAAAAATCAGATCCAATAAAGGACTTTAATCTTAGCTTTCTATTGACAATGTCACAATATATGAACAGCATTCAGGATCCTATATGGGAAATCAGCAGATTTTATGATTCCACTGACAATACAAACTGAGCAAGAAGCAGTCTTATGTCCACAGACTGAGGGCACAACTGCACAAAGTTCACCAGCAGAAGTGTGCTGCAATGGTGTCAGTCCTCGTCACACTTCAGCTTCCATACAAGCCACCTTGAAATGACACATTCTGCTAGTCACAGCAGTATCCTTGTCCTTATGTATTCTCTGTTTGTCCAGGACAACATTGCGAGGCTTAAGATTTTGTAGGAAAACAGATCAAACAATGGAAGAGGTGTTAGCAGTGCTTGCTATTTCTTATGCAAGGGAAATAAAGACTAGCATTGGGAATTCACTGAGAGATAAGAAGAGCTGTTGTTTCATTCTCACTTTTCTGCTGGATCAGACTTGGTACCTACCAATGGGAAAAATGTCTGATGCCGCTTGCTGAATAAGAAGGTAAGGGCATTCAGAACAGCTACTGAAGAAGGTGCACTAAAAGTCAAGTTTTACATAGCAGAAGGAGTGTGATTTCATACTCAAGGCATTAGGGAACTCATATGAAAGAAGTCATCATAATCCCTTTTCCTTCCACTGCTCACACACATCATCCAATATCTGATTATATGGAAAGTCTACAGCAAAGTCAGAATAGCAGTCAGACTTCCTTAGTTCAATCAGCACTGCTTTCCATGCATTATTACCCCACCCTGCAGACTCTCAAAAGCCCTTCAAAGCCACTTCTCTGCTGGTTTGAGTTGTTTCCACTCTTAGCTTCTAGGAGGCTGCTTGTAGTGACATTACTCACCATTCATTTTCTCCAGTAAAGGCTTAATGGTCTCACTAAACAAATTTTACAAATACTGTACTGAAGAAAAACGTTATGTCTTTGAAGCATACAGCATTTCCAGTAAATGCTTTTCATTGTGTAGTACTCTTTCTACTTCATAATTAAAACAACTTAAATGTAATCTGCTGTTTTCTATACTCAGGGCTTCTTAATCCTTATCTTTCTTTATGATTAATAACAGCCTTTCATTTACGTAGCACTATTACATGAAATTTTCATATTAAAAATATGAATTGAAACTTTCACAAATTGATAGACATTTTCAGTCTGTATCATTCATACAAGAAATAATTAACTTTTCCAATTGAAATTTGCTATGCACCAAAGATGCTGCTGGGAATAGTTCTCATACTGATAAAAAGAAGTTGCAGATGGAGAAAAACGCACGGTAGTCATTTCAGTCACCAAGCTTCACTGGACATCTTGTCTGCTAGACCCAGAGAAATGTGTTTGCAGCATTCTGTTTCCTATGATTGTTACATTTTAGTATCATGGAAGTTATGTTTACATATAAGTGTGTGTATTTCTACATGTCTTTCCATAAGTGGTAATATTAGCTATCGTCTCTACTATCTCTCTGTAGAAAAATAAATTTTGTTCCTCATGCTGACACCTCCTGATACCTCTATCAAAACAATAACTCTCGCTGACCACAAGCCAGTACATGATATAAAGAATACCTAAGTGTGTCTGTCACTCATATATAAAGATGAAAAAAGATACTCATATACAAAGATGAAAAAAGCCTCCAGGCTGTAGTAAATGATACTTTCAGAATAAAAAGGCACAAGAAACATTGCAAGAGCACCACCTTAATGATAACATAGGTCATCTAGCAGAAATGTTTACTGCAGCCAGATTCTTTTAACATTTGACACTATAATATAACGCTGGAAAAGGCTCAATAAGCAACAACTGCCATTCTCTTCATATCAGATTCATTGGATCCTAATTGGAAAAACATATCCTGTTTTTTTTCCTTCTTGAGAAGAAATCTATGCACTGGACTTTTCCAAAACTTACCTCTCTATTTCCTTTAAAAAGTTGTGGTGATATTTCCCTATTCTTTAATCCTTTCTTTGGAACACATTTTTGCAGTTAAACATAAAGTAGTCAGTAGAATAGAAAATGAGAGTTTGATAGTTGCCAAGGAATCAATCTAATGATATAAAATATGGCTCAGAAAATGCCCATCCTCATACACTGACATTTATATTTGGTATCTCAACAGGCTAATTTCCTAAAGCTATTCAGTATTATTCTAAAAAATAAACAAAAGCAAAAATTCAGGAAACTTTAACTTCCTTAGGTTAGTTTATTAAATACTATCCTAAAATTTCTGACAACTTTGAAATAGCTCCGTGACACCATAGCGAGGGAAAACCTCACAGTAGGCGGATAGAAAAACAACACTGTATTTTTGAGTGACTCATGCAAACATCACTTCTTGAATATTTGCACTTACTGTCTCCCTTTTTCTGTTGCCTTCATCCAGCTCCCCTGGGGAGTCCTTGCTAGTGGGCAGACCAACACACTTGTTAGAGATTTTGATGCTTTTCAGACCAGGTGTAGCACATTATAAATGTATGCTGCAGAGAGCGTGGCACCCTTTCCTGCCTCACTGTTCTTTCCAGTTGTGGGGGGAAGAGATAGAAGAAATATTTTTGCTGCAGAGATTGGAAGAAGTCTGCAAAGATTTTCCCAAAAGGCTGTAGAACTGCTAATCACAGTGACAAAAAAAAAAAAAAAAAAAAAAAAGAATAAAAAAGATGTGAAGAAAAGCATTTGAATCTCCAAGCATGTGCTCACAACCCAGTGGGCAGAACATTTGCCTAGCCTTTGACAAAGAGTAATGCTACAATGAAAACGGTCAGCAAGGTCAGGAAATCTGTGATTCAACAGTAGCTCAAGGCTCTTGCAGTTTCTTATGACCATCCTGCATTATTAACTTCACACGTATTGGAACAATATATATAGGCGGTAAGGTACTGCCTAGATCTGTGAAAATTCAAGACCATTCAACATGAAAATAGTCCTTGATATCGTTTCTCAGTGGTAGGAAGAATACTTCTGATCTCCTAAACTGAGAACAGAAGTTGGCATGAACACTGCCTGATGCACTTCAGGGACTTCTTTAACCCGAGTGCTGAGAGCTCAAATTTCAGAGCATTTTCACAATGTTTTCAAAAGAAGGTGGCTGAGCAACAGTGACTCCGCTATCAGTGCTGAAAAAGCCTTCAGAGTCAACAGACGTTTTTTGGCATCAAGAATTCTCAGAGATAAGCCTTTGATTTCTCTTAAAAACAGAAGAGATAGACTAATACTTTATAACTTGGAAGACAATTTTCTTCTTCCACACTGCAAATATGCACATTATGAGTTCACAAAAGTGTGAATTTCCAAACGATGTGCAACACTTGGTTATTGATTCTCTAAGACTAATAAATTTTGATTCTTAGAATCTACCAAAAAAGCTAGCACTTTTATGACAAACAGCAAAGCCTACTAGGAATAAAATGCATTCAGTATCTTATAGTTAGGCGTCATGAATTACACATCAGAAAGAGGCTCAGATTACACTTCAGAAAGAGGCAGAAAGAGGTGCAAAGGACTTCCTGTTAATATTTCACTGATTAAAAAGACTCCACTGATAAAATTGATGTCTAAACTGAGAACAAGCTAGCTTTATTATTTAAATAATGTTCTCCAAGAGAGATCCACTGTCAAAAAGCCAAGACTATTATTTATTACTTGTGCTTGGTGAACTGCTGATTTTACCATTAGATCAACATACTAATTTAAAATCAAATCTTATGCACTCTTGAAGACAGAATCACATTCTTTAACAAAATAAAACTTGCACTTGTTCCTTTCAAAAACCTTTCACCTCAGAGCAGAGGAAGAGTCAGGTGGATAAAATAAATTTTGTTACCCAAGAACAAATAGAGTATAAAGCTGTTTATTCTTTCCTACATAGTACAGTATTAATATTTTCCTTCTACATAATAACATATTCTGCATTCATAGAATACGTATTGTATGTTATGACAGAGTTGTTTTATCCTACTCAAAAATGACATACATCAGTGGAAAAATATCAGAAGTGCACAAGGAGGAGATTTTTTATTATTGCAGTCATGATAGACTGTCATAAATTAGGGAGGCCATTATCAGCCAGAGCAGCAATATATGCTCCCTGTCAGGAGCTCATTTTGAAAGCTGTGACATGCTGATTAATGCTATAAAGTAGCACTGCATTTTACATGCTATATATCTTTAGGAAAGTATATCACCTTGGAAAGAATTTCCTTCTTGTTCTTGGCATTCTGACATTCACTAAGTGGATTTATGCCTCAGTTAAGCATTCTAGTTAAAATACTAATTATTGGCCAAATCAAGATAAGGAGCAAAAAGTCTAATGAGCCCCACAAACTGAGTGTTGTGGGATTTTTTTTGAAGAAAAGGTTTTTAATGTGTACTGTGGAAATAAATGCATAAACAATATCCACTGAGATTAAGAAATTAATAAAGCAATGTTTTCAGAAGTTAAAATAATTCAGTTGATCATGTTAAGTACTGCTTGCATTTGCAAATTTTCTTGGATACCAGAAATAGTGTTTTACAGGTGATCTGTTTCTGTAACAGTTTTGTTGTTTCATCTTTCATACAAAAGCTAGTACAAGCCTTTTGAGACCCAAGATGTAATGCTACTGAGTCACAACCACTGCATTTTTTGTAATATCTGCATTAAATTTGGAATTTCTGTTCTGCTTTACAAACATAACCGAATTCGAGCTGAAGAGACGCACATCAAAAATGGACAGAAAACAAGAGAGAGTTGTCATTTCTGAAAGAATATTGAAAGAGATGTCATAATCCTGAAGAAATTTCTTATTTTCCTGCTGCAGCTCCCAGGAAGGAGTTCCCACTGCATCCATTCCATGCTGAGAATAATTGACAAGGAATGAGAAATGACATGCCCACGGCCACACACAAATTGCAGCTTAACAAAAACAGTCAGAGGTAGAATCGCATAATTTATCTGCCTCGAAATTCCTAAACGATGCTTCTGCTCCACCATTCTTAGCAATAGCACCTCATCAACTTCATATTCATGGCTGCCCCTCTTACCTCTCTGTCTGAATGCCTAAAAAGCACAATCACAAAAATGCTACTCCTCCCAGGATTGTATGGGTAATCTGCACAAATTCTGGAAAAAATTGTAATTTTCTATGTAAGAAGCAAGAAGGGAATATTTTAAGATATTAAATAATGTATCTTTAACATCCCTTTAGCAAGCAGCCATAGCAAGGCACTTTCCAGAGAGCAGAGACACTTCTGAGAGCTTCTGAGTCAAGCGAAGCCAGTGAGTCACATTGCTGTTCTACAGTAGGAACAACTTCAGCGGTTCTCCAGGATTTTCATTTGATTTCATTACTTTTAAGCCAATTAGGTTGATCAGTTTTGAGACAAATTGTTTTTCTAATTTATTCAACTGACAGGAACAGATGTGTAGCATCCGAGGCATACACAGGGCAGGTTATCTCTAGTGATGACAGCCTATGTTGTCAATAAACCTTGGAAATGCATGTTTCAACTACAACAGTTTGAGAAGAGAGAAACTACAACCAATGAGCGTTTAAGAGCGATTCTCAACCACAACATGTGGATGGCTATGAATACTTCACCTAGTACACACCATGAGAAAAAATAGACAAAATGAAGTTAATTTCAATCAACAAGGAAAACTGTCTGGAGAAACTGATATTGGCAGTGTAAATGCACAGACCCTCATGGTACTTCTCCCTGCAGCTTCATTCCTCATAACACCTAATGGTGGCTCAGAGCTTGGCTTTTCTAGTCATGTCCCCTTCATCTTGCCCTGTGATACATGGCAGCTTTCTCCCTCGCTGCTACATGCACAGGCAGGCCAAATTCCTTATGTTGGGTCAGCCCCAGTCTCCATGTTTTTTTTTTTCCTGAGTGAATAATGTCAGACAAGGGGAGATTAATGCATTATCACACAGCTTTTCATTAAAATTAACTTATCTATTGAACCTCTTTCAACTGCCCTCTTGAAGAGGATAATATATTCCATCCACTGAGCAAAGATGTCTCCTCTGGCATTGATTGAAATAAAAGAGCAGTTTTGCTTGAAAAGGATTTCCTATCTGACCATTCTTTCATTTGAGACTTTTGCCTCCGATTTCTGTAACCTGAAGGAAATCTCTGGCATATGGTCATTAGCCTCATGAACCAAAGAAGATCAAAACTTGGCAAGAGAACTGCACCTATTTTCCATTCTCTCTCTCCACAGGCAAATCCCATTTTCTCAATTTTCTAATCACTGTTCATTTATGCCTTACCAGCTAATCTCTCCAGTCACAAAAGAAATAATTATAAGATTGTATTCATGTACAATTAATGTTCAAATAGATTGTGAGTGAAAGTCAGTTTTTGCTTAGACATAATTATGTAAATGAACACTAGAAAGAGTCAGGTGAAAACCAGAGGGTTTTATTTGAGTGTATTAGCTTAACTCAGCTGCATTTCCTTTCTGTTTTGATGCACCCACACAGATAACTGACTATTATTTTACAATGGAAAGTCCATATTAACTCCATTACAGTCTATACAACTTGCCCATCTAGCCAGAATTACTATATACTAGGAACAAAGACAATGTATAACTAGAGCTTACCTAGAACTAATCTATCAAAACCAGAAAGGATCAGCAATAAAATTTGTGTAGAGTCAAGACAAAATTATCACTGATGACATCCATCCACAACTACTTATCTGCTTTTCTAAAATGAAACCCTCTGCAGGATCCTGTACTTTTGCAGTATGGCATTTATTGATAATTCAAGAATTGAAGGTTTCCTACTGACAAGTGATTTTGGACCAGGATTAACATTATGTGCGTTATTGATGTTTAATAAAGGCAACAAGTGGAGAAGCATAAGGCACAGCATTTTTAAGATCTTACTGAAACTTTCCTCTCTTTGGATTCTAGCAAGTACATTTACCACTCCCTCAGTTGCCTGCATTATTGTAGTTGTTTCTCACTGAAGTTAAAGAAATCAGAAAGTGCATTGTTAGGTAATATCAGCAGGAAATCTGCTTCCTACTGTGAAGCTCTTCTACTTCTATTTCCTTTGATAGATTAAGACTCAGAAAAAAAGAAAATTTTCCATTGCAGACTCTTCAAATGTGCAGTTCAAGTACAAGTGTGCTGCTCAAAAACCAATGTGCAACAGTATTATTTCTGAGTAGACTGAGGATGCACTGAATGTTTTCATTTCTGCTTGCTTCAGTCATAGTGAGCTGGCAAGATGCAAAGGGCCTCAGGTCATAAAAGACTGTCAAAAGTAATGGCTAGGAAAGAAACTTAGGAGTAGGAGAACATAATTCCTAGATCTGCACATTACCTGATATAAGAATGCACAAAAATCTATCCCCCACTCCACAATAGCTGTCACATTCTTTTCTGTAGATGTGCTCCAAGAAAACAGGCTCCTAATGGGTTTGATGTTTGAGATGCTTTATCACATGGCACGATGTAAACTTTAGCATTTTTAATGGATCATTTGACTTCAGATGGTACACAGTATTTCCTCTTTATCATAGCTTGTGAGTTGCAAGAAACTCATCTTCAGAATGGAATTTTAATACCTGTTTACAGGCATATGTCGCAATTACATGCTTCGTTTTTTTTCCCCTTTTTATCTTTCAAATCATCAATTTCCAGCCCTTTTACAATGATGTGTTCTAAGATTAATGCAAATTACCATATGGTTTAAAATACAACAGACTTCAGTGAAAATTTACACAAAGAACACCTGGATAAATTTGGATAATGGTATTTTTGTCTGAATCATAGTCAGTGCTTAGCTCATAATCAAAGCCTAACATAGATCCCACAGAACACTTCATAAGCTTGAAATGAGTCTCCATTAAACTACAACCTCAGAAAAAAACCTCAGCTTGTTACTTCAATATTTTCGTATATGTCACACTACATAACTATGGGTCAGGCTCTTCATGCTATCTACCCTTGAGTCTCAACAGATGACTTTTAGAAGACAGATACCTATATGCAATACTGCTTCTCAGTCTGCATCTGCAATCTGTATGAACTTATGTATATACAACTTCCATATGTAAAATGACTTAAGATCTGCAGATGCCTATGTATGCATCATCCAATCAAGTTTTCACTGATTTAAGTATCTCTTATATCCTAGGTTAAAAAGTATGCCTAGATGCTTACAGCACATCAATTGTCACTAAAACTACACTGCATTACAAGATATTTTGCTAATGCACAGGGCTGCAGGTGGTGCAGTATTGATCAATCTGGGCACCACAGTGCTTCCACCATATAAGGTCCATTAGGATTTTAAAATTGTATTTATATCCTGTGAGTGGCTCAGCACACACTTGACACATACATGTCCTAATAAAAGAGAAAAGAGAGTAGCAGAAACACAGTAAGAAAAAAAATACACATTCTTGTGGTAGCAATCTATGGTAACTAGTAAAAGGTTGCAGGTAAAATTTTCCCTACCAAAAAGAGGAAAACTTTCTGTTTATTCACTGTTAGTTGACACAAAATTCTAAAACGGGTCCCTCTGATCATTTTCTCTTGCAATGAAACCACTCTACTAGAAAGACTGCAAAATTGAAAGGGACAGAAAGAGGTGATATGAATAAACAGAAAAATCCAAGGAAAGAAGCAATGTGCAGTGCAGACAGAAACAAGGAGAGATCCGTTCGACTTTTCCTGGGGGAGGGCTCTGTCTACTGGGTTCTTGTGTATTTTCATAGCTATGCTTGCCTTCACTGGAAGTCCTTCCTAAAACATTACATAATGTAATCTGCATCATGCTTCTACTGCTGCTCAAGTCTAAACACAGATGAAACTTGTCTTGAACTTTTACATTATGCCAGAATAACCCTTTCATGTTAAAGGGTCATTAAAAAATGCAGGTCTTATTACTGCTAACTTTTCCCTAGAATACTTTAAAATGGAACATATAATCATAAACTCAATAAAACTTTATCAGGTCATCTATTTCCCCTACTAAGAATTTCTTTATACTAGAAGAATATAACTAAACATTAAAAGATTTAATGAGTTTGTCTGTATGCCAGTTGAAGACCCCAGGTCAACTTCTTGGCCCACAAGCAGAGGTGGAGGAAAGCACATGAACGCAGACATGGTTGCATTGATTTAGCCTTGATTTTCCATGCACAGTAAGCAGGCTACAATCACAAGCAAAGCATCAGCTGAGCTCTCAACCACAAGCCATCCCACCTACGCCAGGTAATTATTTTGCCAATATCAATCTCATGAGAAAATGTTCTGTGGGACTCAAGGTACTCCACTGCAAACACCAGGAAGGGTGAATAAGATCTCTGCAGGGAAGACTCATCTTTGCAAAGGGAAAAATTAAAGAACTAAATTTTAATACTGCTTTCATATTGCTATCAAGAAAGAATGCTTTGCATTTTAATAACACCTAATTTCTGAACACTTCACAAACATGAGTAAGTTTTGTTTCTTACCTCCTGTGAAGTGTGAGAACATAATCCCTATTTTAACAAGCAGAAACTGAAGATGTTGAAATAATTTACCACAGGCTACAAAGGAAGTCTAAGAAGGAGAGAGAACAAATGTTCCAGCACTCTCTACTATCTTTCCCTCGGCACACAACTGCCGCTATGCAGACTAAGTAAAAGAATAAATAAATAAAATTAAACACAATCTTTGTTATCAAAATTACAAGTATCCCTGAGACCTAAAGGGAAATGCACAGCTTTACCCCAGTGGCGGGGATCCATCAACACTTACTCAAGACCTTTCTTCCCTCATGCTTCATCCAGCTGCACCATTCATCTCTTCAAAATATTCTTTCAACATACTGGACTCCAAAACACCCCAATATGCTAAACCATGCACTGTTCTGTTTCTTCCTAATGGGAAGCATAATAAGCATTAGTGAAGCATAATAATATAAAATTATTTTTAAATAAACATATTTTAAAATATTCTTGATATCTCCACTCTAGCTTGCAGTCTTTCTGAATTAACGCTAGATTCAACTTTTAGAAACAACCTCCAGGAGCTATGCTGACCAAGGAGTTAGAAATACCACAGAGCAAAGAGGTTCCTATCACACCTCAAAAACCACCTTGGTGCTTACCCCATTATTTCTTTCTTAGAGTTAGCCACTGGTGTCCAAATAAATCAACACAATGAGCACTGGTGTCTTTTTGATACTATATATTTATTTTGTTTAGGACATGTTTCTTGAATGATGAGACCTTCTCAACTTAGGTAAAAACCTGCTTAAAAATCTTCCTGTTGCATATGGCCAGCTGCATGTACATACACGTGCGTATTTATGCGTTGGGGAAATGAAAGAAAAGGAGAAAAAAAAATAAAATAGAGAGAGTATTGGGGACATTAGGGCCTTCAGCTCCAGGGATGTAGATGTTCTGGTTTGGACAAAAACTAATCTGGAAATCACCCCCAACTCTGCTTGGAGACTCAGCTTCCCATTTATTGTGAAAATAGTAAATACATAGTCAAGCATAAGGAGCTGAAGATAAGCCAGAGAGGTCACACTCTTATCGCAGCAATTTTCTCCTGGAAGAAATTGCAGAAAGTATAGATTTCCAAGAGCAAACCTAAGAAGGCAGATGTACAGCTGAGGTGTACAACAGTCACACAAGGAGGAAAAGTAAAGTTGTTTAGTTAAAAACGCAGTAAAAATGAATTGGAGGATTTTGTAGCTGTGGAGTTTGGAAACACATTATTCTAGGAATGTTCCCTACAGTCTTTTCCTGGCTGTTTCCTTTACTTCCCAGGATGCAGCAACGAGACTTTGTTCTTTCCAGAAACCGCTTTCACAGAGGCAGGTAACTGCCTAAATTCAAAAAAGATGGAGATCTCCAAGAAAGAGTCCAGTGGAGGACCACAAAGATGCTGAGGGTCCTGAAGCATTTCCCATATGAGGAAAAACTCAGAGACCTGGAACTGTTCAGCCTGGAGAAGACTGAGAGGGGATTCCATCACTGTTTATAAGCAGCTAAAGTGCTTAGAAAGAGTCAAGCAGGATGGGGCCGGGCTCTTCTCAATAGTGTGCAGTGATGGAACGAGGGGGAATGGGCAAAAGCTGGAATACAGAAAGTTCATAATAATACAAGAAAAAAACTTCAATTTGAGGGTTACAGTGCACTATAAGAAACTGCACAGAGAGGTTGTGGAGCCTCCTTTTCTGAAGTTATTCAAGGTCCATCCGGACACTTTCCTGCATATCCTATGCTGGGGAACTTGTGTTAGCAGGGGAAGTTGCACTTCATTATCTCCAAGCCCTACGATTCTATTATTTTGTGAAATGATTCCAAATAGCAAAGAACATTAAGCAGATGGAAAGGAAGCAGCAGGGGAGTCACAGAGACCCCCACCTCACAGAAATCACCTGATTCAAAATGCAAAGAAAGTGTTCTTATTTCCATTAGTGAGTCAGATGAATTAAGCTGTGGCCCACTGAACATGTCTACCTCTTATTTCTTACTTATAAAGCAGATTGCCCTTTGATATCAAAAATAGCTGAAAAAGCATTTACCTCCCAGTCTACATCAGTAGAAAAACACCCCAAAACACAGAAAGTTCCCTCCCTCAAATGAATACTGGAGTTGGTGTCTGAAGTGGATTCTCTAAAAATCAGTTGGAACCTAGGTATCACTAACTTTCTGAGAAAGTCCCTAAAACAACAGTAGCAAAGGTTTTCAGATATGAAGATATTTTAAAAACAAAGTGAACTTTTAATCAGTTTTGCGCTTGATCCACTCAGCTTCAAGTCACCCTGTTTGGATGGTCAAGCATGAAACATTTTATTTGCCATTACTAGATACAGACACACTCAATTTGCATGAATAACCCAGTGTTGCTCATGATGAGATAAGAATTTTATTATATCTAGCTATGTTTATTTATTTTTTTCTTCTCCTAGGAAGAAACAAAAAACTGTAGCATTTTTATACCCTTTTCAAATATTATTAAAAAGAGCTTTGATATGTTATTTGTTTCAAAAAGCACTGACAAATAATCCTTTACGTTTTAATGCAGCCTGCATCCAAAGCCATCAATAATTCAGCAAGAAGGAGCACACTGAAAAAGGCCAGTTCTAAAAGTGCGCCTAGAAAGCACATTCTAAAATTATACCCATGTCCATACAATGTTATCAACACTTCCTAGAGGTGCAGTGTTATGCTTTCCTTTAAAGGTGAACTGGAAGCTATGTTTTGGCAAGCCTAAATTATTTCACTGTATTCAAGAATAACTTGAGGGCACTCTGTAACCAGTACTGTACAGAACAGGTTATACAGCAATCATTTTTATTTTTTTTCCTCCTTAGTGAAAACAAGAGACCTACACTTAAATTTTTCCTTATTCCAATTTTATTAATGCAAGACAAAGTGTGAGTCAGGAAAAAATTTCATGACAAGTGTGGGTTTGCAGCTTTTTTTTTTTTTTTTTTTTTAGCAGGTGATAGAGAATATATATATTCTTACAATATATATACAGTGTAAATATATAGGATAGAGATAGTCTATATATAGTGTATGCACTATATATATATGTAGTGTAACTATATAGTGCATATTCAGCATCTATATGTTGTGCAAATTATAATTCAATCTGTCATATGTATGTAAGAGTAAACCATGGCTATTGTGGTTGGAAATATACTGTTCCAATAACTAGGTCCTCCTTTGCACATCTCATTTGTTTTCACTCTACAAAATACAAGGCAGAAATGTACTTAAAAAAAATGCCGTGCCATCACTATAATTAACTAGAAAGGATTTCATCCTTCATTCATCTTAGACCTATCACACAGAAGATGACATCAGGCTCCACTTGAAAACTGCACTATGTCAGCATTCCTCGCTGATGGAAGGCACATGGTGGTGGTGCTATCTCCCATCACCACGCAAGAAGACAACAGCTCCTGGAAGAACTGGGATCTTCATACAAGAGGGAAGAGGCTGATTGATTTACTGGGCATCATCCCATTTCCAGAGGATGTGGGAGTGGTAGGGAAAGAAAAAAAAACTTTACTACTATGTTCTGCTCTCTTGACAGTTTATGCAGAAGAGGAATCACATTTCCTTTGCAAAATGGAAACAAACACTCAACTGAAGGAAAAGTAATTAAGCTTCCTACAGCTGCCAATCATGTTCTCTCTGGAGAAGCATTTCAATACAGTTATGATTTCTAGACAGGCAATGATGGTTTGGGGGATTTTTTTCCTTCAAAAAAAGTTTGAGAATTATATTAGAAAACTTTATATGAAGTCAGCAACAGAATCCTGCAATAAGCCTCCTTAAGCAAAAGCTACCAGTGTTTCAAATACAGTTAAACATGTATCTTAACATGATACAGCTCACAAATCTGAATGTGAATATCCACTAGACAAGGCTTTCATTTCAGATTCTTGATTTCTCTTTATAAAACACAAAGTAAAGACTTTTCTAAATTTTCTTGTGTGATTCCAGCTTGCAAGATGAAACTACAGGGATGAGAAAAAGATCTGCTGAATGAGTTAAAAGAGGAGATAAGAACATCATTTGATCTCCATTCTGACTCATCATAATACGCCATCACTTTAGGAGGAAGAAGACAAAACAAATTATGTCCACTTGCACTGTTGATATGATTTTAACCTCAGGACAAACATCTGGACTGACACTCAGCATTATAATTTGTTGCCACTATATCCCAGAACCTGCAGTTCTGGAGCAAGACTACAACACAGCATTGCTAAACCAGTGTGTGATGACAAAATAAAAAGGCTGTTTCTTTCCCAGAAAAAGCAGGCAAACAAATAAGGAGACAGAAATGGAGCAGAATTGAGTGTCAGCTCCCTTTCTGTTTTTCCCCTTTTAAGTAATCATCTCCATCTTTTAATGACTCTTCATAATACACAATGTAATTGAAGAGGTTCTTTTGGAAGCTTTCTGAAATACAGTCAAATTTGTACTTCTGAAAATGAATAACTTGCTCCACATAGAAGATGCCTGTGAACCACATTCTTAGGCAAATTCTTTTGAGAAACACTTGAATCCGAAAAAGATAAGTACTATTTGACTGAAACACTGACAAGGGAATTTGTTTGTTCTCTCTCTAAAATGCTGAAACCTCAATTACACATTCCAAGACTGAATGCTCACTGAACAAACCATTACTATTTTTTTCGTACAGAAAGTTGAACAATCCATTTCTAGAATTGCTTTTGCAATTTATTTACATGGTTACAAATGTGTCATAATTATGACTACAACACAGCAACCCCAAGTTTAAAATGTTATGTAATTAGAGGTGAAAGATTTCAAGTTAACTTTGTGACTACCACAAAATATTAGAGAAACCATAGCCAGGTCCATGAGAATTCTTTTATTTAACTTGAGACTGACTCCAACATGTAGTCAAGAGAATTGACGTAACAGAGGTTCCATCATATCATTTTATCCAAAGAAGTATGGAGTTGAAAGTTTGTGTCTGCCTCACGATTGTGGGCTAATGATAGGCTATTTGCTTCCCAATATTTAGCAAGAATTAATTTTTCAAAAGCACCCACAATTTTGAAAAAAGTTGTGTTATGAAATAGTTGTATATTAAAAACAGCAGAGATTGTAGGTCTATCCCTTTTGAAAGAGATCTTGATTTATTTCAAAAGCTTCTTTTTGTTCTGTTTTGAAATGATTTTTCTGAGCCTTATAGAAAATTTGCTATTCCACCTAAGATAAAAGGACAAAGAGATCTTGTGGTTATTCTAGCCTGTAATTCTTCCTTTGGAAAAGCATTCTATTAACTGACATGCATCTAACAGTAACAGTTGACAAGGTTGTGGTCACCATCATCTTTTTTCCTCTCAAGTCCATCACAAGATTCCAGCTACAGTTGACTGGAATTTAACTGAATGAGAATGAAGAGACAAATCTGCATACTAAACTTCTTTTATTACTATGAAATTTCTGCACTGCTAATTCCTGATTTATTAAAACAATAAGAAAACAAACAAAGAAACAAAAACAACAAATAGCAGTAAAAAAGCAAAAGATCAATCATAAAAAAAATAATAAAAAAATAATAAAAAAATAAATCTACTTCTCTGTTCCCCATTGTTCATCACTTATGAGCAGGACAAATAGAATCTTTTTTTTTTTTTTTTTCCTGGCACAACAAGCAGCATGACAAAAAGTTTAAACAGGCAACCTGAAATCACAATGTTTTGCTGTGAAACTAGAGTTACTGGTATCAATCATAGGACCAGCCACTGCCTCTAAAGAAACAAAGAGAAATCTACATCAACATGTCTGAGAGAGCAAAGAAAAGTGGAGTACTCAAACACCTGTTCTGTTTGGATGTATGCACTTCTCATACTATTTTAAGTGAAAAACAATTGATTTCAGAACTCCCACAAAATTTGCAACTGGGATGCACTGGGAAGAAAAATACTGATCTTTAAGACCTAGACAAGTAGGATCTATGCCACTGAAAGATTTATGAGGCATAATGTATGTTGAAAGAACCAGTGCTGCAGACTTCCTGAAGAAAGATGGTTATGAACAAAGACATAGCAGACAATACTCATACAAAACAATCTGTTGAGCATCTGGTGAGAGATTTTCAAGGAAGTTTACAATAACTTATGTATTATATTCCCTCTGACCCAAGCAATACATCTACACTAGTATGCAAAGGCAGACTGTGACAGCTCAGAGAAAGGTCTCACACATATCACAGGAACAGACCTTGTCCTGAGCAGGACATAAGTGTGTAAAGACACCCACTCAGAGTAGTGGAAATGAGCAGGAAGTCTGGTATCAAATGAGTTTCCATAGCTATGTGAGACGGAATCTGCAGAGAAATATTGCTATTTGCCTTCTCCAACCTGGATGAAAAGGAATGTGGCCATGTTGCTGAAATGGTGTTCCTGTTCCTAGAACATCGTGCACCATGATCTCATTTCAAAACATCTTATTTCTCCTGTTCAGCAGTAAAGCCTAACAGGGAAAAGTGGAAAGCACAAACTGAGTAGTATTGACAGATTAAATTTATTAAACAGAAGTTTTATAAATATTGTAAATCAGAGTCAATCAGATTTGGAAGACTTTCGTCAAATATTTCAGCCCTCCAAAACAGAATGCTTGAACAGATTAGGCAGGAAAGAATGCCTAGAAGATGAAGAAGCTAATCTAGAGGCAAAAAGAATAATTATGGTAATTTTTCATTCTGTTTTGAAAAATAGAGTTCAGTGGCCGGAGTAAAGCCAGGAGCCAGAAACTGTCCAGGATCTCAAGTACATTCTTCATGTCACCTGAGACACTGGTGAATTCCCATCACTGGGCAGCCACCTTGCACTTTCCCACTTCCCAGAAACACTCTTTGTTGCATTTTACTTCAATGGGACAAGGGAAATTAAAATCACATTACTTACTCTACAGCTTTGATGTGCTTATTTTAGCAGCAAGTTTAGTTAGATAGACTTTTCTTTTAAAAAATACCAGAAATTAATGAAGTTTTAATTTATAGTATGATTTGCTGTTTAAAGAATAAAGAATATATTACAGGAAGAGAAGAAGAAGAGAAGGAGAGAGGAAATGAGAAAAAGAAGAGAAAGAGAAGAGAAGAGAGAAAAAGAAAAATAAGAGAGAGAGAAGGGAGAGAGAAAAAAAAGAGAAAAAGGAGCAAGTAGTTATATGTAACATTCTTAAGTTGAAAGTGATACTGTGAAATCTTACTGTTAGGCATGAAAAAACACCAACAAATTGTTTCTCCGTCACAATGAATAAAAGTTTAGCAAAGCCAGATTAAACATTTTTTCAAGCCCTGAATGAAAGAAGATCATTACATTATGTAAGGGCTGTGAGTGTCTTCCTATGTCCATAGACACACTCTTCCACCAACATTAAGGGAGAGAAGAACAATCTCATCAGTGTTTCATATTTATCTGTTTTTTTTTTTTTTTTTTTTTTTTTAATAAATTTAATTAAACTGTATCTATGCTTTCACACTTTGAGAATTTGGCATGGGTGGCTGAAATGTGCTTGCTTGCTTACTATTCTGTTCCGTTTACTTAACAGTCTTGGAAGGAAAAAAGAAAGAAAGAAAGGAAGAAAGAATATAGAAAGAAAGACTGCCCTTCAAGTCACCTTGACAAAAATCTGCATTTTTGCTGCATTCTACATTTAAAGAAAATCATTAAACTGGCTAGTTTCATTATAAAAGCACAGAAACTGATTTTAATTCCAGTAACCTAGCCACTCCACATTAACACTGTACAGAGATAACACGATAACACCATGTTTCCCTTTCTTTAGCATTTTACAATATAAAATAGGTTACATATCAGTGCATGTGTCTGTGATATACCACAATCAGACTAAAAGCTGAAAACATAAATGACCTCGGCAAGTTAGGAAGCATACAAAATAGAGGTTTTAATTCATAGTTATCTAACTACTGATACTTTTTCTGGAACAGCCATTGTTACTGTGTTTGCGAGTTTTTTCACTGTAAACTCTGAGGCGGGTATTTTCATGTCTGAAGTGCTTATCTAGGCCTAAAAATTGAGGATAAAATCTAGGTCCTCCTGTAGTTGAAGGAGTTTTGTCACTGACTTCAAATGTGTTATAATTTCACCTTGTGAAATTGAAAATCCTTGCCTGGTGAATGCTGCATATATTTTCCGTGAATACCCAATTCTGTCATCTCTGAAATACTGAGTGTAAGTAGAAGGGAATGCTGCAGGAAAAGTACAGGAGGAAAATGGAGCACTCAGTTCAGATGGAAACAGATCTGTGTGGAGGGCCTGAATGAGAGGCCAAATCAGTGGTGGTTACCAAATAAATAAGGGAGAAAACAGAACAGCAGATTGCATGACTATCAGCTTCATGTATATATTGTAAGCACATCACATTTCAAGAGCTATACCTTTTAATGAGCTGGTAAATGATACTACAAAAATATTTAAATACTGAGTTTGGATTGAAATATGTTTCATCACTGACAGACACACAGAACACTGCAAAGCCTCTTTTTGTTAGTCCTACACTTTTCAGGAACAACAATATTGCAGTAATATTAACTGACGTTTCAGCTTAAATAATATGTTATGCATATATTTTCAATGCATAATGCATAATAATTATGCTGTAAATTTTGAATTTTGCCTAGAAAGAGTCTCTCACACACACACACAAAAAAAGACCTAAAATTCACCAACCAAGAAAAAGTATCATACTTTCATCCAAAAATCTGAAGTATTCATCCTAGATGTGCAGCATCAGTTTAAATTTTTCTTTCTCTTGACAATACTTGAAGAATCTCCCATATATTTTGGTTTTGCTGTGAAAACGCAAAATAACACTTTTCAATTAACACTCACACTAAATATTCACATAGAGAATGGGATGTAAGAGAAGAAATAAAACTAAACTCACATTCATCAAATCAATCAAATCCTTTACATTTTGGTGAATCTCAGAATGAGCTAATTAGCTTTGGCCTTTCTTTACTTGCATCAGCCAGTCTAGCAACATTAACACAAGGTCAACCAAGTTCTGTATTTATATTATGTGTGACAGCCTAAGGTTTTCTGCCTTCTGTCCACAAACTGAGCCAAGCTGTAATACTCATAGGATCCAACATCAAGAGCTTTTTGTGGATCAACACACATTTCTGCACATATAGTCATGTTAGAGAAACATAAAGAATAACTCCTCCGATCTCATGCTATATGAACACAGAGACAAAAAATATGCAAACAAACCTTTGTACTGTATTCTCATATGTACAACTTGACATCACCTCCTCTTTAACCTCCTGGCAAAAACAAGAATAACCCTGGGGAGTCTTCTGTTTTCCAGAAGAGAAGTGTGGATAACCCTGATTTCCAGACCCAGTGACAGATTAACGTTCTCTGGGTATGCTCTTTTCAAACTCTGATAATTCACAATCATCCCATCAGTTCAACCATACTATCCCACCAGAACCAGTTTCCCTGCAGAAAGGTGCTGCACCCAATACTCATTCATCTGTGCATAACTATAATTGATGCTAAGCTCCAAATTGGATTAGCCATGTAAGACTGCTCTGTAAACAAGCTAATAGTATCTCCCTGCCAACACCACTGTTACCAAGATTCAATTACTGTAACCAGGTATTAATCTGATGTTGTTAATCTGTCAGATACTAAAATTTAGAAAACAAGCTGCTGCAACATTTTAATACAATTTCTAGAAGTATTTTTCCCTCTTGACTAAGTCATGTGTACTTATTAACATTTTATTTTGATATCACAACAATGGATATGTATTAAAAAACAATAAAACAAAATCAGCTCATGGACTGGAACTTCAATTACTGCATTAGTCAAAGATTTTGACCTTTCATTTTTATTTTTATTTTTGTTTGCCTGTATACATAAAAATAAGAACAACGTGTCCAAGCTACATCTCCAGATAAATAGCAAGATATTCTAATAATTGTTTACAATTCCTTTTAAAAATTAATAAAATTAACAATGATTACTGCCAGAATCCATTATGGACTAATGAGGGAAAAGAAAAAAAAAAAAAAGAAAGAAAAGAAAAAAAAAAACAACAAAACCAAAAGCATTCATTATTAAAGCTTTTCTTTTATTCAAGCGTTAAATGCAGTTGTACAAAAAAGAAATGGCAAACTACAAAAAGAGATCCAACAGCTCATTTAGAATAGACCTTAAATTGTATCAGTCAACTGATTGTTTTTTGATGTTCTGGGAAAAAAAAAAAAAAAAAAGGGGGGGTCTAAGCCAATAATTATAATTTCTACTTGTTCACTCACTGTTAGCATAGCAAGTCATGAGTTTAGAAAGCTCTTATTCTGCCTGGGGAAGGGGAACCTAGATATGACAAGATACAGCAAGAGAAAAACAAAAGAAAATAAAATACCAAAATGAGCATTCTAAGCAGTGCAGCTTTGTATACAAAAACTATCATAAAATTATAGAATGGTTTGGGTTGGAGGGGACCTTTAAAACCATCTAGTTCCAATACTCTCCTATAGGCAGGGACATCTCCCTCTAGACCAGGTTGCTCAGAATTTCATCCTGGCCTTGAATGCCTCCAGGGATGGGGCATCCACAACTTTTCTGGGCTACCTGTTCCAATGATATGTATGTGTAGGATCAAAGATCTGAAGGCAGGAAGAGACATTGATTGCAATAGATGACATCTTCACTACTACAATGAGTTTTCACCTAATTTTAAGCTTGAGACAGAAGTATATCAGCAAACAGAAACAAGGCTATAATTAAATATAAAACAACAGTGTGAGGCTGATGTAGAAGCCAGAAATCTGAGGCACAAAATCAGATGCAAGTAGAAAGAGTTACCAAGGGTAAAAAGAAAACACAAGAAGCAGAACTATTATATGTAACAGCAAATTTGATCACGTAAGAAAACATCATGAGAAGAGATATGTAGACAAATTTCCAGTCCATTTGATCCAGCTAGAGGCACCTTTGCTAGACACCTAAAGAATGAACAGAGGCACTCTGGTGGAGAAAAGGAGAAGTGGTAGAGAATGAAGAATAACCTTTAAAAGTCAGGGACATAGAGATCAGTAGCACAAAGTAGCACAATTGCATGTCAAGTGTATAAGCCCACGTAGATACAGAAGATCTAGTTACGTACTCAGTGCAGTGGCAGATAGGTATTTCCTGTTTGCTACCTTATGTGGTCATGGTGCCTCTTGACCTGGGTGTTGGCTCACGTTAGCACTTGTAGCTACAGATTTACTGACTCAGGTCTCTGCTTCTGCTTCTTTCATCTGGAATTACAAGCTTGTTCTCCAACATGCAGTGTTGATATGTCCTCCATCTTTTTATACAGAAAAAAAATTCTATGTATCTACGTTATACTTCTTGTATGAAAAATCAGTGATCTGCGAACATCTTCACAGTCAGGAATATGAAGATAATAAACATCCGTCAGCATAAATACTGTTACAATGACAAATGTTAATTTAAAAAAAAAAAAAAAAAAAAAAGTAAATTCCAAAAGATTTCCTAACCTTCTTTTTCATGGGAGAAATTGAGTGTAAGATTTAAAAACTACAAATAAAACATGATCACATCATTAGAAGTCTGAGGTAGAAATTATCAGAAATCAATCTATTCCTCCTGATACAAACGAAGCTGTAAAAAAACCACAGTCCCAAGACAGAGACTTGTTAGTTGATCGTATTCTGAGAACCCACATAAATTTGTTTTACAGTAGTTGGAAAACCCTTAAACCAGCAGAACTCCCAACTACTCATTTGTCCACAAAAATGCTCAAGTAAATCTTCCTGAGAGCTTCCACATGCCTTTATTCATATGCTATGGCTCACACAGCTTGTATAGTACAGTAATAAAAAGTGCAGTTATATATTTTTAAAGGAGTGATAAACAAATACTTCCATCTCTACAAACTCCAGCCCAGGTGTTCTCATTTCATTTTAGATGTATGTAGATGGTATTGCTGATTTACAGTCTATAAGATATAAAATATATAAATATGTAACCTTACAGTGCATTCTAAATAGCACCAGTCAATTATTAATTAAAACTAACTACTACTTATTCAGAACAAGAGAAGGAATTTTTTTTTAGAAATTCTAATCAAAACCAATTCAAGATTCAGGAACAGAACCAATATGTCACAGGGAGACTGTCATATTTGGCCATCAAACATAGACCTGACATAAAAAGAGACTTCATGAAATTTCTCCAATATGTTGGTCTCTCCTGGACTTCTTTTATTTTTATAAAGATAATATAATGGAGGGCTTATATTTTCCTACTTACATAGATTGCTTAGATAGTTCTTATATAGATCACTCTGAAAGTGATGTCTCCTGTTTATTTCTATGGAAATTACAACAGATGGAAAGAGCACAATAACACTATTTGAGTGAATTCTCAGCTACAAAACACTGTTTTTCAACATAGTCACCACCATTAGCTATGCATTTTCACAAACAATGAACAAGGGCAAGCATGTTGCGCTTGTAAAAATCTGCACCAGGGCAGGTGATCTGCTGTCACTGCTGCTGAAACATACATGCACCACGTCATTGTGCTCAGATCCATTCTTTGGTCTCCATCAACATTCAGCACATATCAACTAATGCATGCCATTTTTTCTGCATGGAATAATTCAATGACACACATTTGCTTTATACTCTTGGAGCAGGTCCAGAGGAGGGCCGTTAAGATGATCAGAGCACTGGTGCACCTCTCCTATGAAGAAAGGTGATGGAACTGGGTTTGTTTAGCTTGGAGAATAGAAAGCTCTAGGGAGACTTCATTGTGGCCTTATCGTACTTGAAGGGAGCATATAAACAGGAGGGGGAGCCTGGTCTGGTGGTTGGCAACCCTACACATCGCAGGGGGGTTGAAACTAGATGATCACTGTGGTCCCTTTCAACCCAGGCCATTCTATGATTCTATGATACACATCCATGTCAGACACTATTTTGTCAGATTTCCCCTCTGCTGCCATCTGTCGCATGGCAACAACACATAAAACACATAACAGAATATTAACAGAAAGCTCTGATGTTGAAGGTTGACATAATAAAGCAGGAAGCATTACTTTCAGAGCAGCCCTCATAGAGTCACAGAATCATTATTACTGGAATGACTAATACAATCACCTAAGTTATCATCATAAATGATCATCTAAGGTCATTATTTATATTGGAAAAACCTTTAAGATCATCAAGATCAAACATCAACCCGACATGCTGAACCTCATCACTCAACCATGTCCCTTACTGTCACATCCACACATATCATAAATACCTCCTGGGATGGGGACTCCAAAAAGGTAGGATAATTAATACGTGTAGAATCATTTGCTTCTATTACACAGACATCTTGGTTTGCTACAAAGAAGAGCCACTGAGACACTCACATTCAACATACTTATGTTTATGGAGGACATGTGTTATATAACATATTGATTCTTCTAGGATAGAAGAATAAGCAGTATAACCAGCAGAAATTCTCTGAATTTGACATGTCTTGCTGTCTGCAACAAGACAGGTCAATGGATCAGAAATCTTTTCCTAACCCTTTTACAACTCCAAGGAACACTGCAGAAAAGCAAGAAACAAACTATAACACTTGCCAAAGCTAAAAGGCAAAAAAAAAAAAAAAAAAAAAAAAAAGGGAGATTACTATATATTTTTAATGATTTTGCTACAAAAAAAATCCAAGCATAAAAATGCCACTCAATTGCTGTTACCCATCTACAATTCAATTTTTCAGTAATTCTATGTGTATGAAAATTATCTAAATCTTTTTAAAGTCAATACATCAAAATTTCATTCTGCAGAGGAAGTATCACAGTAGCAATGGGTTAGACTAACTTGATAAACCATCCCTGCTGTAATAGCTTAGAAGTATTCTGCATCTCAACCCTTGTTAAATATATGACCATCAAAGGATGCAGCCTTTTGCTGAATCACACCTACAAGCAGCTGTAAACTTCTGCTCTCAGTAAATCTTTAAGATATACGCTTCACTGTATTACAGAACCATAGGGGTTGGAAGAGACCCCTGGAGATCCTCTAGTCCAATCCTCCCACTAAAATAGGTTCCGCAATCAGCTTATTCTTTTCTCTTCTAATCCCTTCCTGCTGATTTTTATTGGGTTTCCTTCCATCCCCCAATATTTCCAATCTAAGTAAATATTAAACCTGTAACACACAGTTGCTAGTTAGAGCCACATAAAAAACCACCACCAACAACAAAACAAACAAAAATAACCAGCCAAACAAACTGCAGAAAAAAAAAAAACATGAAGCTTACATTTCTTTTCTTTTTTAAAGCAGCAGATTTGAATAATAACCTGCACAGGTTTGGAACCCAAAACTACAAAAATTAGAATATCTTCATCAAAATATGCTTCTGTTGTACATTAAAGAACAGCTGAGAGCAGATTCCAGTTTTATAATTAAAGAAAATTGGCCAGGTTTCTGAACCACTTTTTAACCTGTCTACAACAGGAAAGAGACCTGTTTACATCCTTCCAAATAGATACCCATATAAACCATTTCTCCTAAACATAATAAAAACCTAGCTTTCCTTAGCACATGCGAGTCTGTGTCAGGATGAATTGTTATTTACTAATGAAAACTTCCTTTTTGGACTTACTGACAAGTCCCTGCCTCACGCATACACCTTCTCCAACTTTCTCCAACTCATCACATTGCAGCTCAGGACAACCATAACTCTACTAGAGGGAGGAGGAGGAGGAATGGGAGAGCACTGACAAAGCAAGCAGCCTGCTTGCATACTCATTTATCCCAGGGCATGTGCATTATGTCATTTATACATTGACCAAATATTTTCTCAGCAATGGTGCCACCACCTAGTGCTATTGTCCCACTCCAGTGTTTGCTTTTCATTTCCTAACAGTGCCCTATCTGTTGTCTCTCTTCACTCAAGATAGAAACTAATCACATACATTATACATTCAGTTTAATTTTATTTAGTATAGATGATCAAAGCAAGAACGTGTAAAATTCAGGAGAAACTCTCAGAGGCATGCTTGTACACAATCCTGGCTGCTTAGCTCTGGATCAAGAGCACTTAGAAAGTTGTGGTCCTTAAGGCTCAAGGTGTTTTGCAGCTTCAGCTTAGCATATGGCAAGATATCCCACTGTCAACTACACTGGTCTTAGATCTTTTATAGTCTTTTAGCTACCAGATCAAATCCCTGCTGGGATATCCTGCAGCTGCATGGTCAGATTCTTTTGAGGGCCACCACACTTGTGTACAGGGCAGTGAATCCAGAAACATTATAAACCACGGAAACAATTTGTTATCGAGCATGAAAAATTATCTTAAGAGTCGTCAAACTGTACTGGCCTTGCAAAGAGATTACTTAACCTTGAAAAGTTGTTCTACATTCAGCAGCATTACATGGGCATAACCATCCACTGGGAGAACAACCAGGAAAACAAAACCAAAAGAGAATGTCTATACAAAGGTAAGTCTTTACGTAGAGAAACTGGCGTGTTTTTCTCAGAGCACAGTCAGATTACATAAACCAAAGTATTTTCCATTCCTCTTGTTGGACAAATAGACAACATTTGAAGCACAGTTATGGAGGGCTTTTACACAAACCACATTCATTTACAGTGGACAGTAATAAAGTGTCACTATTCTGAAAGGGAGGACTTGGCCAAAGAATAAAGATCCCTCAAGAACTTTTCGGATTTAATTCTAATACAGAGATTACTTTCATGCAATGGTAAATAGTTCAGAAAATGAACAAAATATGCTTTGCTTGACCATTACAGAAAGCTGAAAAATAAAGTATTGCTCTGAAAGTCTGATGGTCTGTAACAAACAAAGATTAACTTGCATCAAAGCTTTGCATCAAAACCACGGCCCATTAACTCATGTGCTCAGAACATATGTTTGTTATCAGATCAAATTCATCCATGCTCTAATGGGCATGGCATAATCATGAGCAATGGTCACACAGCTCAACCCAGATTCAGCAGTTCAGAGAGCACAGAACTTAGACTGGGAGTCATGTTAGAAGATGAGGTGATGGCTGATTTCCCATTTCTGATCAAGGCTAGCCAGAAATCAGGATATACTCTGTGGGTTTATGTCCTATCAAGAGTTCAGATGTGGAGGGATCTCAGCCTCCAGCTACCACTCACTCCAGAAATGAATGAGAGTCTTGTTGGCCCTCTGGTACTGTTTTCCTAGTCCATGACAGAACAACCAAAGAGTATATAACAAAGAGACAGAGCTTTGTCTGCTGTTTCATTCTGAACTAGAGTGAAAAAAAGAAGATGATAAAGTCACCTTATTGTCAATAACACTTGTTCACAGTACGTAATATTTTGGAAACAAAGAAGAAAAAAAGCTGTCATTCCTTGAAAAGGACACCAGAATTCTCCAGCTTTCACATTTTCCTCTTCTTTTTTAAACCACATGCCAGCCCACAGATAACTTGAGGCATACTATTTCCAGAAATAATCTTTTTACTACTACTACTACACAAAATTTCTATGGGAAATGATCAAGGAACGCTTAACAATTTTGCAGATATGCAAGATGTTTGACAAGAAATTACTCCATCTTTGAAGTATCTCTTTTCCTCTCTTTCCTTCTCTCAAAGAGTGCTTATTCCACAGTTCAGACTGCAACCTGCTTCTCAAAGCTCTTCTGGATCTTCTCTATAAGAGGATTACCTCCATGAACAGTTGTTATTGTTTAAAAGTAGGCCTCCTTCACCTTCCATGTGGCTTTGTGCATAGTTCTGTAAAAACTCTTGCATGTACAAGCTCTGTATTGAAAGGAAGGTATAGATCTTCTCCTTGAGCAACTATGTGAAGAGCCACGCTTTGTATAAGCATCCTGGTGTCAGTGGGAGATAAGTGGTGTGGGCCATGCCATATGTCCTTCAGAGAGATGTGTTGGCAGAATTGGGACACTTCAAGTAGATCACTGTGAGGTGCCAGTCATCCAAACAGCCTGCAGACATTCAAGGGAGTGGATGCTCCTGAGGTTTCACCCACTTACTCCAGCTGGGACATCTTCCTGGCCCCACTAGGGACAAGGTAGGAAGCTGGATCCCTGGGGATGCCTCCCTATGCTGTATGGATAAAGGCACAAACATCTAAAGTAAAAGGAGACACATCAAGATTGCTGGATGGGGATCACTGACAGGAACCCCTAGCAGATTTTACAGCATTTCATAATATGAACTATGCAGCAGATATAGCCAAAATGCTCTATCCTGAGCATTTTCCCAAGACGGTGATTAAGAACATGGGATAGACTCTAATGTCCAATAAAGACAGAAGTTCACCTGCTACTCACAATATATTTTGAAGTATTCAGAGGCATTATTTGATAAAT
This sequence comes from Phasianus colchicus, assembly GCF_987193195.1. Lineage (NCBI taxonomy): Eukaryota > Metazoa > Chordata > Aves > Galliformes > Phasianidae > Phasianus > Phasianus colchicus. Next base: position 18,160,320 of record NC_143439.1, on the reverse strand, counting down.
GCTCCAAGCTGACAATGTAGTTGAGACTGAAAAATAGCACTTTTCTTGCTCTTACATGCTCTAAAAATTTTCCAGTTAGCCTATACATTTTATAGAAAACAGCAAAGATCATGATACAGTATGTGTCTGAAAATGTCAAATGTGCAACTCTGATGTTCAATTTCAGTTCAAACTAGAATAAAAGGTTTTTCTAGTGGCTTGCTGTCTGCTAAGGAGTTAATTCCTTCTGTGAAAAATTAGGGAAGTTACATTCTCTAAGAAAATAATAATGTTCAAACAGCATTGGATATAACGGAAACTACAGAATAAACCAATATATCTAAACGCTGCATGAATTTATTGAGAATGATTTATCAGTTTTAATTCATCTAAACTGGAAAACATCCTGAGCTCTCACTGGATGTAAAATATTACTTCTATTTGGCTCCAAAATAAGACATAAATCCAGGTCAGTTTTTCTTGAGATTTGTTAAAATAGTTTCATGCCTTCTTCAAGACTCTTTGATTCCTTCCAAGTTAAGTTAAAAAGAAATCACAAGTGAGAAGAACAAATCATACTAGAACTTCAGGAAAACTGCTTAAATTAGTCATACTGGAATTTGTCCAAGAGTTTACATTTCACATACATTTTCTTTCCAAGCACAGCATAATATGGTCTGCCCAATTCTTTAGCATGATCTTTTATCATGAGAATTGGAGGTCAAATAGCATAGCACTTTCAAACACCACTACATACAAATGAAGAAGGAAGAGAACAACTCATTATTTCCAGCAGTGATTATGTTGATTCTAGAAGCCATGGTTAAATCTTATTAAGCTTTTGATATCCCGTAGAAGCACAATAGAGATTATTAGTAGTAAATATTCTGGATATTAGACTATGCTGAAGTAATTTGGTTTAGTTAGATTAATTCAGGTTTGATAACATCAAAACTTGAGGTCATTTTGCTGGTTAGCAACATTCTGTGGCTAAGGTTTAAAGAGGTATTAAAGATTTAACACGCAAGCTGCAGTTATTTCATTGTTTTTACTCTCCGAAATCAGTGTCTTTAGGTCAGTAACAATGTACACATTGCCCCAATATGTACACATACTTTATCAATTACAGGCTTGAACATAAGGGGGAAAAAACACCATTATATTAATTGCAAATAAGAGTAAATCAATACTATTTTTTCCCTAGAGAGCTTAATACTACTATTCCACTTGTCTAACACTTGAGATGCCGATTACCCTCAGGAATTATGAGACAAAAAGGTAAGTCATTTCAGTTCAATAGACAATTTGTATTACATGGAAGAGTAATTCATACTTCAGCATACACAAAATCTCTTACCTCTGGGGTTTTCCTCTTCCATTTTTCCAGCCAAATAAACGCTATGAAAAACCTAAGTGAAAACTGTTCTTTTAAGCTCAAATATTTGCAACCCAACCATGGAATTTACATGAAGAACAGCTTTCTGTAAGGTAATTAATATTATTTATCCCAAAATGATCATATAAGTATAACAAGGTTGCATTTATCCAAGTCACTCATAGATTAGTCTAGTGGTGCATTGTGTCAGTATTATGTATAGTCTCTATAAATAACATTTGTAGAACTGATCATGTTTTTCCAGGAATAAAGTTACAACAGGAGCAACAGTAAGCATCAAAAACTTTGAGTTAAAATCCTTATTTATAACACAATGCGTTGTTTAGTAGGAAACTTTTAATTGTCTCCCATTGTCGCCCGGCTTGAGGGCGACTTCAGTAATATTTTCATGCAATGTATCTATATGAATCATATGCACATGTGCATTTTCTGCATATTAACACTATAGATCTGTTGCCAAGTCTTGCAATTGCTTTCTTTGTATGAAGTTCCTATATGGACATATAATTATGAATTACAATAACCAAGTGGGCCTCCAGAATTATTATACACAGTCATTAACACTGTATGAAAAATAGATTTCATTTTACTACTTCATATAGATGAAATCACAAAAAAACCCTACTGTGTCAAAATATGATGTGGATCATGATTTTTATCACTGAATTTATTCACTTTAATATTGTACTTTCATTGCTTCATTCTGCATTTGCAACAGAACACAAACAGTGTGGCTGCTAGTCTCTGGTTCAGCTGCAAACCCAGCTGTAGTGCTCTGGTGTTTACTTGGAATATCAGATTTAAAACACCAAAATTGCAATGACCCACTGGGAACTAGAAAATGACAAGTCATCAGCAAGTGATGATGTTTACACAGATGCTGGAGAACATCAGGAGCTAGCTTTGTTAACTTTCACAGCAGAAAACCCTGATCATTGAGGTGCCCTAAAGGTAGAAAGCAGAGCTTGCTGAATACAGCACTTAAGAGCCTTTTTTCCATGTGCAGGTCCTGATAGCTTCAGACAGCCTGTTGGTTCCTTGACCCATCTATCCCTATCTCTGACATGAACCCCATGTTCTGATCAGTTATCATCCCCATACACATTCTCTGCTTACTACTGTCTTCACAGTCTCCTCAATGGAGCTCACTAGCTACTACTGTTCTGTGAGTATCACTTATGTTGCACACATGCAGTGAAGACTGGCTTTTTTTTTTTTTTTTTTTTTTTTTTTTTTAATCTAAGCAGTTAACTTATTTGAAAGTCTTAAGTGATAACTGGTAAAATAGTTCTGAAAAGTCTATTGACTCAAAAATCTAAAGGGCTGATTTCAAATTCCAAATCCTGATGAAAATACATTTGGCAAAGTGATTTAGATTAAGCAGTGATCAGAGTGTCTGAGATTCAAGCTGTTTTCCTCACATTTTCTTGACGCAGAATCTATTATTATCAGGTCCTCAGGGAAACCTGAAGGAGACCAAAAAAAACACATTTTTGTCTCTCATCACCAGACTCTAATGCTCTTTGATGGGAACTGCAACAGAGCAAATTGTCTCAATGTAGAAGAGTAAATCTGTGAAACCAAGACATTCTTCGTGTAATCAACAACAAGAAACTACTGTCTCTCTATATTTAAGTTACCTTCCAGATACGTAGCAAAAGAATTCACTATTCAGGTCAAATCTTGTAGGATTTGATACTATCATTTTGACATTCTGTTTTGAATTAATTCCTATGGCTGATTGATTTATTTTCTCTTTTTGGTCTGCATTTTCCAGTCTAGGAATTATTCATTCCTACTCTGATGTCAAAGCTAAAAATAAAATTAAAATAATAAAAACAATGATATTAATAACGTCAAGTTCTTCTTCCTAAACCTATACAAGAGAACACATCTATAGCACATACTTAGCACATATGTCTAGGTTGCTTAGGATTTAAAAAACAACTGCTATTATTGCAGAAATGATGATTTAAATGTATAACTTCATGAATGAACACGCATATACTTAAAGATATTTCCAAATCGTCAGCTCACACTAAAAGAACATTAGGGATGTAAAGCATAGTACTCAAAACCTAGGGAAAATGCTCTTATTCAGTTCTCTCTTAACTATCAGTTTTTAATTTCACAAATGTACTTTTTCACCCCTCCTGTGAGATGAGTATCTCACTCAATGTGTAGTATGGGACCACATAACACGAATGAATCAGGGCTGAGTAGTGAAGGTTGTTGTCCATGCCCCATTTGTTGCCAGTGCTGCAAGGAGTTAATAAATGGTGCTGGAGACAGACGGAAGAGAAATGAGAATTTGATGGTGAAGACAATTGAATGCTGCTCTGGAGGATTGGATTCCATCCCCATCTCTGCCATCAAGCTCCAGTATGATGCTGGGCAAACATTTCACAGATGGCTACTAATTGTGTGTTTCTCATTTCCCGCAACACCTGAGGCCAGATTTACAGAAGTGCTAAGCACTCAAACTACAACTGTATTTGACTGAAATGATTTTTTGAATGGGAATACTGCAGTAAAACTGCATACTTCTGAAAATCCAGATCGTGCCTCCACAAACAAATGTTTACTTGACAATTTTGTTGATCATCTCCTGAAGAGTCAGTTGTGTATTTGTAAAATAGAGATAAAACAATAACTTCCCTTTGAGTATGGCTAGGACTAATTCATTAAAGTTTATGCAGCATTGCAAGTCCATGGCCGTGCAACACAAAATTCCCAGTATGACACTGGTAATTTAGATGTAGAGTATTTAGTCAGAAGCTGCAATGTGTTGCACTAAATGCAACGCTCAGATATACATTGTGGGGGATTAAAAGTGCACGTACATGTGCCGAACAACTGACAGCTTCCTGGCTACTGTGGGTTACTGACTGAAGGCAATTCTCATTTTTGGTCTATCTTAGCTTTCAGATATTTGATTTTTGCAATCCTAACATTCAAATATTTCAATGTAGTTTTTACCTATGCATGTGCTTTATAAAAAGATTTCTTTCAATTTTCCTAACATTTCACAACGGTTGCCTTGGCAACTAAATTTAAATAGATCTGTTGGCCGTAATCTTGACCCTTTTTTTCTGAAGTTGCATTGAAACTTGGCTGTTAATCCCTAATATTCTTTTGCCCTGATAGTGAAAATATATTACAGGCTACAGCAATAGGTTTACTATGATAAAAAGGACAATTTCTATTCATTGCTATTGTACTCTTCAAAAATCAGGCTGGTTTGCAGCAGAAGTCATGTCAGTTTTCTTCTCTCATCTAATTCACTTAAAGAATGGTTTCTGAACTAAGTGTATCCCCAATTCATACTCAGGAAACTGTTTATGTCTGTTTCTCAAACTCTAGAAGTAAACTTTGTCAGTTTTGTCTTTACAGTTTGTGCACATTTTATTTGTATACCAGTACTCTATAAATCCAGGGCAAAGTTTCACAGTAGGGCTTTTCCTGATTCTGTTGATGTATTGGTACTTCAGTTTTGCCATTTTTCTTTTGACATCAAATCACAGCTTGGAGGCAACTCAAGCTCTGCACAAATGCAAAGTCTTTCAGACCCCAGGATTTACTCTAGACAAATTTTTCTTGTCTCACTTCACCCCAAATATATGTGTATATCCTCTGACATGTATTTCATATTGCAAGCTGCAGAGAGGATGAAATAAGGCTGCTCTTCTGGCATGATGCCACTAGAGGGTTTTCGTTACTCCAGTGTACTCCCTGGGCAGTAAGCTGAGCCAGCTGCCCTGCCGCTCCCATCCTCTAGAACTGCGAAAAGCAACAGGAAAGAAGACAGGAGATATAGGCCTTGATATCTTTTTAAGGAAGCCACATTCCCATTCAGCACTTAGTATTCAGGATGTTTCAGATTAACACACTTAAAACAATAGCGCTAAGGTCAAGAAAAAGATTTCTGTGTTCCTCCACCACCACACTCTCCTCTTCAAATGCAATGTACGGAAGGTTAGTGTGCATAAGTCAGTGGGTAATTAAAAGATAATGAACAGAGTTTTCTAAGCACTGGTTTTGTAGTTGTCAGTCTGTCACCAGCAGCACAAAATACTGTCAGCAGTTCCTTCATCTAAGGTATTTTTTCAATGTTTCTATAAAGAGCTTTCTTCTTATAGAGAGAGAACGAGTTATTTACATTATGTTTATATCTAAATAATTACATTTGCAGGCTGTTTAAGATAATAACAGAAAACTTCTATTAAAAACTCAACAGCCTAAATTTATGCTGATAATGGTATTCACCAAATGACAGTTTCTAAAGAAGCACTGCATGAAGAACTGTCAGTTTTCATTTGAGTTTTGTTTTAGAAGGATGCATTTGGAATGATAAACTGAACATAGCAGAAACCTGGAGAAAATTTCATAAATTTTAGTTATACTAACCAAAGTCAGATTTCAACAGAATTAATACAAAACAATCAATGAAGCACAGCTCCAATTAAGCTCAACTATGAATTGAATAGCTACCATTGTCATAAAAGATTATTGTTTTTGAAGATCAGAGTTAGAAATCCTTTAGTATTGGGTATATCATGTGAAAGGGAAACTCTTATGGCTAAGGTACTCAGTGAAGAGGAAGCCTACGTGACTGTAACTTGGACACAATGAACAATGCTGCTAAGATACAACTTATGCATATTTAAACTTCAATCCACATCACTTTCATATAATTTCTTTCCTGTGACTAAATGTACTTTTCATTATACTTTTCTACCATTTATCTAAGTTGTGCTTAGCTGCAGTCATGAACTGAGCAGGTTTTTCTTATACATTGCCATTCTGCCCATCAAAGTCCAAGTTTCCCACCTGCAGCACTGAAAAAACCATCAGACAGGAAGATGTGTTTCATTAAAAAATGAAAAACTTTACTGAGATGAAACTGCATGCTATTCTGAGTTTACATTTGATGCTTGTCTAATTCCCTCTACTTATCTACAGACCAAAAACTCCTTGGAACAGAGATAATTTCAGAGATAACCATTATTTCTAAACGGTAAGACCTCAACACACTGATTCATTTCCCATTTATTTAAAGGGAATTTGGTCTAAAATAAATAATAAATTAAAAGAAAAATCAAGGGCTGTACTGCAGTGACAGCTATTTTTAGGCAATTATCTCTGGAGGAAAATTGAATGATGGATGAAATAGCAACAATTTCTCCTCAGATTTACACACACTTAACAGCAAAAGTGGCAACAGATCTATGGCTTTGTTATTCCATCTGCAGCATTTCAAATTATTGTTTATGCTCCTCACAGAGAAACGTGGAAGAGCTGTGCTCATCTATCAATTTCAGTTGCCTGTACCATAGTCTTTCATAATAAAGTGCCTAAAATTCTTGATTTACAACAGTTTAGTCTTTGCGCAAACTCTGATTTTAGAGTGATAAAAACACTTAATATGAGCATCATTTTCCCTTTTTTGACGGTAAATCCTCATCCACTACATGTTTATGTGACCCCAGTGAATACCTCCATGTATGTTACCTTTAGGGCAGTACAATGCTGCTACAGCTGTAGTTCTTCTAGTACAAATAATATTACTAAAACTTGTCTTAGTTACTGAGAACTTCAAATTTTATTCCAAACCCACATTTTGAAATAAGAGCCTGAATTGTCCTCATAGCTTTCCACATTTAAAAATGTAGCACTATATCATCTTTAGACATTTCTGCCTGTCTACAAGAAGGATTTATCTCAGTTCTTTCTGGCTATCAAAATCTTACAGCAACAACATCACATTATATTATTTTCTTTTATGCTAGACTTCTATGCTGCAAAGATAAGTGGGGCATACAAGAAATTGAGGCCAGACACGCATATAGCGAAGTGATAATTGTCTTCACATGTACTGTAGCCCTTACTTAAGTCCTGGTTCTTTCCCATAGGAATGATGCCTTTCTCTGGGCAGGGATTATTTGTCAAGGCTTTATACCACGCTAACACACTCCTGCTTTTTTTCCTTGCTTCGGCCACTGGAAAATAGAGCCGCTGGGTAAACCAAGATTGTATAAAATATGATCATCTGATCAGAATTTGCATCCATCTACATATCCCGAATTCTGCAGTTCTTCACATTATTTCTTCCCTAATATCTTTTGCTTTCTGGCTGGAAAACAAGTCATCTGCAGTTCAATCTTGAAGTTTCTTTAAAGCAACACAGAGCAAAACGGAAACTTACAGTTAAAAATCCTAGGTATGAACTACCTTGGGTTCACAGAGATGCTGCAAATGTGTACTTAAAATGCAAAATAATGCCAAGAACAGCACACCTCCATAGCGCTACAGACTTCTCTCTTCTCAGACTTCTCTTAAAAAGTTCAAAACGCATTTTAACGCATTATTTCAGGTTAAATATGGTTGATGGTTGCATTATTTCCAGCCAGTAAATTCTCTAGAAAATATCACAGTCATAAATGCTCCATCCTCCAATAAATCCCTAGCTCAATACTTAGCAGCACAAGCTAGTAAGAAAGTAAACAAAAAAATACACTTTACATAAAGTACAATTATGGCTATTTCTAAGTCTGCATACACTTTTAACCATAAGCCTGCTTTATGGTCTACACACTCCGCTCCCACATTTGCTTACAAACCACACAACGCTTGAATATAAGTTGTGTGAACAGGAAAATATTATCACACCAAAATTAACAGAATCTACATCCAAATAAATAAATAAATAAAGCTTGACTTGTTTTTATGTTGTTTTGAGGTTGTTTCTTCAGAAAATAAAGCAATACAGTATTTATGTTGGTATTTCATATTTTGTGTTCATTCAGATTGAAGAAATCAGGTTGCCTTGGCAACCTTCATTGCTTTGCCTCTACAGGTTGCTTTAATCACCTTGGCATCTGCAACACTGTGCCACTTGCGCAGCTCTGAGGGAGCTGAGCTCTTTCCTACAGTGTCCTCCAGCAGCCACTGACCTTCAGCTGCTCATGGTGTCTACAGACAAAGAACTACAGCTTTGAAGTCTGATCTTGCCTTCCTAGTGAAAGCCCACTTCATTCTAACTGGTCTCTGTTCACACTGTCAATGCACCAGGTTGGGTTAAACTGCCCCCAAGAGACAGCATCCATAGCCACAGTCCAGCTCTCATACAGCTGGCAGTGTTGTCTATTTACATAAAATGATATTACTTGAGAGAGAACAAAAGAGACAGACACGGAATAAAGTCTTGGCTTCCAGAGGAATTTCTGTAATGTGTCTGAGTGGTTGGTAACACTGAGAAGGAAGACTTGTAAGAAGAATATGAACTTCATTTCCATCACAAGCAGTTAATAGTAGCTGAGGAACCAGCCCTTTCACAGCTGAATTGGCATTTGGATTGATCACTGTTGACAGCTTGTTTACAGGGAGGAACTCTAGAACTGGAAGTGCTCACCTAGCAGCTGAAGCTTCTTTCTTCTCATATAGGGAAAATACAGTAACAGGGATGTTAGCTCCTGATACTCTGCTAGCATGCTATAATGGGAAAAGAAAACCTTTGACTTTCTGGTTTTGTATTCAATTTAAAAAAATTTGACTTGCTAATCTTTTATACGTTAGCATTCTTTCATCTTCTTGAGAGATAAATATTTTTAATCAAGCAATTCTCGTCAGGATAACAATGATTCAAATTATACAGATCAGTGATAGCAATCAGTTATTAGACATGAAAAAAATCTGTATATCAAAGCCTAACAACATTCTTACTAACAACATTGCAAAGCTTTCTCCCCCTTCTTTAAAAAAATCCTAATCGTTTTCTTAAACTCAAGAGGATTTTTTCTTCAAATGTTAGAAAAAATCCAGCAGTTAACTGGTGAGTTCTGTGTTGAGTAGAACACTATTAAATGTGGAATTAATCAGATTAATGGGTGACATCATGCAGATTTATTAGAAGATGTTTTCAAAGGCTGCTTCTTAAAATTGAAAATTAACATTAAGATGGCACTGTTAACTTTAAAGCCCTACATAGGGTTGCTTTACTTCATTATTTTTTCCAGATATTCATCTTGACTTAAACCACATCTGACTGTAGGGATCTTAAATGATCGACATGCTAAGGCTTCTTCCCTAGGAGTTCAGTCACAAAGCTATTCCTCTCTGTCCCTTATCCTTGGACTGTGACCTTTGCTGCACATTCATTCAGGATACTAAGAAAGTAGCTTCAGTAAAACAACACATCTACCAATGCTGATCAGCACTCTAACAAAGCACAGGGAATACCTGGATCACACCATCACATTCTTATTCTTGGCAAATACTGTGCCACAAAAATAGCTGCTCTGGGGCATCTTTGCTGCAGCTGGTCATTTCGCAGATCTGCCAAGAAGATGTAAAAGTTGTTCTGAAGAGGCAGTGATTTCAAACCAAATTTAAATGGAGTGTAATCACAGGCCTTTCTTTGTAAAGGCATATAAATTGAATAACCAGCATATAACACGTGCACATATATGTGATTGCCTTTAGCGTGCTCTGATGGAGATATGTAAGAACACAAAACTCTCAGGAAACCTTAGTGGCTGCTCGATAGACTTAGCTGATGAACTGATGTGGAACAGCCTACATGTGGTGTATGTGGGTGACATCATCTACATACTTTCTCTTATCTTGAGATTAAGCAACATACCTATGTATAGGACTCCTTCACTTGAAAGCAGAACCAAATAATAGAACTTTCCATTAAATTTCTAAATACAATAACTTTGACAAACTTCACCACGAATGGGATCAATGTGAGAAGATTCATCCAGTGTTGCAATAGCCAAGGTTCCCAGCATCAGAAGCATCCTGCACTTGCTATCATCTTTCCTACCACTACTATTAACTTCTGAAGTGTCACAAGATGGCTGTCACATTTTCTATCACTAGTGCCAGCTTTTCTACTACTTCTGGGAACAAGTTGCCCGGAGAGGTTGTGGAATCTCTTTCTATGGAGATATTTAAGACCTGTCTGGACATCTACCTGTGTGACCTGTGGGGAACCTGCTTTAGCAGAGAGTTGGACTCAATCTCTAGAGGTCCTCTCAACCCCTGCAATTCTGTAATTCTGTGTTTCTATTCTTTACAACATAAATTAGTTAATCATCCTCAAGTGTCAATGACCTTCTTATGTCAATGCCAAAAGTAACTGCTCCCTCTCCATGCAAAACAGAATTAATTATATCTGTCAAGTTATTCAAGCTGTCAGCTACCATACTTCTTTGAATTATAAAGACAAAAGAGAAAGAATTTTTCTTAAAAATAAATAAATCAATAAAATAAAATAAAATAAAATAAAATAAATTACATTCATCAGCCAAACTCTTTTCCTTGAGGGTAACACGAAGGCTATACAGATAAAACAAAGCTAGAGATTTTTCTGTCAAAAAAAAATCAAGTATGAGACCTGTTCTTCCCAGTGGTATTCAACATGGCCCATCTTCTGAGAAGAGCTCTAATGTCAGAATTCTGATCTAAGAGGCCACTTGCACTTCCCCTACTATTTGCAGAAAACATGTCTCTCTCCATCTCAACAGTCACCAGCAGGAATAAAGGATTCCATGAAAATCAGAGTAACTATTGCTGTTATTTTAAGATTCCCCTCAAGAGAAACCAAACTGAATGTTAACTCTCCAGCATTCCAAACAAAGGACGTTCATAAAGAATCATCCTGGATGATGGAAACATTAAGAATCTACTGAAAAACGACAATCTGAAAGTATATTAGGAAATACAATCAAGATCCAAATAACTCCCTATGGATGGGTGGTAAAGGAAAAGCAATGCTCATCTAGATTAGATAGTTATCATAAAATTATTTTTGTAAACAGTAAATACAATATCAGTAATGAGCAGTATAAATACTTAAAACAAAGTGAGATGCAGCTGCGAATTACGGCATAATGTTTTCTCTAGAACTACTTTCTCTGTCATTATGGAACTAAGTATATTGTTTAGCTGCTGGTTCCAGGAGTCATTTTTACAAAAGAATATATGCACAATACATCTCGTGTTAAGATTGCTTAAGATAACACACTCATTTGAAATATCCCACCTTTAGAAAAAGAAGCATTTTCAAGTTTAATTTTCAATGCAAAACATACTGTAACAGGAATTCCTCACAATCCATAAATCAGAAGGTGTTGCTTAAAGGAAGTTTTTTGGCACAGTGAAGACAAGTATCAGAAATTCTTGCCTGGAAACATTTTAACCACAAAGGAAAGCAGAAATATGGAAAATACAATCCCATGCACAAAGTTCATTTCCCAGCAGTGGGTAAATGCCTCAACCAAATTGATTCTGGCCAATATTTCAAGCCTTAATCAACAAATATATGTTTCAGAAAGCTGTCTAGGGGAATTTAAAAAAAAAAAAGAAAAAAGAAAAAAGAAAAACATAACAAAACATGGGTCGTGAACTGATGCTATGAAGGATATTCATTAATGCAACAACAGATGGTTAGTCTGCAGACTTAAAATACGTCAGTTTCATTTAATTAAAAGTCAACATTATTATAATATTGCCATCAGAAAACCACCTTCGACAGTATGCCAGTTTTTCATGTTGTTCTCCTTTTAAACGAAAATTTTTTGATGAGGAACAATGTACTCACCACTTCTGTGAACATGCATAAGTCTCAATAAACACCGATAAACTTCTGCAGCAGTCTCCCTTTTGCCATGGCTCCCACATGCATTCCACAGGATTTTGATGTCTCTGCTCCCATAGTCAGTGGCATTTCAGGCTACAGAGTGCAGAACTGTACTGGTACAGCTATATTACTACTTGTACTCAAACTAACTGGTTTTGTGGCAGATTGAATAGCTCAGTGGTTGTGCTCTACTTTGTGGTTTAGGTTCATGCAGTAGATCTGCCAACCCTTTTATAAAAACAATGGAGGAGATAGGAACAATCCCATCTGGTTATGGATCGATTTCATCTTCTGAGGGAGGAAAACAGTCTGAACATTTTCAGTATGGTAACCTTATTTCTGTTAAAAATAGGAAATGGGAAATACCGTGGATTAATTTGTCACTATCCCAAAACTAAGAAAAAAATATAATAATTTTATCTGGAGGAAAAATACAGTTTTTTTTGTTGTTGTTGTTTATTTTTTGAGACACAATTAACAAAACTGAACCCAGTAGTTCTGAAGTGTAACTTCCCTTATGTCACTGTCCCACAGAAAGAATGTGTGTGTAATAGCAGCACTGGTATACACTGGCCTAGGAGCCTGAGTGTGAGTGCTTTTTTGTATGTTGCAAGAAAATACCTTTGGGCTGTCTTTTAAATCCATTACAAGTGTGCAGTCTGCAGAGGGAGACTGTGAAAAAAAAATAAATCAGAATGTTGTTTTGCTGTACTGTACCCAGACTTCAAACAGGGAGCTAAATTCCTGACAGCCACATCTGCATAATTACCCAGCAGCCATCTAACCCTTTGCCAGCCCCAACAGACACTTTCACAGCTGCTACAGCGTGGAGCAGTGGAGCTGGACAAGAGGTCAGGGAAAAGGATAAAGCCAATCACCCAGATCCCAGAATCAGAAACAAGAAGCAGCCACAGCCTGTGTTTTGCAACTCCTAAGCATACCTTATATTTGAAAGCAATATCTGGATTTGATCAATACAGCAGGGAAATGCCTGGGGACAAATTCATCACTGCCCAGGTAGGAAGGTGTATATCATATATCATATTATAAACAAAACCTGTTAGATGCTACCAAAACTTTGTAGAGCTAATTTCTTATTATTTTTATTAATAAGTGCATATTTTACTCCTGTGTTCTTGAAGCTTACTCCTCAGAAGCACAGAGCAGTAGCAGGCATGCTACTTTCAAAACGTCAAAACACAAACATCGAATTCGTCAAAGTTGATGAGAGAAATGGATTGCAGGGTTGTCTTAGACATTAGATTTATATCATATCCTATTTTGAGGCAAGATCAAGCACTCTAAATAACAATCCCAAATTTGGATGCCACAAGGAGAAAGTATGAAAGAGATAGATGGTAGGAAGGCAGGCATCAGCCAGTGCAAATACTGCAAGCCAAGTGGGAAGAAAAATCCTGCAGGGAACTGCCATTTTCCTGACCACTGCTCATGAGGCACAACTCCCCCAGAGGTCCTGCTTGGGAGTATTTGATGTTAACTGTTGTAGAAATATAGCAGCCCAAAAGAAGCAGCCTTTTAGGAAACTAGATCCTTATCCACTTGAAGATGAAGCATCATACAGAGATTTTCTGTTAGATTCAGTGGACACATAATAACCCCAGTGGAAACCCAATGCACAGATCTAAAGACAGAATATACCTCTAAAACACAAACTATTCTAACAACCCCCGCCAGAGTTCCCTAAAGTCCTATAGGAGAATGGAATATACTGTCTGAAGGAAAAAAAAAAATACAGCGAACCCTCAATCTCCCTACTGTAGGTTATGTGTTCAATAGCAGAAAATTTCAGTGAACATCCCTCCCTGGCTATGGAGGTGTAGTCAGTTTCTCCTGATATTCAAAAGTGTAAATCTAACGTAAATACTAATTATAGGTAATGCTGTTTTCGCACAAATAAAGTATTTGGGGAAATATGATTGTTTATAAAAATTTTTGGTAATCAAATTTTGACTGCTAAGATTTACTTCATTGTAAGAAATAATCATTTTAAAACAGTTTTAAAGGTTGTGTATTTTAGCCAATGTAAACTATAAAGAATTGTTTTTACATAGATGATTAAAGTTCAAATCACTGACAAGCCATCTAGACATGGTTAGAAAATAACATTCACCTTTGACAGGCTCCACTGAGGTATGAAATATTTGTTTAATAAATTCCAGGTAAATAGTGCTTTATGGCAGCGATATCAGTTAATGAATTTCCAGATGTTTATAACTAGAAAGATCAGCTTTGACCTGAGACACGTGAAGTATCACATTATTATGAAAATCAGATTTTATTGGCATATGCAACGGAAATGTAGTTGATTTATAACATATTGCAAAATTCTCTCCCTGCTCTCACAAATACGAAGAAGTAAGAGTCACATTTGTCAGGACAGATATCTTAATGAAAATTTAAGCATCAATATATGTTGTGTTTTTGGGTTTGCAAAGCAGCACTAAACATTTCCTTAACATTCTTCAGCATCCTCACATGTAAACAGCTTTAACCACAAGCAATTCTTCGTTGCACTTAGCAGCCACAAGCCCAACACATCTCCTACATCTTGAAGTGTTTCCTGAAAAAGTTTCTCCTTTCCTCAAAATCCAAACATCCTCGCTTTTCTAGAAATGGTTAGTTTCTAAAACTGCACCCTGCAGCATTCTGCAAAGTGAAGGTACAGTATCTTTTCTTACAAGGGCATCAGCAAACACAGCAAAGAAATTTTCCACATTAAAAATATTTGAAGATGACTTGCTAACTCGAGGACAGGTCTTTACCCAAGCCTTGTCCTTCCTCATTTATATATGAATTTGAGCCATCACTGCTTAGCAGAAGGTCTAACAACAAAGAAGGAAATAAAGTCTCTATGTGACTCAGCAGCATCCTAATACAGTAATATCTAAATACTTGCTGACCCTAAATCTGCAAAGAGCATCTGTATTAGTTGATAAAAGATTCATACAATTTTAAGGTCACAGATCACTCCGACTGAATGTTTCCGTTTGTTGGACTAAAACAGCTGCAGTAAATCCTAACAGCCTCAGTGATCCTACTACTATAATAAAAGGCTTAATAACACTAAATACATTTATTCCCTCTAGCCTTCCTCACACCCTTAGCACAGAGCATGAAAAACAGCAGTCTGTACAGTTTATGGCTACCAACAATGAGAATATGTGCCTCCATTTAAGAAGGATAAATTTGTTCTCTGCTGATTACTTAGAGACAAATAATTGGTGTCCGGCTTCTACTGCAGAACACCTGGGTTTCGCTCAGCACTTTTTCATAGGCATGATGAAAATTCTCTTTGTATGAGATGAATCTACAGAAAGGAGAACATTGCTACATTGTTGGGGAATGAGGAAATCTGATTTCCTTCTAATCTGATGGGAAATTTTGTTAGGATTATTCCCATCTATTTCAGAAGGGCAAGGCTTGGAAATAGGCCTATTGGAAGTTTAACTGAAAAAAACAATCATAGGTGATTTCTGTCAATGACCAACTCTTCAGGTTGTTTTTCTTCACTTTCTATTGCATGATAAAACATCATTCACTTGCACATACCTTTGTTCTTGCCTGCGAGTTGTATACAAATGTGAATTCACAGTCGTGCAGCCTTCTGAATTCTTTATTTCTTGGAACAAATTTATCCAGTTGAACAAACCAGTGAAGACAAATCCCTTCAGACTATTTATTGCTGAATAATTTGAACAGTTCACATGCAACTACTCCTTATGGTGTTTGTCTAACATACACTAAGCAGCTTTATTTGCTTTACTTCAACACTGTCCTGTTTGCCCTTTAATGGTGTTTTGTGTGTGGCTCTTTTAATTCCATCATCGCTCAAAGAATTTTAAGACAAAATGAAACTGGCAATTCTCTAGTAGCATCTCTTACCACCATGAACATACAAAATTGCATGGCAATTTTTTGTTCTTGTTTACTAGAGAAATACATGAAATATGCAGCCATGTTTTAAGAACAAACAAACAAACCCACACTAAAATCTACACAGATCCTATCCTGAAGATGAAAATCAACTCCACTTTGTTCCATGTTCTGGAGATGATCATGGAAGTCTTAGTCAACAGAGTTAGCACCGAAATGCTGTTACAAGTGCATAACTGATGATTTCATGGGGACACTGAAGGAATGGCAAACTCTTGGAAGTCAAGCACCTGAGCTACAACCTGCAAGTGCATGCTGAACATACTTAAGACACGCTCTCCTTCCTAAAGAGAGTAAAACCATACTTTTCTTGCCTTCAGGCAAACACCATTAATCACAAATAGGAATGTATTTCTACCTACGAGCACAGAAGTAGCTGTGCAATTATGTAGCTTGTTTACGTAGAGTAAGTTTGATCTCAAAATCCTAGTGAAAGTTTTTACAGTAGAGAGAACTTGTAAGGATCAGAGCCTAGCATTATGCTCTGGTTCAATATATAAGTGTACTCATCACCCATAAGTAGTGTGCTGCAGAGAACTCATCTGGAAAAAAATAAAATAAAATAAAATAAAATAAAATAAAATAAAATAAAATAAAATAAAATAAAATAAAATAAAATAAAATAAAATAAAATAGCCTCCTGTAAGTATATTAATGAAAGTAATAAAGATAAGTGCCTTCAAGGTCACCTGGAGGAAAAGACATTTACACATATAAATATTCTTATAGGTAAAACTTCAATAATAAACAAATATAGATCACAAGAAAAGAAACAAAAATAAAGCAGAAAACAATAAGAAAGAACTGGAAAAATCATTGAGAACATAAACTGTAGTCCATTCAATACTCAGCTTCTTCTGTACTTCTCCTCATGTAAAAAGCTTATGGATATACTGCTGGTAATAACTTCTTTTCTACATAGGATAAGTTAGCATATAAGTAAGTAAGGACATTAGTGTGTAACACACTACTTAAATCTCTTTTTGTCTTTTAAATATACTTATCACAGTAAAGATCTGAGAGTTCTCATCCAGGTATTACATCTGGAATATATCTTTTCATGTGCAGATACCAAGCTAAAGTCTTCACTGAAAGATGCTGAATTACCAAAAGGAATTATCTGAGAGGTACATCACTCCGGTTACTCTTTTCCAGAAGAAAACACTTATACACAATCCCAAAATAAATCCATCAATGTTAACAGAATGCTTTTTAATTTGCAACACAGCAGCCAATTCTGTAAGGCAGAATTTGCTACCACTTGAAACTTTTAATCTATTTGGAGATCGAATGCACAATGAGAGGAAAAGATAAGGACAACACACAAAAGATTCTTAACGCATTTAGCTAAGAAGTATTGGATTAAAGATACAGTTTGGTTTTCTTTGTTGTGCTCTGCCTTTGTACTTAGCTTCCATCTAAGAAAACAAAGCATCAAGGACAAGATTCTGCCACTCCTCTCATGTAATTCCTGCAAGTGTTTTTATTTAATTCATTACATTAACAGAGCAATAGACCCTCCATATATATATTTTAAGTGAATTAAAAAGATTTAAAAGATTCTTTATACTAAGCCTATTGTCTGTACTGCATCTGGTTAGCATCATACAGCTTTAAATAATATGTATAATGTCTAATGGTTGGTGGTAGCTTCAGGTTTTGTTCCTAGTTTGTTCTTTGTCTGCCAGTTCCCAATAAAAGAAAACAAAATCACCCAGACTTTCTCTTTTTTCCTTTGCAGCATCAAACATTTCCATAACATGTATTATGAAACATACCTGCAGTCTTTACAATAGCATTGAGCTGTGCTATGTTTCTAAATCAAACTAAGGAAACTCATTAGAGCTATTCACAGAGTGCAAGAACAGCTCTTCAAAGAAGCATCAGTAAATTCTAAATATACATATGCTTACTTCAAAAGCTCTCAGTTTAACAGGAATTGGATCTTCAAACTACTTCTGGATCTAAGCAATGTCAAGGAAAGATGAGAAAAGCAAAGAAGAGCTTTCTCTAAGAAGTGACAACAAATCAGACTGAGCAAAGCAAAACTTTTTGGAATGAGGCCAAACACCTGGAGAAGTAAGAGCTGAAAAAGGCTCCTAAGACTGAGACATACTAAGCCCAGATTGTTAATTTTCATTACATTCTACTGATGTAAAGATGATGAAGTTGTCTCCTGAAAAACACTTGCTACTCTTTTGTCAAGTTCAGTACTATCTATCCATATAGTCCTGATGTGAAATTGCATCTTCAGGGCCTCTCTATGTAATACGCTTAAGATATTTCTAAACAGACAACCTAAGATAACAGAATTTGACATTTTATTTTTTTTTTAATCTTACTAGTTTTTTGTTTGGTTGGTTTTAATTTTTATTTATTTATTTTGTACAGTGATTTCATTTAATCACACTCATTATGATTCTCCTTCAGCCTATTCTGGAAATTCAGCACATTCTGCCTCTGTAAAAACCCCCCGCCCACTTGCAACAGCTTGTACACTACTACTGAAGCCATCCACAGCCACTAGCTCTCTCCAGATTCTCAAACCATTATGCAAACTTATTTTGCTTCAGAGCAATAGAACTGGATCATAACATTCCTCATAGACCAAATCTTGAAAATAAACTTGTGCTTTCTAATAAAGCCTGCAAGACATGTTAGAAGACCTTAAGATTAGCCACCTACTTAAAACTGGAAAAAAAAGCAAGTGTGTGCACAACAGATAAATACAGATGTTTCCAAACAGTTGTTCAATTTTACCTCCAGTCTTGACCTCTTCCTGCTTGTGACAGACAACCTGCAAACCCAGATGGTTTACTATGGAAGGAGCCTGTGTTTCATGTCTGCAGTACAAGGGGTGGTAGGCAAACACAATAAAGAACAAGCTGACTTGTCTGTTTGAGAATATTGGTGAAATAATCACTGGGGAAAGAAGTTTCCAGGACTCTGATTAAATTCCTGTCTTTTTAAGGGAGGATAATAGGATTTCCTGTAGGTTCTGCTTACATATATTCCAGTGAAAGTAGTCAGATTTCTTTCTCTCAGAACAAAGTACCAGAAGGAAGATACAAAACTCCTACGTGCAATACTGTTTTTATGATGATAGGAAAGTGGGTGAATTTCAACATTTCCACATATCCAGTAAGAAATAGCACATCAGGATTACTGCCTGAATTTGAGCTGAGTATTAATTATCCATTATGCACTATTATTATTTTATCCAATCCTCAACAAATACCCTGATGAATCATATTACTCTGCTGGAAAAAAATAGAGTATCTGCCATAACTCACCACATCCAATATACTGGAAATTGAATCTC
Source organism: Phasianus colchicus (assembly GCF_987193195.1). Classification (NCBI taxonomy): domain Eukaryota; kingdom Metazoa; phylum Chordata; class Aves; order Galliformes; family Phasianidae; genus Phasianus; species Phasianus colchicus. The sequence continues at coordinate 18,141,024 of NC_143439.1, read as the reverse complement.
CATGCAAGAAAGGTGCATGCACAAATACTGCTCCAAGTATTCAATCTCAATTGACTCTATATAATTTACAGTTTATATAATTTTCTACTTCCCTAGTCATTAGTACTGATGCCTTTTCTTTCAACCTTATTTTCACTGATTTTTCATCCCATGCCTCTAATAATCTCTGTAGGGTCCACAGCATATATTGAAATACAATCTAGGCTGTGCAGCACTTGAAATAATAAATCTATTACAGTTTATTCTGAGTCACAAAGTCTTAATATCTTTAAAATGTTGGGGAGCATGTACTAAATAGTCTGAATGCTTAATAATGTGTAACCAAGTATAGACTTTCTCTGCCAAAGACCAAGGGATATACTAGAATGTGCTTTAAATACAGTAAATGGCTATGCAAATGGAGAACTGGTCTTTTTTCACATCATGCACAGCATTCAAAGTCGACATAATATATTAAGAAATAGTTTTTCAGACAAGAATCTTGGGTTCAAATATACCATATATTTGCTTGTGCCTATCTTTGCCCTTTTTGTGACCTCCAGGTTCTAGAATTTACTGAAAGTTTCAAAGATGGAGCCTTGTCCAAGCTGACACAAAGTCAAAGAGTGAAATTCCAGACCCAGTGCAGATACCAAATATGATACCCAGAGACAGAAAGCACGCTGTAAATATTAAAAGTATTGAAAGTCAATGGGAGTTTTGCTGCCAATTTCAGAGATGCATGACAAAATCCCATGGGTACTATTACAATTCCTCCAAACTAAAGAGAAAAACCTCTTAAAAATATATATATACATATATATTTATTATTATTACTAACATTGATCATCCAAAGCACATTGCAGCAAATAGAAAATCACTGGAACAGGTTTTCATGCATATGCATTCACATCTTTTAAATTTCTACAGGGCTACGAGAATCAAATTATATTATGCTATCACCCAAACTCAAATAATTTCCAATACTGTCACAGGGGATGTAGTTAAGCATTCCAGCAAAAATCTGCAGTTGATCATGAGTATAGGATTTCCTACCAAGACTTATTTTACTTCTTAATACAAAACACAAGCTCTACTACTGCTGTTCAGAATAAAACTCAACTTTCCTTCTACAATCAATGTGTTCATGGAATTATTTTATATATACACAAAATGCAACAACAAAAGTCACAATAGCTTTTACTTAAGATGATTAGTTACTCTAGTAATTCAGTTCCTCAACTATGGCCAGCTGGGAAGCACTGAATTCAGTCCAGAATCCATTGTTAATGATCACTCAGTGTTAATGTTACTCTGAGTGATGCTTTCAGCAAGTATGTTCCTGTTCTCAACTAGCTGCATGGAACAATAACAGTTTCAGTGCCCTGCCCAGATTCTACCTGGAATCTTGAAAAAGATGTCCTATTTGTGAAGATTTGGGAGGAGAATGACTCACTAATGGCCACCATCATCATAGTCCTAGTAAGAAAAACAATAGCATACTAGGTGTACAAGAATATACCTGAACACACCTGAGCTAGCAGATTGTCAGAAAGTAAATAGAAGTTTCTTTGTTCAGCTTTAGGAAGCTATAACAGAAGCAGAGTAATTCGCATTATAACCACATGGCCCTGTAATGCAGAATGTTCTTTCCTGAAAGACAAAGACTAAGTACATAATGTAAATAAAGTACAGCATGACGAAAAAAACAAGCAGCCCAGAACAGGTGTTGCTGTGCTGTGTCACAAAGTTAGCAAGCTACCAAGAGACCAAAAAGATTTATTTATTAGCCCTTGCAATTAGCAGGAACAAACTGAAGGCTCTTGAGCCATGCCTAAGCTAAACTATTGCATAACCCACGCTTGCAGACCATGACCTTAGGGAGGAGAAGAAAAACCTTTCAAATCCATCTGAATGCTTCTTCTCCAATTTTTGTTGTTTGGGTTTCAGTTATGCCAATTTAAAAAAAAAAAAAAAAAAAAAAAAGCTACAGGCTTAATACCTATGTCTGTGCCATCCTTCTCTGCATGTCTAGGCTAATGAAGCCATGATCACTGCAACAAAAATAAGCAGATGAAGAATTTTCAATTATTTTTCTTTTTCCTACATAAACAGTGAAAATTTATCTCTCTCACACAGTTAACTTCACTTCATAAAACCCTATTGGAATGTTTGAAGAAGTCTGCCATCACTTGGATGCATACTTCTAAGAAATCTGCAGAAAGACAATTACTCAAGAGACCCTCTATCACACAATCTGTCTGTAACCAGCTAAATACATACCTAAGAAAACCAGTGCATACACATCAACTATATTGCTGTGGAAAAATCACTTTAACCACCCCCTCTTTCAAAATCACTTATTAAATTGTTTCTAGGGGAGAGACAGTACTAATCACTGTTGCAAGTCCATTTCCAGAATGCTTAGCTGACACTTACTCCATTTAACAAAAACATAGAGACCAACAAAAGTTGTAAATAGAACAATCTAGAACATAGTTGTCCAAGGTCCCCACTCTCTTACTGTGTTTATTGCATAGAACCATAAAATCATTAGGTTGGAGAAGACATAAGATTAAGTCTGAATAACACCTAACACTACCAAGTCCAGCACTACACCACATCCCTAAGTGTCACAACAACACCTCCAGGCATGAGTGATTCCACCACCTTCCCGGGCAGCCTTTTCCAGTGCTTAACCACCTTTTCTGTGAATGAATTCTTCATGTCCAATCTAAACTTCCTCTGGTGCAACTTGAGATCATTGCCTCACATCCTATCACTTGTTACCTGAGAGAAGACAACATCCTCCGCACTGAAACCTCCTGTCAGGTAGCTGTAGAGAACAATGAGGTCTCTCCTCAGCTTCTACTTCAGATTGCCCAGATTCTCAGATGCTCCACACAACTCTGGTTTTCTAGTCCCTTCACCATGCTCATTGCTTTTCTTTGGACAGGCTCCAGCAATTTGATATCAGTCTTGTATTGAATGTCCCAAACTAAACACAGTACTCAAGGAGCAGTCTCAGCACTACTAAGTACAGAAAGGCAATCATTCGCCTAGTTCTGCTGGCCACAGTATTTCTGATACAAACCAGGATGCTCCTTGCCTTCTTGGCCACCTGAGCACACTGCTGGCTGTTGACCGGCTCTCTCAGGTCCTTTTCTGATGGGCAGCTTTCCAGATACTCTGTTTGGATTTGTCTGGTAAGTTTCTTCTATCCACAGTTCTGCCACTGTCACTTTATCACTTGCCAGTAGCTTTATAAGCACATCAATTTGAAATCTTTATCCTATGTCACTCTTTCCTTACCTTCATTGTGCTTACATCCTTTTCTACCCTTCGTTGTCTCCACACTTCTCCATCTAATTATCAAAAGACATTTTCATTCTCTTATGGCCATGAACAGTTTCAGTTTCAGTTTGATTCTATTCCAAAATAAAAATCTTAGATGAACTTGAAATTAACCTTCTAGTTATTTTTTTCCTTACAAAAAGAAACCCCAAACAAACAACAAAGAACCCAACCAATCAAACAACCTCGCATCACTTCTGCACTGGTGTATTTTCCATGAAGGCTCAGTGATATTTCTGTATTTTTTTCTTTCTTCTCTGTCTTTTTTTCCATTTTTCTTTTTGTAAGCTGCAGTATTTTAAATAAAATCTTGAACCTACAGATCAAAGAATATATTTCCCTGATAGTGTCTTACTCCAATCATCTGCCTTCCAGTAATATAATTCCTTATATTCACTTAACTAATGGGTTAAATTGAATTCAGTCTTTTAAAATAACAATCATGACAGAGCATTCACGCTGTCTTACACACCAACTATTTTAACACACCATGCTGTAAATAAAATATTGGTTTCCATATACATTTACTGTAGTCTTCAGAAAGATAGCATTACCTTCCTGTTTTGACTGCATGAATTCCTCTCAATAAATTTAATACTTTAACATGTCATGTGCATTTTAGCAATGATGTATTGAAAAGTAGGTTTTAAAAACCTACTGTGTAAGTTTTAATTTCAAAGAGGACATTACATTACAGGGAGAGATAAGAAGGGAAAAAAGAAGAAGAGGTTGGGTGAAGAAGGACATGAAAGAACCTATTATCCAAAAGACATAATGAGGGTGGATTGAACTCATGCTAAGCATATAAATTTCAAAGCAGAAAACCTGATTTCCAGTGATACATATTTTATAAGTCTCTTTTTAGATAAACTAAATTCTCAACTAGAAGAAAAAATAACAACAAAAACTAATTTACCCAAACAAAAATAAAAAATGTAAATAAAATTAAATGAGGGACAAGGAAATAGATCAAGAAGAATGGCTACTCTTCTATTCTTCTCCTGAGCAACTGCTGAAACACTGGATTTAAGCTGTTCATATGGAATTCCTGGGTGCAAATCAAGTTGGATTAATAGATATTAAAACTTGTAAAACTTTTAAACTGAAAAATTATACACATCATCTGAAATATCAAAATTCAAATCTCACACACCTTGTACAAACTATACAATTGCCAGGGAAATATTGATAAGATATACTTGAGCTACAAATGCTATTTAAACAATAGCAACAGAAATTGCACCAGCCAAAATACACTGAAATCACCAGTTAAGTTATAGTATGCTTTACCTTTGGACCAAAATCTTTAACATTAATTAATAGGCAGATAAATAGTCAGAATACAACTGCATTTCAGCAGCCCTGAAATGCTTATATCTCTTTTGTTCTATCCTACCTGTACATCACAGACAAAAGAAAAGAAAAGAAAGCACAGAATATACCACATTTTTTTTTTTCTTTTTTTTTTTTTCTGTTGCTAGGTACCTAATTGGATAGCTTTTCTATGTGGGTCAGTGGATGTGTTGCAAATCCTCACGTGCTAATTTATTCAAACACATGCAAAGAGACGGCACCAGAAGTATATATGCAGCTTAAAAGTATTAAGCAATTATTTGTTGGTAAACATATGCACAAGATATCAAGTTTAAGAGATGTTAGGCTGCTTACCACCCTGATTAAAGACTCAAAAGTCTTTTTCTTCCAAAGTGCTGCCTCATTGCTATCCTCCTCTGCTGGCACCAAAGACCTGAGGGACTCACAACCATATCTGATGACCTCCAACTGGTCCTTCTATTTTCTTTACTTCAGATTTTTATGATTTTTTGTGTTACCTCTTTTCCTCTTGTCTTTTTCTGGTACTAAGAACCTTTGTCTCTACAGTCCTCTGCCTGAAATTTTAACTCTCTCTTTATTTTGCCTTGCAGACATTTTCACAGTTCTTTCTCACAACTTCACAGTTTTCTCAGACATCTGAACACAGGTTATGTGTGTTGTGTTAGAGCAAGACCTTGGATCCCTGGAAAAAGACACAGCTGAACTGAATAGGTCTGCATGGGGTTACAAGGCAGATGCTGTGGCCAAAAAAATCAATACAACAGGAATAAAATTCCCATTTTGACACAGGAGTCTAGGTCTAGCTTAAGACAGAAACAAGCAAAAGAAAATAAATACAGTTTTAAAAAACATAACTCAGGCTTACACATATTGCAATGACTGATCTGCAAACTTCAGCATTTTTAAATTATGTACCATTTTTTATGAAATAATTTGCCATAAGGGACTGATACTCTCTTCAACAGCATTTCATCAATTTCAGAAAAATGCCATTATATTGATTGTTACCTTATAATGATTGTTTATTGCTTCAGAGGTGACTTTATCAACATCTTTTGGCAGTTAATGTACTAAATCCAGATGTTAGTGAAAGAGTTAAACACAAGGAATTCTGAATAGCATTTTTCCCTCCCTATGACCTCATCTTTCATTGAAAATTGATTAAATCTTTATAGTATTTGGTTGAATTTGTTTGAAATCATATTTTTTCCTTTGTGACGATATTTATTTTATTCTTTAGTATTCAATTGCCTTTCTCCCTCAGAAACACATTTATCATTGTAAACTAAAGCTCTCAGGGTATGTGATGTGTCATACATCCTGGTTTTTGGTATGTATATAGGATTCTTTGGTTCTTATCATTGAAGCAGAACAAGGCTAATTCTGCCTGTTAATCTAGCCTTCAATTTGGAAAGTTATTATTTAAGTATTTCATGCAGAAGTATCTCCTTGGGCTTGACTTTCTGGAATAAAAGTCTGAGTGATCCTAAATTTGAAAGACACAAAAGAAGTTCAAAGCTAGAAAATAAATGTAATGATGTCTGAATGAATAAATAAACAAATATGTTTTCTTCTTAAACTAGCATATCTCAGGTTTTCATGGCCTCTTGGAACATTTTCAGGAATCCTTATGATTTTCATCATGAAAACATCTTTTAAGTTTCTGAATTGCATATGCAGATACTCTGATGCCAAGTCAGAATCTGAGAGTGATAGGACAAGGGGGAATGGTTTTAAAATAAAAAAAGAGAGATTTAGATTAGATGTTAGGAGCAAATTCTTTACTTAGAGAGCAGTGAGGCCCTGGCACGGGCTGCCCAGAGAAGCTGTGGATGTCGATTCCCTGGAAGTGCTCAAGGCCAGGTTGGATGGGATTCTGGGCAGCCTGAGCTGGTGAGTGACAGCCCTGCACATGGCAAGGGGGATTGAAACTGGATGGGCTTTAAGGTTCCTTCCCAACCAAGCCATTTTGTGATTCTATGATTAAGTCAAACCAGTTTACTCATTTAAAAATAACATGAAATTTGTAATTTCTTCAAAAGTATCAAAACTGAAATCCAAGTATATAATAGACTTTTAAAATAATAATAATCATAAGAAAGGGCAAAGAAAAGATTGCATCTGAGATCTCAGATTGCTGTATTTCCTCATAGCATCATATACATTCAAGAAGATTCAGAAATGTATCTTTTCCCCTGAAAAGATATCCTTTAAAAATGTAGTAGACAGTAACAGATTTGCCTACAAGGCACTCTTTTCCTATTACGTATACGGCCTTCAAAAGAAGAGGAAGTTGACACAGTGATCAGCTGAAATAAATGATACTTTCTTCAATTCAGCTCCAGGTATCTACGCAATCTAAAATATATAGGAATATCAAGATACATCTCAGTATTCTTCCAGAATAAATAACCAGCTAGGAAAGCATGTAAATATAACATAGTAAGAAATCTACTTTCCCCAAATGAATACCTTCTCTATTTTCAACTTGAACTTTAGCATGTGACAGCTGTTAGCAGGAAGAAATATTTTTTTGTAAGACCAGTTGACAGTGATATATGAGTTACACTGCCAGAAGTGATAGAAATACTTTGGAGATTCAAAATACCAAAGTATCTTTTAAAAATACACTTTGTTGGTGTACTTCAAGACATAGCAGGTGAGACTGTTTATTTCATGTTTAACATATGCTCACAAATATTGCTAAGTCTCAGCAGGAATTTATTTGTTTTGATCTCTATCGTGTAATTTGGTTAATAACATATTTCATTTTTTTTTTAATCATAGCAGTATTAATTTGAGAGCAATCATTTAAATAATATATAATGGGTACCCGAAATATCCATATTTTTTTCTGATTTTTTTTTTTTTTTCTGACCACTGTGTGAGTGAATCAAAATTACATACCACAGCTACAGTTGCAAACCTACAATTAGTATTTCAATTTTCAGGACATTCTAGAGAGGATTTTCAGAATTTGGATTTGTTTTCATAGCCACATATAGTTGGAAATATACAGCTTCTCTCTGGTTCTTAACCCCAAAATAACATGCCTTGCAAACCACTTTGGGGTCAGATTTTCTCAGACAGCAGAGAATATCTGGATCTTATTTCACTCAGGTTTACAAACACAAAGAAATATACACTTCAATTTTTACATAGTTCTGAATTTCAGAAACACTGAAGTTGAACTTAACATTGTGTAAGTTATAACCTAAAATCTCCCAAGCAGGAAAATCTGCCAGCACTTCAGAGCTTCCCTTGCTATTGCTATTATCCCACGCATTTTCAGAAAGAAAAGTCTGGCTTTGTGTCTTAGAGCAAGACAGAACAAAGTATTTTAAAACTGGGCTTGTTGGGTCATTTCCTTTGTATGAGTGTCAGCAGCACTGAAGTATTACTGACAAGCAATACCTGTTTGGTAGTTCTTTGATCAAAAAGTGACTTGACAGCAAAACTTTTGCTGCTGAAAAGGTTGACTATTACTTCTAAACTACAGAAACAGGAAAACAACTGAAAACTAAGTTTACAGTTAGGCATTTCACATACATATCTGATAATTTCCTATTATATAATACCATGAAAAGCACTTGCATTGAGCACTCATACCACAAAGTAATAGAAATTTCCCTTAGGAAGAAGGGAGGACTGCCTGAACACTTCCTAACAAACTCCTTACTTCACAGTTCTTAACCGCAACATCGCCTCTAGCAGATGATACGATTGAACAGAAAACCATTCCACTGCGTTACTGCAAAGTGACTGCTATATTGTTACACATGAGCACGTTTAAACACAGGGAGTTAAAATGAGGAGTTTGCATATTGTACCATATTGTCACTTTTACAAGAAAAACCAGGTAGATATGATGAAAAGTTGTTCCTGTCTTTTAGCCTCATGCAGTTATGCACAGCCATTGGTGAAAATGTGAAAAGCTTATCAGTGATGCAGGTTTTTGGTGTTTTTCTTTAATAATAATGATAATAATAACAACAACAACAGCCTTTTCCATCTTTTTTTCTTCTTTTCCATCTTTTTTTCTTCTCCTCCCATTACCTTCTGTGTTCCAATCCACAATACCCTATTTGGATAAAGCAGCAGAAGCCAGTAAAGAACTATTCTTCCTCATTAGCTATCTCGATAAAAACTGGTAACACCATTTCTTGAATGACACTGCCTATGGCAGCCAAAATTGAAATATGGAAAATAAAATCTAATTCCATCAAGGCCACGATAAAGAAGAAATGCATACATCTCTATTTCAATATCCTTACTCTCAAGACAAGTTTAATAAATCATCAGTAAAATCTGAGCTCCAGCACTGGGCTAGGGACAGATGCAGAGAATTCCAGGTTCAGAAAGATCAAAATTCTCTGCCAGGGTCTTGAGCTTAAACAATTTGCTATCTAAAATAGAAAGGAATGCCATTCTTCTTTCTTCAAAATAACTTATATCTTAGTAGAAAGAGAAGTCACACAAAACATGAGACACTAAGATTCAGTCTTCTCAAAATGTCAGCCTTCTCCTATCCATCACTCTGAATGCTTAAAATTTTTAAAATGTTTAACTATAGAAGGAAGAACTACAAGTTTCATAATCCATTTGAATGGCTGTGATCACCTAGGTTTCATTATTGTCTTCTCCTTACTTGTAAACATGCCAGGGCATGTATCCTGAATACTTTTTTTTTGTCTATTACATTAAATTGGTAATGTCCAAGACACAGGAAATGATCAAAACAGATGCCCCACAAATTACTCAAAATTCATGGATATAGATTCATATGTGGAGGCTGGATCTGTTTTGTCTTATCTAAAGAGACTACTTCCTTTTCAAATATACTTTGCCACCAAGATTAAGTTGGTGACATATCTGACTTTCACATCAGTTACTTAATAGGGAGAATGATTTTAAATATATTCCCTATTTTCTACTGACACACAATATTTTTTTCATTCATTCAAATGCTTTCTCTTTCGTTACCAGAGTGACATAGACAGGCTTCATTTTCACTTGACTTCTGATTCACTTTTATGACAAAGCCCTTAAAACTGTTAATTCTCTCTCCTTCTATAAAAGCCAATACTATTTAGATTGTTCAATTTCTGAAAGTTTTAGAAAAGAATTTTAACAACATTTTCATAATTGAAATCAGTTTTATGAGTGCCATAGCTGGTAGCAAATCACACATGCAACATGGAAAACAGGGATTTTGGTCTGTCTTTCAGCTCAGTTTTAATAATCTCACCAGAAAAATAAAAAGTTATAAATCAATAACTTAAATCATTTGTTGCAAACAGACCTACTTTTACTTTAGCTTCTAAATCTGCATCTCATATTTCAGCTTGCCAGAAATAAAATTGTAATAATTCAGAGGAAGGCTCTCTTAATATTGAATAAATCCTTTATCTCTGTTTGTTCAAACACAAACAAAATCGAAAACCAACCAACCAAAAAAAAACAAACAAACAAACAAAAAAACAAACCAGGCAGCCCTCTCTCCCATCACCAGTACCACCACCTTTAAGCGCACAATGTAAATGCAGAATCTGGAAAAAAGAATAATTTCAACCTCACCACTGCAGTCAATAGCATGTGGAATTTAATCAATGATGTCTATCATGAGTGGCGAAGGGAATAATTACAGGTGCACTGCTGTAGTCAAAAACATAATTTGGATATTCATTTTAGGCTTCTCTGCGATAATATAGCAACTAAATCTCCATCAAGTCACCCAGCAATGATTTCCAGCTTTTTTCAGCCCTTGCAGCCTCAAGTGAAAGAATTAATTTAACAACAAAGCATTCCACCTGACTGGAAAATCATTGCCTCATTGATTTTTTATCACTTCATAATATCACACCAATATTTCTTAAAGAAAATTTACTAAGCCTTGCCGTGGAAAAGTGCACTGGGCTCAGCCAGGTGTGCAGTACTATTGACATCTTATGCGCTTGAGGTTCAGGTTAGAGAGACTTATTTTTCTAAATAAGATAACCTTTCACAGAAACTAATTATGATCTCATTTTGCTAGTCTCACATCTTACATGTGCCATTTTAGCTTGTGATTTCTATATTCTTAATCCTTCCATCACTTTCCAGAAAAATTTCCACTGAGCATAAGTTTCCTTGGCTTTTCAGTCCTGAACTAGCAGCTTAAACAGATACAGAAAACTAATGCAAGCTGTGCTTTAAGGAGCAATATACTACAGCTCCCTACAGCTTTACCTTTCCTCTCTTTGGGAAGTACAGTCAGGACTCATTCAAGCAATACTGTGCCACTGTAGGATTTTGTTTTGAAAAGCCAGAAAACATTTTTCATAGTAATGCCTACCAGATCTCCTAATAAATATATGGACTAGTAAGATAATGATAATCAGCAAAGAGCAAAATCTAGGCAGAGGAGAAAGTCAAGAGAAGAAGTACCTTCATCTGTAATAATTAAGTTCAAGAGGACCAATTTTTTTGCTGTCTAGTTATCAGAATGGAAATGGCACTTTCACTGCTACTTATTAAATTAAATCAAGGTATTCAGCAATAGCTGCCTAGTAGAATACTTGAAAGAAATGCTTTAACAAATTACTACCCTATGCTGTTAAAGAAATTATCAAAGTTACATTAGAGGAACAAATAAAACCAAAATCAGAAAAGCCTTTCCCCATTATCAAGGCCACACCTACAAAGAAAGAGATGGGTATTGTAAGTGACTCCTCCCTGCAGGGAACTGAACACCCAATACACTGGGCAGACCCTCTTCTTAGTGAAGTGTGCTGCCTCTCCCAGTCTTAGGTGAAACACATCACCAGGAAACTCCCTAGACTGGTACAAACAACAGATTGTTACCCATTACTGTCTTTCCATGTGGGAATGACGAAGCAGCTACACATAGTTCAAGGGCTATCAAAAGTGATTTCAGAGCCTTGGGATGTCTGCTGAAGGAATCAAGGGCATAGGTCATCTTCTGGTCTCTGCTTCCTGTATTTGGTAAGGACGCCGAAAGAAATCGAAAGATCCAATCTATAAATGCTTGGCTCCATGGCTGGTGTCACCACCACAACTTTAGGTTTATCAATAGTGACACAGCCTATATGGTGTGCAGTCACTAGGTGCTTTTCACCTATCTCAAAGTGGGAAAATGGTCGTTGGGGAAAAGTTAGTGGGGCTCACTGGAAAGGTTTTAAACAATTTTTAAAGGAACAGGTGAGTAATATAGCAAGCCTTCCCATTATAAGGTGTGAGATGGCATAGCCAGATTAGAAGCACAGGGTGCTAGTGGAAGCCCTCAACCTGCTTCTTTGAATGTCTGGCAACACTGCAGCACACTTGAAATCTTATGATAATGAGCCAGTAACCACTGAGATAACACAAGAGGCAGCAGGGAAACTTATGGGAAATACCTCAAAGGAATTAGGGAATTATCCTCCAAGCAGGCAACGAGGCTGGCTGCTTAGCTGAAGTGCCTCCACACCGGTATATACAACTTGGGAAATAAAATGGAAAAGCTGTAAGTCACAGTGTTATTAGAAAATTCTGGTGTAGCTGCTCTCACTGAAACCTAGTGGAATGCTTATCATGACTGGAGAGTTGCTATCAATGAGTACAAGCTGTTCAGAAGGGACAGATGAGAAAGGAAGGGTAGAGGTGTTTCCCTCTACATCCACAAAGGAATAGAGTGTGAAGAGCAGTCCATGAAGAATGGCTGAGCTTATGGGTGAGAGTTAGAGATCAAGGTATCAAAGGAACTCTTGTGATCGGTATCTACTACAGGCCAGCTGATGAAGCAGAGACTGTTGATGAAGCCTTTTTTCTCCAGCTAAAGAAGGTGCCCGGATTGCAAGCTCTCATCCTGCTTGGGACTTTCAATCAATGACATTTGCTGGAAAAGTAGCACAGCAAGCTAGAAGAAGTGATTCATGAAGCTCTTGGAATGCATCAAAGATAACTATTTGACCCAAATAATAGAAAGCCCTGCCAAAGGGGATTGGACCTGTTGCTCATCAGTGCAAGCAAACAAATTGGTGGCATCAGGATTGGAGGTTGCCTGGGCTGTAGTGACCGTGCAGTGGTGGAATTCACACTCCTAAGGAATATGGAAAAGACAAAGAGTAAAAGCAGGGTGCTATGTATTAGGAAAGACAACTTTCAGTTCTCCAGATAGTTAATCAATAAAACCCCCTCGGAAACTATCTTCAAGGACAAGGGAGTAGACCACAGCTGGCAGAACTTTAAGTAATTTTTCCTCAGTGCACAAAAGCTCTCCATCCCCAGGTGTAGGATGTCAGAAAGGAAAGCAACGGACTGGCATGGCTAAACCAGGGTCAGCTGTCAAATTGGAGAGCAAGACGAAAATTCCACTGCACAGGCAGTGGAAGCAGGTACAGGTATCCTGTGAAGAATACATGGATGCTGCTAGGCTGTGTAAAGGTGAGGTCAGGAAGGTCAAGACTCAAATGAAACGGGACTTGGCAAGGGGCACAAAGAGAAATAAGAAATATTTCTATGGGTACATCAAACAGAAAAAGATAGTTCAAGAAGGTCCTGTAGTGAGCAATACAAGCAGGCTGGTGACAACAGACAAGAAGGTGGCTTGGGTACTCATCAACTTTTTTGTTTCAGTCTTCACTGTCAACTGCTCTTCACACACCCCTCAAGAGGATCGGATGGAATGTAGGGGAGCAGTGTCTCTCTACTATAAGCAAAGGTTAGGTCCTGATGAGATACATATCATCAGGGAACTGGCTGATATAACTGTCAAGACACTCTCAATGATGGCTGAAAAGTCATGCAGGTCATGCAAGGTCCTCAGTGACTGGAAAAAAAACACGCAATTACACTTGTTTTTAAGAAGGGTAGAAAGGACAAGTTCTTTACCAAGAGAGTGGTGAGGTGCTGGAACAGGCTGCCCAAAGAGGTTGCGGATGGAGATGATCAAAGTCAGGTTGGGTGGGGCGCTGGGCAGCCTGGTCTAGCATTAGATATGGAGGTTGGCAGCCCTGCCTGTGGCAAGGGGGCTGGAGTTTGGCAATCCTTGAGGTCCCTTCCAACCCAAGCCATTCTATGATTCTATGACAACCCAGGGAACTCAGGGATTTGTCAGCCTCACCTCTGTGTAAAGAAGACCATGAAGCAGATCCTTCTGAAAGCTATGCTAAAACACATGAAAGATAGAGACCACACTAATAGCCTTATATGGTGGCATAAGTGCACCGGCAGACAAGGAAAGAGACGCCAATGTTATCTATCTGGACTTCACAAAGGCCTTTGATATTGCCTCCCATAACATCCTTTTTCTCTAAATTAAAATATGGATGTGACAGGCGGACTGTTCAATGGCCAAGGAACTAGTTGCAAGATTGTACCTAAAAAGTGGTGGTGAATTGCTCTATGTCTGGATGGAGATCAGTGATGGGTGGCATCCCTCAAGGGTCTGTACTGGGACCAGTACTCTTCAATATCTACATCAATGATATAGATAGTGGAGTCAAGTGTACCGTCAGCAAGTTTGTGGACAACACTGAGCTGTGCGATGCCATCAGCACAGTCGAGGGTGGAACACCATGCGAAGAGACATAGACAGTTTCAAGCAGTAGGTCCAAGTGAATCTCATGAGGGTCAACGAAGCCAAGTGCAAGGTTCTTGCACCTGGGTCATGGAAACAACCACAAGCTGGGAGAGGTAAGGGTAGAGCACAGCCCTGATGAGAAAGATTTGGGGATATTTGTGGATGGCAAGGTGAACATGAGAAAGCAATGTGCTCTCGCAGCCCAGAAAGCAAACCATATCCTGAGCTGCATCCAAAGAAGTGCTGCCAGCAGTTGAGGAAGGTGATTCTGCTCACTACTCTGTCCTGGTGAGGCCTCAGCTGCAGTACTGTGTCCAGAGGTGGAGTCCTTAGTACACGTGACAAGGTTTCACATGCAACAGGGGAAGGGGGGTGGGGGGGGAGGAAGGCCCCTTTCACCCTCCCATACCCCTTTTGGAAAGAAGGAAAAAAAACTGATCCAATTAAGATAAGGAGAGAGAACAAATATACCAATGGTAGAAAAATGTAAGATAGTAATACAAAAGAAAGTTAGTTATAGTTAATAAATCAACAAGTGGGACAAAGAGAAAAATTCTGGCTATGCTGTTTGCTGCGTTGCCAGAAACCAGAAGGCCCTTCACTCCTGTGAGCCAGAATCAGACATCATGTCATCGCACTGAAAGCTCCTGGAAATAGTAGTCTATTTGATCTGAGTGTATCTTCCTCTAAGAGACTCAGAATTCATGAGACTACAAGAGAACACAGGACAAGGAAGTACAGCTTTGCTGTGCACTGTACTTCTGCACCCAACAGCCTATCAGATGATATCATTATATGGAATACTGATAAAACCAAGACAACAGGAAGGAGGACAGGACCTTATTGGATTATGTCCAGAGAAGGCCACAAAGTGATCCAAGGGATGAAACACCTGTCCTACAAGGACAGGCTGAGAGAGCAGGAGCTGTTCAGCCTGGAGAAGAGAAGGCTCCAGGGAGACCTGATAACAGCCTTTCAGTATCTAAAGCAGGGCTATAAGGAAGAAGGAGACAGATTCTTTAGCAAGGTCTGCTGTGATAGGAACACAGTGGAAATGGTTTCAAACTAAAAGAGGGGAGAGTGAGATTAGATGTAAGGAAAAAGTGTTTCTTTTTCATAACAATGGTAGTAAAGTACTGGAACAGGTTGCACAGAGAGGTGTGGTGGATGCTCCATTCCTAGGGACATTTAAGGTGAGGCTGGATCAGGCTCTGAGCAATCTGATCTAACTGTGGAAAAGTCATTGCAAGGGAATTGGACCAGATGACCTCTAAATGTCTCTTCTAACTCAAATGATTCTCTGATTCTATAGTCTACCCTCTCAGAAGTCTAAGTGACTCGTGTTTGTCCCACTTCTTTTACCAGATTCATTAAGAGCTCTTTGCTTTTATTATTTCATTCTTACTTAAGATTGTCTGTGCTACTGAAACAGGGGAGGTTACTGCTGAAAGTCTGAATCTACAGATGAACTATCTCACTGCTGGGAAGGATTACATTCTGAGTAATTTCTTCCAGTTTTTACTGGGAATTTATTTTAGCATAAACCATTGATAAACATGAGAAACACAAAAGCAAGTACCACAGGAATGAAGCATCATGAAAACGTACTAAAGAAGGGCTCAAAAATGTAGTAACCGAGTCATTCAGAAATAGCAGGAAAAATCCAATATATTATCAATTATTTCATATGCATATATATGCACACACACAGATATTTCACTCAAAATTACTAATAGTCGTGGTTCAGAACCTGTTTGTCAGCTACTATACACAACTACATAAATTGAAAATACACGAACACAAAATAATTCAGAAAATGTACCTTTGAGAAGGCATTGGTAAGATTTCTGTTATTTATAAGCAATAAAAGTTTAATTAGAAAACTATCAATGCATGGACTGTATTTGGACCACAATGATTAATTCTACGAGCGCTCCCAGTAAACTAAGCAAATTACACTTTGGACAATTATCAGAACTGTTTTTACAAAAGATTTCAGTCCCTTTAGAATAACTCATTCATAACTGTCATTATCCTCCAACAAGTACAAAATTGTGAGTCTCTTGACCATTCTCCTCTCAAGTCTCTACGATTTTCCGGAAAACTGAACACTGTAATCCATTTACTTGAAACGGATTTTCTGTTTAAGGTCTGTCCAAAAGCTTATGAAAATAAGATGGGAAAATTAAATGGTGTCTAAGTTCTCTAATAAAAATCATAATTCCATTTGTTCTCATGATAGTCTGAAGAAGCATTGTATTAAAATTTAACTTTCCAGTAAGGTTTATCGAAGTAAACAGACATTGTCTTCCTGTGCTAACTGCAAACTACTCTTCCCTGCTTTCAGAATTAACGAGATAAAGGCTCCGTGGCTCTCCTCTCTACCCTCGCCTTCACAGAACACAGTTTTCTTTGTCTTTCTAGATCAGATAAAAATATAATAATGAAAGCACTCATTCATTCTAAGCTGTTTTTTTGCTGGACAGGAGTACCAGCTCAACTAAAACAAACAAACAAAAAAAGCCTCTGTTAAAATCTCAGTATAAGTACAACACGAGTAACAAGCACGTTCTCACAAAATGTAGAGTAACAGTTCCCATGGCAACCATAAGTCTCACTGCACACGTATCAAAGTAGAGCTTTTCTTC
Source organism: Phasianus colchicus (assembly GCF_987193195.1). Taxonomy (NCBI): domain Eukaryota; kingdom Metazoa; phylum Chordata; class Aves; order Galliformes; family Phasianidae; genus Phasianus; species Phasianus colchicus. The sequence goes on along the minus strand of NC_143439.1, from coordinate 18,124,146 downwards.
ACGTAAGTACCAAAGCACAGAAGACTCACCAACAATTTGTATAGTATATATTTATAGGAATGTATATTTATGCAGTATAGCATTAATATGAATCTTACCAACTGCAATTAATGCCACAGTTGCTTTTTCCTCTACAATCTCTGAAAAAAGGCCACTGAAGAAGATTGCTTATCATGTTATACGGTATTTCTTAAACTTTTTTACATGCTTGTCATGACTGCGTGACCTTTAAGCTGCATACACTATTTAAACATCCCCTGATGCGAGTTAAAGGCGTCAGAGTTAAGATTTCAGAGTAGCTGCTAATACTGCACATTAAGTTCTCATTGCAAGAACAACTTCCAGCCTTACATTCCACTATCATTTTCTGTGGCTCCGAAGCACCTTTCTTCTTTCTTGTCAACTTACTTTCCCTTCAGTAAAAACAGTATTTTCATTAGTACTTAAACAAAAAACTCAAATCTCTCAATCCTCTCACCATCACACTAATAGCCCAGATCTCTCTCTTGGAGCAAAAGCTCTTCATTTTTTCCTAATCTACTCTCATTCCTTTGCTTTTATCTATTTATTTTTTGCTTCCTTCTTCCCCCCCATTTGCCTTCTTTATGCTGTTGCCTCTTATCACTTTTCCCAGTCTGTAACAGAAAGCAGAATAAATCTTCATGGATAAAGTATGCTATGTGATTTCCACCATGAAGCAATGAAACATTTGAAAAAAAATCCATCTAAGAAGTCAACTCTTGTCTGGACTGTCCTATCACGCCCACAAAAAAGTATGGATTTAGTGCCTTCTAACCTCCTTTTATTCAGGATGATGAAAGGTAGTCTACACAGGCAACATTTTCCTAGCAATGATGCAGTCAAAGCAGCTGTAAAACTGTGGGTCACCTCCACTGTTGTGGATTTTTACAGGTGCTACATGCAGGTTCTTGTTCACCAGTGGCAAAAATGTATAGCTAATGGTGGTGGCTGTTGAAAAAAATAGTGTTTTATAGCTGAGAATTTGTTTTATCAAACACTGTTATTGCACTCTTTGTATCTCTTGTAGTTGCCATGGAAATTAATAGGAACATTAGTTTCAGAGTGACCTATGTATAATCACAAAGCTCTCATCCCAGTTCTCTCATAAGTACAGATGCTCCAGCAAAGCCTTGAGTTTTAGGCAGCATAAGCAAATTTTGAAGAATTTTAGTATGGTTCTATGTTTGAGTGCTTTTTTAAATAAAGTTTATATAAAAAGATGGATCTTTATTAAACTAGATCTTAACTAAGTCTCTGAAGTGTTATAGCCTTTTTCCAGAAACAAGTAGTAAAAATGAGAACATTAGTGTTTAGGACATCTGGAAAGTCTCATCATGGGATTAATTTAAAGCACTAACAGCAGTAATGTGTTAGAAATATCTCCATTTTAGGTCTGTTTCCAAATAAAAAGTCCATGAAAGAAATAAAACCCCTCCACTCAAAGCACCATACAGAATGTATCTAAGTCACTAGACATTCTGAAGTATTACATGACTCAAGTCTTTAGTTCTAATACAGGTAACTTTTGAAAATAGGCACTGGAAATTTGACCACAAAGTATAGTTTGCACCTGCATATGACATAAATGGAATCATGCTTTTGAGAAACGGCAACTTGGCAGTACTTGCCCAGTGGTCCACTCACTCGATGTTTTCCAATCATGTAGGCTCTTTCCCCACTACAAACTCAGTTGCATGAAATATTTCTGTTCTGAGTTGTCTTCATAGCTTTCTATACATATGCCGCTCTGTATGGCTCTGCAGACCTTCCCAGCTACCTCATAACCTCACAAAGAAATGTCAAAAACAGTAGCATGTTCAACATTCTAGGTTACCCCAGCCAACTCTGAAATGCATTTTCAGTTTCTGTCCACCCTTAAGATAAGTTTTAGAAAAAAATAATACGTAAATGTTCTCGCAAGCAACATGAAAGACTTTCTGACAACTGGAATGAGCTCTCTTACCATTTTAAAAATTCGGAAGTACCTTTACTGATTCAGCCCAAAGAGATGAATTGAATGCATTTTGGATGACCAAAAAGTCCCAAGTATTGCAGAGATACACCTTGGACATTCACTAAGAAACACACATATTCATCACATTTGTTCTAACCTCTCCTGTCTACAATTCCAATTTAAAATTTAGGAGTAAAATACATTTTAGTCCTGGAAAACATGGAAAATGTGGTAACAACATAGAATAAAAAGCTGCAACAACAGTGGAGCATTTTCTTTCACAAGAACGAAGTCAATCAAGTTGTCTCCTATGGGCCAAATCTTAAACATATTCTATCCACTGTCCTAAAATAAGCAGTAATAACATCAGAACTGTGGATAACGGCACACAGAGGATTTTCACACCTCTTTATATTTATTCATGTATTCTGAAAAAATATGCAGGTAGAGGTATGACTAACCTTCTAAGATTATTATAAAGCAAATATGTGATAAAGTTCTGACTTTCTAAATGGTTTATTGCAAAAATTGTATTGTTAGCTAACAGAGATGGAAGAAGTCTTTTAGTAGATGTTAGAAAACATATTTATATAAAAAACAGTGCAAGGCATCACACATAACATCTGTGCTCTTATGAAGTTGAAAATGACAGTTCATAAACAGTAGCACATCATAAAGCTTACAGTAAAAAATGATTGGCAGGGAGTAAGCTTTACTCAACAAATTTCAAGCATGAAACACCTGAATTACCTGCATGAAACACAAACAATGACAAAAATTTTACTGGGTTTCTGAAATGACTAACATAGGAACCAATTCAAAGCAAGGAGAAAATTATCTTTGAGAAAAAAAAAAAAATACAACGAAGCATAATAGTTTTCCATTTAGTATTAGAGAGCTTTAGAGGCAGCTAATAAGAGATAGAATACATACAACACAAGTGTGCTCTTAAGTAGTCTATTTATAACATACCAGAATATGTACATATTAAGAGATATTCCCAAAATATACATGTTGTGCAAAAGCACACACAGATACAAATTTTCTTTTCCTCATTCTACTTCAACTTTTTGTAAGCTTCTTTCTACTGATTTCCACTTTTTGTTTTGTTTTTAAAAAATTTCATTGACTTCTAACTTGCCATTTTTCTCTTTAATTTCTTCATATACTGACCACCATTTTTTTCCCCTTTTATACACATTATACATTTACCTCCTCCCTCATTAGCTAGCTAAAAAATTTGGAAATCAAATAATGATACAAGACATTCCTGTAGTGAATGTCATAAGAGGATTACAAAGCTGTTCATTAAATTTAATTAAATTTAATATTCCTCTGCATGCTGCAAAAGATTACAATAACAAGTCTGAAGATAGAAAAAATTAAACTCAGAGAGGGTTGGATCTGTCTGCAGCTCCTGAAAGAGATTAAATGAAACCTTTTGATGTGTTGATTTGAGCTACTGAAGCCTCAGACTTTGTATACACTTTGAGAAACACCTTAAATTTTTGTAATATAATGGCTGTATGGAATGAAGTTACACAAGACCAGACTGCAAGCGAAAGGCACACATTGCTGGAACTCAATTTGAGTTAGAGCGGCAAAATTCACTTACCGAGCTGACAAAGGTATAGAATACATCACATTAATGGTAGTGTTCTCTGATTAGTAGAGTACCCTAAAAACTGTCAGTCAGACTTTGCAAAGGTGAAGTATATGAGGCCTGAACTATGTATAGAAGCTTCTGCTACCTAATTCACACTTAGTCATACCTGCATAGTCACAACAACCTGAGTAACAGCTTGGCTGATGCAAAATGGTCTGGAAAGCTGAGAACTTAATATAACAGATGAAATCAGAAGCAGAAATAAGATCCTTCTAAAAATTCAGGATCTAAGAATTTCACCTGGGAATTTCTCTATATTCCACTTACATTTATTTTACTTTGAATCAGAATTAAAAAATCCGTTAAGGCCTCAAGCTGCAGCAACATAACAAGCATTTTGGATTAACTAAGTGGTAAGTTTTCAAACAAGAAAGTTAAAAGTTATTGAAGCTATGCAAATTGCTGAAGAGTTTAAGGAAATCATAAATGATCCTAAATGAGTTGTACTATAAAATTTCAAATAATAATGTATTTAAGACTCTGTAAAAATTCCCAAATAGCCACATAATCTAGATCTTATTAAAAGGGAAACAATCTATAATGCATATACAGTCAGTATCAATACTTGGTCAGAAGGCACAAGGCCATGGGACACTGTCCAAACAAGGAGTATGATCAGATATTTATTCTATGATGAAACTGAAAAGAAAAAAAAAATCATACATTTTGAAGGGGAAAAAAAAAGTAAAACTTTCTAGAGTATGGCAAAAAGGGTTTACCTTTTTGAAAAATGCTAATATTCTTCTGTAAGCTTAGTAATTAATTGTGATTCATCCAGAAAATGCAAGGAATTCAATTAAGAGCAATGACTGAACCCGTGGTTGATTCCCAAACTTCCTTCTCCCACCTTTGCATTCTGTTGCCATATCTTATTCTATTCATAAATTAAGGAAAAAACTCTCTCTCTGGTGGCAGTATATTTGACTTTTAAGCAAAGGTAAAGAAGTGCTTTGCTTTTTCTGTATAATTAATCCATTTGCTTTCCATGAAGTATAATTCTTCTAGTTCTAACTTAACCAGGTCCTTCTTTTAACCAGAAGCGTAATTAAAAAGTCAGTTCCCTTCAGTACCCTTAAAATTGAATGCAATGTGTGATCTCAACACATAGGACATTATCCAAAGTTAGTAGATAGCAAACAGAGATTAAAACTTTTTTTATCCTCTGAATATTATTTCTCATAATTAAGTCCTTATGTAGCTATGTGGAAATCAAGGTAAATTTGCCTAAAAGAGTAGATTTACACAAGATATGGATCTGCCTCAGGGTTTATGATTTCCTGAATTGCAAAGCTGTGACTGCGATATTGTGGATTCAGCACCCTGGTCAAACTTTTGGCACGGATATTTGTTGCTCTGGAAAAAGTTAAGAGCATTTAGTTCAGAGCTTGACCAAATACATCGCTGCTTTCACTTCCAAAAATTCCCTGATATATTTAAATATAAAAAGTGCAGTGTGGAATACAATCACTTAGTTTTTATAGTGATGTTTAAAATTTCTTAACAGAAAAGCAGATAGACTATAAATAGCATTAGTGGTATTAAAATTATGGAAGACTACGTGATGCTGACATGGCAAAAAGATGCCTAAATTATCCTTAAGTATTCAAGACACCTTAATAGTGATACAATACCTGAAGTGAACGATATCAAGTTATGGGACAATCTACATACACTCATGTTCAGCTTTGACTCTGCCTATTTTATAAGGTTCCTGTTTCCTGGAACTGAATTCTTATTTCAGTGTAAGGCTTTCTCCCTGGAAAGTAAGATTTTGATGCTAAGTATTAATGCATTCAATCTCAATAAAAGTTTGAAGTCACCTGCAGAAAGCCTCAATAATCTCTTCTTTGTGATGTTTATGGAGATAAAACAAAATACAAAAAACAAGAGGAAAATAACTGATTAAAATCCATGCCCTTTACATTTGAAGTCTATCTGCTATAAGTTTGTCTGAAATGGGGCAGAAAAAGTAAAATCTGTGTTCCACGGTATAAAGTTGTAATGATACCTGTGACAGCTCAATATATTTTAGCATTAGTTTACATCTCCTTTTAAATACAGATTTTGGGGTTTTTTGTTTGTTTGGTTTTGGTTTGTTGGTTTTTTTTTGGGGGGGGGGGGGGCCGGGAGAGGGTTGTTTTTTTGTTTGTTTAATGGCTGCTGAGGAACATGATGTCTAGCTCCTGTGGAGGGCAGAAGGCTCTTTACTTGCTGTAGTTAGAAACTTCTTAAAGCATCAGAGTTTTTATGTTGTTATTATAGAACTTGTAAAGCAAATCAGTAAAACAAGTTGATTTCAAGATAGTATAGTTCTTTCTCAAAATTTCTGTTGGTTTACCACTGAGGCACAGCCTAAAGCAAAAAGATCACTTCTGGATGCTTTTCCAGACATAGAGTTATTATCATATTTTTGAGAGTTGATTAAAATACCTTTTACAGTTCTCAAAAGTTGCACAGATATACAACCATTCAGTTATGTAGAGATAGAAATGTTCCAATTAAATTCCAGCAGTTTTCAATATGGATTCATGTTGTGTGTAACGTGTCTCACTTTGAATGCACCCTGTGTTATGGATCACTGATGTCTCTTCCTACACTACATTTTTAGTAGTATGGTTTGCGCTGCAATTAGCTGCCTGAGTTCATTTGTCCATCTGTCTCCTGGTGCTCAGCCTTCCATTGCATGTGATTCCTTCTCTCCATTGACATAAGCTGCTTGCTCATCTAGAGATGGAAAATATTTAACAACATATCCTTTCTGATTTGCATCAAGATTTCTCACAGTGTACTTCTGTATAGCCATCAGAGAATACATGGCATTTGTACTAAATATGAACCACATGCACATTTGACTGCATTAAACAGGAAACATGCCACGAAGCACATGCTTTTATCTGGTTCAAAGTTTCAAGTGGTATAACCCACAGTAATAATACAAAATCACATCTTCCTCTCCACAGAGATTATGGGAATAGGATATGTTGTCAGCTAAGCATTCATATTTGTAGTAATGCAGCAAGAACTGTAATTTCAAAACACCCTCACAGAGGACAAGATAGATTATTTTCTGTTCTTATAGGAGTTTGCCAGCAAGCCAGACTTGAGAATAATAGTGACAAAGTAAGGATTTTATTTCAGTCTTTGCTTTTTGATCGATGCTCTGTCCCAGTTAATTCTATCAGATCGGTGTCAATAGTGTAAGACAATCACATACAAGCTTCAGATGTGCAGCATCACATAAAAAGCAGAAAAGATAAATATTATCCTGCCAGCTGTGGGACATCCATGCAGAATCTTTAGTATTTTATATGTTACTTCAATACTTTCTACATAGGATGTATACACCATTTAGTATTAATGCTTAAAGAAGTTCTTATAATTCTACAAAAAAAGAAATTAAACTGAATTGAATTGAATTAAGAATTGAATTAAGAGTAGTTTCAAGTATTACATCTACTCTAGGACCTGTCCTCCAAACAAGAAAACATGAGAAGCATGGGGTTTTATGGTATAGAGTGAACTCTTAATAGAAAAAATGCCTGAAAAGAATCTGTCTGGATTTACACAAGCTTAACTAAGATGAAAGTTTATCCTTAGTTATCTAATTTAGGGTAAGTCCTTGTTTTGTAAGAAGGGGTTTAAATAAGGTACAAGCTGAATGCATAAGTGACACATCAACAGCAGCAGGTGCATCCGAAGAAATCAAAGAGTATTAGCAGAGGATTTTTAAAAGAAACTGACATAAATCCAGATATGTTTTAATTTCAGATTGAGATAAGGAGAAGAAGGAAAGCTTTGCAGGATGGTGCAGTTGATGGTGCAGGTTCAAACTGGCTGAGATTTGTTAATCTGGTATAGTCAGTAGAAGAGTACACAACAGTTTAACCTAGTGTCATTAGCCACCAAAACAGGTGTCACTTCGCCAGTGACAGTGGCTGCAAAGAAATAATTGCAGAGAACATATTCTATAAACACACTTGCTTTCTTTTGCTTATAGATGCATCACTCCCAAAAATATCTACCGTAAGCAGATCAAAGCCTGAAGGAATGAAAGGGTACCAAGGAGAAGTGATGCAGGAGAACAGCACACAAGGAAAATTCTGGTCCCTCTGATACTAATGAAAACTCTTTTCATCCTCTACTAGGATCAACATATTTCATCCCAGTAAATTTGTAGTAATGAAAGAGTTATTATTTTCTCCCTTCCTAAATCTGTTATTTATACATGAATATTTCTCATTCCAGTGATTTTCAATTTCAATACTTCTCCCTTGTCTTCTGAAACATTTTTTTCTTCCTAAGTCTGATATAGAATTCATAGCATGCTGATGAATACTTTTCTTTAACATGATTTGCCAACACAGCAGAGCTTTTTCATTGTTATTTTTGAAGGAACAACATCCCGCCTCAAAGATGCCTCTGTTTTTCAGTCTGCCGTAGCAGTGAACACCATACGAAATAAATTTACAAGTGAAGAAATTAGGGAGTTCCCAGCATGAAGTATATTAAGAAATACACTGAAATATTTGGATATCCTATGAGAAAGCATATCTTAATGTCAGATTTACATAATCTGTCTGAAGATAAAGGTAAGTAAAAGTCATCTTTTATCTGATCTTTTTACTGACCTTCAAGCAATGATGTAGAAACACTAAAAACTTCATAGCACTATTTAAATAAAGGTGAGCTGAATGCATAAAATCTTATGATAATCAGTTTCTGGAAAGAAAAAAAAATTACTCAATCCACTCATTGCTGCCTGGCAAAGTTTTCCTAAAATTTTAAGCATCTCTGTCATTTAGATTTTTGGAATGAGTTCAAATACAACTAAATGTTGTTAATAAGAACTTAATTAATTGTGTGATTCTTAGGATCTTTACAAATTTACTTTAAGTATTATTTTTGAAGAAAATCAGTGAATAAGTTCAGTTCGAATTATTTACAAGTGACATCAGTGAGGTTCACAGTCTGCAAGTCAACAATCACTCCAGCTTAGGCAGTATTTTGCTACTGTACATACAGATAAAAAGCTTGAGCAAGACAAACCTTACAAAAATTAAGCTAACCTGATTGCAAAACTTCTGTGGATATCAGCATTCTGTACCAATCTTAAAAATGCAGATATTCGTCTGTAGGATGTATGGCCGTACATATGTGTTCCTTAATCTTATCTGTTCAAGAGAGAAGTAAATCTCCCTAACAGATTCTACAGCAAGGACAGGTTGAAGTTATGGGAGACAAATGTGCCTGCTAAAACAAAGTACAGTTTTCATAGTGCAAAACTCATTGTATTTATATGTCTATAAAATCTGCCCTACAGGAAAATCCATGCAGAATTATATTGCTACTCTCTTCTTGGAAGAAAAAAGTCATAAACATGCATGGATATAAGGATCAGCTCTCAGATATGATCAGTACTACTCAAAGTTAGGAATTATTTTACTGTAATCAAATACTAGTAAATAAATGACATCATCAGTGGGATATTAATTTGAGTGGGGAGAACAATGAGAGACTGAAGATTAACTCACATAAGCTAAATTGAGACATCAAATTCATATTTTTGTCAGACTTTTCTTGCTATGTGAAATCCTTCATCTTACAAAGAAAAAAAAAATGCAAAAAGTATATTATTTTTTGTGCTTATAGGACCATGTTTAGCAAAGCAAGAACAGAAATCTTATCCTTCTTAGTCTTATCACACTTTAGCTAGTAAAACATCTGCTAAGCCTGAAGCATTAAATATGTCCATTGATAATACTTTGTTGAGCTCCTTAAGCTAACCATCTTATTGTTCATAAATTGTATATAGCAGTGCAATCCATTAACTCATCACCAGTAAGTACTAAAGTCTGCAAAAGCTGCTATATTTCTTTCTGATCACATGCTCATAGTGAAGATACATGGACTATTTGAAATACTGAAAGGATTTTCTAGTTTCCATTAGCACCTAATTCACTGGAGGTTATCCACACATCATGGTGATAACACGTATATGATGTCTTGGGCTGCTTTTGTATTTTTGATGTGTCACATGGATCTCTGATCAACCAAGGTAGAATCAGTACGGAGTGACAAAAGAATAAATAATATAGTAACTTCCATATCTCATTAAAGCTACATGCAGCTACGTACACATCAATATAACCATGTTCGTTCTTTAGCTAAACAATAATCTCTTCCTTAGCTACATTGTCAGGCATTTGGAGTTGAAGACAGCAATTACAGTACCCTTCTCTAGTCTCTGAAAAATAGAAACAACCAGGTGAAAACAGCAAGAGTAACTCATTTGATGACAGTTATAAACTACTTTTCTAGGTTTTTTAATGTAAGCCTTCTCAGGGCTAACAGGTCTGTACACTGTAAGTACAACAGCTATCTGGCCTTAAATTTACATATATATATATATATATATAATATATATATATATATATATATATGCATTTAGCAAGCAACTGATAGAGCAGACATGGTGTTAGAAAATAAAATTAAGTAATTATTAGCGTCTCTGAAATAGCACAAAATGAGAGAAGAAAAATACATTAATTCAATTGCTTTTAATGAACTTACAATAAAAGTTGAAAATGCAAAACGTAGCGTGCAAATGCATATAAGAGATAGACCTAAAATATAAGAGACCTGAAACTACAATTTACCCAAAACTCTAAAAGTTTTTTCAGATTTTTTTTTCTCCTTGACTAATTTTGTCAAGCAAATTGAAATAAAGTTATAAGTACAATCAAAAAATCTCAGCATTTTTCCACTCTGTGATTTTAAGGAGCTACCAAAAAATGTTTTCCCAGGAGACTTCAGAAACTTCAGATAAAATTTGGGATTAAAAATGTTACCAAGCATTGAAGCCATGGCTGTTATACATATAAAAGCTGCCTATTTTCAAGAGAAGAGAATGAAATTTAATGCTTTAGAGTCCAAAGTCAGATAAGAATAAAAACACATTGTACTTGTATACCATTTTTCTCCCAGGATTGCTAAGCTTGCAGATGCAATACAAATGCTGTTTGCACTCTCACATTCAGGACAGTGGTATCATGTCAAAGGCAGACTTCAAGAAATGAGGGGTGAAACAACACAACCAGAATTAAACAATTAGATGCAAAAGAGCTATTTGTTTATATCTAATTAATCCACATAAATACTTCATTGTAGGCAATTGGAAAAAAAGGAATTTCTGAAAAGTTTATCTATCTTTAAACATAAATAAGAAAGATGAATAGATTAAAATCACCCATGGAAGGTATCTGGTTCTTCATTTATTTTTGAAAGGTTTAGAAAACCCCTCAAATTTTATGAATTGAATATAAAGCTTTTGTTTGATAATAGGAAAAAAATCTTCACAGCTGCTGTTATAAATTTCAAGTAAAGATGAATCTACACAAAGCTACAGTATGAGACTTGGATGAAAAATAGAAACTGAAGTATCCAAACTGTGGTGACGCTCTTAATTTGATCTGGTGCTCCGTATAGGATGCTTTTGAAGGGGCTGTGTAATTTTCCATTTAAAAGGATAGAGAATGAATAAAATGAGAAGTGTACAGTCTTTAATACGTTTTCCCTTCTCAGCTTTTAAGATGTTCCAGCACTTAGAGACATTTGAAAGTACTCTGCTTAAAACTGTAGTAATAAACAACACCAAGTAAGCAGTTCCGAAAAAGAACTGAAAAAGCAGCTCAAAATGCACAAGGGGTATAGAAAAATAAAGCTGAAAGGGTCATTGTGGACAAGACTTGTGGTTATAAACTAATCTGTGAAGATTAAAGTGCACCCTAAAGAGCATGAACAGATTATCATTATCTACTCTAGATATCTGCTTCCCATTGAGCAGCTCTATTCCTTGCAGCATTACTCAAATCTTCTCCAGCAGTGTCTCTTCATGCTTTCATTGGCTTTAGTGATAACTGCTGAACATTATGCATGACTTATACGGGAAAAATCCACAACTAAAATGCTCATGGCTACCACTACAACAGGATGTTGTCAGTAATACAGACAGTTTCACATGCTTGTTTGTCTTATATCTCAGTTTGACTTAGCACTTTCTAGTTGAACAACCACATGCAACCCTTTGGCTACCAAAAATTGAAAAAGCCCTTTTTTCATTGATCATACTACTATCTCTTAAGGGAAGTTTAGTACAGAAGTGAACTTAAATTCTTAAAGTGAACTTCTTACAGAAGCTGACAGAGGACACTTTCTATTTAGACTGTAAAATGCTACTACTTTAGCACTGACCTTGTAAATTCATTTTACTAACAGTGTATGCTTAGAAAGGAAACATGCTTGACTAGTTTTACTCATTTGATTTCTATCATGTTTCTTCTAAACTTGCGTAACCTGTGTGCCACACCATACTTCAACTTTTTTACTCCCATATCCACCCTGAGATCATCATTTTCAGCAAAACCACGTTCCTCCACTTTCCTTCAAAACCACAACTGCTGAATACTGCATGGAAAAGCAGTATGACTTCTCATCCTTTCTGCAGCTGATGCTTTGGCTGCTACAAGACACCAGGTAAATCCATTTTGGTGTTACAGGCCAATACAAGCAAGTATATTTTGGCTTTAGGAGAAAAACAATTTTGATAATACACTGATGTTGTTGCTAAGCAATCTCATACAGTTTTGTAGCTGAGAATGTGCTCTATCAAATAGTGCTATTGCACTCTATATCTGTTATAGCTTCTATGGAAATAAATAGGAGGCATTACTTTTGGAGTGATTTATACATGAAATTGTGTGCATAATTATAATTATTGTTATTTTTCCTTCCTTTTCCATTCTTAATAAATAGTTTTCATCTCAATCAATTAGGTTGGTTGGTTTGTTTTTCCCCTCTCTGGTTCTCTCCCTCATCCCACTGGGAGGCTATGCAGTGCCTAGTTGCTTGCTGGGTTAAATGACAAAACACAACATAAATGCTTTGGTTCCTAAACAAGGAGAGAAAAATACAGGCCAAAATGAGAGAAAATTTGCAGGCATCTTTTCAGAGGAAATGTATAGAGTTTTTTGTTGTTATTGTTTCTGTTGTTTAGCTTTTTGGATGGTTTTGATTTTATTTTCTTATTTATTAACTGTGTCAGTAAAATTCAAGAGGATTCTACTGACTTGTGTTATTAACTCAGAGCATAACTCAGCACATGCAGAATTTAAATGGCTGCTATCCAAAATGAAACAAAACATTACTTCTTAGCAAAACAGTAACAACGCAATCCAAAAAAAAATCATGCTAATCTATTCTCAAAATGATATGTCAAATTAAAGTAGTATCTGTTCCTGGTATCATTATGAGGAGACAAGAGGCTAATGTCTCCATCACAGTATGGAACGGTGATAAGCTTTATTGGCAAACTTTTCATTTTATTTACTATGAGATCGTAAGTTTGCTCTTTTCTGGAGCTAGTAAGACAGTTTGTGTATTTGTGTATTTAGTTTTGATGAGTTTTTCTCTGAGGAATGGAAAGTGTCCCACACTGCCAAGCTTTTCTTTCACCCCTACAGGACAATCCAAAAAAGTCATCAATGCACAATCAAAATTGGTAATGTCAAAGCAGCCTTTGGAATTGCATTATACATTTGCAGACAGAATGCAGGGAAGGAAAGTTAATAAATGCCCCATAATTTACAATTGTATTAACCAAATTAAATTGCTTACATTATTCTGCAGAAGGCTACTCTAGCTTATGTGATGATCCTTCAAACAACAGTATGACTTTCCGAAACACTAACAAGAAAAAAGAGCTTCAAGGTAAGTACTGTGTAAAGCAACCAATTGCATTATATACAATTTCACTCTCTTTGCATGACTGGGTCTATAAAGTTTGGCTAAAGCACCTATATTTCTTGTCTTCGTTCTTTGTTGCCAAATGGACCACCTACTACTCTATTACTAGGATTTAATACAACTAATAAATAAGATCACAAGCTCCTTGGAAGAAGACTCATCTTATTATTTGTGTTACACTCAAGCACACTCCAAGAAGAAAACACAATATCAACTATCCATCACAGTCCATTTTGATGAGCCAGTAAGAACACTGGTCTTATGTAGTGTTTTATTTTCAAAACCCCAACTACTTGAAAGACCCAGAAGTAATAAAAAATACAACTCTAGCTGCTTGATGGTGGATAATGTAAGGTTCAGTTATACATCATGCGACAAAAATTTCAACTTTGTAACTTCTGGTCTGAAACAGAGCAATGATGAACAGTTGCACAGAATTGCTAGCTGCAATTCTAAGTGCAACTAATGTCTATGGATAACCAGGATTATTACCAGAATTACACATTGCCACTAAGCAGTTTAATTTGCCTAGATTCTGCTTGACAGCTGTTTTAATGCATCTAAAAAAATACTGGGGGAATTAAAATATTTCTAAATCTAGACAGTGAGAGGATTTTGTGATATGAAAATTTCACACACGGCCATAACTTTAGTATATGCTGTACAGCATTTCTTCTTTTTGAATCTTGAAAGGTATTACAGATAAAGATAAGCTCTGAATCGTCGTCATCTCCATCATTCTTTCCAGTAGTTTTTGACAGTGGGGAAACATCCACTCAGAATCTGAAAGTCAGCATTACTTTATAAGCTCGATAGCTGTGTATGGAATATGTCTGAAATAGTGCATCACCATAAGAAATCCACCAACAGAGAGGTATGTACATAGATAAACACTGTATGGGATATGCACAAAGCACATCCTGTCATTCCTCTTTACAGATTTCATCAACTTGGAGAATCTCTGATAACATTAGGATGATGTAACAAATTGTGTAACAGTTAACACAAGTGTGATACTACTTGCATATTAAGAACCTATGCAGACAAAATGCATGTAGTAGAGCAATACTATCCTGCTTCTATTCTTGAAGAGAAAATAAACTGAATTCTGCCAGACCCCTGAAGGGTCAGTGCATTAAAGGAAAGAAGCCCTTACAGCACCACAGCTATTAAGAAGCGACTGAAAACAAACCTTACCTCTGCAGCTTTTGCCGTAAGCACTAGAAAGCAGAGAAGAAGCCCTGACCTGACCATCATCACCATCAACATTCAGCACTATTCTTCTGCTCCAACAGCATGTCATTACAGTCTTGCCCTCCTCTAAAACCTGGAGTATTATTAATCGTTCTTCGCTCTAAAAAAATTTACAGTGATTAACAGTCAAATGGGCATAACACATATACCCAGAGAACAGCCTTAAGTTGTCAAATAGGATGTCATTTTGGTGTGTGATAATACAGCTTGGGTATTTACATGACAACTGAACAAACAGAATGCAATGTGTGTCAGTGCTTAAAGCAACAGGACAAATAGAAAACTTAAAAAAAAATCTTAAAAATAAAAATATCATAAGGACTTGTGTTATTGTCTATGAGTACTATTTACAAAAGTATGTAAGAGGTCACTTGTGAACCTGGACTGCAAAGAACTGCTCAGAGCTTCTGCAATGTGGAGACCTGAACAAAGAGTCAGTTTAATCCCCGCACGTCAAATAGGCCAATGTTATTTCAAGTCAAATTTAAGGCCTTGATTCTGTAAAAGAATTATGCATATGCCTAACAAGACACAAGCACAGTCCCTTTGCTTGAGCTTATTGTGAGGATAAGAGAAGTTCTCAATAGCTGAGGGGATTAAATTCCATTTTTAAGTTTGTCTTACACACCTGTTAGTCTTCAAAGCTTTAAAAATGGAACTTAGCCTTGGTTGTCAATTCAGTGCTTAATTTTTTATATTAACAGAATATACATTGTACAGTACTTTCTATTCATTTTTCTTATCTAGCAGTGTAAAACAGTGAATTCTTAATACAGTAGCTACTTAGAAAGGGATTGCCTACTGCAGTAAGTAATACCTAAAATCAATGACAGTTGTATGCTGCTTAAAAATGAGCTCCAACTTTTTGTCATGTCTGTTCATCATCTTCAGGCTTTGCACATTAGGTGAGGAAAAACCTGGGAGCTGTCAATTCTGATGGACGAGGCTGTATACTCAGGCTCATGATTAATATGAAAATTAAATTAAAGATTCAGTTCAAATCCCAGAATTCAATATTCAATAAGTAGGTGAGTTAAATTAGGTAGCGGAGAAATAAAAATACATATATATATGCAAAATCTCAGGCTTCTGAAAACATCGTATTTTCAAAGATCTTGTATATCATAGAAACTCCTGCATCCAGTAAAGAAGTTTAACACTAGAATGCAATTTTAGTTCACTTTTATAGTGGAGCGTAGGTTTACAAATATAAAGCAAACATTTATGAACATCCATAATGGGTCTGACCTAATCAATATGCTGACAATGATGTGTAGAGAAAGATATAAGATACCAGGAAACTAGTATTTCTCTTTCAGCACACACTTCAGTTTCTGGAAATAAAAGAAATGGTGATCATGAAAGCAAAGAGCATGAAAGACATCTACATTTGAAAAGTTAAAAAAAAAATAATAATTAAAAATCACCTGATACACAATGGGAAAAGTACAAGTTTCAGAAGCATTTGAGGTTTTTTCTTTCTTTCTTTTTTTTTTTTTTAATCTAATTACATCCTGTGATTCTCCTTTATATTTTGAAATATATCAAATTTCAGCTGCTCACTAATTAGAAGAAATATGCTAGTACTGACCAAATTTTCACTTGGCTTGTGACATGTACAATTGATTGCTTTTGCAAAAATAATGCAATAAAAACTGGCTAGCACTGTGAGTTCACTGCATGTGCAAACCCAATCAAACTCCCGTGTATTCAGCTGACAAAATATGTACTTTTCTCTTTTGCTGAGCACAGCACTTGGCCTCAGCCTCCTGAAAAGTGGCTGAAGTGAAAATGATGATAATGGACTTGCTCATTTAGCAAGTGGGGCTCTGCTTCACAATGCCTCTGGAGCTCTCTGGCAGGCATCAGGCAGAGGGAGTGTTCTGCATCACCCACTATCTCAGCTGCCATCAGTGACAGTCAGAAAAATTCCCACAAACTTTGTTATTGTTGTTGCTTTACATTATTTGTTTTCTCATTGTTACTTTTGTTAGTGATTTTGTGACATCAGTGTATGAGTAAACAACTGAGGTTGTTCCTGCTTCAGCTTAGACTTCTTCCATATGCTTGATCATTCACAATGATAACTGTGTGAAAATTGGACTTCCAGAAATTACAAAAATGGAATTACCAGATTTCCATGGAATTAAAATAGTCAGAAATTTGACAAACAGTCAGAAACATCATAAACCTGAAATATTTGTGTAATTCACAATTAGTGAATTCACAATTCACTAATTGTGAATTAGTACCACTCATTCCAAATGCTTATACTATGAATAGGTGTTAACATTTTGTTACACAGAAAATTACCAGTGATAACCTCATTCTCACATCTCATTCTCATGTAAAAATAACAACATGCAGTTTAAAACGAATCATCAAAAACAGTAATGCTACAATAATTAGTCAAATTTTCCTTTCACCAGGAATTCCTTTCAAGTTCTAGTTGTCATGTTGCTGTGTTATGGAGGTCAAAGCAACTTAAATGTGGTAGTAAACCATACCTTCAAAATGACAATAGACGAGTTAAAATGTACCAAGCATTTGCCATGTCAGCATGTCCCCAGTAAAAATCTATTCCACTTCATGAACTGGACAAGCTGTACGCTTCATTAAATCACAGCACACTCATTAAAGATCAATGGCAATTTCCAAATGTGTTTTGTTTTTCTTTAGTCCTAACATATGGTCATAATACTGCATCTAACAGTAAGCACGGACACTGATTTTTAATGAAAAATAATGTTCAGACTGGCCCATGTAATTTGCTTTTATGTTTCTGACCTTGTTCTGAAATGAATCCCCAAAGTTTCAAAACAGTCTCATTCCAGGTTCTCAGTTCTCCTGCCAAGAAAGGCAGATGTCATGTTTATAACTTACAATGTCTCTATTTAAATCATAGTCTTCATATAATGGTGGTATTAGTCTTCCTTCTCCTGTACACACATCAACTCCAAAGAAAGGAGAAAAAAAAAAAAAAAAAAAAAGGGGGTGCAGGTCACTACCTGGAACCTCGTGCTAAGCAACAGCAACATAGATAATTCTCACAGAGGCACACTGTGCATCTTTCTTGCTTAAGAAATACTGTCATTTAGGAGATATATCACATCAGCCTATTTTACCATCTGTGTAGGAGCACTGCAAGCCCAGAAATGATCACAGCGAAGAGTGATCAAAGGTCTGGCAACTACAGTGACATTTTTCATTTCTGAATGGGGAAAAAAAGTCCCACGGCATTTGTTACTAAGGCATTCCAAAAAACATCTTCACACACTGGGGATCTTTTCCAAGTATACCAGCCTTCAAGCATGAACTCTGAGCTTACACTTTCACTTGTGTTTTCATCACCTTTGCTAATTACATAGACATGCAGTGTCAATCCTTGCTCCAATCATTTTCTTTTCTGGCATCCACTTGCTTATGAATGCTAACATGTGTATAGTGACAGTAACAGCAACACAGCTGCGAGACATCAAGTTCACTGTTTAAAGTGAGCCTGTACACAACACTGTCATTTAGGGTAAGCTGAAACAGCCATTCCTTTCTAAGTCACCTCAGGGGTGTATCTAAGTGCTAGGCTTATAGTCCTATTTCTCGTAGGGTAGAAACAAATTAATTTGTTGAACCACTGGATTAAGCAACCTACTCAAGTTACCTTCTTATCAGTGTTTATGTACTATTTATCTTTATGTTAAAAAATCAGTAGGATTTTAAAGACGTTCTCTCTCCTTGTGGCTATGCTGTCTTCTAGAAAAAAAAAAAACAAGGGCATACTTCTGATTCCACATTAGCTTAGTTGAACATTACTCTTTTATGAAATATTCACTGAGTCCATAAATAAATGCCTTCAGAGCTTTAATTCTAACTGTAGATTTAACTCAAGTTTTCTGGTTCAAGTTTCTCCTCAGTGAATAATTATGTTTTCTTTTTACATTTCTCCTGTCATTGCTCAGTAAACTCAGCTTCCAGATTTTTCATTTTCTCATCTCCCGCCATCCATCTCTTTCTACTTCTTGTATCCCCACCTTCACAAAAAACAAAAAAAACAACAAAAACTAACCCATAATATTGAATACAGGACACTTATTCCTCTGACACAAGAACTAGAACCCAATGCTTTGGACAGTCCTACAATAAAAGGGGCAATCTGGTCACTGATTTTCTGTGCTCTGATGCTAACCATAGTTCTGCCTTTAACAGGAGTCCATTGCCCACATCTCTGCACCAAAGTGAATATGAAGTTATCCATTTGTTTTCATATTTATCTCTATATTACATGATTAGCAGACATGTCTATTTTAGATCTTTTCTCCCATATCCCTAATTCAAGCTTAACAAAACAGCAATGAACCTTGTAACCAAAACGAGAAACTGTTTATTCTGTCATTTTTGTTATTCCCCAAGACCCTGAAAAATACAGAATAAGATTTCAGTCAGACCAATGCCTTATACTTTTTCGAGATACTAAAAGCAAAAGTCAACTATTGCTCCTTCTCAAAGCCAACTGTTGCCATACCAACAATCATCCAAAACTTAAGGCACCGATGACACAAAAAGAAATGCAGTTCTTCTAAACCTGCACTTCAGCCCTAACCCTGGCTTTTATAAGAGCTCAAAGGATCTGAATTTGATCTGAAAGCAATAACCCTTTTAGTTCTAATAGTTGAAAGGAAACTAATAATGAGAATTCTTAAGTAATTCCTCTCATATCAATCCCAGTAGATTTTCAAAACTCCTAATAAACAGACCTGTCTAGCACATGAATTCCCAACTGCAGAAAGTAATGCTAGGTTTAATCATGAAGACACATAGATTCACCAATATAAGCATAAAAAAGCATACAAAAATGAAGATTAAAAATAATAATGAAAAAAAAAATTGTCCTTTAGAGGAAGGTACATTTCTGTTCTGTTGATTTTTTCAAATACATAGGTGATAGGTACAATGTGCAAAAAGCTAAGAGATGACTCCTTCACACTTTTCCAAAGAGATTTCTAAGTGTCCTTTCATAACAATGTCACTAAGGAAAGCGTAAAAAGAACATATAAAAACAAGACCTGCTCCAAATTTTCACATAATTTTCATCAGTAAAATTACCTTTCTTTAGTTTCTAATTTTTTTCTTACAAGATACATATTTGTATATAAGTTTTAATCCATATTCTTAGCATCTGAAACTAGAAATGAAGTTTATATTAAGTCAAATGAATTAACACTAATTTCAGGAAAGAAAAATATTCAATTAAATTTCAATACTTCATTTTACACAATTTGACTTCAAGCTTACACATCACAATAGTGCAAAACAGGAAATATATATATATATATATTTAATGTAATATTTGAGTAGAAAATTCTTCAGCAGGGGGTTAATCTCCAAACTCAGTCTGTTCGGACTCTCCTCAGTTCACATAAGGGAAATGGCTCTCATATTTTGATCAGTTTCAGTTTTGGTAGAGGAATATTTGTCTTTTCTACCTACTTGTGTCTTACAAAGCTGACACTTTTTGTGTGTGAATGCCTTTTTAGCAGTGTCACCAGTAATTTGCAGAGTACTTCAGACTGGGAAGCTAGAAGGCACTATGCATCTTTAATATGTTAGTATAACATTCTGTAGATTTTATTCCTGACAAGGGCTCTCCTAGGGTTTTAATATCTTATTTTTCTGCTTTCTCTCAATTTGTACTCATTTTCCTAGTCTTTCACCTGTCTAGAGGGTTTTCTAAGTGGTTGTAGCAACTGTGTATTGTGACATTACTTCATCATTTTCCTACAGCTAATGCACAGCTTCGTTCTCTTTGTTGCTCTTAGAATTCTCTTAGCTTTATATAAAGATACACTTGTTTTAGACTTTAGAGTAGCCTACCTGCTGAGTTAACAGTTATTATTGTATGTAAGGGGAAAATGTATTTTGAAAGAAATGAAAAACATGCATTAGTGGAAAAGCTTTTATATCAGCAATTAAATTACTTATCTGAATTACAGTGATGGATTTGCAACTAAACTAAAACCTCTTTTAAAAAAAGACACTTATGAGAGCATCAGTCTGGCAAAATTGCTTGACTTGTAAATATACATAATTCTTCTAGGAATGATCAAGACCATAGCAATCTGAGGATCACATGATTTCTTACTTAAGCAGAGCAGAATAGTTCCAAACTTCACATTTTCACCTTCACTTAACAAAATATATATATATATATTTGTAAATGTAAACAACTATCTCCTTTGGGAGCTTTGGGGTAAGAGCTTCGTGAAGCCAACAATGAAGCTGATTCCAAGGTTTAAGAAGAGTAAACAACGGATATGAAACTAAAGAGGACAATTGCTGAAACATCCTCACTCTTAGAGAAAAAAGGGTGTGAGAGGAGTGTCTCTGAGTAGTTTGCAAAGAAGTAAAAGTGCAGCTGAGCATCAGCAAGATTACTGATACACTCAAGATACTCAACGTTAACTGTACGCTGCTGTTGGTATTGACATCCCCAAATCCCGCCAAAAAAAAACAGGAATAATTACACTAACAGTAGTGCGACTATTTCAGTGCTTCAGGCTAAGCAAGCATTTAAGAGCTGTTGTCATACTAAAGTTATAATTTGCGAACTACTCTATACCCTCTTAGGATTAAGGTTGCACTCTAATTGCACAATATACAAGTAATAGCAGTAAAAAGTATTTTTGCATATTGCATAAATAGCATACGTATAATTTCACCGCAATCAATGGAAATCACAGATTTCCATATCACATGCTAAATGCTGAGGTTGATTACCATTATATTTAATTTATACTAATCAGTGTGAAGCAAGTGAGACTTTACTATCATATGGAGATTTAAAGCAAGTGCTTACAAGACCAGAAATGGCTGTTTAATACAACACTCTCAATAGGTTGTTAGAAAAAGATAATGCATATTTAAAAAACATTGGGATGTTGTTTCCGAAGATATTTCAATAGAAATTTTTGTCTTTCCTTTTGGAGAATTTTCCTGCATTCTGTAGGAAATTCGACAGCAAAAGCATTCTGTATCCTTTTTTAAATCATCTATTTCTAAACGTCTCTATCATCTTCCTCAGAATTCAACAGAAATAAATCAGATTTCCATACATTTTTTTTCCAATCAGTGTATATCAGCATATTATAGTAAACATACTATCTCAGTGTAGATCACTTAATTTTACATTGTGAGAGTCTTAAGCCTACAAGCCTACACATACATACTATTTTATGGACATCGGAGAGAAAAAAAAAAAATGAAATTGAGTGAAATAAAAATGGCTTTGTCGTGACAAGGTGTGCTGAACAACTTCTGATCTTTACAAGTGGTGTAGCTGAAAGTAAGGTAACTTCTATTCGTATGGCAACAACTAAGCTCTGATTTACGAAATAACACCAAACAACAGACATCCCTGGAACGACCCTTGAATGCCATAATCTTTAATACAAAATACATGAACACCCTTCCTTGTTTTGTGTTTTTTTTCTGAGTTTTTTGTTTGTTTATTGTCTGTCTGTTTTGACAGGAGCAGTTTTACTAACTATGTAAGTAAGACAATGAAACAAGCAGTCTATACAACTTTCCTTGTTAATACCATTTTGAAAGAGGTGGGAAAAAAAAACATTTTTTTCAGTTTGTATTGTATGGAGTGGTAGAAGTAAGACTGCACTATGTGAAAAATAGAACTGCCTCTCCTACTTCATACATCTAGATTTTCCTTATAAATGATATTATTTCTATTTATCACAGTATTATAGAAGAGAAGAATCAGGCTCTGCTCTTTTAAACAAGCTTCAAATCTGCTTCCAAAAATAAGTGAATAACTACATAATTTCCTGGGTCATAACTATTAAACATTAATACTGAAACTTCTACAGTCAAAAAAGCCAGAGGGTACTACTAGGATAGAAGCAAAGGCCAGAGTTGGAAGGCCAATCAAAAATAGCCAGGTTACCAAATGGATTTCGAGCCAAATAAGTTTACATGGCACATAAGATTATGTACTCCATTTCAAGCATACGAGGCAACATGAAAAACAAATCAACAGGTAATCTGTGGAGGAAATGAAGCAAGGAAGTGACAGTGTCTACAGCTGGTACAATATAAAACACATCTGATGCAAGGAATAACTTGCTTACTTAATACATAAAGGGAAAGGATGTCAATTTTGAACTGAAGTTTGTATCAGAAACTCTAGAGAAGAATATGGCTTCTTTTCAACATAAGAACCTGACAATCTGTACTGGAGTTGTGAAGAACTGTGTACATTCATATCTTTCTTTGGAATCCAAAATGGCCATTAAATTTCTTCACTCACTGTCTAACTGAATACAAATTGAACTAAAGGTATGAGAGAAGGATTACACAATTATCCCCTTAAATTGAACTATCACAAAAATCTGAATTTAGATCCAGAGCTGTGGATTAATTCTGTCAAATTAGTACTTCCTGACATCCTCATGTAATTTAATCGTAGCAATATATGATTTTTTTAAAAAATTAAAAAGCGTAGAGAATGGTAGTAGAAAATATTATTTAATTTATATGAGAAATTTCTTTACATGGACCATTCAGAAAAAAAGAAAATTCTGTGAATAAGCCAATTGAAAATTTCAGATACTTGAATAACAATAAGCAAGAAAAACAATTAAGCAAGTTTGAAGGGGATTTTTTAATTTAAACAAGATTTCAAAAAAACTGTTAGGTTCATGCCATTTTAATTTAGAGACAAAGGATGGAGTCAAAGACAAGAACATCTGTCACAGAATGCAAGGAACTCATACCAATTCACTCACTTCTCCTTCAAGAGAGAACACAGAAGGCACATGCGAAAAAGGCAGGTAAGGTATAATGAAAACGAGAAAACTGAGAAAAACTTCCTGGAAACAGAGCAGCTTAATTACACAACTTAATGCTTAAACTCGTCCATTTCAAATGCCAAAACACTACATTTCATCACAGCTTCCATCACAGCTGACACATCAGCTTTCTAAGGAGCCACCCAAGACATAATAGGCTGCAGAAGACACAGAAGAAGAAAAATACTTTCTTTTCAGAACAAACCAAGGGCAAGGTGCTACATTAGGTAGCTCAGGCTGCAGGGCCACTCAGTAAGAAGCAATCTGGCTTGCCCCATGCCACTCAGAGCCAGATCCAGGCCCCACCATCTGGCATGGCAGCGACTTGTTGTGGCCACTACTGGCCTAGGTCAGAACCACAGCTAGGGAGGCCATTGTAACAGGGACAGAAAAAGAACAGTCAGCAGCAAAATACTCTGCATGTATCTTAATGTGTTATCCTGAAATTACACATCACAGCAAAGTGAACTACAAAGAGAAAAGCTGCCTACATTTTTAATGCCCTCCCCGATCCAGGTTACCTGAAAGCTAAAATGACTCAATGTCAGAAGGCATCACATCACACACATGGTGAGCACTGACAGACTGCGTAATGTTAATTTCTGCTTCATGTTAATAATTGTGCAGGTAAGGAAATCTCAGATTAAGTTTGTAGGTCCGTATATTAACAATCCTAGAGCACAGGGCTCTGAGAGTGTCTGTGTGAAATTTCCACTTGTATGTTGCTCAGAAAGGCATTGATTTCCTTATGGTAATTCAGCAGCTACCATCACAAAGCCAAGCGAAAGTGCATAAAACAGGCCCAATAAGTAGCTGAAGTTTAGGTCCATTATTTAGAGGTTTATATATATGTTATATATATATATTCATTGAGGAATATATATATATATTCATATATATATATATATATATATTCATTGAGGAATGCAGAACAGCTGTACTCTTTTCAAGGGCAATATAACATATACACCTATATCTTACCATGAAGTAATAACATTGAAACATGCCTATAATTCTGTGGGATAATTAAATACTAAGGTGAGAATTCTGTGTACAACCATTCACATTTATCAGCATTATAACGAATACTTAAAACCATCAGAATTTTCATTTTGACACAGAAACAATACAGCAATATCAACTACAAATGCAAATCTGCTACTTCATCAGAGTAATATTGCTATGTTTTATTGCCATCAAAAACATTTTCTAATAATATGCCTTTCTACTCTTTTTTGGCTGATGCTACAAACTAAAAACAAAGTAACATTATTGAAAACCCATATAGTAGATTGAACCCAGCTGTCTCTCAGTTGGTGAAGTTTGAAATTTAACACTCATGCAGAAAAGGCAGTGTTGGTATTCAGATGAACTGAATGCGCCTGAAGTCAGAGTTCTCTATTTTTGCAGTTCACTAGACTCTGGGTAAGACTCCAATTAAGTTTTATCACCTCTTTTCTGAAGAAAATTGGGAAGAAAATGGCAGGACAAGGAAGTAGTTTTGCCAGAACAGACTGTAAGAAGGCTCCAGGCACTCTCGGTTTGAAGGATGGGTATCATGCTCATCATCGCAGAAGTTCAGAATAAAATTCTTACTCGCATTGGAGCAAGACAGCGAAACTGAGATCTTAGCTCGGATTTTGTCCAATGGAAATTATGCCTATTGAGAAGAAACACAGGACTGCCTTCTCACAGATGGAAAAACAGTAGCTTTACTGTTTTACTCAACAGAAACCATCATCAATACTGCTTGGTCTATTTAAATAGTTTGTTGAATTTTAAGACAAATCTATAATAAATACAGTAATTAAGATACTTACAGTCAATAGTGCTCTTTGTTGCTGTACCCAATTAGATATTTGTCTTTCAGTTTACTTACCTTGATTTTATTTCAGTCTCTAAGAATATTAACAAAGGCAGCAACTAATGCATGAGCATTAAAGAGCTACAAGCAAGATTTAAAAGTGTACAGAAAAAATACTACACCCAAAATTACTTCCTCAAATAGCAGTTCCAGAAAGTAGCGTCTGGAATGTCTGAGCCATAAATGAGATCGGAATCTATCCAGTTATTTTGAAGATGAATTCATAGGCATAAACTGTGCTGGTAGTTCCATACAACACTAAGGTTTTTTTTCTTTAGTTGCGTATTCTTACATTAGTTTTTTCTATCAACTGTCTTTCAAAATATTTGCCAATATGAAATTCAACTTTTAATACTAGTACTGAATATTGACACTAAATTCTCACTATTATGCTGCTTGCTTGACAGCAAATATAATGTAAACTGTTTGTTTGAATAATCACATATGTTTTCCTGGTGAATTACTATATCTAAAAGTAAACCTCAGTTTTTTGAAAAATTATCCAAATTACAGTAAGAATATGAGTCACAAGCAGAAAAATAGGCAAAATAAAGTAGATTGTAATGGTTATTAAAATAACAAAATCACATTCGGCACAGTGCAAATCATAAACATTTTGATTTTTTTTAATCTTTGGTGATTGATGATAGCACTAGATGATGTTAGAGGCTTTTTCTAACTTTAATAATTCTATGATTCTGCCTGAATTAAGGCAGAAAAAAATGTTCAGGGCAAAATTGCATGAAAGATGGCAAAGCAAAGTAAATCCTCGCTCAGAATAAGCTGAAATAGCTTTATCTATGAACTGATGGCCCTGTACAAGAGATACCAAGAGAACTGAATGTCAAGAAGGCAAGATAGAGGGTAGGAATTGTGGCACAGGTTGGGTAAGAATGCCCAGAGCTTTCATGCGATTCTAAGAAGCAACAAAACTTTCTCAGAGAGGATATTTGCAGGAAAGGCAGTATTGAAGCTCTTTGGTACTATCAGATATTCAGAGAAGGAATATAATAAAAAAATAAATACTGCAAGGGGAAAGTCAGGATAATTACACCTTGAGAACGAAAGCTTCTTCATGGTTATTCAGATCTGTTATTTGAGAAATCTGGGCTTGTGATCAAAAGCTCTTAGAGTCCAACAATCAAACCATGGGTTCAGTAGGAGACCAGAGAGAAGATCACACATGCCTTGTCCAAATTCTGTAATAACAGCAGGCCAAAGTCCCCACTGAATCTGGCTCCATGTATGTATATGGGAACACAGTAGATAGAGCCTGTTCTAAACAAAAGACAAATGGCTTATTGTTGTTAGCCACACAAATCCCATTCTTAGATTTCTGAGGATTTCTTGAAATCTAGCACACAATAGTCAAACATAACCTGATGAGGCAGACATTTTCGTGTTTCCAGCAGTATAGCACCACTGTAAAAATCTGACTGTAAAAATTCTTGGCACTTTCTTACTGCATTAACCACTAAGGAGAGAGAAGAATTAAATAAATTAAAAAAAAAAAAAAAAAATGTTCCCCATCAAATCCTATTACTTGGAAATATAAATTTACATGCTGAGCATGTTTTTTCTTTCTTATCTGCATTTTCTCATTTTGCAGCACTAAAAGAAGCTTCAGGGTGCGTAAATATTTAATTCCATTGAGAGACTTCAATGCTTATATCAAGCTTAGTAAACTTAATAAAAAAAATTAAACTGAAAGATTGCAAATATCACTAGCACAGTAGCATCTAGTAAGACCAAGAAAAGAAAACACATGCATTGATCAATAAACAAACAGTTTTTGATGTTAAGTTACCAATGATTAAATGATTGCCATAAACATTTTAGTAATTAGTCTCACATTTAACACAAGAAAATATATATAGGTTGCTCCAAAATTGTCTCCAATTTAGTTCCATGCAAACTACAACAAAGAGTAGAGTAACACTATTTGTTAGAGAAAATTCTAAGCTACAAAACACTACTTTTCAACACTCTCAACTCCATTAGCTATGCATTTTGTCCAGCATTGAACAAGAGCCTGCACGCTAACAATCTGCACAGTTGTCCAGAACATGACTTGTCTTTCTCACTGTTATCATCACCACTGAAATGCATCACCTACCTCCTCACTGTGCTCACATCCACTCTTTGGTTTCCAGCAACATTTAGTAATTGTTGATGAATATCAATGGGTGCCAATCTTTTCCCCATGGAAGAAATCAGTGACACACCTTTGCTTCATATGCAATTCTATGTCAGACACCATTTTCTCAGTCTCTCCTTCTGCCGCCATCTGTCACTCGGCAACAAAAAGTAATGGAACAGTGGTGGGTTCACCTCTACTGCCATACTTCCCATATTCACCTCTGAAGTCATGACCCAACCTAACAAAATAGGAGGCATTACTCTTGGAGCAACCCTCATATGTGCACAGATAAGAATCAAGATGCACATCAGAGTACTGAAGATGTAGCTGACTCACCATATTACACTGCATTTGTTACTTTATTCTTTTTTTTTTTTTTTTTTTTAATTCTGAAAAGAAATTTTGAAGAACCCACAAATATTCTCAGAGAAAACTTTTCCAAATTCAAAATGGAGATTAATCTCAGAGGGAATAACCTTTGAGATCTAGGTCATATCAGGGAATCTTTCCAATACACATAAATTTCTTAGGATCCAAATCATGTTTAATTGGGAAAACTGGAAACAGGTTAGGTGGGAAAGTTTCTGGGAATAATTTCACTATACTTGGTGAACTTTTTTGCCTAATCACTGGTCTGATTTACTAAAAAAAAATGGACTTTTTCTATGTTTGTGTTGAACTGACAGAAATAAAAAATGACTCAATATACTCTTTCAAAGAAAAGTGCCGCATAAAATATGTACACCAATTGTGTCAGCAGTTCTCAAAATACTTAGCTGCAGAACTGTTTTACTTTTTTCAAAAAAATAAAAATAATAGGCTATTAATTGGCTTCTCTTTTTATTTCTCTCTCTTTTGAATATCTCACCTTTGTACTTCAAAAATGCTAAATAATCTTTGAATTGGCAATTCTGTAAGTCGGCCGTTTTTCAGCAAGTTTTACATGCTTGAGTATCTTTCAGCCTTCCAACTTCTTTTTTTTTTCCTTTGGCTTAAGACTTAACAAAGGAATTCACACTTTCTTTTACAAAAGCAGGCAGAAAAATCCACTGCTGCACCATAGGCTCCTCCATGGCTGCACATGGAGATCAGCTCCACGTGGTGCCCATGGTCTGCAGGGGCACAGTCTGCACCTCGATGGGCATATCTGGGAGATTCTCTCTCTGCTCCTGGAGCACCTCCTGCCCTCCTTCTGCACTGGTCTTGGTGGCTGCAGGGCTACTTCTCTTGTTTCATCATTTCTCTCTCACAGCAGCTCTTGTGCAGCAGATTCTCCTTTTCTTAAATCTGCTCTCCCAGAGCACAACCAGTGCTCCTCATACTCCAACTCTGCCCAGCAGCAGGTCCCTTTTGGAGCCAGCTCTCATTTGACAGGAGGCAGCACTAGGCTTTGCTCACAGGGACCACCCTTGCAGCTGTTCTTCTACAAAACCTTGCCCCATAAATGTAGTATAATGGGACATAAATCTTTTTTAAAAAATAGTTTTTTGAGACTTTATTACAGTTAAGTGTCTCCTGAAATTGTAGACATAAGTTTGGTCTGAAGGCCTGACTAAATAAATGTTTTCACAGAGGCTAAATAAACCTTTATTTGGAGCCTGTACTGAATGTCCCTCTGAAGCCAAAAATATTTAACTGCTTTTTTTTTTTTTTTTTTTTAATCTTCTCAGCTTTGCGAACATATTAGATCAATTTTCCTATGATGGAGGATGCAACCATCAGATGAGAAAACAGGTCAACAAACGTACTCAGTAGCCTGCAGGCAAAACATTTTGAATGAAACAAAAATGAAGTTTGATATTATACAGACAAGCACAATACATGGTCCCCCATGAATCTTTACAAGCATTTTTATAGAAAAGGAAAGCTTAACGGATATTAGAATTGCAGAGGAAAATATATGCTGAAACAGTCTCACTAACTTCTAATTAATTTCAATTTACCTCAACACATTTCTGTAAATTTTGATGCAATATGCTGTAATGTAAGGCAACCTTGCTGAGGGCCATGCTAATGCTCAGTGGAAAAAAGTTCTACCTGTAAATCAGAGCAAAGACATAAGGCATAGAAATGATGATGATTACAGAACACAAAAAGCTACTGAAGTTCAAATTCTAAAAAAAGGTGCACATAAGAAAGAATTAATGGTTTACATGTAGATTGCTCCAAAAGTAATGTCTTCCATGGAAACTACAGCAAATACAAAGAGCACAACACTATTTGATTGAGCAAATTCTCAGCTACAAAACACTTTTTTTTTTTTTTTTTTTTTTCCTCAATGAACTATCAGCAGATATGCATTTTTATCACCAATGAAAAAGAGCCTTGTGGCACACTTATAAATAACTGCACCAGTGGAAGTGACCTACTGTTGTCACTGCTGAAATGCATCACCTACCACCGCACTGTGCTCACCTCCACTCTTTGGTCTCATAACTGTTTAGCAAGAATTGATGCATGTCAGTGGGTGGTCTCTTAATATCTGGGGGAAGATGGGGAATAAAAAAACAAAACACACAAAAAATACACATACACACAAAAACACCGGAAGCAGAGCAGCAAGATCTCAACTATTTCTGTAGCTCAGTTTTCTACTTGTTCTGTGCTGCTGCACAGGCCAAAGTACATTTAAATGCCACTGTCTGCCAAGCTTTTAATCCTATTCTTTTGGGCCCTGGGTGACTAGGGTTCCTAATCTAGCCATACCCAAGGGAAATGCACTCTTCTATTTGAAAGTTCAGCACTTCATGATTAACTAAAGAATCAGGATCTGTCAACATAGACACTGTCAAAGTGAGGTGGCTGCTCCTCCAAGATGCAAATTAACATTTGTAGTGGCTCTTCTATTTCTTACTGGAATTGCTACTGCATCTCTGATATCTGAAAACATTCCTCTCCCATAAATTGGCAAGAAGGAATGAGAAAAGAGAGATTTAGAAAAGGCATCAGCAAATATTAAAGCAAGTGAAATATTTCTCTCATCTTTTCTCTGGACACAACTCTCCCTTTTGCCCTTCCCCTTCTTCTACCTTGAATTTTTATTTAATTATTACTATTTTTTTTTTAAATCTTCTATTGAAAGACATGAACAGATAATGGAATGAGGAGAGGTATTTCAGTTTTCTCAGAAATCTCATATTCTGACTTACTGAACTAAGACACCCTGGAGATGAGCTCCTAGGTACACATGTAGCTGCCAAAAGAATAGGTTTGATTTTCATGTGATGAACAACTAACCAATGAACTGTTGAATGTTCAGTTCTTTTCAACGTTAGCCTGTGTTTTATGAAATATTTATCTTTTAAAATCTTGGTCTAACCATGTGTAATATTTATTTTCTCCTATTCCTCACAGATATACACAGGTAAAAGGACACATCCAGACTTGTTTGCTGACCAAACACCAACAGGTTTCCAGTTTCCCATTCACCCAAGGGGTCCGGATGGGAGAAGAAGGAAAAATTGTGACAAGGCCTCAAATTCTTGTTTTCATTAAAATGAGGAGGTACAAGAGGGACGGCAGTGATTTTTATTTTGAAATGGAGAAGGAACATATCTAAGATCTGAAGACCAGACAGCTCTCTTGGGTTCAAAATTACAGGCACAGTCAGAGGGAAAGGATACACTTCAAAACTAATTGAAATAAGTAGAGGCACTTTGAAGACCATATTTAAACTGTAGTTTGTAAGATTTTAAAAAGATTAATGAATTGGTCAACACTGCCTTCCCCAACTGTTTAGCATTTGTTTATTAAACAGAAAGTGACCATTTTCCAAGGAAAATGAACTCTTAGAGAATAGTATTCTTTAGGTGATTTATTTATTTATAACATTACAGATTATTGCATTCTTTCAGTAGTAAATACTTCATTGTGGCAATTCTATTACTGGTAAGATTCTAGATAAAATTATATAAATTAATACTGCATCACTACTGAATGCATGTGTGGTAAACATCACTGCTAACATCTTCACCTATGAGATGAAATACACCGAAGCAAAAAACATCTTTTTTTTTTTTTCCCCATGCGGAGATGACAGACAAAAAAATAAAAAGATGAAGTAAATGAAACCATTGTTTTAAAAGTGCATTTAGATAGTCTGTGAATCTTTTATATGTATTCTCATACAAAGAATTTGAACTGTCTGATGTAATGGATTAATTTACTTCAGCAACAGTGTAGTTCCAGACACAATCCATCTAAAACATAATTAAAATACATTTGGTAGATTTGAGGCTAAGCTTTTTGAGAACAACAGATTACATTAGAAGGATTTTAATGAGGGCAGTACTGATTAAATCCTTGCTTTCTCTTTTCGATGGAAACAAGGGAATCCTCTGAATGAGGTTAACATACCAGCTACCAACTACAAGTATACAGAAGATAACAAAAAGAGAAGGAGTAAAATAATCGTGAAATCTTTTGATTTTTTAGATTCCATTTCCTGTGGCTTAAACTGTTTAGCTTTTACTAAATTCACTAGAAGATTTTTTTAAAAAAAGTGTTTTTTATCACAGGCACCCGAACACTATTATCTATGCATTATTCTTCTTTTACTTTCACAATGTAAGGCTGGTTTCATGTTACATTAGGCAAATAAGCATGCATCTTCTATAGGTGAACTAAGTGCTAAGTACCTATGGAAATAAAAATTTTGTATAGAAATGTACCATAGTTTTCAAGTAATTCACATGAATTACAATTCATGCTAGGAACATTAAATATGAAGACTGCTCTGAAAGTAATGCTTCCTATTTTATTATGTTGGCCCGCGACATCAGAGTTAGATGTTGGTGATATGGCAGTAGAGGTTGAACCTTCCCACCACAATTCCATTACATTTTGTTGCCATGTGACAGATGGCAGCAGAGGGGCAGTCTGACAAAATGGTGTCTGACATGGAAATGTGGATAAATCAAAGGTGTGTCACATTTTCTCAATGAGGAAAAAATTGCACTCAATGACGTTCACTGACATTTGCTGAATGGTTTAAGGAGACCAAACAATGGATATGAGCACAGTGAGGTGGTATGCAGTGTGTTTCAGCACCTGCTACAGCAAGGTGGATGACAAGCAGCACTCTCAACAGCCACACAGATTTTTACGAGTACTGCATGCATGCTTTTATTCATAAAAAAATAAATAATAATAAAAAAGAATGGCTAGTGATGGTGACTGTTGAAAAACAGTGTTCTTCATGTGAGAACTTTATCAATTAGTGTTACTATGTGCACTTTCTACTTATTGTAGTTTTAATGGAAATAAATAGGAGGCACTACTTTTGGAGCAACCTACATACTATTTGCTATCTTTAGATGAAAATAAAAGTTGAGTCTTACGTGAACTTAAAATATTTTTTTATAATTTTCAAATCTTGTGGAAAAAAACAAGGATAAGGTCCTTAATAAGGTCCTCCCCTTCTCCAGAACTCCCGTGTTATCAGTTTAATTCTCAGATTTGTAACATATTTCCTCTTTCTTTCACTTATGGCACACCACAGATAATTTCTCTTTTGTCTTTAGCACATTTGGGAATGTAGCATACTCCATACTTATTTCCATTTGGCAAATCAGAGATAGATAGATAGATTTTAATGACCATGTTCCATGGATACATTCATCAGCATTTGGGAGACTTCCAGAAGCTACAGTGAGACAGAGATGGTGTTAATAATTTCAGTGTTAATGACCTACCACTTAGAAATTTCAAAACAATCACCTGAATAAATGCCCAAATGTTTAAAACACTTCACTGCCTCAGAGTTCCTGTTAAAGACATTCTGCCACCCTCCCCCCTCCCCCCCCCCAATTCCCTCCATCATGCTCCAGTACTAGAAACTCAGGTCACTGATTCTGAAATCTAACCACAGATTCTGAAAATTACGCAACTTTTTAAGGAACCTATTCTAAAGTATTTACGTTTCTCAAAAAGAATAAGTATAACTTCTGATGTTTCCCTCTGTCTTCTTTAACATGCCTTCACAGATTAAGAGTAATTTTAATAAAAATATTAGGTTACCAGGAAATAAATATTCACTTCACAATGTACTAATTTGATTCACTATGAGTACGTCTACATTGCCCAATCTTCCCTTAGAATTTAAACTTCCCCACTGTCATCACAGAGAATTCCTTCAAACTTACAGCTACTACAACCCACTCAGTATATGATCATAGACTGGGAAAAATATTACACAATTATTACTTCTCAGCATCTGACATTGCAACTAGCTGCTATTTTATTTCCGTTTTATTATGAAAAATACATATTGTAGATCACTGAGGTAAATTTCCTAATGCTGGGTACAAAAAGCCTAATAATACATTCCATCTCAAACATTTACACCTTGACTCTAATGCAAACCATCACAACAATGCACACACGTTGCACTTAAAATTGAGGCAATCATTCCAGCAATAATACTCCAATGAATACTGAGATAATACCTCTTACGGCTAATTGAAAGATGAAACATTTATCATGGTGGTTAAAAAAGTGTTAAAAAAGACTACTGTGCTTATCTGAAAGTAGATTATAACTGAGGGAATATGCTTCCAAAGGTCAATTTGTTATATCATTGAAATTAGGCATAACTGAAATAGCAAACACATGTTGCAAATGAAGAAATAAGCCTATACAACTCAGATCCCTATTAGAACTAGGATCTTTATTGGTATTTTTTCAGGCTACAGCTAAAATACGTTGCAATATCATGAGCGTATCTTGCTAACAAGGAGACTTGACTTCTAGGAATACTTT
This sequence comes from Phasianus colchicus, assembly GCF_987193195.1. Classification (NCBI taxonomy): domain Eukaryota; kingdom Metazoa; phylum Chordata; class Aves; order Galliformes; family Phasianidae; genus Phasianus; species Phasianus colchicus. Next base: position 18,089,832 of record NC_143439.1, on the reverse strand, counting down.
AAATATATCTCAAAGAATAAGGTGATTTTTCAACAATATAATTCAGAAAATATATATATTTTTAAACAAAAGTTAGGAACAGTAAAGGTCCAGAAAAGTTGTTCTATGCAAAGGTAAGTTCTAACAGCCATGTACACTTAACACTAGAAGCAAACAATTCAAATGAGTTTATATCATGCATACAGACTCAGTGAAAGTCAACCCAGAATCATTCAACATACAACTAGAGAAAAAGGAACAAATCCAGCAGCTGAAACCTCACATCAGGGTGACACAGTGTCTGACACAGTCACACAAACATCTAGGTGGCATTTTTCAAGAGACACGCAAGCTTGTGCACTCACAGTTGACCAAAAAGGTGAGATTCCCCTTAGCAAAGGCAGAGCCTGAGGAAATATTCTGTTCAAAGAGTCAGGGTGTTTTAGACTGGGTTCAGGACTTTGCTAACCACATTCACACAGCCTGCAGGTAGCTCAAAGGGCAGGCTGAGGCAGTTAAGTGTCTGCTGCATATAGCTGTGCTAGCGTAGACATAAAGAGATGTCATAGAAAGAAACGAACAAACCAAGGCAAAAAATGTGAAGGGCATAATGTGAAATAGGAAAAAGATTTAATTGCCTGCAACTTCATCAGCATCCAGCACATCCCTCACTTTTTACAATGAGCTTCTGAATTTCTTGATTCCCTGGACCATGACCTTAAAAATGTGCCTTATTTTTAATCATGCATCACTATACAGAATTATCTCTATTTTTAAAAACATCAAGAACAACTACTACAATGAAATTTTTCTGATTTAATATTTAAATTTTTCTTTGCTATAAAAAATTTATATTTTAAAATGTTGCATAATGCTTTAGTACTGAAATTCCACAGCCACGAAGACTTAAAACTACATTGCATATCTAGAGGATTCTTCCAATCTGAGTTGCTCTGAGAAAGGCTCTTTCATTTAATTAGTAATTCAAATGCTAAGCTCAATTATTTTACTTCTGGGGAATCTTATGCGCAAAGGGTATCTAATTATATAGATACGCATTAAAATATAATAATAGCAGACGTTATTTTTGACTGAGACTAGCACATCTTTGTGCTAAGATAAGCCAGTCAAATGCACATGATTTAAGGGCTTAAAATCACATACAAAGAATAATCCTAAAAATTTGGTGTATTATTTGATTCAAAACCATGTACCCTCCAATTTAGACTTCATTACACTATTTAAATTTCAGAGTGCCTTCACTTTGTATATTTTAATCAACTAACATCCAAACCTGTCTTTACTTCTGACAGGCCTTTATGGATGGTTGGACCATGTCCATGACTTATTTACTCCTTCCTGCAAGAGTAAAACATTAAAATCTTGTGTTTGGATTGTAATGATCCAGTGTGCCCTTGTGCAGAACACACCACACTGGTCACTAATTTCAAAGTCTGTCACAGAAAAGAGAGCTTTTTATACTGGGGCCTCAGGGAGTCTTTACTCGCAGTACAGACCTCAAGCACAACATCTTTTTGAATGGGCAAAATGTTTAATGTGGAACTGCAAATCAACAGATAGTAATATAAGTTGAGAAAAGTACACAGTTGGAGTAAATCTGACATGGATGCATAGTCCAGTGACATTAAAAAATAACACTCCATTTTTCACTTTATTTTCATTAGCTGTTTTCCCCTTTGTTTTCCCTGAAAATGAATGCTGTGATATATGCTTACTCCTATTCAGTTTTGAGCACTCTAATCAGTTTGAACTATTTACTTGCACTTCAATGAGACACTCAACGAGGAGTTAGCATTTTTCACTTCAGAGATCTTGAAATATCTTTTGTTCCAGAATAAAAAGGTCAAAATATGAAATTGCTTAATGAGAGATGAGCAGACTTCTGTCTTCCCAGAGATTACAAAATAGCAGTTGTTTCTTTACTTTTTACCTCAGGGACACTTTCAGACACAACACATTCTCCTGTGCAATTTTTGAGAGAAAGAGAGCCCAGTCAACACAAAGACAATTAAAAAAAAAAATGCTGAGACATTTTCAATCATTTTGAAGTGTTATTATTGATATTTCTAGTAAACTGTCTTTCAAGCTAAGTGATTCATTATTCTGAATACTTCAGACTATGGCCTACATAGAGCAGCATTCTCAGAGTTATCAGAAGTATTTAACTAGATCAGTATTCAAGTGATGGCTGGATTTTTTTTTATAATACTGCTAACAAAGCACATACATAGTGAAAGTAAAAAGTGATAGAAACAAGATACTCGATCTTTAGCTAAACTGACCTCTGTAAAATGAGGGGTCCAGAGTGTTGTCATTCTGGAAATTTTGCATGATGTTTTGAGCCTTTTTCCTTTAGAATTAGAGAACTGTATTTTGCAATTTCTGCTAGTAACACAACTGGAGAGATAAAGGAGGGTAATCAGGAATTGCTCGCATAATTAAAGATTTTTCATAAATAATCTCTCAGCATGCTGATCAAATCAACATTTTTATGAATTTTCAAAAGGAATTATGTATCTTTCACTGAGCACTGTGGGAAGGTTCAAGAAAGCTGCAGAGGGTGTTGTTCGCTATTCAGTTTGGGAGTTATTCTGTACTGTTCCTTTATATTCCTTTCTTATAACTATAGATTAATTTTCACATTTTATATATCACACAGACTTTTTTCCCCCCTTGGAATAACTCCATGGAATAATCTCAGTCTTTGAGAGCACTACTGTTTTTGTGGTGTTATTTTGACACTATATTTTTTTTTTTTACTGTAAAACCTCTTTGCTGATAAAACAGGTTTAGCAGCATGGGATGAGTCTCATTACTCCTGTGCTGCTAGAAACTCCACTGCCTAGCACAAAAGCTAGAAGATTTGGGAGTTTCCATGCATACAAGAAGTTTCTCCTTGAATAAAGCAAAAAGAGCAAAGCCATTTCATTAAGCACATATGCCAATTATGTCATGCTCACCTGGGAGATACCAGGCCAAGGTCCCGAACATGCTGATTTGGGCTGCACCTGAATCTATGCCTCCCTCAACACAGGAGTGTAATAGACACTGCATTACTGCAGGGATGGATTTTTTCTGTCTGGCATTATTACAAATAATTAAATGTCACTAACCTACAGCACAAGAGAACTAGGCTCAACCTGCAGATCTAATGAGCAGATAATTACTAACACAACATGGCACGGCACGCTTAGAGAGGATTTCCAAGAATACAAAGCAGTAATGTGGGATGTTTGAGACTTGGGTTTGAACTAATCAGGATGGGAATTTGAATCCTGGCTTTCCATATCCATACTTTGCTCTCTCCTACATGGACAACCAGGTACTGTCCCTTGGGTTTTTACATTCGATGGAGAGTCTTTGCACTGCCAAACCTGGTAGGAGTGTTCCTGATGAAAATTTTGGTTTCACAATTCTGCCTGTTAACTGATCTTAGAAGCAGACACAATAACATTTTTTTCCACCATTTTTTTTTGTTTGTTTGTTTTGTTTTGTTTTGTTTTTAATGCCTGTGGGAATTTGAATTGCAAGGAGTAGATGCTTGCTGAGCAGACTGTCTGACAACAATGAGATATACACTTCAGTCTGACACAAACAACTGCTGACACACCTAAATAATTTAAACAGAAAACAAACTGAACTGGGAAGGATCTCTAATCTCAGATGAATAGGAAGCAAATCCCATGCCCAGATCACACAAACAATAAAGGTCTAGCCTGGGAACTAGAGAAATGGCATCTTTCTGGAGAACTAATTCAAAACCTCATAAGTAACAGGAATGGGTAGCCCTGACTGCCAGGAATGGCAGCTTGTACAGCAACCAACAACCTGGTCTAACAAGTATCAATCTTGCATTTAAAGCAAAACAAGAAGTTAAGAGAACAGACAATGACAATATAAAGCTTTGATTTTAATTTTTTTGAAACCATACCCTGTTCCGTATGAAGATTAGCATGGCTTGTGCCAGTGGCATAAGACATGACTTTTATACATGCTTCTCACTATTTTTGAAAGACCAAGATAGAACGTTAGCCATCCCTTATAGCAGAACTGGCTCATCTCATTTTCTCCTCATTCCATTACCCTTCCTTCAATTTTAATTCTAGCATTAAAATTGATATAACATAGATTTTCAGCAGCAGTTCAGAAAGAAAAGAATTCACAACCATAGTTTTCTTGCTGATAAATACCCATCTTATCTTAAAAAGCACTACTTGCCTTCCTGCCAGATACATTTTAGCTTCTCTGTACAGAATGGATCTATCTTTCAATTGTACAGTGCATGACACTGATACCTTCAGAACTGATTCTTAATCAAATAAAAAACATTTACAGCATTCAGCTGTTTTTGTTGAAGAGGTTGCTTCTACTCACTGCACAATTTCTTTGCACACCTTTAAGCTCCTTATGATGTGAAAGGAACATGTTCTATCACTTTAAAAATCAATCATTGGGAAAAGAGTAATATAAAAATATGATAGGCGAGCAGTACACTGTAATGAAATAAGCAACACCCAGAGACTGTGCCACTTCAAATTCCCCAGCACTTTGCAAGCATCAATTTACAAGAGCTTATCTCTCACTCTGTGTTAATCAAAGCCTCTGGCTCTGGTTCTGCACAGTACGCTGATAATAACGAAAATAATAAAAATGCTTTGGCACTCAGACCCATGTTTGTCGTTGTACTTTTGTGACAGGTGTGACACTTTCTCCTTCCTGAAAAAACTGGGGTTAAATAGCCAAGAGATACAAATTCCAACCTATTGTGCGAACCATTCAACCATAAAACAAACACTGCTTAGCATGCTTTAAATAAATACTAAAGAATTAGAGAGCACATGGTACAAACATTAATCGCATAATCCTCCTAGCATGTACGCTGCTTAGGGGAACACAGACAGGTGGTTCGGGCTGGGGCTGATGGCTGCCATCAGCTCCAGCCATAAAATAAATGCAGATCTGCAATGTAAAAAACAATGAATAATCACATTCTTCCAGAAGCTTTTGGATGTGGCCTGGTTATTCAGCTTTCAGAAAAAGAGCCAGCCTGCTAAGTAAAGATGGTGAGCCATACAGAGTTGCAGCCTGCATACGTGACACTCAAAGGATGCAGCTCCCGTTGCCAATGCCCTTGATTTATAAAGCAAATATGCACCTTCCTGCTTCCTGTGTTTAGAAAAAGGTGCAAAACATAGAACTGACAGCTATATCCAGATTCCAACCTATAAGACATATCACACAGTAGATCTTCATTAATCTTATTTATTTGCTTATCATGAATCACGGCAAAATATGAATGTAACATAGATCAGATTTCTGTTGAGATTTTGATGCATTTTCTGAACCATTAACTACTGTCTATTAAAATACAGGACATGCTGTGCACAAATGCATGCAGGAGGAAAAAATACAGCTGATTTATGTTTTTGTTATTTAAGACTAGCAGAGCGTACAGTAGTATAGAAAATACAGTCTTTGAAATGATTTACGTCTGGATCATTTTATTACGTTAACATATTATTACCAAAGCTCAAAGGTGATCTTTGAACTGGAAGTATCATTTTCGAATAAATGGAAACTGGCACCCACTACCCTTGAAAAGAAAAGTATGAGGAATCCAATTCCACTTCTACCCATAAACTACATAACATTTTGTTTATTTGGCTTCTCACTATTGGCTGCAGGATTTCTACCATAGGATTAATTGATCATACTTTTTCCTTCTATATTTCAAATTCTCAACCTAGATGTACACATGTGCCAGCCCATTTTGACAGCTGGTTTCCAATAGCTATGGGAAATACTGATGGCAGTAGCCGTTTAGAAGTAAGTAACTAGTGAGAATAGGAGCAGGACCAGTCCTACAGGGAAACTCTCAGTCACTATCTAACTCAGAAATATATTTTAAATTAAGTCCTTAAGTCTTCATTGTAATTTCAGCAATGAAAAGAAAAAAAAGAAAAATTGTTTCCCTACATTTTAAACCATCCCATTTACACTATTCGTTATCACCGCTGCTTTCATTTATATATTTCTTGACAAGTAATCAATCCCTCTAATATCTCTTTGTTTTGGGAGCAAATATGAGTGAAAGAAGAAAAGGAGTACAGATGAAAACAGTGTTCTCTTTCAATCTGAGTTCTAAGAGATGAAAGGGAGGGGAGCAGAGAGAACACTGAAAACAGGGGAAGTGGTGGGAATCAATGAGCTGTCAGTGTAATAGTTAAACAGGAGTTAAATCACAGCAGCAATGAAGTCCACAATCTTTTGTCTTCTCTACTGAACCTAGCACATTCTTGCTCCTTCTATCAATGCTGTTTTTTCAAATCCACACTCTCCCTCTGACACGCTTTCACTCAAAACATGCACTCCCTGGAATATGTGGGTCAAGCTACACATTGCATTGCAATTTTGAAAAATCATGCAGCTTTCACCATCCCCTGTCATCTCTCCAAAAGTATAGAAGAAAAATCTGAAGCTGTATGTTGTTTTACAAAAGCAATGAAATGCTTTACAAACAGCAAGAAAGTAAGTATTGAGACATCAGTAGCAACATTTAAAAAGCAGTTTAATTTTCTTTTTTTCCTTCTTTAAAATTATTTCATTCCCAGAAATTTCTCTGTGGAGAATAATTATGATCATTCAATGAAACTGCTATTTTCCAGAATTATTGTACTGAAAGTAATGCCTCCTATTTATTTCCATGGAAACTGCAGTAGCTACAAACCTCTGCTGCCATAACACCATCATCCACCTCTGTGACATTGTGGGCCAACAGAATAAAATAAGAGGCATTATTTTTGGAGTAGACTGTGTAATTCTCATAACACACAAGAACATCAAAATATGAAGCAGGTCTTTAAGAGTCAAGAAAAAGTCCATATTTCTCATTCTTTTATTTTGACAAAGCATGTATCACAGAATCAAATAAAATATGAGCTCACTGATAGGTGAGCTTTGAGATATAAATCTATTAAAAATAATTGCTTATGTGCAGGGAACAGCATAATACATACCACACAAGAATCTCTCTTTTTCTACCTCCCTTTATAAACATATCTTTCTCTCCACTTAATATTTAACTTTGGTATTCTCATAGCAAAATGCCTTGAAGTACCATAGAAAGATGAACAGGAAAAGAGGGATGCTGATGACACCAGGCCTTATCAACACTGTTGTGAATGCCAGGCAACTCTGCAAATCCAGACTGTTGGTCAGCCTTAAAAGATTTCATACCCTGCTTTATGAGAAAAAGGGAAACTTGCAAGCCACTCGCCTCTACATCACACAAGGCGAGCTGATTTTTCTTTTCAATCTACTGTACTTGGTCAACTCTCATCTGAAGCAAAGCTACCATGGACACGCTGCGTTAAAAAATTAGTTGCTAGCATTCCCTATTGTTCCAAAATAGCTTTTGGATAATTATAAATCCATAACTATTTACTGCAATGATGATAAATGTAAGAACTGGATTTTCATATCATAGAATCATAGAATCACCAAGGTTCAGAAATGCAACTTGATAAGACAACAACAATACTGTCAACTGCAAGCATGGTAGCACAATCATTTTAAGAATGTGAATCTATTTCAGTGGTGCAGAAATATAAAGATAAATCACTAAGATAAAATACTCATTTTACACCTACACTGAGATAAGATTTTCTTCACTATTCATTTGTTTTCTGCCAAAAATATTTGCATTATGAGTTTGTCATTGGTAACATGTATAAAAATAGAGAATTTGTCATCTAAAGCAAGAAAGTTGGAATGAAGAGGCAATGTCACACCCTTGGGTGAGAGCAGTTCACCATAGAGATTGCAAAGGAGTACTTCCTCTAAAAATAGCTTCAGATCTTCAGCAAGGCTCAGTGTCATTTGTTGTGTTTTCCTGCCCTGTTTACCCCTGACACATCAAGCATTAGCCATTGATGCAAGCAGGATCACAGCCTCAACAGTACACTAGTCTGATCTTGCAAAGCAAGCCACACAGCCATTCCAATGGTGGAAGAGAACTTGCTCCTTAAAACTTACTTCCAAGAAGGAATGAAAGCAGCGTTGCTATAGTAAATTAGAAGAAAAGGTCACAGAGAAGTGCTTGGTTAAGTATAGAGGGTAATTCAAAAGTGAAAGAGTCAGGGAGTCAAAAAAAAAAACCAAACAACCAAACTTGGGATTTAGCTCAGATAGAATACTCATCAGTAAATCTCCCAGGGTGGATAACAGTATGATCAGTTAGCTCCAAGGACCTTAAGGTGAGGCCTTGCTTAGAAGAAAGTCAACACAAACCTGAAAAGCTGAAAAAGCTCTGTTGCACTGATATTTAATATTGTTAAGTCAAATCTAATTTGCCTGAATTGAACCCTGTTTTCTTCCATTCTAAGTGGGTATTAATAAAAGTAAAATGTTTTATCAGTTTAGTCAGAATAACGAGCTTTAAGCAATTACTTCCCAAGTATGTAATTAAGCACACTTCCAATATGAACCTCCTTCTCTAAGTAATAATTGACACAAAGCTATACATTTCATACAGATTTTCATAGCTCAAAAAAAAATTAGGTTGAACTTAATAGAAATTCCTAAACTTTGCAAGTTCTAGTTCTTCATTTTCTAAATACAATGCTTAAGGAAAGACTACAGCCTGTTAATTTTTGTATAAGTATCAACTTGTATATTGCTCATTTCCAGTACACATATCACTCATATTCTTAACCTTTTTTTTAATGCTTTCCTACTAACTGTGAGCTTTTCCCAAATCCACGTCGAAGTACAGGCACAGAAAAAAGAAAGTCTCTGTCCTACAGACCTGACAATAGTAGTACAAGGCGTGAGAAAACCGTGGAGAGAAGCCAGTGAGAAGATGGAAACGAGATATTATTAGTCAGCACAAGAGCCATTTCAGTCACTTGACTTGTCAAGCCTTTTCCAGAGACAAAGGGTATATTAAGGCAAGACATAAAAAAACAGAGAGGCGGATGTTCTCATGTGTTGATGCAAGTACTTCCCAAGCAAGGAGGACGAAGTATGATTCTGCTCATACATGAGTAGTAAAGTCCTTACATCACAGGCTGACTAAAATAGGATGCAACAGTTTGACATCTGATGAACAGTGCGTAGGCTTGGAATAGCCTTCAGTATCATTAACATAATAGAGAAGGGAGGGCCACTAGAGAGATTTACTGAAAACTGGCAAAGTGCCCTAAGTCACAGATTAAGAAAAATATTTTGGCAGCACGTGGATCAGAAAATATGGCATCAGCCAAGACCAGAAAACAAAACAGTGCATTATTGAGATATGAAATGTTATGTCTTTTAGATCTGTGCATGGCTAACAAAAGCTGTCTGTTAGACTGTCACATAAAAAGAAAATCACGTTAGATGAAAGCAGATACCAAATATGAAAGGTAATCAAAACTGAGAATGAGATCAAGGTTATAGGCCAAACAATGGAAAGATGACGATGCTGCTCAACAGTCATGGGGAACGATGTACCCTGCATTAATGGAGAGCACATAAAGAGCACTGCTAAGTCCTTTGAGCGACAATAAATGCCAGGTAAAAATACACATCCTGATGACACCACCACTGCTTACCTCAACCACTAACTGGAGAATTATGATAAAGAATCATAAAATCATAGAATGTTTTGGGTTGAAAGGGACCTTTAAGATAATCTAGTTCCAACCCCCCCTGCTACAGGCAGGGACACCTACCACTGGACCAGGTTGCTCACAGCCCCAACCAGCTGGACCTTGAATGCTTCTAGAGAGGGGGAATCCACAACCTCACTGGGCAACCTGTTCCAGAGTCTCACCACCTTCCTAGTATCTAGTCTAAATCTACCCTCTTCCAGTTAAAACCATTTCCCCATAAAATGGTAAGTTTCCTTATGCAATACTTATTACGAGGACCCACAGTGTGCAAAGCAGTGTCATCCACTCTTAGTTTAATGTAGCTGCATCACCTTAATGTTTTTCTAAACAGTATCTCCCAGCTGTTTCTCAAGTTGAATTGGGTAGAGGGCAGCATCTTTATCACACTTTGAAAAGATTGAAGAGTGCTGACAACTTCAGAGAGATAGGGGATAGTGATCATGATCTTAAAAAGCACAGCCTCACTCAACTCCTCAGAAGACAGCATTAATTCTGAGAATCCAAGTAAACTTGAGAAGAGAACATCATAAATTTGATTTGTCAGGCAAACAATCATAAAGACCTCATAAAAACTAGGAGACCTGAGGCAGCTAGATAACAGATTTAAAGAGATGAATAAACTAAACAAATGGCATCCCCCATAGACTGTTTTTCTCACACTTTTTAAGTACTTATGCTTCACTTATATGAAACGCTGAAGAAAAAAAAAAAGGAAAACATTTTCTATGATGCCTTTCTGTTCAGTAAAGCAAATAATAGTTTAAACAAATTCTCCTTGTGGGAAATACATGCAGAGAGGTAGCGGAATGTGGAAGGGTGGATTTAAAGAGGAAAGGATAAAATACAAATGATAGAAAGGCATGATTAATATGTTCAAAAGGGCAAGTGAGCAAGTGCCAGTCTGGTCTTATCTGTTTGTCTACAATGCTGACTCTAGATAATGTGTAATTTCCTTTCATGAGAGTTTACAAGAACCCTCTGTTCACTAGCCACAGGAAATCAAACGTTCATGCCGATTCTACCAAAAGTGCTTGTACTTGCCTAGTAAAGAACATTAAGAGCTTGGGAATTAAACATTTATTTTCATACACCAAGAGAACAAATCATCAAGCTTTTAAACCCACACAATTTTGTGCATCTGTAAACACACACCCACGCTGTTCTGTACATATAAGAAATTCTCATTAAATTAAATCTGAGCCCTTTTGAGAAGCTTGCAACGGCACTGCAAAAAAAGTGAAAGGTATTATGGAAAGTTCATGAATAATTTAGGAAAAACATATCAAGACATCTTAAGTGTTGCTAAAATGCAGTGATTTTAATTTTGACACTGAAAGCAATGTATAAAATAGCATATTCTTCACTATCTAAACCACAGACAAAACTCCCCTGCTGAAGTTAGATTTTTAGATGTTTCTGTCAGTATATAAATACAAGATATTCTAAAAACTGAAATCTAGGCTTTTGTCCTACCATCAGAGATAATATTAGATACATTTGCTACAACACTTCTTTATTACCTTCCTACACAAAGGGAGAGGATCCTCCTATTTCTTATCATCATTGCAAGACATTTTTAGCACTATGGGAACAAAGCTGTGACTTGCACAACATGGTCAGTTCTTGAGAAACAAATGGAAAATGGAGCTATGAAAACTTATTTAATTAAATATTTCATTGGAATACAAATAAGAACAAAAATTTGGCTGTTCAAACAGTCACTACTCAGGTAGAGGTTTAAGGCCAAGCGCAAGCTCCACATGAGAACCTAGGCCAGTTTTTTTCCTATGTATATGCTTTTACTACATGCCTCCTATTTACTTCCATGGAAACCACAACATATGCAAAGAGCACAATACCACTAGTTGATTGAACAAATGTTCAGCTACAAAACACTATTTTGCAACATAGTCACCACGATTAGATTTTCACCAGCAATGAATAAGAACCAGCACACTGTGCTCGTAAAAATCCACACCAGCAGAGGTGACCCACTGCCACCACTGCTGAAATGCACTACCCACCATCTCACTCTGCTCACATCTATTCTTTGGTCTCTGTAAGTGTTCAGCAAGCATCAATGAATGTCAATATGTGATTTTTTTTTCACATGGAGGAATTCAGTGACACACCTTATCTTCATTCTCACATCAATGTCAGGTACCATTTTGTCAGACTGCCCCTCTGCTGCCGTCTTAGCATGGTAAAAAAAAAAAATGTAAGGGAATATTGGTGGGAAGGTTCAACCTCTACTGCCATATCAACATTCACTTCTAATATCACAGGTGAACGTAATAAAATAGGAGGCATAACTTTCCAAGCAGCTCTTGTACTTGTTCCTTCTCAACAAGGGTATTTTGAAAAAGTAATTCAATCCATTTCCTCTTATTTTTTGACAGAAAATTTGCAGTTATGCTTTATTATTATGTGACTATCCATCCTCTACCACATACTCAGTGGTCACAATACTTCCACCAACACAGCTTTGTACTGGGCTATTTACAGAAGAAAAAAACTATTCATTGTATTTATGACTGTCAGCACATATTACAGATTTCTACATTGGCAAAAGTTACAATCACTGTGATTTCCACAATTAGACCTGTTATCTAAATCTTCTAAGTTATATTTGTTCTAAGATCTGGCAGGATATTATATTGAGAGAAGATACTCAGGCACTAGTCAATGAATAGAAAAAGAATTTAGATGCAAGATAAACAAATTACGGAACATCTACAGAGAATACAAGTAACTTTACAATAAAGAAAAAGAACAGTGAACCCCAGTTTGCATCAATTTTCATAAGTAAATAAACTATTATTATTTTCAGTAATATTATCAGCTGTGAGAGAATAAATTTTGTTTTAGATCAGAAAAAGTGTGACGAATGGATTAATTCTCTATTTGGACACATAGTTCTTGGTCTGGAAAAACAGTTCTTGGTTGCTAATGGAAGTGGTTAGAGTCACAAATTCATGAAGAAGTCATTCAGTTTCTTTATCCTGAGCCTTCTCAGACAACTAAGCAGGTACAACACTTGTATGTCAGACATACACAGAAAAAAAACTGATTCAAGTCAACAGGAAAAAGCCCAAGACTAAAACATAAAACGCAAGGCTCACGTCCCAAAGAGGGACTTCATTTTTATTCCCTTATGTAAGATTATCCATAACCAAATTGAACTTGGAAGTGTCTCTTCCCAAAGGTGGAGGAGGGATGGTGTTTGTTCTTTTTTTTTCATCTGGAAAAATACTATGGCAAGTGTAAGACTCAACTGGAATTCTGCTCCACTATGATGAATAGGCCAAGGCCAGAGTTTACAGGACAACATAGGCAAAACAAGTGATTTTAACTCTGCTTTTATGTACCAAATCGACAGTTCTGAACTTTTACAAGTACTCATCGACTGAAAATAAGAGGGCTACATTGGTGTAAGTGGAGGGCAATTATACAGTGAAAAATACCATTCAAGCACAGCAGCATCATTAAAGTTACAGCACAGCCTGATTTACAGCTCCTAAAGGTACTATGTAGGGCTGGCAGTTTAAAAAACACAGTTACTTGTAAGTTAAGAATACTTTATATGAAAATCACAGATATACAGAAATGAAATTATAAAACTGTCACAGTTACCGAGTCACTTCTCAAACTCGAACTTTCACCCTCCGAAAGCAATACTGATCAAGTGAAAGGCATGCACAAAGAGTTATGAGGAGAGAGGAAGGTTCCTAAAGCAGAAATGGTGCTTGGACTTAGACCAGATTCAAGAGCCCTAGAGCTAATTCAAACACCAGGCTGATATGCATTCTTATTTTTGAAAGAACTTTTCTTTCCAGGCATCTTTCACGCATTTGGGCACGTTGGAAATGCACAACTCTGCAGTAGCAGATAAATCAATTGTGCCATGTCCACACACATGTTGAAAACTAATACATGAAACAGTAAAACTGGTTTCTTCAGTAACAAAAAGAAACCCATGAGCAGCAGCAATGCAACATAAAGCATTTTAAGATAACATCATCAGTGCAAAAATTTTTGTTGTTCTTCAGTACCTTCACAAAGACTGAAGAAGAAGACAAAGAGAGCAAATTCAAAAACAATACCAATAAGGATAAATTAAACTTAGAATTTGCATCGACTATACCACTGAAGCATTAACAATATATAAAATTTCATTTTAAATTATGAAGAATGTGATCAATCTCCAGTGTTTTTTTAAAGAAATTTAGTAATAATTTTATTCTAAGTGAATGTTCCAGAGGGTAAATGACTTCTGCAGTGCAATAAATGGTACAGCAAATTGAGGAGTGTATTTTAAAAGTAGGAGCAATTTTCCTTCCATAACCTTCACTTGAAAGAACATTACTGCTATTTTATTAAATGGACTAAATGAAAAATAAATTAGAAGGCATTTTATGAGGTTTAAATACACTTAATATCACAGTAAGATATGTGGATTTAAATGGCAACTTTCTAAATTATACTGCACTGGCAGCACAGAGTACACAGAACATTTCAAATAAACAATCAAGCAACATGACAACATTCACTATTGTTTCCTAGAGGACTTGTGAATGGTATGAAAGATCTATTTTGTCTTTGCTTATGCAAGTCATTATTCAAGATTTGGCTTCAAATAAATCCAAGATTTTGATCATTTACTGTTCTCTTACTTAAAAAAAAAAAAAAAAAAAAAAAAAAAAAACCCTCCCACAACTTTGTTGAATTCCAGTATCACTGGGATTTATACTCTGTATAATGTATTGCATGGGCTATGGGAAACTGCTAGATAAAACTCACATGGGAATCTGATATATTTCCCAACCAAGAGAAAGAACATATGGCTAACATACAAGAAAGTCACTGAGCAATTGGGAAAATAAGTCTTTTGTCTTGCCTGGGCCACACTGAGTGAAGAGGAGTTGTCATAGACCCCACAGACGCAAGTCACTCCAAAATTCATGCCTCCTATTTATTTCCACAGAAACCACAACAGATACGAAGACCACAATAACACTAGTCGATAGAGCAAATTCTCAGCTACAAAATACTATTTTTCCACATAGTCACCACTACTAACTATTTTTCATTTTCACCAGCAATGAACAAGAGTCTGCATGCCATGCTTGAAAAAGTCTGCACCAGTGGAGATGACACACAACAAATAGGTGCAAGCTTTTCCACACAAAGTTAGAGAACGACACACCTTTGCTTCTTTCACACTTCCATATCAGGTACCATTTTGTCAGACCGTCCTGCTGCCATCTGTCACGTGGCAACAAAACACAATGGAATTGTGTTTGGAAGGTTCAACCTCTAGTGTCATACCATCAACACTTATCTCCAATGTTTTGGGCCAACATCATAAATTAGGAGGCATTACTTTTGGAGCAGTCCTCATTAAATATATAATTACAGAAAGTATTTATTATATATAGACATATAAAATAACTTTAAAGTAAAAAAAATCTTTTGAATTTTTTTTTTAATTAAAACATGAAAGCAACAAATAGTTAAAACTAGTAAGATATTTGCCCCTGTCTTTGTGAAACTAACACATCAGTCTGACTCAGTGGCACAGGATGCAATTCTCAGTGAGCACTCAAGGTGCTTGTCAGAGATTTTTGATGAAATTTCACTCTTTCTGTACTTCATCCTTCAAAACAGTTGTTCACAAAAAAGCAATGACACAAATAAGGCATAGTTGTGAAGTGAGGGGTAATTCTCTCTAGTAAGAGAGGGCTTGTAAATAGATGATCAGATCCTGGATTGCAACTCTGTACATTCCATTTGAAAACTCACAAGTAATATATTTACGTTAACCGAAAATGGTGTTGCAAATAAATTGTAAAACCAGTGACGTTTTCAGCAATCTCAAAACCTATTCTCAAATTTCTTTCTGAAAGCATGGCTGCATAGTTTTTGCTGTTCACAGGTCTGCGTTTAGTCAATGTATCAAAACACATTAATTTATTTGCCGTAACTTGAGTTAGCACTGCACTGCATCCCGCACCCTGGTTTCAACATAGATAGGGTTCACAATGCACTGATGTTTAGTTGGTGCTGAGGAGCCAGGCCAGGCTGCTTAGCAGGGCAGAGCTGCTGCCACGATGACATGAGGTAGGGGTAGACTGCACCATGAGTTGTGCTGAGCTGCATACAAGCCCATGGGCCTCAGATTGGACATTCTTGGAGTTATCATTTCATTGCAAGAACAACTTCATATTTGCCTGACCGTAGGTAAATTGAGTATTCATAATTCCACTTACTTAGTTTATTTCCATGACGTAATTAGTGAGCTTCTATTAATCAGTCAAAAAGCATGGGTCTCTCTACTAACCCTAAGAGGAAATTGTTGCCTATATAGAGTAAAAAAAGCTACTGAATAAAACCTTATCACCATACTGTATAATTTTTCATTGGCCTGTGCTTGAGTCCCTGTGGATTTTATAAGTTGTTTCATTGCTTTCTGTTGACTCTAGAACTGTTGCTGAGGTTGATGACACAGCTAGGAGCCCTTAGGTGAAGAACTGTGTGTGGTCAGGCACAGTTTGCCTTCAGTATGTGTGAATTGCTGTGTGCAATGTCACAGTGTTTTATTTGCTCACATAACGCTCATTGCCTTTCTTTACAAACCTATGCTGGAATGTAGTCAGCTCCTTTATTTTAGGCTAGCAGTTTGAGACTGTCTCTTTGCCTCATTTCTGTATGTTTTCTTGGCTGAAAGTTTTTGTATAATGCTTAGCAATGTTGCAAAAATATGAATATTTATTACTTGAGCTGCACATGGTAAAAAGGCATATGCAGAACCATGTGCAGAAATACATTGCTGATTAAAAAGTCTAACTGACTACTCCTAGCACTTCTCTATGATAGTACAATCAATTTCTTGTTACCTCCCACAAGGATATTCATACTTCTGGCACAAACTCAATTTTGCAACAGGATGCAGAACTTCACCATTTTATGCAGACTGAAGGGCTTTTTTTTCTTTTTTCTTTTCTTTTTTTTTTTTTTTTTGACAATAAATGATTTCTCAGTATCTAAAAACAAATTAAAATGATCACTGGATCACAAGAGTCTTGTTGGAGGCCAGAACTAGCAGTATACCCCAGGGTTTGGTGGTGGGTCCAGTCTTCGATATCTTCATCAATGATCTAGATGAAAGGATAGAGTCAACCCCCAGCAAATTTGAGGATGATACAAAGCTGGGATGTATCACTGACACACCAGAAGGCTGTGCTGCCATTCAACAAGACCTGGACAGACTGGGGAGCTGGGCAGAGAGGAACCTGCTGAGGGTCCGCAAGAGCAAGCGTAGATTCTTGCATTTGGGAAAGAATAACCTCATGCCTTAATATAGGTTAGAGATTGACTTTAGAACACCAATGTCCCTTCCAACTCCTACAATTCTATCATCCTGATAGTTCACATTTAACCACACTGCCAGTTATCAGGCAGCAATATAGGCAGGTATGCAGAGATGATAGATCTGAAAATACCCATGTGTCTCCACTCTTGTGAAAGAGAAATCAAAGGTCATAGGAACTCAGAATTGCTTCTGCAAAAAGGAATTACAGAGGAAAAGAAATCTGATTCATTAGACTCGCTGCAAAGTCCAACAGTACTTTGGAATGAGGGACCAGAGGAGAAAGTGAGAGACACTTTATTAAACACTTCTTTTATGCTAAAACGTCTTGAGACATTATGACATTCGGGCAGACTCTAACAGAAATATCTTCATAAGTTATGGGTCTGTCCCAGCTGATACAGCCAAGACACAGATTTTCCTGTGGTACAAAAATGAATAACAGCTGGAATCACTTTGAGACCTCTTCTGACTGCCACATCAGAAAAGCGAACAATCAGTAATAGTCACAAAGCTCAAACTCACTTTCCTAAATCTACTGTGAGCTAATTTAACCACTTTCCTATTTCTCCAATAGAGATTTCTTATAACTCTTCATTGCAAACAAAAAATTACTCTAAGTCTTTCAGAGATCAGAGACAAGACCTGGGCCCCAAAAACACATCTTAAAGATGCTTTCAACTCTGCTGCAATACTTCACACGACAGGGACAAAAAATGCAGAAATCAGAAACAATCTTAATTTTGCATAGCTGGGATTTTTTTTCTTAAATTGTTTTTTGTAGCTTAAGCAAGCATTTGCTTCTGAAATCACAGGAGAGAATACGAGGAGTAAAACAAGAAGTCTTTAACATTGATAGTTCTTTGCACATGAATTCAACAAACTGTCCCCCATCCTTCGGAATCTCCAAGGTTTCCTGTGCCAAGGACAACATTCCCTATGCTGAGATAGAGTTTACAGTAGCAGACATCTCTCCTTTGTAGTCCAAATTAATCTAGCACACTGAGTAGAGGATGCATGTGGAGAGGAAAAAAAAAAAAATAAATAAAAATGTTTCTAAGGTAGCTTTGTTATACAAAGTTTTTTGTTTGATTTTATTCACTTATTAGCTTTGTTCTGTTTTCATTTGAACAATTTGCTCTTCTTTGTACTCCATCTTTCCACCTTTTTCTCAAATAAATTTCTCTTCAGGATTAATTCTTGCTTGTGATTCATAAAAGCTAATTATCAAGAAATAATGGCCAGAGGGTGAAACAGAAAACTGGTCTAATTTATCGACTGACTTATGTAAAGAAATATTTTTAAACTATGAGTCTATCTTAGACTGTGGCATTATTATGCTTAACAGTGTATTTCCTCCCTCCTACTATTTTTCTAGTCTGAATTACTACATTTTCCTCATAACAGGAATAAAGGACTAAATTGCCCATCCAAAGGCAAAGACAGCTAAGCACAGCACAGATAACGATATCTCATTTCTAACTGGGGACCTATGATGCTCACAGAATTAAACAAACCCACAATCACTACCAGCAGAAAAGGGAAAAAAAAAAAATCTGGTTGCTTCCAGATCAAAATGGTAATAGAATCTTAGAGGCTGGTGGAGTTATTTGAACAACATAGCTGGTGAAATGATTCAAACATATATGAATAGAGGTAAACAAACTGATTTGTTGGGTTATTTTTTCATTTCTGTTTTACACTATTTGAGACTCTTGAAGTAAGAAATGGATGTGTATTCCTGTTCCAAATCAATATAATTAAGTACCTCATCAGAGGGGTACCTGTCCATTTACTTTGTATGCAATTGAAGATATGCAGTACAGAATCTCTTAGTGACAAATGTTTCACCTGAAACATATATCCAGGAAAATTAGGAAATAAAAATTTAAAAGGTTCTTAAGAAACTGTAAAATTATCTATCAGATATTTATTAAAATAAATAACATTTATTTTAATGTTATTAACAGGGCAGTAAGTGTGCTAAAATAGCTGTATACCTGTAGATGGACCGAATTGCACCAGAGAAGTGAAAGTTTCCAGTAGGAAGGACATTGCTAGAAATTATCAAGAACCAAAATGTTGCTTTGTTATTCAATAGTTATCTATTTTGAAAATAAAACTATATTAAAAAAATTGCTTATGTTCCAAATTCATCAACGATGTGTCACTTTTGTGACTCTTCTACTGAGCAGCAGACCAGTAAATAGATAGTGACTGTGACTGACAGTAAACTCAAAATTTCAAGCAAACTAGAGGAAAATAAACTGTAGGGGATAGGAGGTAAAACCAATGCCAAAAGTCTGATTTATCTATCTTATATGAAACTAGGATATAATTTAATTTTGTAATGAAAAAGGGTTAGTTCAATCCTTTTGCTTTTTTATTTCCTTATTTTTCTTACATTTCAGTGTAGACTACTACACTTTCATGTTCCTGGGAATCAACAGCAAAGCCCAGATTTACTGAATAGCAACTCTCTCCCGGGGAACAGTATCTGAAGACGAATACTTATAGGTCACAGCATTTACTCAGATAAGCCTGAGCAACTCTCTGCCACACTGTTAGTTAGAAAATGGGCTGGGGAGTACATAAGTAAGAAAATACTAAGTAAGCTCAGAAAGGTTCTACTTTCTCTGTATATACTACTGAATCAAAGTGCTACTGGACTGCTGGGTCCTGACTGTCTGTTCGTACTTCAGAAAAATTGTTGAAGATTCAAAAGACAACCTCATGCCTCGAGAAATGATTTGCCATAAAAAGGAGTTCTAATTTGTTTCACTGATCTAGAGGAACATGAAGGAGTGACTTGATTACACTCTTTAAGTACTACATGAAGCAGAAAAATTTGATAATGGAAGAATCACAAATGAATGGCCAATACCTGAAGTAAGATTAATTTAGCCTGAAAATAAGTGGGATATTTTTAACACTGAAGGCAACAAGCCACTGAAACTCCTTATTGTGAGCTCTACAGCATTAGGAAGATTAAGCGCAACACTTTGCAAAAAACACATAGTTCTTCAGGAGTGGCAGCTCCTGAAGAAAGGTCTCACAAGCCTCCAACACTGAACATAAAGAAAAGGCCGTAGGGATGCCAAGGAAGAAACAACTGCATGGAATAGACATATTTTTGGTGTCAGTCCCATCCATCCCACGAAAGAGCAGATCATCAGAAGGTAAGATACACTCAGTTTCTAGCATATAATAAAGACTAATTGTGATAGCATCCACTTCTTAATTGTTTCATTTGAACGTATTTCAAATTCTGTAATGCCTCTGAATGATTCCTACTGAAGGGGGAGAAAAAAAGGCAGCTTAATTAAATCCTATGAACTCAAGAATTTGAATTGACAAAGAAGGCCAAAACCAAGATGTGTTGTCAAGGCAACTTGGGCCAAGAATTGCCTTTGATATCTGTTAGACCTGACAGTTGATAATATTAAGCATCATTTGTATGGAATACTGATGCATCTAGTTGTAATTTTAATTTCTAATGAGAAGAGAAAGCAATGCCTATAAGCAAAGATAAAATCTCATGTTTTAGAAATGTGATGTAATTTTTAGTTTGATTTTTACTTATGCCAGTCAAGGAATATTGAGTATAACCCCTGGATGTTGGTGTCAGATTAAGCACAACACTGGTAGGGAAGTGCTATCTCTAAGGGCCCAATTTAATTTTTAGCAGTTTAGAGTTTGATAAATGTTGGAAGTTAAGCAAAAACAGTGTTCCCTCCAGCTAACTCAGTAAGATTTATTACAGCATTAATAACTAGTCTTTGTCATGTAATTAGAAAGTAAAATGCAGAAAGGTATTTGAAAAACATATCCTTGTGAGCAATCCAGTTTCTAAAAATAGAAGAGGAAAAGGAAATATAAACCAGAAAAAGGTGGTGGGGTGTTATTCTAATTTGGGCTACACGCTTGAGGAAGACAGAAATAAATTTAAAGACATTTAACATATGGAAATGTCACTATTTCTAGTGTAGTTCTATAGGCTGGAAGAAAAGCTCTAACACAGACCATTACAGCATTACAGTCACAAAATACACTAATAATAATAATATTACAAGTGTTTAAAGCAGAATGTGAACATTAGCATTAGAAATCTGGTTTACTAGATTTATTTATCTTAGTCTATGAGTCATATAAGTAGGATTGGACAGCAAATACTCCTGCTTTTACTAATTATTCATTGCTAAAAGATCTAACTGGAATAAGCACAAACCTGTAGCTATATAGCTGTCAGAATTTCTGGATTTTCCACTCTACCATCTTCACTTCAGAAGCAAAGAATGTCTGAAAAAGCAATTGATACTAATATCTCTAAGTATTACCCTCCCTGTTCTTGACGGTTTGTAATAAATCCTGTAGGAATTCAGGAGAAGGTGAATAGCACAATGTATTCTATAGAGATTCATCTATATCCAGATATTATTGGACTCTCTCAAACTACAGCTGCTTCTTAAGAGATTACAGATTAAAAATAGTTCTCTAAAGCTTTTCTACTGAAGCTTGTTTTGTTACTCTATCTTCTAACAAGTAGGACCATTAGTTTATTACATCCATAATTCCAGTTTCCACAGCTGATGTTTCACTGAATCCATTATTACCATAAAACTAATTTAGAGCCTATGCATGTCAGCAACGGATCTGTGGCAGTTCCCAAGGATTGGGTCCCTGGTTTGGATAAGAAAGGTATTTCCTCAGTGATGCCTGCGTATTTTCCCAGCAGCCTGCATGTTTCTACTCACTCAAAGAGGAATTTGTGCCATGCCATTCTAAAAATAACTAACATCACGGTTTGTGGTGGGTTGATGTTGGCAGGCTTTCAGATGACCATCCACCTGCTCTCTCACTCTCCTTCCTCAGGAGGTCAAGAAAGGCCTTGCACGTACCACAGAGCACAGGGAGAACACTTACTAAATACTGCCACAGGCAAAACAGATTGATGGACTGCTCTAACAGTCCTTTATAAGAGGCGCAGTCCTTTAAGCTTAGACTGCTCCACTATGAGGCTCCCACAAACTGCAGATCCTGCCAGAAAACTTATTCCTGTATAGTTGTCCCTTCAAAGAGCCTGCTTCAACATCTGTATGGGTTACAGACCAAACCCACCTGCTCTACCATGGGCTCCATGTGGTAATCTGTGTATTCCATGTGATGCCCCCCGTGAGTTGTAAGGGAACAGCCTGCTCCACCTCTCCACAGACTGCAGAGGAACTTTTGCTTCATTGTCTGGAGTACTGCCTACCTCTCCATCTTCTTTGACTCTAGTGTCCAGAGGTCTGTTTTTCACATTCCGCTCTGCAGCATTTTTTGCCCTTAAGTACATTTTTCCCTGCTACCTAGGCTCTGAGGCCCAGGTGTGCCCTGAAGAAGCCTTTGGAGCTGGCTGTGTTCAGCATAGGCAGACCTGGCCCCTCCACATAGAGCAGCCATTTGGATTCCCACTACCAAAACTTTGCCACCTGCACAACCAAACAGAAGACAAACCACTGAGGAAAGCATGGCTGCTGTGTGTGAGATGAGCATAGGTCCATGAGAGTCGTTGTCATCATCCTAAAGTCACATTCAAAGTGTCCCATCTCAGCCAAATGAAGAAATCCAGAAACTGTAACAAAACTGCAACAGGCTGGGTCTACAGCTTTTCTAAAAAAGTCGCACACCATGTGCATTACAAACAAGAAAAAGCGAAACAACTTCTCTACTGAGCAAACCATAGAAAGTCCTGACAGCTGGAGTCTTCTTAAATAGTAAACTGGAAATTTTCAGCTCTGTTGGTTGAACATTTAGTAGCCAGCACCAAAGCAGTGACTGCAAAGTTATGTGCATATGGACCAAGGCTTTATATCTAATTATTTCTGCTTGAAACAGTTGCTTATAGACACTGGACCTATTCAAAAAAAAAAAAAAACAACAACAAAAACAAGCCTGCCAAGAAAACCAACACCCCAAGTTTATAAGTTTATACAACAGCCTTATGTGTGTAGCACCACATAAAAAATATGTGAAAAACTGAACTTCATTACAACATGTGACATACAGGCCATTAAAGGAAAAAAAAAAAAAATCATGTGAAAATGAATTTTAAAGAGATGATTCATTTCTATAAAGTAGAGTTAACCTCTGAAAACATATGCATTTCTAATTAAAATTTAGAAGAAATAATCAGTTATGTTCCTTGCCTGGCTATTAGTTCTTCTCTTATTGGATCTGATAGCCAGTGCTTTCCATATAAGAAGGCCCATTTTGTCACTGCTTTAATAAAGTAGAGTGAAGATATACTATACACTATACAAGTGAAAGATGATTAAATGATCAAACTAAACCCAGCAGTTGAACATTAAAAGCATATAAACTTGTAACAGACTAAATTAAAGATTAACACAATACATGAAAAAAGATTACTTTCATGAACTATGCTTCTCTTCAAGTCAGACAGCATCCTAGAAAAGCATTTAATTAAGTGAAACTAGGCATAGGTATCCACAGTATCACTAATGTGCCACTTCCATAATTGTATTTTAGATGTAACTCAGGAAAAAAATAAAAAAATAAAAATAAAAAAAAAAGGAAAAATGAAAAAAACACCGCTGTCTATACAGGGCCAGAGATTCACTGACTTTTTCTGTTAAGGTTTTGTTAGTTTTCCTTCTTGTTTTGTTTTTACAAGTTAGTCCTTGCCACAGTGCAAGCCTGTACATGTTCAAAAACACACTAGCCAATTTCATGGAAGCCCACCCAGGCCTAATAGACATGAAAATGAAATAGTAGCAGAAAGGTGAGAGGACAAACCAAGTAGGCATGTTAGATGCCAGTTCTAGCCATTTTCCTAAAGACCTGCCACTATCACTGCCAGCAGTTCACCCCATGGGACTGTCATGTTGTTGTATTTAAGTAATTCTCTTTGGTTTCTTTTAATTTGTTTGATATCCAAATCCTATTATTTACAGGTACATGTTTGAGACCTCCAAAGTCAGTTCTGAGACCTCAAAATGAACTTGACTAGCAAGAAAATCTATAATCATTGAAAAAATACATTTGATATTAAAATTAAAGCAGATAAATACCATGAAAGGAAGAGAAAATATTTTTATTTGCATATTTAATGAAGAATACGGAGGGAAGACACAGTCCCTTAAAAACCATTTTTTGCTAGTTGTGAATAAAAGATGGAGCATTAAATGGCAAATTACTCTGTGTCATGAAAAAAAGAAAACATCACATACCCATCCAAAACATCTAGTGCCTCCAGCTGTAAATATGAAGTACAATTACAGGTCTTCCCTAGAAGTGGCAAAGAACAAGATAGATTTCATATTTTTTTTACAGTATATAATTCTAATGTGTGTAAGGGAAAAAAATGAGGTCATCTTTTAGTCTTTTATCCCAAATCTTAGATTTTACCTTTGCACTTCTGTTTTTTTCATCTTTTTTCATAGTAAAATATTTTTACTACCTTCATTGACTTGATTTCCTCTCATATGTAGTCTTGTTTTTCTACTCGCTAATAGAGCAGGCAGTTTTATTAGGTAGCAAAAAACATAGTGTCTCAAGTCTGAAGTTGACAAGACCATATATTATAATGCTAAATACTTTTCTGCCTTGTTGATATTTTGTCTCCTGTATCTACTGTGTTATTCTCTTCAGTGCATGTTTGAATATTGTTTTTATTCCTCAGGGTCTTTTTTAAATAAAACTATCTATAGCAAATACAGTTATAATGAAAAGAGGGAAAGCTTTGCCATTGATCTTAGTTACCACTATGAATTGACTGTTAGCATTTCTATTGTCTGTATGCTATTCACTCCTCGTAGAAAATTGTGTATTTCTAAACATCTGATGATTTTATAATGTATTCACTTTCTCCTGCAAATATGCAGTGTTCTATTGTGATGACATGCTTATTTCATTTTTAATTCATAGTTTATTGTATGATGTAAATATATGTTGTGTGAGGTGCAACTAATATTACACAACATGAGTGCACTTTAGGGGGGAAGCTGTTACACTCTTTGTCCTGCTGCTGTACATTGGGTTATGATGAAGCTCCTGAGGGCAAGAGGCATTTCCTTGGGACAGAGACTAAAGGTGAGAAAGAAGAGGGAAGGTAGCAGAAGGACTCTGAATGGGAGCTTACCAGAGAAGTGAGCCTGGACAGCAGAAACCAGTGAGAGACCTGAGAAGCAGACATATTGCAAGGCTTAAGAATAGTGGATAAAAGCCCTTATTTATAGGCCCAAGTCAGATAGCGTGCATGTTGCTCTTAAGCCACAGAATTGCTGGGGTAAAAGCAAGCTTGGAGGCTTAGAGGCTGCAGTGGTACAAGGGAAGAAACGGAAAGACTGCAAGCAGAGAGAAGTCTGACAGAATAACATTTGTAAACTTCCAATCTCAGTTTATATGGCTATTTTGAGGGTACTTCTCTGTTTTAAAATATTAATTTATACACAAGGGGGAGTCTCTTTGGATTTAAAAAAAATGTTTTTGTCTTTGGTGACACTAGTTATGGAGAAAATCTAGGAAAATCCACCTAAAAGATGAGGCTAACTCAGACTGGAATACCAATAACCAAAAATCATAGAATCATGACACCTTCACAATATTTATGCAAAGCATCAACTCGTAAGCTTTTGTCTGAAGATTGAGAAGCTTCATTATCCGCACACAAACTCGTGTTTGCAACCTCTGTCCCACTGATACAACATGCAGCCAGAAAAACATGTAAATTTGTGACTGTTGCAAATAGGACCAGCAGTAGAGCTTTTACAATTTATTGTACACATTCAGTGGAGAACAAGCTTTCTAAAAATGGGCTAATGTATCTTTTAATTTCCAATACATCTGCATTATTCTGCTCAGTGTTCCTCCCCTTGATGATTTATTAAGCAGTCCTCCCTGGATCTTTTCTGCAGGTAATGCTTGGTCTCTCTCAAAATTTTAGCTGGCTTATTTTACATAATTAAGAAACATTCTCTAGTTTTTCAAACACTTTGATGAAATTCAAGTTTATATACATTTATAGCAAGATGTTCTTAAGAAATTTGTTTGTACTTCTAGAAAGTGAAAATTCTAGACACTTAAAAATTATCCTCCCTGTACTTGATAAATATACTAATAACACAGTATATAAAGTAGTTGTTTGACAAATACAGATGAGCTTTCTCTGCTAAATCACCATAGTGTTTTTCCACAACAAGAGAACAGAGATGTATACAAGAGAATAGAGATCCATATAAGGGCTGCTCTGAAAGTAATGTTTCCCACTCTGTTATGTTGCCCCACAATATCAGAGGTGGACACTGGTGATGTGGAAGTATAAGTTGAACCTTTCTACCAATATTTCCTACTATTCTGTTGCCACTTGACAGAAGGGCACTCTGACAAAATGGCACCTAGCATAGAAGAGTGTATGAAGCAAAGCTGTGCAACTCAATCATTCCATGTGGGAAAAAAAACCTGCATTCACTGACATTTGCTAAACATTCGTGGAGATCAAATAGTGTATGTAAGCACAGAGAGATGGAGAGTAGTATGTTTCAGTACTCGTTATAGCAATGTGAAAGAAAGCCATGTTCACAGTAACTGTGAAACTTTGGGTCACACCTCCACTGGTACAGATTTGTGTGAGTGCAGCCTGCAGGCTTTCATTCATAGTTGGCAAAAATGCATAGTTCATGGTGGTGACTATGTTAAAAAGAATAGTAATCTGTAGCTGACAATTTATAAAATAGTGTTATTGTGCTCTTTGTTCTAGTTCTCATGGAAATAAATAAGAGGCATTACTTTTGGAGCAACCTACATAAAGACATGGAACAACCTTTAATATGTAATTTATTTTTTTTTTTTAACTCCTCAGAAGAGTTAGATTAGTGAATTATCTAAATGCTGGCCAAATAAATTCTTTTTCCATACATATTTATGGCAGTTTGACAAATTTATGACTGTTTACCTTTTACTAGCAATTCTGGAGGTTCATGGTTATGCTTATAAAATCCCCATAGCATAGAAACTTACAAAAATTAAGGCTGTTATAGCCTAAAAACTAAAAACTCTCATCTAAAAACTTACATGGAAGTTTCTCTGATACTTTACTGCAGAATTGAAAGACTTTTTTTTCCCCTGCAGTAGAGACTGGTCGATAAAGTATATAATTAGAGCTGAGAAAAACGATTACGATAATGAACGGATTCCTTCAAAATCTGAAAAGAGACATCAAGATGGTACTGATCCTCTACAGTTTTTGTCAACTTTTCACTAAATACTCACTGCACACATGGCCTCTACAAAATAATTTGAGGAAAACTCACAGAACTCAAATCTCAATCTATGTCAAAATTCCATTAACAAAAAAGGTACTGGAATAGTGGTGTATTACAGATTAATCAGAAGCCTCTACAACTTTCTCTTACTATGCTGATGGTTCATTGGTATTTCAGTAAAAAAAAAAAAAAAAAAAAAAAAAAAAAAAAGGAATAGGTCTAGCAGCTTACAAGAATTGTCTAAGAAAATAAAGCATTCACACTAGTTTATCCTAGCAAAACATAAGCAAAGCATGCTTATTAACAAAGGAAATACCATACTGAAAATTAAGGCAACTGATAGCACATATCAGTGAGGCAATATAAAGAAAAGCACTGAATTCTATAAAATATGAGAACTCAATTCCCTCAGTATCACATAGCAAGAAAAATCATAATCATATTAAGAATAAGCTAAAATAATGGGAGTACCAAGAAAGTAGATAGGTGCACATATATTTTTATGCTCCCTTTTTGTTTACCTAACTTCTATGGGGAAGAAACAGTGAGCATGTATGTTTTGCATCTGAGAATATTTGTGTTTATTCCTCCCCCCACCCCCCCCCTCTGAGGCAGTGCACATTTGACTGTAGCAGCCTGCTTTTTAATAATTGAAAACATTTAACCTGAGTTGCAACCCAAACAATTTTCTGCAATCTACTTTACAACTCTTCAAGGTACAAGCTCTTTGCACAAGAATAAGCAAGAGATGCACCGTGCTGCCATGATTTTACCATTTATGATTTTTTAGTTTTCTACTTCAGAAAGTGCCAACTATGCAGTAAAACTAAATAATATTTTGTGTCAGGTTATACAATCTGTGATACATAGAGGTACTGTTCCAGAGTTGCAGTGATAACAACATGAACAAAGGCAATTTGATTTTCCCTGAAATACATTATACGAAAAAAAGGGATGATAGCATGAATGAAAACTTTATTCCATTTTCAACAACAAGTGCGTAGATGATTGTTACCTTCCCATTTTCCTTTGTACACTTTAATGTTACTTTCTCATGCATTTAAAAAATAGCAAATGAATAGCACACAGGACATGAAAAAATACATGTGATGTATGCTTTATCCAAGGGCAATGCAAAATCCAGACGTATTGAAAGGAATTACTGTTCTACAAAAGACATAACGATACTGTTTTTCATCTTCCCTCCATTTAGTTACATTTTTAAAGGCCACAGTCTGCTGCTACTATATAAATGTTGAAGCAGTGCTACATATGTCATTGAATGAAAAAAAGTCTAGGCTTTACGTTCATGTGACACATAACTTCCCAAATTTGCCACGTCCTACCCATGTATAATTTGTTCTGCTTTCATGAACACAATTCTTACTGTGTACATCAATTAACAGACATGCTGAAGAATAAGGGAATAAATAAATGTTAATGAGGTCTAGCAGAAGAGCAGGCTGAGATGACTTAGTATGCCTTTCCCAAACCTGAATTCACCAAACCTTTGAACCATTCCATGGGCCTTCAGGAGAAGAATGAATAAAGAAAGAAAAGAGGACTGTAAGCAAACCAAGTTTAACCTTAAGCAAAGAAGCAGCTGAAAATAACCTACATCAATCTTACATGTAAGAGACAGAATCATACTCGCTTAATTCTAATTAAGTTACTCTATTAGCACTGATTTTCAAATAACAGTGCAGTGCCTGACCTGTTCTACACTATGGACTAGCACAAAGGCAGAGCCTCCATCATAACAAACTACCTCACTTAAATTTCATTACGTTGTTTCACTAATGAAGTGGAAAGGATAAAGAAAGCATCTTACATTTCTTTTGCCAATCTCTCTGCAACTGAAATACTTATCAGAGAAGGATTCCTCTAGTTCACAAGCTCATGCATGACCTAGAAAGTTGTTGTATGTTACAATAACTTCAGCATAAACTTTCTTTTTCCTGCAAAACTTATTTCTATCATAGCATGGCAACAAGAGCTTAAGTCAGTATATCCATATTTTTTTCCCCATTCCAGCTACTTGGATTCCTTTGCCATCTCATAGGCTTCTCCTTCCCACTCCAAACCTCCTCTCAACTTTGTCTGGAGTTAAAAATATAAAAGAATTTACAAATACACTCCCCTCTGGTGTCATCACATCCCTCTGAGCAGGTTTCACATTATGCCCTATAGGGAAAACAAATATTAACTTGCAGAAAGAAAGGCACATTGTTACCTCAAATTTCTATATCCAATTTAATGACACCCAAGAGGAATTTAGAGAAACAACATCAACACTCCTTTTTTTTTTTTTTCTCCCCTGATATATTTACCCAGAATTTTGGCAGCTAATCCAGGTGCTAAAAGGGCACATGTATTTTAATAAGATCTCCTGGATGGACATAATATTTCCTGAAACCAAGCAACTAATTTAACATTTTATAGCACAGTCTAAAGGTAGCTGAAGTCTAGCAAAAGAGATTGCTTTAGACCACTGTGGACATTGATAGATAATTTCATTAGGTAATTTGAATCATTTTAAAATGCTTTAAGTAGAAGGGAATGCAAGTTTGAAGGAACTGAATCCTTAAAATCAGTATCCAAAAGTTAAACCATAGGCAGATGTTAATATTGAAGCCATGGAGACTCTCTGAAGCCATTTCTCCTAAGAAATGAGCCAAAACCTCTTGAATTATCAGAGGTGTCAAATCTGCTCTCACAGAATCTCTCCACAGATCATTTCATTAAATTATTTGATCACTGGCTATTAAATAAAAAAGGAAACAATTTTGTAGGGGAGCAGAGAAGGAAAATAGCTATAATTAAGTATAGCAATTTAAAGTTGCATTCTTCACACATCATTACTGTCATTAGAAACACACTAATATGCTAGTGAAGTCACATGCAAAAACTAGTGAATAAGGAAAATTTGCTACAGTTTGTAGGAAGAAGGTCAGTGAAGTTCATTTAGACCTACAAATATCTGAATTACTTGTTCAGCTTTACATATGGAAATACTGAGAACGTAAATGTTTATTCATCTTCTGCTTGGTACAAACTATTTTCTGTTCTGTTCTTTTTTTTCTTTTTTTTCTGAAACATTATCAGGTTTCAGATAATGCCTATACTTTGTACAAATAGGAGCAAATTGAAATGGAATTCATACATTAGTGGCATGACCTTGTCCTTCATTACACAACTTTAGGTCTTAGAGGGCAGTAATAAAGCAACAAAATGCCTGTTAGAATTCCAATAATAAAAACTGGAGAAAGGTGAGGGGAGAAGAAAAATTCAGCTACGTGCTTGTAGAAAAAAAAAAAAAAAAAAAAAAAGTCACTGTCACAAAGAGAAAAGCGGATTACAATTTTGCTAAAATGAATAATTCACTGTTACACAAAAAATGCATTCAAATAGTTTTTTCCTTAAGTGAATCTTAAAAATTATGCAGCAAATGCATTGTTCAAGTCTTTATAGACTCTTTAAAGACTTTGCCAGACTGCATCAAGCTGTTGGTCTATCAACCCAGGAAATCAGTGACAGAGACTTTAAGAAGATTGATCACAAAGCATCTACCCAATCTGTTCAGAGAATTGTAGCTTTGCAGTTGTTTGTTTTATTTTTTTTTTCTTTTAGTATTTATTATGTATCCTGAAACATTCATTGTACTTCTTTTCTTTTAGCATCCTTAACTATAAATGTCATTGGACATAAAAAGAGTCCTTGTATATTAAAGGCTTCTTCTGTTTTTCCTGTCTTTCTGACTACAAAGGACAGGAGAAGAAAGGAGGCTATACTAGATGGATGATGACAATTTCTGTCTTCAACAGACCTTTAACAAATACTGCAGAAATGATTAAAAACTCTATAATACATCCTGTTGTACACCATTATACTGTTAAAGAAAACGTCTTTGTATATGTTGAAGAAGTTAAGTCTTTCAAATAGGAAGACTGGAAGTCCAAAGCAATTTTAAATATCAACAGTATTGTTGTTCTCCTCTAAGTACACATAAGGAAAAGCTCTTTTAAGTTTATCTTCCATGAAATATGAAATTCATTCCAACTTAACTAGGGAACACGACTGCCTGTGTCAAAAAGAAATACTTCATGGGATTGCAGCCACATCCAGATCTTTGTATCTCTCACCATAAAGTAGAGATTTTCTTTTTAAAAGCTAAAAAAGAGCTAATAACTGTATTTATGTAAGCCTGGACCACACTACAATAGCAGGAGGAAGTCCTCTGCTGAGTAACCTAGTCAGGCAGTACTGCAGCTGAAGTACCTGAAAAATGCTCTGCATGTGAAGTTTCACAAGAAGGGTCATCCAACAAACTATTCTTTGATAGCTGGAAGTTCACTGAATCATAAAATATCCTAAATTGGAAGGGACTCATAAGGGTCGAGTCCAACTCCTGCCTTCACGCAGGACCACTCAAAATTCAAACCCTGTGTCTGAGAGCACTGTCCAAATGATTCTTGAACTCAGGCACTCCCTCCCCTTGCCCTGGGGAGCCTGTTCCATGCCCATGACCTTCTGGAGAAGAACCTTTTCCTAACACCCAACCTGACCTTCCCTTGATGCAGCACCATGCCATTCCCTCAGATTCTGCCACCGTCACCAGACAGCAAAGCTCAGTGTTGCCCCTCTGCTCTCCCAGTGAAGAGCTGTAGGCCACCATAAGGCTTCCCCTCAGCCTCCTTTTCTCTGAGTTGAATGAACCAAGGGATCTCAGCTACTCCTTGTGTCTTGCCCTCTACACCCTTCAACATCTTCATAGCTCTCCTTTGGATGCTCTGTGATATTTTTATGTCCTTGTATTGTGCTGTTCAAAACTGCACACCGTGCTCAAGGTGAGGCTGCATCAGCACTGTGTAGGTGGTCAGAGTTATCAAACCTGTTCTCTTGGCTTCCTACTCACATTCATTTAGGCTGAAAAGGCTTTTTTTTTTTTTTTTTTTTTTTATAATGGACATTTTTCCTTCCAAATTTATGAGCTGGACCAGCTTGCCAAATGAATGAGTGACTAGTAGACCTAATACAGGGAGGCAAAAGAACATGTGGCTGGAAGAAAAGGGCGGTGGAAAGCTATTAGATCATGCAACCTCACTTCTTTATTAAATGTCATAATTTAAGTTCCAGCAAGCCCAGACGAGGCTGAGATAGCGCACAATCACCTTCTCCATTAATATTCACCTCCTCAAATAAATCAGCAGAATAAAGACTAGCAGACCTTCTTATTCATTACCTCAATGCAGTTTCTGCATTCATTACAATTTGTTCAAGGGGACTGCTACCAGGTTTAAAAGTATTTTATATCCTTTTTTCACAATTTTAGGGACGGTACAAACTTGCAGTGCACTGCCTCTGGTCCTTTCTGATAGGAATCATTCCTAAATATATTTTACAATTCTACTGATTTATTGTATAACAAAGCTGCAAAGACTGAGTAATAGAATTAGGAAACTCTTGTTCTAGGTTACTTGGTGGCTGATTATCAAACTGTCCTGATTGCTTCCTTAGACACTGGAAGAGGACAAAAAAAAAAAAAAAAACCCAAAGCAATCAATCAATATTAGCATTCTGTTCAGTTTAAGGTCCTTCAAAATTCTGACCCACAAGTCAGTACACAGTCACCATGATTGAAGACTCTCACAAGTCTTGGCAAAACTTTTGTCTGTTAGGATCATACTTCATCTGCTTAAAGTCACATGATGCAACTTCCCAGCTGGTCCAGGAGGATGCCATTAGTGTCAGATTGTAACACTGATTCAGTTTCATAGCCGGTGGTCTAAGTAAAAAAGCCTTATTTCATCTTTGCATTTTTTAATTTGTTCTCATGTCTCACAGAGCTCTTGGCCTGTGCCAATCATCAAATCCATGCAAGATAATGCAAACACCAGAATTGATACCCATAGTCCTAAACTACCTCAAATCCAACAGCGAAAGGAGAGCTGTGTGTGCAGTGACCTGACCTTTTTTAGCTATAATTCAAATCTAGTTTATAGTTTGTATTTGGCTTGTTGAGACAGACAACTGACACGTTTTAGCATCCCTCAACACACAGCATCTAATAATGGCTGTAAACATTGTTTTGGGGAGAAAAATGAGATGAAGGTTCAGATGGAAGAAAGATGAGATTGAAACTTCTTCATCTCTGATCTTTTAAGCTAAAGAGTGATACGTCCTCTAAATTTCAAGCAAAGAAACATAAAAGGAAAAAATGTGTGCTGCCACCATAGTCTAATCATGCATAGTTAGGTGTTCCTTGCCATCAGCACTTTAGCATAGTTGACTAGTGATGTATGAAGTAGGCCACCCCTGGAAATTGGTTTTCTTGCCCTGTGTCCAGCACTAGTGTAACCAGAGGCCATAAATACTTAGGCTGTTCAATATCTTCTTACTTTTATTTTTTTAGAATGATTTATTCACGTAACCAGGTTAAAATTGCAGCAGTAATTCAGATTGGGGATTGAAAAGCTGTCTGGCTTCAAGGCACTTGGGAGTTATTACCCATTTAGACTACAGGCAGAACAAGTCCTGTAGCCTGATTTGCTGACATTTGTCCAAAAAGGTTTCAACACAGCTGTGTTAATCGACTGGCCTTGATTTGGGAAGGGGGCAGAGTACAGATTTACTCAACTCTTTTACCTTAATGTCATATCCTGTTCCCAGCCTCTTTTTTACTTAAATTTGTCACCAAAAAAATTACTAATATTGAAATGAAATATTTCTGTTGATTCAGCTTCTCAAATTATTTTAAGAGTAGTTTACTGAAATAACCCATTACCTACAAAGTACAGGAAGAGAGGGTTTCTAAAATAACAACCCTGCTTACAAGCTGCAAGCTATTCGCCTCAACTCGTCCCTAGATGAAAAAAGGAACAAAAGGTACAAAAAGATACTGCAATAAAAAGGGAGATGCCTGCTTCCAGCTTTAAACAGCCTATCTTAAATACTGGGCTCACAGCATCAAACAAGCAACTGTGATAAAGTATTCATAATTTTCAAACTATATTCCAAAAACTGACTTGTCTATCTCCCTGACACAGCCTTGCAACCATGGAGTCAATGTTGAAAGCTGAATTGTTTATACAATCCATGTCAACATAATGGCACAAATCGCAGTTTATATCCCTCCCATTTCACCTACTGGATTTAGTGAGACCACCTAGAAAGTGAATAAATACATACGTAAATAACAAGATAATTTTGATTTGTCACATCTCTTAAACAATAATATATACTGAGTTAGGACAATAGACATGGCAATTGCATATTTAAGGGAGCTGGAAAATCAACATTAAATTGCCTACCATTAGCTGCTTTCATTTCTGCTTCAAAATTAGATGAACGGTACCAATCCCTTTCCCTTCAGTGATAACACAGTTACAATCCAGATGTTTTGAACACTTTCCTAAGCAATATGTTAATGCAAGCATGAGAAAATGCAACAAGTACTGAAGGAAAGTAACTCAAGAAGCAAGAGCCAGCCTGGCACACAAAAGCACACACAGCGTACATACCCAGATGCATGCATGCTGGGGTAACCATCCCTTCATTTTCAGCTCTTGAGCATTTTTCCATCTGTGATCAGTTCTGTTGCTGACAGATGCAGTCAGTATTTGGCAAAAGAGCAGATGATTTCTGAATGGACACCACACACAAATAGGTTTGCTGAACCGGGAAGAATGAGAGCAATAGCTATTTTTTTATGTACAATTATTACTATTATCACATTTAACCTGCTTGATGATGAGTTGGCTTGTTGCACACCTTACATTTGAAGAAGGGAAAGACTATTCATGACAACTTAAGTGTCCTGTTGACCTGATCCGGGATGGGAAATTTTTGCCAGGCTCTAAATCTGGCAAATCTGACAGATCCTTTATGTTAGCACAGCTTATGGAAAGGCATCCAGAAGAATTTATTCTGCCTCCTCAGAGCTTCCTTATTTTAGCATCCTGTCTTGAGTCATAATTGCAGAACTACTTGCAGTTATCCCAGTACTACTGTGCTTATTAGACAGGTCTGTACGTCTTTCTAAAGGTTCAGTTTTTCTCCCTTCATTCTGAATTTATCTGATCAAATAAGTTAACTTCAGGCTTTCTAATCAGATCATAAGCCTTTATGCTGGTATGTAGAAAGTAGGAAGCTGAACCTGTGAGATCCACATACAGTTAGCTTTAAAATAATAAGATCAAATAGCTGTGGTGGCACAGACCTCAGTGAGCAAGAAAGATTTGAATATTAACTCAGTACCAGGCAGCTGTCAGCAGTTCTGTGAGCTTCACACTGTTTCCTGGACCAATATCTGCCAGGTTTTGCGTGTAGTAGAGTAATGGACTTCCTGTAGGAGAACCAAAAAAAAAAAAAAAAAAAAAAAAAAAAAAAAAAGCAGCAACAACTACTGTTACCTGAAGCATGCACCCATGAAGAAGTGCAATGGATACAGAGTTCTGAGATAGGATATAGAGTTTGGAGTGCCAGAGCAGTGGAAAGAAACCTGCACTCTGGAAAGGACAGACACGCATGCACATAACTGCAGTCTGGGCAGAAGACTAAGAGAAATACAGTGTGCACCAGAGCTGCATCTGACTGTGTCTAAAACCCCATAGAGAGCCTCCCAATAACTGCAAATATAAAAATATAAGTTTTCACTTGACAACATGCTTCTTGTGCCAAATATTTACGTTATTTACAAATCTCCAACAAACATACAGGCAATTTGTGATAGACTTAATGGGGCTTCGGGGCATGCTGTGAGGAGCACTTGGCTGGGCAATGTGAGAGAATCCTGCAAACGCTGGAATGACTCACGGCTGCATATGGGGAGATAAACATGATATTAAACACTCTAATGAAACTCAAACATTTCCAGTGACTTGGAAAATGTTTTCAATCACTAGAATATAGAATCAATTAAAACATAAATCAATGCTCACTAGTCTTGCTGAGTGAAAGGAATGCTTAGAGTACTTTCTCCAAAGATAACTGTGACTGTCAACTTTCTTTCGCAAGGAGCTAAATGTACCTTAGGATTTTCAGCACAGAGATGCATAAGAAACCTTGGACTTCTAACAGAAGTAATTTCTGTCAGCAGCCAGATTCAAAAGTTTGTAGATCCTCTCTAACTTCAAGTTGTACCTTCTTTTCCTTTGAAGTTATAGGCATGGACTAATCTGCGTCTTTGGACCAGCTTGGTTATTACACCATATATAAAACACTGATATTGGTGAGAAGTGCAGGTTTACATGGAACATACTTGTCCCTCTTTACTTAAAAAAATGTGCCTGGCTGTGTGGTTCTGGGAAGAAAAGCTTGGTAGAAATATACATATCAACACCAAATTCACTGCATATACAACTGAAGCAGAAAACACAAAAAGAAAAAAAAGAAAAAAAAACAACAGAGTGTCAGTTGTTTTCTAAGCTGAAAATCTGGAGATAAACATGATGGGAGTGGACTCTGGACAAGATGATTTGCCCAGATGTTTAGAACAGCTGACATCAGAAACTTCCTTCAGATAAAGGAAATAATTCAAACCAAATGCATGACAGACAGGATGTCAGATACATGTTATTGCTTCTCACATCTTTATAATGATAGAAACATACTTTGAGTGCCTGCCTAATGGACAAGATAGATAAATAAGCTGCTTTACTGATTTATTTGATGGCAAATGGTCTTTGTCTTTGGTGCTTTGTTGGTTGCAAAGAAAACTAATCTAAAGTCTACGTGCAGACTGCCAAATGGGATAGCTAATTAGAATCTATGAGACACACAGAAGACAAAGATAGTGCATTATACCTTGCTGGTTCCCATACCAGATTGCTGTTTCTACTTTTTTTTTTTTTTTTTCTGAAGAAGAAACTGATTTCCTGAGTGAGAAGAAAGGAGGCAAAATCACCACTAGGTTTAATGAGCCTTTGCTTTTCCCATTTAGTAATTTATTTTACTATTTCTAAGTTGATTAGCAACACATCTTACAGATTCCACTAAATTAAACTTTTTTCTATCTAACACCTTTCTTATTTTCCCAAACTAACTAAAACCTAGTCAAAAGGAGAGAACACAAATAAGGGATCTGGACATCTCAAGAAAAAAAATGAATTGTGAAATTCTCTAATGCTCTTTTTCTGTATGATGCACAAGTTATTGCTACTTGATCTGCCTGTATGATATCATATCAAGGAGACTAGTCAACATACAGTAGATATTATTCACTTATCATTTCATAAGAAGTTATGTATTTTATTTTCAAAGGCCACTTATTAAAACAAAAACTAGCAGGAATTTAGAACTTAAATACCTTACAAGATCTGAGCCTTTAACACTACACTCAACAAATATATAACGCTCACTTTCTATGAAAGAAACAGTAATAATGAACTGTGAAGATGGTGTAAAAGAAAAATTTGAATTTAAAAGTACTATCATAAAATTTCACTTTTTTTTCATTACAACCCAAAGGAGAGAGATTAGTACTAACTGAAGGTGGTATTCCTGCAGTAACTCCAGGAATAAATTGCATGGCTCTGGTTCCGAACAAAGACAAATTCACTGACTAATTCATACCATAGAGATTGGATATACCGCCAAAAATTAAAAGGAGAATCTTTTAATCTCAACACTACCATACCTACGGAAAAAGATCATTTCTACTTCTGCCAAACATTGTTTTCATTCCTGCTGTCATTTTTATATTTCATCTGTTTTTTCTTTTGCTCTAATTGCACTTAATAAGTTTATTAAACGTATTACCAAAGGTAAACTGAATTTATTGAATTATTTTGGCATAGTCATTGGGCTGAGTAGTGTCATGCTGTCTTTTTCATGACCCATCAGCATTCATAACAATATCATTGTTCTCCTCTTGGAAGTCACAGACAGAAATGACATCAGATAAAAATTAAATCCTACTTGGCAGATAAACCCAAAAATTTCCACTAGCTCTGCTGCTTATCTTGACATTTCAGTCTTGGCTGATGTGGGTTGATTTTCTCCTATTTAGTACCTGAATAAGCTCCTTCATAACTTTTACCAGGTGGACTGAAAGTTACTATTGTTTTAATCTTGTAATGCTTTCCATTCAGATTTTGCAAATAAAAGCTTGAAGGTTAATTTTGAAACTTTTTAGAGAGGCGTTGATTTTATGTACTTGTTTATATATTTACTACCTGGTACATTGCAATGATCTCATGTAAATAAGTCTAACGTGCACTGTTTTAATTTTGTGTAGACATGGATATGCAAATCAGTAGACAATTACAGCCACATATTTACGTTAAGTGGGTATAAATATCTAAATAAGTTATGGACATATGTTTTCTTCAATCACAGAGGAAAAGTTAAGTACCTTCAATGGTATTTATCAGGTGGATTTTTTTGTTGGTGTTTGGGTTACACAGTTCGTCTATACAAATCTACACTTCCAAACTTGCATACAGCTCAAATAAACCAAACCTCTTATCTTGAGATAGGATATCTCTAACTGGGATGCAGTCCAGGCTGCTTATCCTATATTTTGTTAGAATTTGAATAATGGAAAGTATTCCCATCTTAGTACAAAGGTACCAGCAAATTGTAAATTAAAATATATCCAAGCAGGTGAAAAGAAAAAGGATATGGAAAAATAGCAACTGTTGCACTAGCATATGGAAAAATAGGAAAACAATTTTAAAAATAAAAAATAAAGATTTTCACACCACGCTTGTGGCATTTTCTCCCATGAAGGAATGAGTATACCTAATTTATTAAGAAACAAACACTATAAATAACAGCAAATTTTCTATCAAATTTAATTTGAATTTAGTCCAGATTCACAGACATATATTAAAAAAAAAAGAATAAAAAATTAAAACCACACTGTTAAGGCCTTCTGACAAGTTAGCTAACTGTTTCCAGAAAATAAGTTTCAGATTACTCACATCACTGTCATCAACATTAGCAACTAATTTTTAAACCTAATGAACAATTTCTACTGATGTTATTTTACATTCCATATTTCAAGGAAATTGTGTCAAAGTAATTTGGCCAAGGTCATACGCAGGACTGATGCAGACTACATATTTTTCTTCTATGCAGAGTTAAATGGGAAAAGCCATACAGGAAGCAGTCCATAATTAATTTTATGTGAATATCATCTTCTTGAATGTGTGCACCTTTTTATTTGCAAAACATAAAACTGGAATGAAATACTACAACAATAATTTTATGGCCAAATTTTGCAATGAACTGCACTTCACTCTGTACTTTCTCGAATCTGATAGACATCTGTTTGCAAATAAGGACATTATTCTAGCAATTATACTGGAATTATATATGGAATAAACACGCAGAATAAAGGAACAAAATACTGATGCTTTTATTTTCCTAACCAGCTTTTGCTGTAGGTTAAGAAACCATAGCAAAAAAAATTATAACTGTCTCTTTCTCAGAACAAAATAAAAATCCAGCAAACCATAAACTCATTCAAAAACAAAGCACGGTGCCCAGTGTTTGTATACTAATGGGAGAAACAATGCTGCTAAGAGGGTAAATCTCTTAGTTCAGTGGAAGAAACTTCTGTAAATGTAGTCAACTACAGAAGCACAAATGACTTATGAAAAGCAACCTTCTATTAGTGTGTTATCCTTCATGCCAGGTTCTCTTCCTTCAGAACAGAGGTGGACTCATTTTTCTTTCCTTGTATGGTTCACTGGCTACTTTATGCTGTTGGGAGAGTTCTAGTACAGATTGGCAGTCAATTATTTCTGACACGTATCAGCCTACACTATGAGTAGTATTTCCTTTGCAAGAATCACACTTGGTTTCAGCTATAGTGAATGAAATATAAAAAGTTTTATAGTTTCTTGGTGTGAGACTTTGGAAAGACAAACATACTCATTTATCCAGTGATTAAAACAAACTCCAGTGAAACACAGGTGTTTTCCCTCTACCTCACTGTGAAAATTCACACAAGACTCAGCAGAATCAAAATTTCCAGTGCCTACACCTACAAAAATAAAATTCAGTAGAAATTCTCCTACTAAGCAAGCATGAAGTCCTATAGTTCCACTCCCCAAATCGTTTTCTTTTTTTTAACATCAATAAGCACAAGCAATGAATTGATGTTAAACAATAAAAACAGCTTTTTAACTATTTTGAAGAAGTGTCATAATTTTGCTTGTACGCCAGTTTGATGAGCAGAAGTTGATTCTCACTATACTCAAAGCATCACCATTAACATAAAAATGTATGACATCTATAAAAGTTAATAGGCATAACGCTTAAAAGCCGCCAAGTATAAGAGCTGAATAGAAATGAAAGTTCTTGCCTTCAGAATCCTTGTAACTGTGAAATCCATACCCAGCACAACACTGCGCCCTAGGTTTTTCTACTCCAAAAATAATGCTGCCAGAACATTATTTAAGCAGTTTTGTGAGATAACAAAGTTGTCTGCAGTTACATTTAATGATATCCCGAGTGTCAGTAATTCACACAAAGTTGTTATACATCCCAAACATCAGAACCTTATTTAAGCTCACATTACATTAATGAGAAATGTAATTTCTCATTACATTTCAGAAACACAGTCCCTCTTCAACAGACAAAATAACACACACACACACACACACATACACAGATAAGATGTATTTCACAAAAGGCTTTCAAGTCAAATACCAATCTTCCACTTTAAGTGCTACTGGTTGCTTGCTTAAATGATGACTGACGTCATGTGTTGTCTGTATTCATGCTTCCAAACTGATGGCAATATCCAAAAAAGAATAAATATAGTAAGCTCATTAATGAATGTTTTCTTATTGCCCATCTAAAGGGTAGAATGGTTGATAGCTGCTGTCTGTCAGCTCCTCCAACAAGATATGATGGCTTTGAAGAAGGTATGAATTGCTCTTCAATTGACCTAGTCATCTGTATTAAGGCGCAGATAAATTCAGTGAAGGATATGGAAGATGAGTAACAATAGAAAATTAATTTTGTGTGTTTATCTCATTCCAGTACTAAGCTTCAATAGCTCTATAAGCTTATAGCGATGCTTGCTACTGTTTCTGACAGGAAATATTAGACATAAGCTCAAGCTTACCTATACAATTAAGAAATCCCTACACTTAAGAAGAGATGGTTGCTTAAATTCGACTTACAAAATATCCATGAAAACTTAACAGTTCAGATTCAAAGGCTCATTGTTTTCACTTCTAGTGATTAGGAGAAAATAAAATTACCTTTTTAAAAGCAAACCAGACAGTGAGAATAAGCACCTGCTCATTACTACAATAACACACAAGTTTGATGTGATGGGTAGGCTCTGTAGTATTTCACGATCCTGATAACAAAACGTATTTTGAATTTCCCCACAGATAACTGTGGAACTGACACACAAGCATGGAATTTGGGTATTTGTTCAGGCAAAGATGGTTTTCTATTTCATCTTCCCGCTAATAATGCTGACAATATTATTGTTTGAACCACTAATAAATTCTTTATACTGCAAGCAGAAAAATAAGAAACCACTTATTACTCATCGGTAAAGTCCACAGTAAAGTCTCTCTTCATAGCTTGTCTCAACAAACAGGATCACAGATACATCTGAACCCTCCTATGGTACAAAAAAATTGCTATTCAAAAGATAATTTTTTCTTACAAAACCACCATTTGATAATTAATAGTAATGCTTCTTAGACATCAAGTAGCATAATTCTTATCGTAGCTAATTGCAGACAGAAGTAGATATGATCTAAATTTATCCCTTCAGACATTTTAGATTTTGATTTTCAATTCAGGAGAGCTATAGGTAGACAGTGAAAGGTGGAGAAATAAAGTGGACTGAGTCAGCAAACATGGGTCCAGAAAAAGAAGGAACAGTGCTCATGCTCTTTGGAGTTTGAAGGGGAAATAAATGGAACAAGGCAGCAGTCCACAGTGAATCTGCAGAGAAAGGCCTGTTTGGAAAACAGCAAGAGGTGGAGAAGAAAGCCAAGAAAGCCATGAACAGCAAATACAGCTGTTGTTCAAGGCTTCACATTTGTGCACATTTTCAATTGAGATGTCTGCAGAGCTGAGGCATCTCCACACAACTTCAGAAGGAGTTCTTGACTTAGAGCCATGCTGGTCCAATGACACAAAAAAATTACCTTGTACCTAGCAATCTTAGCGAATATTAGTAGCATGACATGCTCCTATGTAACAACAATGTCTTTATACCTTCATGGAAGGAAAACAGACGTTTGTTGTAAATACTGAAAGTACAAAAGAGAAAGTGTTCTTAAAAATTTGTCATCAGTAACCATTTTATATCTTCCTTCCATTCCTGGAATTAAGGCAGTTGATTGCCAGCACCTCCACCTCTATTCCTTCCACTTGTCTGCAAAAATGTGTGTCATAGCTCTTCTTGTCCCTCTGCAGGGAGAATATTAAGTACCTCTTAAGTATCCAGCAGCTCTTTGTATCCTCACAAGCTTATCCTGTGATGCAAGGTATATGCACCAAGTGGAATGTAAAGGTTTCCTTACAACCACAGAGAGCAACAAATGAAGAGATGAGGTGAAAGGAAACATCAGCGTTTTCTTTGTAGAAGTATCATGAGGCAGGAAGGCGTCATAAAATATGTTCCTCTAGTCTAAAACTATTCCATTACAAGAGTAAAATAACAACATTGTCTGCGGTTACATTTAATGATATCCTGAGTGTCAGTAATTCACAGAAAGTTGTTATACATCCAAAGCATCAGGTTCAGTTCCTTCCCAGGGGTGTGTGGCTCGTTTACTACGTGCACCTACAGCGAAAACACAGGCAGAACTTTCCTTGATTAAAAATTTCTCATCTCTGTCCTGTAATTCCTTATGAAAATAATGAAATTCCTCTTAAAGTTGAACTTGTACAAGATAGTTTCAAAGTTACCCAGGTAAAGAATAGTGGTCAGCACTACTGCAGTGTCCAAAGCTGAATCACACCACAATTTGCTTAATTGTAGTACAGCAAAACTTATCACCAGAACAACATCAGAGTTTGAAGAGTGGTTCATACCCTGGAACAAGCTTGTCATCATACACTCTGCATCAAAGACAACAGCCATGTGCCAGTCCTCATTCTGCTTGCCTCCTCCTCCTTCACCTGTTA
Organism: Phasianus colchicus; assembly: GCF_987193195.1. Lineage (NCBI taxonomy): Eukaryota > Metazoa > Chordata > Aves > Galliformes > Phasianidae > Phasianus > Phasianus colchicus. The sequence continues at coordinate 18,046,432 of NC_143439.1, read as the reverse complement.
CTCTGTCATGTTTGTTCATTTGGCATATTGAAGTAGTGAAAATAAAAATTTTAGTAGGAAAAATGGTTTAAAGTACAACTGATGTATGGCAAATAGAGAATTGAAGTCTTAATTTAAGTACAAAGCATTCCAAAAAGTTGCTAATCCCTCTGCATTTTACATATATTCCTCACAATTTACAAGTACATGCTCGTACTTGTTTCTGAAATAAAAACTAAGTATGCATCAAAAAGATATTAATACATACCAAAATTATTTGAACAGCTTTAAGGATGGACAGTTCTAAGGAACCACTCATAACATGTCTCTCTCTGCATGCTACAGTTATTTAATAATACATAGTGCTACAGCATCTTGCTTTAAGAGCTTCTGCTTAGATCTTACAACATTTTCTGGTAATGTTTCCAAATGATAAAATCCCTAGTAAAACTGTATTTTACCTGCACAATTCATCAGAAAGCTCTTTGGTTATACTGAGCAGAATCATCTCAGGCAAAAAGTATTATACCTCACTTATATCTCACATTAAGGAAAGAGCCTGACTTTTCCCAAAATGGCTGACTTTCCCCAGAATACCATGAATGACTCTACTGCTTTTTTTTTTAAAAAAAAAAACATGAGTATGGTTTTCACTGTTTCAGATCTGAAATTATTATTGCACTACAAGTACAGAAACCCCTTTGCACAAGTATCTATCCATCTCTGCATAGTGCCCTACAGGCCTCCTGCTGGACAATGAGATTAAAAATAAAATAAAGTCACATTTGAAGCAGTGCTGTCTGTCAAGCCTGAAGTCAAATTTCCACAATTGCTTCTTTGGGGAATATGTGCTCATTTAGTCAGTGGATGCTTTCCACTGGGCTCCCAGTGCTGTGCAGGAACTGGCTGGAGGACATTATCACTTCTGCTGTGGAGTTATTTGGTGAAGTGTCCTGCTTTTCCTTCATAATCCTACACAGCAGCATCCAAAAATGAATTACACACTGATTGCTCTTCTTATGAAAGCAGTAGTTCATCATATAAAAAATTACAAGTGTCAAATGACATAAGTGTAATGAAAATAAATTTGTTCTCCTTTGATTTTCTCTTCGTATTTTTGAATAGGTTATTGCACTGTATATGCTATAACAATATAATTTCCAATGGGCCTTGATAACTTGTTAGCAGAGAAAAATATATTGCACTGTGTGGTAGTGTCTTAGAAAGACATTTTTGGGGAAAAGAAAATGAAAGAATGATGGACAAGAGATTATAACAGAATAAGTAAGAAAAATGAAGTAACTTTCAAAAGAGACCAGTGACTTTCGAAAACATTGCCAAAACTGAGGATAGTTGTGACTGGAGTTTATTACAAGTCTCTAACAGTATTTTAAGAATTGCTAGAAGATGACACAATAGTACAATTCTCACTTTTTTTCTTCATGTCTCTCTTCTTAAATCCAGACAGTAAGAATGATGTTGAAAATCTGCATTTTACTAATAGAATAATTGGAAGAATTTAAATGCTTGGCAGACAAATTCTTTCAAGTTTTTGGCCATAGAGCCAAATGTTCTTGTTGACTCTAGCTGACTGCAAGGGATAGATGAGTGAATGGGGAGGCCTCTGAGTGCTTTTCTGGCATGTTGCCACTAACGGAATGGCATATGGTAATTAATAACCTCTAACTAAACAATAACTCATACAGGATTAAACAGCCTTACAAAAGTGATGGCTTGATGTTGCTGAAATTATTGCGACCTAATTCTAAATAAGTGTTTTCAATGAAATCATCCCTTGACCTATTCTGTGTGTATGGCTTGGCTTACAAGGTGGTGGTAGAAGGTCAAAGACTTCACTAAGTTAGGCAATCTAAAAATCTGTCTAACAAAATTGAAGAATAAAATGCCATCTTACCGTAAGTTGTATTAGATATACTGATCAGCTTTAGGCAAGGGGTAATCAGCATATTCATAATTTGGGCTTCTAAATGTAAAACATTTACCAGAAGGACAAAAATAAAGAAGATATATCATTGCAAGTGCAGGCAGAACAGCAGTCTTGGTAAGTTCCACCCACCTCGGGGCAAAAAGAAAATTTAGACACCTTGACTACTTTCCACATTTCTGTTGTAAATATCAACAGCATACTGAAAAAAAAAAAAAAAAAAAAAAAAAAAAAAAAAAAAAGTATGTTTCACAAACTGTTTAAGGAAAAGAAAACAAGAAATGATGTGTAGGAAAAAATGAATTGAATTGTGTATGCTACACTAGTAAAAAAAAAAAAAAATCAAACTTAAAATGAAGATGCAGAAGCAGGCTTGGAAGAGGAAAACACACAGCAAAACACACAGGGCTTCAGTACTAGGGAGCCAGCTTTGCTAATGGAATCTTTTAAAGCACATTTATGCTTAGATCTACCAATGATATAAAGTATTCCAAAAAGCTGTGATTCAGCCATATTGAATCAAAACTGCAGTAACAATACCTAATTTATGTTTTAAGTCATCTGTATTTCGGTAATCACAGGTTAATATAGTGTGTACAATTATAGACTATAGATAAATAGTCTCTTTGGGCTAACTTAATTACTTTAATTTGATTAAAGAGTTCTTCTATCTGAGCTCAAGCTTCGGAATATTTATTAGTGGCTTGAAAATAGCATCACCTCAACATCTAATCTGTGGAATGCAGATTCTTTTGCTTGATACAACTGTTCATACTTTCTTGAGCCATTAACAACACAGCAAAAGGCATACAGTGCCAATTATCCTGGAGTGTCTTTATCTCATCTTATTTGGTTATCTTTCATAACATGTAATCCACACAGGTAACAAGTACTATCTTAGAAGCCTAAATCCTACAATGAAATGCCAAATTAGGAAATAAATTTTACTCGATATAAGGCCCCTTAATAAGGGCCATGTTTTCTTTCTCCATTTCTCAGGTACAGAAATAGTGACTTAAAAAATGATAATATCAACAATTCCCAGTGACAAAGAAATTATGGAAATATTCAGCAGTGTTCAGTATGCTGTCATGCTCTCTATGCATTTAGATGTGGGTTCTCCTTCTGAAAGCATTTGTAAAGAAATAAACAAGAACCACCAAGGCACACTGTGACTCCCTGCTAATTCATGGAGTGAGGACGATGGTTTAATGTAAGTGAGCTTTTGACCAGACTCTTGTTTCAGACTCTGCAAGATTCCACAATGGAGTAATTTTTGAGAATCTTTAAGGTTGCCCTAGAACCAATTAAGTTACCACATTCAGCACTGCTGAAACTGTTATCCTTCACCTTTCAAAACATTAAAAATGCAAATTAAATATACATTATATTAGCTGAATAAAACATGAAGATCTCTTGCTCTCTTGCAATAATGCAAAGCAAAGAGCCAAAAGTCAATCAAGCAATAAACTTGGTGTTGCCTCCCCTGTTTCCAGAGTTTTAGTTGGAGAAAACAGATTTAATTAATAGATATAGCTACTGAAAACATCTGGAACATGAGGCTATGGGAAGTGGATGAAGGCAGAGAAACAGATTCATGATGCTCAGGCATGTCCAATTCTTGCTGTTCAGGTATGGTGCCTCACCACTAATAGCAATTATTATTCTCCAGAACATGTTCTCTACCCACCCCCAGATTTCTCAGCCTCCATCAATGCACATTATACTAAATTGTATCTTTGGGAGTCTCCAAAACTTGAGAATGGCATAAATTCAGACTGGGGAACATTTCTCTCTTCCTACTCAAACATCCTCATTGCATTGTCATAGCCCTGCTTTTTCTAGCTGATCACTATCACACAATGTAATAGCCCTTCTGAAAAGCCCAAATACTGTAAAACAAATATGAAGGCTGAGCTGCTGGCTGCAAGCAAAGAGAGATGCTGGGAAAAAAAAGAGCACCATCATTTTCTGTAAGCATTCATATTCATTAAGGAGAAATACTTTCAAATCAGCAAGGATTATCTATAATCCTAAGAGTTAGCTGAGGAAATAATTGCTTATCTGCTTGTATTATTATTTTTTAAATAACACTTGGAATAGCAAGGATTTTCTGCAGCACTAAATAAAACATTTTCACAAAACTGGAGTGGGACCTCTTACCTATAGGACTCTGGTGGTCAACCATCACAAGCAGAATAGTGAAAACTTATCAAGTTGATAAAAAAAAAAATAGAGATCAGGTTATAATCAGTACTAATCAGTACCAATCAGTATAATAGTTTTATGAGGCAGAGTTACAGTGCAGATATACTTGTTAAAAGAAAAAAAGAGACAAGATGCTGAATAATTTATTTGAGAAGGTGTTTTAGAACATTCTGAAATTACTATTTACACAAACTATTTATTTGGATAGACGCAATGAACGTATGAAGTTACAACTGTCCCTAAAAGTGGCTAGTAAGATCATAAGATGTTTTACCTGTAGTGAAATACTATATAGGTTACTTATTCTGCAAAAAATCAAATGCTATTTAAAACTTCATGCTCTATACCTAGAAAACTTAAAAAAAAAAAAAAAAAACAAGCAACAAAAAAAAAAAAACAAAAAAAAAACACCACCAAAGAAAATTCTGTCCTCACGAGTCTTAATAAGATGCCAGCTAACCTTCTGCTTCCATTTTCTCCAAAGCAAATGAGGTGTTACCATACAAAAGAATGTTAAGACAGAAAACAGAAGAAAATAACACAAAGTGTCCTATTTATATTTATTTATTTATTTTGTCTTGGGTGGTCTATACTTCGAATATTATAGACTCCACTTCGATGGAAATTTGTTCTAAAATAGCTATTCTTAATAACATATCTTCATGGATATTCATAATCAGCATTGACAAAAACTGATCAGAAGAAACCACATCAAAGATCCAGTTAGAAATAGTTTATCTGCTTTTAATTTATAAGCAAATACAATTTAATTTTGCTAGGTACAAAGTGACCTTCACCCCCTTTGGCCCACTGTAGGTATTGTGCTCCTAGTCTATACAACCACAGCCCTGCAGAACAGTAATGAGGAGGCCTACAGCGGGAAGCCCAGCCAAACACCATGTACTTTTTCTAAATTCAGTCAAGACCAGAGCACAGCATAGAAAAAGATAGATCTTAGTTCAGTGTCCAAGAAGCTCCTTGGAAACAAAAAGTCAAACTACATAAAAAGACCATTTCAGTTCACACTTACTTAATTATGCTTTACATTGTTCTATGATGACAGACTAGGTATGAAACCTTATGATTAAGTTTAAGTCACATCTGGAGATATGATGAAACAGTTTAAGAAATAATCAGATTGCAGACTGTAAGTGAGCGCTAAGAGAACTGACAAACAGAGATAAACATTTTAAAATTTACTTTCATCCCACATAATCTCGAAATCATATCTAACTTTTCCAAAACTTCTGATATTTCCAAAACTGCAGTCTATTCCATCTCAATATATATTCCAGCTGCCAGATGTAATGACTCCGCAAGACAGATACATCTGCCAAATAATTTTTATGCCAGGTAAAGCTTTAGGGAATGCCTATTTGAAATGCTCAAGTTGCTGCTGCAGTGATAGGTTTAAAAGGAAGAGATTATTGTTGCATTTTAAGATGACATAATGTATGTTCTTGTAGCCTTGGTAACTACAAGAATTTTATCACACATTTAGATGTCCTATATGTACCCACATACCTCTCTATCCAAAACTATTCTTTTGTTTGAAGGCATTTTTTTTTTTTTTTTTTTTTTTCCCAATAATTACAACACTCTTTTCTGTTTAGGTATTGCTATGTTTAAACACCAAGAGTTTTTACAGATAACTAATTTGAAAAAATATCTTCAAATTCCTGCTAGTAACTGAAAAATGCAAAACCATCTCTTTCTTGCATTATCATTGTTCAATATCCAGCAGAGGTTAGGAGTTGAGTAGAAACTGATGCCTCTATTTTGAAAGTTAGAGCTAGAGAATTATTCTCAAATCCTCCACATCCATTTCTATGATCTATGCAGTATTAAAGATATAACACCCTGCCCCGCTTCCCCCTCCCCCTCGACCTCATGAGAAATAGCTTTTCATCTCTATTAACAGAATTTGAGTGTTCGGTATAAAATGTGGGTGGGAGGGAGGGGGAGAGATCTCAGGTTTATCATTCATATGAGACTTAAATTATTCAACTCATGACCAGTATGCGAGTATTTCATGCTTTTCTAAAGATTTACTACAAGTTTTGGAAGAACCACATACATCAATATATTCCAGAATTCAGAGTGACTCCATTGACTCTTGTTTGATAACTACTTACAATTAAATTTTTGGCTTAAGTTTTTGTGTGTGCAACACAATTGCAACCTTCAAGAGGCTGAAATCCTTTTTTTTCCTGAAGTTTCATATAGAATCAGAAAGAAGCGGCACAAACTTTATGTTCGCAATAGCGATCCTGTTTTTCAGTGGTCCTTACAGTGTGCAGTTCCCCATGAAAAGAAGATCCTTTTCCTTCAGGGGTCAGTACTGGGACAAGTGCTCTTGAATATCTTCGGTGACATAGACAGCACTCACAGGAAGCTTGTGGAGGACACCAAGCTGAGTGGTGCAGTCAACACACCTGAGGAATGGGATGCCATCTATAGAGACCTAGGCAGGCTTAGCAATGGGTCTGGGTGTACCTCATGAGGTTCAACAAAACCAAGGTCTTGGAACTGGGTCACAGCAACCCCCACTATTAATACAAGCTGGGGTATGAAAGGATAGACCACAGCCCTGCAAAAAAGGACTGGAGGTACTGGTGAATGGCATGCTGGACATGAGCCAACAATGTGCCCTTGACCAGCAACATGCAACAAGCACAGAAAGCCTTAATGTATCATAAGCTGCATGAAAAGAAGGGCAGCCAGCAGGTCAAGGAAGGTGATCCTGCCACCCCTTTACCCTGTGCTGATGAGACCTCACCTGGAGTACTGCTTCCAGAGATGGAGTCCTCAGTATGGGAAAGACATGGACATGTTGGAGAGCATCTAGAGGAGGGTCACAAAAATGGTCCAAGGGGTGAAACACCTTTGCTAAGAGGACAAGCTGAGAGAGCTGTGGTTGTTCAGCCTGGAGAAAAGAAGGGTCCAGGGAGACGTTATAGCAGCCTTTCAGTATCTAGGGGGAGTACCATAAGAAAGGAGGAGACAGACTCTTTATCAAGGTCTGCTGTGACAGGACAAGTAGAAGTGGTTTCAAACTGGAAGAGGTTTAAACTGGATACAAGGAAAAAATCTTCTATGATAATGGGGCACTGGAAGAGGATGCCCAGAGAGGTGGTAAATGTCTTGTCCCTGGAGATACTCAAGGTCAGTCTGGATGGGGCTTCGAGCAACCTGATCTATCTGTAAACAAGTTCATTGCAGAGAAGTTGGACTAGATGACCTTTTTTATCAAAATCTAGCATTGACACTGCTAGTTTTAAACACATATGATATTAAGTCTGATTAGAAATGCACAAGCAAATGTTACTTTCACATTTTTCTTAATATAATTCCTCCCTATTTTCCTGTATGTCAGTGGCACAGTTCAGCTTGTGAATTTGTGAGAACGAAAATCTTCTCTGAAATAATATGATGACAATTATTGTCCATTTCATTTATTACATTGCTTCTGATGTTTGGTTGGTTGGCATACCTTAGATTGGCATATCTAGCTCACATATCAGCTACTTTACTAGGATTGAATCCTGTTTGTAGTAAAGGTAAGCTGACTTGAATTCCAAAAAGAATTCTAGTCAAGCAGATACCACCAAGATATCATGCAGCAAGCAAAACACATAAAATAACACAGTGAACTGATAGTTTATTTTTACTCCATTTCATTTCTATTATTTTCAGCATTCATTTTGAATAAAAGCACTATGAAAGACATGATGTTGAGTGCATGCATACTTTACATGCAGTATTTTCCAACTTGCTACTGTAGAGGCAATCTCACTAAAGTTTTCAGAAATACCTGCGGAGTCTGCTGCTTCCAAGTATGAGTAACCACACTGATTTTTTTCGAGGTAATGCAAAGCACTGAATTTTAACTCTTTCATAACATTAGAGAAAGCTTTTTACTTGTTTTAGATGACTGTATATACATGTTATAAAAATTGGCTAAATAAAAGCAGACACTGTCAAATAGCCAATGAACAGCCAGAAATAAAAGAATTTAAATAATGATCAAAAACTTACTAACAAATTTTAAAATTTTTCTTACGGCAGTGTTTTCAGAGTTTGGTTTTACATACACTCTTATTCTGACTCAAGATCATCATGTTACTCTAACACAACCAAGTTAAGCAAGATATTACTTTGATAACATGCTACTGAGGTTTCTCTAGAAATTCTCATGCTTTTCAAGGGAAGAAATTTCTACCACACAATGAGTGGAACTCAATGAGCCAGGCACATAAAAGAGTATGATTTTGACTCATTATTTAATCCATTAGTGCCAAATTAAAAACAAGTGATAAATAAGTAAAAATAGATAGAAAATACTGGAAAAGCAAGAAAACCAAATGGCAGTAATCCTCCTCCTTCATCAATACCCGTTCACTTCTTATTCCTTTCTTCTGTCAGAGAATCAGGGTTACCAAAGACTTCAGGAAGAAATTCAAAATTTCATATGGTTTAAGTAGAACTATTGCATCTTTTTAGAAGTACATAACATGTTTGTCTTTTAAGACCATGTCACACTTCTGATTTCACTCATTGAAGAGCACATAAACTGTTGGACCAAGGCTTTAACTTTTGGTAGTCAGAATGGTTTTTATATTCACCAAATATTACCATTTCTCTGAAAAGAAAAAAAGCCACTCTGAAAAGTGGCTAACTAGCATAAACACCCGGCACTGAGTCACAACACAGTCCTAATGGATGAAGGCATACATCTTTGAAAAACAAATGTTGCTCCAAAACTAATGCCTCCCATCTCAGAAAGAAATTACAACACAAAGAACACAATAACAGTATTTGATAGAGCAAATTCCCAGCTACAAAACTCTAGTTTACAGCAGCCAGTACTACTGATACTTATGCATTTTTGCCAGCAATGAACAATTGTCTGCATGCCACACACATTTGTACAAGCAGAAGTGACCCACAATTGCTGTAGTCACTGCTGAAACTCACCACCCACCACTTCATTGTGCTCACATCTACTGTTTCATCTCCATAAATAATCAGCAAGCATTCAAACCACCAACATTCGTCTATGATGTCATGGGCCAACATAATAAAATAGGAAGCATTACTTGTGGAGAAGCCACCTTAGCATCTTGCTTGCCTCCTTTCTTGCGCCAGGTCATAAAACAATGAGATAAACAGAAATTGTTTCCCTGTAACATGAGGCTACAATTTCTGAGCACAGTTCATTAGAACTTCTATTGACTGAGCCCAGTATATTACAGCCCTTCTGTTATAAGATACAGTATGAGAAGCAAAACTTCTATAGACTTCTACATATTTAACTGTTTTTTGTGGTCTCACAATCAGGGAGATTCATTCTGATTTCAGACTCTTTTCTGCAAGTCAGAGGGGCATGGCTGTGACCTACAGGAATATTTCAGCTTCAAACAATAACACAGAAACTACAGCCATATGGAGAAGTCAGAGTTGCCAAGTTTCTGATGAAAATACGCCCCTAAAATAAACAAAATGAAAACTGAGTTTTAAAGAGGGAAAAAGAGTTTTTGAAAGGCTAGTGATCACACACAGTATCTTTGCATTGACATACTGTTCATACGAATATTAAAATCCTACAGCAGACATCCTTTCAAAAAAGGTAACATGAAGGGTTATGGGTCTCTGATATTATTACTGTTTTAATACAACACTGCCTAGTTTCCATGTCTGTCCTTGTAACTGCTCTGATCATTTTTCATACATTGACATGTAGTCAAAATTAGTTGGTACTGGACAATATAAAAAATCTGAGAGAGAATTTGGCTAAAATATAATTAATTTCCTTGTCTAAGAGAACGACCTTCATAATTCACTCCAGGCTTCACCTCCAGAGTGTCATGGCTCATTTCCTCATTATCAGAATTACATTTTAAAATACTCCTGTACTCCATAAAGTTCATTTTTTCCTCCGATTATGTATATATAGGAGAGTATGCTTAAAATAATTTGCATCACACAAATAGCCAAATGTCTCTGACACAAAACAGAATACAGCTTATGCTCTAAGAGCGATCAGATTACAAAAACCACCACAAGAAAATGTTGTTCCTAACAAAAGATAGAAAAAAGCTAAGAAGAAGAGGAAGAAAGGCTCAAAGGGGAGACTAATTATACAATTAATTAACTAAACTAATTACACTAACTTTTAGATCAACACAAATATAGATGTACAAATTAAATACTTATTTGCATGCAGATAGATAGATATTTCTACCTGAACTGTCAGAGGAAATAAATACTATGACTTTTGCTTATCTCAGAGAACTTGGGAAAAGCAACGGCAAAAAGGAGATTACCCGCACAAAGCAGAAAATAACTGCATACAGCAGTTGATAGCTCAGCGGTTGCCACCACACACTGCTAGGCCTGTCTGCAAACATGCATTTCTGGTTGGACAGTGATGATTGACTGCTCAAGTGATTTTGGTGGACAGCGCTCCACAAAAAGATGAGGAGGAAATCTGGATAGGGTGTCCATTACTTATTTAAGGAGATTGTTTTAAGGGGGGGACTAGGGTGGAAGCTAAATAATTGCCATCTGAGAAGATGAAGCATCTCTTATCTGCTTTGTTTCTATACCTCTATTTGTTAAAATACCCCAAATGCCTTCAGGCACAGTAGCTTTAAACATTTAAATGTGCTACAAATATTATCTAATCACATCACAATTTGTATAGCTCTCTTAAAAGTGAACTACTAGCAGCATGTCATAATACATTAACATGGCAGATTGAAGCACAGTTTTTATCGTATGAAAACATACACTGAGCACTTGTGAACTGCCGGTGGAAATACACATACTGCAAAACCAGAAATGATCCAATCTCCATTTAAGTTGTGAGTATCAGAATATCAGCCTATCTAGCAACTTCTATGGTAACATGAGAAAATTCACTCTGCACTCCAGTATCAAAGGCCATCACACTTGTACAGTTATTTATTCATTTATTTGATTCACCTTTTTAAAAAAGGTTAATAATCTGCCTCATAGACACATGCTTTTAAAGCAGAAGTCTGAGGAGGAAGTTCTTCCATGTCTATTTAAATTGCTGTCTGTCATCTGAAAGGGGAAGCTCTCTGATAGAAAGTTCAAAATTTGCCTTAAAAATTAATGTTGAGCCAAACTTTGGCAACTAGCAACAGCCAATGTCATAATTTTTAGGGGAATCACTCTAGCTCTTTGAAGTTAAGAGAAAGCAGGAAGAAAAGGAGACTGCAAAAGAGGTAATGGGGTAGGCAAAATGAACTCCTAAATGCCTGTCCTTGTTTTGTTGAATGGTTTGCAGAAATACCTCCAGCAATATCAATCAGTCTGAATGCTGTTATGTGGCTGAGTTTAACAGCGGAAAGCAGCTGGGCATCCTGGTCATCTGAACCAAATTGGTTTCCGTGGAAACACCAGTATTGCTTGTTTAAACCACAAGAAATACATACAGTCATCATAAACATTGTGTTTAGCGAATTTCAGATATTCTGTAAGACAACATGAATAACAATAACTACAGATGCCAGGAATTTGCCCTAGTCCACACTGTACAAAGATTTTTTTATTTTTAATCAAAAGTTTACCCTCCTTTTGCTCAGCTATTCAGAAAGCATCCTTCGGAAATGTTTTTTCAACTGCACTAATATCTCTGGTTTAAACTTGATATCTGTCTTGAAAGTTTCAGATTTGCCATCTATGAGTGCAAAGGACTGCTAAGGTTTGCACCTTCTTCCTGAAACCTTAGTTCCCACGTTGCATAAACTACGCTGGAAAATCCATTCTTTGGTGGACTGAGTGATTCTATTTATTTACTTACGTTTACATTTATTGGATTTGGGGGAGCTTGAACTGAAAGACTGGATCTATCTCCAAGTGTAGCACAACTTAAAACTGCCAGAATTAGCTTTCAAGCTAGAAGCAAAAACAATGGAAGTTGCACTGCAATTAAATAAAACATTTCTACGGCAAGAATTCAGAATTAGGAAGCACAAAATTCAAAGACTGGAAAGCTGTAGAAGTCTCACAATTACTGTAAGTGCTGAAGCAGTATGCCACCTTACTCAAAATAAATCTGATCCTCTTTTACAGTTTGCAGTATGCTCTTGGTAAATAACCTCCAGGCAAAGGAAGGTCACAATAGCTTTGAAACTGTTGCTGAAGATGTGTTAAAAATGTTTCCTGCTCCTCCTGGGAAGTCTCTATGACACGTCCCTTTCTAGCCCAATCAGGGCTCCCTCTTCCCTTCTCCCTGATCTTCTCCCATGCAACCCCAGTCTTCCAAGCACCATGATGTTGTAAGAGTTGTAAAACCTGCTATTTTCTTAAGCTGCCAACACTTGGAGTCCCTGTGGCATATTTTCACAAACTGGAGATCCAACTGATTTTGCAACACTAGGAGGACTAAAATGAGAGCAAAGGCTGTGGAAGAGTACCAGCACTTTGGAACTAGGCAGTGCCATCACTGCTACTACACAGTATAAATACATAGAGGGTAGGAAATTCAAAAGAATTACACCATATTTTTTAAAGTACAGAAGTAATGATGATAGATGCAATTTGCAACTGCCAGCATTTCCTAAGTTCCTGATTTACAACAGAATTTTATATTGCCACTGTAATGCTTTTACTCCTATTTTTACTAAACATTTTATAGTTGAAATTCTAGCTGAAAATGATTTTTCCCCTTCACTATTCATAGTATTATTTTACATCAAAATCCATTTTATTGGGAAGAAAGCGAACCTGAAATAAAATGAAAGGTCAATGAGGAAGTGCAAAACTGCAAAATTTTAATCTCAAGCTGAACACATATTGATTAATAAACAGCACTAGAAAGAGTAAGGAGTGTGAAGAAATAAGTGACACAAAGTGACAGAAAGTTTAACAGTCCATGACATCTGTGGATTTACACAGGTTTCTACAGCAATCAAAAAAATAAATAAATAAATAAATAAAAATAAAAATAAAAACAAACAGGAAAGGACAATCTTATTACATTCATCTAGTCCAAAAGGCCAAAGCAGATGTATCCATAAGGCCATAATTTCTGACCATAAAACTTCGCTTGAATAAAATCCTGCATGTGACCTTCATACATATTGCTGCCCTACAAACCTCTCTTATTCTACAGCTGAACACCATTTAGTTATGACTCACTGCCTTATTTACTTCACTGATCTCAATAAGCTTTCAAAAGCCATTACAAAGGCTTGAGTTGGTCTCTGTAAGCATACTCTGGTTGCTAACCTGAATGACAAGAAGGTTCATATTGAAAAATAGAAGTAAAACCTATATATGATTGCAATAGGAAAACTTGTCAAACAAACTGGATTTCAAACAGCATCAGCAAAATCTATGTCATTTGTTTTATGTTGCCTATAGACAGTGGTATTGAATCATGATAGAGATCATTAAAGATAGGTAAAACATGATATCGTCAAGAAAAGTAAAATGGGTAGAAAAAGGAGTAGAATAGAAATTTGAAGTACCGAATACAAACAAAAGGCAACAGCTATGAGGTTTAAGAAACTGGCAGTGGATCTCTGAGGCCCCCACGCACGTGTTTGCATGTGGATTCTGTCAAACTCCAACAGCCCTCCAAATGCTTGGATGCCTCCAGCACTTCTAGCATCTACAGGATTCACTCCGCAACTCTTATGTATACACTGGAATGGCAGCATAGGGAGTGTAGGTACTGTGCTGCCCAAGGAGGCAGATCGGTACAAGCCTAAGTGTTAGCAAAGACTCTACTTGCCCTCTGTGAAATTTGAGATAGAAATTAAGGTAGACAGTGATACCTTTATTACAGAAAATGCTTTCCCCCAGATATGAATAAACCAGTACTGCAGAAATATGACTGGAAAATAGAAGACAAGGGAGACAAGAGAATCATTAGCAGTGGATTGAAACCCAGTGGTAAGTCCAGGAAAGTAACTCTGGTGAGAATCCCTAACAAAATGCATATTTCACATGAGCCACATGATTATATTATTAATGACAAATTAAGAACTGTAGGTAGTAGCAGGCCTTGAATCATAACATTTTGGCTTTAATTATTAGCATACAAAAGTGAGCACTAGAGTAATAAAAATAAGAGTTATGAAAAAGCAGTGATTTCCTGACAAATGAGAGAAGTGATGTATTTATTTTTACAAAAATTCCCTGTAAAAGCTAAAAACTGAACAGCAAAACAACAGCCCAGTTCATTAAAAAGAAATATATAAGCATGTCACCTTCCAAAAATAATTACAGTTTGAATATATTGTAGAATGCTTATCCCACTCCTATTTAAATACTGCCGTAAATTCAAGTCTCACAAGAAGGGAAATCTATAGTATTATAGCATATATTTTATGATTGCCACTAGTATGGATCATAATTCCCTGTTTCATAGTGCTTACAATATTAACTTGGTGCCATGCAAAAACTGGCTATCACTACTTCCTTCAATATCTACACAAAGAAAACAGTAGTTCCTGCTTTCACTTCATAGCACCCAACTTTGGCACAACATAAAAAAGCCAGACAATATCCTTCCTTTCTCGCTCATGCCAGCAAGCTAGCATTTTGTGACCTTCCTGAAAAAACTGCATTATAAATGTTGTGAAGTGTTTTGTAGTGAAGAAAGAAAGGGAGAAAACGTTGCACTATGTTCATAGGTACATATGCATTTCAGCAGATAAATGGCAGCTACACTGATCTGGACCGGGGTCTGCCATCTACTTGCCTCCTGGCCATATTCCTCTGCAAACTCATGCTCATCCTGCTACAGTTCCACGTGCTGGCCAGGCAACTCTCTGATCCTCAACGTGACTGCTCTGGTCTTCCACCCCACAGCAGTCCTCCTCCTCCTGAATGCATCCTGATGAAGTGTCCATACTGCCCTATATTGCTGACATGTCAACATAAGTCATGCTATAAAATTGCACACATCACACTCACTGTTGCTCCTTTCTGACACAGCATAAACCAAAGGGGAGGAAAATTTCGCTAACTTAAAGAAAATCAATTTCATCTCCTATGTCTGTGCTCTATCACATGACTATAAATCATCCCCGAGGGCACTTCAAGTGATATTATGGGGCACATCATTCACTGCTCTTCTGGGATAAAACCACTCAGCTTTGCCATATAGTTTCACCAGTCCAATCAGAACTGTTAATGAGATGCCCTCAGGTACAATCGGAAGACATCTCAGGGCACCATAATAATTTATACAAACAGATTCATCGAGAACAGTAAGTACTGTGCTCCAGCCAGTCCCATCAAA
The DNA here is from genome assembly GCF_987193195.1 of Phasianus colchicus. Classification (NCBI taxonomy): domain Eukaryota; kingdom Metazoa; phylum Chordata; class Aves; order Galliformes; family Phasianidae; genus Phasianus; species Phasianus colchicus. The sequence goes on along the minus strand of NC_143439.1, from coordinate 18,031,016 downwards.
TTAATTATCTTTACATCCAAGAATCAATACAAATTATCTGAGTGCTCCTGTTTACTTTGTTCGGAAGTCACTTGCTAATGTTGCTAATAAAATTAAATAAAAGAGAAATAATACATGTGGTCCACGAGTGGATCATTATTAAAAATACATTTGTAAAAATCTTCTCTGCAAATTAAGTCTCATTTTATCAGTTCTTTACTCATGACTTCCTGGTTTTTGAAAATCAAAATCTGAGCTGGTTACTAGAAATTGTATACTTTAGACAATTTTAGGTGAATTTTAAGTTTTAAGTTTTTGGTCTTTAATGTTTAAAATGATCATTTTGCCAAATGTCAAGGTTGTGGTTTTTTTGTTTGTTTGTTTTTTGTTTGTTTGTTTGTTTACTTTTATAAGAGTCCACAGTTTCAACAAGATTAAAAATAAATTCAAAGACAAAAAATAGTGTTATGAGTTCCAATAAAGCAAATTTCAGGCAGTGTGCCACTGTATAATTTTTGTACTCTAGGTTGTATTATTAGAAGAGTACATGATACCTTCTACTGATAACAGCATTTCACTATTGCTGTGTTGCTTAAGGAAAAGCTACACTGGCATGGAAATAGAAGTTTGGATATACTGAACGCAATACAAGTTTAATACCAGGAAAATTTGCCTCATTCTGTTATTTTTTACACGCTGAATACATGTCTGAGCATTTAGGTGTATATGGTATTGCTAAGCATACTACTACTCAAATAAGACCTGTGCCTTTTTGCTTACAGACTGGTCCATTGTTTCTGGTCTTCTCACCTCACAACCACCACCAAGGTATAAGATATGACATATGTGGTAATGTTACAGAGATCCTTTCCCCTTCTATTAATGCCTGTAAGAAATCCATTAAGAACAGGATACAAGTGATGTAAGGATGTGGATAAAAGGGAGATGGAAGAAACCTGGTGTAAACTTTGCCACTTCCCAACCCTATGAATTCTACACCTATCTAATAGCTTTTACATCTATCTTTTTAGATCAAAATAGATTGAATTGATCCAAATTAAATTAATTTCAAAGTCACAGCCTTAAAAAAAACCCACAATTGCACAAACTAAACAAAAAATTCCTAAAATTTCATAAATCAAGTATGCTGTTGACAAAAAAAAACAAAAACAAACAAACAACAACAACCAAAAAAACCACAAGTATTGGGACCCTCCTATTAACACTGCATTGTCAAAAGCCCATTGAAAATAAATGGCATTTTACTTTTAACTTGCCAGGTATTGCAGCAACTGCTTGAAAATTGGCTACATAAATCTTAAGTTCTGTCAATCTAAAGAGGCCAAATAAGGATTTAACAAGCCATCAATATTTTGTTTTCTTTTTAAGTCAAGTTTAATAATATGCCTACAATAAACGTATGCTCTGCAACTCAGAAAAAGATTATAGTGCTAGAATGGCAAAGAAATACAAACACTTTGGAATTCAAATCCATACATCTAACAACTTCATATAGCTGTCTTTCCAGACAATCGCTCAGTCACACCAACTCAGAGGGATTTCAAATATTGAATCCTGCTACCATCTTACTGCTATCACAAGAGCCCAAAGCAGCATCCTCATTGCTTGTGCAGTAATTGGGAAATTGAAAACGATGGAGTGAGTACAAAATCATGTTGGACACGGGTGACTCTCTGAGTCATCAGCTTATTTCTAATCCCTCCTATAAAACAGGTGAATGTGCTAAAAAGGTTAGACACATAGCAACGTATATTATCCAACTAAGTAAGCCGGTATCCTCATGAAATGAAACCAAGAAATAGTCCTTCACGACCTCTTAATACTATCTGTTTGACAACAACTTCAAAATAGCCTGAAAAAGAGTGAAGATGTGGGATAACTGATGTACCATTTTTCAGTAGCTTTTACAGCAAAACAGATATAAAGTGAAGTTTACAGCCTGAAGTCACTAGACCAGCACAAACCATACCAGCTAAATTCAAAACCAGAGGCAGAATTTGATATTCTATGGAAAAAGACAAAAAAATTACATCCTACCTTCTTGAACTGCCTGAAATGGATTGTTGCCATCCACAAATGTCACTGAACATGTGATTTTCTCCGTTTGTAAGATTTCATCATTCTGGTTGAGATCAGCAACTGCCATTCGAAAAACTTCCTCATCTTTTTTAGCAGATTCATCAAAAATTGCCCCTGGGAAATAAAGAAAAAGAACAAAGAAAAAAAAAGAAAATTGATGTTGCGCATTTCACATAAATTTCAAAGCGTTAATCATAACCACTCATGTCATATTTTATGCTATAACTTCACCCCTTCGCTCAACCCTGATGAGCAGTCCTCAAAACACAGAACCCAGAAGCTACATCAAAAAATAGAGATTTTCTATTTTGAAAAAATTTAGGACAGAAATTGAAGAGAAGAGAATTTACTCCAGCTAGAAATAGTGGGAATCTTTATTCAGACAAAAGAAATCATCTGTGAAGAAATATGGCCAAGAAATGAGAACTAATTAACTTTCCAAAAGTGCAATTTAATACACAGAATAAACAAAATGGGCTAAGTTATCAGTTGCACATTATATTTAGTGATCATTAAAAGAAAAATAAAAAAGAAGTTCAAATAAGATGAGAATAATTCTAAAATTGTACTGGGAATGTGAGTTAGAATTGACAGCAGCGATCAATAGACAGGTCAGCAGCTGATAAACTATTTCAGGTCTAATTCCTATCAGATTTATAAAAGAACCACTCCAGCTAACCATCTGTCAAGTAAAAAAAAAAAATAATAATAAGTTGAACTGATTAATTAAAGTTATTTCTCCCTCTATGAATATGACAGAAAGTGACTGTTCTGCCTTTTCCCCAAAACCTTCAAACGAAGCATCTTCAACAGGAAACCATTAAACACAGGAAGAGTTGTCAGCATAAAGGTTTCCAAAGCTTGCAAAACCAATTCTCCAGGTATTTTGAAAAAGAACACCCAGGCTAGAGGGTGCTGTTTTCCACTTTCTTTAATCTGTGTTACTTTCAGCATCGCTAATTTTCTATTATTTTGCATAAGTTTCTTGTATTAACTATTTAAGCAGAGATCGCTCAAATTACAGCATGACAGTCCTACAAAGAATGTTTTATTGTTTAGAGCTTCAAATTGGGTCTGTGAAGTATTCAAGCACCTCTGAGACTTTCCTTTATGTAGATTTAAAGAGACTGAAAGGATTCTTCAAAAACAAACATTTGAAAATTATAGCTATTTTTTGAAATTTCTTAAGTTTTCAGGCTTATTTATTCTTTAGTGTCCACCGTCAACACAAAACTGAACTAAGAGTGCATGTGATTAGGCAGCCAAAGGGTACATATACTGATTACTGATGATCTCATGAAAAATATCTGCAGCGGTGTGGGACAAGATTGATTTACAAGCAATGGCTACTTTAAGAGAAGTTAACTTTATATGCATTATTTATCGTATTTATTCCACTGACCTCTAACACCCATCTCCCTGCCAGCACCACTCATTCTACACATGAGCATCTCTTCATACAGTCTGACTGCTTTGACTCAAACATTTTCCTCCTGAAGCTGCTGCCATCTGGAACAGCTGTTCTTTACCTCTCCAACTCATTCACCTGTCATCTCTGTGCAAATCTCAATTGAAAAGATTCATTTTCTCCCTTGATTCTATTTCCTTTTTTTGTTTGTTTGTTTTAATTTAGCTCCATAAAGCAAAGCCTCATAGCTGAGAAAACACTTAGTATGCAAGATGCCGCAAACTATAGCTTCTCCAAGAAGATGATTTTTATATCAAAGTAAAATTTAAAGGTGCAAGAGACTTTACCTAGTGAAATGTCCTAAAATATATTTCTGTTTCTAATCTTAGAAAACAGTGTTTGTTTGTTTTAACCAAAATTACTCGCACTTGTATATTTGCTTTTGTTGGTTTTGTTTGTTTTCAGTAGGTACTTTGCGGGGACTGTTTTAATTGTTTTTCTTGGTTTGGTTTTGTTTGTTTTTGAGAAGGAAGTGGAGCATATATCTATACTGATGATGACTACATAACATAGTCATGTTTATTGCTAATAAACATTTGAAGGAACAATTTTACTTGGTTATTAAATAATTCCACAACAAATGCCACAGTAAAAGGAAGTGAACATGCACTTACTGCATGCACACTGGGCAGTTGTTGGCTCCAACTGTAAACACCGTAGCAAAACAAAGACTTTCCAACTAACACTGTAGAGTACAGCTTCTTGTTCTACAGCTGAGCAATGCTGCCTTAGGCCTGGCTTTGTCCCCATAAACCAGGTAGGTTACAGAGCAGAGGATACAGAGAAACACAAGTTATCCAGAATTTCTTCTGCAAGAGCTATCACAAAAATCCCGCTCGGCATCACAGCCCTGCCACTGGTTAGTAGAGAACTGGTCCCACTGTTGCAGCACTGCTGCTTTCACCAGTGCTGTAACAAGTTCCTTGGAATCCTTCTAATTCCTTTCAGTCATGGCTTCCCGTAATAAACTATGCTTTTTCTCTTTTTCTCAGCCTGAAGCACATCCTATCTCTGATAGCATCTGAACATACATAAAGCATAGGGTTTGATTAAATTCCATGCAGCGTTCACAAATTATATTCTTCCTTGCTACAGTACAACTGCTTCAGTTTTACACTGTCTGTTGTAAGCAACATTTATGGCTCCATTTACCAGACACTCCCTAAACAACACTGCATCTGACATATTAAACCACCTGCGCTACAGAAATGAGACATTACACATGCTTTAGTTTATATCTGCATAGGTAAAACAAATATATATAAAAGGACTGTAAAAACACATGACAGCGATAACTTCTGCTTGAGCAACCTAGCCCAGTTCCCTTCAAAAACTAAGGTTTCATCCATTAGAGGATCTAATTTAAAATCCTTTTGTGATGTACTAAAGACAACACTGTTCCTTTCAGGAGATGTCACTGCATAGCAGCTTCAAATTGTGAGAACAAATTTCATAACTGATTCTCCAAATTTAATTTTTGTTCTCAAATAAAACTGAAACACTCAAAGCAGCATCTAAAGCATTTTCAAATTGTTCCTCTTCTTAAACATATGCTTGTAGACACAAAGGTTTCTTTCAAATGTTTGTCTACACAACAATCAGTATTATGGAATTGGTTAATTTTTGGTAGGTTTCCAAAATAAAACTAATTTGAATGAAAACAAAGATATTTTTGGTTAGCACAAACATTGCTGAAATATTTTCAATTTTCTGTGGCTTCAGGAATCTGGTTAACAGAAGAGAGCTTTCTGATATGAATAGGGTTCTCAGAGTTTTTCCACATAGCACTAACTGCAGCCCTAAACTTCTTTGCTTGGTGAGGCTTGACATCATGCTGAAGTTTGGAACCTTATTCTTTCCAAATCATTTTTTTTTAGCCAACTCAAAATAAAAAAGTGAAGTAAATCACACTTCAAAATGACTTTTACATATTTTCTGCTTTTCTCACAAAGCTACAAAATTACAAAACTGGAATGACCACAGACTTGTTTAAACTGTGTTTCCAAAATGAACCCTTTCAGCTATGGAAGTAATGAACAGCTGAAGAAATGTAGCAAAAACATTCCTCCAGATACTGTGTGAAAAATGGTCTCTAGAAAACCATATAAAAGCACAATTTGGCAAAGGAAATAGTTTTCAAAATGATACAAAATTAGATACTGTTCCTTTTTCTACCCCCACTGCGTATCATAACTGAAATAGGTCTCATACTAAACATGTCATTTCTAACTATACTCAAGAAGTATTCCCATGCTTGCATCAGGAGCAATGTGTTGACACAGCAATTATTTAACATCAGCTTCCTCCCCACTCTGTTACATTAGCATGTCATTACTTTCAGCTTTAGTTCAGAATCTGTATGAGGACAGCACAAATGCAGTTCTCTACCTCAGCACATCAACAACGTCCTGTAGCTTAGCAGAAAATTCTTAGTGTTTAACCATCTCATTCACACTCTACAATGTCACCAGAAATCTGCCAATTTCAATGAACCTCAATGAAATAATGCACAGATTTGCTAAGTACACTAAGTACTAATGATTTTGTTAGAAAGGCTTTCCAAATATCGCTTGTCCTACTGACCTCAATGTACAAAAATATAATCTAACTTGCATGCTATTGGTCATTTCTTGAGAAATTTCCCTAGCCTACTAGAAACAACCCAAGAAACACAAAAATGGGACAAATTCATCATCAACTGTAAGGATGAAACGTAAAGAGATATAAGCTATGTCCATGCTTCCATTGGCTAATAAAAGAGGAAGTTCATTTCTTGTGCAGGGCTTTCAAGTATCATCCATGTAACTTATATATGAAGATATGACATTAATTTCACAAAATTAAGTACTTCATTTCGAAGATAAGGGGGAAGTATATAGATTAAATGCCATTGTAAATTGAAATCAGAGTTCATTTTCGGCACATAAGCTTGATCTTCATTTTTTAATGTTACCCATGCAAACCTCATTAGCAAAAGCTATGTATACTTAGCTCAGTAAGACACTAGTTCAGAAGTCCAGGATTGTTTGGAGAGGAAATGAATATTGCATTCTTATTCTAAATGAGAAAATTAATGCAGTTGCTGGGAGGAGAATGGTCATGCTGTTAACACTCAAAAATGGAAGCCAGGATTTTGGATTTCTCAGTGTCAATTCTCATCTGAGATGTCCTGCAGAAATGTGAGCAAGTTGCCTGAAGTCCCAGTTCCACCGTGTGAAATTAGTTTCTGAGCACTTAAATCAATGAGGCTGATCCTGAGATACTCTGTAGGATAAAATCCCATGTTATTACTAGACAACAGGAATGTTCAATGATTGGGAAAACTTGTATAAGATCCATTCATTTAAAATTGTAAGAGCAAATTCCTGGCTAAACCATAGACTATCATACCTGATAGAGTGAATATATACATACGAAATCAGAAAGATAATTATATAATGGAGTTATTGTCAACAAGAATAAGAGGGACCTGACATATCTGAGAATCTCTCTGCTCTCATCATAGGAATTTAGAAAGTCATATGCAGACATCTATCCTTGCCTTTTTAACTCCCATTATTACAGCACTCACTGTGTACTAATGCAGCTGAAAACTAAGTTTTATTACTGAAAAATTAGAACTGCTGTAAGAAACTCTGTTGACCTACAGGCATTCACAATCATACAATCAAATCTTGATTCAGTAAATGAAGGGACAATATCAGCATGCTTCACTCTTCTCTTTTATGGAAACTAATGTATGGGCCACTTGGTGGATAAGAAATTGACGGATGGTCGCACTCAGAATTATGGTCAGCAGCTTAATTTCCAAATGGAGACCACTGATAAGTGGTGTTCCTTAGGGATTGGTGTTGGGACTGGTGTTATTTACCACCTTTGTAGGCAATATGGACGGTGGGATCAAGTGCACCCTTAGCAAGTTTGCAGATGACACCAAGCTGAGTGGAGCAGATGACATGATAGAAGGAAGGGATGCCATCCAGAGGGACCCAGACAGACTTGAGAGGTGACCATGACAACCTCATGAAGTTCAACAACTCCAAGTGCAAGATCCTGAATATGGGTCAGGGCAATTCCAAGCACAGATACAGGTTGGACAGAGAATGGTTTAAGAAAGCTTCAACGTGAGCTGGCAGTGTGCAGTCACAGCCCAGAAGGCCAACTGTATCCTGGGTTGCATCAAGAAAAGCATGGCCAGCAGGTCGAGGGAGGTGATTCTGCCCCACTACTCTGCTCTCTTGAGACCCCACATGAAATACTGCATCCAGTTTTGGGGCCCACAACACAAGAAGGATATCAAGCTGTTGGAGGAGGTCCAGAGGAGGAACACAAAGATGATCAGAAGGCTGGAGCACCTCCCCTATGAGGACAAACTGAAAGAGCTGGGGCTCTTCAGCCTGGAGAAAAGAAGGCACAAAGGGGACCTAATAGTAGCATTCTAGCGCCTGAAAGGGGCCCACAGGAAAGCTGGGGAGGGACTTTCTACAAGGCCACGTAGCAATAGAATGACGGGAAATAGTTTTAAACTGGAAGAAGGTAGATTTAGACTAGAGATTAGAAATAAATTCTTTACTGTGAGAGTGATGAGACACTGGAACAGGTTGCCCAGTAAGGTTGTGGATGCTTCCCCCCTGGAAGCATTCAAGGCCAGGTTGGATGGGGTTTTGAGCAACCTAGTCTAGTCGGAGGTGTCCCCACCTATAGCAGGTGGTTCGAACTAGATGATCTAAAAGGTCCCCCTCTAGACCAAACCATTCTATGGTTCTATAAATAAAATAATAACAACAATTGGGAAGAAAAAAAAAAAAAAAGTAATGAAATATTCTCTTGTAGGCAAATAATTTCAAACAAATAACATGGTTAAAATAAAATCAGAGCTATGTGATTGTCTCACTGTGAGACTGGGATAGTAAAAAAAAAAACAGCCCTTCTTCAGCAGAAGAATGCAGATCCTTCTGTGTTTGTCAGAGAATTTCTGATAAACCTCTGATGTTCCTCTTCTCTCTCACTTTTTTTTCCCCTCTCCTCTTAGAGTCTACTACAAAGCTTTGGAAGTATTAAGGTTCCTTGACAAATAAAATCAAGCTTTCTATGTTACAAGCTTTTCTGAATGAATTTACATACAGTGAGAGCCAATGCTTCAGGTATTGTACATCATACCTACTATTTACAAAGCAACAAAGACTTTCCAGAAAAGCAGAAACTGAAGCTTGAGGGATAGAACTCACTGTCTTTTCCTTGTCTTTTACAAAATTTACTTTTAACGTGATTAGCAGCAGTCAATTCATTTGGCTGCAATAGGTGCTGGAGTTCTGTTATGTTCTCAGGACATTTTGAGATTTATTGCTCTCACAGTTTGCAATGAGTAAGCACATTGGACTTCTTTTTCATTTAATTCTTTTGCTGTGGATACACAAGTGCCACTGGGAATTATGTTCACATTTGGAAATAACAGATTCTAAGATCTCATCCTCCTTATTTACACTGCCTGTCAGGCACATATGCACGAGCACGAGCATATTCCAATCACTGTTGATTTATTTTGAGCTCATCCTGACAGACATTTCTAATTGTTCTGAAGTTCCAAGCCACCATTTAACACTTAAGTTTAATACAAATGATACCATTTGTCAAATTCTTCTGCTGAATCTCCTTAATCTTATAAAACAAACAAACAAAAAACAGCTGTCATTTGCAAGCCTCTTTCTAGGAAAGGTTCTTGTTGTCTAGAGAGGAGAGTAAGACAAAACACTGCAGTCCTGCTAAAAATGCATTCCATAGAATCACAGAGTTGGAAGGATCATCGAGTCTCACTCCTACCTCAACACAGGACCACCCAAGATTCAAATCCTATGTCTGAGAGCACTGTCTGAATGCTCCTTTAACTCTGGCTGCTTGAGACCATGACCACTGCCCTGGAGAGCCTGTTCACCACTCTCTGGTGAAGAACCTTTTCCTACCACCCATCTGTACACTCTCTAATAGTTTTGTCATCTACACAATAAATAACTAAGATATTTCTAAAAAGTGATTCTGAAAAATCTCCTGGTAAATAATAGAATCTCTTCTCACGTGCTCTATAGTGCCATTAAGTGAACCTTCTGTGGAAAATGAATATATAGAACCACTATATTAAAAGATGTAACAATCAGCATACACTTTACATTTGTTTATATTTATCTAACTCACAGTACATACTGCAGAGCTACAATGATTTTTTTCCTGCAAATCCAAAAATACTGCACAAATGCCAGCTCTGTTGTTGGAGACCGATGTCCACCACTGTAGTTGAAGCAGGTCATTATATCACTATAAACAATGCGTATTATATACTGATTACCTTTCACCAAGAATGAGGTTATCTTCTCTGCACTGTTCCACTATAAACATAATGTGGTAATTAACTACAGAGATAGAATTTTCACATTCATTATGCAATAAATGATCTGATAATAATGAGAAGATTTTAATGTTTTGTATCTTATCCATAACTATCAAGTTGGGGTCTAGCTGTGAAAAGCATCTGGTTAGGTAGATACAACTGTCACATTACTAATGTCCCATGCAGAAAGTTAGTGTGATAATAATAAATCTGCCAAAAGTATCTGCATTTTTCAAAGAAATATTTAAATAATGTTTTATAATGTACATTAACAGTTTGCTTACACGTTGTTTTAGAACCAAAGCAAATACTGATTCAACACCCTATTTAATCATCTTCATTAGCCCATACTTATAAACGCAAGAACACCTCCTAAAGTAATGTCTGTGAAGATAAATACACCCTAAAACCCCTGAACAGCTGTTAAGCATTTGTCACTGTTTACTATCTTCTGCAACTACATCAAACTTTGCTGTGGTAATTTTTGAAAGATTAACCAGATGATGCAAACTACTACTTAGAGATGGAGAGAAAACCATTGTCAAACCCTTTCTGTAAGTCATGAAGCACCTGCTGAAACTTACTCCACTAGCAGCTGAACTTTGCTGAGAATAAGATCACCAGTGTGCTATAGGTGTTAATAATGTATGAATATACATCTACATATACACATACATTATAGACTTTGCACTTTTGTGTAAGATGTTTCTTGGCTTTTCCCTTCCTATTTCTCTTCAAAATTTACCCAAGCCTTTTGTTCTGAACACGTCAGTTATTCCATGTGGTGGAGCATTCTGGCTTTGAATACTGAAATACAGGTATTGACATTAAATATTGCCATCAGGAGAATATTACAGGAATAAAAGGTTATTTTCTTGAGTACCACATTATATAAATCCAGGTTTTATGTTGTAGATTTCATTATAAAAATTAAGATAAAGAGGTGCCGAGTCAGCATATCACTGAAAAGTACAGACAGATAACTTCAAAGTATATCGCTTCTAAAAATCTATCTGATCCTACATGAAGTGTCATGAATACCATGGTCAAGAATGAGATGACAGCAGAGAGAAAAGCTGCAGTGAAAAATGGGTTTATGTGCTCCTCTAAGAATGCGAAAGCTGACTCCGAAATTAATCCCTTCCTTAAACAGCTTTTCTTTTCTATAGAGGTTTTTATTCTGCTAGAATGGAGGCATTCAGCAAATCTACACACAAATGCGCTCTTTGAATGAAAACGGGAGAAACTGAATAATCTAGCTTCAGAGTCATCTAGCCTATTTTCTTGCGAAGGCAAGATAGTCCAGTAGAATGTCATTTACATTTCAGTTGAAAATTAACATACATTACGTCTTTCACTCTTATGTCACACAAGGGTTAGCAAATCCAGGATCAACAGGATTCTAGTTTCAACACAAATGTCCGAAGAAATAGCCACTTTCCAAAAAGGGTACAAAATAACCATGTCTCTAACACGTTTCCCATATGCTTCTCAGATTATGAGAACTAGTGATACTCTCCTTAATTGTAATATTCATGTTCTATAATTTTGTTAACAGGACAACACAACTTCCTCTAAAATTTGCACTCTAAACATTCAGGGCTCAAAGTGACCCCATAATAGCAGACATTGCAAATTTAAGCTGCTTGTCTTTTTTTTTTTTTTTTTAATAGTGTCATATTTTTTTTATATGTATATATAGATAATAGACCTTACATACCTTAAAGAAGATTTCTACTTTTCCAATTCATAATTTTCAAGTATGTCTAAAAAAAAATACAGCTTTGCAAAATATAACTCGCAGATAAACTGAGTTAGACTTATTTTAAGATTTTCATCCAATAAATTCTGATAACATTTGCTCATATTTTTACAAAAAGGAAGCATGAAAACAGAACAAATTTCACACTACAAAAGACTCCCAAACATGACTAAAAAGATCAATCATATTCCTTCAGTTCTCTGCTGCGCTTGAACTTCCAACTTTGTTTTTATTAACACTACAGTTCTGCAGTAATATTTGAATTTTTTGAAAATTATAATGCTATCATATGGCTATGAATTTATATTTTCTAAAGCTTCACTGCAAGTCAAATAAGTGAATTCAAGTTCTGTTAAAACATAGTTTCCAATAAGCTTCACGTAAGAAATAAATTAAAAATAAATACATAACATCATAATTCCTGATTTTAAGATGAATTCAACTATTTCTTACATTAGTTTCTATTATTTTTGTTGTCTTCGAAGGCAAATTTTCAAACCAAGAATGAGAGCTGTAGGGCTACTTCCACACACACCACAGATGTGTCAGGCACTTGTATCGGTCCAAATTCTTCCTTCCCTTTTTCCCACATTTTTGGAAGACCCCCTAATATGGTGCTGCACAACAGGACATTAGCAAATCTAAAGCTGAGAAATGCCTCAAGCAGCAATATATTTTCCTGAGAAGTGTGTATTTCCAAAGGAAAAATTTAAAATTCATGCCTGCAGAATTGCAATAATTTTGTTCTATGTTCTGACAAACAAGTACTATAACTGAAGAGTGAGAATTAAGATGAACTTGCTGTTATAACATTTAGTAAAATAACCACAGAAAAATAAATGAAGCATGTTTTCCATCTCCATTTCCAAGTCCAGAGTTGCTATGAACTCAAATTACCTGCAATTTATAAATATTTTGGTTAAGATTCTCCCTAAAAGAGTCATATGCAAGTAATTATATTCCCATTTTATAGATTATGGAATATTAAGAAGATACACAGTACACTTGCACAGACACTCAAAGTCATTATTCACTAGTTAAAATTAGAAGAAGGTAAAATAGTGCTGACTACTTATGCAGAGTATTTTATCTACAGCTTAACTGTTATAATCTTGGAATACAAATAATATTATGTTATTATTACAGATTTTATCTTACATGGAAATTTGATAGGAGAAAGTGATGGGGGGAGGACATGAAGCGCCTATAAGCTGAAGGTGACAAAATCATCTGTGTAATGTCTTGAAAATATTTTCATCTTCAAGAAATAATAAGAACTACCTAAGCTATGATTATCAAATATGTTTAACATATTGTAAATTGGAAAATATTGTAGGCTGGAAAATAGCTAAAGAAAATAAAATTGTACAGGAGGAAACAAGATAGATCTTATGTGATCCATTATTGTCAAACATGTATTATAAAGTCTGGAAAATAAGTAATTTTTTAACAAACAAACAACTCTAGAAATTACATTCAGTGAGACAAAACCTTTTTTTACCGTTACATGTTCTCTGCTGATTAATTCAAGGTTGTAAAAAGTCAAAATGAGGAAGCTGTACTTTGGAAGCAGATAGTTGCAACCAGAAGAATGTTGTACAAGTTTTTCCTCTTAATTTAAGAAATTGGTAAAAAATCATGCAACACTCCTGTCACACACTACCAATCATAAAAAGAGATTTTCTTTTTAGCAAAGCACTAATATAACCTAAAACATCTCCTCTTACCAGACTGAGAAGAGATCAAGGTTTTGTTTTGAGTCAGCAGAAAAGCACCTGTAAACAATGTGCATTTTATTTTCTGTCACATTTGATTACTATCCAAGTGATAAATGCACAGGGAAATCTGTGCAAGAAGCATAACCTTCATACTATTTTTTTCATAGTCACTTTTACTATTAGCCCCTCTGCCAGCTAACCAGTTTAAGAAAACATGTTTCTTATATACTGCTTCTGAAATTTTGTTAAAACAATCCCAGTAATCTCCCTCTATAGGAAATATGAGCAACAAGTAAACTGGGAAATGATTTAACAAAGCGACATGTTATTTTCAATATCACAGTATGAATTCTGCCCTCTTTTGCACTTAAACAACTTCAGTGGATACATCTGCTGCAGTTTCTAGTCAGTTCTGTGTTAATAAAGTCTTTCTGTTGTATGGGAAAAGAGCAAATCTCACTCAGTGTTGCTTGAAGACTTTTCATGTGATGGGACAGTAAATCTTTAAAACTTGTATACAGGCTTTTAATCTCATTATTACTGTATTATTTACTTATAGAAATTTTTGTAGTCATTATTTCCATATTATTACCAATAAATACTTCATCTATATTGTGAGACCTTTTTTTCTTTTTTTCCTTTGGAAGAATGCTGAAGGTATAAGCCAGAAATCTACTTAATATAAATGCCTCATGTCCAAAGCTTGTAGTATTTGATTTCCTTATTCACAGAATCACACAGAAACTCCAAGGTTGGAAAAGACCTACAAAATAATCCAGTCCAACCATCCTCTTTTTTTCATCCTTTTTTTGGCCAGGGTTGGAATGGATCTCAAGGATCATGAATTTCCAACCCCCCTGCCACATGCAGGGCCACCAACCACCCCATTTAATACTAGACCAGACTGCCCAGGGCCCCGTCCAACCTGCCTTGAACACCTCCAGCCTGTAGTTCCTGGGGTCTTCCCTGCTCCCTTTCTTGTAAATGGGAGTGATGTGACCCTTCCTCCAGTCATCCAGGACCTCACCTGACAGCCACGACAACCATCCACCTATCACCAATAGTTCTCACTAAACTACGTCCCTCAACACAAAATCCAAACATTCCTTGAACATCCAGGGTCTGTGACTCCACCACCTCCCTAGCCAGCCCATTTCACTACCTGACCACTCTTTCAGAGAAGTGCTATTTCCTAACGTCCAACCTAAATCTCCCCTGGCGCAGTTTGAAGCCATTCCCTCTAGTCCTATCACCAGTTTTATGGGAGAAGAGGCTGACCCCAGCTCACTACAACCTTCCTTCAGGTAGTTATAGAGAGCAATAAGGTCTCCCCTGAGCCTCCTCTTCTCCAGACTGAACAATCCCAGTTCCTTCAGCCGCTCCTCGTAAGGCCTGTGCTCCAGACCCCTCACCAGCCTTGTCACCATTCTTTTAACCCACTCCAGTGCCTCAATGTCTTTCTTGCAGCGAGGGGCCCAAAACTAGACATGGTACTTGAAGTGCAGCCTCACCAGATCTGAGTACAGGGGGACAATCACTTCCCTGTTCTTGCTGGCAACACCGTTTCTGATGCAAGCCAGGATGCCATTGGCCTGCTTGGCCACCTGGGCCCACTGCTGACTCACGTTCTGCCAAGCATCAATCAATACCCCCAGATCCATTTCCTCTACACAGTCTTGCAGCCACTGCCCCAAGCCTGTAACATTGTCTGGGGTTGTTGTGGCCAAAGTGCAGGACTCAGCATTTGGCCTTGTTGAACCTCATCCCATTGGCTTCAGCCCAGCTATCCAGTCCGTCCAGATCCCTCTGTAGGGCCTCGCTGCCACCAGGCAGGTTGAGATTTCCAGACAATTTGGTGTCATCTGCTAACTTACTGAGGGTGCACTCAATGCCCTAATCCAGTTCATCAATAAAGATACTGAAGAGGACAGGCCCCAGCACCGACCCCTGGGGAACACCACTCGTGACCAGAGTGACAGAAAAAAAAAATCCCTGAAAAAAATCCCTGACAGATAAAAAAAATCCCTGAAATTGTAAGCTCTGCTTACCCAGCATTGTTCCGAAGACAAGAAAATTGTGTGTGTATTTTCAATGTGTTTTTATGCCTAAAGAAATCTATGAGTTCATGACGCTATATTTAATAGTAGCAAAAAGTTATTTCTGGGAATTAGATCACAATGGAAGGCATGACTCCCAAATCCATTGTTTTGGAAAGGCATTGTTTCTTTACTGAAGTCATGATTTCCCACACTATCTAAATAATCAGCATACAGATCATTTATTGCTAACAAAGTAAGGTTTACTGTAAGATAAAATTCTTCAGGAAGAGCAAAATCATACTGGCTAGGACTTGAGAGCTATGTTGTTAACATGCTGCATGGTAACATAGTACATATATTAAGCTAGCTCTTAATGAATAGAAACATTTACTAAAGAGGGACAATAGGAAGAATTAACATTCAGACCTCCTCTTCCATATCCTGTGTTCCCGTTACAATTCATTATGAACTTCTACCGAATATACTCTAAAATGAAAATTTAAGTTGAAAGTGTAAAAAGGAAAATTCAACTTCTCTTGCAAATAAATAAATAAATAAACAAACCAACACAAAACTACCATCCACACAAGCGGCAACAAAACAAAACCAAACCAACAAAAAAAAAAAAAAAAAAAAAAAAACACAAAACTCAAGGTGTAAAAAAAACACAGCCCCACAAAGGTAAGGGTGAGAGAGAGTGAACAGGGAGATTCACTGTATTGGCAGTGCAAGCAAACAGTTTTTCCCTAATTCTTGAACTGAAGAGAATTTTCTTTTATAATTACCCTTCCAGTCTCCAGGCCTTCAGCAGAACTTCTTATAGTTCATTTTACAGTGCAAAGGGGAAAAAAAAAAAAAGCCTTGTAAAGAATTTTGTACACCTCAGTACACTATCAATTTTTTTCACCTTTTTAAAGGCATACAAAGAACATTAGTTTCTTTTATGGCTGTAGAAAAAGAACATCAAACAAGATTCCTCAAAACATGAGAAGAAATTATACTAAGCACTGAAGAAGGGACAGCTCTGCCAGGTGAATCTCTGCTCTATGGAACCTTCTCACTTTTCTCCTCCCTACTTCACTTCATATTCATGATTTTTGATCAGTAACCCTTCAGTTCATTTTTTTGTTTGTTGTTTGTTTGTTTTTGTCCTGATATCCAGAAAAATAAAACATCTTATCTTCACTACTGATGAAAATACCTGTGCTGAAGACGCACTCTTTGATGGTGGCCAGAACATATACATGGGATGCAGTTCAAACTCTTGAGGCCAGAAAAAGCTGAACAACTATCTTTAGCAATGTTTATGAGTTCTTCAATAACATACTAGCATACAGGAGCAAGTGATGAATGTGCCCACGCTCCAATATATTTCATAGCTAAGACTTGTTGTGCTTGTCTTCTGCAGGAGATTTAAAACTGTAAATCCCAAGGGATTTTCATAATGTATTCTATGCTTCTTTCTATACTTCTCATAATTCAGGAAAGAACAAAGTTTTAAGACAGACTTTTGTCAGCAAGGCATGCTTACACAAACTAAGACATGGCTGAAGTTTCAACAGTCCTTTTTGGATATTTAAGAACAAACTAAAGTAGCAGTACAGGGGAAATGGTTTTAAGTCCAAGGAGGGAACATTTAGGTTGGGGAAATTCTTGACTATGAGAGTGGTGAGTCTCTGGAACAGGTTGCCCAGAGAGGTTGTAGAGCCCCATCCTTGGAAGTGTTCAAGGCCAGGTTGGATGGGGCCTTGGACCCCAGACCTGGTCTAATATTAAATGTGGAGATTGACAGCCCTGCCTGCGGAAGGAGGGGGTTGGAGTTTTATGATCCTTGAGATCCGTTCCAACCCAAGCCATACTACAATTCACAGTAAACATATGCCAGACTGTGTTTCTGAACTAGGTCATAGCAGCTGGTACAGATGTGATGCCTGGGTTACTTTCTACCCTACTGAACACACACACACACACACACAGGATATTCCATTTCATATAGAATCACTTGAGTTAGAAGAGATCTTTAAAGGTCATCTAGTCCAACTCCCATGCATTAAACAGGGACACCTACAGCTAGACCAGGTTGCTCAGAGTGCCATTCACAGTCAGACCTTGAATGTGTCCAAGAATAGGGCATACACAACATCTCTTATGATGGCTTTGGAACAATGACCTATCCTCAGAAGCTTTTAATTTTTGTTTCTATTTGTCTTATTTTTCTGTGTCTGAAAACATACGTGCAGAAAATTGGAAAAAACATTACTTGTGCTTGAAGATAGATGATATTTTGCTTCTCTAACTACTTTAAGAAAATCACTTACATTTTTTTTTTTTTTTTATATAAGGGAAATCCCCTTTGCAAGCCATCTGAGTTGTATAAATAATTCTACTCTAAATGGTAACATTTTACATTTAAGATCTGTAATAATCCGGTTTGTCATATGAAATTCAAGGAAACTCTAGTTAAAAGCAACAAAAGAGCATACAGAATTTTGCAGTAAAGGCACACTGTATGGAATTATCAACAATGCATACTCATACACTCTCCAAAAGAAAGAAGTTGAAGTGCATTTTTTTTCATAAAGAAATAGCACGTGATAGTTTCAAAATGAGGGCAGAGGCCTTCATTAAAGTATAATAGTAATAGCAGATCATTTGTGATTTGTGAATTATGTTCTCCATATCATATGAATGCCAATATAACTATGACTATTCCATTGCAATCTTAAATGTAAATACATATAGTCCATCATATATAAGTCTATATCTAAAACTTCATTTCTCCAAATTTTGATGATATTCTTAGAGAATAAGGATAATAAGGCAAATATTCAAAGAGAAAAAGCAGCAAGTCAGGACAAGTTTGTAGGTTCAGTTCTGCTTCGTTTAAGTGAACACTTATGCTACCGAGTACAAACTACATCCCAGGAATCAAAAATAATACAGAAGTCCAAAGTAGGAGATGGGGAAAAATATATACAACATAATTATAAAATACTGATTAGAAGTAATTAAGAAAAAACATTCACCACTTAAAATTGAAAGGAAAAATACCTTCCAATGAGCTTCAATAAAAAGATTTTTTCCTATCTAGCAATATTCATATACACCTTTTATTGGTCACATATTTATTTTGTAGCACAAGGTTCTGAAAATATTTGAATAATCAATTGCAATCTGAAGATCTAAAGATCACTTCATATTTACAGAATCAAAGTTGTATCCCATTCTGATATTAAGGCAGTCATTTCAGAAATAAAGACCTTACAACGTAATTTAGGACAGATCAGTAATTTAATTATCAACTCAAATCACTAAATGAAGCATTTTTAAGGAAGTTGAGAATTTACTTTACACTCTTCTAAACAAATCTGTTAAAAAGATCCAAAAAGATCAGACAAAATGGCTGTAAAATTTTAAAATTATTTATGACATCAGTGTATTTCTGTGCAAATGAAATAATTTCTTAGCTGGGTATTATTTAACTATTGTCAAGAAAAAATTCTGACACTTATCTGAAAACAGATCTGTTTGTCAAGAAAAAAAATGTACATGTTTTTGATTATTTTTAGTAATTTCCTCTATTTAGCTATTTTATCATCTATTGAGAGCTTACAGTTCATCTATTCAAGTACCTCTTGTGTTTTTACTAAAGATCTTGCTATTTTGTTGTTAAATGGGTGCATAAAATCTCTCCCATTGGGAGAACAGTACAGGTTTTGTTTAGAAGTCAATCGAATTTTGCTTCTCTGGTTCAACATTTCCTTACAACATGAAAAGATGTCCCATAGAAACAAAATTATATTTGGTGCAATTACTGAATGAGTCTATAGGATTTTCCACAGGCTCCCAAACATATTATAGGTATTTCTGCAGACCCTGCAAGTTTTCAGCCAACTAACACACGACCCTTGATCATCTCACAGAAGCTGACTCCAGTTTTGACACAATTCAGCCCTGTTATGAAGTTCATTACAAATTAAATTGATGTAGCTGAATCTTGGAAAGCTGTCTTTTACTGTTTTAAAAATAAAGAACAAAGAGACAATGAGAAATATTTTTAAAATCTTGCAGAGTAGTTCAATTTTTACTCTCGCTTAATACATAAATCTGTTTTTGAAAACATTCACAGTGTATTTTGACATTTCTGTTGCTGTTTAATGCTATTTTCATTCCTACACAATCCTATCAAAGTCCTGGTATCAACTTGTAAAGTTGTGAATAACTAAGTTTCAATGAGTGTGTGGTGGCTCTACTGCAAAGCATCTGCCACCTTACCCTAACATACTGGAAATAATATCCATATTTTAAAATATTTATTGCAATTTTAATAAAATAGTTTTTAAAACAGTTGTATTTGGATAAAACAAGAAAGCAAGCAATCATGATAATCACTGAGTAGAGACTTACCCATCTTCCACCTTTTTACACTGTTCACATGCTGAAACAGTCTTGGTAGGAATATAATCAAGCACTTGCTTGAGAAATCAGAACTAATGTTCAGAATGGTCATTAGTGACATTTTCCAAGAAATCTGAAAAACTCCATGGTTTTCAGAAAGAGCTTCACACCTGGTCTGCATTCTTATTAGCTTATAATAAAAAGCACGGAGAGTTGCCTTATAGCTCCTCATATCATGGTTGAAGCACATAAAATCATGTCCAAAATAAAACTACTCAAAGCCATATTCTCACTGAGCACTGGGGACTGAAAACAGGTAGGAAATGGAGACGGGTTTATATCAACCATGGGAAACTAAGAACTTAGCTCCTACTCAGTAAAACAATATATCACCTGAAGTTAACAGACTGAAACCATTCCCCAGAAATCCTTCTATACTCATCAGTTTAAATTACACCATAAAAGATTGTATTGAATCTATTTACTGCTTTATTGCAAATCCTACAAATGGGAGTCAGGGTGATGGTGCAGCCCTGGTAGCTGCAGATGAGATTTAAGGAAAGGATAAAGAAAAGAGAAAAAGAAGAGGCAAAAATGGCAAGTTACTAAAATGATTTCTACCTTGGCATTATTTTTGGCTGATTTACAGTGGAGTTGGAGGCATTATCCAGGCAACCTGAAGGGGACACAGTTGTTTTAGATCTGAATACTATTTTGAAAATAAAATACTGTACTGGTGTACTGCAAATACAGAGTAATTGGAGGCTACTTTTTACGTATCATTCTCAAGCATATCTTTTGCCAAATTTAAGGGTTAACAGGTGATTAAATAGTGTCTTGCTGTTGTATTTAAAGGAAAACGTGACATGACTGTTCGTCAAATGCAAGGTAAACATATTCTTGAAAAGCACTGATCACACACTGCCCTGCCACCTCAATATAGTTAAAGTGACCTGAACAAAAAAAACAGCATTTATAGAGGGCAGACAGAGTCTTTTTCCCTACACTTTTCTGCAGGCTTAAATACTCACGCTGTGCAGCACAAGAGAAAATCTTGCCAATTTAACATTCACTGACTGATTTACAAAACAGGTTTTTCCCATGCATATTATTCTTTATAATGATTATTATAAACTCAGCAAATCTTTTAAAGCTGCTCACTAATTCAAACCCACCAGGACCATCAATTTGTGACTGAAGAACATAGCCTAAAGGAAATTTCTCTATATATTGTGTGAGGAAGGGACACTTCCTGCAGCTTTTCTGCCTTTGAGAGGCGTGCACGCCAAGTGCTGACAGGAGAATGAATAGAGCCAGTCAAGCTAAACATGCATCCTATTGTTTTAGACTGTGTCGGTCAGATACACTGTCAACACATTTTCTATTTCTCCCCCTGCCTCCCGCATCACCATCTTTTGTTGCTGTTGTTGGCAACTTACACTCATCCCGTTGAATTCAGTTAGAATATGCTGCAAACCATGCTGCATCTGCCGGAGCCACTATTTTAAAGAAACACATGGACTCTCTTCTGAACAGTGGGGATTTAATTTTTTTTCCAAAAGGGCTGCAGAAGTAACCCTTTGGGAAGCAGGATGTGTTTTTCCTCTTACAAAACCAAACAAATTTCTTGAGGAAAATTCACTGTTATTGCCTCGCTACAAAGAGAGAATCTCACAAGCAGGACCTAACTGGGGGAAGATCTGTCTCGAACATAAGCATGAGTGAATGGCAATACACACATAAGTATATATACATGCATATAATCCCACATATACATACACACATAGGTGTGCTTCTATTATATTTTTATTTGGAACAAATAGGCTTAAGAGTGAAGAGCCAAATGGGAGATTTTCAAACAACTGCTCCAATAGCTGACCAATCAGCCTTTCCCGAAGTGTGAACGCACAAGTATTTGAGATAATTCCTGTTCTACTACTTTTAATGCAATACTGTGTTTCCCCTCCCGCTCCACACACACACACAGCTTTTCACATCCATACATAGAAAAAAGTCTAAATTAAATGTTAAAAAATGAAAAGAAACTTAGTAAATGCTAATGGAAACTATTTTGTAAATTGATTATAATTGATGAGAATAAGATGAGAATAAGCAAGAAAAAATGTGTTATCTTCTAGAAAAATATTTTAACTAATGTGTCACAAACTGACACAATCATTTTGTGAAGAAATGCAGTCCAAGATTTCAGCAGCTCCAGAGCCTGTGATGTTTAGGTCTTGTTCAGGCTGGTTTGTCTGTCATTAAATAAATATGTGGGTGAAAAACAGCTATGAGAGTTAAAATCACACTCAGAACTTCTGGAGCAAGGACACTTACTAGACCTTAAAAACTAGAAGATAGATTTGATAATATATATTATATATGTATTATCAAATACATACACACATACATACATATACACACATCTCAGCCACTATGAATGAAATCAAAAGATTTCATAAAATAAAATAAAATATAAAATAAAAATATAAAAATATATGTTGCCAGGGTCCTGGACAATATACATTTGAAGGAAGCCTGAAATTATAGCCTACAAGGAAAGACTGTCTAAGCAATCGATAGCACCATGATAGACAAAACAAGTAGGACAGCAATATCTATTCTTTATCAATCACAATGCTAATTTTTTAAACTTTCAAGTTCCAGGAGGAAAGGCTAGCCTCTAAAAACCACAAAACGATGAAATTAAAATAAAAGAAACAAATGGTGCTGGGGAAAAAGAAAGCGTCTATCACTCCGAGTCAGGAATTTTTGCCATCCAAAAGAGAATGAGAATATTTTCTGCCTAAACTTCAAGATATCCTAAGAATAATAGCTAGAAGTTGAATAAGCCTATTTCCTTCAAGGGGAGACTAGAAAGAGGAAGACATTCTCCAAGGGTCTTAAAGGTCACCCTTTAGTAAGCTACTCACTGAGAGATTTTTAAGATTTACTTCCACTAAAACTACTTTTGATAGCACCACTCAAGTAGGAAACATTGAATAGTCCCATGTTGCTTTCAACTCCACGACTTTATAGAAAAAGAAGGAAAAAAAAAAAATGAAATGACTTGTCAATGATGAGATCTTTGGCAAATATTTTGAGTAGTACAGAAGTATTAAAATACTAGATGATGTGTTCTGCATTAATTAGAACCTACTGTGAATGATTTTTAGAAATCCCAGTTCTCTCTCTTTAAGATGTTATTCAGTGAAATCAAAATTTCTGAGATGCAGTGTCTTCAGAAACTAGAAACACAACAAATTCACTTGATAATTTTTTTTTATTTTTTTTTTTTTTTTTTTTTTACGTATACACGCTTCAAAACTTGAACTTACTAACTAGGTAACAGGACTGATTACCAAATAATCCCCTTTTCATCCTTTGGGAAATGTCTCTTAACCTAATGAGATCTCAGGCTACAACACAATCAAGTATAGGTCCTCTTAAAAAAAATCACATCAATTTTTTCTTTAATCTTGGTTTTCAGTTCTCTACTCACAAACACTTTGCTTCTCTTTTCCACTCTCTCTTCTCACTTCATCTCTTTACTTTCTCAGCACTTAGCTTGTTCCATTTTTTTTCTTTATCTCTGCTCCATTTACTACACGATCCCCACTCATTCCTAACTTTAGCCACTAACATTTTGCATTTCATTGTCATGTTTCTCAGAAACATGTTGCTTATCTGTTTCCTGTGGCATATCCTAATTGATTTGCTCCTTTTGAATTCACTTTCTTGCATGCTAAGCATGTAAATGTGGAGAAGCAAATGGAGAAGGAGCAAAAGCCATAAGAGAAAACTCTCTGTATACCTACAAACCAATTCAGAAGACTACAGATTCAAAACATAATTATAATACAATTGGATCCTTTCAAACAAACTTAAGAGCAGAACACTTCATCATGTACATTTTGGCACTATTTTCTGAAAGGAAAACTAATATTTTTCCCAAAGACTTCCGATAATAGTCAGTTTCTAATTTTCCAGAAATGGTATGAAGAAGACTATACTGAAAATTATGCAATCATCTGATGTTAGACTGCTTTGAGTTAAATATCATTCATCACAACTGGAGAGCTAAGGTAGAATTTGTCTTGACCTCAGATTTGCCTAGTGATTCAGTAACAAAAGAAAAATCAGTAGAAGTCCATATTCTGATGGAATGTAAATTAATCTATCAAATGAAGAATTCAGGAATTCAGATAATCTTCATTAATATTTAAAGCTCCAGAGCATTTGGAAATGCTTGCTATTATCACTCAAATAGCTAACAGCAGAAAAGCTTTACTATGGTTACCCGTTTTCCTTCATCAGAATTATACTAGGCCATACTTTCTATACACACGAACTTTTAATGACTTCATATTGCTATTTTATCAGAAGATGCTCTGCTGTAATAAAGGATGTCACTGTAATTCAGTGCTAGCACAACAGCAAAAACCTCTATCATTTTGTAGATATTCAGTTTCCAGCTTCAGAGATGTCATTTCTCTTTTCTGGGAGGAATGGTGCTAATTACAGTACGCAACAAAGAGCATCTGGAATCTAGAAATCAACTTATCCCTGTGTAAAGACCTCCATTAGCTTCACTGGGCATTGAATCAGGCTGTTACTGCAGATCGGCCAGCATAATTCTCCTCAATGTGTCAGACATTAATGAAGTTAACATGGGA
Source organism: Phasianus colchicus (assembly GCF_987193195.1). Lineage (NCBI taxonomy): Eukaryota > Metazoa > Chordata > Aves > Galliformes > Phasianidae > Phasianus > Phasianus colchicus. The sequence goes on along the minus strand of NC_143439.1, from coordinate 18,006,494 downwards.
AAGAACAGCACACAACAAACAGCTGATGACAAAATTGCCTAAAGCGCTCAGCTACCACTGAACCTGCCCATCAGGCACGATTTCATAACCTCCTGAAAAGCTTTCAGACTCCAGACAAAATATTCTGTTGCTGTCATTAGAAGGCAATACAGTGGCTTTTCTTAATCCATTAACAGTGGTCGCTGTTTTCTGGTTAGCAAAAGGCAGCATTCTGGCACTACTTAAAAAATGCAGGGAAATTTCAGCCTAAACTTTGAAAAGTTTCATTTTCTGAAGATTACATAATCAAAGTAACAACAGTACAGACCCTTACCACTTCTAATTCATCCCTCCAGCAGACAAAAGAGATTCAGAATTCGTGTCTTTCTTTCCTCTTGGAGGCATGCTTCTCTCACAGAATTTATATGATTGCCTCAGACACCCCACATGGAAGGAACTTCATCTCCACTAACGAATAAGAAAAAATGTACAAAAACAGAAGAGATATGTATGCTGCTCCAAAAGTAATGCCTCCCATTTATTTCCACGGAAACTGTAACAGATAAAAGGAGCACAATAACACTAGTTGACAGAGAAAATTCTCAGCTACAAAACACTGTGTTCAACATAGTCATCACCATTAGCTATGCATTTTCTCCAGCAATGAACTAGAGCCTGCATGCTGCACTCTACAGTATGCACGGCTGTCTGGAATGTGGCTTGTTTTTCATATCACTGTTATCACTGCTTAAACATACCTCTCACCGCCTCACTGTGCTCTGGTTGGTCTCCATTAACATTCAACAGGTGTCAATGAATATCATTTTTTTCTACATAGAGGAATTCAGTGACACACTTTTTCTTCATATGTATTTTCATGTCAGATGCCATTTTGTCAGATAGCCCCTCTGCTGCCAGCTGTCGCACAGTAACAAAATGTAAGGGAGTATTGGTGGGAAGGGTCAACCTCTACTGCCACACATCAACAGCCACCTCTAGCATCGTGGACCAACTTAATAAAACATGAGACATTACTTTTGGAGTACCCCTTGTATTAACTTTAGAGTCACAGACCTGCCTTTGAAGACTGCCTCTATAACTTAGCTATCAAGTTGATTGAAAGCCCAGCAATATTAGCTTTTGCAATCAAAAACCTTGAGTCTTCTGGTCCGCTGGTAACGAAATAATGTAGATGAAAATTATCTGCAACTCAATCAGGCTCTGTACAGGGTACCCAGAGATAACTTACCCAGCCTAATTATCTCAAATGAAATATTAAAGGACATGTAAGGCTTCTAGTACTTAAGTTACCTCATTTAGATACCCAGTAACATCTTGATTACTGCACCATACTAGGAGGACACTGTTTTTGTTCCTTATAAAATGCTTTTAAGGAGCAATATTGCTGCTTCCTGAAATCCCTCATATGGGAAACCTGAAAAACCTTCTTTGCTCTTCCCCACATCTGACAGATGTGAACTCAACTTATTTTTTAAGAAGAAAAGTACTGCATATACTTCATGTAATGGGCTCAGTAAAACCAGTGGTGTTGCTCTGATTTCTAAAGGGAGGCACGTGCTTGTGTACAAGCAGGGTTTTTAGTAGTCACTTGAGAGTGTACTCCATTCACCTGATGAATGAGGTTCTGGGCACTCAGCACCTCTAACCATCAGATCAATACCACACACTGAACTGTTTCTCTGTCAAAGGGTCCTCTATGTGAGCACATTCAAAGTTAAGGGAAACATAAGTAATTCTAGTCTGAAAAATTTCTTGTAGAGAACAAATTTCAGAAGCTTTCTTCCTCTACATGAATATTTCCTACAAAAGAGTGAGTCACAGAAATTATTTTACCTCTGGATGTGGACACTTTGGTGGGGATTTAACATCTTTGAGTTAGGCTCATTTTTCATTTTCCTTTTGATTCCCTTTAACTCTGTTTCCAGCCAAGACAAATTGGCCGTGAGAGATGTGTTTCTGTTCCAGCACAAAGGTAGTTCACTACTGCTTTAATTCCCCTACATCCAGTCTTCAAAGAGAGATTTTGAGAAATATTTCTACAGGCCTATATCTTCATTTTTCTCCTTTTTGCATCACAGTATACCTCATGTACCTCTTACTTTAAAGCTTACTTGTTCTGAGTTCCTCCTTCAAGACATTCTGAAAGATGTAGTGGGAAGACCTTGTTTAAAAGTGTCAGTGAATATAAAGCCTACAGAGCTTTGGGATCTTTCTTCCTACCTAAGAAATCATTGAGCTTAATCTCTGTTCTGCATCAGTAGAGCCCAGATGGTTTCAAGGAGAAAAATAAAATTCCAAGTTTCTCCACAGAAGAATCATAGACAAAAACAATGAAAAGCAGAAATGCACCGTGCCCAGAAAAGTTAAGAAGAACATGTAGGTGAAGGATATTGGTCAGGGGTGGATTTGGATGGTGGCAAAGAATAAACTGCATTCATTGAGGCCAGCTTCGAAGCATGCAGAAAATGGACTGGCAAGAAAGAAGGCAAGTTTCTGATGAATAGCTTTCAAATAGGAAATGTGATGGAATCCTCCTTGGTTTCTATATTGTTTTCATCACAACCCATTTCTTACCAATCTGAAACATTTTGCAATGGGCTATCTGTAGAAAATGCAAACTCCGCTGTTCCTACCTTTTTTTTTTTCCGGTACTGTAAGTGGAAGCCAACTTATGCTGTCTATAGTTTACAAAGCCTCAAATATCTCAGAGCCCTGTTTTCCATGTGAATTACTATGAACTAGGAAAATCTTTCTATCTTCACAGAAAATAAAGTCTTCCCTTTATGTGTAAAACAATAAGATAGAAACAAATCTTTGCAGAATTCTGCTTTAAAGAAAACAAGCATACTACCTGCTATTGAATAAACTCCAAAGACACTTTATGTTTCTGAAATTGCATTAGGGTTGCCTTCTCTTCAAGAAGTTAAGACTTGCGGATCCAGACAATATGACTCTACAGTTTTATCTTCTGATAACCAGTCCAAGGATCATCATTTCAGTGTAAAGACACATAAGCCTTTATAAACAGTTACTCATTTACACACACACACACAGTATTGAGTGTTTTTTCTTCAGTTAAAAAAATAGGCTGATGTTCATCTGAAGAGATTTTATTTGGGAATGTTTATACATACTCTGTAAACCAACTGTATCTGAAAATACTGATGGGAAAGAAAAGCAACAGGCATTCTTCTATTCTTTACATTGACTTTATGAACTACAAAGCCCCTTGCACAGTAAATTTTGTAGCTATTTTTATAGAGAGGAAGTCATCTTTCATTTTCATTGCTATGTTACTATTTTAAACAACACAGCAAGGGAGATAAACCGCATGAAATTGCACTTATAAGAACACATCAAGGTTCTGGCAAGGTGAGCCAGAATCAGATGCAGTTTCTGTAACAACCATGAAGTCAATTTTTCTGAAAATGACAAGATTTTGAATTGTCCATATCCCAATAAAGTACTATAGTTTTCCCAATTATTAATACTGATTATATAGGTATAAAGAGATAAATCAGTTTGTAAATTAATCATAGGATCATAGAATGGCTTGAGTTGGAAGGGACCTTTAAGATCATCTAGTTCCAACCTCTTTACTACAGGCACACTTCCCACTAGACCAGATCGCTCAGTCTCATCCAGATAAGCCAAATCATGGAAGATAAAGAGAGAGAGTTAAGCAAAAAACAGCACAAGTAATCAGACTTTCAACGTTGACCAGTACCAATTAAGAAAAATGATAAATGATTCCATACAGACAATTCAGTTAGACTAGCAAACAATATAATTTATGTCCTAGGCAAGAGAAGATTTGCTATGTAGTATCTACCTGAAAGAACAACAACAACAAATCATCCCTAAAAACAGGAAAAGGTGCACTTCAGTCACAGGAATGCTGCAGCCAGAAGCCCTCTATTTCTTGTTCTGATATTAACAAACCTACAGCACTCTCAGATCAACTCATCCACTGATAAAGAGGTTTAGGTAGGTCTGCCAACAAATTACAGCATGAGAAAGCGCATAGCACTTAATTTCTCTCTTCTGTTATACACTTTATTAATGAAGGAAGATGACTTTTATTTTCCATTTAACTGTGCTGGTGCGGCTTGTGTCTTTCCCATTAAAATACTATTCACACCAGAATAAAGCAAATACCTGCTACCTGCCAAAACCAAAAAAAAAAACAGCATAAGACTGTGTAAATATACCTCCAAAGATTGTGCACAAACCTTAGGAGGAGATAACTGCAGGATTCATTCAGATATAATTAGCTCTTCAAAGGGTACATATTCATAAAAAAAGGCTTATAGAAAAACTTAATAATGAAAGGTTTCTATAATTCAGTTCCAAATATCATAGGGTAGGTTTTCTCACATCCTATGTCCTTGATAGTTGTGTAAATTCTCACTTGAACATACAGAAACAGTTGAAGAAATGTTATGGTTGGGCTGTTCAGAATATGAATAACGCTCTCTGCTAAAATGTTCCAACCTTTGCTTCACCAGCAAACTCAAGTCAGAAATTTGGTTTATGTCAAATTAAAAAGAAAGCTGTCACTCATAAAACACAAATAACATGGGCACTCAGTTTGCCTGAGCACCGTCATGACTGCTAATGGTCTGAGAAAACATTTCTTCTCAGCTTTCTCTCTCAAATGCCTTTGTCACTCAATTTGTCCATAAGGTATAGAATCAAGACTGTGACCTGGCACAGGTACAGCTGATGGCCAACACTGACCTCTAGAGATGGGCCTGAAGGGCAGAAGTGCCTTTTTTAGAAGAAAATGAGATATTTCATTGAATGAACAAGCAGCCCTGCTGTCAGCTCTCTCTTCTAATTGCTGGCCACAGGGTGTTAGAACTGGAAGCCCTTATAATCGTGTTGAATACAAAAGTACTTATGTCTAGGGCATATACAGCTTCAGGTAAGAATTAGATGGAGCTGATTATTTAGTAACAGCCACAGTCAGTTTGACCCTATGCTACCTCTCTTTTTGTCTGGCTCTTTTTCTCTAAATCTTTGTCAACTAACAAAATAGATATGGCACTAGGAGTAGACAGTTATATAAGCGTAATTCAGCACATACCTTCTTAAAGTTAACAATATCCATCTCTGTACTCCCTTCAAATGAGAACAGAAATTTCATTTTAGGATAACCCATCACTTCAAATCTTCAGCTGGCTCCACCAGCTTGTCATTAAGTCACAACACTATCACTGGTACCAAGTAATATGCTCTGAACAAACAACTCAAAGGTTGAAAATTCCAAGTATAAAGATTGTCTTAAAGGTCAGCCTAGCAAACAGCAGACAGATCTGTTTTCCCTCTTTTCTTTCTTCCTCAACAAAAATGGTTAATCATCAGCACCAGTAAGTGATTCAGGGTTATGTCTGTTTACTGCAATAGATAAAATTTTGGACATCTGTTAAGTTTAATAAACAGGGGGGTGGGATAGCTCATGAAAATGTGATGAAAGGCTAATTTCTGTGTATAAATTAGGCAGGAAATTGGCTCAAGTTTTGTTTAAGCAGCCTGAAATGCATATAAAATAATAAAAGACAAAAAAAAAACAAAAAACAAAAAACAAACAAACAAAAAAACAGGGACCTTCATTTACATAGGGTTCAATACAATCAAGCAAACAGCATTATAGAAATAGTAGTCTGCATGTATTTAAGTCCTATCTTATTACAGGTATTGATAAAGATCAAAGAAAACTCATTTAATATGAGATTAAACATCATAGAGTAGAGCTGCCCATACTGTATTTAAAATTATTTGTATGCGTGCGTGTCATTTTCATCATGTTTAACTCATGGTAAATATTCCTACAAAGAATTATCATCTGCAAAGTTGAGAACTACAGCTTACAGTTTTAGGCAACAAGACAAACAACAGAATCCAGACAAACAACAGAATTTGGTCCTAATGGCTGAATATTACCCTTTAAATAAAGAAATAAAGAAATAAGTGATCCAAAATAAACAATAACTTTCAAAAACTAACAGCAAAAGTATACATAAAACCAAGCTGTCCTTTGAATAGAAATTCCTCTATAGATCTGCATTAATTCTGCATGAATATTGTAAAACCTTTCCCTCTGGCTGTTTCCTGTTGGATAACATTGTGCAAAACAACAAAAGGGGGAAAAAAAAAAAAAAACACCAAAAAAAACACCGATTAGCTGGAGCTCTGTATAGCATGGTGCTAAAAGACTGAAGCTATCTATGGAGTATAAAAGAACAGAAAAATTCTTTTCCCTACTGTCCAGCAGTGAGCACTGGCTCCTGTACTTTCTTCTTAGTCCAACAATAATCCCTAAGATAATTAGAACTGTAAAGCCAAAAGCACGTTTCCTATTTACCTAGCTTTCTGATGTCAATAGTGTTTTGTGGGGATAAAAAAGACTGTTGTAAAAAAAAAAAAAAAAAAAAAAAAAAAAATCATATAATATACTTGGTCAGACTGAACAAGTGAGGTGACTGGAAAACTTAAATACCAGAGACACTAATCATCCTGCTTCTACTACAACAGAAAGAAATAAAAATTACAGAGATACAACTGCTTTCTTAGCTTCTCTAGCAAAATATCAACTATGTGGCTCAAATGGTAGTGACAGTTGCTAAACTCTTCTTCAAGGAGTGGTTCAAAGTGTTAATGTGACACAAACAGAAATATTGTGTTTTCTATACTGATGCTCATTGCCTTTCTATAGTACGCCTTTTTGTTCTCTTATGTTTTTGCTTGGTTCTGTTTGTCCATCCATTTTCAGCACAGCCACAGTGACAGGCTAAATTTTATGTGGAGAAAAACAGTGAGAATGTTTCTGGAAGCTTTTGAAAAACTTCAACAGAATACATAAAATAGCGTATTCAGGGAGCTATGCTCAAAGCTCATTTCCTCCTGCTCCAAGGACAGCTGGGAGATGATCTGCTATTCACTTGGAAGAATGGACAGGAAATGCACAATTTTCTGGAAGGACAGATTTGAAAACTTTACAGAGCTGGTGTTCAGGTAGTTGTTGAGCATCAGACTCCCAAGGCTGACATGAAGCTCCTCTGTATGGCCAAGCACTGCAGAACGCAAACAGACTGGGTAGCTGACACGTACAGCTGCCACACACAGGACTCAAATCTTAGTCCATCTGGATCTAAACCTAACCTGCATTAACACTTCCTCCAGCAGTCCCACAGACATCACTGAGGGCAGCTTGACTCCTGGCAAAGCGTGATGCCAGCAACGTGCTCACCCCCACACCCAGGACATTCTCTTTCACAACAGGGAGCTGGCACAATATCTAGAGTCTGACAGCAGGGCATCCTGCCTGCCTGTGAGCCAAGATACAAGTGCTCTATGTTTTTTGAGCACTATTTCAATGACCCAGGATGCACTTTCATCTGGACACCCAACAGATGCTTTGAAACATTAACCAGATTTAATCTTCTAAATGCACCTGATAGTAACAATTCTCTAGATTTAATGCTAGTCTTGAGAAGCAATGGCATGTAAATACTATAATCTCCTTTGATTAGCTTAGTTGCATCTCTCTGCTGTGTCACAAAGTTTTTCAAGAACATACTTTCCTCATACAGCACCAGTTCATCAAAATAATACCTTTCTTTGGACAATGATCAGTCAAGAATGCTTGCAAAGCTCAGCATGAAAACTCAGGTTAAAACAAAACTAGTGTCTTGGTTCTGGCTTGGAGCTGGATCTTCTGCATCTCAATTCAACGTGTCATTCCCTAATGGTTCCCTCAATATGTTTTTCCCTGTCATTTATTATTTTCTTCTAATATGGACTAAATGAAATACTAAAATAACAAAATCCTTCATGAATTAAAATGCCTGATTCTCATCCGTTCTACTGTCAAGAACTCTGAGGGCTAATTCTGCTTACTGCTGGTTTAACTGTGATGGGAATTGCAAAAGAAGAAAATCCTTTGGCAAATATTTCCTCTTCATGGATATGAGTGACATGCAGAAATAGGCAGTACTAAGTGATTTATATCTTCATTTGTTTTTACAAGAGAGTCAATAACAAGTCTTGTCTAAAGGACATAAAAATACTTCCAACAAATAGTCCACGGGGCATTTTTTCCCCTAAGACGAATATCCATTGGAAATCTTGTAAAAACTATGTCTTCATATACCATAACATCTTGATATTTTCCTGGATACACAATAAAGTGACTTTTGTTCATGTTTCTACTAAGTATTCTGTTTTCACAAACATTTTTAACTCAGATATGTGGCAAGGAGTTTGGATGGCCCTGAATCAAAGATTTCATGGGGAGCCATCAGTCCTCAAAAGACCTGGGAAGACCTCCAGCAAAGGACATATAAAACTGAAAACATAATAGAATAAAAACATTATATGCTTAATTGTAGTGATGTAGAAACAAAAAAGAAAATAGTATATAAACTTCACTTTTCCCTCCTTTCATTTCCAAGCTGTTTTCAATTCTTATACATTTTTACTACTTTTGTTGCTGTTGTTGTTTTAACTATTTTTTTTGACAGTGTTTGGATTTAGATCAGGCTTAATGCCAACGCAGAACACTGTAGCCCTAAGGACACAGCAGTACATGGTAATACACTTTCCCTTTCTCTACAGATGAATGGCATGAAACAAAACTAGCTCAGTATTAGAGTGTTTTTCTACATGCATCACTCAAGGGCTGTGTGCCTCATAGGATGAGCTGTTAAAAGCAAGTAGTCTCTCTGCTCTTATGTCTGTATTCCATTAAGGCATTTAGGGCTGTCAGAAATTTAATTCAGAGTCAACAGTCAAACACACTGTGTGTAAATGCGAACCTGAACTCTTCAACCCAGCTGCATTTCAGAACACAGAGGATGTTGCAGCAACTCCTATTATACTCAGCAAAACCCCATGGCTATCTCTTGTTCAATTAAACTCTCATTTATATTACTAAAAATTAATCAAACCACAATAAATAGCCATAAGAAAGCAGCAGTAAACTACTTTTAACTGATCATTCTCTTAGATGTAATTAATCTTCTAGAGCTATATGTAAAACTTTGAGGGCTGATTACTAGACTTTCTAGGCTTTTAAGAGGTAACTTTTCATCTCATCTCCAAAATTTCAAACCACTCATTAATACAGAATAGTTATAGGTAACAGAGAAACTATCAGACAACTCCTCAATCTGGTTTCTTGAGGGAAAACATATCTTAAAAATAAAAAAAAAAAACAAAAAAACCCTCAAATCCATTAATACTCAAGAACATTATGAAGGCAGCCTATTACTTAGTTTCTCCTGATAGCTATTCTCATTCTCAATCCTTTATTCTCTTGGATAAAGAAACAAAACAAAACAAAAACAAACAAACAAATAAAAACCACTTCATCTCATGCCTCTTACTACATTTACTGTAATTCTGTCTTTCTTCTATTTAAATTAGAAGGAAGAGACCTAGGAGCAATAGCTACTTCCAGCTAGGAGCAACCATGACAGCGTATATTTCCTTGGGAGACTTCAGAGATCCCTTCCATGTACCATGTTGTCCAATTAACCATGTTGAAAGTCTCACCTTTGACTCTATTATTCTGCTTCTGAATTACCTATGAAAAGATAATGGCACAGGGTGGAAGTAGAAAGGCAACATCTTACTTGTCTTCATAGAATCACAGAATCATTAAGGTTGAAGAAGTCCTCTGTGATCATCTAGTCCAATCATCAACCCATCACCACCAAGTCCACTAAACTACATCCCTCAGTTCCACATCTTCACATTTCTTGAACACTTCCAGGGATGGTGACTCCACCACTCACCCTGAGCAATCTGTTCCAATGCTAGACCAGTCTTCTTGAGAAGAAATTTTTCCCAACCTAAATCTCCCCTGGTGCAACTTATGGCCACTTCCTCTCATCCTTTTGTTTGTTTTGTTTTCTTTTGTTTGTTTTTGTTTGGTTTGGTTTTTTTTGCTTTTTTTTTTTTCATTTTTTAAATTACTGGACTAATGCCTCATGTTCTAGACGAGCTCTCATGTTATTATTATTAATATCATTTTTAATGTGAATACTTCCTAAAAAGACTACCCACTTCAATAGATATAATGCCAACAAAATGACCTATTTAAAGTGCAGAGACCAAAGTTAATTATGTGAGAATCTAAGCAAAGAGCCAAGCAATCACAGTTTTCAGCCAATGTGTTAAGCTTAACTTAGAGGTTTTGCACATAATGCAATATACATAGTCAATCAGAGGATCAAAAATACACAGCACTTGCCTTCAGGTCTGAAAATGATTGAAGGCTCTGAAGCAAGGCCACCTTCTTTTGCACTTTTACTTCAGGCATCCCTCTGTTGTCTGAACACTCAGGCCAAAGCAGCTATGAATGGAAATAATAGTAAACTGAGCAGCTATCAACTAATTTGCACCAAATTATGTAATGACATGTAATCCATCTGAGATGCTTGAGCTTCTGGTGGTAATGTCATAAAAAACTGATACGCCATTAATTTGTACATAAATTCCTGGATATTTGAAGAATCTGAAGAAACTACATTAACAAGACTGGAGACAGAGAAACAAGACAGGCAACAAAAACTTTTGAAGTAGTAGCAAGCCTTCAATCCTACAAATGAGAACACAGCCTTCCCTAATGCCTGGTCAATAATAAGTGAAAGAGCAGGACATGAGATTTTGGTAGGCAAAAGAGAAAAAAAAAGTGTAATGGAATAAATGAATATAATTATATGTAGGAAACAAGATAGATTTGTGGTCTGACACTACACTACTTCAAACAGCAGTTTTCTTGATAGTTCCTTATATTTACACTGATAGTTATAATTTTCAGGGAAGAAGTATGTATATTATAATGTTACAGGTACATTCATAAATAACTCTTAGAACTTTGTCTGAGAAGACTGTCAGCAAAATTTGATTTGAATGAATTCATCCATAATGAACAGTATAGTAACACACATTTATATTAATCATTAGCTCGGCTACAATTATTTCCTCCAGAGATTTTAAATATATACATTTTATTCTGTAGTTTAAGAAAAGGAAAACCAAAGCAGAACATTAACTGTAAACTACACTAGACACAGATGGACCTTGCCTCTTATCCACAATTCCTCAAGCATAGGACATGATTGCACTGAAGAGTAAACGAGACACTCAAAGTATTTAATAACACATTTCAATGACTAGTTTTTCCTCAAGGACACCTACTTTCACATAAAACTTATCAATTCTACAGGCATCATGAAAAGTTATATTTTGCAAACAACATAACAGGTCTTTATTATTCTTGTTTTCTCTCTCAAGATGACCTTTTAAAATATTCCTATTTATTTCTTTCACTTTCATATTTTAACAGTGGCTTCTATCAATACTAGCTATTTAGTCTAGTTTTGCTACAGTTAAAACCATTTTTAAGCTTCAATTCAAAATGGAATTATTCTCAGGCTCTTTTGCTCTTTGAAACACTTAGAAAGCTATCAGAAATAACATCTGAAGAAAGCTTACATACACAACAACGTAGATAGGAATACTTAATATATCTTAGTGATTGTCGTCACTTTTAAGAGTCTTGTCCTATTTTTTGTAGTTGTATTTGCATTAGTTTTAAAAAACAATTTCTTCTGTGAGAATGTGCTACTTAGAAATGCAACCCAAGGGGTACCATTAAAATCTAAAATAAAGTAAGAAAAAGAAGGGAAGACGATTTGCCTGGGGACTGAAAACAGCTCTCAGGTTTCAGCCAAGATTCTTCTCTATAAAGCTGAATCTTAATTCTGGCAGATTTCTCTATTAGATAGTCCACCTAAGAGTTTTCTGAAGCTTGTTGAGAAAACAATCTGCAAAATCTGCTGTTTACTTTACACAAGCCTCACTTTCCTTTGGACTCCAAGGCCATAAGACAAAAGCCCAGAAACTTTTTAATTCAAACTGATAAGCTCTGTAGTCCAGCTACTTCACCAGCTTAAAAAGAAAATTTAAAAAAAAAAAATTAAAAATAAAAACAGACAAGCAAAAATTTTGACTTCTCTCTTTAAAACAGAGAGGCCTGAGCTGGGAAAGTACAGTTATTCTGTGCAGAAAGTCATGAAGATGTTTCTACTCACACATTATTTTCACAAAATGCAATTTTAAATTCTCCAATTCTTCTAGTGCCAAAAACATGAAACAGAAAAACAGGAGATTAACACGCAGAAAGTGTACTGTGCCCAAGCAACAAGAGACATTCACAAAATGTCATCCAACACTGCAAATATTTAGCTATTTTCTTCTCAAAGCACATGTAACTTCTCATCAACAAGAAGTCTAGGCAATTAAAGATATTTAAGTAGTGCTCCATTCTCTCTGGAGTTCAATAAATCAGTATAAAGCACACCAGATTCATTAATATCCTATTATAACTTCCTATTATATTTTGATATCTACACTGGTCCATATCTAAACTTGTGACTTTGGGTGAAGTGAAATATATGTTTGTGCATATAAACACAAACACTGCATTTTTTGATAAAACAATGTGAAGGTCCTCTGCTGTTTTTATTTTTAAATGCATATGTATTTTAACACAGGTGAACATAAACTGGGAGAGAATACCAACTCATGCAGTTACACTCATGACACACAATGTCTGGGAGAGGGCTATTGTCTGTCACACCACTGCACATAAAGATAGAAAAATTGGACATTATTTATTTGTGTGCACTGTTTAGACATAGACCAATATATGACAGCTCATAACAAAACACATCTAAGACACAATGAAATACCTAATAAGTAAGAACATCTCCCAGTACATAAGGCTAAGTACTATGACTAATTAATTTAATAGAAACTATCAAGTTAATAAACTGTTCCCGTGAACACCTATCACTTATCTGTTTCTAAAAGTTTTTAAAACTCAAGGAGCGTGGAGACTTTAGAAATCCAATAGTTAGATGATCCACAGACATTGATTACTTACTAGATCTTGTGATTCATGTGAAAATTGAAATGTCTTTTTTGACATCAGAATTTTGAACTATATACTAGCTCCCCTGCCTTAAAACCACCTTTCTTTCTTAGCTATATAAAACTGATAACAATATCAAAATGGCCTCCACCTATGAACTCTTCTTCAAGCAATACCTATTTTATCTGAGGAAAAAAACCCACGAGGTGTTCCATCAGAATCTCAGAGGGAGAGACGACTATGCACCTACAGAATTCATGTATCAATATCTGAAAATATCAAAGGGTGCATAAATGCCAAGTTACCAGTTAACTACATCCTACAAGCTGACAAACTCCTCCTTCTCCTCTCTTCAAACGTGAAAGTAGACACACGTGTTGAACTGCCTACACTAAACCTAGAAAGCTTATTTTACTGTATAAAGGTCACACAAGTACTCAAATTGGATGAAAATTTAGAACACTGCATTTGTGCATTTCATTTTCACAATTTATAATCTTCATGACTGATTTAGCACTGTTTAAGGGTTGCAAAGAATATATTCATGAGAATGAAAATATCCATTAGATTTGGATGACAGACCATAGATTAGAAGTCATTCATTATTTGATTTTCTTTCCCCCTTTCTATTTTGGTCTGTCTCAGACTTTCTTAGTTTGATATCTATGCAACGAAGACTTAAACCTGAGTATAACATCATAACACTGTCCATGATTAAAATTTAAAATCTGTTAATTTTATGTGCACACTATGTCATTGTGACTCAATGAGTCACTGGAAAACAAGATTTCGTGTGGTATTGTCTTGAAAAAAAATCAGATGGCACAATCCTGTGGTTAAAATACATCACACTTTCCTGGACATCCCTCTCCCTTCCTTGTCTCTTTCCATCACAAGAGGCAAAATGGGAATGAGGAAAAACTATGATTTTCTGAAAGTCATAAAGCACATAAGTGGCTCAGTCACAAACAGATTTAAGGGGTTCCAATGTCATCCTAAAACCAGGAGTCAGCACAAAAATTACATAGTTTGGGTATTTGATTCAAAAGACAGCACTGTTTATCCCTAATCTAAACAGAATTCACATACATAGATGTAGTCACTTTTTTCAACTAAAAAAACTAAATCAATGTACTGCAATCTAATGAAGAATTATGCTTAAATTACCCACAATGGCTGATGATCACTACCTGCAGTTTGATTCCTTAGAGCATTTAAGTTACATAAGAATAAAGTTTTCTACTACAGATTTGTGTGACAGAAACATCAGGATGCTGCAGCCTTGACTGAGCAGCTAAGAATGCAGAATTGCACTGGCACAAAATTATATGGAAAGGCGCCATACAACTTTAAGCCGGAAACATCCTGTTATCAAGGAAACTTAAAACGCAGAGAATATGAACTCTCTGAAGGAGAACAAAAGTAAATTAAGTAAAGACTGGCAACTTCTACCTTAACAAAACATGCTAAATTTACACTGTAGATGGGGACATCTCTTCCACAGAGTGAGGGGAACTCAAGTAGCATCAAGCTGGCATCATCACTGTCATTGGGAATTTAAAAGTCAAGATAACCAAAGGATATAAAGAATGAAGAAATAGTTCTAATTCAGGCCGAGAGTTACTCTACTTCAGTGTTAGTTCTTTTAATATTTTATTGCTCTTGATACCTTCTTGGTCTTTTTCAAGTTATCAGTTTCTATTTTTGAATCCTTCAAGGTAGCTCAGTAAGAGTGTCAAGCTCTGTAAATAAATTATGAACCTCTGTATTTCTCTACTTTCTGGAGATCTCTTTGTTTTAAAAAGCTACAGTGATATAAAACAAAAGATAATAGTGCAATTAATTGCAAGAAAAAGAGATGTAAATTAGAAAAATCACTTAGTACTCAGAAATGACCTTGCAAAATTCACTGTAAGCTCTAAAACACAAAGCATATTATGATACTTTCTACAAAATTAAAGAAATGGAGAGGGGGGAATAATTATAATTATAGATTTCTTTCTTTCAGGGTGATTAATCAGACAGTACAGTACTGCAGACTATCCTAGGTCATCACCCGCAATTCAAAATATAAAACAGTATACAAGTGCCAATCTCAGATACTATTCTCTAACATAACCCATCAACAATGAATCACAAGTAATCTGCCTGTACATCTATGATCTCCCTTTGCAATGAAAAGGCAGATGAACAGTCATTATTAATTCTCTCATTGGAGCATACAGATCCCTAAAATATTGAAGAATGTCACCTTTGTTTACTGTTGAGCAACGGAGAGGGGAAAGAAAAGACTTGGCAAAAAAAGGCACACACATAGACAGGATTATATGGAAGTGTGGTTTCTAAGTCACTCTATGAACCATATTAAAATAATAAATATACAGAGAACACAACAAAACAGTTCGGCTATGAAAATTATTGAAAACTCAGATGTTTGCTTGAATATACACAGGGCTCATGGAACAGTCATGATCATAATTTTAACTAAAATAAAAATCTAAGTTATGCACGCAGCTGCAAAATCAAGAGAAATATCATTGACCAGCTCAAAAATATTTTCCAACTTTCCCAGAATCTAACAGGTACTCATTTGGAGCCCAGACATGATCCTATTCTGCATTTTTCAATTGGAATCTCTGTCCAATGGAAGGAGGGTTGTTAATTACATGACCTTCAAGGTCCCTTCCTACTCAAGCCATTCTGCAATTTCATGATTTTATTTTAACTGCTCAAGCTCAGTCTATCTTATCATCCATGCTACCTTCCAGAAGGCTAGCATTATTTTGCTTTAGAAGGCCAATGATAATTTGTTCCCCCTACATAATCAAAATTTTGTTCCATTGATGCCAATGGAATCAGGACGTCAAATCACATCTTTATTTCTAATATCCTCATGGTTAAGTTATTGTTGCTATAATTATTGCCTATGGGAACAAGAACATGCATTTCTGTTGTGTTTTCCATCTCCCCTCAAGAATATTCCATCAAGTATACCACAATCCTGTGATATCTAAGAGCACCCAGCAGCAGGACAGTGCCATGTGTTTTGGTTTTGGTTTTAGTTGGGTGTTTTTTTTTTTTATTATTATTATTTATTATAATTCTCTTTTTCTTTCTGTTGGTTCAGTTACCTAGCAACAAATAGATAGCAAATAAAAAAATAATAAAAATTAAAAAAATTCCATTCTCACATCTGAGATACTAATACTACAGATCTCCTAGTAATTTGCACAATAATTTTTCTGGGCCCTATCTTGACCGAGAGAAAAGCTTAGGAAATCCCCTATGGTCATTTAAGTTTAAAAGCTTTCTTTTGACTTTTCAAATAATAAAAAAAAAGTCCTAATCTTCAAAATGAGTTTCCCAGCAAAAGCTATCTTGGATTCTGTCTTCCAAAGGAGAAAACCTTCAGAGTCATTCAAAAGCTTTAAAGGTTTATTCCTACTGGAAAATCCATTTAAACAAACTCTCAGGCAGACTTCCCTCAGTGCAAAAGCAGCTTTTGAAAACTTTTAAAATAGCTATAGGGTTTTCAGCCTCCTGAGGTCAGCCTGTCTGCACAGTGACTGCCAATCTCACTACCCATCTTCATGCAACTGTCAAACCTATAGCATTGCTTTAGAAATGCTCTGCCAAGTAGAAAATATTTCTCTTGAAATACTGATAACTTTAAGTACAAAATAAAAATCAGCCTGTAAAAATCTTTACTGCAACAATTTAAATATAAACAACCTAGCAGAGAAAGAATTATAACAAAATCATCCACTGCATGAATGATGTCACAACCATTCAACACTGCACTGCCTAACACTAAGTGGTAGTACAGCCTTAAGCACAAATAAAATTTATTACAAAAATAGAAGAATTCAAAAGGTGAAGATAAATTGCTGGACAAAACCTAAATCCTTGCTAGAGAATAGAAGAGGAATGCTTGGTGAAACCAGGTGAGATGAAGGTTGTTCTTAAAAAACAATAAGCATTTGTCATGTTTCAGAAAACAGTTACTGGGATGAGTGCCCAGATAAAACAAATTAATTCACCAAAATGTCACGTGCGTGTGTATCATACTTAAATGTTAACAGAACGCAACGCAACTTCACTGATCTTCAGGATTTTCCTAAAAAGTTTTCAACAGATTGACTTCCATAAATTAAGTCAAGCCTTGCAAACCACTGAACTGACATTTGTAAACAGCAAAAAGGATAGAGAGGGTTGAGTCAGAAGGAATCTTTATGATCATCTAGTTCCAGGCCCCTATCATGAGCAGGGACAAATTCCTTCAGATGAGATAAAAGGAGTGTTTTGTCCCTTCTTTAAGGTTCTCCTAAAGCTATCCTAATGCCTTGCAACAATGTATATTCTAATTCCATTTGTCACAACTCAGTCAGAAAAAGGCAGGCAAAGTTTTAAGGACTTGATTCACACTTTTCCACAATATTAATTTGGTTTTCCTTTAAATGGTTTGGGTAAGACTGAGTGCTTTTTCAACAATATCATACTATTTATATTCCTTGGCCCTTAGACAAATAGTTATTTTTGTTTACCTACTTTGCCAGACGTGGATTAACAAAACTGTAAAAAATTGCTTCAACTCCTCAAGCACTTCATCATAACAGTCCTTACTTAGGAAGCTCAGCCAGAAATAAATCTTCAAATTTATTCAAAATAATATAATGATTCTGTGCTACCATATTTTGGAGGACTAGACTGTGCTCTAATTTGTGTTATTCTAACTTAGTTGCTTCCTGACCTCCTATTCTTCAACACTGAGTGAAGAGTTCAGGAAACACCGTTACCCACATGTTACTTAAGTGGCCCATAAATACTTCTATTACCATTTAAAAAAATAAATAAATAGATAAAGGAAACATCTTCCTGATATTTCTTTATAATCATTCTGACATTTTTTGAATTTGCTGTAACATTTTCTACCTTTACAATCAAATTCTTTATTGTATGCTCTTTATTGTAACTGTTTAGCCACAGTTAACTGCTGCTGAACCACCATTAATGTGCATTTCTCTGTCCTTCCTTATAAGTGTGTATATATACACACATATATATGTGTATATATACATATATATAAAACTGAAGTAAGCAAATCTCTGAAGTAGTATGGAAAAAGCATATAAATAATTCCCATGTTTTCCGTTTCCAAATTTTCCTCTTTAGATCAGTTGTACTTAATGGCTTAGGATGTGCTTGCAAACTCACATTATCCAGCACAAGCTCCCTTTACTTAAACATCCTAACCACAGTGTCTCCTCCTTTAGCATACTAATCTTTACATGCCTCCTGAGATGTGAGATAAATGCTATTATATTCTTAAATATAATCAAAACCAAGAGGCTGCACATAAACTGGTCAGTGAGTAATACTGATGAGGACCTGACTATCTAGACACCTAGGTCCCAGTCTTGGGCTGACCTTGTTTTTCTGGACTGTTATAAATTCTTGCTATGACAGATCCCCTGTTCTTTTTCTTTTTCCCACAAACATTTAGTATGTCTAGTTTCTTCCCTGCTCAGGATCTAAGAACAAGTGTATGCATCTTTGAGGGGAAAATATGTTTATGCATGACCTCAGGCATCAGCAAAAGGTCGCTTTCTAACTTCATAGTCAAAAATCCTTGCTACTTCCCACTGCCCCTCTGTAACGAGAAAGAAATTGAACTATAATGTCAAAATAAAAATGGAGATAATATTACAATCAATAAAAAATATGCTGTTCCATGAATTACTGTAAAAGTGCAGGTTTCTCATCCTCAAGAAGATATTCAAATTCTGTCTCCATGGTTGGTGGAAAGAGGGTAATACATTATAAAAGGAGGTTATTTTAGTACAAAAGCCATGGCTTAACTGAACTTAAAGAAGATTGCTTATGATTTTCTTCTTCTACTGAGTGCAACACTTTTGATGAACAACACAGCTTAAAATTATGGACAAGCCTTTACAGAAGAGAACAGGCCTCTGAGATCCTTGTAAGCTCTGCCCATATGAATTGCCAGGTGCTATTAAAATAGAGAGTGCTGATCATAAGCTGTTTAAAAAAAAAAAAAAAAATTCTACCTGGTGAACAAAGGCTCTCACCAGCCGCACTTTCATGCTCCTGTGCAAATTCCTAACACAACAATCTCTGCTCAAGGATTAACTTTCATTATCAGTGACTAAGAATGAAAAATGCATTACTCTCAGAACAACATTTTACTAGATTGTATTCTCACTCTTTTTCTTAAGCACAGAAATGAGAAACAAAGAAAGATACTTTTGGAATGTACCCTGAAACCTCATCTATATCCCTCACTAAAATCTTGGACTATACTCTGTTTTACCTGTTCCACTTTCTTCTGCTCTACCACAAAGAACTCACACCTTCATCCAGTACTTAATGCACCAAAAAGACTAAACTTAATTTCTCTAAATTACAACTTTTCCCCTATAATGCTTTAGCTGAATTTTCTATTTGGCTAAAGCAGCTGATTTCACACATATAAATTTGAACACTTCTTCAAAGAGGAATTTTAGTAAATTTTTGGGATGAAATGTGAAAGTAATTTTTTTTTTTTTAACCTTTCTTAAATTTGTTATCTCTTACAATCAAGAATTCTGCACGAGATGTTCCACTACTGATGAACAGAATGAAATAATAATTTACAGACTTGATTCCTTACAGTCCTTAATTACATCCATAATCTGCTTAAACTTGTCCCACCCTCCACTACTCATTATCCCATTAACTTATCATGCAGTTTGTGGCCCATTATTACTTTTTCATCACTGGGTCCCAGATGATTTTCTATCATACCACTTTCTACACAGCTATTCCCTATTTCCCAGTCTTGGATCTGATTTTTTTTTCATTCCTAAGTAGAAATATAAATAAACCTTTGATATTTTCTCTTATTCAATTTCATCTTACTGTTCTCAAACCATTCCTGAAATGTAAACCAATACAATATTGTGTCCTTTGAGACTGTGAACCCTGTTTCAAGATCTAATGACAGAGAACTACTGATGATTTCTGTAAACAGAACTACCAATAAGGTGTAATTATCTTACAAACATCTCCCATTTGCATTATTTCCCATTTCCTTTTTAGAAAATAATGTGCAAGACTATCAAAGAATATCCTATCATACGTGCTAGGCAAACTTTACTATATAATGGGAAATCAGATTGGTTTGATGTTATCTTCTCTTTGTAAAATCATACTGACTTATTTTCATTTTCTAGGTTTCTAAAACCCAGGTCTCTGTTAATTTGCTTTAGCCTCTTTTCAACTCCTGAAGTTAGAAAAGAAATAATGTTAGAACAGTCACGCTTGCTTTTCCACTTTTGAAAGATTAATTGCTATGTTTGCCCTCCTTCAGCCCTCTGGGGCCAACCCATTCTCCACGAGATCCATGATAAACAGTGCTGGTTTCTGAGCCATTGATTCAGTTAGTTCCTTAGGGACTGCAGGTAAACCTCATCAGACCTAGCTGACTTAAATACAGTGAGCTGGGATAAATGTTTTTGGACTTATTCTTTTCCTATTCTGACCTCTGCTCTCATTTCATTTTAATTGTATTAAATCATTATAAGTGCTGCTCGTTTTGTTTGTTTGTTTTTTTTTTTAAATGCCTGAAACACAGAAGAAAATGGAGCATTTAAGCGTGTTATGTTATCCATTACTTTATCATACTCCCCATTAAATAATGGATTTACTGTTTTCTCCAGTTTCATTAAATAGCAAATATAACATTTTTAATGTCTTTTAGTAATTGTCACTTCTAACATCTTTGTAATTTTACCCCTATGCATTTGTCCCTACTTATCTACGTGCTATTAGCAAAATTGTGCTACTACCACTTTCAGTTTAATCTGCACTTTTTAAATGAGAAACAACCAGACTGCATTTTTGCCTCTTAATATACTTCCTATCTATCAAAATAATTTTCTGTGATAGTTTTCATATTCCCTCTTTAAGTAACCTTCTCCAGGACCTTTATCCCTTAAATGATTTCTTCCACCTAATTATTTTATCAGTTGGTCAAACTTACGTTTCAAAATTTGTTGCCATTAATTTTCTGTTATCATTCCTTCATTTTCTAGTCAGAGATGGTACTCAGTGGCCTAAGTCATTCTTTGAAGCATTCCATTTCTGAATGCTTTCATCCTAATGTCTTACTTCTAGACTCAGCTCTACCCTGGCTATTTGTTAAAATCAAATCTGAAGTAGTTGCTCTTTCAATTATTTTCTCCACCTTAGCAGGTCGCCTTTGTTTGCTGGACATAAGGAGAAAATACAATTTATTTCAGTGTGTTTTAGCAAATTCTAATTCTTTCGGGGTATCTGGCATTTTGCTCTCACCTGTACACATAAACTACACTCCAGTATAAAAATCTGTTATGATAAATCAACACTTATTTCAATGTGTTTTCATTTTTAAGATCAATCAGTTAAGCTCAGCTTTAGAGTGAAAGATCGTTCAAAGATTATTTAGAATGCTTCTACAAACATGTTTGCACAGCTAAGTCCTTTTTTTTTTTTTTTCTGCTCCTGTCTTTCAGGTGTGAGCAGACATTAAATTCCATACATTTAGTAAAATGTAAAAATGGAAAAACATTTTGGGAAAAGATTCATAACTTCCTACTAAATGTGTGAAAACTCCCAGCACAAAGCATTATGGATACATCAGCCGAATAAATTCTAAAGACGGTGATTATACAAATTGTTTTCATATAATCCTTAGTGTAGCCACATAATGAATATGCATGCAGCTGTGATCACAGTAGCTCAAAAAGCCTATTCTAGAAAAGAAAAATATATATTTTTCAATGGTGGACAGGAGGTGAAAAGAAATGCATGTAACAGGTTGGGTGATATACTCACTGAAACCAGAATGCCAAAAAAGCAAGCATTTGCCTATTACCATATATAACTGGTAATATATCGCTGTTTTTTTTTTTTTTTACTAGTTTGGAATGGTGCATATGTAGATGACAATTATGTCTAATTAATCTGTAAATTCCTGATCTATTCTTCCTTCACAAATTGCTGTTTTTTGGGTTTTCAGGTTATTTCTGTTTTTTTTTTGTTTTTTTTGTTGTTTTTTTTCCCCATTGCTTTTTGGTTGTTGTTGTTGTTTATTTAAATTCACAAACTTCTCTATACTTTAGAGTAAGTGGTCATATTTTTAAGTCTAGCATTAAAGAAAATGTCTTTCAGAATATGTTTTAAAAAGCAGTTTTTCTACCAGTAATTTTAACTTTATCCTCTAATTATATATCATCCCCGAAGAAGAAATGTGAACTTTTCAACATACAAAAATGGTATTCCTGGGAAAGAAAGTCTCTATATAAGGCCACAGTAGCAAGCGTATGAAGATAATCAACTAGTTACATTTTGTTCCAATGTTGACTTATATTCAAGGCCAATAAGATGAAGCATCTTTTTGAAATTTGGAAACTCTCTTGGTAAGTTTCCAAAGAATCCCCACAAAAAGGAAATTTCTGATAGCAGGTCTTCAAGATTTAACAATGGCTTCTTGTTTGAGTAATTTTGTCACAGTACATCGTATATGAAAAGGCCAATTATCTAGAAACAAATGTCATTTTCTTACTATTAAGTTGTAGACAATGAAGCATCCTTCAGAGTTAATCTATGAATGATCAGCTGCAAGCGATAGTATACTGTCACAGTTCAAATGTATAATAACTACATATTCACTACTTCTTAAGTGTTTCGCTGCCTGACCGCCTTTGAGCAAAAAATACTTGAAACAGAAGAGTAACGAATAACATGTGGACTGAATGACCTGAGAACAATGTATTCTTTCCACCAAAGTTTTCGGTGCTCCCCCCCTAAATTTGGTTCAACTGTGAATAGTGCAGAGCAGCACCTACCCTAGCTACATGAAGGGGGTCAAGCATAATGAAGACTCAGACTACATGCAGATTTTATGGTATAGAATAGTAACAGTTAAATAATTGACATTAGCAAAAATTAAAGCATGAATTAAACATTACACACAGAAAACTGAGAAAGTTAAAATACGTCCCTTGGGAGAACTTGGTTAGAAGCAAGTACATACAGTATTATCCGGCCGGCTTTCTCTAACACTTACATTTTGCTAAATTTATTTTACCAGAACTTGCATTCTAAATGTTTAAATTACTGTATTTCAATGTCTGTTCCACAGAGTTCCAAATTAGATAAAAAATGAGAATCTAAGTAACATACCTCACAGAATAAGAAACAGCTCTCTGGTGGATTCTGGGTCAAGTATTATTAAAATTTAATCTACTAATTCAATTCAGCATTCTTTTCATTGTGTGAAGTCATACTATATTCATAAGAAAAAGCATTTGAAGCAATGTAGTGATGACTCCCAAGATTGCATCTAGAATATTTTACTCTTAGTATGAAGTACAGCATTCTCAACTGACAATTGAAGAACCCACAGCTAGGCCTCCTCAGTATCTAGTCTTTTGTCTCTGCTTTCATTAGAAATCTGCAAAATTACAAGAAAAAAAAAAAAAGTAACACTTAATGCAGGCTCTGTATTTATTGGATTTTGTACTACTCAATGCTTTAGAAGTCCTAATCATAAAGAATATCAGAAGAAAAACACTAGATGCAAAACGGGTGCACTATAAATTGTGGATGCCCTACCCATGAAGGCATTCAAAGCAAGATTGCGTGAGGCTTTGGGCAACCTGATTAAGTGGGTGGCAACCCTGCTCATAGCAAATAATCTTTGTGGTCCAATTCAACTCAAGCCACTCCGTTAATTTGAAAGTAGAGGGTGACATTTTCATAAATACAAATGGAATGTTTATCTCTGACAAAATAACATTTCGATTTTCCGTGGATGATGGCCAGTACAAGATATTTTTCTAACCAGCTCTGACATTATGGTGGCCCTTCATGCTTTAGTACTAAAAGATCCTATGGAAAAACAAACAAGCAATCACCACCAAAATACCCTCCATGGTTCTTAATTTAAAGAAAAATTGTTTCTTGAGAAGGTTGTATTTGGCTAGATTCATTGAGTTAATATACAGAAGGTGGTTTCTGAAAACAGATGAGACATTTCTCAGTATTGTTAATCACAGTCATTAGAAAACACAGACCTCTATCTATTTCAACTATCTGCTACAAAAACTCTTACAGAGGTAAGATCCTTGCAAATAGGACATACTGTTTTCTATACCTAATTTTGTTAGCTTCATTGGGAATAAAAACCATGTTATAATGTATAGATCACCAACTAATTCTAAACTGCATACAGGAAATTGTTTGGCATGTTTGCACTCAAAACAAAGAAAACATTTTCCCCGAGGACACGGAATTTCTATGAAAAAAATCATTCCTAGTTAATGCTTCTAAAATATGTCTGGGATGCAAGTCACTACAGAAACACTGCATAATTTAATATGATAACTGAAGAAGGAAAAGCAATGAAAGCGAGCCTCTAATCTTTCAAGTGGAAGCATCATATGAGCTTTTAATTGCTCAGTATAATGACGAACATATGAATCCCTAGAAGACTATTGCCCCATTGGGTGCAGAATATTTCTTATAATACAGGATGAAAAATGAGAAGTTAGGTAGTGTTTTAGCAGATCATTTGCATATTATATTGGATCACAAGCTCTTTTTTTTTTTTTTTTTTTTAACATCACACTATGATGTACAAGTTGGTGTTTAGCCTATAAAAGACATGAGTCAGCAGTTTCACTCTTTACGTCTCTCAAGGAAGGTGCAGAAGTGCAGACTTAATGTATTTACTTCAAAAGAAATAACACCCAGTAATGGATTCTGAAATGGTCCTTGGGGTGTGGAAATACAGAACAGGAAATACAGGTGTGGAAAATGAGACCAAGTAAAGTGCAAAGGAAGACTGAAAGAAAGATGGTATTAGCCTTGCAGAAATTAAAATAGACATGGAAGAAATCTGGCATCTCTGACTTCTGAAGACAAAACAAGGATTTTGATTGCTTTTAAGAAAATTCCTATGCAATTCCATACCAGTTAATTATTTTACTTATCTAACACATGAAAGCATTATGATTCAGGAGGGTTGACTGCCTGAACACTTTAGGTCCTTTACCAAACCCATTAGTCATGTTTTTACAAACTAAACTCCGTACAGGAGGAACAATTCAGAGTGATCAAAAGACATTCTTTTGCTGTGCCTTGACAGAATAACCCAGCACCCTAAGACTGACAACAAACACAATGTACTTGAGGAACCGACACCTTTACTTGTCTTGCTTACACTGTAGGCAGCCCCAGGGAAAAGCCATCAGAGATTAACTTATTCATAATCCAAATACGGACAGAACACCCCCCAAAAGATTTTAATCTACATTAAAACATCTAAGACTAACACTTGATCTGATTAAACCAGAAAAAACATCCACAATAGTTATCCAATAATGGTATCAATACTATGAAAAGCTATCAAAGAAAGAACTGATCTTAATTTTCATATCGTTCAAAGAGTGCAATTACCACATCTGGGATTTATATTGGAAAAATCAAATTAGTTCACACAGTAGTATGTCTGGTTCAAAAGAAAAAATAATCATTGCATATCGCTATTAAAAAACCACACTACCTAGACAAAACTTCTCATATTTGTATTTTGTTTGGCTTGTTATTGAACGACAGTTTTCTCAGCCTTAAGAGAAGTATTTCAGATAGAGAAAAATCCTTATAAATTTTATTTTTGAGAGGAAATGTTATGGAAAACTAAAGGTATGTGAAAAGTGGGAGTTACAAGGAAGTATTTTGAAGTAGTTTATACTAGTAACTGATATATCTTTCCATATTCTTTGTACAATTGCTTCAGGTATCACCATTCCCCTTCCCCCTGGTCATTTTGAGAACAGAATGAACTCAACACAATTACAAGTAAAGGACACTTAATTTCTACAGAAATTATCATATTTACTGATCAACATCAGCATATCTTATTTTGGAGTTCATCAGCAAACTGGAGAACTTTAGCTAAAAAGACATAACTTATTACTGCAGTAAAAATGACCATTTTTAAGG
Source organism: Phasianus colchicus (assembly GCF_987193195.1). NCBI lineage: Eukaryota > Metazoa > Chordata > Aves > Galliformes > Phasianidae > Phasianus > Phasianus colchicus. The sequence goes on along the minus strand of NC_143439.1, from coordinate 17,980,501 downwards.
CCTAAAAGAAATTGCTTTCTGTTTTCAAGTCCAACAGCAACCTAAACCAAACTACCCTAACTCTAACAACCCTCTGCTAAATCATGTCCCTGAGCACCATATCCAAACGGTTTTTAAACACATCCAGGGATGGTGACTCAACCACATCCCTGGGTAGCCTATTCCAGTGTTTAACAACCCTTTCTGTAAAGAAGCTTTTCCTTATATCCAACCTAAACTTACCCTGGTGCAACTTGAGGCCACTTCCCTGTCCTGTCACCAGTGAGAAGAGACCAACCTGCTCTCACTGTAAGCATATTTCAGGTATTTGAAGAGAGCAATGAGGTCCCCCTCCTATTCCCCGGACTAAACAGCCCCAGTTCTTTCAGTTTCTCCTCATAGGGAATATTCTCCAAGCCCTTCACAAGCCTTGTTGCTCTTCTTTGGACCTGCTCCAGCACCTCCATGTCCCTTCTGTACTGAGGTGCCCAAAACTGAGCACAGTACTTAAGGTGAGGCCTCACCAATGCTGAGTACATGGACAGGATTACTTCCCTAGTCCTGCTTACAACACCGTTCCTGATACAAGCCAGGATGCCACTGGTCTTCTTGGCCATCTGGGCACACAGCTGGCTCATATTCAGCCAATTGTCCACAGATACAGCATTCAAAAAAAAAAAAAAAAAAGAAAGAAAAAAAAAAGAAAAAACAGGAGAAAGACAGACTGAAACAAAAACTGAAGTTACACATAAACAAAATGGCAATGGGCACATAGGCACACAACCATCACTGGCTCCTTTGCTCTCCCTCCCCTAGTTTTTTCATAGAGGTAGGATAGTTGTTACTGCTAAGAAGGTTTCAGTTCTGAAATGCTGATTCCTTCCAATTTTTAAAATCATATTTGTCTGCCATCAAAGCAAGAACACAGTCTTATGGTCAAGGATAATTGTGTGAGATAGAAAAAATGAACTTTCACAACCAGCCAACTGAAACTTGGCTCTCTTGTTCACTTTTCAGTCTGGCACTTAGCTCCTGTGCACTCAGACACTGCATCAGTAGCCAGTAGATTTTGTGGCAAGCAGATAACAAGTAGAAGAATCATAGAATAGCTTGGTTTGGAAGGGACCTCAAGGATAATCTAGTTCCATTCACCCCATGACAGACAGGCTTGCCAGCTGCTAGATCAAGTACTAAATCAGGTTGTACACATTCCCAAAGAGTAAGAGACTAAGATCTCAACAATTAAGCAAATGAAAAATTTATAGCTTAAGTATGATTTTTAGTGTCTGATTTTCTCTACTATTTTCCCCTTCTACCACCTCCGTCATTCATCACTGAGCCTAAGCTCTCAGCCCTTTATATTGTATAGTACTATCTAATGTACATCACAAGACTCTGCTAAAAGAAACGTTCCAAAAAGAAGAAAATTGAAAATGAAAAAGAACGGCTATAAAAGAGAACAAAAACACATTTGACAAAGAGGAAAACACCAAAAAAAAGCAACAAAACACCACCACCACACACTCCACATCACTCTGAAGTCTTATGATAAAGGAAATTCAAAACACAGAAAGAGCTGGGCTGAAATTGACTTGCATTAGGAGAAGTAATATAAGTTCATCATAAAACTGATTTGATAATATATAACTACAAAATTTCTGTATCTCAAGGAAGTTCCAAACTAGAAGAGAAAACATATCACCCCCCTTTCTACTACCCATGATATCCCATGTTTATGAATATACAAATTAATTAACTGGCACTTCAAATAGAAACTCCTGCTCAGAAGTAATTGCCACAGTCTGTAAGTCGTTAAGAAAGAAAAGAAACAAACAAAACAAACACTAATGCCTGGAGATATAATTCAAATCAATTTTCTAAGCTGCCTCAATGACTTTGAAAGCAGTAGAGCCTTACCTTTCACTTTTAAGACATCTGTATGAACTATTGGCATCAACCACTAAGATCTTCTGTTAGAGTTAACCTGTTCCTGCTAACAGATTAAACTATGCTGTAGGTCTCCCTGCTTTCTGAGATGAGTCACATTTTAGGATGTGTCATACGTGCAGTTCTACTTTTTAGCTTCAGTTAACAAATCACACAGGAGTAGTGTGCTAATTAGTGAGGAGATGACTTATATTGACAGTCAAATATTCTAATTACCAATGATGAAAAACGAACTACAGAAAATACCCTTGTGGTTTAACTGCAACACCATCATTTCTGAATAATATAAATCCTATTTAACTGTATTCAAGTGTTGTTCGTGGAGTATTCTCCAGCTCCTCTTTTAATCAAAACAATCAGCACCATCTCTTTTACAAATTATGGTCTTCTGTAATTTCCTCTTCTGTCTTCAAAACTATAGAAAAGTCTTAGTCTCCCTTCCAGTAACTGGATGCATTAATCTCTCTTCTGATGTTTCAATAGCACCTATGCATCACATTTTATTCATCTACTGAGATTTTTCTAAATGGATTTGAAGTCTGAGTTTGCCCATTCCTCTCTCTCAGAATAGATTCTCCCATACAGGAGGGCTGGATGGATCCAGCACTGAGGAAATTAGAGTCGCTGCAATTGAAGAAATTTGAAGAAAGGAGGAGAGTGCCCAACCCATGCATACGATTACATATTGTTACAAACTTGTATTTGACCCTAAGTCCAATTTCCAGGTCAATCTATGGTCCCCTTGTGACACTTCTATTTGGTTAGAAATTATTCAACATGTAGACTAATAAGAATTCATAAAATGACGAGAAAACAGAAAACCAGATCAGTCAGATGTTCCATGTTCTAATTTGCCTTTTAAAGTTCATTAGTGATAGAAATGATCAATTTAGTAATTGATTTTATTCTCAGCTTCTAAAGCATCTGTGCACTTCTATCTTGTCTGCACATCAAACATACAGGAATATTTAAAAAACTGAACAGTGTTTCTGTATATGAGCTTCTGGTAAGGGTTGTCTGCCTTTTCTATAAGTCATTAAACTGCTTGGTTTAATACGTCAGTTCAATATTTTGTCACTAACAGTTCAGGAAAATCTGACCAACACACCCTTTTAAGCTATTTTACTCCTTTTTTTTTTTTTTTTTTTAAACTGCAATTTGGCTTTTAATACTTTTGTATTAAAACATTTATGCTCCTTCCTTTCTAACTGTGAATGAAAGTGAATTGTTAAAGAGTAGCAGTTTATTGGAGGAGGCTGAGGTGATGATGCTTCAACCAGATAGTGAACATAAAGTCAAATAGATTTAAAAAAAAAAAAAAGAAGTTTTTGTTCTTGGAGAACACCAGGGCAGCTGAAACATATACTGAAGTGCCCAAGACACAGTTTGCTGAAAAACTGAAATCCTAAGTCAGCCATTGGAGAGGGGAAACACTACAGGAAAAAAACAGAAAAAAAAAAAACCCCAAAAACAAATAAATAGATTTGCTATTGCAGAGACCATACAGGTCCCATTCGAGACAATGAAAGCTTTGCTATTGCTTTCAACAGAATCACAGTTGATTCATAAATCCCAGTTGCTAAACAGTCTTTTGCCAACCAAGGAAGTTATCGGAGTCAAGAACACTGTAATAGTTGCACACCATGAAAAAAGTTTTGCTTCCAAGAACATATACATTGCTCCTCTTGATAATTCTTAATCATCTGAATGCAATCTATGATCTGAGATTTCTCTTCTTCGAGCTACAGAACGCAGATTTAAAGCATCATTAGCTCATGGTTCTTTTCTCATCTATTTCAGGTCAGTTATTTAGCTTATGGTTGCTGTAATTCAAAGCTAAATTAATAATGTGACAGTATCCAAAATGTTAGTAAATTAGTTCTACTGCAGAGACATTAAAAATAAACAAAACAAAAAAAACCCACTCTTTTGGAATGAAGAGCTTCCAACCTCTGCGTGAAACAGGAAGATATTTCAGGCAGTTTCTTTGCCTTGCAGACAAGATCTATTTGTTTCATTAGAAATTTCCACCCAGAATCTTAATTTCCTATTTAATACAAAATGGAAAACCATCTAGTCACCACCTAGGAACTACAGTCATACCAATGATGTTTTGTCTTCAAGTAGCAATAATTCTCCCCTTTCTATTATTGTTCTTCGTGAATACTATGAGACCTGTCCATTTGAGAGTGTTCAGCATGAACACTCATGACACATGAGTCAAGTCTTAAAAATTCAGTAGCCTATCAGAGACAGAGCTCAGGGAAAGGTCACAACATTAGGGTAACTAGTTAAAACTGCAGGGACACAGAGCAGGAAAGCTAAATGATGATACATAGTCCTTAAGATAAGCTGTTACAGTAATGACCACTTACTGCATTATGCAGAAGTAACACTAAGTACAGAAGTCGTTAAAATTGAAAATCCAGGTAAGAGTTTTAGCATATAGCAATAGCCTGAAGAGAATAACAAAGAATACACTTCAAACAAAGACCAACAAAAACCATCAAAAGCTGGACCAAGATGTCAGGCATAATCATTCATTCAGTCATAGATTTATAAAGCTCCTCTTCACTCCAGTAAACATTAGTAAAAAATCATCTTAAGAAAACAGCATGTCCAGTGCTACAAGTACCTATTGAGAGATACCACTCAAATTGCATGTTTCTCATCTCTGACAATGGTAACCTCCCTCTAAGTAAATATATGCTGACATCATCTTTTGCCTCCAACTTTATGACTCGGATTGTAATCTGGTGTTTTTTTCCTAACTGATGATGAATGTGAAGTTAAACTGGTTATTTGGAGTCGTACTGAGAGAAAAAATCGTCAAGACCATCCAAGAAAATAAGATGATGACTAGTATTGTTAGCCCCTTCTTTCTTTAAACTGAGACAGGGGAGGTTTAGGTTAAATATTAGGAGGAATTTTTTCATATAGAGGTTGGTGATGCACTGGAAGAGGTTGTGGATGCCCATCCTCAGAGGCATTCGAGGCTAGGCTGGATGTGGCTCTGGCCAGCCTGGTCTAGTGGTTGTAAAGCCTGCACATAGCAGGGAGGTTGAAACTAGATGATCATGATGGCCTTTTTAAACCCAGGCCATTCTATGATTCTTTCGGAATAAAAAAATTAAATCAGGATAAAAAAATTACTGAGAATGTACAATTCCCAACCTCTAAAATTCACAGTTTTAGTTAAGTCTTTGAGGTATATATTTTATTTTTTAGCTCTGCCATAACACTTTCATCTAAAATATATAATATTTCTTTCTATTTTCCAGCTATTTCCTTCCTAAACTATTTCTTGTTCTCAAGAACCCAACACTTCTGCTCCCCTAAATTAATCTGTCTCCACTACAACACCATGCTCCTTGGAAACATCATTTCCTATTCACTATGCAAAGTAATCACGCAAACAATAAACAATCTAGAAGGCAGAAAGCAATCATATTAAGTTTAGATGTTTTTTTTTTGTTTGTTATATAAACTTTTGCTTCTTTTGTTCTCTTTCCACCCAGTGACATGCGGTCCTAAAGTTGCACAATGTTTTGTGATTATATTTGTACAAAAAAAAAAAAAAAAAAAAAAAGAAAGCTAACTGGTGTGGCACTTGTCTTTCCATGGTCAGGGAACTTTCTTCAGTACCTTACTTCCTTCACATGGAGAATTCTCACTGGGCAGCAAGGCTTACTTAGCAGCCAGACTTTCACTCATAGACTATGCCTTACAATTCCAGGGATGGAATGAGCTATTTCATTGGGCTTACATAACTTTGGGAGAAGAGTGGCAATGACATTGTATTTTATAAAACCATTCAGAAATGTTCATAATATACAAAGCTCAGAAGGTCCTAGATCTTTGATATTATCCATATGGCCTGATGCTTTTTTAATAACAGAGGAGGATAATACCTTCTCTTCTGAACTGAAAGATTAAATATATTACAGGATAGATAAAGAGAAGAGTTATTTCCTAAAAGTGTACTCTACACAGTAAATATACATGGCCCTCTCATGCATTTGTGAATATTACGTTCATGTTTCATATTACATTTTTACCCGTCATTCATTCAGTAGTGCTAAGTGGTTAAAAATCTATTTTACTCAATTTCACATTTTATATATAGGCATGTATACATACACATCCTTGCTTACACATATTTTCCTTTGTCATGAAGTAGAAAATAAGTGCTTAGCAAAGTAAAAAAAAAAAAAAAAAAAAAAAAAAAATTATTTTTTAAGTCCTCTCTTTGTTTGTTTTGAGGTTCTTTTTTTAATGTTTTGGGTTTTTTTGTTTGTTTGTTTTGTGTGGTTTTAATTCATTCTTACTAAAAAAGAATTTTCAATTCTTCATTGATAAGACACTGACCTTCCATAGCAAATTGAAGTCTCCAAGACAATAAACAACTGTGCTTTGCATAGAAACAACCTCTGTGCAAAGAAGTTCTTAGAGAAGTAAGCTTTAGAACATATTTAGCAAGGAACATGCAAATGTCACAAATATTAAGAAAATTATGAATAAGAAAGAAAATTGGAGTAAGTCAAACTTACCCCAAGCATTTTGCAAATCCATCTGTTTCCATTGATCCTTAATGTAATCTTTTCATATCACAAGTTATTTTGACAGTAAAGGAAATCATCCTATGAGCAGAAGCATTAAGAACAAAAATCTAGATGCAAGTAGATGGCTAAAGTCATCTCTAAGATAACTTAATTCAAAAATTCAAAATATGCAGCAAGTATTACTAAAATGCAGACCTTCATTGCAGCAAGCATAGCACGTACACACATTCCAGTATACTGTGTCTGGTTTTTGGTTGTCAGTATTCACCCTGCTAAAAACTGGCAATGCAATGTACCTATGCCATATTTGGATTCACACACTCAATTATATTACATACGTTGACAGGTCTTCAGCACTCATTCAGGGAGTTATTTGCCACCAATTTACCACCTAATGTTCTTTTTTAAAAATAAAAGGAACATAATAGGTTGAGGACAAACTGTCCTTGCTGTAGACACTACAAACTAATAGTAACATATTACATCTGAGTGTGTATGGAACAGGGTGTGGGGGAGGGACGTTGGGAAGGAGAGTGTGCAGTGGAGAATAAGCTGCAACAATAACAAAAAACCCTAATGAGCCTACTTGTGTAAAAGCTTTGGCACCAAAGATCCATTTTGAAAAACTGACAGGTTTTTTTCTAGGTTTTTTTGTTTGTTTGTTTGTTTGTTTGTTTTTTTTTCCCTCTATTCTTTTTAGAGAATTTGAGAATTCATTTAGCAAATAAACTAAGGAGAAGTCTGGCAGTGCAATGAGTCAGAACTACTCTATGCAGAACTACCTGCATACAATTAAGATATAATTTAATATGTAGCAACTACTACTCAGTCACTTATTTCCAATTTCTATAGGATGGCAAGCGCCTTTAACTCATTGACTTATCCTGTCTCCAACTAGTATGATCTCTTTCACTGGAAATAAACTGCCAGGCATGACACTGTTTATAATGTCAAGTGCCAGGCTGACACTTCCCATACTGGTAGCATAATGAAAAACAAACTGTATGAGACCACTAATAAAGAAGATTCCTCACCGCTTTCCCTGGTAGTTTTCATAGCTTTAGGAGGTCTGGATAATGTTAGGATGCTTAGGAAGACTCACTTTTCCAGTACTGATGCTTGCCCATTGATGGCACAGAGTTGCACTTTTTTTATGGCTGATCAGTCTTCCCCTTCAGTTTTCTTATCATTTCTGCCAATCTCTTTAAGGTCAGAAGCAACTCCCTTCCTAACATGTGCCAAGCTGCAACACAGCTTTTAGATATACATATTTCTATTGCTCTTTCGCTTCAGAAATCTACATGGGTAAGCCAAGGAATGAGTGCCACTTATCTGCACAATTAGACAGAAAACTTCTATTTGAAATCCCAGCATAACTTTACAGATTGTCCTGAGGATTGAAAGCAATTGTAACACCTTCACTGACTTCCAGTAAAAGGCCTCTGACAGAATAAGTTAATTCGAGCTAACTTGAAGTAATCTTCTAGGAAATGGCTTCAATGTGTGTGTCAGTGAATCCAGAGTTTTGGATACACTTATGATAAATAATCTGTATTAAGACTGAAGGAAAAGCACAATTCTTCTCCTTCTGATTCTAATCAATGAGATAATTACTGACACTCACACCAGGAATTATTTACATGTAAATGATATCACCAATTACTACTAAAAAATCCTGAAGTATCAATTCAAATAATATACTGATGCCTAAGAATCTTAAAACTATTTCTTACAGTAGAAGATTCTTGATTAACATATCAATTTCTCAAATTGCCAAGATAGCGAGTTATTTTGCTGCTGTTCTTCTAGATCATCAACTTACTGAGATTTTTGTTCCCCTAAGCTTAAACATACAAGTTGCTCTTTCAGCTGTCTGCCAGAACTCTCATGCCCAGCCATATTTATGATAAATATTCCTCTCTGAGATGGGTGATATGCAAAGGAAGTTTTCTACTCACAACATTTTCAGCATCAAATGAAAGGAGGGAAACAGCAAAATAAAATGGTAGGGATCTATGATTTCTGTTTGTTGCACTTGTCATAAATCTGAAGTCAGGAACAAAAATTAAGCTACTTACCAACATTTTCATTTAAGCTACACAGATACTGTTGCTGAAAAGCCTGGGAGCATTAGGTAAATAAATAAAGGGACATAAACCCAGTAAGCTTGCATTGCTTTCTGTACTCTTTAAAATAGCTACTAGCAGATAGGATGCTAGAAGGTCCTTGCCCCATCCTGGACATGGGCCTGCCAGTGGGTGACACGACACGCGTGAGGTTGAGTTTGTCACAAAAGTTACACTGAGTTTACAGCAGCTTTCAGATATTTGTGTATTGATAAAAGATATCGAGGACACAATAGTTACATAAGTCACAGATTTTAAAAAACATTTTTCTATTTTTACATCAGCAATAAAGATGCTTGGATCCATCAGTAATAGTACAATACTTTGAAAATAATTTTACTCTGATAATGTTTCACCAAATAGTACTATGAGACCAAGTTCAGTAGCAAAAATATAGGTCAATTCACTAATATAGTTAATGGCTTTATCACAGCAAATTGATCTTAAGCTTATAGCACAGAAAGACAGATAGAAAAACTCTTCCAAAAACTTCAAAAACTTCCTGCAGCATAATCTCAGCAGGCATCAGAAATGATAGTCTATAATTCACAATGAAATAGCTCTAACCAGCTTTGGATGGAAAAAGTCAGTTCCTGACAGAGAACAAAAATGCTCCTGTTTAACCTTTTTTTTTTTTTCCCCAACTAAGTAGAAAATGTTATTATCATTCTTGGCCACTGTTGCCAAGTTTACTACCCTACCTGTAATATCTGACAATAACAGAGCCTCAAATTAAGTACTCACAGAACCAGAGTTCTGTGCATGCATCTCCTCCAACAGAAAATTAGCAGCACATGATGCATGCCATAACAGGTAAAAAAGAAAGGAATGGGGGAGGAATTTCTACTTTCTCATGAAAATGCCTATCATCATACATTCTAAGATCCTATCCAGTACATATACTGCTTTTTTTTTTTTTTTTAACAAATTTTGTGACAATAAAGACATGAACAATTATTTTGTAACAACAAAGACATCTCAGTATTTCAGAGTTGTTCTGTAGCTATCATTATACAAAAACAGTGATAGATGTTATCTTAAGTGGATAAACTAATGATGCTGTAGTGAATATATATAAAAAAGACAATTTGAAAATATCGTTTTGCAAGAGCAATGACTAATGTCAGGAAAAGAAGACACAACATTTACTTTTTTGGTGTCATTTCAACTAAGTATCAAGGGTGAACTGTACTACATACTTATAACAGTTTCTGCTACAGATTAGAGTCAAAAAGTAGGATGAATGAAAAGTTGAGGATTTTAAATTCCCCATCCATTGTGATCTCTGCCAGGCTTTTCTGAAATGTAAATGCATAAATAGAGTTATAGATAACATCCTTTTTGGAGAAAAACCAACTCAGAATAGCAGTAGCTAGGTGAGAAAACAAAATTATCCACATGCTACCTTCATTTATTTCTCAGCAAACACTGCAGCTGAAAGAAATCCTGAATTAGTATTATCTATTATAATTAACCTGTTACGTAGAAAGAATAAACATGAAGTTCTTCACTATCCATTTTGCAGCTTTAGCTGCTAACATACTTCCTCTATGTACCTAGCTACAAACCATCATTCTTTTAAGTATCTGACAAACCAAATGCACTATCTTAGCCTTCGCTGAAAGCAGCTCAATAAAAACCTGACAACAGTTGTTTTCTATGTATAGCCATCAAAATAAAAAAATTACTCCAGAAATCCGTCATTTAAGTGGAAGCAGACAGGCAAGCATAGCCACGTACAGCAATTTAATTGACAGTTACGTATTCTTATGAGTGATGCATTTGTATTCATATTTAAGTGCACATTGTACAGATTAAATCATCCATTGATATTCAAGCTTTGTGCATTAACTTCACCCATCTTTTTCATTTACATTAGAATTTGAGTCAGTGAATCACAAGTAATACAGGTAACCAGTACAGGAGGCAGACTGCTTACGTAGTTTGCTATGACAAATTTGTCCTACCCAAGAAGGATTTCTATTAACAGCATTTAATTTTAGTCATGATAAACACTCTACTTCATTCCTCAACCAAACCAAAATTAAATGAAAAATCAAAACATCTCTCTCATAATGTAACATAGAGTACTTCTGAGTGTGAGAGAGTAAAATCTGTCTTTTTTCCTAGGTCTTGCTATCACCATCTCATCTATTCTTACAGTACTTTTTTTTTTTTTTAAATAATGTCTGTCCTTTAAGATTTGAATTCTTCCTCCTATAGATTATTGTCTTTTGGGTATTTTGTGTATGCAGATTTGAATTTAGCACTACTACTAGAAATAAATGCTGATGTTTCCATTAAACTCAAATCATACTTGTTGTTTGAGCAGTTCTTTAAGACTCTACAGTATATTTTAGGAGGGGAATTCTCAGAAGACAAGGCAAACAACAAAATAAGGGAGAAAAGTCTAGAAAAAAAAAATCTGGTAGTATCCTGGTAGCATATTATGGTCAAATACTTCCTGAAAAATTGTCAGTAAAGAAGTTCCCTCTTGATTTCAGTAACTCACAGAGGTAGGACTTGATATATCCTTTTTACTTAACTAGGAACACATCAGAGATACCTGCTTCTTATAAACATTTTTTCTTCACTGAAACAATCCACAGATAATGTGACCAGACTTTTTTTTTTTTTTTTTTTTTTAATGGGTGTAGAAAACAATCCTGTGAGTGGTTGCAGTCTCCCTGGCTGAGACCCTTTATTCTCACTTCTGTGCTAGAAACACGTAATCGAAGAAGATAGGAGAAGTTTTGTCCAAAAAACAATAGCATCTTAAAGGCACATTCTAGTCACAGGAAAGCAACCTTTATACTCTTAAGGCTGTTCTGGGTACCCCAGAAATTTATTTGCTTTCTCTCACAACTGTAATACTATAAAATCATGACAAATCCAATTTATATAGCAATGTTATCTGACACTGGAAGTAGAATTTTCAGTTGTATTACAGGTTATGTTCAGTTACCTTTCCAGTTCTAGAAAAAAATGAATTTCTGTTACCTACTGGAAAAGCTTATTCTCCCAGCACAATATTGTGAAGAGCTTTTTGACAGATGGCATGACAATGTCTTTTAGGATTTACTATGTAATATAAAGAGATACATTCAATGCATTTTGTGAGATGACTTTTTTTTGCCAGATAGCTTTTGCAAAGAAAAAAAAAACAGCTTAATGTTACTTCGGGAAACTCTGCTGGTAGAAACTGCCCCATCAGCTTGTCAGCTAAGTTCACTTTCATAAATGCTATCAAGAATGATGCAGTCTTGCATACTCAGAACTATCTTATACCAACACATCATTGACCACTGTACATACAGTTTTAGTTAATAAGCCAGTGACTTTATATGAGCTGTGTGGTATCTGTGGTATATGAGTAGTTGTTCAAGGCAGGACTACAGAAATAGACTCTATAATAGAGAAAGGAGGTTTGGCACACTGCTGTTTTCTCACTTGCTCAACTCCAGTGGGATGGAAGGAAGAATCAGAAAAGGTCAACTTGTGCACTGAGATTAAGACTGTTTAAAAGGACAGAAGAGGAAGAAAAAATTAAAAAAACAGGAGTACACAAAACAAGTAATGCACAGTCCAGTTGCTCACCTCTCACCAACTGATGCCCAGCCCAGCACTCAAGCAGCAGTAGTCCTCCCAACCAAGTAGCCCTCTCTTTCATTGTCCAGCATGACACCATATAGTATAGAATACCCTTTGGCCAGTTTAGGTCAGCTGTTCTGGTTCTGTACTCTACCGGATCCTGATACACTCCTAGCTTCCAGCTGGCAAGTCAGCAGGAGAAGCTGAAAAGCCCTGAACTTAGTAATCACTGCCCTAAAAAACTAGAACATCAGTGTGCTATCAACATTATTCTCATTCTGAATTCAAAACACAGCATCATACTAGCTGTAGGAAGAAAGCAAACCCTTTTCCAGACAAAGCCAGGACAGCATCCTATACTTTGATCCTCTACTTTGTTCCTTATCACATTATTCATCTTTTTAGCAACACTTACAACACTTTACCATAATCCCTTATATTTTTTAGATGTACAGTTGAATTCAAAAGCAATTTACATTTCCCAACAGTTGTACCTCATTTTAACACTAATTAAAATTTCCATTTGAGAAAAAAACAATATACAGAAGTGACAATGTAAGAAGCACAGAAGTTTTCAAATGTTTGTATTTAAATCACTACTTAAAAGCAGAAAAAGCTACTGCATCCTCCAGGGAGGAACTGCTGTTAGTGTTCCCAAAGTTTGATTGGTATTCATTTTGAGTAATTGTTATGAAGAGGAGCAACGTGGTTTGCATGCAAAGGAAAACTGCTCACCTGCAGGGTTAAACAAAAATAATTTTGGCAACTATTCCAAGTAATGTATTTATGCAGGTATTACTGACCTAAGTGAAAACATAAACAAGGAAGGAAGGAAAAATATATAGAGAGCATAAAGGCTCTTGTTCATTGATGGTGAAGACACATATCTAACAGCAGTGAATATGTCGAAAATTAGTGATTTATAGCTGAGAATTTGCTTTATTAAGTAATGCTAAAGTCCTCTTTGTATCTGTCATTGATACCATGCAGACAAATAAGCAGCATTACTTTTGAAGTGACATATATATATATATAATTTACTAGATATTTCCTTTTAACTTTTTTTCCACTTTGGTCTGGCATATTGACAAGCCACCAAATTTCTATCATGTTGTTGTTGTCCTCTGACCTCTTATTTCCACTCAGAAAAAGGACTAGCACTTGTCACTGAACCTTACTATTTTCCTGGAGTGTACCTTCAGCATAATTATGAGAACCATACATCTTGGGACCTTAGCCATTTAAAAAATATAGATAGAAGCTGCAAGTGTCATGTCATATCATGGTTATCCTCAGATATAAAGCCATGCACATGAATAAGCCAGTGTATCTGTAATCACAGCTGAAAAATACTTGAAAATATTTTAGACATTTTATCAATGTATGTATAGGGCTACATGCATTCCTAGTTATGTTGATAGCCTATCATTGAAAAAGCCTATTCAGCACCTTCTGCTGACTACACTAGGGAAGCGGGCTAGGTTCTACTTCAGAGTAGGGGAATCATGTATTGAAACACTCTTGTCAAATGTGTTGTAGAAATTACAGGCAGACAGACCACAAGGACCTGCATGGCACTTTAATTCTACCCACTGGTTCACAACACTGCACGTTTTTTTTTCAATATATGCAGTATTTTGAAGAGTGGTTGGAGAAACCAACACTTGCTTCTCCATGTTGACATAATATTTTGTGCTTTCTTCATGTTGATATAATATTCCGTGACTCAAGTTTTCCCACACAGAAAAAAAAAAAAGTGGGACAAATTATTCTATATTCTACTTATCTAGTTATAAAATTGGTTTTTACTTTTCACATCACAAATGCCTTTGTAAAAAGTTTATGAAGGATTTCACTGTCGAAAGAAAGAAGTGGAGATTTGTTTGTCTCATTATTCTCATAATCAGAATTATTTTTTAAAAGAGTACAGTAATTCATTAAGAAGTGTTCATAGCATTAAAATGATTTTTATAAGAAGCAGAACAAGCCTGTACTTTCCCTTGAGAGGCTGAGAAGTCCAGTTTTAAAAGGAAAGAATGGTGCTCAGGATTTTCATAAACACTGTAGTGATCAACCAGCTTTATACATCATTTAGTTCAATAACGTTTTATAAAGAACTCACCTCAGCTGAATCACACCAGAATGCTAGATATTTCAAAAACATAGCCATAGAATATTGAGCAACTAGTAAATAATAAGCAAACCCCAGTGAAGTTTATATTTCTTTCTTTAACTTGTAGGCCTAGATTTTTCTTTCTTTTTAAAAATGTACTCTTAATAATCCTGTCCCATTTCCCAGTAACTACTAATTATAGGTCTTGTCAATGGTTTTTTATTTTTTTAAGCCTGAGATTTGGAGGGTTTTTAACATTACTCCTTTTTGCATAAGATGGAAGTTAACTGAAGCCAAGTTGCTCATTCACATACCGATTTACACTTGAGAGAACCATAAATCATAACTAAAAGATCAAAATAAAAAAAAAAAAATATTCAGACACCACAATCGGCATAGGATCATGCGGCAGTTTTGCTGCCATACACACATCCAAAGAATCATTTCCATAAAGTTTTTTGCAAAATTTCTACATTAGGAATAGGTAAATAATCATAATGGCAGACTTCTATCTATTTTAGGGGGAACTCTTACTTCTACACCTCAGTGGAGAGGATAAAGCAAGAATCCAGCAGTAGCTTTGCTGGAAAGCAAGCTTTCACAGAAAATCCCAGCGCTGCTCCCCCCCCCTTGTTTTTAACACAACAAAGATTTGCTGTGAAATTGTTTTCTTGAAAGTGTTTACACTTCTGACAATTGAAATAGTTAAACTTGGTAATGTTGAACCATACCATTCAGAGAAAATTGGTATACTACAGAAATACTGTTGTTCCTCATGTATTTTTTATGATTCATTTAATAATCTTTATTTTAGTCTTGATATAACTCATTTACTGATGCTAGCATAAAAAAAAACACTGTCCTGATTTTCCTCTCAACCCAATTTTTCAGCTCCTCTGGATTTATCTTTTTATTTCTTGATATTGAAAACTGTTAAGATGGCACACAAATAACGCAATTTTTTAAATGATGTATTAATGTAATACATCATTTAAAATACATAATATTATACATAAAAAATACATAAATACATAAATCTAAAGCAGTTCTAGGTGTTGAGCACCTACTATGATAACAACACGGAGTTTTACCCTGCCACTGCTACAGCCACAGTGATGAAGATTAGAAAAACAGAAACACTCCGCAGATTTACTAGCATGAAAACGGCCTCCACTGGAAAAAGAAAGCAAATTAGAGGGAAAACAATGAAGAGGGAAACACATGATTGAAAAGTCTACATTGTGTATATCTAAAGATTCTTTAAATTATTTGGCAAGTTAATTGAATAATTATTCAGCACATAGGAGAAATTTAAGACGTGTGCAGCAATTGGACAAATCAATACAATGGGAAAAACGTTGTAATGACTAAAGGACCAGCAGGATAGAAAGGTGCTATAAAGGAAGGGAAGAAGATTGCTCACTCATATCAGAAGATTCCAGTTTTCCAGGGGAAAGCTTCAACAAGGAGGAAGGAAATCCTTCCCCACTGGAAGTTAGCCTTCAAATGAAAGGTGGAGCCAGGCTCCATCCCTTCCAGTTGCACAGGTGAATTGCCTTCAGCTGTGCTTTCAAGGCTGACTAGATCTCTTTCCCAGGTTCTCAATCAGGGGTTCAGGCCATGACTCAACAGTTCCCATACAATGTGTTTGATGCATTTAATTCTGTTCTAAGCAATGACTGAAAACAGTTTATTCAAAAGCCTATAAACCTCTTCAAAACTATTTATATTTTCTGACAGTAGGAGGTATTGTATTGGCGTTGCAAGCTGGAATTTTAAAATGAAAAAGGGCACATGTAAGTTACGAATGTATGCCTAAACAATCTTTGCCTCCACACAGTATGCGCTGATTTGTAACTCCCAAACACAAAATAACAAGGCTTGGAAGAAAAGCAGAGGTGACTGGCAAGTTAGATTGAAGGCTTAATCCCAGTTTCAGTCTATATACACAATAAGTGAAAGGAGTCTTCTTCCCTTTTAGTTTAATCAGCCTCATAGATAAGTTTTATTAATTCTATTACTTTTCACAGCTACAAAAGTTCAAATATTGTAAAGGTGGCATAATATGAGATTACTTCAGTTTTAAAATGGGATTTCAGAATGATTCATTCCCAGAAAAATGTAGAGTTCTCCACTCTAGATCATCTAGAGGTGATCTATCAAATCAAAACAAACAAACAAGGATAAGAAAAGAAATATTCCAATAGACTGAAAACACAGACCACCAGTCAAATCTCTATTTAGTGCTCTTTGAAAGGAAGACAAAGAAATGGTGCTGATTGTTTTACCTTTCATTTAGATTTTTTTTTTTTAATATCTAGTTGCTGTTATTTAAATAAAATTAATTATCCAAGAATATCAACAGTGTGAAAAAATACCAAGATTCTCATTGAGTTGCAATTAGAGTCTCCCGCCTTTGTGAAACTGTCCTTCAAAATTCACAAATCATGTTTCCTCTACACCATCCTGCTACTTGCAAAGTGAACTGCTAATGATTGCAAGGATACTATTTGTAGACACATATAACTATCAGTAAAATAGTAATTCTATAAAAACATCAGTAATACAGTGTTCTGCTCTATGAAGAGTAGCTACGTTGAGCTAATCTAGGCTAAATAATGAATGCATTATCTTCCTTTGATTTTCTACTTCCAGAATATGAAAAAGCATCCACTCATCAACACCCACATAATAAAAGATAATTCATGCCTGACCAAAGTGCTTTAAAAAAAAAAAAAAAAAAAAAAAAAAAAAAAAAAAAAAAAAAAAAGAGAAGAAGGAAATCAAGAGAAACAACAAACAGAGAGAAATTTCTACCATGGCATCAACAACAGCATCTCAGAAGCTCCACGGGTGCTTATGATAATAAGGTAACTTTAGGGATACTCACTGTTGGATTCTAAGATATCTGTTAAGAATATCTTGTCACTGCTTTATTATTATTATTTTTAAATAAATGCTACTGGCACAATAAAAACAAAAATATCACAAAAGCACGATAATAAATGAAGCTATCTCAGCCTTTCTTCATAAGAGAGGTGCTCCAGCCCTCTGATGATATTCATACCCACTTTCTGGACCCACTCTAACAGATCTATGTTCTTCTTTTTCTGGGAGCTCAGAGCTGAAAGCAGCACTGCAGATCGAGTCTCATGAGAGTGGAATAGAAGAGGACAATTAAGAACTTTGTCTTGCCAGACAGACTTCTTCTGGCATGTTTCACAATGCAGTTGGATTCTGGGCTTTAGATGCTCACTGATGGTTCATGTTGAGCTTCTTATTAACAGCACACCTGAATCCTTCTCCTGGGGGAAATTCTCAATTCTTTCTCCACTCATGCTATACGCACATTTGGGATTACCCCAATTCAAGATGAAGACTGTGCACTTGGCCTTGTTCAGCTTCACAAGATTCAACATGGGCTGACCTCTCAAGTCCTGTCAAGGTCCCTCTGAATGCTATCCCTTTCTCACAGCGTGTCTTTTAACATGTATTCAGGTGCTGCACACACTTGCACGTATCTGTATAGCCTTTTATATCTATATAGAGAGAGAGAGCCTTGCTTTTATGCATAAGCAAAAGAATGAAAACTTTCTGTGCTGATAAGCAGCACTAACATACAATGAAAAGACAAGGGATTAGAAAACTATAAATCAAGTGTAAAAGTCACTTATATGTGCAAACAAGTAATTTTTACTCGTGGCAATGTTCAGAATACTCATCTCTGCAACACTGAGGTGCATCAAACCTGCTGAACTAAAGCACCTCTCAGTAAGAGAAGTTTTGCTTCTCGATCCAGACTTCAGTCTCACTCATACTACAGACCTAAACTTCTGTGAATTTGCAATGCAAAATGTGTAAACATTAATAACTACTGGTGATCTATTCAGAAATCTTAAATCTCATTTCACCCAGGGTGAAATCACTCATAAAACTTAGGTGGATGAAGTTATCAGATTTTTTAATTTAGATTCTATGGCCACACTGGTAACTGCATGAGGAGCCAATGTCATGTAATATTCACGTCGTCTTCTGACAGCCCATACAGAAAAAAACTGCAAGATTCTTCTTGTCAGTTATTTGCTACCTGACCCCAAATTTCTCACTATCTGAAAACTGTGGGCATTTTAAAATTATGACTTGAACATGAAGTGACTTAAGAAAAAGCTACAGACTGTTAGCATACTCCCAGGGAAAAAAACGAAGTATACTTCATTAATAAGTAGCCACTTTAAGTGAAATTTAGAGAACTTTCTACAATTTCAGACTGTTGATCCAAAAAATCCATAATTCCCCAGTTATAATTTCCATTACAACATTACAGGACCCAAGACAATATTTTTAAGTGAGTAATAACTTCAAGCCTCTCTCCAGAATTTTGTTTGTTTCACTTGTGAGTTGCACCAAAAAAATAAATAAAGTAAAATAAAAAAACAGTGGCAAGATACTTGCAAGCATTATATTAAGCATTATATTAAGAGTGTTTGAATACTGAAGACAATTTTCGAAATCACTAGTTCTGTTATGTGGACTTGATTTAATTTCATTCCTCTGCAGTTATTTCATTTCATCCCCACTACAAAATATTCAATACAAGAAAAATTAAATTCAGATTATACTTAACGTTATTCTCAACGAGAATATTCTCAATATTCTTTAGTACACGAGATGAAGAGATCTCAGGCATCTCTGTTGCAAACAAAATATTCCATGTTAAGCCTTTGACAAGCTCAAAGATTTGATTTAAGAGCTGCATTTCTAACAAAGCCCTAATGACTTTGGGCTGTATCACCTGCTGACTTCAAGATAAAAAAGCACCTATTTGTGCATAGATGTTCTCAACCTCTGTTTTCCCACTTCTGCCCTACTTCTTGCTGCATCCAACTTTCAAGGACAGTCTGCAGTTTAATTTTAAAAAAAAAAATCTGTTTTGAAGTCTTTCAGCTGTAAATGATAATTAAGAAAAAGGATCACAAATTATCATAAAATATTATTTCAGAACTCTTCCCCTTACGTCCCCTTGCCACTCCAAGAAAAATGTTTTGCATGAATGCTACAAAATTGTCCTGCCACATGCAGTCTCTGCAAGGAGAGAAAGTCATTCTTCACCAAGCATAAAAACCAGTCTGATTTTGTCATAATTATTCAAATACTTCTACTACGTAGCATAATGCCCTCAAAAGGGCTCAGATTGGAGAGGGATGGTTAAGTTAGAGAGTAAATATCAAAATTACTCAAGTGTTCTAAAGTATGGAGGAGGCTGCACATATCTAAGACCTATGAGCATCTCCCTTCAGAAGCCCTATGCAATTCCCATTAATTTCTACTGATGCCTGTGCACACACCAATTGTCACTCTACAGAAGTAGGAAAACCTAGCCCAAAGTAGTAGGTCTGTAAATCAGGGACTCAATCCATGGTAATAGTAATGATCCAGTTTAAAAGCCTCATGTCATTATTTATAGAGACAGTGTGAGTCATATATTAATGTCCTTGATATAAACTTTCAAGATAAACACTACATTCCTATATACAAACGATCTACCTAGCTACTATACTGAAAACAATAGTTCTCATTTTGGCAAACACACATTTTGTACAGGTAGATTTTCAAATCAAAATAAGAAATTCTTGGGAAATAAATATGATTATATAAAATATTTCCTTCCTTTTCTCTCACTCTAGATCTTTTTTTTACTCTTCCGATGAGTCTCAGTAAGCCACTTCAAAGGCGTTTTCCCTTAAAATGTCATTAGTTACAAGATGATAATTATTTTATTGAGGAACATACATCAATATTATAAGATACAAGTTAACAAAACAAGGAAAAACTAAAGTGCAAGAAATCAAAGAAAGGCACAAAACATCCATTTGCATTTTGTTGACACTGACCATCACTTTCCCTGACAAAAAAATGAAAGCTACAAGTTTTCTATGCGCCCCTGAGGAAACTGGTTTCACAGTTACCATAATTTGCCATCTGTAGTTTCCTTCTTAAATGAAGATGACTTCATTGCAGAATAGCAGTAACTTAACTCTTCACTGTGTTTTTGTGTTCTGGGGCTTTTTTGTTGTTATTGCTGTTTATCTTTTTTCTTTTTTTTTTTTCTTTTTTTCTTTTTTTGGACTACATATGCAGACACTTCTAATTTAGAACTTTTGCACGCTAAAAAATAGAATCATCCTTTCCTGAGTGAACTATTAACACTATTTGGAGAGACATTAATCAGGAAGAACATATAGGTTCCATATAAGAAGTTTTATTAGTGTCAAACATACAATACGTTACACATAATATATCTGCTACAACTGAGGACGTGGAACTTAAAAGAGGTATGCTTTAGTTGTTCTGGAATAAAGGATACTTAATGCTTTCTCCCATTCACATTGCTTAAATGAATCAAATTTAAGGAAATGTGAACAATATTTTTTTTTCAAGTTATTACAGGTAGCTTTTCTATTTTGGAAGTCATAAAACTATATATAAATAGTCTGCTTCCTATTTGAAAGAACTTATTTTCTATATAGTTAGCACACATCCAAGATATCAATTAAAGGAATGAAAGAGATTAGAATTTAAGTCATTAAATACTCTACTTTCCACTCATTGGTTCCTAATGTTAATCTTAATCTAAGTATGTATTTCAGCTCTCACACTGAATTCTTACTCTGAATCCCAGCACAAGAAAGATGCAGAGCTCTTGGAACGAGACCAGAGGAGAGCCACTAAGATGATCAAAGGACTGGAACACCTCTCCTGATGATGAAAGGTTGAGAGAATTGGAATTGTTTAGCTTGGAGAAGGTTGGGAGAGACCTCACTGTGGCCTTCCAATACTTGAAGGGAGCACATAAACAGGAGGGGAATGGCTGGGTGGATAGTGATAGGACAAAGGGAAATGGTTTCAAACTGAGACAGGGGAGGTTTAGGTTGGGTATTTAGAGGAAGTTTTTCACTTAGAGAGTGGTGATGCATTGGAACAGGTTGCCCAAGGAGGTTGTGGATGCTCAATCCCTGGAGGCGCTGAAGGCCAGGCTGGATGTAGCTCTGGTCAGTTTGGTCTGGTGGCTGGCAACCCTGCACATGGCAAGGGGGTTGAAACTAGATGATCATTATGATCCTTTTCAACCCAGGCCATTCTATGATCCTATGAATAATAAAGCAGGCGTCCTGCACTGGTTATCTTGTTTTATAAAGCTTTAAGATTTGCACAGCTATGTGTGTGTATTTATATACATACACACACATATACATAGACCAAAGTAAACCCACATAATGCCTGCTTAGGAGGAAGCACAGTTTGTCAAACTAGCATAACGGAGGTTGAGAATAGGAACAGTTATGTAGAGTGAGATGGGAAATGGAAAAAAAACACAAAACTGAGCAATCTCAGTGTGCAATATATCCAGACATAACTGTACAGGTAATAATAAAATGGAGTTGAATACAAAGTATTTCAGAAAAAGTAAGGCCAAGCCTAGAAATCATAACAATTTTGTTTCTAATGCAAAGCTTTCTTCCTCTAATCAAAGCTGTACATTTAGTCAAACAGAAAATATTCTCCAACCATTTTATATTTACAATTGCAGTAATGCAATCTAGTAATTGGTCAAGTATGAGCCATAAAATATTCAATAAGTAGTTCCACTGTAATTTTTAAATACTCACATTTAATAACACTGTTTTCTTCATTTTGATTGGACAAATATATACTTCCAGTGTTATCAGTACTTCATTAATGGAAATGTAATTTACCAAAACAATTTAAATATATCATCTAGCTCTTGATTATAGCCTTGTAGAAAATAATGTTAGAAGCTATTTTTTATCTGTGCCTTTTCTTCAGACACAGTACATCTAAAAAGATTGCTAAAAGGCAGTGAGCAGAGTGGGGAGCAACCATTTTCTTCCCACCATCCATCAATAGGCATGACCAAGACCCAGCATCCACAAAAGCTCCAACTCCACAGCTAGTTGTATGGAATAGAGACATTATTTCCTCATTTCCTGAGTATGTGAGCAAGTCTGTGTGTGTGGAGAGTCCACGATTCCCATCTTGTTGGGCTAGGCCAGGCCTCAGCACACTGCCATAGCCATTAGGTCGTACTGGCCACTGCAATGGGAGCTCCCTGTCCTCATAGGAAAAGGGTCCTCTTCTCAGCCATGGCACTGCTGCATTTCTAACTGGAAGAAGTGAGACCATGCTCATGAGGCCTGCTGCAAATTCCTGACCCACAGAACTAAAAAGATCTCAAAGATGCTTCAGGAAAACCAGGAGATTGTTCTAAAGGACAAATCCCATCAAAATGTAGGGCTTAATGGTCTGTAGAATTCAGCAGGAGGGCCATGGCTTGCAGCTTTCTCTTGCAAATAAGCTGACATTTTACAGCCTGTTAAAAAGTTGCTAACCTGTGTTTGTCAGTGCTCAAGGCATTTGGACAATGCCATCATTAATGTGTGTTAACTTTCTGTTAGCCTTAAAATGATCAGGCAGTTCAACCAGGGGCTATTTGAAGGCCCCTCCCATTGAACTATTCTATCATTTATGAAGTTACACCTTTACAGCTCATACTAGTATTTTCATTTACACTGGTAAGTAAACCTGAACTTTCAAAGCAAGATGTTACCTTTTTGACACCATATGCTTGAATTTCAATTAATGCCATGTGAGTCAGAGCATACTTTTACTTTTTTACTTTTCGTTCCACTTGTCAGTTGTAAAAGGGTACTGATAAACTGCGAGACACCACAGTGTGTGTAGTTTTACTCAAATTTCATTTTCAGAGCATTTATTTTAACATTATTAACTGCATTCATTAAAAAACTGCATTTTAACAATTCTTCAACAAATTTCACCTTCCAGAATTTATGACTATATTTCAATATGAGAATGCATCCTAAAAGCAGAGGAAACAAATGCCTGAACCCCAGAGAAAACACCAGTTAAATGCTTGAATTTGGTCTGTTGAGTGGAAATAAAACTAACTCAATAAAACTTTCTGTCTCTTACTTAGAGAAAAAGAGACTTCACAGCTAATGAACAATGCAGTCCATTATCTTGCCCACTCCCTAGTCCAAATACAGTAAAGAAAAGAAAAACAACACTGAACATGATATTCTTAGGATTCCAAAAATAAGACATCAGGAAACTTTTAAGTGAAATAGAGCTGGAATTTTAAAAATACTAAATTTTGTTAAACCAGGATCAACTCAGCCTTCTATATAGAACCTAACAGCCTCTGCATGAGGAAAATGTGGAGTTTGGTGATAGCAGTCATGTCAGGGACTATATCAGGATATGAAGTGCTTAAGTAAAGCCCAGCAAAAATCCAACCTGACTCCAAAATAACTTACTACACAAGAATGAAAACTACTGCAACTTTGTGTTACATAAAGCATAACCAAGTCCCTTTAATCACTTGATCAATGTCTACATAAGATGGTTTCAGAAAAAGGGAAAGTGTCTAAGACGTGTAGGTTTATTGCTCTGTCAAAGATCTAATGAGAAAAGCATGGATTGTGCATGATAGAAGTTGCCCCAAGGTTTTAAAGGTACTTGAAATTTTCACCATCACATGGTACATCCTGCAAAATGTTCAGGTTAGTATATTTAGAGTTTATTTTTAGTAGTAAACGTATACATATTTTGCAGATAAAACCTCTATTGAATATCCATATTGTGTCAAAAAGTTATGTGAAAAAATACCTAAAGATCAAATACCAAAATGTTTTATGAAAAGTAAATCAATTAAATAAAACTGAGTGAAAACATAAGTTTTCTCTAGCGTTGTAGCCATAGTCCAGCAGTTTAATAACAACAAATGAACAAATTTTCCTAAATTTGGTAAATTGGTAATACTTATCCATAAAGGACAGCGCACACATTATACATCATCAAGAAAATAAGGAGTACTTCCATATAAAATAATGAGCAGTGAAAAATACTGAGTTTTATAACAGCAAGTTCTATTATTTCATTTCAATGTAAACTGATTTTCTTGTTCTAGAGTACTTTCATTTCTTCACAGAATCTTCCTTCAGAAGCCCTCTCAATTCACAATGAATGTCAAAGAATAATATTTGCTATTTTGTATAGAGTCCACAAGTACATCTATATACAACTATACAAACAAAATTAGAAATTTTCACTTTAGCATGAAATAGTAGTAAATTGGGTAACTGTAGTAAAAAAAAAGTCCTACTTACACTTTGCCTAAATTGATCTCAAATACAAGTACAATGCTTTGTGGACTGCACACGTAGAATTAATTGGCCTACATTTTTAAGATTTACAAAAAGAAAATTAGAAACATCAATTAACTTAGAGCTGATCATCTTCCAGTTAAAGAATCAGAAAATGTTTACATATTTGGGATAATAATTTTAAAAGGACAGTTTGAACAGCTATATCCATTTTCTGAAACAACTCAAGATTTGAAGTCATCACTATTCAAAAAATTAAGTATCTTTCCAATTGTCAATCCTCTATTAAAGTCTGCCTTAAAAATAAAAATATAGAAAAGCATGTGCCTTTAATCTTTCTAATGCCATAAAAAGTAACTATTGTATACCTTAAACACTAGAAGTAACAACAAAAAAAGATTTTCTCAAAGAAAGTACATCAAAACTTGAAAGTGAACACAAGTTACAGTTGCCAACAACAGGATATTGAGGCATATTTGTTTGGTTTGCCAGTCCTTTGCTAAGGACCCAATCACATTTATTGTCAAGTATATCCTGCAGGGCTGTATACTCCTAGTTTCTGTTTGGATTTGGGCCTCTTAACTGCATTACTGCTCTCAGCTTGTTTCAGAAATAAATGTACGTACAAACACAGTGTATGAGCACATGAAATGTCTAAGAACCCAAGGAAAAAGATTTAGAGTCCTGCTGGACACAAGAACAAAAGCCAGCAGTGCATCCTTGCCATGAGGAAGACAAATGGTCTCCTAAGCAGTATTAGGCATGGTCAAGGGAGGTGGGCCTTCCCCTCCGGCTGTGTGCTAATGAGTCACATCCAGGATAAAGGAGACAGCTTTCTCCAGTACAGGAGAAACTGTCAGAGCATAGTCAATAGAGCAGTGGGCTGTAAGAGAAGCCTCAGTGAAATCTTTATGATGTGCATGAACATTAAGGAAAAAAAAGGATGGAGCCAGATTTGTCTCAGTTCTATCCAGAGAAAAAGCAAGAGATAATGTGCACAAACTAAAATATACAAAACATCATTATCTGTTGTTAGTTCTTTTCTCATTTTTTTTAAATTTTGTTTATGGTAGTCATTTTGAGTTGATTTATACTGTTTTTTTGTATGCACATTGTGGCATAAAAATACAAAAAATATTGGTATTTTAAGCTCTGCATCTCTAGAAACAGTGTTCCCACCTACTGGAAGAGAATAAAGAGATAGTCTTTCTCACTTCCTGCATATTATTATTTCTTAGCTTTTCAAGGCAATGAAAAGTAGTATGTGCTTAAAAAACAAAACAAAACAAAAAACAACCTAATTCCCACAGTCAGACAGGAAGAGTCAGGGACAAAGTACTAATAAGTTACACATTTTGCAATCTGTCCAAAATAGACATTTTTGAATGCCAATACGTACTAAAATACTAAACTAGGAAGAAGAGCATGAACACAAGTTTGCTATGGCTAATGATCTAAAATTGCCCACTGAATAAATAGGGCAATACTGCTGAGTCAGTACAGTGCTTGAAGAGTGAATAACACATCCTCCTCACTTACTCAACATTATAAAGCTCTCAGAATAAGACTGCCCTGTAAACCAAAGAAAGTCAATTTAAGACATGCTGGCTTACAGATGAATGGCTATTGTCAGCTCCATCCAGGGCTTCAGAATTAACTCTTGATCTCTAAAATGATTTAAAGCATAATCCTCTATGAGTTCCTTTGAAAGTACCTCACCCTTCCGCTGAGGGAGTTTAAAATTGCCTTGTAAAGCAAATAAAATAAAATTAAAAAAAAAAAAAAAAACCCACCACCTCCACTAACAACCATCTTTACATCAAGCAGGAACAAAAAATCAGAAAACAAGATATAATAAGAAACACAAACATTACAGGCATTACAGGCATAATTTTCTCTTTCAAAAAGACTAGCACTCATTTTCTAATTAAGTGACATTTTTTTTTTTTATCTGCACGGAGTTCTACATGCTAGCAGAGAGTGTTTCTGTGATCATTGGTGCCTCCAGGTTAATATGGCCACTTATCTGGAAGACTTATATCCTTCTGCCTACCACACATCCACTCAATTAAGTTTTCCTCACTTACACCCCCTCTCTCACCTCTTCCCCTTCCTTCTGAAGGACAGCAGGCATGCATTCTCCTTCATCAGACTAACTCCTGGCAGAACAGATCATACCTGGAGTTAAGGCAAGGCTAACACTCTAATTAAGTTCTGTGTTAATTAACTGCTCTCAAAGGCATTTTCTTATAACCTTTGCTACCACTGTAAACTAAGATGTGGCTCAACTAAGAGTCACTGACAATGTTTTGCAAAGATCAGTTGATGCCATAATTACACTATACCAGGTCTATTTTATCTGAAAAAGTGACAAAAGGGATGGAAGATACGTAGGAGTAGTTACACACAGTATCACAAAGATTTCCATGTGCAAGTATAGTCGTGCTGAGCTTGCTTTTACCTAAATATAGTCACATATTTCTTGCAAGAAATCAAATTGTTGAGGGGACATTAATCACTAGGGGATGATACAATATCTCTGGCATTTTGTGAAACAAAACAACTAGTTATACTAATGACTTCTGAGTTCAAGTGGAATTTTCAGAAAAATTGTATCATTTATAGAGCCAAGTTACAAAGTACAACTGATCAAAAAACACAGGATCTAAGAGATATTAAGTTCTTATTCACAGTGACAAACATATTTTTCAAATATGTTGCCTACAAACCAGTGTCCCACAGCGCCAACAAATACTCACATTTGTGGTCAACTAGTCTATGTTGCAGTTAATGGCTTTATGTCCAGCAGAGGCCAGCAAATGGTGACCCTCAGGCCTGTTTTGGGACAAGTGCCTTTCAACACCTTAATCAAGAACCTGGATAGTGCGATTGAGCGTACCCTCAGCAAGTTTGTTGATTCATCAGAAGGAAAGGCTGCTATCCAAAGGGACCTGAATAAGCTTGAAAAGTGGACCCAAATGAACCTAATAAGGTTCAACGAGGTCAAGTGCAAGATGTTGTCCTTGGGTCAGGGAAATCGCAGATATGTGTACAAACTGGGAGAAGAACTCATTGAGAGCAGCGTTGCAGATGACTTATGGGTTCTAGTGGACAGAAAGCCAGACGTGAGCCAGCAGTGTACACTTGTAACCTGGAAGGAGTTCTGCTGAAAAGGACACAGGGATCCTTGTGGATGTTTGATTAAAGTTAAGTCAGCAATGGACCTTGGAATGAATGAAGGTTGATAGTCTACTGGGTGGTAACAAAAAGACGTTGACAAACTTGAACAAATTCACCTGCAGATCACCAAAATAGTAGTCTTGGTGCTGGAGAAAACAAGACACATTCAACCTTAAAGAGAGAAGATTCTAGTACTTCAGTACCTACAGCAAGGCTGTTGAGAAAACCGATCCAGGTTATTCATGATGTTGTACAGTGACAGAGTGAGAGGCAACAGCCACAAGCTGAAACAGAGGTCATTCCAACTGGATAAAAGAGAGATAAAAAGAGGCTTTCATACTGAAGATAATAAAGCGTCAGAACAGACTTTCCAGAGAGGTTACAAAAGGTCTGTCCTCAAAGATTTTCCAGGCCTTGGATAGAACGGTCTGAATTGAACGCTGACCCTGCTTTGAGTAGGAGCTTAGTTTAAAGATCTCCTGAGATCCCTTCTGACAATTTGCAATTTGGTGATTCCACATGATGCAACCAAAGATATACATAGAAGCTCCTTGTTAAGCTTAGCAAGAAAATCTTTTGCGTGTAATTATTAATAAAACCTCTGTCCTGCTAATGAAGCTGTATTTTCAAACGTCTGAACAACTGATCGCCAAACTAATGTGACCTTTATTCTCCTATTTTTGTGGTGGTAAGTTGCTCATTTCTCTAGTATTATTTTGTTTGAAGAAGCAATTTAGCAAAAAGCATCATTAATGTTGTATGAAGAATAGAAACATTTGAACCAGCAGTAAAAACAATCAGCAGGTTGAATTCACTAACTCTCACATGCTGCGTAGCCTGGCAACTCTCAGAAAATAATCTAACACACAAATACATCTCCTTACTCAAAAGGCCAATAAAACAGCAAATAAACTAAATAAGAAAGATTTTTCAACAATACTCTCATTGCATCTGAAATATTATTATTACTTTTATTTTGCCTTGAGGGATGCAGAAAGGATCAGATCACAGAATATCTTGAGCTGGAAGGGACTCACAAGGATCACTGAGTCCAATTCCTGGCTCCACAGAAGAGCACAAAAGAAATATGAAACCCAGCAGGCTTTGTGCCTGGCAGATGAGAATGGAAAGTAATCTTTGAAATGTTCATTTTAACTAAAAGTGATTATCACCTCTTATTAATATTTACCTCCAACTTCTAGAACTTTTTAATCTAAAGCTGCTTAGAACATTGCACAGATCAATGTCTCACCCACAGAACTTCTCAGAACACGTTAAAAACAAGGTAACATACACCAGCTTATTCAGATGCAAAAATACCAAGGATGTTCTCAAACTGTAAAATACTGCAACCAGTAATTTACCATGGAAAACAGTAGGACTCACAGAAGTATAAATAAATGCCTATTGATTTAAAATATCCTCCTTATTCTTACTTTTTTTCAGAAATCCCACATTTTTTCCAAGAAATAATTTAAAGGGATCTCATTATCTCTGGGCAGAGGGATAGAACTCTTCTCTGCAACCGGATGAACAGTATTCCCATTAGAAATTAAGACAACATTTACCTGACTGATACATGATATATGACACTTGGCTTATACAGAGACTGGAGAACAGTTCAAAGATGAAAAACATCACATTTGCCTGGTAAGTGTTGTGGGGACAGGGGAAAGATATATATAAAAAAATTCCTAAACTACTATTATCATTTCTAAAATTAAAAACTACTTCCTGGTTACCATTCTCATTACAAGGAAGTAAAGAGATTTAGCCGCTGCCTCAAACATCATTTGCTCCTTTTCTTAGGAAGAATAAAAGGCCTGGAGTCAACTTGGCACATCAGCATGTGAAATCAATTGGGCTGCCCTTACACTTAAAATTAGACAGTTGCTTAAATATTGCTACAGTAGACTCAAACAAAGGTAAAAATAAGAATACAAGTCTCACTTCTGTAACACACTCAGTTATGTAGATCAAAATAACACTTGTTTCTTAGGCTGGCGTGCTACTCAGGAAGAAATCTTCCCCAGATATCTCTTGCGAAAACAAGAACTGTATTTTTCTATGCAGTATTTATTATCCATACTTCTGCTGGGCAAGTAATGAAGAGAACTGATTTTTCAGTAAGCCTTATCAAAGGAAAATTAAAAACTTAGCACCAAAACCAAAAACATAATTGCATTGATTAAACAGAAAAATCATTTTAATAATAGCCTGATACACTCATGATTGTGACTTCTTCTGTACAGTGAAAGCAGTGAAAAACCGAGATCTATTAACAAGAGGAGATAGAAAAATAAAGAGTTTAGAGCATGGCCAATATAGGCAAAACTACAGTTTAGTTCTGGAAGACACATTTGAAAGTCCTCATTAGATATAGGCTCATTTTTCAATCTCCAAAGAATGCAGGAATTAGGTGCAAGGTGTCACCATCACCATCATAGTGCAACCTCACAGTATTAAGATCAGCAATGATGGTAGATAAAAAATCTCATTTAATGTAGTTTAATTCTATTCTTAATCCATCTAGAACTCTGCTAGAAATTTTCTTATATTGTAATTTTTTTTTAATATATTACTGAAAGACTGAGGAGGACGTTTGAGCAAAGTATTTTGTGAGGACAGATTTCAGCAGAGCATAATTGGATTTCACCTAACCAAAAGACTTTATTAAACATTGGTACACAAACAAAACAGCTCAAGGAACAGGTGTTTAGTAGTAAATGCTAGCAACTTGGTTTCAACATGAAAAGAAACCTTAAATTACACTGTTTAAAAACACCATTGGACTATCTTTGTTTTCTACATATTTAAAAAAACATAATCACTACTTGATGAATCAAGAGAGCTAGACTGAAAGAATATTGGTTTGAATTCCAAAGCATGTTCTTAGCTCTGTGCTATTCTTCTGTGCAGACATAACAGCAGGTCCAGATAAAAGCCTTCAACTCACAGGTTGCTACATTGGCCCAAAGGAAGAAAGCAGTACCAAACTGACTCAAATGATTGAGATGGACTTACACAAAGAATAACAGAGAAGTTAAATTTGCCCCCAGATGAAACAAACCAACCAACCTGGGAGGCAGGGGAAGAGGAGGGAGAAGGAAAAAAAAAAGTAAATACAACCCACACACTCAATTTGAATATCTAGACCAAATCTGTAAAAGTCCTTTCTAATAACACTTAAAGAAAAAAAAAAAAAAAAAAAAAAAGCTAAAATAGCCTTGACTAAACAATTTGAACTCCTATAGGAACTTAATTCACCTGTAAATTAGGTAGTGAGCTAGGTAGTGAGGTTAATTATACAGAGAATGGGTGCAAATGGTAGATTTGGCATCTGAACAACTTTTCTGGCACAAGCAAGGCAGGCAGAGGAAGTTATAGCAGAAAAAAGCAAATAAGCTTGGCTTTTATATCACTTTAACATGCCAAGACCAAATACATCTTTAGTGAAAGTGGCTCCCTACTCCTATTAATTTAAATACCAGTTGTGCTTTTTACAAGCATACAGATTCAATCAATACAGTATTTCAGTCACGCAGATTACAAAGTGATGACTGGAGTGTTTCGTACACCCTTGCACAAAGACAAAACTCACTGTCCCACCAAGGTTCAGTTTTTCTTCACAAATAATGAATGGTATAGCTAGAGGCAAAATTATTGAATAGTTAAGTTAATAATCAGCAGCCAAAACAAACAAAAAAAAGCAGTAAGCTAGATATCAGTAAGTTCACTTCATGAAGCAGTTTGGACTCAGTCCTGAACACCATTAAGTACGTACAACAAAGTCAAGCACTTTTGTTCACAGATAGTTAGCATCTCCAGTAGAGCTAATGTTTATACTTACATATATACAATATCGATAGCATAAGTTCTACACAGGATAAAAAAAAAAATGGGTTTCACATAAAGAACAGAAGCCCAGAGATAACTTTTTTTTTTTTTTCCTTCCAGACTTGCCTCCCTCTGCAACCTTCACCAAAGTATTTATCCCTCAGACAGGGGAAAAAAAGAAAAAAAAAAAAAAAGAAAAAAAAAAAAACAAAAAACCTAAAAAAACCCAACAGCATCTGGGAATTAAGCTCACCGTAAATAAGTTGTAACAATACTCATATAAGTGAGCTGACCCAGAGATACTACTTCTTTCTCCTTTCTGCACCCGCATAAGCTGTGTCCTCGCAGAGAACTCACCACAAAAACCACTAAGCCTTGTTCCAAAAAAGCCTCCTTTACTGTTCCATAAGCAGAAATCATATTCAAGGGTTTAGTGAAAAACCAGTACATACCATTTGTTGGGTTTCTACCATACTGTCCAGTCACAGCACAGCAGCCACTTCTTAACTAAGCTCTTAATTTTAGATAAGAGCTGAATATAACTTCTAGCAGGGAGGTGCCCTCAGAGAGACCTTTCCACCACATCAGGTGGAAGATGAATCCCAGCTGCTGTGATTTTAACCATTATTGAAAATTTGCATGTTATTATGAATACTGTTATGTTCTACAGTGAGTAAATCATGCTTCTGTTCTCTGATTGTGAAGTGAATAAATTCTTGCAGCAGTGATGCCAACAGGAATAGTGCAAAGTAATTTTACACTAAGTAATACTCATCGCAATACTGTTAACATAAATGACAGCATTCAAGTCCCTTGTTAATTACCTGACTGTAAAGCTTTAAGAGCTTTAAGTAGACAAGCATTCTCAATGGAACAAATGTAATTAATTCCCTAGGAAGGAAAAATAAATGACACTTTAAAAAATGCATTGTACTTCTATGTAATGATGCAAATGATGCTTTTCAACTGTCTGCTTCCTATTTCACATCCCCTCACAGAATATAAAACAATCTGAAAGAGTTAAAGTAATGTCTAAGCAGTGGATGTAAATGTAGAAGTTTACTTTCCCAGACATTAAAAAGAGCCAATATGATGTATAAAATTATATTTAAAACTAAGTAAAAAAAAAATGAAAATAAAAAAATTCTGTCACTATTATTTATATATAGAACCTATTTCTCTAAAGAGAGACCAATTTGTATTACCGCTAATCAATCTTACAAAATACTAAAAAGCATAACAGAACAGAGATAGAAAAACAACAAAAAAGGATGGTATACTACATATTCTCATACAGTTTTTATCTTTAGTGAGCAAGAGATTCAACTTTAAAACCCACTGTTATGTTGTTTTTATAACTATATTTTATTTTGAAGTAATGAGACGCAACAACATACTTCCAAGAAGCTAGTGGAAATGGAACTCATTCAATCAGCAGTATTTTTAGAGTGAGAAAAACAGAAGGCAATGCATGCTGTTAGCAAACTAGTGATACAGAATTTTCTTTTAAATAGCAACTGGTTATCTGAATATTTTAAGTAGGATACTAATGGCTAAGTTTCCCATAATAGAAGCATACCTCATTGTTTGCCACATCTTTTTTTTTTTTAGGACAAATAAAAAAAAAAAAAAAAAGGGTCAGTTCTAACTCTTTATTTAATAAAGTATGACAGAAAGATATTCTGCATGTCTTACATAGGAAGAAAACGGTTTTGTCCTTTTTTTTTGCTCCTCTTTCATACTTTCTTCTTCTCCTTCATACTTTACTGTGTTGGCAAATGAAGTTAAGAAAAGCTTCCACTCCTCTCTCTTCTCTAGTGTCTCCAGAGAAGTCTGACTTTCCGTGAGCCTCATCACACAGAGTAGAACAGGTTATCTTCTTTTTTCATTCTAAGCGTTTACACCATTTACTTTTTCAAGAAATGTTCAACAGAGCTTGGAAAAGCTCACTGGGTTTTTCAATTTACATTCATCAAGAACACATTATCAATCATGACTATGTTATTATGGCAGTGAGCTCTAAAGCCCTGGTACTCTAATGTTCCTCACTTCCCAACTGCCTTTACTAGCAAGCCTACCTGCTCATGTTGAGACAAGTTTTTCTCAGGAGAATATTCCCTGTATGGACAAGATTACACCTCATTTGACCCCTCTCCACTTGGAACATTTTTCCAACACTTTCCCAGTAAGCTCTGTGCCTTCAAACACTCTTCATGCATCCTTATACTAAATCCCATAGCAAGTAACACCTGCTCTTGCTCTCTCACTATAAATACACATCTTTAGCAGACTGCACATTAATTCAGTTAGTCTACATCAGCCCTACCCCCAGAAAAACGAAATACCAGAAATAATATTTATGACAAAGGGATAAGAAGACAACCCTCCATACTACTTACTTTTCTGTAGAACTAATGAAGACAGAAGGCACTATTACTATTAGTCAAAGACAAAAGTAATAGCTGAAAGTTCATAAATTCATAAATTACTAGAAGAAAGAAAAACCCCTACTCTGTACAGTAATTATTTACTCTAACTTTTTCAGACTCCAAGAAGAAAATATTAAGGGTGAACCGTGAGTAGTTATAAGGCAATACCTGTCTGAATCACTCAGTTGCTCCTAACAAGATATTTCAATACGTGGGTTATCCAAAACTCATAGCAATTTGCAGGAGGTGATACTGGTTTGGAGTGACAGCTGGATTCACAAAAGCTTTGTTTCATCTTGATGTTATTTTAACCATAATGTTTGCTGGTAGATGGAACAAGACAAAGACGCTGATGAATGCGAAGAGCAAACAGAGAATGATCCTCCCTCCTTTGCCTTTGCATCTCTTTCCTCAGGCTGTTCTTCTGACACATTGTGTTTTAAACATCAAAGGATCTTTCTATGCCTGCAATGACAATTTTGAGACAGAAAATATAAAACTAGCACTAGGAGAATGTAAGGAATATTTTTGCCCTTCTTTTGCATATTTTCTCCCTAGAGTTTTCACATATACCGATGTTGTGTGACATGAAGCACTATATTGAATGTCACAGTGCATGACAGAATTATATAATTTTCATATTTGGAAAGTTGCTGTGCCTGTAGCATGAAATCGTGTTGTTTTTTTTTTTTTTTTTTTTTTAATCAACACACATCTAATAGAAATTTGGAATAAAGATGGTTATTCACACAGAATGCTGCAAACAGTGTATATATTCTGATGCACAGTGATTCAGTATGATGATTGGCATTGAGAAAGTGTAGTTAAATTATTTTAACTTTGAACCAGGGTTTAGGACTCCTGGATTTTTTTACTAGCTGTGCAACTGATTATTTTGTGACCAAAATCTACAGTACTTTATAATACTGCAAAGAATCTTGCAGTGTAAATAATAGTTATAATACAACTTCTGACTCAATGTGAAAGCATATTCATCACGATGGATATGACAATGAAAATTTGCTAACTAAAAAAAGTAGTTAAAGACATAAAGGTTCCGTTTGTCTGAAGTGACCTGGGCTTATTGTTTCTGAAGAGAGTCTTCTGATTCATGCCCTTGGCATTTGGAAATGTATACTAGTAGTTTTTCATAGAATAATTCAGGGTAAGCAGGTCATCTTGTCCAACATCCTGCTCAAAGCAAGGTCAGCCATTCTTTAATCCTTATAAAAAGCTATTTATCAGTCCCTCAAAGTTAGGTTATTAAGAGCATTATGAACTGTTTAGTAACCTGATTACAATGATGAATTATTCACAGCTAAATTTTGCTAACCCAATTACTGTCCCCTCAAAGAACTCAGCAGATATTTGGATGCACATTACAGTTGTTAGTGATATAGAGCAATTCATAGCATTTTGAAGATGAAGGCAGTCTGGTTAATTCAGTGCTGATATTGCTGAGGGTGTAGACACATTGGAGCCAAAGAGTTTAGCACTGTGTATTAAGTGAGAATGCTTAAACTGGGTCTTCTGACAGGGAGTGCAACAAGCCAAAAGAAACAGGGAGCACCACAGATGCCAGTGTGATGGTGCACTTCACCAGCAGAAGTGCTAATTAGTAGTTCATGATATATATACAGGAATACAAGTCACAAACAGCAGGAATGGAGACAGCTACTTTTTAATCAAGAACTGCTAGACAGCAGCTTTGCCCAGAAAAATGGACTAACTCTGAGGCTATATTCTCTCCATGCACTTTAGGCAAGATACAGAACAGGTGACAGAGAAGCAATATAAAAATGAACTTGGTACATGTATGTGCAAAATAAAGGTTTTTGCCCATTAGAGAAAATAAAATACATTGCATAAGTTGCAGGAAGCAATCAATATACTTCAGCTGGTTTAGCCTCATAAAGCTTCCCAAAAGCACATGGAATAATGCCAGTATCTCCAGACAGAGAGTATCATATACGTATCTGGAGGATTTTTTTGTCATACTTAGCCTTGTAGGCTTGTTTCTTTACTCTTCCCTCTCTTTCAGACATAGCTCTCATTTAACTCTTCTCCACTTACAAGTCTACACTTGCACTGAAAGTAGCAACTATGGGAATCTTGACTTCAGAGAAAATATATCTCATGTAATATAATAGAATGGCCAGGGTTGGAAGGTACCTCAAGGATCACGAATCTCCAACCCCCCTGCCACATGCAGGGCCACCAACCTCCCCATTTAGTACTAGAGCAGGCTGCCCAGGGCCCCATCCAATCAGCGTCTAGGGACGCGGCATCCACAATCTCTCTGGGCAGCTTGTTCCAGCATTTCACCGCTCTCTCTGTAAAGAACCAATACACCTTGAACAGTGTTTTAAGTGATTTGTAATTCAAAATAAAGTCACAGCAAGCTACTGTTCTGCTTCTGCTCCTGAGGTGTTTGCTATTAACCAAAGAATAATGTTCTAATTCCCCATTCCTAAATTCAAGGGTGTGTGTGATGAGTGGACAGGCACATGTGCTGCACTCCAATACATGTATTATGTTGCCTTTCACCCTAAGTTAAAGAAGGCTACTTTCAAAATCTTCTTAATATTTATGTTATTAAATACCTATTTTTAAAGTTCATAAGATGCACAATCTTTCCAATCACAGAACATACCACAGTCTACCAAGAAAAAGCAATTATTTTCATTCTTTATACAGAAAAAGAGATCTGAACACTATAAGCAGGTACACACTATATATTTTCTATTCATATCTGTTGAAGACTGGGAAAAGAGAAAAAATATTACTTTCTGGGTCTGTAGAATTTTACCAGGTGAATACTTGAGCGATGTTTTGACTAATTTGTGTACTTTGCTCAAAATTTTCTCTTTCCCATAAAATATAGTTAATCAAAGTACACTTTAAATCATGCCAGGTTTCATTAATTTAAGTATACTTCCAACTTCATGCACCATACATAAAACATTCCCATAAAGACAGCCGCAGTAGTAGTGGTGTTGCGCTCTTTGCATATCCTTCTGCCCTTGCAGACTGGGTCTTGTACAGTCATAATTGATTTCAATCAACACTAATTTATCTTGTACTGCAGCCAGGATTATTATACTGAGATGTGTTAACAGTAGCTGTAGGACTTTATCCATTTGTTACAGGAATCATGTCTGTTTGCAACAGCTAATAAATGGTAGCCCATACAGATAGAGAATGATAACAGTGGCGATGATGCACAGGTATTTAGGTTAAGAAATGAAGAATGTTAAGAAAACATTTCCAGCACTGTGGATAAGAAAAGTAAAAGTGGAGCAAAACCAAATTTTCAGTCAAAACAAACCATTAACAAATTCAAACTTTCCTGAACTATGGTCTAACCAAGAACTCCCAAATTGTTTCTTACTACTAGAAAGATACGGATTGTTCACCCTGACATTTAGAGTTCACATTAGCTTTAGTTATATCACAGCTTTAGATATAGTTAGGAAAATACCTAAAAAGAAATAAGTGAAAATGAGTTTGTACCAAATGCTAAACAATTACTTTAAAGTCACCAAATGGACTTGAATTCAGAATTAAGTGTCCTGCTCTAATTTCCACCTATGACAAAAACAAAACAAAACAACAACAAAACTGCACAGCAAATAATAAAAGTGTGCATAAATACT
Organism: Phasianus colchicus; assembly: GCF_987193195.1. NCBI lineage: Eukaryota > Metazoa > Chordata > Aves > Galliformes > Phasianidae > Phasianus > Phasianus colchicus. The sequence continues at coordinate 17,942,879 of NC_143439.1, read as the reverse complement.
TTTTGTTTGTTTGTTTGTTTAAAAAGTATGTCTCGTCATATTAAATAATGTTATCTTTTGGCCATCTAACGCTACTGATATTCTGCCATATGGTAACGTACCTCAATAGATACAGAATTAGTTTTACACACCCGTATTACTGTTCTCCATAGGGCTATACCAATCCATATTAGATGAAGATCTGACTCTGTTTTAAACAAATCCAATATTTCATATAAAATCCATGTTGAAGAACATCTGTTTACTCCTCATTATTAATGCTTAATCATCACTAATTTCACTCTGTTGTCTTTTATATAAAGCTATTATAAAAGAAACATTATTTATGAGTATTTCTGCATTTTAATCAACTTCTTTTCTTCCCAAACTTTTTTTTTTTCTTTTTCTGACCGAATGATCAGTCTACTAAAATAAATTATTTTAAAAATATTGGAATAATTTTGTTTCTTAAATGGATGTTTAGGAATCTTATGTATGTATGATGAAACTTATATTGAGAGGACATCCTGGTCCAGGTGAAAAAAACTTTCACTAAAGATAAGAGAAAATAAATTAAAAAGATTAAAAGACTACTCTATTGCCAATGCATAATATTTATGTAATTACGCTAATAATGTTCCTTTTCAAATAACGAGGGCTGTTCTAGGAGGGCTGCCTCCTATTTTATTATGTTGGCCCACAATATCAGGTGCTGATGCTAGTCATTTGGCAGAAGATGTTGAACCTTCCCACCAACATTCCTTTACATTTTTATGCCGCGTGACAGTTGGCAATAGAGGGACAATCTGAGAAAATGGTATCTCACAGAAGTGTGGATGAAGCAAGGGTGTGTCAGTGAATTCTTCTATGTGGAAAAATGTCATCCACTGATATTCATCAACACTTGCCGAATGTTTATGGAGACAAAATAGTGGATGTGAGCAGAGTGAGGCAGTGGGTGGTGCATTTCAGCAGTGGAGGCTATGATGTGAAAGGCAAGCCGCATTCCTGATGGCCATGCACAGTTATCTGTCACAGAGTTAACTAGATCAATCTATGTCCGTGACAGGGGGCAGTAGGCCTCTGCCCCCCACCCCTCTGGCCCCACAAAATAGGAAGGAAGGAAGGGAGGAAAAAAACAGTGGCAACGATCTATGGAGGAAAACTTATTTTACTAACTATGATATCAGAATGCAAGATAACACAATATAATACAATCTAATTGTAATTGAGACTAATAAATCAAATAAGATAGGAGAGTTCCTGAGACCGAGTCAAACCTGAAAAGCTTGGAATGGCTAGGAAAGCACCCTTCAGCACCCACTGCCAGGCAGTAAGAGACCGCCCCCCCCGGAAGGGTCAGATCCCATGACTTCAGTAATGTATAGGGATAGGTACCTGGAATTGGAGCATTAACACTTTAATTCCAGTACATGATGTTTTGATGAGGAATACTGAAAACCAAGAAAAATAAAACCATGACACTACAAAACAAAAAGCGTTTTGATCAGCTCATCCATGTGAATCACTGGATTATGATCAGGGAGCTGTTTAAAGAGCTGAATACTGGCTTCAGTGCACCAGAAGCCATTGTAATAACACAAAGTTTGTGCCAGATGGGTCCCATGAATGCCAACACAGTAACAGAAGGAACCATAAGCAAGCTTGTCAGGACCTAGAGAATCAATATCAGGATTAAGGTGATGGTTTCCTGGATTGCATCATTACTTTTGACAGTGTTTTCACTGCTATGAGCTGGATTCAAAACAGCAGTTCACAGAATGGTGACATGAATTCTCCATGAAAGACAAAATTCAAGACACAGCTCTCAGCAGGTAAAGTGATGCGCACTGTGCCTTTTGAGACAGGAAAGAAAGGTCATCCTTCTGGATTTCCTGGAACTTGAACAAACTATCATGTGGTAGATCTTGGCTGGACCATCCTACAACACCTACCATGTAGTCTGGATGTAGCACCTTCTGACTTCCACCTGTTCAGGATGATGAAAAATGGACTGCATGGGCAACATTTTCCTAGTAACAATGTCATCATACTACATTAAAGTCAACATTAAGTCACTTCTGCTGGCTCAGACTTTTATAAGCACAGTGTTCAGACTCTTGTTCAATCAGCAATGAAAGGGCATAGCTAACGGTACTGGCTGTATTGAGAAATAGGAATTTGTAGCAGAGGATTTTCTCAGTCAAATAGTATTTTTGTGCTCTTTGTATCTGTTATAAGTTCCATATAAATAAATAGGAGGGCAGTACTTTCGGAGTAATCTATTTATTTCTATGAACCAATTAATTGAAAGGAAGGTACTGAAAATAAGTTACAGAGAAGCAGTTCCCTCTCTCTCTTAAAACTGTATTAAAAGTTAAAATAAGTTGGGTGATCCTATAGAGCAACAGAGATACTACATATCATATCCTATGATACATAATAAGTGATGCAAAGAATAAGATATAGGAGAAGACAGCAAAGGGAATATTCTCCTTGGGAAATATTTTATTTTTTGAGATATTTTTGCTGATATAGCAGACTCTTTAGTCATCTCAGAGACCCAATCGTTTAAGTAGACCTTGTATTTATCAATCACATCCACTTGGCAGTAGTGGCAAAAGTACTAGAAATACTGTACATTCTGGCTGAATGCTTATTTCAACAGATGAAACACCTTCTAAATGTTGCTTTATTTAATTTCATCTATCTTTTTCATCTCTACTATGAACTTTCACTTCCAGTTCAAAAAAGAAAGAGTAGAAGATCTAATTAATGAAAAGAATTCTAAGTTTCAATCTATCTTCACTAGAATAGAAAAAAAATATATTTTACCACTTGTAAAGAAAACAAAAAAGTCAACATTTCACATTAATTATGCATACTGATCACAATTAGCAAATAAACAAACTTCCTGAGAATTTTCTTTTCTCTCAAAATTTTTCACCTCAGCAACTAATGCTATACACAATTTATATATAAATGGAAAGTATAACAGAATTACATTAAGTGTATATATTATATTAAGTGTATATATTAATTCAAAAGTTCTGATCTGTGTAAAGACTAATAAAGAATTTCTACATTAAAATACGTGTAAAATTTGTGTTTTCTATACTCTGCTTTACACCACAGCTTATAGTGACCACTGAAGCACTGGTTTATTATATAAGCTTACTTTTTAACAGTAATAGGGACATTTTCATATCCAAGTAAAAGAGATTGAGACACTAATCTACCGCACAATTTCTCACACAAAAAAACTGTCAGGGCTCTTTTTTCTGTTTGTTTGTTTGTTTTGTTTTTTTGCCTTCAGACATATAGTGGAAACACCAGGAATTTCAGAATGAATGCAGAACCATTTTGTCTTCTGTCTAGAAATAACACATTAGAGCTTACCAATGCTAATAGGAAAATATTAACAGCTTTACACACGTTTTGGAATGCCACCACATTTTTACACTTGCTTCTTCTATTGCCCCCTGTGCATCTGGCCAAAAGCACAATCTTGGTTTCCGACGTCCTTCAGCTCTTCTCACCTAAGACTGGGTTATCAAACAGTATCCTCACCCATGCCTCACTGTACGCTGAACACAAAAACTATAATTATGATCTCTGTATGTCTAACCGCCCAGAGGTGGTAAGAGAAAACTCAGTAGCTCTCTCACACATTAAGTACCACTCAAAGAAGAAAATGCAGACAGTAACTGTTAATTTTGTAGACCACTTGGGATATTAAAAATAACGTTATCATTTTGATGACTACAGTAATTTTAAGGTTAAAGTTTTTGAATCTTGTCATGTTTTATAATGTTTCACTCACTGCTACCTCTTTGGGGGGAGAGACAGGAGCAGAATCAATTTATAGAGCCAACTGCTTAAAAATTAGATTAGTTTAGGAAAGAAAAATATGATGCATTCATAACTGTAGTTAGTTATAATTTGCAAAATACAATATTGTTTTTTTTCTTTTTCTAAAACACATTAAGAACAATTTATTCTGGAGAAATAGCTAATATTGCTACAGCCCTGCTGAAGCCCTGCATGGGCCCAGAAGGAGAATAGTCTACAGCATTTAAGCAATCAGTTTCAAAATTGGACTGACTTCATCTAGAAAAACTGTATGTACCTATTAATCAGACAGTCATAATCAGACAGTTTCAGTTGCAATGGGCCTGATTTTTCTGTAAATTAGTATCAACAAATTGCACTTCCCCTGTCCTTTCTGGGCAGATCACCAAGGAGGCAGGAACCTGGAGGAAGTCTCCAAAATTACTTGCATTACTGTCTGTATAGCTTTACAACACTACTTCCTTTGTTGGACACGCTTTATGAAAATCTTAATAGTCATCTCAGTTACATGCAAATTATTACTCTTTCTCAAAAATATTCTGATTGCCTTCCCAAAGTCCAGAACAACTTCAAAAAACGCTTTTCCTTTTTCAGTGTAAGATTTTTCAAAATAAACTAAATGCATAGTACATCTACTTTGTACACCTTATCAACTTTTGCTTTTATTATGTTATGCTCCAGAAACAGAAGATTGATTGTGTTCCCCACTATACGTGAATGCTTAAAACCAGGAACATTTCATGAAAAATTGCACTACAAAACCTATGAGAGACAATAAACAGTCAGCAGGTAGCAGAAGAAGGTGAACAGAGATCACCCTGCAATCCATTGAGGACCATGGTGGAGCAAGTTTATCCTGGACTACAGCCTGTGGAAGGACCCAAACTGGGAGAAGTGATGGGCTAACCCCAACCCCTATTCCTCATCCCTTTGTGTCACCTGTGAGGAGGAAATGGTAGAGAAGTTGGGGATGAAGTTGAATCCAGGAAAGAAGAACACACTGAGGAGTGCAGTGAGCGAGTAGCTGGGTTGGACAGCCAGCAGGTAGTCAAGGTCAATCCAGCACAGATTAGTAACACAAAGGCTGTATGTTTCAGATGCAGAAAGACAGATTCATTGACTAAAATACTTTGGGTCAGAACATTTCTCGCTCACAGATCTGCAGGCTTTTTTTCTTTATAAGCTGCCCACTGTGAGCACAATACACTTACAAACTGAATATCAAATTACGGTTTTCTTGTGTCAACTTGAAAATGTTAGTCAGTCGCATATCTATGGTACATTTCTTCATAAGTATGTGACAGGCATAAATGATATGAACTTGGTCTCTGAACTTTTGTTGCAAAGTCAGAAAACTTCAGCATTTCCGCAAATTAAGATCATTTCATTACAAGCTACATAAATACATAAATTTATTTTAAGCACATAATTTTACTTACCTCAAAAGAAAACTCAGTGACTCAAGTTAGCTACTTGAAATTTAAAGTAAGGTGGATGATTTTGTTTTGCTGTTACAGAAATGTTCAGGGAATGTTTGGGAAGTAGGACAGTGGTTTGTCCAAGGGTAAAAGGATGCGGAACTTAACTTTAACTAGGTATTCTTAAGTACACATTTCATTCCAGTTTAAGGCCCATTTTTCATTGCTGACTATAGAAAGAAAATTTCTTCCACCACAATAGAATGATTCTACCCACACCTTACCAATTGCCATTGGGTTTTAGATTTCCTATAGGCTATACTAACCTGCCCATTAGGTAGAAAAGCTGTGGAAAATGAAGTGCTAAAGATGACTTGAAATTGAGTTTTACTGATTCCGTGATAATGTGTTTCAAAATATAAATTCCCACCTGCAAGAGAAAGTACATATCCTTATTCCAGGAAATGCAGTTTGGCTGTAACTTCTACACCCTCAGAAATGTGTAATTTACATTCTTTCAATTTAAAAAGGCCACTGTAAAAGGTGTCACCTTTAAGAAAGCTATTTCAATAAAACTTTAATTCCAAACTGTATTTTAAATTTAATTTGACCTTGAATTCTATATTTCAAGAAGGTGAATACATAACATTTATTTCTAGATGGTCATTTTATAAAAATAAACTGATATTTGACAGTATATCTAGTGCATTTTAGACCATAAATTAGAACACTTGGCAAAGAAAAACATATTGTACTCTAGATTTTAGGAAAGCATATGCTATAGTTTAGAGAGTACTATATAAGTTCACTTAAAACAGCTACTTTTTTAACAGTTAATTAAAAAGCTTAATAGACTCGTATTTCTGACTCCCCAGGATGACAAACTAACTATTTTAGACAATTACGGCAATAAGAGGAAGGAACAGAATCTATTCAAAATGAGGATTTTGACTGTGTTCTTGCGAGAAATTGAAGCATTAAGGGAAACCAACACAGAGTAGCAAAACCAAGATCATCCAATAGTAGCTTATTTTTTTTCCTGAAGAGCTAAAAAAAAGTCAGCTTCACGTATTTCTTGCAGCTTGTAGTACTTCGGGCAGAGATCACTATTTTGATAATTCTAAATTAACAGCTTCAAAATGCCATGTCCCTTACTATCCCCATCATAACCAATATCAGGTGTAGTGAAACAATATCTCTTGCTAAGGAGTAGCTCGTCAAAGTGTTGGGTTTTTTTTGTTTTTTTTTTTTAAATAGAGTCTGCCTCGTGGTGGTGAAATATTGCTAATTTCTCAGTGTTACTCACATTATAGTCCAACATCTTTTCTTCAGGCATCATCAGACTTCAGGCATCATCAGCACTCAGAAGTGTTCTTCTCTTCTTTGATGTTGAGCATTACATCTAATTTATTTCACTGGTAGCAACTATCAGCTGCATTCACATCATCTCTTTTTGTATGTGTCAGTACAGAACTTATATATCATAGAAGGGCTTGGGTTGGAAGGGACCTCAAGGACCATCAAGCTCCAACCCCATGCCACAAGCAGGGCCACCAATTTATCTAACGTATAATGCAACTCAAGTCCTTATACACCCTTTTCTCCTTGATCTTGTCTTACAAATCACTAAGTCATCACTCATAGTTATCCTGTTATTTCCCTATCTGATCTTTATGCCCTTTATACTGAATCTGATACTTTATACCCTTAGTTCAGTAATTGCTTTCAAGGTTTTGTCCTCAGTCAAAAGACATCTTCAATCTTCTCAGCAAGTTTTTCACTTCTCAGTTCTCTCAAACTTGTGGTAGTAAATGACATTATTTGTGAGAACCAAAGCTTGAGAAATGACTGCAGTGATGTTAGACTTCAATTTCTATGATTCATTTCTAGGATATATCTGACAATATTTCTCTCTTGGGAATCAAAGAGAAGCACTTTCCATAAGATTTAAGATTTTTCTCTGCTTTCTTATGTTGCTGATGAAGCAACAGCACTTTCTCCTATGGTCACAAGGAGAGCACTAAGTGGAAAAATGGTAAAAAAATGGTAAAAACTAAAGACTGGTGAAAAATAGTCATTATCTGAACTTCTGTCAAACTGTTTCTTGTTGGTAGTTACAGTGTTGTTGTTTTTTGTTTCTTTGTTTTTAAATTCCTATTAGAAAATGTCTGTGAAGACAAAAAGGTTTTTCAGTTGAGAGCAACGTCTGTTTGCAAATACACTGCCCTTCTTATTAGGGGTGTTTGTGGTCTGAGTGTATGCTGTACTTGATGTTTTGACAAATTACTGATCTAAACTGTCCATGTAAAAAAGAATGGGAAGATATTCACGAGGCTTAAGAAACTGTATAAAGTAAATATGACCTACTATACAGATAATTTTTCATAAATATATTGCTCCCAGTGCTCTCAGCATTATCTGTTTATACTTTATGAACAGAAGTACATTAGTCCAATATAAACACCTACAATAAACATTGTATGAGAGCACTTTTAAATATAGAACAAATTTTAAAATGTACAGAGAGGTGTAAATCTGTGTTATCAATATCAATGATATATTTTGCTTTTATATTATTTCCCTACATAATTATCAATCTATTACATATGTTATGAAGTATCTTCAAATGGGTAGAAAAGACTTTTGGAGCAATACTAGTGTACTTTCCCAAACATACAGAAAGAAGTAAAAAGTTGATATTAGAACACAGATATCTTGACTCTGTCAAGAGACCTTACTCTCATTCTGTAAAAACTTATATATGTGCATCATTTTGAGATGCACACATGTATGGATTTCTCTGCAGATAACAGAGCTTCACACATGTACGAATATGAGCATCGTAAGTAAATCTTCATGGGATTGGGGTCTGTTCCTACTGTCTTCAATATGAATTAGTTCATCCTTCAGCAGGCAGCCTAACAAAAAACACGTCAGCATAATTAGACAAAAAAACTTAAGAACAGATCAGACAGAAGTATCTAATATTTGGGGCTACTTCAAATGATGCAACAACTGAAATTTCCTATGGATAATTAAACTGACAGTTCCCAAGCTCTTTATGTTATGTTTCCCCCTAGTTTTTAGGGGTTTCAAATGCATTAAGATTTATATTCCTTATTAAGTTATGCATTTTGCACATCATTACAAACATTATACCAAAACAGTAAAGAAATATTGCCACTTCGGAGAGAAAAAAAAAAAGGACACACCAATAGCTAATTTTTCTCTATTCTCTGAATTATTCAGAACAGTTAGAAAAATACATCATTTCCTATCTGAGTAGAAAAAGAAGATTATGTTATGAATTTGAACTGTGAAGACAGTCCTCTAATTTAGACACAGTTGTCTTTATGACTCAATAGCAACAATCTTAAAGAGAGGCCAGTATTGTTCTGTTGATAGAGTTCAATACTGTTTTTATGTTAGAATCAAGAGAACTAATTAACTGACTAAAATCAGCCATATTTCGTAACACCACGCTTAAAGGCAATTGGGCTGAAACTGTCAGACATTCATATCAGGAAGAGTCCCATTGTTGTCATTAAGACTGTGTAGGAATAAGAATCCCACAGTCTGGACGAGGGGTGATATCTCTTGATACTGAGCACAGCTGTTCATGGAGAGGGCACTCAGATTTAGCACCAAGGCTTCTAAAGAAACTGAGATAGGAAATAAAGTTTAGCAGATAAATATTTTCAAAAATTTGCTCTATAAAACTATTGGACAATCCTAAACAAATCAAACAAAAAAATTCATTGAGAAGACGTATCACAGGTTTTATTTTTTCTGGTACGTTAGTAGAAATTGCTCATGGTTCTGAGAGCTTGAGAAGTGGGAAGTGAGGCAAGGTGATTTTCAAAGCATTCAAGACTAGAAATTTTCTATAAATAACAGCCTTCCCTACCCCTTCTTCTATAATAAACTCAATAGACTTGTCTTTCAGTGAGATCCCATCTGGACAAACACCCTATCTCACAGAATGACAGTACAAAATTTCTGAACCACATTGTTTCACTGCTGCAGTCCTTGAAATGCTGCCAGAGTCCCTTTCAGACTACGAAGCAAAGAGACAGGCCTTCACAGCCAATACAGAACCATGACCAATAGAGTACCCACCCTTGAACAGAAATCACTGTAGCAGCTGAATCTAAAATCTTTTCCTTAAAATTCAAGAAGAGTATTGGCTTTATACATGGCTAGTAAACTCACAACTGAACAGTGTTCAAGCCTTGAAAAATTGGTAATTCTAGAGCTGAAGCATTTGATGCCTCATTCTTTTCAAGTGCAGTGCTTGGTCTCAAAGATTCTGCAGGAATATTACACAGGTATCATCAAATCAAATTCTCTATGCAGATTACTTTAGTGATCAAAAGAAATGAAGTATTTGGAACAAAACAAAAAATAGAGCAATAATTTTTTTTTTCTGAAGTCAGTGTCTGTAATACATATGAGAATGGGACATCATTTCACCAAAACAATCCATCTGTGAAGTATGCTAAGGGATGACTGCATTTGGATACAGCAATTAATCAGCACATTATTTATAGCACTTCAGAAGCAGCTTACAGTACATTAATCAGGGATAACTTCTGCTTAATTAACAGAGCTGCCAAAAACGTCAAACAAGACCATAAAAAATAGAATTGAGTAAGGAAGAATTAGCAAGGGACTGATAATCATGAAATATTCAAAGTTCTTCCTCGGCAAAGGTCTCCTTCAATTTCACTTCCTACAGGCTAAGCAACAAATTTCATCAACAAACTACTGTGCTGGGTCACTGTATGAGCATCACTAGATGCTTTTGAGTAAAAAGACAATAGTACAACAATAGCTGATTGCAGAGGTTTTGAAGAAGGAAATTTTTTGAAATTTTTTTCTTTAAAACAATTTCCTTTGAGTAATTAGAAGGACCACTGGAGTGAGAATCTGTGTGGTGTTTGCCTAAATTCATTGTCTCTGCTATCACATGGACTCTCTTATAAGGAGCAGCGCAGGGTTTGCTATGTTAACCGCTTTTCAAACCTTGACTCAATGGAAGACTATTGCAGAGGCTCATAAGATAAAAATCTTACTTGTCAGAAGTGTGAAAGGCAGTCTAAGTCTCCCATTCAAAGTACTTGAAAAGAAGTTTAGCAATTAAAATTAAATAAAACATTAGTGAGATATGGGCAATCTGGGTATTTTGCATATATTAGGCATATGCAAATTAGAAAACAAGAGCTGGTTTAAAGGACTAAAGAACTTCATAAAATTACATGGCTATTAAAAGTAGCTTATATGCTAAGAAGTATTCTGATTTACATAAGCAAATTTATTTCAAGTACAACATGCAAATGGTAATTATATCAAGTAAAAACAAATTTTTATTGAAAGTACATATAATTATAGAAAACATTAATGAATCTTTCAAGTGTAGGTCTTTAGTGAGAAGGAATGATGAATAAAAAATAATAAAAAAAATACTTCTATCATTTAGTGCACAGCTGAAAGTTTAACTATGAAGAAACTGTAATTATCTTTCATCAGTCTCTTGTAACATGTTATCTGCAGCTCTCTAAAGGAATTAAGATTTCCACTGGAAATATCAGTGAAGTGTTTATTGTTATTTGCCATATTTTAACAACCCATAATAAAAATAACCCTTTTCTCTATTTAAACCACTTATGTAAATAAAATTATCTATATTTAAATCCGTATTTAAATTAGTGCAATGTTTGAAATGTGTGAGGTCAGATACATATAACAACTTATCTTTAGTACAAATGCATTCACAAAAGTCTTTATGAAACTGTCCCTTGACATCAGAACTTCGTTACACATAAACCTCTTTGATGTGTATGTTTGTACATATCCTTTGTGTATGAAAAAGAAAAAAAATGAAAACAGAACTCACTACATTTCAGAAGCAGTTGAAGAGATCTGTTGTTTGATGTAAAGGAAAACATTTCAGTGTCAGCCTTACAACTGAACAAAAAACAATGTATAAAGACTTGTCAGAGAAGATTAAAAAAAAAGAAAAACACTGAAGAGTATATTGCAAAATCTACATGAAGTGTTACACCCAGATGTCATTGTGGCCCCTTAATTTAAAGTAGCTTGCTTAATAGAAGGGCTTTGAACAGGGGGACCGGGAAAGGGAAGAATATCCTGTAGAATTATTTACTAAAAAAATTAAGAAACTATCAATTGAGAGGCCTATAAATTACTCTTATATTATATATCAGCACTTTTTATGTTATGCCGGTATTCATCAAATGAGGAATGACAGCATATGAACACGCGTAGCATCATTCCCTGTCAGTGATCCAGAGCGATAAAATACTAGATGAATCAATTCTCAGCAATACCGCACAGATGCTATAGATTCTTCAAACAGGCATGAGGACCCAAAACATACCTTTGCCTTTATCCATTTACAGTTTACCATGATAAATTGCTTAAAGTAAAATAAAAGCTTAAATTCTTCAGACATCTCAGACGCAAGGCAACTCTTACAGGGCAGTCCAATGTGTACTCGAAATGGCAAATCAGGCTCTAATGAACTGTAAGATTCTTACCTAAAATGCAAGGCCTTTCTGCTCTTTCCCGACTAACTCTGAATCCAGACACTATCCATCTGAAATCACTTTTTGAGATTAATTTCAATAGAAATTGCATCAGACTCCCAGAATCACCTACTTTGGAATATCCCTATAACACTGTGTAGAGTACCCCTTTGTCTCTCTTTTCTGCAGAAGTCCTTTTATCACTGATCACTGCTCTTAGACAAGCAATGTTCTTTCACTACTGATAAGTATTTCTAGACAGACTATGCCAGACAGATAAAATTGATGCAGATAATGCAGTTTGAGCATTTCATAAAGCTACAAATAAAAAGATTTCTAGAAACAAATGATAACAGGAGTAACATTGCAAGCCCAGTGAAAAAACCTCTAAATACAATGAGGAGTAAAGTAACTGCCCTCTCATTTACACAGAAAATGCACAGAATATGAATAATTATTACAGACAGAAAAGGTCTTATCTGTAGAAAAACAGAATTCTATGTTGAATCAGAATGCATTTATAAATGCAATGAAAGAAAAACCACTCAAGGACCAAAGCTCTTTATAATTATAATGGGGTCAAATAGTCCTAGAGTAACTGATATCATTTACACAGGTAAACAACTACCGGGTAACTTGATGATGTTAGCCCAAAAATACGATCGCAGTCTTTATGAATGGCAACTAAGACATAAGACTCTGACTCATTCAAAATTTGAAGCTCTGCTGTTGCTTGAGTTTTTGTAAGAATACAGTTCTTAATGTTGAGACTGCACTAAAAGAACAACCCACAGGTAAAGCTTGTGGTATTAGTGGTTTCACACTTGGCTTTTAGCACATGCCCAACACTTAATACAAGATTTTCATTTTGAACCATCTCCCATTGCAGTGGGACAAATAAATAACTACTTGAGAGTCATATTCAATGCATTCTGCATAGAATATTAGTTAGGAAATTAAACTATAAATGCTGGTAATCAAAGGAATAATCTTTCAAATGGAAGATAATCCTCTTAGAAATCTACAAGGGACAAATAAATCCAGCAAGACCGTACCGCACAAAACCTTTGCCTTTTAAGAGTTAATGCCAGAAAGACATTCACATGATTTAACATTCTTTCTCAAACTGCTTTTTATATAAAACATTCCACTGTTTTACATAAAATTTGTCATTGCAAGATACTTTCCATGTCAGAATTAAACAAACACTGGAAATAATCATAGTAAGGGTTAACCAGTGATTTGGCGAAAAATACAACTTCATAAGCAAAATGTTTCCTCTCCTGCTCCTTTCATTAGCTTTGACTTTGAGCTCAACTTTTGCATGTCTTTGAAAGCAGTGTTTCTGTCAGACTAATTTTGTGTCTCAGCCTAATGTAAAACAGCCACTTACCTCATACTCAGTGGCCTTTCCTGAGCCTTTCTGTAATAAACTCTTTGGAAAGCTTATAATAATCATTTCATTCACTGGGGAATTTTCTTAAAGAACACACAGCTCTGCTTTTCACAGGGATTCATTTTTACTTGCTTTTATGTAGATACCTGGAAGATTTTTATGTTTCTGTTGATCCTCACTATGTTAAACTGACAGTGCTCTGACAAAAGAAAAAAAAAAAAACAGGAAAACAGAAAAAGTAAAATAAAAATGTATACACTACTGATTTAAGGACTATGACTAGACCAGGAATTACATTACAGCATGTGCTCTGCAGCTTTACTAAGCTAGCTGATGATCCCAATTTTACTATAGATGAAAAAACACATACTTCAGAAACTTTTACTGTACTTGAAAAGTTAAATCTCAACACAGCTCTAATTCTATAACGTTAATTATGTTACTTTCTTTAAACAGACTAGCCAGCCAATGCCTCAGATATTGTTACTGTACCTTAAAAAATTCAATCAACAAACCTACATGGTATTATTAGATCATAATCAACAGGCTTCGTAATTTAAAGATTGTTATACACATAAAATATATGCATTTTTCACTCTATTCCTTCACCATTCTGTAGTGGTTCTCATGCCACTCCTTTTCTAAATGATGCTGGTGCCATTCAGCATATGTGCCAACTTCCCATTCTTGCTGCTATCAGATTTGCTCCCACCTCTCCATCTCTAGTCTTTCTCATACACCATACTCAGCCTTCCAGTTCCTCTCTACTACTTATAGAATAATTTAGGTAGGAAAACACCTACAAGATAATGAAGTCCAACCATTCTTATAACCCTAGAGGTCCATCAGACAGAATCACCAAACCATTTAATTCGGAAAAAACCTTCAAGAGGTTTTCTCTAATCATAAATCCACATTTTATCTCCCTTTTCTCATTCTTGTGGCATCTAAAACATCTTGCCTTTAATGATTTGATGCTTGGGAACATTCTCAATCAGTGGTACATTTGTATTTAAAAGTCCTCTAATATCTTTTCTCCTTCACTTTACCCATTTGCTTTTTCAGATCTATGGAAACCACTCAGCATTCCAAACATCTAACAGCACAGCTCTGCAAAGCTTAATTAAGTCTTCTGAAGATAATTTCTTCTTGCTCTGAGATTGACTTCTGCTATCTTCATTTGATGCCCTACTGCTCTTGTCAAGGAAGAAATAGTAAATAACAGTTCTCTATTCATCTTCCCTGAGCCTAATAGCGTTTTACAAGTTACCTTCGTATTCTCTTTAGTCATATTCTTTTCTAACCTGAAGAGTCCTTGATTACTACTTGCTACTTAGGACAAAGCAGTTCTTTAATAACCTTTGTCATTTCTCTTTTTAGCTATGTAAGCTCTAACACATGCTATAAGAGAACTCTTAAATGCACAGACATAATGTGTATTTTTATATATATATAATGTTTTGCACACATAGTTTTTCATATATATATATATATTATGTAAGCTATTTTGGTCTGCTGTAGATTGCTGAGAGGACATCCCCCTAAAATTAATTATTCATCACAGCAGCGTCATGTATTACTCTGATTGGTTTAGCAACCTCAGGAAAATCCATCATTACTCATTTTTAACCCACTTCTCTGGAATGTTCAGAACCCAGTGCAAAATCCTACAATATTCTTTCAATCAAAAACAAATGGAACACCCATTCCTACCATGTTTTGTTGTTGTAGTTTTTCTTTTACATACCTGATGCTAAACAACTTTCATTTTCTCTCAGAGCAAGTTAGGTTTTTTTCCAGTATTCTTTTTGGTGAGAAACTATCAAATATTTTCTGGAAACCTCAGTCCTATCAACAGGACCACTCCAGCCAACAAAGTGAATTCTAATACTGATAAATGACTATATAAGCTATGTTGAGTCCTTCCCAGCATAATGTAGATATTTATATGTCCAACAACTACTCCTTGTTACAGGTTCTATCAGTTTGCTGAATGTGGGCTTTCTGGTTAATAAGATCCCTGGATACTCTCAAGAAATCATTTTACAGCTTGATGTCAAATTAATTTTTCCTTTGGTACTGAGAAGATGTCAGGCAAAAGGAGTCACAGTAAATACAGTTCAATTTAACCAATATTTACAATTTATTTTGTCAGTTTACTCTGCTGCCTCTTCTACTGTATTACGTTCTCAAATCAACTCCTGCGGAAAAAAACAAAAACAAAACAAAAACAAAACAAAACAAAAACCAAAAAACCTCATCATGTGACCATGTGGGAATCTGCTAATTTATTTCACAGTTATTGTTTCTGCAACAAATCCTGTGTTTGTGTGAGTGTGCACACTGTCCTTCAGCTTCTTATACTTTTATCATCCACAAACTATTTAACAGGCATCTTATGGCTAATAAGTTAAAGTCTATGGAAATTCTTCCTCAACCTTGTTTTCTCTGTCTTAATGCATTTTCATATTTACCCTAGTAGATAATTTTTTTCTTACTTGAATGGGAATTCAGCTTTTTGAAGAAAGTATGTATATGTAATAATCTCTCTAATCTTGGTGCTTAACACTGTTTCTTTAATCTGGTCTTTCTAAAATGCTCTAATGCATTTGGTTTTACCCTCCAATACCATAGTTTTAAAAAAATATCTATGTCACCTGTGAAAATGTTGTTTTTCATCTTCCTCTTTTAGTTTATTAAAAAAAAAAAAAACAAACACCTAAATTTTCCACAATTTCCATATTGATTTTTCTGATTTGTGTTGTTTCTTAAAGGATGTTGAATTCATGAATGTTGTTATGTAACATACCTCAGTAATAACACTTTACCAATAGAGTGTCCCTTGATTGATTCCTTGGTTAGCTTATTCAATGAAAAGTCATTTATAGTGTCTAAAAGTTTAGCCTCAAGTGACTTGACAGCTAACCAGCTGATATGGAGAGACAGCAATCATGATGAGATGAAATACTACCTTTCTCCCATGTTTATGGACAAGTCTCTCTGATCTCTCTTGATATGCCACATTCTTTGTCTCCACTGATCAAGCCTTTATCTACATAATCTTATGACTTATACTAAATTTAGGCTTGGAAATCCACCAGGGATTCTTAATTATTCCTTAGCATAGTTACCGCACTTATCTGATATAATGCTGCATTTCATTTACTACATAGCAGTCTTTTTCCATTCACTTGATCAAATCTTTCAGATATTACCTTGCTATTATTCTATTGCTTATTTTTCTTTCATAAAACTCCTAATATGGGGTTTAAATCAACAGACCAAATTTAAGCTAGAAATCCTGTAAAATATAGGTGTTATACATTTTACATTTCCTGAACAAAAACATCTGGGGAATACAGAGGCGACAGATACAAAACCTTGGCCATTACAGAAATAAGCCTGTATAAATCCTAACGTCCTTCATATGCATATGGTATATTTTTCATTTACATTCAAACATTATTTTTCTCCAGGACACCTGTTTTGTTCAAGGCAGGATATAGGTAGTACTCAATTGGTAGTTACTCATCATTTCTTTTCATATTCACTACTCAGAATTTAATCCCACAGTGTATTTACTGGACATTATCCAAACCCTGCATTGAATACAAAATTAGTACTTTCCTCATGGGCTTACTATGGTTCTCTTATTGTATTATCATAGTGTGCTCTTCTTTCAAACAAACATAATTAATCTATCTTCACAGCTCTCCTGTAAAACAAGGTGGACTATATTATCCACAAGGAACTTAAGGGCAGCAATTAGAGGTAAAATAGTAAATGAGTCAATTAATTTTAGTTGGCTAATTGGAAAACAGTATCTTAGAACATATTATGCATCTTTATGTAGCACATTTCTAATAATGATTAACACTATGACCAGTCAGAACTTATCCAAGTCAAATATCACCTATTTCAAGTAAGTGAGCCAGAAGAAAATGAGCACGAAAGTTTAAGTTCATGCAACTTGCTGCACATTCAGCAATGACTGTATCTGTAAAGCTAAATCTTCCAGATCATTTTTCTTTCTATTCCACTGCTCTTTTTTTCATGTAATTTGCATCAAATAAACAAAACAAAGAAGCATCTATGCAACTGTACATTATTCCCATAGCATAGGTTTTAAAAAGTTAACAAAAAAGTATAATTAGATTAATAGAAAAAGCTTTTTGAACTGTTAACAGATATACTGTGATCCTCTCTGTAGATAACTCTGTAGAAGAACATGACATGTCTACCTTACCAACAGATCTAGAGTGTTGTTAGATCTAGAACAGTTGTTAAGATGTGCCGGGAGAAAATCAGAAAGGCAAAAGCCCACCTTGAACTCCACCTGGCCGCTGGGGTAAAAGGAAGCAAGAAACTCTTTTACAAGTATATCAACAGTAAGAGGAGGACCAGAGAGAATCTTCCATCTTTACTGGATGAGGCTGGGAACATGACCACTGAGGATAAGGAAAAGGCAGAGGTTCTGAATGCCTTCTTTACATCTGTCTTTAAGAGTCAGACCAGTTATCCTCAGGTTTCTCCACTCTCTGACCTGGCGGTCTTGGCTGGGGAGCAGACTAAACGCCCCACGATTCAGGAGGAAACAGTCAGAGACCTTCTACTCCAACTGGACTGCCACAAGTCCATGGGATCGGATGAGATTCATCTGAGAGTGCTGAAGGAACTGGATAAGGTTATAGCCGAGCTGCTTTCCATCATCTATCAGTGCTCCTTGTTGACGGGTGAGGTCCCAGAAGACTGGAGGCTTGCCAACATGACTCCCATCTACAAGAAGGGCTGCAGGGAGGATCCGAGGAACTACAGGCCTGTTAGCCTGACCTCTGTGCCAGGGAAGATTATGGAGCAGATTGTCTTGAGAGAGATCACATGGCATATGCGGGACAACCAGGGGATCAGGCCTAGCCAGCACGGTTTCACGAAGGGCAGTTCCTGCTTGACCAACTTGATCTCCTTCTATGAGCTAGTGACCTGTCTGGTGGATGAGGGAAAGGCTGTTGATGTAGCCTACCTAGACTTCAGTAAAGCCTTTGACACTGTCTCCCACAGCATTCTCCTACAGAAGCTGACAGTCTGTGGCTTGGACAGGTACACTCTTGGCTGGGTAAGGAACTGGCTAGAGGGCCGGGCCCAGAGAATGGTGGTGAATGGAGCTAAATCCAGCTAGTGACTGGTTACGAGTGGTGTTCCCCAGGGGTTGATGCAGAAGCCTGTCCTGTTTAATGTCTTTATTGATGACCTGGATGAGGGCACTGAGTGAACCCTGAGTAAGTTTGCAGATGACACCAAGCTGGCTGGAAGCGTTGATCTGCCTAAGGGTAGCGAGGCCCTACAGAAGGACCTGGATAGGCTGGATAGCTGGGCTGAAACCAATGGAATGAGATTCAACAAGACCAAATGCCAGGTCCTCCACTTTGGCCACAATAACCCCAGGCAACACTACAGGCTTGGGTCAGAGTGGCTGGAAGACTGCGTAGAGGAAACGGACCTGGGGGTGTTGATTGATGCTAGACTGAACATGAGCCAGCAGTGTGCCCAGGTGGCCAAGAAGGCCAATGGCATCCTGGTTTGTATCAGAAATAGCGTGACCAGCAGGAACAGGGAAGTAATTGCCCCCCTATACTCAGCACTGGTGAGGCCGCACCTCCAGTACTGTGTCCAGTTTTGTGCCCCTTGCTGTAAGAAAGACATCGAGGCCCTGGAGCGTGTTCAAAGAAGGGCAACTAAGCTGGTGAGGGATCTGGAGCACAGGTCTTATGAGGAGCGGCTGAGGGAGCTGGGATTGTTCAGTCTGGAGTAGAGGAGGCCTCATTGCTCTCTATAACTACCTGAAGGGAGGGTATAGTGAGCTGGAGGTCAGCCTCTTCTCTTGTGTGACTAGTGATAGGACTAGTGATAGGGAATGGCTTCAAGCTGCACCATGGAAGGTTCAGGCTGGACATTAGAAAATACTACTTCTCTGAAAGGGTGGTTGGGCACTGGAATGGGCTACCCAGAGAGGTGGTGGAGTCACCGACCCTGGAGGTGTTCAAGGAATATTTGGATGTTGTGTTGAGGGACATGGTTTAGTGAGAACCATTGGTGATGGGTGAAGGGTTAGACTGGATGATCCTGTGGATCTTTTCCAACCTTAGTGATTCTATGATCTCACTAAAACTTCCATGCCAACAGTGAATGAGTTCAGGCTGGCTCTCATGAGCAATGTGTACAAATTTAGTTACTCCCTCATTGGTCTCCAAGCTTGTTTCTACACTTCTTTCCTGAAAACACCAGCTAATGCTTTTCTGTGCAGTTTCTTGTTTGTACTGGCTACTGCTCTTCATGTTTCAACTTCAAACAGCTTCAAACGAGCATCTCTCTTTTTCCTTCTGCTCAACTTGTTTTGCTATGAAGGAAAAACACATCTGGAAGCCAGTGACCCCCCCCCAAGCCTGCAACCAAGAAAGGTCTGGAAACAGCATCAAAAAGAATAGCCGCCATAACATGAAGCAGCTAAGAAGTCTGAGTCACTGTTTACAAAATGCCCAATTGATTCAGCAGCTGCAAGGAAAAGTGATAAAGCTTAACAATCAAAGGAAAGCAAACAAAAACAAAACAAAACAAAAACAAACTCCAAGATTACAATGAAGCATCCCCTAAAAGAGCGCAGTTCATATCAAAAGCAGAAAGCAAGTCAATATACTAGCAACTGCCTTGACTGAGAAACAAAGCCAAGAACTTGAGAAAGGGCACATCAGCCTACAGCATACCTAAGAACTTCATTAAAACCAAGGCTGCCAACTAAAGAAAACTAAGATGAGGAACCTGAGACAATAGAGATGAAGAAGAAATAAGCAAATAGGATAACAAAATGTTTCATTCAGCTTCCAGAAAACAGGTTGGAGAGCACTGAAACCAAGTGCAACAAGGTAAAGTGACTGAATAGTTGGTTATATAGTTTGGTTAGCAAAGCCACATATTAAAATATAACTATGTTCTTACATTGCTCAAAAAAAGTAAAGCAGCTAAAAAGCTCACATTCACTGTGTTTGTTTGCCAAACCATAATGAATTTGTATAAATTTCATGCATCTAGGCAGACATTTTCTTAACAATTGATTTCAAAGCATTTTGTTGTTATTGTTTGGTCATAGTTTTGTTTGTTTGTTTTGGCGGCACTTCTCATTTGTTATCATTTTTTTGTTTGTTACTGTTTCAGATAAAAATGTCAAAGTGTTTTAGGTAAAAAGTTTTTAATGTAATTTACTTCCCAGGTATTTCTAAAATGTATTACACTTATTATGCAGTTATAAAAGCTGAAGCACCTTAACAGTCTGAATGCAAGATGGGTAAAAAGTCACACAAAAACAAACAATACACAGTGAAAAACCAAAAAGATACACTGTTAAAAAGTCTGTTAGTTACAATAAGCTGGATATGAAAATAATCCACAGAGATCTGAAAGAATTTCAGTAGAGATATTTCCTTCCAGGTAAACAATTTTTTTTTTTCAGGCTTTTAAACTTACCCATCTGCTTGCCTGGATATACTATCAACCTGTTCAGAATTTCAGATAAGCTCCAGCAAATGTTTCTTAAGAACCTAGGATAAAATTCTCTCATCTGAGATGTCAGTGATTAGGAAAATAATGTGTAGCAGCATTGAGAACAAGGTATAGATAAGCTAGAGGAGATGCAGGATGATGATAACACACAGGTATATAAAAGGCTTCTACAAAGAGGATGGAAATGGACTGTTTTCCATGTTCATTAATGAATCCAACTTGCATCAAGAACAATGCATATTAAACATAATGGAAACTTTCAAATAGTGAAAAGAGTAACAGACTGTGACAAATTGCCTGGCAGAATGTATGAAGTCTGTAATTAGAATAGGCATGACAGATATCCTGCCAGCAACGATACACATAAAATAACTTGGGGCAAGAGGATTACCTCTTGAAGCCGGTTCCAGTTTTAAGTTCCCACTTTTCTCTATATTCTGTAACAATACATCAAAATTAAACTTATTTTCCTAAAAATTTCTCTATGATGAACACAGACATAGAAGAATTCAACTCTCCAAGCAGCCAAAATGAAATTGTGATGACTATTCAACAGAAAAGGAAAAAAATAACTTTTCAGGCTTTCTTATTCCATTCTCTATTGAATTACTGAGAGAAAAAGGAAACGTTTCCTTTTTTGTCTGAACCCTGAAATGGAATAGTTCTACATGCAACAGAAGATAGGTAGATGCATAAATATCACAAGTTGTGTCAAAGAAGCATGCATCTAATAATTAAATGGTTTCAAAACATCTCTTCTACCTTTGACTATGTTTGCTTTGCTTTGATTTTCAATTTGTCTGTTGCATTTTTTGTTTTGTTTTTTAAAGAAGGGAATATCTGTAGACAGTTATCACTATTTTCAAGTATATTGTGATACGATAATTATAAATTCTGTATAATTTTGTTATTACCACCTGAATTGTTGTTTTGGTTTTTTTTTCCCCACTATTCAATATCTCTTTGATTTATCTTTTTGAAAAGAAAAGCAGTTAAATTAGTTCTGTAGGTGGGATAATGTTCCTTATCTTGTTGTTCTGCCACTCTTTTCCAGTCCTCCTAGATCTCATTTCAAAAGATATTCTGCAGCTACTTTTATGGACTTCTGACATGCAAGAGTTCAAATGGATACAGAAGTGTCCAAATTCACAAGGTCTCCTGCTGCCTGAATTCACTATGGACTACACAGACTGAGATTGTCCATGAAGCTACAGCTCTAAGTAGACTTGCAGGCAAATTGGGCCCAGAAAGCAGAGCAGAGAACAAGCAGCTCATTCCTCTAGCAGTTCTCAAGATTTTTGGAAGAATAATAAAGATGCTAAAGAGGGACAATAAACACCCAGAGAGCTATAGGAGAACAGAGGAAAGACAAAAAAGCACAGTTATGAATTACACTCTTAGGTAGGTAAGAAAAATGACTAAAGAAGGAAACCTGTTTGGGGAGTCTGAATATAAATGGTGATGGTGTCAAAGTCAAGGAAAAGATGCTTGTTAAAGTCATTCAGAATGTCACTAAGGAATAAAATGGGATGTCGTGAAAGAAACAACGAGAATGAAATAACACTGGACAAGAATTAAGGGAAATTATCCCTAATAGTGGTGAGATAGGGGAATGGGGTAGGAGAAAATGTAGATGACTTGGAGAATGGGAGTCTGGATTTGCTTATTAAGAAAACTGAGGACAGGCTAAGGGGAAGAAATTAAACTTTTGAGGCTGAAGGGGGCAGGCTGGTGGTGAAATAGGACAATGTAACAGGAAGGAGGCAATGAATCTGGATAAAGAATAGGATAGTATGAGATAGCAATCTTGTGAGAAGTGGAGAAAAAGAGTAGAAAAGAAGGAGGAAAAAGACTGATTCATACAACGGCACAGGGAAAAGAAAGACTAGCTAATAAGGAGCACGAGGAGCGAAAACACGGTCTCAGTAAGCAAAGGAACAGAGCCTAGAACAAGGAATAGAAAAATGGGATAAGTCACGGGAATGTATTGGAGTAAGTGGAGTATACTAAACACAAGAACCTGGAATGCAACCAAAGAATTCCCAATCTCATCAACAGTCTGCTGTCAGCAAGCATCTATGAATCCCTTCTGAGAAAACCTATATATAGTAGACTTTCACAGATAGTCAGCAATTGCATGCTCTTATTTTCTGGTTGCCTGCCTGGAGACTCAAGGATCTGATTTATGGAAGTGCTGAACATTTGCAATAGTGACTGAAGCCTACAGAAGTCACCATTGTGAAAAAAAATTCATTAACGTTTGTGATATACTCAGATACTCTAGCAGCGAGTGCCATGAAAAAGCTCATGAGAAAATAACTCTGGCTCTAGAAAGAATTTAAACAGAGTGCAGAAATTAAGATATAGATTACACACTGAACAAGGTGAAAGCAACTTATCAAGATTCACCAAGGGAGAACCCATTCAATCCATCCAATGCACTGAGACAGAGGTTGTACAAAGCAAAAAAATAGAATCCAAGGAGAATATTTGTCTACGCAATAAATGCATGACTTTTG
Organism: Phasianus colchicus; assembly: GCF_987193195.1. NCBI lineage: Eukaryota > Metazoa > Chordata > Aves > Galliformes > Phasianidae > Phasianus > Phasianus colchicus. The sequence continues at coordinate 17,919,616 of NC_143439.1, read as the reverse complement.
AACCTACATTAGCTGATATTTTATTTGTATTATCTACATACTTCACTTGCACAGAAAAAAACGCAAGCACCAATTAATCTCAAATCAGTAACTGATATGATCTACATATACAAGCCACATCTAGAATGCAGTTCCTGCCTTGAAGACTTATTAGTATGAGTCACACACAGTGAAGTCAATGACTGGTTTGGTGATGATTTTCATCAACACAACTTCAATTCTGTGATTAGTTCTCCACTTTAAGTAGTAATGCAAAATACTGTTCTGAAATTTGTATCCACCCTGAAAAAGGGTAGCACTTATTGGTCCATTACAACCTAATGTGCGTTAACAGAAATAAAGTAAACAACAAATACATTACCCTAAAATAATGAAGTGATAGCTGTAACAGTATTGGAGAGGTTTTATTCTGCTTGATAGTACTTGATTACTCTTATTTTCTTCAAGTTGGCTAACAAATAGAGCAGCCACCATACTTTCTTTGACTACTCAAATTCATATTGTTTTTCCCATATTTGTTTGCTGGACTGGGGTTAAATCTTCATCTTCATTATAAAATTTATTTTCTTTATTTATGTTACCCCATTTTCCTTGCTGTTTTTCAAATACTGGTGTCAATTAGTGTTACATAACAGTTTTCCACATTAAATACAAATTTCACTGCCTTAAAAAATAACTAAAAGATTAAAGTCAACATTTCTGGAAGAGACTAAGTGGTTGGTTCTGCCCAATTCAGAAGGCAAAAGACACTTCCCCAAAAACTGATGCATTGAGTTGTCCAACCCAAACACTTTCAAGAAGAGAAAGAATCCCCACTGACTGCTCAAATACAAAATAAGTTGGAATTAATATATATATATACACACATATACATATACACATACATGTATAGTACTATATATCAAATGTGTGGATTTTTGAAATGAAGGATTTGGCTTATAAATATAACATTTTAGTATACATATAACATTTAAAATATATAAAGTTCACACGTTTATATATAAAAATTATTTATATAATATATACATATATTTTTTAAAAGACAGATTACCCATTTCAAAAATTCACGGATTTGATTTGGAATGAAGCCACAAAGAATCATTCTCTGCTGATCCAACTGAATCATAAACAATTTAGATCTTCATCAGGATTAGCTTTTTTTTTTTTTTTTTTTTTTTCCAAGATACAGTTAAGGCCTATTAGTTTTTCAAATTATTGAATAATTTTTATTTTTTTTTCAAATCTGTTTGACAAGACTGCTTGCATTAAATATTCCTGTAAAAATATTAAGTCCCTTGCTATTTGTATATGAAAGGAATTTTTTAGTTACACATTACGGACACCTCAGAAAACAACTTGAACTCCAGACAGAATTAATAAAACTGAACAAATGCAATTTCAATATAAATGCTTGTATAGCATCAGCACACAGGCAAACATAGATCCACAAGAGAAGTGCTTTCTTACTACTTCTAAGTCACACACTCTCCTGCAACTGTAACCATACAAAAGCTTACATGGAGAACTTCAGTCACTGCATCCAGGTGGAAAGAGCCTCATGCCTCAGAGCAATGTTCTACACTGTAATTTTCACTCTAGATAGGTGAACAAGTTGAGAAAGCACACAGTGACTCTTGACATGGACAAAGATCTGTAGTAACATTTTAAATTTAATTTCATGAAATATATGCTAATCTTGGCGTCTATCAGAAGTGTCATGTAGAAATGCATACTTTTAATTGGATACACAGCTACACATAGTGATCAGCA